>NC_135670.1:25419330-26619330 GCF_964188315.1 Podarcis muralis
GTCTATACACCACTTCTGGTCTTGGACAGTGGGAGGCTGGTCTGCAAGGGCAAATGAGATACTGCCCCACCAAATTCAGTCTGCCTTGCCTACATACATATAACCTCCAGTTATAAAACCTCCAGTGAGAACTGGACAACTGGGGCCTTCCTAAGTTTGTTCTGAAGAGGCAAGGTGCGGCCACACAGGTGAGGCCAATTGGTAACTCACAGCACTTGGTGGCAAGAGCCGGGAAGGGATATAAGGTCAGCATTTTCCTTTCGGCTCTTTGCCACGGCAACACATCCCCTGCACGTATCCCTGGTCAACTTTCTCCTCTGGATTTTTGAAAATTCAGTACCTTAGACTTGTGGGCACCTTCGGATCACTTTGATTTCGTCAGCTGTCAAACATCTGAACTGCCAAATGCGCTCACGAATCGCTAAGCACTGCAGCATGCGAGGTATCAAATAAAGCCAAACTGGAATCGCTGCAGCATCCTGACTCTGAAAACACTGTCAGATATGAAATACGATTGCACGAAAGCTGTCAAACACATTAATATCATACAATTCCAGCAGCCAAATATTTTCAAATACCAAGTGCTGAAATCAAATAAAGATGAATATCAAATAGTGGAAGCAAACATCCTTGGGTGGAGTGGGTTCCCCGGGGGTCAGATACCAGTATCAAATATTCAGCAGACATTCAGAGCGTATCCAGTAAATGTTTGAGACTGACATTGCCAGGGGAGAATTTGGAGAGCCATAGTGCATTTCTGCTCTAATGGCAATGCATGGCTTTGCACTGCCAGGAACTGAAATCTTCATTGGGCCTCCATGAAGTCGCTTTGCCAACAGTATGTCAAGGATTCTGTGGGTTTGGATGTACCTGAGACTGGAAGCATTAAGACCTCAGATCCATCTTTCTGTATGCAGAAAAGGGCAACCAAAAGGCGATGGAGCGACTCCCCTCTGAAGGAAAGCCAAAGTGGTACTGGCATAGTTCAGTTGGTAGAGCATGACACTCAGGGTTGTGATTTCGAGCCCCATGTTGGGCAAAAGATTCCTGCTGTGCTGGTCCCGGGGGGAAGGTTCCCGTTACCGTAGTCAAAGTTCAGTCCTGAGTCACTAGCCTGGAAATAGTTCACAAGGTGAGAGGCAAGGTCCGAAGCAGGGAGCCGGGCGGGGACAGGAACACTCAAAGATCAGAAGCAGGAAGCCGGGCGGGGAACAGGAACACTGGAGGAACAGGACTGGATGCTGGCTGAAACAGCTCTTCAATCACAACGTTGCTCCCGCAACCTGGGACCGGGCTGACTGGCCTTTATCTTCTCTGAGGCCAGAGGCAGTCCCGGCCCCCAGGAGCCCCGCCTCTCCTGGCCTTAAGGCGAGCACTCCTCCTGGGAGAAACCAGTTCCCTTCGCCTCTCTGCCCTAAGCCTCTGCAGTTCAGGAGAGGCTGAAGGGTTACTGGGCCCAGGGGGAGACTCACCTGTAGGCACTGAGTCCTCAACCACCTCTGGAGCCAGAATGGATTCACCTGGTGCCTGCTCCTGAGGATCCGGCACAGGTGCAGGCTCCTCAGAATCAAGGCCCTGCCCCAGTTCAGCCGGCCCTGGAGGCGGGGACTCCTGTGCAGGCTGGGATTCCTCCGGTTCACTCTCTGAATCGGATTCCCAGGCCATCACACCTGCATTGCAGGGGGTTGGACTAAATGACCCTCATGGTCTCTTCCAATTCTGCAATTCTATTATTCTATGAACATGATGGAAGTGTATTAAATTAGGCAGGGCATGGAGAAAGTAGATAGAGGAAAGCTCTTTTCTTCCTAACACTGGTGGACATCCAATGAAGATGAATGTTGGAAGATTCAGGACATAATAATAATAATAATAATAATAATAATAATAATAATAATACCCCTCCCATTTGGCTGGGTTTTTCTAGCCACTCTGGGTGGCTCCCAACAGAATATTATTAATAATAATAAAAGCGATAAAAGATCAAACATTAAAAACTTCCCTAAACAGGACTGCCTTCAGATGTCTTCTAAAAGTCAAATAGTTGTTTATTTCCTTGACATCTGATGGGAGGCGTTCCACAGGGAGGGTGCCACTACCGAGAAGGCCCTCTGCCTGGTTCCCTGTAACCTCGCTTCTCACAGTGAGGGACCTCCGTGTCCAGGCTGAACGATGGGGGTGGAGACGCTCCTGCAGGTATAAGATAAAGGAAACCATCATCACCATCATTTTATTATCTGTACCCCACCCATCTAGCCCAGGGAAGCTTAGACCATGACATATTTCTCAATCCATGAGGACAGAATCATAGAATTGTCGAGTTGGACGGGACCCCAAGGGTCATGTAGTCAAACCCCCCATAATACAAGAACCACAGCTAAAGAATCCCTGACAGATGGTCATCCAACCTCTGTTTAAAAACTTCCAATGAGGGAGAGTCCACCATCTTCCAAGGTCATCCATTGCACTGTCCAACAGCTCTTGCCATCAGTACAATATATAGTGGGAATCTCCTTTCTTGCAATTTGAATCCGTTGGAAATGTTACACTCTAAGGGGCATCATCAGGCCAATTCAGGCTCCTCCTTCCACTACCTCACCCCAATTATACTTTTAAAAACTGAAACTCAACTTTCTACGACTCCTGGAGACTTTTGACCATCAGGTCAGACTATCTCCATGGGCTGCTGGTGGGGGCGGGGAATGAAGGCTATCCCATTGAAAATGTTGTCCCTTCCTAACATTTTGCACTTATGCATACCTCAGGGTGCATGTGAGCATGCTCACACGCTTCCCTCTTGCATCTCAGTGGCCTTCTTTCATCTCCATCCCTGTCGGCATGCATCCCCTGAGTTTGCCATTAGCAGGAATGCAGTTGATGACCACCCGTTGGATTTCATGCACAGATAATAAATTACTTTTCTGCAAGCGGCCCCCTTTCGCCTTTTGTATGATTTCTCAGCTGATTAAACCCTCACAGCTGTTAATCTGATGAGTTGTCAGCAAAGAGGGGGAGGTGTGTTGACTGTGAGCTCTTCTGCATGTAATGGTTTCAAGAAAAGCTGGAAATAGCAGTTTGAGAACAGGAGGACTTCTTTGGAAACAGCCTGCCCCACGTACTACAACAACAACAACTACAACAACAACCTTTTTCTTTGAGACTGAGTCTTAGGTACTGCCAGTGGTGTAGCGTGGGGGGTGCAGGGGAGGCCGGACGCACCGGGCGCAACATCTGGGGTTAGGGTAAATCCACAGGTTAGGGGGTGCAAATCCACGGGTTAGGGGGCGCAAATTACTTGCCTTGCCCCGGGTGCTGACAACCCACGCTACGCCACTGGGTACTGCCAGTAGAGGATGGTCCATTAGGGCAAATGGGGCACTGCCCCACCAACCAACCCCACCGTCATGGACTGGTTCATAGCTGTCAACTTACAGATTTGAAAATAAGGGACCAGCAGCCTTGAAAATAAGGGATCAGCAGCCAAAATAAGGGATTTTCCAAGCACAGGTATGTTCAGCTTCTGAACCCCTCCAAGCCAAAGGCAGAAAGTCCAGCCAGCAGCCAAACGAAGCCTCAAGCGGTGGTTCCCACAGTGCAGCAACCCGGCAAAGGGGATACAGCAAGGAAAACCACCGTCACCTCTCCGCTGGGAAGCGCTGAGCAAAGGTGAGTCCCCAGGCAACATGGCCGATTTGATCGGCACAAGGCATGCAAGCTCCACCCCCCAGTCGTTCTTAGACTCCTTATTGGGTGAGCAACGCAGCCAAGCAACACACTTGGAGCCTCCCTCCTCCCTGGCTGGCAGGGAGGGAGGGAGAGCAGCTGCTTCCTTTGAAACCCAGGAAATTTAAGGGACATCATCAATAAGGGACAGCAGCGGGACACAGCGCTGGGATAAGGGACTTTCCCGCCAAATAAGGGACGGTTGACAGCTATGGACTGGTAGGACACAGAGGAATGGTGAGAGGAACCAGCTGGAGAACCACCAAAGGAAGAAGGCTCAGAGCCTGGGGAGTGGTGGTGGGACAACAATGAGTAGTCAGAGGGAGAAGACTCTGGGAAGGGGAGGTGTCAGAAGCAGAAGAGGTAATAGAACTTAGTGAACTGGGAGTCTGTGGCAGAGAGACTTCTGGAATCAGAGGCAGAAGATGAAGCAGAAGAGCGGAAGGAAGGAGGCCAAGAGGCAGACATGAGTGAGGCTGGTGGAAGGTCATGGGTGTCTCCCGCTCCTGCGGTGACAAACTCCCCTCCCACCTTGTCCAACAGAACCAGAAGAGGCATGAAGAGGGTGGATGAGAGGTTAACTGTATGCAGGTGCAGTCTCTGGTTGCTTAGGAGAAGCCTTGGAGAGGAAGGGACTTAGATGGCTATGAGGAGGAAGGGACTTTCAGTCTCGGCATGGACTGCAAGAAGATCAAACCTATCCATTCTGAAGGAAATCAGCCCTGAGTGCTCGCTGGAAGGACAGATCCTGATGCTGAGGCTTCAATACATTGGCCATCTTATGAGAAGAGAAGACTCATTGGAAAAGACCCTGATGTTGGGAAAGATGGAGGGCACAAGGAGAAGGGGACGGCAGAGGACAAGATGGTTGGACAGTGTTCTTGAAGCTACCAGCATGAGTTTGACCAAACTGTGGGAGGCAGTGGAAGACAGGAGTGCCTGGCGTGCTCTGGTCCATGGGGTCACGAAGCGTCGGACACGACGAAACGACTAAACAACAACAAAACAAAGACCTCCAGGAATGAGCTGCTCTGCTCATCAGGCCTGGCACTCAACCAAGTCTGTGAAGATCGTTTTTTTTTTCTAATAAAGAGTTAACTCCAACTATGAACTATGTGATTACTGACCGGCATGCTTCTGTAACACCCGCCGGGCTACCTTCCTACTCGTAAGTCCAGGGGATGGCACTACCTATCAGGTTTCTCCTCCTCCTGCTTCTTAGTGTCCCTGTTGTCCCGAACTCAGCAGGGAAGAGTATGTGCATAAAACTAGTGAGTCAGCTCCACTTGTCATTGGCTTTGGCTCCACCTACTGTTGGCCTCCTGCCTTGCACCCCAACAGCCACCACTGGCCATTCCATCTCAATGTTAGCTTAGTCCCTTTCTCCATATTGCATCCGGAGATGAAAGCAAGCAGATACAATCTGCATCAGCAGGGATTCCCAAACTGTGATCCATGAGCTTCATTCCGGTGGTCTGTAGCATATCCGTTATTAAAATTCATATTTAATTAAGATTTTAAATTAAGAACATCAGCACATTGTCCAGCAACCTGTTCTCACAGTGGCAAACCAGATGCCCATAGGAAACCCACAAATGGGACCCCAGCACCAAAACACTCCCCTCTATGCCCACTTGACCACTTTGATGTGTGCAACTGGCCACATATTACCTGTTCCACATTTGTAAGCACTCAATCTTTTAGTGTGGCAGCACCTACACTATGGAACTCCCTACCTATTGATATCAGACAGGCACTTTCAATCTACTCATCTTGGTACCTGCGGAAAACATTATTGCTTAGGCAAAGCTGATCCACACTTGTAGAATGTTGGCATGTGTTTTAACCGGTTTTTAGTCTGTTGTCATTTAAACTTCTTGAATGTCTAAAATCATTGTTGTTAATTCTTCTTATTGATAATTTTATTGTTTTATCATTTTGTATTCCACTCTGTTGTTTTAACAAGGAAGCAGTGTATAATTTTATGAAATAAATAAGTTAGTGTCAGAGCTGCCCTAGGTCCCAGCTCACAAAGGACCAACGCCAGTTCGTTGTTATATAAAACAGTCTTTATTGAAGCTCAGTTCCGCTTTCACAGCCGCGGCGCGCAGCTCTACGGCTCAAACTCTAGACCGCCGAAGCTCCGTCTGAATCTCCTCCCCCCAGACACCAGTTTAAGACTCTAGCCTTGCTCCACCTCTTCCTTTGCTCTCTTCTCCTCTGGGCCCGCCTGTCCGCTGGGGTCTCGCCTCTCCTAGACTCTTCTGACGCTGAGTCTCCTGAGTCCTCCCCCTCCCTCCGGCGGGCTTTAGGACCTGGTTCCCAATCCGGGTTTCCTGCTGTGCCGCGCGCCTGTACATTCGAACTTGGCGCGCGCGCCCAGCCGGCCACCTTCCTCCTGACCGTTACACTGCTCCTGTCACTGCTTCCCCCTTCGGGGAGGCTAGCTGCACCTGACTCTCCCTCTGTTCCCTCACTCTGCGATGGAGGCGTGGCCACCCCTGACTCATCTTCTCTCCCTGCTGGAGGAGAAGCTGGCCCTGATACATGTGACTCTTCCCCCTCTGGTGGAGGAGCTGGTCCTGCTCTCCCGCTGCTGCTTTGGGAGTCCCCGCTGGCCCCTTGCTTCTGGTGTGTTCCCCCCTGGGACCCCCCTTGCCCTGGCCATCAGCGCCCCCCTCTGGGAATCTTCTGATTCGCTGGAGAGACTCATGGAATCTCTCGGGCCACTTTCGTACTCCCCTACGCTGCCCTCAGATTCTTCCCCTTCGCTCTCCATTTCCTCTCTCCCCTGTGCCTCTGCTCCTGAGCCCCTGACAGTTAGTGCACCTCCCCCCCCCCCCATCAGCAGGAAGACTTAGCTGGAAGTGTTTTGATTTGTTTGACCACTTAAAAATTACATACCCTCCAACATTTCTCTGATGGAAATAGAGATGTCCCATTCCATAATGATAATTTTACTATTTATACCCCACACATCTGACTGAGCTGCCTAAGCCACTCTGGGCAGCTTCCAACATATATAAAAATATAATAAAATATTTTTTTAATTAAAAAAAAACCTTCCCTATAGGGGATTGCCTTCAGACGGCTTGAGGGTCTTATAACTCCATACCCTCTAACATTTCTCCAATGAAAATAGGGACATCCTAAGGAAAAATGGGACAAATCAGAAACCAGGACAGCTTCTCTAAATCAGGAACACCCCTAGAAAATAGGGGCACTTGGAGGGTCTGAAAATAATGGCAAATGAAGTTTAATTAGAGATACATTGAGTGGATTGGGGACAGGCCATCCACCATGCAGAAACAAACCCCACATCTTGCCCTAGATCAGTCCTAGGCTAATGTGATGCTTTCATGCACCAATATGCAAAAGGCCAAAGGGCTGGCCTTTCTTTAGAAATCCACCCCAAATGTTCTCCTTCATCATACAACTCGTGGTAGATTTGCCAAGTTTGAAATGGCAGCAGAGGAGACCAAAGGCACTCCCATTTCTCTCTCTGCTCCTCCAGAACTCAAACAGCCAGCTGGGGACAAGGCCTATTCCACAAACCACCTGACCCAAATCTTGAGAAGCAGCCACTGGAAAAAGTGCAGATCTCTTGATATTTCTATAGGAAAGACTGTCAGTCTCGAGCCTAGTGAAGGGAATCTACTGCTTTAACGCTCTGACATGAGCCTGCTCAAACTCCTTCATGGTCCTCTGCTTTTGAATAAGAGAATAAAAGGTGCATGGATGGGTTAGAAGGAAGCGGAACAGAGTGTTGGGCTCCATCCTCAGGATCTGCACTAGAGAAGGTCTCACAGGTTCGGTCCTTGGCATCCCTAAAGGGCTGGTGCCCAGGGGACCATCAGAACGTAAGACAAGCCTTCTAGATCAGGCCAATGGTTCCGGATATGGGATATCATCTAACTGTGGCATTGGGTTGAATAGGATCCAAAATGCAGCAGTCTGATTGGTCCTAGAACAATAGGATCCAGAACACAGCAGTCTGATTGGTCCACAGGAGTCACCTAATCCAGCTCCAGGTGGAAGTGAATCCGCAACCTGATTGGCCTTTCAGTTCAAATTTTTTTGGGGGGGGTGCATAAAGAGGGATGGGAGTCTCCCATCAAATTTCAGGAGAGGGTGAAATTTGCTTAGCTGCGAACAGTGGCGGATTTGGGGCTTTCAAAGTTCAGCCATACGATGCTGTCATTTGGTGGGTGTCTCCCCCACCTCTCTCATTCCATTCTGCAGTGCTGTTGTGCCCACTCCCCTGGTGTGTGGTGCCCATTGGGATTGCCCTGGGCACAATACCCTAAAACTGCCCCTGCTGGGAAGCCAAATAGAAAAACTCCCTGCCACCAGAGACCCTCCAGCAGGACTATCTCACCTCCCATCTCTAGAAGGTCCCATCAGAGGAATGCTATTCTGTCACATAGATTTACTCCAGAGGATTGTGGGGGTTGTTCCCCACCCTTCCTAGCTCTTCAATCCTCTTTTGGGGGTGGACAGCAGCTTTATATAAAATATTTGTGATGCTTTGTGATATTATATTTCTGGTCCATTTCCTAAATTATTCTGAATCTGAGGATTCCAACTCATCTGAAGAGCTGATGTGCTATATATGAGGTTGCTTTAGACCACATTAGATGGCTGGTCCATCTAGGTGAGCGATGGGGAAACCTATGTTTGTAGGCAGAGATCCCCAACAGGTAGATGTACTGGTAGATCTGTGGACACCTGTGGTCGATCACTGGTAGATCACTAGCTCCCTCCAAAGAAGCTCAGCCAAAACCCCCCAAAACAGGGCTTTCCTCCTCCCTAAGAAAAGCTCAGCAACTTTGACCTGAACTCCCCAAAAAGGCTCTGCCAGATCACTGCCAGTTTTTTACTCTGTGAGTAGATCACAGTCTCTTGGGAGTTGGCCACCCCTGACCTAAGTCTATCTGCTGCTTTATTCTAGCCCAGGACTGCCCCCTTCAACATGCATTAGATCTTCAAGACCTCCGATAGAGGCTTTATCCATTGTCACCACCAGGGATCCTTGTAGATGGTGATTTATTTATTCATTACAATTATATGTATCCGGCGTTTCCATAATTTTATGCACCACTGTTTCGTCACCTCTTACTCAGCTTTTCTCTAAACGGAAAAAAACCCGCCCCAGATTTGGTAACCTTTCCTCACAACGGAAGTTGCTTAATGTACCGCTTCCAAGCGGTGCATCTAAGCTAAGCAGTGTACAAAATCCAAGACAGGTTGAAATGCAAATCTCAGTTATATACGGATGTATGAGCTCCACGCCTTAAGTTCTAGTGAATCAGGCAATGGCACAGAGGGGGTGGATAGGATGGCATGCCGGGTTGCTCTGCTGTCAATCTGCCATTTACCTCTCCATATGGATAGCAGGGGTGGGTGTTCACACATGCCCAAACGCGGAGATCTCGTTTTAGAGCTGGAGGGAGCTAAGCTGTGAACTTTCAAAGAGGCCATCCCACCCAACTCCAGGTGGGCCGTGGGTGGCAAATCATAGCTGGGACAGAGAAAGTTTAATTGTGAATGATGGGAAGGGGGCAGAACAACAGGTAATATATATTCTTGATGGAGGTGGGGAATGTATTCTCAGCCTAAGGGCTGCATTCCCTTTGGAATAGGGTTGTCATACGTCCCGATGTCTGGGATTCAAACGGTGAAATAAGCATCCTGGGGGAATTTCGAGAAATTGGCAAAATGTCCAGGTTTCTTTCCAGTAGAACCAGGAAGTGTGTGTTTGAGTATCACTCTTTGCCTTTTCAGGGCAATCCCCCCCCCCCCCCCGAAAAGCTCAAGAACTTTTGTGTCTGGATTTTTACTTCTTGAAATATGGCAACACTACTTTTGGGCAACCCTTTGTAGGCCAACTGGCAACGATGGGTGGAGCAACAACATACCCTCCAAGTGTCCCTATTTACTAAGGACAGTCCCAGAATTACAAAAGCCATCCCGGCTTCTGGTTTGATCCTGAAATGTCCCTATTTCCCCTGCCAGCACCGAGCTCAGGGAAGCGGATGAGCCAGCACTTGTCCCAAGTGGTTGCAGCTGTGAGGGACCATCTCATCGCTTCTCTGTGGCCTCTCCATGGCTGCTGCTGCTGGCATCCTACCTTGGGCAGCTCATAGCAGCTTTTGGAGGGCAGGGGAGGAGAGGGAGAGTCTGCAGGCACCCAGGCCCAGCACCGCATAAAGTGCCAGCTCTGAAGGGCAGGCAGAGGACAGTGCTGGCCTGGCTGGGAAGAAAGGGGGAGCAGAGCAGAGCACAAGGAGTCTTGATTTAAAAACAGAAATGCTTTGTGTGTCTGTGTCCGGTCTTGCCCCTTTCTATAATTAATTTGTTGGTGTGTGTTTTTCTTTTTGTAATTCTAACAAATACAGTGGTACCTTGGGTTAAGTACTTAATTCATTCCGGAGGTCCGTTCTTAACCTGAAACTGTTCTTAACCTGAAGCACCACTTTAGCTAATGGGGCCTCCCGCTTCCGCCGGTCTGCCAGAGCATGATTTCTGTTCTCATCCTGAAGCAAAGTTCTTAACCCGAAGCACCATTACTCGGTTAGCAGAGTAACCTAGTGGTACCTCGGGTTACATACACTTCTGGTTACAGACTCCGCTAACCCAGAAATAGTATTTTAGGGAGCAGGCGGAGCCCCTTACTTACATCATAAGAGCCTACACAACACAAAACACTGTTGCTGTATGTAGGTTTTATGTTATTTGTTCTTTTATCTTATATTTTGGAAATGTACATCCAGTGTTTTTTTCCTTTAAAAACTATAGCTTGTTTAGATAAATCCGGCACTGCTGCTGTCCCAGACTGGGATCAAACTTGCAACCTTGGCATTATAAGCACCATGCTCTAGTCTACTGAGCTATCCAGACAGAGCAATAAGAGGGACTCCTTTTTCAAAAGTGTGTGCGAAAGATATGATTATTTATTTTGACACCTTTTACAAGGGGGGCGGGAATCCATGCAAAAATGAGCGTCTTCTGAGATTTGCACACCAAAACGCTGGTGAATTATTATTATTATTATTATTTTTTACCAGGCCTCTTAAAAAGAGGGGAATGCAGAGATGCAAAGAGCTAAAGACCGGGGGGGGGGGGGACACACAAGTAACTCAAATGAAAACTGATGGGTTCATCCATCCATTATCCTCCCCCCTCCTCCCTTTGCTCCCCCCCCCCCCCCCCGCTTCCTGGTGCCCACTTTATTAAAAAATGATGGTTGGTACAAAAAAAAAAAGTAGGGGAAAAAATTTAAAACCCTAAGCAGGTGGAGGGTTAATTAAATTAAAGGCCTTTCTAAAGAGGAGGCAATTAGAGTATTGATCACAAGAAGTGCCAAGTTAATTGGGCATGTGACACATTGACATTTCTTCAGGATCAATAAAGCCCACAACACCTTCAAAGAGATCTTTCTCAAGCACCACAGAAACCACAGTGGGGTCAAACGCACAATAAATCCCTGGAGCTGATTATAGCTCCTGGCTTCTTTCATGTTTTCTCAGTGCCGGAAAACTGCCTGATTGAGGGGGGGGGGGGATGGCAGTTTCTTTCTCACCTGCCCCTCCATCTCCCTTTCCTAAATGTGGCGTTCATAGAAGTCTTTGATGGGTCCGATCAAGTCCTCTTTGGGGCTTTTTTCAATAGAGGGAAAATCTCATCAGCTTCTGTCAACGAGGCTCTCTGTTCTCAGGGCCTTAGAAATCTTCTTTTAATCAAATACAAGTCAATTAGCAACACACCAGCAACCACGGGTTGGATCTGACTGCAACCCTACTCAGAGTAGGCCGATTGGGAACATTATTAATGATGTTTTATTTGCTTTTGGACCCAAAGGGAACCACGTCCATTCATTTCAGTGGGTCTACTCTGAATAGGACGGATGTTCTGCATAACACTGGGGATTGGGCCCACAACTCACACCAAGCAAAGAACCTCGCTGGAGAAAGTGATCAAAGAGATGCCTTTCATATTTCTTCTTTTGTTTTATCTGATACTTTAAAGAGAAGCGTTTTTTATTTAAAAAAAATAGTTGTAATGAAATGAAATCTGTTTGTCCTGAAAATGTCTGAAAGGAGAAGCAAGTCACTTAAATTTGGCAGGGAGTTGAAAGGGAACCGAGAGCCGATTTGGATGTTCAAAAGGACACAGGTTTTGAAATCCCAGATCACTCGAGCTTTGGGATTTCCTGTGTTGAATGGAGATGTGCAGATCTTGTCCTGGGTGTAACTGACTGCTTCCAAGTTCATCTCTCAAATGCAGACTTCACACAGACCTTGCTTCAGGTGTGCTGTGACCTGGCCGCAGAGCTCTTGGACACGCCTGGGCATGGGGCATCCCTTAGGAATGCACACCTAGGACTATGCCCAGCATCATCAACACTAGAAGGAGAGCATAGGTGTATCACAGCTATGTATCTAGCACTGAAATATTTCTAAAAATGAAAATTCAGACACAAATGTTGATGAGCTTTTTTTGACCAAAGTTGTTGAAATTTGCCAATTTGTCTCTCCTCAATTAAGCATTGTATAAATCTTGTTAAATAAAAGGAAAGGTCCCCGGACCCCGGACCGTTAAGTCCAGTCGCGGACGACTCTGGCGTTGCGGCGCTCATCTCACTCTATAGGCCAAGGGAGCCGGCGTTTGTCCACAGACAGCTTCCGGGTCATGTGGCCAGCTTGACTAAGCCACTTCTGGCAAACCAGAGCAGCGCATGGAAACAACGTTTACCTTCCCACTGGAGCAGTACCTATTTATCTACTTTGACATGCTTTCGAACTGCTAGGTTGGCAGGACCTGGGACCGAGCAACGGGAGCTCACCCCGTCGCGGGGATTCGAACTGCCAACCTTCTGATCAGCAAGCCCTAGGCTCAGTGGTTTAGACCAGTGTTTCCCAACCTTGTGCCTCCAGCTGTTTTTGGACTACAATTCCCATCATCCCTTGCCACTGGTCTTGCTAGTCAGGGATGATGGGAGTTGTAGTTCAAAAACAGCTGGAGGCACAAGGTTGGGAAACACTGGTTTAGACCACAGCGCCACTGCTTTCATGATCATTTTATGCTGCATTTCTCTAGTTTTTTCTGCTCATTTCTCTTACTTTTGATTGTAGTTTTGATTGTCATAGTATTTTACCCATTTTTCAAAATAAAAAATAAAAGTTGAACTACCTAGCTAATTAAGCAGTGCACATTATTGCAAAAATAAATGTGCAAGCAAATAAGCATGGCGAATCCTGGAGATGCACAACTTTTGACACTAGAAATGTATATTTTTAAGACCCACTATAATTCTGTGATTTTAAGCAGGTTTAAAACTGTTTAAGTGGATTTAAACTGTTGTTAAACTTCTGTTTTAACTGTTGTAACCCGCTCAGGTGAAGGGCAGGTAATTAATAATCATAACCATAAGGATCACAATTTTTAAAAATCTGCAAACCGCCTGGCTAATTAGATGGTGCGCATAAACGCCAAAAACAAACGAGCAAGCAAATAAATGAGCAGACGAATAAACATGGTTCCCTCTACATGTGCCGCAAAGGCCACTAGGTAACTCAGGGAGAGCCTGGGCCAGAAAGTGGAATCAATCATTACAAAAGGAGCTTCCATGACAAAACTATTAAAGCTTTTCTTTTTATTGCCTGTTGTGGCTGTCAGGACAGTTGAAACCTCTGCGAGTTATTTCCCTCTGTAGCCCAATAGTTATTAAGATGCCCATTACATTGTTTCCTGAAGAAGCAATCTCAGGCGCACACAGGGGCGGCAGGCGGCGATCGCACCTCCATCGCAGTTAAGGCAGCTGATTGCCAAAGGAGAAAAGCCATCTGACCAAGATTTCACGCAGCTCAGACCAGGCAATGACTCTGAACTCGTTTTTAATGCACGTTATTGCTCATTGTATTGCCGTTAGGCCTCCGGGGGACATCGGCAGGGGCATGTGCTTGTGTCTGTGTGTTTATCCTGCAAATGGAGAAGGCACACTTCATAAATCCGATGCACAAACAATATGTAAATGCTTCCCATAAACAATTAATCACAAATGCGCCGGGCTGGTAATGTACGTACATTTAGGATCCTGCATATCTTGGCAGCAGGGAGCTCTTGGGGGCAGGGAAGGAGAGCCAAGGTGAGGCAAGCTGCTTACAGCTGCAGGACTTGGGTGCTGTGCACAGGGAAGTGTGTGGTACACTATAGTGGTCAGAGCAGTAGGGAGGAATCTCAGGCCAATCTCACTGAATGTCTCCCAGTACGTTTCCGAGCACAATTCAAAGTGTTGGTGCTGACCTTTAAAGCCCTAAACAGCCTCGGTCCAGTATATCTGAAGGAGCGTCTCCACCCCCATCATTCTGCCCGGACACTGAGGTCCAGCTCTGAGGGACTTCTGGCGGTTCCCTCGCTACGAGAAGTCAAGTTACAGGGAACCAGGCAGAGGGCCTTCTCGGTAGTGGCACCTGCCCTGTGGAACGCCCTCCCACCAGATGTCAAAGAGAACAACAACTACCAGACTTTTTTAGAAGACATCTGAAGGCAGCCCTGTTTAGGAAAGCTTTTAATGTTTGATGTATTACAGTATTTTAATATTTTGTTGGAAGCCGCCCAGAGTGGCTGGGGAAGCCCAGCCAGATGGGTGGGGTATAAATAAATTATTATTATTATTATTATTATTATTATTATTATTATTATTATTATTATTATTATTATTATTATTATGAACGCGACCCTTCAACATTCTCTGCCTGCTTCTTAGCACTCTCTCTAGGATATACTTTCTCCTTAAGCCATACTCCTTTCCCGACACCATGCCTGCTCAACCTCCCTGCTTCATGCTCTCCTCAGGGTATTTTGCCTGGCTGGAATATGTCCTTGAATGGTGATAATACCCTCTTGGTGGCCTGGAGGGAGAATGGAGAGGTGGGTGGGTGTGTAAAAGCAGTATAGGGTAGTGGTTAGAGTGTTGGACCAAAACCTGGGACGCCGGGGTTCAAATCTTCAAGCTCGGTCATGAAGCACATAAGGTGTGACAATTGTTGTCTCTCAGCCCAACCTACCTCACAGGGTTGCTGTGAGGATAAGATGGAAGAATCATGTGCCCCTACCTTGAGCTTCTTGGAGGAAAAATGAGATGTGAATGGTATAAACAAACAAGCAAACAAGCCTGATATTTTCATGGCTGAGCTGTAGCCCAGTAGGGCTATGGGTGGTGCTGTGGTCTAAACTGCCGAGTTTCTTGGGCTTGCCGATCAGAAGGTCGGCGGTTCGAATCCCTGCAACAGAGTGAGCTCCCATTGCTCCGTCCCAGCTCCTGCCAACCTAGCAGTTCGAAAGCACATCAGCGCGAGTGGATAAATAGGTACAGCTTCAGCAGGAAGGTAAATGGCTTTTCTGTGTGCTCTGGCTTCCATCACAGTGTCCCATTGTGCCAGAAGTGGTTTAGTCATGCTGACCGCATGACCCAGAAAGCTGTCTGTGGACAAACGCCGGCTCCCTCGGCCTGAAAAGCGAGATGAGTGCCACACCCCATAGTTGCATTTGATTGGACTTAACCGTCCAGGGGTCCTTGATCTTTAGCTTTGTGTTGTTGTTGTTTAGTCATTTAGTCGTGTCCGACTCTTCGTGACCCCCTGGACCAGAGCACACCAGGCACCCCTGTCTTCCACTGCCTCCCGCAGCTTGGTCAGACTCATGTTTGTTGCTTCAAGAACACTGTCCAACCAACAGTTGTAGCTTTGTAGCCCACTGTAATAAAGAAAATCACCTCTGTCACTCCCCCTGCACATTTCGGCGTTGGTCCCACCCACCACTGGCATGCAGTCCCCCAGGAAGTAATGCCGTCTTCAGGTTCCTAAATTGGTTCTGCTTGCCTGGTTTCAAGTGCCAAGCTAAGATTAGGTTCAACCCTCCACTCAGCTAGGAACCTCACTGGGTGACTCTTGGGACATTGCAGTGTCTCAGCCTAACCTACCTCACAGGGTTGTTGTGGGGAGGAAGAAAACTATATACAGTGGTACCTCTGGTTAAGTACTTAATTCGTTCCGGAGGTCTGTTCTTAACCTGAAACTGTTCTTAACCTGAAGCACCACTTTAGCTAATGGGGCCTCCCGCTGCCGCCGCGCCGCCGCAGCACAATTTCTGTTCTCGTCCTAAAGCAAAGTTCTTAACCCGAGGTACTATTTCTGGGTTAGCGGAGTCTGTAACCTGAAGTGTATGTAACCTGAAGCGTATGTAACCCAAGGTACCAGTGTATGCTGCCTTGACCTCCTAAGAGAAAAAGCTACAATACAGTCATACCTCGGGTTAAATATGCTTCAGGTTGAGCGTTTTCAGGTTACACTCGGTGGCGACCCAGAAGTAACGGAACGCGTTACTTCCGGGTTTCGCCACTCACACATGTGCAGATGCTCAAAATGACATCACACGCATGCACAGAAGCAGCGAATCGCGACCCACACACACGCAGACATGGGTTGCGTTCGCTTCAGGATGTGAACAGGGCTCTGGAACGGATCCCATTTGCATCCAGAGGTACCACTGTAAATGAAAAATTCCAGCCAGGCACAAACATTCAGAGAGGGTACAAAGTCAAACTGGTGAGGTGTCTTGCCTATGGAGAACTCCAAGGGCTAGATAGAGGTCTTCATCTGGCCCTTGGGAACCAAGCTTCCTCACCCCTGCACTACGCTAACTTGGTGACATTCCCTCCATGCCATCTTTCTCCTGCAATCTGCCCATTCCACATTTCCTCTGATAAAGTAATTCTTTTTTTCCTTTTCTTTTTTTTTAACCGTGTGTCTATGGAGAGAGAAAAAATACGGCACAATTACACATTTTTATGATGCACCTTTCACGGCTTATCGCAAAGCTGGGCACATAAAAAAATGAATTGCATAAATTTTAAGGACGTTTAATACACGCACAGTTAAAATCGTGCAGCAACAGCAATAGGAAACAGGTGTGTGCTTGGAGAGAGATTTAAACCCCCAACGTGAGATGTGCTCAGGAGATGGTGGGCTGGGAGAGGGGTCCGTGGGCAGGGCAGGGGTTCCATGCTCACCTTTCCGGAGCCAATTATTCCTCCTGCAAAATGTAAGCTTCCAGATACCCTTAATAATTGTAACCACATTTGTTTATTTTGTTTTATTTCTATAGCACTCTTCATCCGAGGATCACAGGGCAGTTAACAATATAGAAACACAAAAATATGATGGCAAAATTCCAAGGGAGCAGAAAAGACTATTTATGTAGGCAACCACGGCTGCGCGGACGTTATTGGCCCAGAGATGGAAAGAAGATAAAGTCCCTACCAGAGAAGAAAGGCAGATCAAGTTGCTGGATTATGCCGAAATGGCTAAAATGACCGGAAGAATCAGAAATCAGGAAGACCAGAATTTTAATAAGAATGGGGGAAATTTTATAACTTATCTTAAAGTCCATTGTAAACAGTTAAAATTGTTAGTAGGATTGGAATATCACTTGTACAGTAGTACCTTGGGTTAAGAACTTAATTCGTTCTGGAGGTCCATTCTTAACCTGAAACTGTTCTTAACCCGAGGTACCACTTTAGCTAATGGGGCCTCCTGCTGCTGCTGTGCCACAACCGCGTGATTTCTCATCCTGAAACAAAGTTCTTAACCCAAGGTACTATTTCTGGGTTAGCGAAGTCTGTAACCTGAAGCATCTGCAACCTGAGGTACCACTGTAGTTTAATGGTGAATTCTGGACACAACGGAGATGTAAAGGAGGAAAGGATTAATAAAAGGACCCACAAAGGGGAGGATGGAAGTCCAGGAGATTCCTTGGAATCTTGTTGTTATGATCTATGTTCGATATATGACTATAAAATTTTAATCTGAAAAGCCAAATAAATAAATTTTTAAAAAGAGAAGAAACACAAAAATGCATCTAGTTACAGGTAGGTAGCCATGTTGGTCTGCCGTAGTCGAAACAAAATTAAAAAATTCCTTCCAGTAGCACCTTAGAGACCAACTAAGTTTGTTATTGGTATGAGCTTTCATGTGTATGCACACTTCTTCAGATATCTGAAGAAGTGGTATCTGAAGAAGTGTGCATGCACATGAAAGCTCATATCAATAACAAACTTAGTTGGTCTCTAAGTGCTACTGGAAGGAGTTTTTTTATTTTGTTACAAAAATACATAACATCCTCGAAAGAAGTGACAAGTGGGGCGCCGCAGGGTTCTGTCTTGGGCCCGTTGATGTTCAATGCCTCTATAAAAAACTTGGATGGAAGTACTGAGGGGATGCTCATCAATTTAGCAGATGACACCAAACAGAGAGGAGTAGCCAATGCTGCTGAAGACAGGATCAGGAATCAAAATGACCATAACAGGTGGGAGTCCAAACAAACAAAATAAATTTCAATGGGGACAAATGTAAGGTTCGGCAGAAAGATCCAGCTGCAGAAATATAAGTTGGGGAGCACCTGGCTTGCCAGTAAGTAGTACATGTGAAAAGGATCTATGGGTCTTAGTAAACCACAAACATAACATGAGTCAACAGTATGATGATGCAGCAGCAAAGAAAATCTAAAGCTGTCCTAGGCTACATCAACAGAAGTTTAGTGTCCCAGTCAAGTGAAGTTATGTTGTTGTTGTTGTTGTTTGTTGTTTAGTCGTTTAGTCATGTCCGACTCTTCGTGACCCCATGGACCAGAGCACGCCAGGCACTTCTGTCTTTCACTGCCTCCTGCAGTTTGGTCAGAATCATGCTGGTAGCTTTGAGAACACTGTCCAACCATCTCGTCCTCTGTCGTCCCCTTCTCTTTGTGCCCTCCATCTTTCCCAGCATCAGGGTCTTTTCCAGGGAGTCTTCTCTTCTCATAAGGTGGCCAAAGTATTGGAGCCTCAGCTTTAGGATCTGTCCTTCCAGTGAGCGCTCAGGGCTGATTTCCTTAAGAATGGAGAGGTTTGATCTTCTTGTAGTCCATGGGACTCTCAAGAGTCCCCTCCAGCACTCCTCCGGCACTCCAGTGAAGTTATAAAAAGGTAAAGGTACTCCTGCCCATACGGGCCAGTCTTGACAGACTCTGGGGTTGTGCGCCCATCTCACTTAAGAGGCCAGGGGCCAGCGCTGTCCGGAGACACTTCCGGGTCACGTAGCCAGCATGACAAGGCTGCATCTGGTGAGCCAGCGCAGCACACGGAAACGCCGTTTACCTTCCCGCCAGTAAGCGGTCCCTATTTATCTACTTGCACCTGGGGGTGCTTTCGAACTGCTAGGTTGGCAGGCGCTGGGACCGAGCAACGGGAGCGCACCCTGCCGCGGGGATTCGAACCACCGACCTTTCGATTGGCAAGCCCTAGGCGCTGAGGCTTTAACCCACAGCGCCACCCGCGTCCCTAGTGAAGTTATAGTACTGCTCTATTCTGCCTTGGTTTACCACACCTGGTGTCCTGGGTCCAGTTCTGGGCACCACAATCTAAGAAGGATATTGACAAGCTGGAACATATGCAGAGGAGGGTGACCAAGATGATAAAGAGTATCAAATACCTGTTGGAAATGTAAAGAAAAAGAAGGCACCTTTTATCCTATGTGGTGGACATGTAAGAGAACAAAAGTATTCATTTTAAAAAATGAAAAAAAAATGTTTAAAATAACTTTTGTGGAAAAACCAGAAGCTTTTTTATTAGGAATTATAGGTGCAGAAATACTAAAGGAGCAGAAAAGGTTATTTATGTATGCAATGACAGCTGCGTGGATACTTTTAGCCCAGAGATGGAAGGAAGAAAAAGTCCCTACCAAAGAAGAATGGTTGAAAAGGAGGGAAGTCTAAGGGTTCATGGGAACTCTATATTTTATTTTGGATTATGACTTGTGTCTGAATGTAAATTCTATTTGTAATACCAAATTTTAAAAACTTACAAAAAAAAAGAGTTGGCAGCCTTATAAGGAACGGTTGAGGGAGCTGGGTATGTTTAGCCTGGTAAAGAGGACACTAAGAGGCGATATAACAGCCACCTTCAAACATCTCAAGGGCTGTCAAATGGAAGATGGAGCAAGCTTGTTTTCTCCTAGGGCTTGAACCAATGGCTTCAAGGTAAAGGTAAAGGACCCCTGGATGGTTAAGTCCAGTCAAAGGCGACTATTGGGTGTGGTACTCATCTCGCTTCAGGCCAAGGGAGTCCGCCTTTGTCCACAGACAGCTTTCTGGGTCTTCAAGTTACAAGAAAAGGGATTCCAACTAAACATCAGGAACAATCTTCTGACTTTAAGAGCTGTTCAGCTGTGGAACAGGTGACGGGTTCTCCTTCTTGAGAGGTTTTTCAGCAAGAGTTAGATGGTCATCTGTCATGTATGATGTAGCTGAGATTCCTGCATTGTAGGCAGTTGGGGTTGGTGACCCTCGGGTTCCCTTCCAACGCTACAATTCTCTTTCCTAATTGATGCTGAGATCAACAGCCTGGAGCAATGTCTAAAAGATTCCGAAGCTTTTCCTTCCGCCTCCCTTTTCTTTCTCATAAGGCATGCTAGCATTCCTTATGCAAAGGAAAGGAAAACCTGGCCACTAGCCTAGTGATGTAGTTGATGCATTCACAGGAAGGGTAATAATATACAGCCATCCCTTTTCTGTCTCCTGACTCATTGGAAACCTCCAGACAGAAATCCCTCCGACCGAAAGCAGGCCCCGGGCAAAGAGGCGTGGGCGGATGAGCTAAGAGAGTCCCCCAACTTCAGGCCCTGAGGCACACTCTGCCGAAACACTGATCTGGAGAGTCCCAAGTGAGGAAGGGCCTGGGGCAGGAGCCAGGGCTGGAGTCTCATGCTGCGTGGGGAGGCCACTCATCTAGACATCGAGGGACACCTGGGTGCTCCCGCTTCAAAAGGCAGCAGCAGAGATGAATGGAAACCTCAGGTGTTACCTCGCAGGCTGCTCTGTGACAATGAATTAAACATGGGGGAAGTGTATGACAAAGTCTGAAGGAGGTTGCCTCTCCACAATTAGAGTCATCGAATTATCTGCCTTTCTCGGGGAGGTGGGGGAGAAGAAAGGCTGTCTCTAGTACACAAAAACTTTGCAATTGCTTTCTCATGTGAGGCCAGGGGTTACCAGCCCTTCCAGGTGTTAGTGTGTGAAAGATATCGGGAAATATACCCTCAAAAATCCGCAATGAACCCGAGAGACGACTGTCCTGCTCTGATCCTGTTTGAGAATATAAGAAGAGCCTCCTGGATCAGGCCAAAGGGGGCCCATCTAACTGTTGGAATTCCTGATCTATGATTGCAGTCATAGGATTGTTGTCTTTCACATGACGGTGTATGTTTTGACTCCACAGAGTGGGAAGTGACGGAGACAGGACGTTTGTGTTACTGTGTTCCGTGAAGTGGGGCTATTGTCCTTTGTTCTTTTTTCTCTTTGCTGTCTGATGCTAGAGAGAGAGGGAGCCATGTTGCAGTGCTCTGTGTGTGTTTAAATGTAAATAAAGTAGATTAGCCAAAATGCTAAGTTGCTGAGGTCTGTTACGCAAGCTGCGAAGACTCTGCAGATCCCTAAGTGTGCCGATGTCTGCTGGCATCGGTCGCTGTGATGTTTGGGCTGAAGAAAGCTTTTGAAGCTCCCGAACGAAAGACCAGGAGGGAAAGAACATGCCAGTCGGGCATGTGTCTCTGCCAGGGTCCTACTCGAGTGTAGGCCAAACTCCTGACACTAACCTAGCATCCTGTTCTCACCAGATGCCCATCAGAAACCTGCAAGCAGGATTCAAGCACAAGAGCCCTCTCCCCTCCAGCGGTTTCCAGCAGCTGATATTCAAAAGCATCACTGCCTCCAACAGTGGCGGCAAAGCATAACCATCATGTCTAATTGCCATTGATAGCCTTCTCCCCCATGGATCTGTCTAATCCTCTTAAAGGCAGCCAGGTTAGTGGCCATCACTGCCTCCTGTGATGGCAAGTTGCCTAGCTCTGTGCTGCCTGAAGAAGCTCTTTCTTTTATCTCTCCTGAATCTTCCAACATTCCGCTTCGTCAGATGTCCAAAAATAATGTTGATACAACAATGGCCACAGTGGTGAGCACTGAGCCATTATTTCTGCCCTGACAGGAGAAATTCAGCCTCTGCCTTTAAAGAGGGAGAGGAGGGAAAAAATATTTACATTTTTTCCTCCCATGGAGCTGCTTGTTACTAATATAACTCTATTGAGTATGAGTTGCTGACAGGTCCATCTGTCACAACCAGCAGACAAAGATTCTCCAAGAAACCGAGAGTTTAAAAAGAAAAGGGGAAATCAGCAATCAGAAAGCTGGAAATAAACCGCAGAGTTTTAGCAAGGAATAGATTCAAAGCAACCTCACCAATTCCTCAGCTATCTCTGCTATTGGGTCAATTCGGACAGCGGCCTAGGATGGACGTTCTCAAGGTAGCAGAGGGCAATGGTTTTCATTACATGTCCTGTCCTGATATCCCTTTGCTGCGCATGCTTGCTTTCATGCTGAAAGGTGACAATGCGAAAGCCCACCCCTGCAAAGCATCACTTGACAATGTGGTCATCAAGGGATGAATGCATGTCCTGCATGGATGACCAATTGGCAATGGAATTCTAATAATAATAATAACAATTTATTATTTATACCCCGCCCATCTGGCTGGGCTTCCCCAGCCACTCTAGGCAGCTTCCAACAAAATATCAAAATACCGTAATACATCAAACATTAAAAGCTTCCCTAAACAGGGCTGCCTTCAGATGTCTTCTAAAAGTCTGGTAGTTGTTGTTCTCTTTGACATCTGGTGGGAGGGGGTTCCACAGGGCGGGCACCACTACCGAGAAGGCCCTCTGCCTTGTTCCCTGTAACTTGGTTTCTCTCAGTGAGGAACCACCAGAAGGCCCTCGGCGCTGGACCTCAGTGTCCGGGTAGAACAATGGGGGTGGAGACGCTACTTCAGATATCCTGGACCGAGGCTGTTTAGGGCTTTAAAGGTCAGCACCAGCACTTTGAATTGTGCTCGGAAACGTACTGGGAGCCATAAACTGGAGGCAAAGAACCTTTTATAGCCTGAGGGCCGTGGTGCTAGTCAAAATTGCTGATGGGGAGCTCTCCATGGTGCTGGGCCAAACTAAGAGCTCTCTGTGGTGCTGGGATTACTGACCTGCCTTACTGCCTTGGGCTCCTTAATCAGACCAGAACAGAATGCCTGGTCTGCAAGACTCCCAGGGCATGCGCTGCGACTTGTACTATATCAATCCATTTTCTTTAGCATTCATTCCTTGTCAAGTTTATTAATAACCTTGAAGCACCACCAAGAATATATAACTGCAAGCAATTAAACATTTCAGACGCACTATAAGAAAATGAATCATGCCGTGTCCCAGTGCCAGGCCTATCAGCAGTCCAGAAAATAGACAGCAGCACGAGGACCTCAGAAAGAACCAAGAGAGACCACACTGGCAGCTGCCCAGGCAATACGACCAAGACTGAAATATTGTGGACGATTCTGATCATCGCATCACGAAAGAAAAAAGAAGGGAGATTGTAGAGTTAGAAAAGGTGCAGAGCAGGGCAACCCAAATGATCCCCCTTAATGGTTTTTCTGGTGTCCTGAAAATCGTTTTCTGGGAACTGCGGGTGGAGACAGCTGCTGTGGGTTGTCCAGGGGGAGAAGCCAGGATGCCAGACGGGATAGGCCTTCGGTCCTATCCAGCTACAGAGTTATCCTGCAGGGCTCTTCTGATGTCCAGAGGAGGGCAACCAAAATGGTCAAAGGCCTGGAAATGATGCCTTATGAGGAACGGCTAAGGGAGCTGGGCATGTTTAGCCTGGAGAAGAGGAGGTTAAGGGGTGATATGATAGCCATGTTCAAATATATAAAAGGATGTCACATAGAGGAGGGAGAAAGGCTGTTTTCTGCTGCTCCAGAGAAGCGGACACGGAGCAATGGATCCAAACTACAAGAAAGAAGATTCCACCTAAACATTAGGAAGAACTTCCTGACAGTAAGAGCTGTTCGACAGTGGAATTTGCTGCCAAGGAGTGTGGTGGAGTCTCCTTCTTTGGAGGTCTTTAAGCAGAGGCTTGACAACCATATGTCAGGAGTGCTCTGATGGTGTTTCCTGCTTGGCAGGGGGTTGGACTCGATGGCCCTTGTGGTCTCTTCCAACTCTATGATTCTATGATTCTATGATGTACTCGTACTCACTTTGATTGACGTAGCTAAGTGGCTCAGTGAGGGGAGCATCAAAGCCAATCCAGAACCCTCACCCCCATCACGGTTCCTCTTTTGACCATTTTTGAAACAAACCCATCTTTTTTCCCCCAGTCAGCTGCAAATAAATAATGATTTTGCAAAGTAAAAGTATGTGAGACATGAAAAACCGGAACGTCAGGCCAGCTCCACAGACACCTGAAGCTCATCCTTCCTCCCAATCTGGGGTGGGGAGGGGTGAGAGGAGAGGCGTTTTATCATCCGCACTCTACCTGTCAGAAAGGAAGAGTCTCGTTGCTCCCAGGGAGCAAACTTGGACCTCAACCCAGCACCTAACAGGCTTGGAGGCTTCCACGCCCATTGGAAAGACAAATCCTCAGATAAATCAGGGAAGGATGCAAATGGCTAAACAAAGAGGAGAGCGAACAGCACATCAATAATTCACACTCTCCCCCCCACCCAATCTGTGCCATGCAGGGGGGGGGGCGCTTTTCCAGGGGATGGGAGCAATGGCATCTAAACACCTATAAAACCAGACACCAGAGGAATGAGCAAGTGGGGGGTCTGTGAGGGATGATTTATGGGGGATTTGTTTGCTGCGTGTGGCTTTCTCATCATCAGCAGGAAGCTGAGGCAGCTCCCCGAGGGAAGGGAGGGGGGCTTTTTAAGGGTGGGATTGAAGAGGGCAGGGAGGAGGGTTGCAGACAGTGCAAAAGCTGCCTCTCCCTCTCTCCTAGCGCTACAAGTCATGGACATCCAGAGGAGCTGGAAGATTCAGGACAGAGAAAAGAAAGGACTTCTTCATGCAGCACAGAGTTGAACTGTGGAACTCACTTCCACAGGACGCAGTGATGGCCACCAACTTGGACGGCTTTAAAAGAGGACTGGACAGATTCATTGAGGATATCAGTGTCTACTAGCCATGAAGGCTCTGCCTCCTGCTCTCAGGATTTTTCTGTGACTGCTTAAAAGTGGTATCATGGCGCTTTAAATGTGTGGTGTGAATGTAGCCTTGAACAACTGTGGCAAATTGGTATTAGGAGGACTATCATATGAATCAACCAATTTACAGGTGGGATGAACACCTGCATAGGGCTCCAGTGCAGGACAGAATAGTAGTAGTAGTAGTAGTAGTAGTAGTAGTAGTAGTAAACCACAGGCAGTCCCTGGCAAAGAAGGTCCACTGGACAGTATGTAACATAGGAACGTAAGAGGCTGCTGGGTCAGGTGCCTCTCTCAGAGGTTTTCAACCATTTTGAGTCCATGTCTCCCTTGACCAACTGCATTATTTCTGCAACACCCCTGTGGGGCTCAGGAGCCCAGTTATGTCACCTCTCGCCTGCAGAGCTGGCAGCCTCTCGCCCTGCTTCGAACCCTTGTGGAGTGCTCCCTCAGCCTCCTCTCCCCTCTCCGTGGGAGTCCTCTGGATAGCTGCTGCTGCTGCCCCTGGTCTCTGAGCTGCCCACCCTACTCAAAAGAGAGGAGTGCCTCCTCACACTGCATCACAGGGGCCTGGGAAGAGGATGCCCCCAGCCTTAGTGGCCCAACAGAGACCGGCCAAAGGTGAGTGTGAGGCCAGCACCTTACCTTGAGAGACAGCAGTGGCAGCTGCCGGGCCTGTATGCGCACTTCAGCACCAGGCACTCAGCTCCCAGGCAGACCTTGCACAAAAAAGGCCAGTGCAACACCTGCCTGCCTGGCCTCCCACTTGTCTGTCCATTCTCAACAGCAAGGGCTGGTGGACTGGCTGGCTGGCCTCCCTTGTCTGCTTGCTTGCTCCAAGGCCGCCTAAGCTCCTGGCAAGCAGCACCCCTTAGCCAGCCCCAAAGGCACCATTCACCTCAGCTGCGGAGCTTGTAGCTAGGGCTGCTGCAACAAACAGCTGTGCAAGCCTTTGGGAGGCAGAGACCTGAGAGAGCATCAGAGGTGGGAGGGAATGAAAGAGGGCCAGAGGCCAGTGTTGCCCACGGCACCCCTGACCATCATTCAAGGCACCCCAGGGTGCCACGGCACACTGGTTGAAAACCACTGGCGTATCTGGTCCAACAACCTGCTTTCACAGTAGCCAAGCCAATGCCTGAAGCAGGATTCGAACACAAGAGTGCTCTCCCCTCCTGTGGCTTTCAGCAACTGGGATTCAGAAGCACTGCTGTCTCCAAACATGGAGGCAGAGCATATCCATCGTGGCTAGTAGCCATTGGTGTGTGTGTGTTTTTGGGGGGTATACATTTTTATTAGTTTTTTAACATATTAATTCCAACATTCATACAACATAACTTCTCATCCTATACAATATTTTTGGACTTCCATCAACACCTCTGATGATTTCCCATTCTTTATCACTTATTATGCATTTCTTAATTTCATATCACCTTTAATTATCCTTAACTAATAATTCTCCTCATTATCTTTTTTGCAATATTTCAAATAATACACCTTATAAAACTTATTGCAAACCTACTAGTGTAATTTGTTCATCACAATTGCTTTTCAAATAGGCCGTAAATTTGCTCCAGTCTTCTGAGAATCTCTAGTCCCGCAGGTTTCGAATCCTTCCTGTTAGTTTGTCTAATTCTGCATAGTCCATCAGTTTCATCCTCCATTCTTCTTTCGTCGGTAGTTCTTCTTGCTTCCATTTTTGTGCCAATAATATTCTTGCTGCCATCATTGCATATAAAAACAACTTACAATCCTTTCTATTTATATTTATTATATTATATCATCTATTTATATATCATTTATATTTCTATTTATATCATCTCCTACAATGCCAAGTAAAAATGCTTCTGGTTTCTTAATAAATGTATATTTCAACATCTTTTTCATCTCATTATATATCATTTCCCAGAAGTTTTTCACTTTTTTACATTCCCACCACATATGATAAAATGTTCCTTCTTTTTCCTTACACTTCCAACATTTAGGCTAGTAGCCATTGGTAGCCCATGAATTTGTCCAATCCTCAAAACCATCCAAATTGGTGGCCTCCTACGGAATCAAGATCCATAGCTGAAGTGTGTCCTGCAAGAGTTCTTATCCTACTCTCACTGTGGCCAACCAGATGCCCCAAAGGGGAACCAGCAAGCAGGGTCTCAGCACAAGAGCACTCTCCCCTTCTTGAGGCTCCCAGCAAATGGGATGCAGAAGCATTGCTGCCTCCAGCTATTGTGGCAGAGCACAGCTCTTCTGCTGTAGCAGCTTCACCTTGTTACCTGGGCCAGTAAATGTTCTTGGCTCCATCGAGCCAGTCAGCCTTGGCTCAAGATGGCAGCTGCTGCTGCCTCCTCCTCCTCCTCACCCTCCTTCCTTGGGTTTCATGCCCCAGGAATTAGCTGTGCCTTCCCAAGCAACTTCTGCAACCGTGCCCCTTTGCGATGGGGGTTTCTGCGCTACACTTTTCTTTCTGAAAGAAACATTTCCAGCAATCTCCTTGATTAGTTTTAATCCATGTATTGACTTCTTCTTAAATCCTCCTCTTTGCCTCTGTAGAGTTGCAGAAGCTGTTGTCTTCTAAACAACGCCAATTACTCTGCAAGGAGGGCATCTGTTGGCATCACAGCGACCCCATCTGGAAGAAACAAGCAAAAAAGAATCCTCTGAGAACCTCGCCCAGGACAGCTTTTATACTTCTGGCAAAAGGAAAAGAGAATCGTCCAGGCCACTAGGTCCCACTCTGCCCCCGCCCCTGCCAGCAAATTTATTCTCCATCAATTAATGAGAAAAGAAATTGCATTTGATAAATATTAGCCAGCGAGTGGGGGATTTTGGAATATGGTCGTGGGTGTGATGCAGGGGAAGTTGTTACCCTTTCCTTACTTTTGAGGAGGCAGTGTTGGTGAGTAGGGTGTGTGGAGGTATATTCTCCCTGCTGTCCTTCAACCATGACACACAACAGCGTTTCTGTTCTACTGCAATCCATCTTCTGCCAAAAACTACATTATTCATCTCACTGTCTGCTGTGGCAAAATTACTTAACTTGACCAATTTATGTCATTGATTAATGATGCAGGTGTATGGGTTAGGGCCCTCGAATGAGTTGGGATGAATTATTACTATTGTTGTTGTTGTTGTTGTTTTGCATTTTCTATTTTACATAAACATATGAATTAAATACATAAAGATATAATCCCTTTTGACTTCCCTTCACCCCATTGAGGATCTTAATGAAATGATTTCCCCCTCTGCATCTCTTTCATAACTCTATTTTTATAAATTCTTTGTCAACCCATAGTTCAAATTTTTACTACAAGTTTTCTGTCAATCCTACCAATGTACGTAATTGTTTACAATAGCTTTTCAAATAAATCATAAACTTCCCCCATTCTTTATTAAGGACCTCCTCTTCCTGATTTTTAATTCTTCCTGTAAGTTTTGCCATCTCGGCATAGTTCATCAATTTTGTCTGCCACTCTTCTTTGGGCAGAGTTTAACCAACTTTCCATTTCTGGGCTAACAGAATTTCTGGGATGAATTCTTGAGGCAGGGAATGGCAGCTCCCACCAACCATAAGCCAGTCCCTTTTCCATGAAAACACACATATACACGTATAACACCAGAAATCCCTCCCTACTTTCTCTCAATCTGATATCGAAGCAAAGATTTCTGGCCACCACAAATCTAACGTGAGTCAGTTAAGGTACCCACTTTTGCCACAAACACTAACAAAGCCATTCACATGGCTACAGAATCATAGGATTGTAGAATCAGAAGGATTCTCTGAGGTCTTCTAGTTCAACCCTGATCAAAGGATCAGCAGCGCAGGGTGCAACACACTCAATGTTGTTCATTGGAGGTGTTTAAACAGAGGTGGGATAGCCATCTGTCAGGGATTATTTAGCTGTGATTCCTGCACTGCAGGGGGTTGGACTAGATGACCACTTGGGGTCTACTATTTTATGAATCTAACACATAAAGCGTGCTGTCCTGAAGGGTCCTGTGACAGCTCCCCATCCGTACTTCAGAAGAAGAATACTGGAGAATCTGTTGGTTTACCCCTCCTAGCATAAAGAGCAGGGGGGCAGGAGCGGGCAGCAGACATGAATTCCAAACCAGCAAGTCACAGACAAAGCAGAAACATTTGATTTATTCCCAGCTCCTCAGCTAAAACCCTTTTTATTGCTTCATTATCAAGCTACCCACATTCTCCTTCGCTCGGAGAAAGTGTGATGGTGCAGCTGGAAGCAGCAGCTGCCTGAACCTAACAGAGGGGCGGGAGACGGGGGGGGGGGAGCTGGAAGAGGTGGAGGAGTGCTCAACTCCCTCCAGTGCTCCCAGACAGCTCAGTTCAGCCACCTCCCCTCCAACTCATGCCCCGATCATGATTGGGAGGCAGAAAGGCTGGTCTTTATGGGACCCCACAAGAGAGACTCCAGATGGAGGGGGCTAAAGGACACCCACCCAGCCAAGCACCCAGATGGCTGAGAGTGGGAGATTCCACATACTCTTCTTCACACACACACACACACCCCAAACAAAGATCATGCAATATTCTAAAGAAACCAGGTTCGGTATCTTTGCATGACCAGATCTTTCAGAAGGCAGCAGGGAGGCAGCCGCTGCTGCTATTATTTTGGAAAGGATGTAAGAATAGCCCTGCTGGATCACAGACCGAGCTCCTTTTATTCCATTCCGATTGCAGTGTTTACAGCTGGGAAACTAAGGCTGTGAATGTCTTGTCTGAGACTGCTTTAAGACGCTGAGGACTCTGGCTCAGAAGCACTAATGGAGCCACCACCTCTGTGACTTCAACAGAGCAGGTGGTGCCCCTTTAAAGGAAGAGACTCCTCTCACAGAAACAGGCGTTAGCTACCAAGATAGACCTGCAGCTCCTATTTGAGGCTCAGCCCGAGGATGACTGGTGCTGAAGCAACATGTGAGCTCTGCTTGTATGCTGGCTCCCCCACTGTGCCCTACAGGGAGCTCTCCAGGGTGCTGAAATGGAGCTACAGCTCTTATTTAAGGCTCAGTCTGTCATGCCTGGATGCAGAGGAGTGGTGAGAGGCATCAGCTGGGGAACCCCCATAGGAAGAAGGATCAGAGCCAGGGGATTGGTGGCGGGACAATGGTGAGTGGCCAGAGGGAGAAGAAGGGGAAGCCTGTGAGGATGAGGTGTCAGAAGCAGAAGAGGTAACAGGGTTTAGTGAGCAGTTCTAGGCTGAAGTGGAGGCTGGAGAAGACGGTGACCCAGAGGCAGTGTTGAGACAGACTGCTGAAGAATCCAAGGTGTCCCCTCCTGCTGCTGCGACCAATCCCCTTTCCCACTTGTCTCCTAGAACACACAGAGAAATGAAAAGAACAGAACAGAGATTGGTTGTGTGCAGACATAGTTTGGGGAAGACTCTGAAGAGGAGGATCCCTAGAGAGCGAAGGGAAGGCGGTGGCCTTCAGTCCTCGCAACTGCCTCGTTGAGCCAAGACCTACTGGGAAGAGTTACTGAGATCACTAGGCCTGCGCTGTTTTAGCTTCTTTGAATAAAGAGTTAACTTCATTGACACCGTGTTTTTTTATTGCTGGCCAACACTTGACTCCGGCTCCTGACACAGCCTGAGGATGACTGGTGCTGAAACAACATTTGAGCTCTGCGCTTATGAAGTCTTCAGCCTGAGCCCTGTGTGGAACTGTCCAGGGCACTGTTAAAGCCTTGCCTCAAAACAGAACAGCAGGTCTTGCTCAAACATTGTATCCCAAGAGCTCCTGACCTGACCGGAGCATGGCTGTGTGTGTGGCTGAGAGGGGAAATGAACCCAGGTCTCCCCACCCTAAACCCAACAATGCAGCCATGAGGAACAACAGCGTTGAGCCATTAATAGCCCTTTTGTAGCAACTGGGGAAGCACTTTGCTTCCTGGGCCTTTGGGTTTTCCAGGGCAGATGATGCTCCTGGCAGCATTGGCACAGATCAATGCTATCTCTGCAAATCCCACTTCTCTCTCCCCTCCCTCGCTTTCCTCCCCCCTCTTCTTCTTCTTCTTTTTTTTTTTTTTTTTTTTGTTCTTATTCCTCTCCTCCTTCCCCCAACCTCCTTTTGTTTTTTTTTTCTAATTCTCTTTCATCTTTGTTGCTGACAGAGGAAGAAATTCAGAGTGGCTCACAGTCTCAGCCTCTGGCTGTGCTGGTTAGATTTGCAGGGAAAGTACCATCGCCACCATTGACAAGGGAGGGGAGGGCAATTGAAAGCAGCATGGGAGGAAGGTCAAGGGTCAGGGCTGGGAAGATCTGCGAGAACCAAGATTGGATGGGCTTGTGTATCATCAGGATGACCTTCCCTGGAGCGACTCCCCTATGAGAAGAGGCTGCAACATTTGGGGCTTTTTAGTACAGAGAAAAGGCAAGTAAGAGGCAACACAATGGAAGTTTATAAAATGATACACAGCATGGAGAAAGAGGATAGGGATAAGTTTTTCTCCTTCTTTCATAACACCAGAATTTGGGGGGTATCCCAAACAGCTGAATGGCAGAGGAAAACAAAAGACTTCTTTGCGCAGCACCTGGTTGTATCCATAAAAGTGCATCTGACACCTTCATTTTCCAGCTTGCAGAGAATGCTGAAGAACCACCTCTTTACCCTGGCTTTTGACACTATTTTAGGACCCACCTTATTTTTGTGATTGCAAGTTATTTTACTGTTGTTAATATTGTGCTTTAATGTTGTAAACCACCCTGGGACCTTAAGGTGACGGGCAATCAATCAATCAATCAAAATAGAATGTGGGACTCATGGCCACAGGAGGCCGTGGCAACCATCAACCAGACTGGGGAAGCACAGAATAGAATCACAGAATTGTAGAGTTGGAAGGGGTCACAATGGTCCTCTAGTCCAATGCCCTGCAATGCAGGAATCATTCACCCAAATCCACAACCCAGAGATTAAGGGTCTCATGCTCTAATGACGGAGCTATCCCAGGCTTTAAAAGAAGGTCAGGCAAAGGAAAAGAAAGCTATCAACAGCTATAGGTAAATGGACCCCTGACCCTTAGGTCCAGTCGTGGCCATCTCTGGGGTTGCAGCGCTCATCTCACTTTATTGGCTGAGGGAGCCAGCGTACAGCTTCCGGGTCATGTGGCCAGCAGGACTAAGCCGCTTCTGGCGAACCAGAGCAGCGCACGGAAACGCTGTTTACCTTCCCACCAGAGTGGTACCTATTTATCTACTTGCACTTTGATGTGCTTTTGAACTGCTAGGTTGGCAGGAGCAGGGACTGAGCAACGGGAGCTCACCCCGTTGCGGGGATTCGAACCACTGACCTTCTGATCAGCAAGTCCTAGGCTCTGTGGTTTAACCCACAGCGCCACCCGCGTCCCTATCAACAGCCATAGCTACCACCTATTGTTCTACCCACCAAGGTTGGAGGCAGTAATGGTTTACCTGTGGCGCAGTGGATCAGTGGGTCTGGCTGTTAACCAGGCAGTTGGTGGTTTGAGCCCACCCAGAGACAGCCATGGGCAGAATTCTGGTATTGGGGGGGGGGTTGGAATAGATGACTCTTGGGGTCCCTTCCAACTCTACCGTTCTAGGCTTCTATGCTTCTAAATGCTAGCTGCTGGAAGCTGCTGGAGGGAATAGTGCTCTTGTGTGGGACTAGTATAGAACAGCACCCTGAACTACAGTCCTCCTCTACTGAGTACAGTGGTACCTTGGGTTACAGACACTTCAGGTTACAGACTCCACTAACCCAGAAATAGTACCTCGGGTTAAGAACTTTGCTTCAGAATGAGAACAGAAATCATGCTCCAGTGGCACAGCGGCAGCAGGAGGCCCCATTAGCTAAAGTGGTGCTTCAGGTTAAGAACAGTTTCAGGTTAAGAACGGACCTCCAGAACGAATTAAGTTCTTAACCCGAAGTACCACTGTACACACAGAGATCTGGTGGAGAGAGAGGTTATCACTGACACCCCTCACCAGATCAAGCAGGAGGGGGGATTTCTATCCCTATCAGGATGCTGGGCTGAGCAGAGAGGTTTAAGCCATCATGGCACAAGAAGACAGAATCAGCAACGGTCACGACAGGGGGGGTTGTTATTTAATATTTTTGCTGCAGCTGCAAAGGCATAGAAAATTTACTGGTGGTCCATAGCTGGTCTGCAGGCCAGCAACTAACCTTCCCAGGTTTATACTACACCCAAGGAGTCTCCATCTCTCTCCTTGTGTTTCCCTACAATGTAACATGCTGGAGATGTTTAGATGCCCCTGTTCCCATTCATCTCTTTTGTGCGCAGGGTTTATATATTTACAGCTTTAACTCTAGTACAACAACAATCTTCTCTATCTTTTTCTCCCTGGGATTATACTTGTCAGTCCATCTTTCACAGAAACCCATTCCCTCCCCTCCTCCCTCCCTGCCTCCCCGTCTTTCCTGACTGCCTGCAATACCAGCCATTGCAAATTTATGTGTTGGTAATAACGGAATATCACACCAAGCAAACAGAAAAGTGAAATTTCTCTCCATGGGGCTTTTGGGTTTTTTCCTCTGACTCACCTAGGTAGTGATGGATTGCCCAAAGCTATGGAGGGCTGGTCTAGGGCATTCCAGGCCTTTTTGCATGGGCATAGGGACACAGCCAAACAACAGTGTCATTATTGCTATATTATAATTATTAATTTGCTTGTTTGTTAATTTTGCACACTGCCCTTCATCCGAAGATCACAGCATAAAAATACAAAATGAGAACACAGGTCATGTGCACACCTCATTCCTCACATATTTATTTCTTTTGCAAAAAAAATGCACCTCTGGAAGCTGCAAACTAAAACAGAACCCATTTCTAGGGAGAGGGGGTTCTTTTTACTTTTGCATGGAGTGCAAATGGCAATGTCGCATTTTAATCCCTCCCCCAAACCACTTGTTTTCCCCGCGCACACACAAAGGAAAGGAAATTGTTGCAGGACCCATATAAAATAATAATAATAAGTAATAATAATTTTATTATTTACACTCCGCCCATCTGGGGTGGCTTGCAGCATATATAAAACATAAGAAAACATTAAACATTAAAAACTTCCCAGTACAGGGCTGCCTTCAGGTGTCTTCTAAAAGTCAGATAGTTGATTATTTCCTTGACATCAGACAGGAGGGTGTTCCACAGGGAGGGAGCCACTACCAAGAAGGCCCTCTGCCTGGTTCCCTGTAACCTCACTTCTCGCAGGGAGGGAACCACCAGAAGACCCTCAGAGGAGGACCTCAGTGTCCAAGGTTGAATGATGGGGGTGGAGGTGCTCCTTCAGGTATACTGGGCCCAAAACCACATGGAGATGTTGCAGTCAGAGAGTCACAGAACTGTAGAGTTGGAAGTGACCCAAAGGGGCATTTAGTCCAACCCCCTGCAATGCAAGAATCACAGCTAAGTTGCACAAGGCACAGGGAAATGCTTGGAGAAAACTTTCCTTCCTCTCCCATAACATAAGAACATGGGGACATCCAAAGAAGCTGAATATTGGGAGATTCAGGACAGCGGGGGTGGGGGGAGTTTACACACAGTGCGTAGTTAAGCTACAAAACTCCCTCCTACAGAAGGCAGTGACGGCCAAAGAGGATTTGACAAATCCATGGAGGAAAAGACCATCAATGGATGCTAACCACAATGGCTGTGCTCTGTTTTCATGGTCAGAGGCAGTAATTCTTCTGCATGCCAGTGGCTAGAAACTGCAGGAGGAGAGACAGTTCTTGTGCTCAGATCCTGCTTGCTGGTTTCCCATTGCAGCATCTGATAGGCCACTATGAGAACAGGATCAGTGCCGGATTTATGTATAAGTTAACATGCTATAGCTTAGGGCCCCACTCCCTTGGGGCCCCAAAAAAAATTAAAGGGGGGGGACTGGAAGTAAAAAGTAAAGGTAAAGGACCCCTGGCAGTTAAGTGCAGATGTGAATGACTCTGGGGTTGCGGCACTCATCTCGCTTTACTGGCCAAGGGAGCCGGCGTTTGTCCACAGACAGTTTTTCCAGGTCATGTGGCCAGCATGACTAAGCCGCTTCTGGCGAACCAGAGCAGCGCACGGAAACGTCGTTTACCTTCCCGCAAGAGCGGTACCTATTTATCTACTGGCACTTTGACGTGCTTTCAAACTGCTAGGTTGGCAGTTCAAAAATATAAGATACATATACATTCCAAAATATAAGCTAAATAAACAAATAAAACCTACATACAGGAACAGTGTTTTGTGTTGTGTAGGCTCCTATGATATGAGTAATGGGCCCTGCCTGCCAGCCTGCTCCCTAAAATATCACTGGTTTTCTCATTTCTATATATAGGGTGCCTACATTCTGCATGGACTGGTTGCATGGCAACATGCGCAAATGGCTTTAGATACCTATTAGGTCCATAAATTACCATATAGCATATATTCAACACACACAAAAAACAGTGACAATTTGTTGTTGACAAAGGACAGCTGGACATATAAAGGGCCCCATTACCTTCAGTCAGGAGCTCGTCCTACACTCGAGTAGGACCCTGGCAGAGACACATGCCCGACTGGCATGTTCTCTCCCTCCTGGTCGTTCATTTGGGAGCTTCAAAAGCTTTCTTCAGCCCAAACATCACAGCGACCTATGCCAACGGACACTGGCACACTTAGGGATCTGCAGAGTGTTCACAGTTTGCGTAACAGACCTCAGCAACTCAGCATTTTGGCTAATCTACTTTATTTATATATAAACACACACAGAGCACTGCAACATGGCTCCCTCTCTCTCTAGCATCAGAGAGCAAAGAAAAAAAGAACAAAGGACAATAGCCCCACTTCACGGAACACAGTAACACAAACATCCTGTCTCCGTCACTTCCCACTCTGTGGAGTCAAAACATACACCGTCATGTGATAGACAAAAACCCCATGACTGCACTCATGGAGCAGGAATTCTAACAGCTTAGGGCCTCATCAAACCTAAATCTGGCCCTGGCCATTGGCCTAATCCACCAGGGCTCTTCTAAGGCTCATCTACATCCCAGCTGTTCTGATCTGTCTGCAGTTGGAATCCTCAATAGAAAGGAGAAACAAAGCGAAAGCCACTTCTGTAAAAGTAATGGAATCCAGCACATCCTTAGCACTCATTTCCATGTTACCTTGTTCCGGGGGGGGGGGGGTGAGGAATCTGCATGCAACCCTAGGAAAATGCAGGCGTAATATGGTGAAAGCTGGGGTGGTAGACCAGCATGTGTCTTTCCTGCCATTTTCATGGGGAAATCATTGGGAGACCAAAGCAATGGGTCAGTGCGCCTGGCCGTTAACTAGATGGTTATTGGTTTGAGTCCACCTAGGGAGAACTGTGAGCAGTGTGATGGCCTGGGACTCAAACTTGGACTCGGAACCAGAGGAGTCTCAGTCCGCACCAGATCCTTTGCTTCAGGCAGCATCTGAACCTAGTCTAGGGCCTGGTTCTGAAGAGCCCCAGTCTGCACAGGTTCCCCTGCAACAAGCACTAGCTGGGCCATGATTAAATGGGCACAAGACATTGGTCATGACATTATGTTTGCTGACTGGGAACAGTTCTGGACCACTGGTATAAAGTTCACGGCATGTAATGCCTTAAGAGAGAATATTATGAAAATGATGTATAGGTGGTACATGACCCCAGTCAAGCTTGCAAAAATTTATCATTTGCCCAATAATAAATGCTGGAAATGTAAAGAGGCTGAAGGTACCTTTTATCACCTTTGGTGGACATGCCCGAAGATTAAGGCTTTCTGGGAAATGATCTATAATGAAATTAAGAAGGTTCTTAAATGCACCTTTCACAAGAAACCAGAAGCTTTTCTCCTTGGCATGGTAGGCCAATTGGTGTCAAGGAAAGATAGGATTTTCTTTATGTATGCTACAACAGCAGCAAGAGTTCTTTTAGCAAAGTATTGGAAGATACAAGAATTACCCATGCTGGAAGAATGGCAGACGAAGGTGATCGACTACATGGGATTGGCCGAGATGACTGGCAGAATCCGTGACCAGGGGAGAGAGACAGTGGAAGAAGAGTGGAAGAAGTTTAAAGATTATCTTAAGAATTGTTATAAAATTAATGAGTGTTAAAATGTCAAGGGTATTGAAAAAAACAGAATTACAGCTGTAAATGATTGGGTAAGAGAAGGAGGACAAAAGAAGCCAATAATATGTTAATTGAAGTGAGAGGTTGCTGAGAAAATCTTAAAATCTGGGATGCAGAAAAGGGAGGTATGGGGAAGTCGGTGAAACGAGGTTTAAGAAAAAGATGTTATGAAATTATACGTGTTTATATGTTTTTGTTTGTTTGTGTTTTGTGAATTGTTTTGTGTTTATTTTATGTTGGAAAATTAATAAAAATTTTATTATAATAATTAAAAAAAACAAGCACTAGCTTGGCCGAGTCAGGGGCCTAAGCCTGCCCTGGCTCCAGATGTGGGGATTACCTCGTTGCCTTCAGCTGGGCCATCACTTACAGCTGCTCCACTACTGGTTGGGTCAGGAGAGGCTGAGGCGGCCTCTGGGTCTAGTAACCCACCAACATCTCCCGAGCTGCAAAGACTCAGGTCTGAGAGAAGGAGAGACCTGAGTACTCGCAGGAGGAGTGCTCACCTTTGGGCAAGACAGAGAGGTGAGTCACTGGGGGGATCAGGACCGGCCGTTACCCCGACAAAGATAAAAGGCTGTCAGACCCCACCCCAGGTTACGGGAGCAACATTGCTGTTTGCCAGAACCTGCCTGAGACCCTGTGCCTGACCTTGATTGGTTTCCTGCCTCATGTCCTGCCTTGGCCCTGTCAGACTGACTCCTCACAGAACCCTTGGATTTGGGACCGGACCTGGACCGCGTTGCTCGGGTTACCCCCGGGCCCAGCACAGGCAGGATTCCTGCATTGCAGGGGGTTGAACTAGATGACCCCCAGGTCCCTTCCAACTCTACAATTCTGTGACTCCATGTGCAGGAAGGGTGGAAGAGCAGTGACATGTTCCAGTGATGTCTGTTTTTTGTGCTACAACACAATGTGAATGGAATTCAGAGCAACATGCTGGTATATCGGTCAAAAAGCCACTGTTTCATAACACAACCGGTACTTCAGTATAGAAGAGACATTAGAAAATAGATCAGAAGTGCTAGCAATGTAATCAAGAAAACTAATGCAATATTGCCTGTGTCTGAATGCACCCCTGGTGAGCATTATGCTCCAAAGATGGGGGGGGGGGAAGCCCCACACCATTGCTTGAAGGATGCAGATCATTTATGGTTATTTTCATTCATGAATCACTTCCTGGGAAGCAACTTGATGCAATTTCATGATGCAGTAATAACATATCTTAAACAATTGCATGGATAGAAACAATTACAACTGTTGCTTATAAACCATTTCAAATTCAATGCCTGCTGGGATAGAAAACCACCATTGGAAGGCTTGTTGGAAGAAGAAAGATGCTATGTTAGGATGTGCAAATTTTATGCAAATCTATACCCTGTTTTGTCCTCTCTCTTCTTTTGGTGGTGTGTAATTAGACCAGGGGTCAGCAACCCGCGGCTCCAGAGCCGCATGTGGCTCTTTTACACCTTTGCCGTGGCTCCAGGGCGGATACTAGTGAAGGGAGGAGGCGCATTGTGCGCCCCGACACTCCCCACTGTGGCGGGTGCTGTACTGGCTGTGACGTCGCATGGGGGTGCGGTGTGTGCGTTAGTCACGCACCGTCCCGACGTCACCTTCCCGGTTTTGCGGCTCCCAGGGTTTTTTTCTTCGGAAATGGGTCCAAGTGGCTCTTTTTGTCTTAAAGGTTGCAGACCCCTGAATTAGACATTCAAGCCCTAAACCACAAAGGGCTTTTGAAGATAAACACCGGGACTTTGATCTGTGTCCAGAAACTGACCAGGACCCAGTCTAAGTGCCAGCAAAATGTTCTGTTACTTAGTCAGCTATGCCGGATTATAAAATCATAGAATTATTGAATTGGAAGGGGCCCAAAGGTCATCTTGTCCAACCCCCTGCAATGCAGGAATCACAGTTAAAGAATCCTTGACAGATGACCATCCAATCTCTGCTTAAAAACCTTCAGTGAAGAAGAATCTGCCATCTTCCAAGGGGGTCCATTCCACTGTCAAACAGGTATTGCCACCAGAAAGTTCATCTTAACATTGAGTCACAATCTCCTTTCTTGTAACTTGAATCGATTCACATGGATCCTCCCCTCTGGAGCAGCATAAAACAAGCTCGCTCCATCTTCCATGTGACAACCCTTTAGATATTTGAAGATGGCTCTCGTTTTACTTCTCAGTCTTCTGTTCTCCAGGCTAAGCATACCTAAGTCCTTCAACCATTCCTCATCAGGCTCATCTCAGACTAGCTGTAGTTTCTGAACCATCTACAAGGGGGGCGGTCCTGCTCCACTGCAGTAAAAAGGTAAAGGTAAAGGGACCCCTGACCATTAGGTCCAGTCACAGACGACTCTGGGGTTACGGCGCTCATCTCGCTTTACTGGCCGAGGGAGCCAGCATACAGCTTCCAGGTCATGTGGCCAGCATGACTAAGCCGCTTCTGGTGAACCAGAGCAGCGCACGGAAACGCCTTTTACCTTCCCACCAGAGCGGTACCTATTTATCTACTTGCACTTTGACGTGCTTTTGAACTGCTAGGTTGGCAGGAGCAGGGACCGAGCAACGGTAGCTCACCCCATTGCAGGGATTCGAACCACCGACCTTCTGATCGGCAAGTCCTGGGTTCTGTGGGTACAGTCATCTAATCAGGCCCCTCCTTCTATCAGCTGGCAGTAACCATTGTTCTGGCTGCATCAGAGGGAGAGGAGCGGAGCAGGGCTGCTCCATCAGCTCATCGGAATGACTAGCAACTCTCAGCTCTGCTGATGCATTTCCCCTTTTTCTTCTAGCAATCCGTAAATTAGGCAGACTATCCACAAGCTCCAATGGGATCCTGGGCCTTGGGGGCATTCTGTACCTGAGAAAAACTGTCCTGCATGCATTTCCCGGTGTATAAGATCTGGTTTTATCCATCCTGTTTTCTTCCCCCGGGAGCCGAGCTAGGGGCTGGTTGAACGGCATGTGCTTGACAGGTTTATACACTCCGCGTGGGGCATCCTTGTCCCATTTCACTGTCTGGCTGGCACAGGAAGTGACAGGCCTTCGAGTAAAGAGAGTCAACAGCGTCTGCTGCCATTACTCTGCCCTGTCACTTCCTTCCCAGGAAGAAGAAGTGAAGGGTGACGTGCAGCGGGAAGCAATAGAGAGCATCATAGGATCATTGGAAGCTGCCTTATACAGTCAGGGCATTGATCCATCTAGCTCAGGGTTGCCTACACTGACTGGCAGCAGCTTCCCAAGGTTTCAGGCAAGGAGCCTCTCCCAACTCTGCCTGAAGATGCCTGGAACCTTCTGCATGCCATGTCAACTGTTCCTCATAAGGCTTAGTTTCCACACCCTTTATCATCTTGGTCATCCTCCTCTGCACATGTTCCAGGTTGTTAATATGCCTCTTAAATGTCCAGGTGTGGTCTGACCAAAGCAGAATAGTGTGGCACAATGACTTCCCTTGATCTGGACACTCTACTTCTATTGTCGCAGCCTAGAACAGCATTAATTTTTCTTCCACTGCTGCATCACACTGTTGACTTATGTTCAGCTTGTGGTCCACTAAGACCCCCTAGACCCTTTTTACATGTGCTACTCACAAGCCAGATGTCCCTGTCTTATACTTGTGCAGCTGGTTCTTCCTACCTAAGTGTAAAGTAAAGGTAAAGGGACCCCTGACCATTAGGTCCAGTTGTGGCCGACTCTGGGGTTGTGGAGCTCATCTCGCTTTATTGGCCGAGGGAGACAGCATACAGCTTCTGGGTCATGTGGCCAGCATGACTAAGCCACTTCTGGCGAACCAGAGCAGCACACGGAAATGCCGTTTACCTTCCCGCTGGAGTGGTACCGGAGTGGTACCTGCACTTTGATGTGCTTTCAAACTGCTATGTTGGCAGGAGCAGGGACCTAGCAACGGGAGCTCACCCTGTCGCAGGGATTTGAACCACTGACCTTCTGATAGGCAAGTCCTAGGCTCTGTGGTTTAACCCACAGTGCCACCTAACATTTGTCCCTATTGAAATGTACCGGTAATTGAAATTGAAATAAAATTGAAACTGAAATAACATTTGTCCCTATTGAAATGTAGAACCTAACATTTGTCCCTAATGAAATTCATTCTGTTGGTTCGGGACCAGTTCTCCAATCTGTTGTCATTTTGAATCCCGATTCTGTCTTCTGCAGCATTTGCTACCTCTTCCAGTTTGGTATCATCCCCAGATTTGATCAATTCCTTTGTCCAAGTCATTTATAAAGATGTTCAACAACAACAGGCTCAGGACAGAACCCTGCGGCATCCCCCTTGCTACTTTTCCCCAGGATGATGAGGAACTATTAGTGAGCACTCTTTGGGTTCATTCAGTCAACCAGCTACAAATTCACCTAACAGTTACCTCATCCAGCCCACGTTTTGCCAGTGTCTCTGCAAGAATATCACAGGAGACTTTGTCAAAAGCCTTATTGAAAGCAAGATAGGAACACAGGAAGTTACATACATACGTACGTACATACATAATTTTGTTTGTGTGCCACCTTTCCACAGTTCAAAACATGCTCAATGTGGCTTCCAACATGGAAAAAATACATGCCTACAACATAACAAATGCAGTCATAAACAATAAATAAAACATTTTAAAAATATACAACCAAGCTGAACAATTTCCACAACGAGATCTATGATAAAGATACAAAAAACCTGCAGCCACAACCCCTTCAGCAAAAAACCCCAAACAACACCCCGGCCCAAAGTTGCCTTTTACAGTGTCAGATGATCGATCCAGCTAGCTCAGTGTTGGTCCAATGAGCTCAGCTGGGCCTCCCACCTGTCAATTTGTTTGTTTGCTTATTTAATATATTTACATGGAGACCATCTTGGCTGTGAGTCCTGGAAGACCTGCTCCCTGCCTTGCAGGCCTTTTCCTCCTGGTCTGGGAGGGTCTGGCCATGACTGACTCCTGGCCATGACTAACAATTATTAAAATACATCACAACACCACAACACATTTAGAACCAGCAATTAGCAAAAACATGCAAAACAAGTACAAATACCTACTGGAAATGTAAAGAAAAAGAAGGTACCTTTTATCATATGTGGTGGTCATGCAAGGTAATAAAGGCTTTCTGGGAAATGATATATAATGAATTGAAAAAAATGTTTACAATAACCTTTGTAAAAAATAAAAAATAAAAAGAAGCCTTTCTATTAGGAATTATAGGTACCGATATTCCAAAGCAACAGAAAATACTCTTTATGTATGCGACAACAGCAGCACCCAGAGATAGAAAGAAGAAAGAGTCCCTGCCAGAGAGGAATGGCAAACTAAGCTGTTAGACCAATCTGAGATGGCAAAAGTGACTGGGAAACTCAGAAACCAAGAAGACAAGAAATTCAAGAAAGAATGGGGAAAGTTTGTAATTTATTTAGGAGACCACTGTAAGCAGATGGAAACATTAGCAGGATTTTAATCTCATTTGCAATGTAACAAATACTATGGACAATATGGATGGATACAAAACATAGATTATGAAATAATATGCAGTCGGAAAAGTTGACAGTAGGACCCATGGAGGGGATGAGGGGAAGTCTCAAGATTCAGAGGAATATCTTTTTGTATTTGTTTACAGATATGTATTCGGTATTTACATTTGTAAAATCAAATAACAAATTATTTTTTACATTTGTAAAATCAAATAACAAATTATTTTTTTAAAAAATAGAACCAGCAATTAAAATCCAGTTTGCCCAGACAGCAGCCCAGTCATCAACATCGCCTGCATTTTAGTTTCTAAATACCTGTCTGAACAGGAAAGTCTTAGCCTGCCGGTGGAAGGATTTCAAGGACGGAGCCCGTTTAGCCTCTCTTGGAAGGGAATTTCATTATCTGGAAACAGCCACAGAGAAGGCTTTCTCTCATGCCATGATGTTGATGGGACTGAGAGGAGGTGTTCTCCCAAGGATCTTGGGACAAGGATCTTGGACAGTTTGATATCGGAAGATGTGGTCTTTCAGGCCACCTGAGTCTGGTGTACCAATGAGCTGAACATCAGAACTTTTGTACCTCCATGTGCGGCACAGTGGAGTTAAAGTAGTGGGTTAGAACCTCCTTCGAGTGAAGAGCAAAACATTTGTACTGTTTGATTTCAATCTATTATTTGGAAATCATCTCCCTTGCAAAGGCAGCTCTTCTTTCTCCTCCCGAACGGTGCCCAAATTGTTCCTGATTACTCCAACATCTGTTGTTATTCTTAAGCACCCACCAAACAACAATGCTCCAATTTATTTTTATTTTTTAAAAAATATTTATTAAAGTTTAACAGATACAGAAAAGGAAAAAAACACACAATAAAAAGTTACAAAATTTCAAAAATAAATGAAAAAAGAAAAAGTACAATAAAAAAACACCAACAATACATCAGAACATTAAAAAAGAAAAAAGAAAAACATTTAAAAGGCAGAAACATTTAAAAAGAAAAAAAAGAAAAAAAAGATACCAGTATTTTCATATCCTTATCTTTCCTTTACTTATTTCCTTGACTTCCTCACACCTCCCTTTTTTAGTTGTTTCAGCAAGTTCAATTAGTTGTTTCAGCAAGTCCTTTCCCTCTTTCTCAAATTTAGCTCCATAATTTGTCTTAATGCAATTTAGCTTTGCATTTTACACCTTTACCCATTATCAATCTATACTTACTTAATTCTTTATGACATTTCTGCTAAAGCCATATAACTTCTTTCCAGCATCCTTCTAACATTCATTAATTTTACAGTATTTCTGTAAATATACTTTAAATTTTTTCCAGTCTTCTTCCACCGACTCTTCTCCCTGGTCTCGGATTCTGCCAGTCATTTCCGCCAACTCCATGTAGTCCATCAGCTTCATCTGCCATTCTTCCCTGGTGGGTAGATCTTGTGTCTTCCAGTACTTTGCAATAAGTATTCTTGCTGCTGTCATAGCAACAATGCTCCAATTTAAACTGGAAGCCTCTTTCCCACTTAGGTACCAACCACACACTGTTGTTGCTTTTTCCAGCCTATTTAGTGGAAAGGGTTGGAGCAGAGCATTAAAACTTAGGGATGCGTATAAATTGGGTTGGTACCAGATAAAAACAAGCACAGCCGGTTCTTGTTTGGGCCCTGACTCCAAAGCACCGTGCTAGTCTTATTGACACTCCTTTGGCTTCAGAAAAAGGCAGCCCAAATGAGCGAGGGGGTGGAGCGACTCCCGTATGAAGAACAGTTGCAGCATTTGGGGCTTTTTTTGTTTAGAGAAAAGGTGATGGAAGTTTGCAGAATGAGGCATGGCATGGAGAAAGTGGAGAGAGGAAAGGTTTTTCCCCTCTCTCTTAACACTGGAACTCGTGGACATCCAATAATGTTGGAAAATTCAGGGCAGATAAAAGAGAAAGGTGTCAGGTGTGTGTGCAGGAGCCAGGCCCTGTGACCAATAGGACTTTGCAGGACTGGGGCCTTCCTAAGTTTGTTCTGAAGAGGCAGGTGAGGCTGATTGGTAACTCATAGCACTTGGTGGCAAGAGCTGGGAAGGGATATAAAGTTAACTTTTCCTTTCGGCTCTTTGCCACAGCAACATGCTTCCTCCCTTGCTGTGTTTCGCATCTTGCTTCCTGGTCCTTGAACCTCGGCTTCTTGACTCCCTGCTTCTTGACCCTCAGACCCCTGACTTCATGACTCCTTGCTTCTTGATCCTCAGACCCCTGACTTCATGACTCCTTGCTTCTTGATCCTCAGACCCCTGACTTCGTGACTCCTTGCTTCTTGATCCTCGGACCCTTGGCTTCTTGACTCCTGGCTCTCTGACCCTCGGACTGTTGGTTTCCTGATTCCTGGCTTCTGGACCCCCGTTCCTGCTCCCACCCCGCCATCTTGCTCCTGGTCCTTACGTCCCCTGTCGGGACTTTGATCGCCCTTGAGCCGGACTGTAAAAAAAGGACTTGTTCACACAACACATAAACCATGGAACTCACTGCCCCAGAAGGCAGTGATGGCCACCAACCTAGGTAGTTTTAAAAAGAGGATTAAACCGATTCGAAGAGGAGAGGGCTATTTGATGGCTATAAGCCATGATGGCTATGTTCTGCCTCCACATCTGGAGGCAAGCAATGCTTCTGAATACTCATTTCTGGAAACCAGAGAAGAGGGCTATTGTCCTCTCATCCTGTTTGCAGGTTTCCCACAGGCATCTGGTTGGAAGGGGTGCCAACCATAGGGGACAGAAGGGGCTCCAGCCCCCACAATATTTCTGGCCAGGGGGCTGAGTCCATCTCCCGCAATACTGAGGGGACCACCATCCCTCGCTGACCCTGGGTGAGCGCTAGCCCACCAAGTGGGGGCAGGATGGGTCACATGATGCCGAGCCGCCTCAATGTGGGGGGGGGGGGCCAAGTCAACGCCCGTGCTGATTGGCCTCTGTGAGAACAAGATGCTGGACTAGATGGGTCATTGGCCTGATCCAGCAGGCTCTTCTTATGTTCTTACATTATTATGCTTCCCTGGAAATTCCCCCTGATGTGGAGAACCAATCTAAAGATTAGAAACTGACATATTTGCCCATATCTACTAGGCACAGGCAGGAACACGAACTATTATATCAGGGTATATGAATGTCTTAGAAATTAGAAGATAGAGAATGTGTGATGTGAGGAGCTTTAGGAGCTCAGCTATTGTATTTCCTCTTGTTGCCTGCTCCAAGGCCTAAGAACCTCAGCTCACCAGAAGATGTGACAGAGGACATCCTCTCGCTTCCTACTCCATCCTATGAACACATTAACCATTCTCCTATTCTCCCATAGAAATTCGGAAGATGCTTTATACTGATCCATGAAACTGGTCTATCTAGCTCAATATTGTCCAGACGAAAGGATGGGCAGCCAAGATCCATAATGACAGGAACAGAGGAAGACCAATGGTCCACCCAGCTCAGTATTATCTGACCTGACTTGCAGTAATGGCTCTCCAAGGTTTCAGGCAGGAATCTTTTCTAGCCCTACCTGGAGATGCTGCTGGGGATTGGACCTGGGACCTTCTGCATGCAAAGCAGATGCTAATGAGATAAAGCCCTTGGAGTTTTTCTGCTACTCTCTTTGACCTGTTCTCCTTCCCCCCTTCTCTGTGGCTTGGGCAGCAGAAATAACTGTGGCCATATTTGTACCCCACATGGAGACCTTTTGTGATCAAGGGGTTTATAAGTCTTCTGTGCAAATAAATAGCAGCAGCAACAACAAGCTGGGTGTGATAGCATGTACAGATGTGAGAAACCAGCTTTCCTATTTTCACACACCTAGATTTGAGGGGAGAGTTCTGGATCAGAAACTTGGAATCTGCTGGTGTTTCAGATTTCAAGCTTGAGTGTGTGTGTGTGTGTGTGTGTGTGTGTGTACATTCTGCTCCAGATTCTATCCTTTGAATGTTAGGATCTCATTGTGCCAATGAAATTTGCCTGGTCTATTATTAGTAGTAGTAGTAGTTGAACGAAGTCAGCAGAATGGACACAACACCATTGGGCAAAGTCCCTGCTCAGAGCACGTCAAACCAGGATGACGAGGCATCAAGGTGATGTCAAACACTGTCTGCTTCTGGAGGCCAGCTGTCAGACATGGCCAGTCCTGGACGCACAGCCCCCGAGTCCTTGTAAAATGCCCGTCACCCATCAGCACCTATCCAGTGTCAGTTGCTATCTGCAAAATATTGGAGTGTCAGATGCCAACACCAAATACTAAATGCTTGCCAAATATTCAGGGATTGGCCAGTGAATATTCACCACTCCTCTTCTCCCAGACCGTTGGCGAATTAAACAATCTATGGCCTTTTATACTATTGTGGGGTGTTGCTTTTGTTTGTTACTATGATTATTTTGGGATGTGGGTGGCGCTGTGGGTTAAACCACAGAGCCTAGGACTTGCCAATCAGAAGGTCGGTGGTTCGAATCCCCGCGACGGGGTGAGCTCCCGTTGCTCTGTCCCTGCTCCTGCCAACCTAGCAGTTCGAAAGCACATCAAGTGCAAGTAGATAAATAGGTACCGCTCCAGCGGGAAGGTAAACAGCGTTTCCGTGCGCTGCTCTGGTTTGCCAGAAGCGGCTTAGTCATGCTGGCCACATGATCCGGAAGCTGTACGCCAGCTCCCTCGGCCAATAAATCAAGATGAGCGCTGCAACCCCAGAGTTGGCCACGACTGGACCTAACAGTCAGGAGTCCCTTTACCTTTACCTATGATTATTTTGAAGACATGAGTGCCTGGCGTGCTCTGATCCATGGGGTCACAAAGAGTCGGACACGACTAATCAACTAAACAACAACAACAAAATGATTCTTACTTGCATGTATTTTTATATTGTAAATCGCCCTTTGATCCTCAGACGAAGGGCAGCATAGAAATTTAATAAATAAAATAATAAGCAGGTGCTCTGTCACTGAGCTACGGCCCAACACTGCACAGAACCAAACCATGGCTCAGTATTGCCTTGAATGCCAGGACAGCAGCATCATGTGCTTACGGCTGTCCGGACACCTGTTTAAAGGAATAAAAAAATTGGCCGCCTCACTCTCAGTCTAATTAGCGGTGCATTAATCCGGTCATAATAGGTGGCTCATCGCCAAGCTGTACATGCCATAAACAGGCGCTCAGCGCTTGGGAAACAAGGCGCTCTTTCTGTAATTGCATCAACCGCGTTCATTTGGTGCCTCATTTTATTATTAAAGCAAAGTGGCAACACATGTAAAGCTAAATGAGGTGCCATCCAGAAACCCGGAATCAGCCGCAGCGGCTGCCGTCAACAGCTGCTCAGAGGACAGTTAACCTTCAGGAGAGACCAGCTTCCCTCCACATGCTCTGCCAGGCAAGCAGTTATCCCCTGCCAGCCTCACCCCAAAATGATTCCCCCAGCAAAGCAAAAATAATAAGGCAATGGGAAGTACTGCTTTACAAAGCAGGGCTTGCAGGTTCCCCCATACTCGTCGAAAGTCAGGCTTTGGGGTATTTACAGTGCCTAGGCAAGCATGGTGGATCTAAAACTCCCATCTTGAGTACCGTAGCTTTAAAAATCATTGGCTTTTATCAGTAGGTACAAATCCATATGGGATTTGGGATGCAGGTGGGTTAAACCACAGACCCTAGGACTTGCCAATCAGAAGGTCGATGGTTTGAATCCACACGACGGGGTGAGCTCCCATTGCTCTGTCCCTGCTCCTGCCAACCAAGCAGTTTGAAAGCACGTCAAAGTGCAAGTAGATAAATAGGTACCGCTCCGGCGGGAATGTAAACGGCGTTTCTGTGCGCTGCTCTGGTTCGCCAGAAGCGGCTTAGTCATGCTGGCCACATGACCCAGAAACTGTACGCCGGCTCCCTCGGCCAATAAAGCAAGATGAGCACCACAACCCCAGAGTCGGTCACGACTGGACCTAATTGTCTGGGGTCCCTTTACGCCTTTACCTTTACCTTTACAAATCCATCAGATCTGCAATGAAATGTTGCAGTGTAGCTTCCCAGGTAAGAGGAGTGCTCGTATAGGAGCATTCCCTGACTGGGTCTCAGGCAGCCGTTCTCTCCAAGCACAGCATTCTTAGGGTTGCCATATTTCAAAAAGTAAAAACCAGGACACCCTGAAAGTTGTTTTTGTTTTTTAAGGAAACCACCAAATGATTGAAAACCCGAAAGCTGTTGAGCTTTTTCAGGCAAACTCCAAATTGTTCAACTTTTTCCCCTGGACGTATGTGCATTTTGGCCCTGCTGAACATGTCCAGCTCTGTTTCTTCGGAGAACCTTGGGGTTTCCTGAGCAGCACTCAAGACCGGAGTCACCTAGTCCAGGCCCCTGCAATGCAAGAATCACAGCTGAAGAATCCCAGACAGCTGGCCATCCAACCTCTGTTTAAAAACCTCCAAAGAGGAAGAGTTCATCACCTTCCAAAGTACAGTGGTACCTCGGGTTAAGAACTTAATTCGTTCTGGAGATCCGTTCTTAACCTGAAACTGTTCTTAACCTGAAGCACCACTTTAGCTAATGGGGCCTCCCGCTGCTGCCGCGGCACCGCCAGAACACAATTTCTGTTCTCATCCTGAAGCAAAGTTCTTAACCTGAAACACTATTTCTGGGTTAGTGGAGTCTGTAACCTGAAGCGTATGTAAGCCAAGGTACCACTGTAGTTACAAATGGGTGCTATGTGGAACCTGTGGAGGTGCCAGTTCCATTGATTGAAGAAGTTGTATGGATGTTTATATGGGGTAAGGTGATCTTACCCAAGGTGACCCAAGGTACCACTGTAGTCTGTTCTACTATCAAGTGGCTCTTGCTGTCAGAAAGTTCATTCGAATCCATTGGTTCAGGGCCTACCCCAGGCATCCCCAAACTCGGCCCCCCAGCTGTTTAGGGACTACAAATCCCATCATCCCTAGCTAACAGGACCGGTGGTCAGGGATGATGGGAACTGTAGTCCCAAAACAGCTAGTGAGCCGAGTTTGGGGGTGCCAGGCCTACCCTCTGGAGAAGCAGAAAACGAGCTTGCTCAATCTTCCATGTGGCAGTCCTTCAAAAACTGGAAGGTGGCTCTCATATCACCTTTCAGTCTTCCCTCTTCCAAGCTAAACATGCCCAAGTCTTGGTTTCTAGACCCTTGGTCGCCCTCCTCTGCACACATTCCAGCTTGTCAATATCCTTATTAAGCTGCGGTGCCCAGAACTGGACACTGGATGGACTGGGGTCTGACTAGGGCAGCACAGAGCAGGACTATTGCTTCCCTTGATCGGTAAATCCTCATTCAGCATCTACCGGTATGTCATTCCTCTCCCTATGTGGACAAACTTTCCTAAGCTGCACATCTTCATTGCAGCCCTTTCGGTACCTCCTCTTTGTCAATGGAAAAGGGAAAAGCCATCTCTTGCTCTTGGAGCTGTAGGTTCTGCTGTTCTACTGCAGATGAGATTGCGGGGTGGGGGGGCGGGGAGAGGAAGAAGACTGCATAGAAAGGGAAGACTCCCTCCCTATCCTTTGTTAATGTGCTTAGGGTCCCTTCTTCTTCCCCTGCTGCAGACACGGCTATCCCTTTGCGGTCTCTCTTAGAGAGAAAGAGGCTGTCTCAGAGTTGTGCAATACTGCCCCCTACTGGCACCACTTGACCCTTACAACTTTCCCTTTCCTTTATTTTCGGGCTACCTCGACACACATTCCTTCCTGTATTTTTTTTTTATACCTCTAATAGTTTTCCACCTTTCCAAGCCTGATATCCAGCTTTGACGCCAGCCTGCAGGAAGGAGAACTCACTGCAGAACTCACTCTGAGAGACATGGTGATGATGATTTACTGATTACCCACCCTTTGACCTAAGGTCCCAGGGCGGGTTACAACAATGAAAACGCAATATTAAAAACCGTTTAAAACAACCGGCAACTGGAAAAATAAGATGAGAGGCAGGGTACTCTCATTCCATCAGTTGCCTTTCACCTGTCCATTGCAAGAATGATCACTTTAAGAACTGGTGCCCGTGTTTACATCTTTCCTCTTCCCTCCCTGTCCCATTTCCCTTTTGTCCTGTGTCTTTTCAATTGTAGATTGCCTTGCCTTCATTGTTTGTAATCTAATATGTTCCAGAGACACTGGTTCCCACTCTCAGATGAAAGACTCAAACTCTTGGCGGGGGTGGGGGAGCCCAAAGGTTTTATTTGAGAAGTCAGTGCACAATCTCAGCATTTTCCCCAAGCTCTCTAACATTAAATATGGAATACGCTCTCATGGGAGGCCGTGGGACAAAGGCTCCAAATGACTCCTAGCCACAATGGCTATGCTTTGCCTCTGCAGTCAGAGTCAGTAGGGTTCTGAATCCCAGATTATGGAAGCCACTGGGAGGGGGATTGTGCACTTGTGCAGGAGCCCTACTTGTGAGTTGGCCACTGTGAGGACAGGATGCTGTACTAGATGGGCCTGATCCACTGACCTGATCCAGCATGCCATTCTTCCTGATCTCCTCGATGTGGGCCCTCCCAGACATACCACCTGCACACCATACCTTCGCTCAGCGCTCTTAAGTTTAGGAAACTTCTTAATACAGTCATAGGTAAAGGTAAAGGGACCCCTGACCATTAGGTCCAGTCGTGACCGACTCTGGGGTTGCAGCGCTCATCTCGCTTTATTGGCCGAGGGAGCCAGCGTACAGCTTCCGGGTCATGTGGCCAGCATGACTAAGCCGCTTCTGGCGAACCAGAGCAGTGCACGGAAACGACGTTTACCTTCCCGCTGGAGTGGTACCTATTTATCTACTTGCACTTTTGAGGTGCTTTCAAACTGCTAGGTTGGCAGGAGCAGGGACTGAGCAATGGGAGCTCACCCCGTCACGGGGATTCAAACCGCGACCTTCTGATCGGCAAGTCCTAGGCTCTGTGGTTTAACCCACAGCGCCACCCACGTCCCCTTGGGTTAAAGATGCTTCAGGTAAAATCTTTTCAGGTTGCGTCCTGCGGTGACCCGTAAGTAATGGAATGGGTTACTTCCGGGTTTTGCCGCATGCGCAGACACTCAGAATGACGTCACGTGCATGCGCAGACACAACGAATCGCGACCCGCACACATGCAGACATGCAGATGCGGGTTACGTTCTGCTCATGATGTGAATGGGGCTCCAGAATGGATCCCATTCGCATCCAGAGGTACCACTGTAATAATAATAAGGGAGAAGGCAAGAGTAAGTGATAAGATATGGGCAGATATGGATTGGGACAGAAAGCCCTCAAAGCAGCGAGCGAGACTTGATGGAGGCTTTTCTGGAGGAGAAGATGACCAGCACTAGACAAGAGAGGTAAAGAAAGGTAAAAGGTAAAGGACCCCTGGATGGTTAAGTCCAGTCAAAGGCGACTATGGGGTTGTGGCACTCATCTTGCTTTCAGGCCAAGGGAGCCGGCATTTGTCCATGGACAGCTTTCCGGGTCATGTGGCCAGCAGGGCTAAACCGTGACGGAAACCAGAGAGCACGGAAATTCTGTTTACCTTCCCGCCACAGCGGTACCTATTAATCTACTTGCACTGGTGTGCTTTCGAACTGCTAGGTTAGCAGGAGCTGGGACAGAGCAACGGGAACTCACCCTGTCGCGTGGATTCAAACCGCCGACCTTCTGATCGGCAAGCCCAAGAGGCTCAGTGGTTTAGACCACAGCACCACCCACGTCCCTAGTAGACAAGAGAGATGGATTGATAGTGCATTGTTAAACTGCAGAACCCACTCCAGCAGGAAGCAGGGATGGCTGCCAATTTGGATGGCTTTAAAAGAGGACTGGACAAATTCAAGGAGGGCTATGCTCTGCCTCCAGCAAAGCTTCTGAATTCCAGTTGCTGGAGTCCACAGGAGGGAAGCGTGCTCTTGTGCTCAACTCCTGCTTGTGGGTTCCCAGAGGCTTCTGGTTGGCCCCTGCGAGAACAGGATGCTGGACCAGATGGGGCCTGATCCAGCGGGGCTCTCCTTAAGTCCTTATGTTATGTTCTGATGTTCTTCCTCTCTTTCTTTCTCCGGAGAATAGTTTGTTTTCCAATCAGCCTGCTGTTGTTAGGTATCAGGCTATTTATTTGCAAATGTTCCCTTCACCCTCACATGCAGATTTATGCAAATAGCTGTCTCTGTGCAGCTCCCTCCTTTCCCTGCGATGCTCGCCTCAAGCAATTTCTGCAGAAGAGATGGAGAGCGAGGAAGGAGAATTCATTCTCATTTGCTGGCCAGCCTACCCAATCTGCGCTTTCTGAAACAATGCATGAGCTGAAATTCCTCCATCCTTCGAAATTTGCACTTTTCTGAATTTTCAAATGCAGTTTTTGTGGCTGAGCAGTGGGTACAAAAAGACGTCGTGAGTGGAAACAGCATACGAAAAATGCTTTGTAGAAGAGAAAATTGCTTTGCAAAAACTGTGTGTATTAGGCAAAATTGCACACAATGTGTTAGGAGAAATTTGCATTAAGAGGGATAATGAATTTTCATGAGGACTTTTTATTACGGTTAAAGAAAACTTAGGCAGAAGTGTGGAGAGCCTAACTTATAATTAAAAAAAACGAGAAGCTCTGACTATGTATCTGTTGAACCTTGAACCTCACATCCTGGGACTGCATGATCATAGGCATAGCCAGGATTTTTCGGGGGGGCAAGACTTTTGTTGGGGGGCAGAACTGAGCTATCTGTGATGTGATTGGTCAGTTAGTTAAGTATTTTTATTTATTTACTTGGTGTGGGAGCAGATCCCCCCCCTGCACCCCTGTGGCTACGCCCATGGCTGCAGAAAACCTGTCATAGTTGGCTTTTCCGAAGCTCAGAGCCTAAGTCTTTCATCCAAGAGTGGGAGTCAATGTGCCCAGAACAGCTTAGGTTTTAACCAATCAAAGAAAGGCACTCCCTGCCTCTGGATTTGCAATCTACAAGATGCAGCAGAAAAGGAAAAGAGGACAGGGAGGGAAGAGGGAAAATGCATTACTTCTCAAAGTCATCAGAGCAGGGAGCGAAGGGGGCAGAAGTGATGCAGAAATGAGGAGAGGTGAACTTAAAACTTGAAAAAATGAGAATGTGAAAGACACAGATGACGACAGATTCACCCATTCTTAGCTGAGGGCACCAGACTGGGGAAGTCTGGTTTGCATTTTAGAACCATCATCTCCTACTAAGCCAGATGTTGTTGGAACTACAATTCCCATTATCCCTGGGCTTTGGGCCATTCTGGCTTTTGGGTCTGCTGGAGAGCACCCTGTTGGCAACCTCTATAAAGGTAAAGGTAAAGATAAAGGGACCCCTGACCATTAGGTCCAGTCGTGACCGACTCTGGGATTGCGGCGCTCATCTCGCTTTATTGGCCAAGGGAGCCGGTGTTTGTCCGCAGACAGCTTCCAGGTCATGTGGCCAGCATGACTAAGCCGCTCCTGGCGAACCAGAGCAGCACATGGAAACACCATTTACCTTCCAGCCAGAGTGCTACCTAATTATCTACTTGCACTTTGACATGCTTTCGAACTGCTAGGTTGGCAGGAGCAGGGACAGAGCAACGGGAGCTCACCCCGTCACGGGGATTTGAACCGCCGACCTTCTGATCGACAAGTCCTAGGCTCTGTGGTTTAACCCACAGCGCCACCCTCGTCCCTGTACCTCTGTATCAAACTTTATATTTACTGTATTGGCCTGAATATAAGTCTCACTTTTCCCCAAAATTCTGACCATGAAAAGTTAAAGTGCAGCTTATATTCGCGACCTTATGGTATGCAGCCAGGAGTGTGGGGCAAACAGCGCCAGGAGCACGGCAAAGTGGCACCTGCCCCATGTGTAGTCCCCCATCTTCTGCCCCAAGGCAGGGAAGGAAGAGAGTGAGGAAGGGGGAAGGCAGATGGCAATGCAGTGTGGCTCTCCTCCCCTCCCCCCGCCCCGCCCAATATGCAGCCAGGAGCAGCAAGGAATGGAGCAGCTTATATTCGGGTACTTTTTCTTTTTTTCTTTTTCCCCCTCCAATTTTAAAGGTGCAGCTTATATTCGGGCCAATACGGTATTTCTTTGTTTATTGTATAAAAATTATATACTCTTCTGTTTGTTTAAAAAAACCCACACACCTGAACAACCTCAAAGCAGTTTACAAAAAGAATAATAAAACAATGAAATTTTGTTGTTGTTTCGACGTTTAGTCGTGTCCGACTCTTCGTGACCCCATGGACCAGAGCACGCCAGGCACTCCTGTCTTCCACTGCCTCCCACAGTTTGGTCAGACTCATGTTTGTAGCTTCGAGAACACTGTCCAACCATCTCATCCTCTGTCGTCCCCTTCTTCTTTTGCCCTCCATCTTTCCCAACATCAGGGTCTTTTCCAGGGAGTCTTCTCTTCTCATGAGGTGGCCAAAGTATTGGAGCCTCAGCTTCAGGATCTGTCCTTCCAGTGAGCACTCAGGGCTGATTTCCTTAAGAATGGATAGGTTTGTTCTTCTTGCAGCCCATGGGACTCTCAAGAGTCTCCTCCAGCACCATAATTCAAAAGCATCAATTCTTCGGCGATCAGCCTTCTTTATGGTCCAGTTCTCACTTCCATACATCACTACTGGGGAAACCATGGCTTTTACTATACGGACCTTTGTTGGCAAGGTACAATGAAATTATCAGTTGTTAAAAAGTTAAAAACAATATTCGTAAAGAATTACATTCAACCTCAAGACCAGATTAAAACGCATATCAAATTTCTACATATCTGGGTAGGATTTGCTGAAACAAAATGGTTTTTAACTGGCACCAAAAGGAGTTCAGTGAAGACACCTGCCTGATGTCAAAAGACGGGGAGTTCCAAAGTGTTGGCGCTGCCCCACTAAAAGAGAGATTTCTTACAAGTCTCACAGATCCATTTATTATGTTGTTGCTTGGTGCTTGGGGTTGTCCCCACTCACAGATCACCATGGCTGAGACTTCTCCCACACTTCCACCGAGTTGCAAAATTGCAGACACAAACCTAACTCTATGTGTGGCCCTTGGGCTGAGGGGGTGGAGAGATTCTCCCGCTCCTGACCTATGGTTTAGGAAGAGAATTGCTCCTTTTGGAACACAATGGCATTTGGAGCTAGCCTATATTTGTGGAGGTGTCCTATGGTTTCTCAATGGATCTGCTGATGAGGTCGATGCGAATCGCTTTATTTGGGAATGCTAAGCCTCCCCCGTCTGGAAAATGTGGAGAATCCGAAAGGCTGCCTGGGTTGATGTGAACATGAATCGAATTCTGAGCTGCCAGTCCTGTTTCTTCAAAACTGGACCGAGGGGAACTGGAAGAGGCGAGATCTGAGAAATGGTGTCTCGGAAGTCATTTCTAGGAACCTGTAGACTGCCCTGGAATTTATTTTAGCAAAGGATTAAAAAAAAAAGTTTTACATACACTGAATCAATAAATATTACCAGGGAGGCAGTCCCCGTCCCATGCCCCAGAGAACATAAGAAAAGCCTGTTGCATGAGACCAATGGACAGTAGCCAGCCAGATGCCTCAAGCAGGATTTGAGCACAGTACAGTGGTACCTCGGGTTACATACGCTTCAGGTTACAGATACTTCAGATTACAGACTCCGCTAACCCAGAAATAATATCTTGGTTAAGAACTTTGCTTCAGAATGAGAACAGAAATCGTGCTCCAGTGGTGCGGTGGCAGCATGAGGCCCCATTAGCTAAAGTGATGCTTCAGGTTAAGAACAGTTTCAGGTTAAGAATGGACCTCCAGAATGAATTAAGTTCTTAACCCGAGGTACCACTGTAGCAGTTTTTGTGGGATGTAATCCACCGAGAGCAGTCAAGTACAACATTCCTTGTAATGCTAGAATGGACATGCAGGGGAATGTTTGGTCCAGCCAGTCGAAAACTTCCTGTTTCCTCCTGGCTGGAGCATCCTTCCTTTGCATGTGACTAGAGGTGGTCATGACCTTACCTGTCCAGGTAACAAAAGGACAAGGCATGCTGCCACACTCTCTCTCTTTTCTTAGATAGGAATGCTCTGCTAGCTTCTCAGCTAGCAGAAGCACTGGGATTAAACCCCCCATAAGGGGTAGATCCAAATGTACATATTTGTAACCAAGTCTGCCTTCAGGGATCCAACTGTGAACTGACGTGAGTAAACTTCTTTTATTGACTTTGAATAAGATTGTCATGTGTTTATTCTTTTAAGAGAGATAAAAGGGAACTTACCAGGAATATACAATTCAATGCTGAATTGTATAAAATAGTGAGAGGCTTACACAAGCCTGCAACCAGCTATCTGCTGTGCATGTTAAAAGGGGAATATAAACTCTGCTAAGTAAAGGAACTTGCTAACGCAAGTTAGGAAGGATATTAATAAACAACACATCCTCTCCTGCCTCCCTGAAGATTCCCACAGTTTCTCCTGCCATTTCCAGCAAATGGTTTTCAGAAGCACTACAGCAGGCATCCCCAAACTCGGCCTTCCAGCTGTTTTGGGACTACAACTCCCATTATCCCTAGCTAACAGGACCAGTGGTCAGGGATGATGGGAATTGTAGTCCCAAAACAGCTGGAAGGCCGAGTTTGGGGATGCCTGCTGCACTACAGTCTCCAACCATGGAGGCAGAGCATAGCCATGGTGGCTCAATGGGAGAGCATCTGCTTTGCTTGAAGGTGGCCCCAGGTCCAGTCTTCAGCATCTTCAGGTAGGGCTAGGGAAGAATGGAACCCTTGAGGGCTGCTGTCAGTCAGTGTAGACAATACTGAGCTACATGGACCAGCAGCCTGCTCAGGATAAAGCAGCTCCTTTTTGTCCTTGTGTTCCATTTCTCCTTGCTTGGTCAATAGAGGAGCACTGTGCTGGTCCCAGGGGGTTACCATGTGGCGTGGTCCGAGTCCAGTCCAAGGTTGAGGGTGTGGTATGGAGGCTGTCCATCAAGGCTGAAGCGGGGTCCAAGGCAAGGAGTCGGGTGTGGTCAGGAACTCTGGCAGAAGAGCAGGGCAGGATGCAGGCAGGAACAGGTTACCAACAATGTTGCTCCCGCAACCTGGGACTGGGCTGGCTGGCTTTTATCTGCCCCGAGGCATAGGGCGGCCCCGGTCCACAGGTGACTCGCCTCTCCTGGCCTGGAGGCGAGCACTCCTCCTGCGGGAACTTAGTTCCCTCCGCCTCTCTGCCCTGAGCCTCTGCAGCTCAGGAGAGGCTGGAGGGTTATCAGACCCAGAGGCAACCTCAGCCTCCCCTGACGGGGCTGAGAGTGGAGCACCTGCAGGCAATGGGTCCTCCATCACCTCAGGAGCCAGAGCAGACTCAGCTGATGCCTGCACCTGAGGATCCAGCACAGGTGAGGACCCTTCAGGCTCAAGCCCCAGCCCCGGCTCAGCTGGTCCTGGAGGCAGGGACTCCTGTGCAGGCTGGGATTCCTCAGGTTCAGCCTCTGAATCTGATTGCCAGGCCATCACAAGCGCCTTCTGCTTGTGGCACTCCAGAAGTTACCCCTGCTTGGAATGTCAAAGTCCATCCGCAGAGGACCCAAGTGTGGTTTGTTCAGTGCTTTCACCCAGCCCTGAAGGCTGAGCTGCCTCGCAAGTGCCCCTTAAGTGGGGGCTCGGCGTGACGCGAGCGGGGAAAGTCTGCAGTCGAGTGGATTTCAGTATCTTTGCATTCAAAGTGCTTATCTAGAGCAGGGTTGACAGCCGGAGAATTTATGGTGCATTTCAGACACAAATTTCTGTCTTATGCACACAGCGTAGCCCACGAACACACACACACACAGAGCATCTCCTACAATCACAAAGCAACAGTCTGGCTTGGCGAACGAGAGAGACTTCCAATTAGGGGAGGAAAGTCTTGTTAATAGCGGACAATAGGAAGGGGCCAATTTGGCAGAGGAGAGTCTGCCGCATTTGGCCAGCCTAAAAATACAGCAGCAGGACAAAGTCAGCAATAAAAGATGAGAGCCTGAATGGAATGAAAGGGAGCACAGGCTCCAGAGTAGTTTCTCCGGGCTCTTGCCTTCCAAGAGAGGGAGGAAAGATTCTGGGGAAAGGAGGCGAGCTCAGACACATGAACCCCCCCAGATGACTGACGGCCTCTGGATCCAATTAGCTGCAAACGCCACTCATCCAGCTTTGAAGCATCTCTGTAGCAGGATGCTGCCTCTTGGCCTTGTGTTATTTGCGTGCCCAGGCTGCTCTCTAGCTCATGTGCTGTGATGGCTTGAGAATACTCTTCGCAAGAAATGCTTCTGCTCACTCAGAGATACATAGATACAACTTTTATTTTACATATGTACAAGCAGCACACATAATTACACGTCCGAATCCTGTGAGTCAGATTCTCGGATTGATTTACATCCGCCCCTTTTCCAGCAGAAGAGGCGAGGCATTCTCAATTGATGTCTCTGCCCCCTCCGCTTTAACCCTCTCCGTTCCTGAGCAGATGGAACTGGCACTGCATCGCTATCCGTGCCAGAACTTCCTGTGCTGGGTTGAGGCTCTGCTCCAGCATCTGAGAGCCTTTCCTCCTCCTGGCTTTCCCCCCTTTACTGCACTGGTTCTTCCTGCCCCCCTTCGTCTGCTCGTCTCTCCTCCTCCCCTTCGTTCTCCATCAATACCATGACATGTACACTGCAGCAATCTTGTGATGCCCAAAAATGTGCCCACGTAGCATGTAAGGTAAAGGTAAAGGTACCCCTGCCCGTACGGGCCAGTCTTGCCAGACTCTAGGGTTGTGCGCTCATCTCACTCTATAGGCCGGGAGCCAGCGCTGTCCGCAGACACTTCCGGGTCACGTGGTCAGCGTGACAAGCTGCATCTGGCGAGCCAGCGCAGCACACGGAACGCCGTTTACCTTCCCGCTGGTAAGCGGTCCCTATTTATCTACTTGCACCCGGAAGTGCTTTCGAACTGCTAGGTTGGCAGGCGCTGGGACCGAACGATAGGAGCGCACCCCGCCGCGGGGATTCGAACCACCAACCATGTGATCGGCAAGTCCTAGGCACTGAGGTTTTACCCACAGCGCCACCCGTGTCCCCCCACGTAGCATGTAGGCAACCAGAAAGTAAAACTGCCACAATTGTGATGGCATTATGCAAATCAGTGGTGCGACCGCATTTGGAATACCGTGAGCAGCTCTGGTCATCTCACCTAAAAAGTGTGGGAATGTTCATGAGTCCTTCCATGCAACATGGAATGTTAGCACACACTTTTCCAACCTTGCAGTGCGAGAGCCACACTGGCTCTGCATGTTTTCCATTCTGCCCGCTATCCAATGCATGCAAAACGGTTCCTGTTCCGCTGCAGTTCATCTTCTGCCAATAACCACATTATTCGTCTCACATTTCCGACATGCTGGGCTGTCACACACACCCTTGGAACCTAAAAAATGGTCCCTCAGCTATCTGTCCCAGAAAAAGACCCAAAAAAATGGTATTCAATCTTATAACTGCTGAGAAGATAACTAAAAACTGGGGGCAGAGGGGGGAGCATATTTCCTATTATATGTGAATTGCCTGGAAAAAATCCACTCTATAGTAACAATGATTAAATGAACTTATTGTAACAGAATGCATATAAGCCAACCTAATAGGTTTATGGGAAAAGGGGTGTTTTTGTAATGTTTGGGGATAATAAGTTTGATGATAATGCTCAAGCTTGTGCTGCTTTCAGCCTGTTGTAATGCAAGGAGTATTATCTACTTTACTGCATTTAATAAAAACTGAATTGTATTAACATCCTTCCCTGATTGTCCAGGAATTGTCCAGGACTCACAAAAGAGTGATTCCCAGGGTTGCTTAGAAAGCATCTGTAAGGCTTAAACCAGTTGTGCAGTATAGAAGCGTCCTTGGCTTTGTGAGTTGTTCCAGCTTGAAATATTTGAAAGGGTTAAAGGTAAAGTAAAGGGGACCCCTGACCATTAGGTCCAGTCGACTCTGGGGTTGCCGCGCTCATCTCGCTTTATTGGCCGAGGGAGACAGCATACAGCTTCCGGGTCATGTGGCCAGCATGACTAAGCCGCTTCTGGCGAACCAGAGCAGCGCAAGGAAACGCCGTTTATCTGCCCGCCAGAGTGGTACCTATTTATCTACTTGCACTTTGACGTGCTTTTGAACTGCTAGGTTGGCTTATATGCATTCTGTTACAATAAGTTCATTTAATCATTGTTACTATAGAGTAACAGGGACCGAGCAACGGGAGCTCACCCCACCACAGGGATTCGAACAGCCAACCTTCTGATCGGCAAGTCCTAGGCTCTGTGGTTTAACCCACAGCGCCACCCGTGTCCTTGAAAGGGTTAGCCATGGTGAAAAGATGTTTCTCTCCACCTCTAGGATGCCCAAATAGCTTGCTGAGAAGGCTACCTCTGCCTTGTTAGCACTTGTAGCTGCTGAGCAGTCTCCGTGGGAATGGATCCTGCTGCAAAATCATTGGCTTGAAATGGAAATTGCTGCGGAGCCGTCACAGTGAGGTCCCCATGAAATTGGCCCAGAGGCAGTGAGTGGTGTGAGTTGGCCGAGGAGACAGAAATCTATGCAGGTGGGAGACCAGCTGCCTTGCATGCCGAACGTCCCAAGTTCAAACCCCAGCAGACAGGGTTGGGAATATTCCTGCCAACAAACCTAGAGATTTTCTGCAAGTCAGTGCAGATAATACTGAGCTAGCTGAAACCAAAATTCTAACTAACTGTAAGGTATTTTCCTATGCTCTTCTTTGGGAAGGCCCTTAGCTCAGTGGTAGAGCATCTGCATGGCGCACAGAAGGTCACAGGTTCAATCCCCAATGGGATCTGCAGGAGGGGTTGGGAAACAAGAAGAAGAAGGAGAAGGAGAAGACCTTGGAGAGCTGCTGCAATGGTCAGATTCAGTATGAGACAACTTCCTGTGTTCCTATTTAAACCATCCTTTTGTTCCAAAACATGAGAACAGGATTCTGATTCTTACTTAAACGGCACAGGACCGCAATACCTTGAGGACCACCTCTTTCCATATGAACCCACCCAGACCCTGAGATCATCTTCTGAGGGCCTCCTTCGTGTGCCTCCTCTTTGAGAGGTCCAGAGGGGTGGCATCTCCAGGGACGGCTAGAGACGTCCCCTGCCTGAAATTAGCTCTGATTCCTGCAGTGCCACAGATTGAACTAGGTGTCCCTTTGGTTCCCATCCAGCTCTATGGTTCTCCGATCCCATGAAACCCTGGAGAACCCCTTCCTGCCAGTGCTGACAAGGCAGGTATTGATGGGCGTTGTCTGATTCAGTAGAAGTTCTGACTTCCGCCGACGGCAGAAACTGGACTGATCTGATTCCTGCTCCACCTCTGCTTGTGAAAAAGTTTTTAAAAAATTGTTGGCAGGCTTCAAACCGTGTTTGGGCAAAATGGACAGCACTTTTGCCTGCCAGTCCCAATGGATCTCTCTTTCGCTCCCTCCTGAGCTCTTTCTTCCCCTTTCCCTCTTAACTGCTTCTCTTTTCTGACAGACAATGCAAAGATAAGGCATTTTTACAGCAAATTTGAGGGGTGGGGAGAGAGAGAGAGAGAGAGAGAGAGAGAGAGAGAGAGAGAGAGAGAGAGCTGTGTATCTTGATTTGTTTTGCTGCTTCGTTTTTATTTCTGTCCTTTCTCCTTCCCCCTCTCAAACTGCCCCTCCTTTTTTTTTTTTTTACTCCGGTGCTTTGTCTTATAGAAATTGATTATCTTGTCTTGCTGCTTACCAGCGAGAAACCTGGGGGATTCTTTATTCTGCGCTAACGTTTTCCATTCCTGCATTCCTCCCGCCGTAAAATGATTTATACGAGCGGTGGAAACGCAGGCCATTTTCTGCGGGACCGGCTTGCAAGCTCTGTCGTGTTAAAGGGGCTTGGGGGATAATAAATCACACTAACCTCCAGTCCGGAATGTAATCTGGGCTCGGCTTCTGTCAGATCAGATCAGGCTGGGCCCAAACGCCGAGGCGAGACAGCTGCACCATGTTGCCCAAGACACCTTGCCTGCAGATACCAGCCTGACCCAGCAAGAGGAGGGTCATAAGGGCATTCATCCAATTATTTATCATTTATTTATTCCATAAAATTCGTATGCCACTTGTTTGGTGTGGTGTTTTTTTTTTAAAGGAACCCCCTCAAAGCGGTTTGCAAAAAAAAGATAAAGCAATAAAATTATGAACAAGAAGAATTAACAACAATAATTTAAAACTTTCAAAAAGTTAAAATAAAAACAGACTAAAACTTCACAGAACCATAGAGTTGGAAGGGACCACAAGGGCCATCTAGTCCAACCCCCTCCAGCACAGGAATCGTTTGCCCAATGTGGGACTCGAACCCATGTCCCTGAGATTAAGAGTCTCATGCTCTACCAGCTGAGCCACCTCAGCTGAAGCTTGCATCAGCTTTCTAAACATCTGGGCTTGCCTGAACGAAAACATTTTTTCGCAGGCGCCAAAAAGAGTAGTGTGAAGGCTCCTGCCCGATGTCAATAGGCAGGGAGTTCCAAAGTTTGTGTGTTGCCACACTAAGAGATTGATTTCTTGCAGATGCGGAACTGGTATCCTGTGGCACCTGTAACAATGCCAGCTCCACTGATCAAAGTGGTTGAGGGGGCGAATATGGGGTGAGGTGACCTCGTAGACAAACTGGTCCCAAGCTCTTAAGGACTTTATAGACTTATAAAGGACCTTGAACTCGGCCCAGTAGCAAATGGGCAACCAGGTCTTCTACACTGACAAGGCCTCACTCCTGTCAGCAACTGTGCAACCAAAATGCGGCTTCTGGTTCAAGCGTAATGTGTTACCTTCTGGGCAACGGATGACTTGGGGTGGCCCTGCAAAACCATTGCAGATTCTAAGGGATGGAGCCGTCAGAAAATTTTTGTGGCAAATGAGTCATGCAACACCTTCTAGACCTTGGATGGGGAACCTCCAGATTACTTATTTATTTCACCCTAAGGTTCCAAGGGGGGTGCGGGTGGCGCTGTGGGTTAAACCACAGAGCCTAGGACTTACCGATCAGAAGGTCGGCAGTTCAAATCCCTGCAATGCAGTGAGCTCCCGTTGCTCGGTCCCTGCTCCTGCCAACCTAGCAGTTAGAAAGCACATCAAAGTGCAAGTAGATAAATAGGTACCGCTCCGGTGGGAAAGTAAACGGTGTTTCCGTACACTGCTCTGGTTTGCCAGAAGCGGTTTAGTCATGCTGGGCACATGACCCGGAAGCTGTATGCCGGCTCCCTCAGCCAATAAAACAAGATGAGTGCCGCAACCCCAGAGTCGGTCACGACTGCACCTAATAGTCAGGGGTTCCTTTACCTTTAAGGTTCCAAGGCAGGTTCCAACTTCCAAAGCACAACAGTTTAAACCCACTTACAGTCACAAACATTATGTTCCTTAACTGCACGCTTTTTGGATAACTCAGCTGGTAGAGTCAGGCATAGGTCATCAGCAAAGCAATAACTCAGCCGAGGCCAGTGCACTCGTTATTTAAGGAGACAACCACAACTCAGGCCTAGTAGTCTCAGTTGGGTCTTGCCCCAATGAAGCAGCTGTGAGGATTGAAGGTTCCACCCTATGCTCTGCCTGTTTTATTTCTCTGCAAGTTCTAGGAGACCAGCGGGGAGGGGAGCTGGTCGCAGCAGGTGAGGGGAGACTCCCTGTCTCCGCTCTGCCTCGTGGCCACTCTCCCCTCCAGCCTCTGCTTCAGCCTCAGAGTCTGAACTGCTCTCTGCCACAGCCTCTTCCTGTTCACTAAACCCTGTCACCTCTTCCGCCGGCACCACCTCCTCCCACTCTGCTCCCTCTTCTCCCTTTGGCCACTCACTACTGCGCCGTCCCATGCCCAATCCCTTGATTCAGAGCCTTCTTCTCCTGGGAGTTCCCTGGGGGGTTTCTGGGCTGGTGCCTCCCACCTCTCCTCTGCATCCAGCCAGTCCATGACAATCTCAGTGTTGTGGGTTAGGAGTAAGGAGCTGGATCAGGCCAAGGGTCCATCTAGTCCAGCAATCTGTAGCCATCTAGATGCCCCAAGGAGAACCCTGCAAGCAGGACCTGAGCGCCACAGCACCCTGCCCACTTACAATCCCAGCAAGTAGCCTTCAGAGACATATTGCCTCTAACAGTGGTGGCAGAGCACAGCCATTGCAGCCAGCAGCCGTTGATAGTTTCATCCTCCATGAAATGGCAATTGGTGGAGAGGTGAACTTTGGCAGACTCAATGAACAGGTCACACACATCCCTGGACCTTTAGACCAACCACATCTGCAGAACGTGAGAATAGTCTGCAGGGAGGATCAAGCCCATAGCCTGTCTAGTCCAGCATCCTGTTTTCACAGTGGTCAACCGAATGCCTGTGGGGAAACCTGCAAGGGGGACCCCAGCACAACATCATCTCTCCCCTCCTGTGGTTTCCAGCAACTGGTATTCAGAAGCATTGCTGCCTCTGACCGTGGAGGCAGAGCATAGCGATTGCAAGTAGTGGCCCTCAGAAGCTTTCTTCCCCCAAGAATTTGTCCAACCCTCTTCAAAACCAAAAAGTTGGGTGCCTCCTGCAGGAGCGGGTTCCACATTTTAACCATGCAAAATAACTGTATTGAGAGGTTGTTGTTTAGTCGTCTTAGTCAGGTTCGCCTCTCTGTGACCCCATGAACCAGAGCATGCCTTGGAAACTCTCACTTTCTTCTCAAAGCTTTTCCTTTTTTGTGTCCATGGAGCTCTCTTGGCAAAATACTGGAGTGGTTTGCCAGTTCCTTCTCCAGGGGGGTCACATTTAGTCTAAACTCTCGGCTATAACCTGTCCGTCTTTGGTGGCCCTGCACAACATAACTCATAGCTTCTTATTCAAGCCCTTTTGCCATGACAAGGCAGTGATCCATGAAGGGGTATTAAGAGGTACCTAGCCAATATTTTGGATATTTTATCTTAATCTCAATGTGTATATTTTTATATGTTCCCTGCACAATAGAAAAGTTTTGCAATCTTCACAATGGGGGGGGAGAAACCTATGCACTATGTATCATCTGTCTATCTGTCTGTCTGTCTGTCTGTCTGTCTGTCTGTCTGTCTGTCTGTCTGGCTATCCTGTCTAGTAATGGGCACCCTCATCTCCAGGAAAGCCCCCATCAAGCTTTGCTTGCTGTCCTCTGCCCCAGTCCATGTCTGCCCATATCTCATCATTTTCCCCTTGCCTGCCCCTATGTCCTTTTATATATAAAAAAGATGTCTCCCAAACTTAGAGCACTGAGCAAAGAGCAGCAAAATGAGAAATTCTTGCTCGGAAGCCCAGAATTGCCTCTCCCCTGTGTTTGCTCTCCAGCAGATCCAGTCGCATATCATGTCTTAATTACCACCTTCCTTTCGTGATCCCTGGAATACTTAATGCGCCCTGTGCAGGGGTTGGTGTTACCTCAAAAGTGGCTAACAAATGTATCTGCATGCCCCACTTAATCGGGCTAAGGATGCCATCATTATTCAGGCGAGAACCTCGGACATGAATATTCATGTGCTGCTTGCTAGTCCAACCGGTAAATGGAGACTCCATCCTCTGAGCCTCTCCCTTGACTGGCCAAGATGAAATGCAAGGCCTCTTGGGGCCACTGGGTACATTTCCTCCAAATGAGAAAACCAGCAACCTAATGTCTTGTGTTTTCCCTCGGATACATTCCCTACAGCACACTCTGTCACACAGAACCTAGACTCCTTTTCCCACCTCACCCCCCAGAACGCCTGCAAATTTGATGTCAGGAGTCACAGAATCATAGAGTTGGAAGAGTCATTTAGTGCAACCCCCTGCAATGCAGGAATCACAACAAAAGAATCTCTGACAGATATGCCGCCCCTCCAGATTCTATTTAAAAGCCTCCAAGGAAGGAGAGTCCACCACCTTCCGAGGAAGTCCATTCCATTGTCAAGGAGCTCTTCCTGCCAGAAAGCTATGTCACGGCTAAAAATTGGCCACTGCTTCTTTAATGCTAAAAGAACTAAGTCAGCATGAGTCAGCGGCCTACAATGACTCATGCAACCTTTCACCAAATTGTACCTGTATATATAGAGTGGTCAATGTTAGTGTTTGGTGTGGGTTGGTTGGTTGGTTGGTTGGTTGGTTGGTTGGTTGGATGGTAGAAAGCTGGTTGTGTTTGGTGTGTGTAAAAGCTGTCGGTTGTGGTTGGAGAAGACCTTTTAAGAATAAAAGCAGCATTCTGCAAAGTACTCTTTCTTAAGGACTCTTTGTGCCAACTAGGGTCTGAGGACCAGGCCAAGGAGTAAAAAGGAGGTCAGGACCTTTTTCTTTTTCAAACACTGACAAGCTATTCCTAGTGTTGAGCTGGAATCTCCTTTCTTGCAACTTGAAGCCATTGGTTCGGGTCCTACCCTCCAGAGCAGGAGAAAACCAGCTTGCTCCATCTTCCTTGTGACAGCCCTTCAGATCATATCACCTCTCAGTCTTCTCTTCTCCAGGCTAAACATGCTCAGTTCCTGCAACTGTTCCTCATATGGCTTGGATTCCAGACCCTTGATCACCTCTGCACACATTCCAGCTTGTCAATATCCCTTCAAACTATGGTGCCCAGAGCTGGATCAGGCCAATGGCCCATCTAGTTCCGCATCCTGTTCTCACAGCAGCTGACTAGACACCTCTATGGGAAGCCTGAAAGTTAGACTTGAGCATTCAGGATAAGGGGAGAGGGCAGCAGCCTTTCCGAAGAAGAAGAAGAAGAAGAAGAAGAAGAAGAAGAAGAAGAAGAAGAAGAAGAAGAAGAAGAAGAAGAAGAAGAAGAATTTATTATTTGTACCCTGCCCATCTGGCTGGGTCTCCCAGCCACTCTGGGCAGCTTCCCACAAAGATTAAAAATTCCCCTGTTGAAATTCTACACTGATGGACAGCAGCTGTCCGGGATTTCAGACCTTGTCTCCCCCAGTCCTACCTGGAGATGCCACTGGGGATTGAACCTGGCTCCTTCTGCATTACAAGCAGGTGCTCTTCCATTGAGCTACAACAATTCACTACACTCAGTTGGTCCTTCGAGCTCAGTATTGTCTTCTCTGACCGGCAGTTCCTCTCCAGGATTTCAGATGGGGTCTCTCCCAGTCCTGGAGACGCCACTGGGGTTGAGCACAGGCCCTTCTGCATGCCAAGCAGGTGCTCTACCACTGAACTCTTCCCCCGATGTTGTAGTACTATGGAGGAAAGGGCCTCTGGGCTGTTGTGCAGAATACCTTCTGTGTTTCCAACATCCCCACTTAGCTTACAAAGTTTAAAGAAAAGCAGCGTGATATTTTAGTGGGCAAAATAATAATAAAATAAAATAAAATGGGGGTGGGGATGAGAAGCTGTCAGTTCTCCCCCCGCCCCTACTCCCACCACCTCCTCCGCCTTCTCTCTCATCTCTTTCAATGCAGCCTCACTTTCAGTTCAATGAAACTGGAGAGCCTGGCAATAACACAAAGGCTTCTCACAATGCTCCATTTCTCTTTCTTCTCTGGCATTTGTGCTGAAATATCTGCTATAGTAACTGTCCTCTCTCTCATGCATGCCTATCTCTCTCCTTAGAATTCAATCTCATTAAAGAGGCGTTCTTTGAAGGAAGTGGATCTGCATTACACAGAGACTCCTTCGCCAGGCTCGCTTCTTTTCTATGACATTTCCAATTACACTCTCTGGGCAGGATTCGGCAGGGACCCAGAGCCCAGAATCCGGGTCTTTGCTGAGCAACTGCTAAGGAGCAGAGGGGAGGGTGCAGTTTCAAGCAGAGATGCAGCCAAGGGGAAGGAGTGGTCGCCATGGGCATAGCCAGGGGGAGCAGGGGAGGTTCTGCGCCCCCAGGAGAAGCCTGCCTCCCATAATGTCCCCTTCTGGGGGGTATAGTTAGCTATGATTTCCCAAAATAAGCTCAACAACTTTTGCTGTGCCTTGACCCTTTACCTCCCACCTGGCCCTGTGCTTTTAGTAGTAGTAGTAGTAATAATAATAATAATAATAATAATAATAATAATAATAATAATAATAAACTATACATATTCCCCTGTTTGTTTTGTGTTAAAAATCATAACCTGCTTTTCAACCCAGATTCTCAAGGCAAATCTACTTATATTATTATTTGAGAGTCAGTATGGTATAGTGGATAGGGACACGGGTGGCACTGTGGTCTAAACCACAGAGCCTAGGGCTTGCTGATCAGAAGGTTGGCAGTTTGAATCCCCGTGACGGGGTGAGCTCCCGTTGTTCAGTCCCAGCTCCTGCCCACCTAGCAGTTCGAAAGCACATCAAAGTGCAAGTAGATAAATAGGTACTGCTCCGGCGGGAATGTAAACGGCGTTTCTATGTGCTGCTCTGGTTCGCCAGAAGCGGCTTAGTCATGCTGGCCACATGACCCAGAATCTGTCTGTGGACAGACGCCGGCTCCCTCGGCCTATAGAGCGAGATGAGCACTGCAACCCCAGAGTCGTCCGCACCTGGACCTTTATGGTATAGTGGTTATAGTGGTTAATGAAAAGGCATTTCCATGCCAGCCCACAAGCTAGTAAATAAGACTGGATCTTGTTTAAGTACTTTTTTCTGTTAATACCTTAGTGCTTTTTTATTTTAGTTTGGAGGGATTTTTAAGTGCGATCAAATCTACTCTTTCGTCAATTGTGTACTAGCAGGAGAATAACTCAGAACAAATGGTCAATATATTCAGGCCTATGGAAGTTGTCCTAATAATTCCAGAGCAGTGCTGTGAAAATGCAATTGATGCGGAATTCAGCTTTCAGGGAAACTCATATTTCATTTTGTATTTAAAAAGAACCAAGTTTCGAGTCCTTAATGTGGCAGAGATCTGCATGGAAAAGTGCAGGCAGAGATGATGGAATTACATTTCCATTAGTTGAGGAGGAGGCTTTGCTGTTCTTGACCTCCTGTACATAGCAAAACCTGCCTAAATTATGCAGAATAACAAAGACATTGGACTATGCAGGTTTATTTATCATGCATTTCTCAGGGGTATTTATATGATGCCTCCTAATAACTACATTCTCTAAGCATCTTATATTAAAATACATCCATGTAAAAGCAAAATACGGAGGTTCATAATTTCCATTTGTTATTTTGTGTTTGTGTGTTTTGAATAGACTCGGTCCTCAGTAGGGGATTGTGTGCCCCTCGGACAGAATCATAGCTCCTACAGAGAGCTTTTTGGAGATATGAAGAATAAAACACTTTTCATTGCAAATTGGGGCAGATTAGTAAAATAATGAGGACAGCAATAACAATGGGTCCTGCTGAGCCTGACAAACATCTCTAAATAAACCCGCTTAGCGCAAGTTCCTTTTCCTAAATCTGCAAAGGTCATAAAATTGGCCTCTTCTTCTCTCTCAGCTTCGAGGGGGGTGGGAGACGAGTCTGCCGAAAAGCTCGGGGCGAGATTGGTTTTCACTGATCTCAAACGAAAACAAATGAGGGGAGAAATAATATGCAAATCGACTCCATGTCTCAATGGGACATAGAGCTGTCAATATTTGCCTCTCAGCTCAATAAATCCAGAGGATCCTTGGAAGACGTGTCAATAAATATCTGCTTCTTGTTACAGATGAGCGATATGGGGAACTGGAGAACTTAAAGGAATACAGTGAGCAGCAGGATACTGATCGCTCTGCCTATTGAGAGCATCAGAAGGGGCAGCAGGATCAGGCCAGTGGCCCATCTCCCGTTCTCACAGTGGCCACCCAGATGCCCCAATAAGAAGCTCGCAAGCACAAGAGCACTTCTGGTAGCCATCACTCCCTCCTGTGGAAGTGAGTTCCACAGTTTAACAATGTATGGCATGAAAGAGTTTTGTCTGTCCTGAATCTTCCAGCTTCATTCAACTTCATTGGGTGCCCATTGGATTCTAGGGTTATGAGAGAGGGAGAAAACCTTTTTCCTCTACCTTCTATCCTTCTATCGTAGAATCATAAAACTGTAGGGTTGGAAGGGGTCATGAGGATCATTCCAAGGGTCAGCAAACTTTTTCAGCAGGGGGCCGATCCACTGTCCTTCAGACCTTATGGGGGGCTGGACTATATTTGGGGGGGGGGCGGAATGAATGAATTCCTATGCCCCACAAATAACCCAGAGATGCATTTTAAATAAAAGGACACATTCTCCACCCCCATCGTTCTGCCTGGACACTGAGGTCCAGCTCTGAGGGTCTTCTGGAGGTTCCCTCACTGTGAGAAGCCAAGTTACAGGGAACCAGGCAGAGGGCCTTCTCGGTAGTGGCACCTGCCCTGTGGAACGCCCTCCCACCAGATGTCAAAGAGAAAAATAACTACCAGACTTTTAGAAGACATCTGAAGGCAGCCCTGTTTAGGGAAACTTTTAATGTTTGATGCATTACTGTATTTTAATATTTTGTTGGAAACCGCCCAAAGTGGCTGGGGAAGCCCAGCCAAATGGGAGGGGTATAAATAATAATATAGTAGTAGTAGTACAACCCCCAGCCAATGTAGGAATCACAGCTGAAAGATCCCTGACAGAGGGACATCCAACCTCTGTTTAAAAACCTCCAACGAAGGGGAATCCACCACCTTCCAAGGCAGTCTGTTCCACCATCGAACAGCTCTTACCACCGTAAAGTCCTTCATAAAGTTTAGTCAGAATCTCCTTTCTTGCCATTTGAATCCATTGGTTCGGGCCCTACCCTCCGGAGCAGCAGAAATCAAGGAAGGTGATGTGAGATCAGCACCTTGGACAGGGGTCTGGGTGCGCGTTTCAGCACCACGGTCAGCGATTTAATGAGGCGGGTAGAACCACGTACGCCACCTTGGACTAAAAACAAGTCGGGATATAAATGCAACCAATAACTAAAAATAATTAATAATGTCAAAACTTGGAGAAGAAGTTTGTGGGGAAATTAGCAGTGTTTGCAGGTGGGGGGTTGGGGTGGGGTGTCTCAGAGCGGATAACAATTAATGAGGAGGGGAAGGGGAGAGATCGGAAGGAATGGCGTCCAGTCCTGTGTGTTCTGTGGCGGGGCAAAGGAGCCCACAGAGAAGCAATGGTAGAGGAGATTTACGCCCTGCACTCCAGGGTATAAATAACCCCTCGTCTGACACTGCCTAATTGGGGCATGAGAGGCAGTATCTCTGCAGCTTCGAGACGCGGACCCACACCTCCCGACCGGTGCCTTATCGAGGTGGCAGTATATTCCAGAGATGGATATCAGGCATGTGGTGGAAAGCAATGGAAAGCCTGTCTTTGGTGGCAGGTGGCCTTAGGTTGAAAATGCATGAGCAGCGTTTTATCGCGCCAGCGATGCCGTCCGGGCAATCATTTCCGCAGCGCCCTCCTAGCTGTGGTAATGCTTCATTCATATGGAAATCTACTTGAAAGCCTCCTGAATTTAAATACCCGGCGGCAAGGTTGTGTGTGAACCACAGTTCTCCAGCAGCACAGAAAGCTCACAGCTGGGGATTCAGCTTCATGAGAATCTTCCCCCTTAAAAAAATAAGAAAAATAGAGCAAGTTTCTAGTCCTTAATGTTGTGAAGGTATGTTTGAAGGTATGCAAACGACTATTGGAGAGGGAAGAGGGTCCTCGGAAGCCGGTGGAGTTTTTGTATAAAATGCAAAATGTATGGGAGGAGTGCTTTCAGAAGCTTGCATAGCGCCTTATCTCTCCCCATGGCCAAATAAATTGCAGAACTGAACTCTCTCTTCTTTTTAAAGTACAGAATTTAGATTACCTTAGCACAGAACTTAAGTTTCCTTTAGTGCACACGTTCACCAATACTTCTCCATTTTGTTTAAGTACTAGGTAGCAGATGCTGAGGCCTTCTTCAGCCTGAGACAATTGAGCACGCCCTATCTCCAGCTGCTACAAATTGCATGCCAAAGGGGCCACAACAATGAAGGCCCTGCTACGGTGGACCAGTGAGCTCTTGGTACCACCAGGAGGTCCCCTTCTAGAGATCATAGTGGCTGGCCAGGAGGGCAAGTAGCCCTCCTCTCTAAGGCCAAACAGTGGGTTATGTAAACTAAAACGCAATCACAAAATGTAGAATAGCAAACCATAAAACCAAACCATAAAACCAGTGCTTTTTTCCCCCCAGCTGGAGCGTGGGTCTGGCACCACTCAGAAGAGAACCATTGCAGGCCAGTGATCCCCCCAACCCACTATTTGCCTTTAGATCTAGCTCCTAGCCACAATTGGTCAAGCTACAGGGCAGGACCAATTTGTATTTCTTTTCTTTCAACCCGTCTCCTGTGCTTTAACCCTTCCAGCCAGGCCTCTAACCATGGCCCACACATGCGTTTGCGTGAGGACCCTTCTGAGCTGTCCTAGCCATCTGCCTGAATCCAAGAGAATAAGGGAGGCGGGGCACAGTTATTTGACATGTGCCAGAACCAAGGTTGACTCCCAAACCAGCTAGGGAGACAGTTTGCCATAGTTTTTAGCACCTCCGCAGGCAGTGAACGTGGCTGTTGTCAAACCGGTATCTGTTCATGGCTGCCCTGAGTCGCCCAGCAATTTACTGTAACAACTTCATGGTGAGTTATGGCACCTATTTTGGGGGGAGGGGAGCCTGGAAGAGCCTGCTGGATCAGCTCAATGGCCCACCTAATAATAATAATAATAATAATAATAATAATAATAATAATAATAATAATAAATTTTATTTATATCCCACCCTCCCTGGCCAGAGCCGGGCTCAGGGTGGCTAACACCAATAAAATCACAGTAAAAACATAATGGGGGGAAAGGGGGGGAACCAATTTAAAATACAGGTTAAAATGCAATTTAAAATGCAGCCTCATTTTAAAGTAGCTGATAAATCAAGACTATAAGGGGAAGGAAACATAAGGGTCAGACTGAGTCCAAACCAAAGGCCAGGCAGAACAGCTCTGTCTTGCAGGCCTTGTGGAAAGATGTCAAGTCCCGCAGGACCCTAGTCTCTTGTGAAAGAGCATTCCACCAAGTCGGGGCCAGTACTGAAAAGGCCCTGGCCCTAGTTGAGACCAATCTAACCACCTTGCAACCTGGGACCTCCAAAATGTTGTCATTTATGGACCTTAAGGTCCTCCGCGGGGCATACCGAGAGAGGCGGTCCCATAGGTACATGGGTCCTAGTCCAGCATCGCCTTCTTACAGTCACTAACCTGTGGGAAACCCTCCAGCAGTTTCCTTCCTTCCCCTTTCCCATGCTGTGAAACAGAAGAACACGAGAGGGAATTGTTGGACCTCGCTGATCTACGAGGCCCGGGATTTCTCTGTGCTTTAAGCAAGACAAGGAGCAGACAGATCCCCCATTATCCCTTTCCTGTGAAATATGCCAAGCCACTTAGTATTCATGCTTGTACCCAATTATTTATAACAGGGATTCTTTATTCGAAGTTTCAGGCTGGGAAAGGGGGGTGGGGAGTTCTAAACCAGGTGGTTTTAACAATGATTTAAGGCTTGGGAGAGTTTGATTATTAATGGAGGGAGGAGGAGGAGGGTCCAAGGAAAGGAATTTTGGATTGGCGAAATAATGCGGCTAGGAAGAGTCAGGATGCTAGCACAGCTTTCTGCCACCTGCTGCCCTCCTGACGCTTTGGACTGCAACTCCCATCAGCCCCAGCCAGCCCCAAAATTGAAAGCAGAACTACGTATAACTGGCCTCTTGCCACTATCAGCAGTAATCATCATGAACAAGTGGCCAAGTCTCGGCCACCCTAAACCTTCCATAGCACAGCTCCTTCCCCCTCTCCTCTCTTTAAAAGCACTTTTGAATGTGGCTGGCAAATGCCATAGGGTATTAGGGCAAAGTAGACAGGTGTGGGGGCTATCAGCCCCCTATAGCACCAAGGAGAGCCCTGGTGGATCAGACCAGTGGCCCATCTAGTCCTTTATCCTGTTCTCATGGTGGGCAAATAGATGACTCAAAGAGAAACCCCCAGGCAGGATTCAAGATCCCCAGCAACTGGTATTCGGAAGCCACTGTGGAGGCAGACCAGAGCCAGATGATGCAATGGCAGCCTCTTGACCCAGCTGCCTCCCCCTGCCCTAGTGGTGTTGGGTCAGCCTCTTGACCTGGCAGTCTCCCCCTGCCCTGTGGCCTCACCCCTGCACAATCACACTGGACAGAGGAGAGGGGTGGTCTCTTGACTCGACAGCCTCCCCTTCCCCTTAGACTAGACAAGCGGCAGAAGGGTGACCTCAACTTGCATTATAACCACCGTGTGGTTGAGGGATGGAGATGAAGATGAAGCAGAGAATGAAGATAGACCTCTTGATCCAGCCACTGCTCCCCCATTCCAGCAGTCATAGGCAGTGGGGGGCAGCAGTTAAGAGGTCATCCAACCACCACCATCACCTGGTGCATCCTCTTCCTCCTCTTCTTTCTCCTCCTCCTTTCTGCTGAGCACTCTGCTTTTTTCAGGCTTTCCAATTCAGCCGTCCGCACGCTGTAATCCCAACCCATAAAACCGAGACATGGTTGCGCATATTGAGGTCAGCCATTGGGTCTCTGAACCGTGGCTCTCGCTCCTGAAGTTTTGACCAGGCGGAGCTGTAAAGCTCTCCTAACTAATGGGATTGAGTTGTTTATGGCCCCATCAACCTTTTTTTTCTGAAAGGATCAGGCTGAGTTTTATCATTATCATTTCCTGTAACTGGGGGTGATGTCGAGCGTTCAAGGCTCACCTCTACCCCCCCTCCCACCTGCGCCCAGTCATCCTCTCTTTTTCGTAGTGTGTCTTCCCTTTGAAAAAAACAAAGCCCCCCCTAAATGAAGGAGGCAGAGATATAGAGATAGAAGAGATGAAGCAAAGGGGGGGGGGGTGATGAGATGGAGAGAAAAGCAGCTAGAATTTTTCCCTTATCCCAACCTGTTCATCCCTCCCATGTAATTGTTTTGCTGATGTTTTCCTTGTAGCAAATAATACGCCACGCTTCAAAAGCTACATCCAGGTAAAAAGTATAGAGGAGAACTTCAGACGAGTCTAGCTGATGGATCAGTCCAGCATCCTGCCCCATAGTGGCCGGCCACATGCTCCAATGGGAGCAGGACTTGAGCACAACACCAATTAGATGAGAACTAAACAGAAGCCAGAGGGGACACGGGTGGCGCTGTGGGTAAAACCTCAGCACCTAGGACTTGCTAATCGCATGGTCGGCGGTTCGAATCCCCGCAGCAGGGTGCGCTCCCGTCGTTCGGTCCCAGCGCCTGCCAACCTAGCAGTTCGAAAGCACCCCCGGGTGCAAGTAGATAAATAGGGACCGCTTACCAGCGGGAAGGTAAACGGCGTTCCGTGTGCTGCGCTGGCTCGCCAGATGCAGCTTGTCACGCTGGCCACGTGACCCGGAAGTGTCTGCGGACAGTGATGGCCCCCGGCCTATAGAGTGAGATGGGCGCACAACCCTAGAGTCTGGCAAGACTGGCCCGTACGGGCAGGGGTACCTTTCCCTTTAAACAGAAGCCAAGCTGCATTTTGGGCCAAGGAAGTTTCTGAGTCATTTGAGGGCAGCTCCATGTGGAGTCTATCCCTAGGTTACCTGAAAGCCTTGCTCGATCTCAGCACTCTGCCTCTCTCTCCCTCTCTATCTGCTTTTAAAGAGCCAAGGCCACATAAATTCAAAGGCATGATATAATTGAAGATGAATCCATCAGGCAGCACACAACCTTTCACATTAGACATATTGAGACTGAAGCTGGAGGAAAATTGCTTTTTTCCTTCTTGACTTTCTATTTGCTTAAGCCCCCAATATTTACTGGTTGCGAGCGGAATCTGTTTTTCATTTCCAGCGTGGAGGTGAGGGAGAATCCCAGTGCCACTCATCTCGGCACCAAAATTAAATCTGTCGAGCACTGTCAGGGGCCCGGTGTATTAATGATACACTTGTAATCCGTTTCATTCTGGAGGGTGAGGAGCGGAGCTGCGTCTGCTGACGGGGGACTCAGGCACTTGACCATTGTTCGCACATTATAATAGGAGGCGAAGAACACTTCCCCAATCCCTGGAAATTGCAGCTTCTTCTCCATCATTTACTCCCTTCGTGGCAACGCCCCAGGGCCACGGACTGCTGCCGGAGCCTCAATTAGCCAGTGGATGGAGAATCTGAGGTCAAAGGATCAGCTGCTTCCTCCTCCTCTTAATAAGTCGGGAAATGTGCAACACAGAGAGAAGGGAGAGTTTCTGTCTCCATCGGATGCACTGCCAGCTGCAGAGAAGGGATTGCAGGATTACCGGGCTGGGTGGGACCCCAGAGGACATCTATAGCAACCCCCGGCTCACTGCGGATTCTGCCATTGACAGAACACGTGGCAAGGGAGCTATTCAGCCTCTGCTTAGATACCGCCAGGGAAGAAGAGGCCCTTGCCTGCTGAGGTGGACTGCTCCACTGTCAGAAAAGCTCTAACTGCTAGGAAGCTTCTCCTGCCATCAAATGGAAATCTCCTTCCCCACATTGTCCACCCAGGGTTCTAGCCCTGTGTGTGCACAGCAGCAGAGGAAAAGCCTGCTCCATCTTTGGCATGATGAGACCATATCTACAATTTTTCTTGTAGGGGGCAGAAGTCTACACTACCACCATGCTTTCCCAGATTGTGAACACTGATCGATGAATCAGGGGGATATGGTTGTTACTGTACTTCCCCCAGACCAAACACAATTCCCTTCATTGGAGAAGACCAAGGCAGAAATATGAGTTGGGAAGTTCCACCTTCTCTCCATCTCCCCACTTCCTTGGTCTTCTTGCTTCTGTGGACAAAATAACCCCCTATTCTGGTTTTGTTGTTGTTGTTATTGCTGCCCATCTGACTGTGTGGCTTCCAACACATTAAAACACAGTAAGGCATCAAGCATTAAAACTTCCCTAAACAGGACTGCCTTCAGATGTCTTCTAAAAGTCAGAGAGTTGTTTATGTCCTTGACATCTGATGGCGGGCGCCACCACCGAGAAGGCCCTCTGCCTGGTTCCCTGGAACGTCACTTCTCACAGTGAGGGAACTGCCAGAAGGCCCTCAGAGCTGGACCTCAGTATCATTCTCAGGGCCTGGTCTGAAGGAATATAGACCACCACTTGCTGAATTTTATGTTTGTTTATTGCATTTATATCCCAACTTTTTAAGTCAACCTGTTAAATCAACCTCCCTGGAAGCCTGATTCTCTGTTTCCTCTTTTGCTAACTTTTAAATCTGTTTCCTGGGAGAGCAGCACCTGGACCGATGAACAGCATCCAGTCCGGAGAAGGAAACCTCTGCGCTCTGCAGCCTGCCTTGAAAGCCACACCGCTGACAAGCCACCCTTGATCCTAACTGCTTTCAACAATGCTATTACTTTGCAAAAAAAAACCCAACATCTTCCCTGCAATTCCCCATTAGGCTCAGCGGTGACACCACAAACCTTCCAGCACTTGGATGGTGTCCATTGAGCGACGCTGCCTGTTCAGGGATGCCGCCTCCAATTATAGGAAGGAGGTGGGGGAAACCATTTGGCGCCCCATTCTTGCAATGCAGTTTTGTCTATTCCGCTTACCCGGGGCCTCAGTTCCTGGGCATTAACAGCGAATAAAAAAGTTTAGCTCATTGATTTATCGCCTCTCGCGGAAAGTGAGTTTATCACCTGCCTTCCAGGTTTCCGAGTCACTCTGTTCTTTGATTATAATTTTTATTTATTTGGTGATGGATGGGTTCTCAGATTGTAAGGGGGGGGTGTTCCCTATCAGGAGACAATATTTCTCTATGTCCTGAACATCTGACACCCATTTTTCAATGTCCATTTCTTCTTTTCTCTGGAACAAACCCATCTTAGCATTCCACCGGTGGTTTCGGCCACATCTGTTTGCGCGAGGAAATGGCAAGCGGGACACCTAGTGTCTGCGTGGCAATATCACAGCAATGGTGAGCAGCCTTTGAAGTCAGGGGAGGGAAAGCCCGGAGACAGTGTGGTGTAGTGGTTAGAGTGTGACTAAGAAAGGGTTCTAATCCAAACTTGGCCATGAAGCTCACTGGGTGTGTCCTGGAAAGCCAGTCACTGCCTCTCAGCCTAACCTACCCTGCAGGATTGTCGCGGAGACTAAAAGAGGAAAACTCTTTGCTCCACCTTGAGCTCCTTGGAGAGAAAAAATGGGGTGTAAATGAGAATAAAAGAATAAATACCCTAGGCTGTGAAGCAAGGGTTGTGAGCTGTGTTCAGCCCCTGGGCTAAATTAAGGACCTGGCTGAATCAGGCCAAAGGGGTGCATCTAGGCCAGCTGTAAGGGACTGGACTGAGGAGGAATGGTGGAGACTGCCCCCCCCTTTCCTGAACCTTCCCAAGAACAGGAGGACACTATAGATTTAGAACGGTGGTTTGCAGAAGGACATAGTTCAGAGGCTGCAGAGGGGAGAAGCTGGGAAATATTGAGAGAGGAACAGCAGGAAGAAGAAGAAGAACCGGGGGAGAGACAGCTAGCAGACTCAGTGTCTTTGGAAAGCATTCCTGACCCCTCTTCTCCCAGGACCCAGAGTGCATTGAGAGTACAGTAGAACCTCTACTTACGACCGCCTCTACTTGGGCCCGATCCAAGTTGCGACCGTGGCAAACCCAGAGGTAAATACTGGGTTTACCCCAATTCGCGCACACACAGAAGCAGCACACAACGGCACTTCTACCAGCGACCTGGATTGACTTAGTGACGGACCTCCGGAACTGATTACGTCCGTAAGTAGAGGTTCCACTGTAGTAGAACAGAAAGCTCAGAGTATATGTATAATCAGACAGAGGGGGTGGAACTTTACTCAAAGCAACACCATTATTTGATAGAGACTGCATTCCTTCGTCTCTCTCTGTGAATACTGAATAAATTACGTGGTGAGGACTCTTCTTGTTTCTCTGCATTTTGGCTGCCCCCGGGAGAGGGATCAGATTCCCTGAAGACTGACACCAGCATCCTGTTCTCACGGTGGCCAACCAGACGCCTCAAAGGGAAGCCTCTGAGTAGGACCTGATCACAAGAACATCCTCCCCTATTCTCCCTTCCAGTGGTTTCCAGCAACTGGCATTCAGAAGCAACACTGTCAATATGGAGGAAGAGCATAGCCACTGCAGCTAGTAGCCAGGGATCCCCTTATCCTCTGTGAATTTCCCACCCCCAATCCGTCTTTAAAGCCATCCAAGTCAGTGGCCAACACTGCGTCCTGTGGCAGTGAGTTCCGCAGTTTGTCTATGTGCTGCGTAAAGAAGGTTTTTTTAAAAATCTGTCCTGAATCTTCCTTCATTGGATGACCCATGCTTTGGATAAAGCAGCACTCGCTGCTGTTAGCAGCCAATCCTCCCTTGTCTTCTGGTGTTTGCAAGCAGAGGAAATGCATGCGCATGCATGCACAAAACAAAGTAACAAGTTAAAATTAATAGTTTGTGAGTGACAGCCACACTTTTGCACCATCCAAGGAGAGCTGGAGAAAATGTTCCATAAACATCTCCCCTCTTCCTCCCCCCCCCTCCCCACCACCTCCTTTTCAATTTCCTACTCCAGAGTGGAAACTTGATTTCCTTTTGCATGTGGTTTCCAAAGAGCTCCCTGGTGGTTTTTTTAAAAGTGCTGCCAACAATTACGTGGCGGCTGAAGCAAAGCGAGAATGACATGGAGCTGACTTCATGTTCAGAATTCCAACCCCGGATTTATGAACAGATAGAAGGATGAACTCCAACTACAACCACAATTGTCTGGGGGTGGGGGGAGAAGCGGAGCCCAACAACATCTCGTCAGGTAGAGTCGGCCATAATTTGGTCGCCTATAATTATAAGTAAAAGGTAAAAAAGGTAAAGGACCCCTGGATGGTTAAATCCTGTCAAAGGCGACTGTGAGATGCAGCACTCATCTCACTTTCAGGCCAAGGGAGCCAACGTCTGTCCACAGACAGCTTTCCAGGTCAAGTGGCCAACATGACTAAACCGCTTCTGGCACAACGGGACACCGTGATGGAAATCAGAGCACACAGAAACACCGTTTTCCTTCCCACCGCAGCGGTACCTATTTATCTACTTGCACTAGCATGCTTTCGAACTGCTACGTTGGCAGGAGCAGGGACCAAGCAATGGGAGCTCACCCTATCGTGGGGATTCAAACTGCCAGCCTTCTGATTGGCAAGCCCAAGAGGCTCAGCGGTTTAGACGACAGCGCCACCCGCGTCCCTGCATAATTATAAGTAGGGAGAGATTGTGCAATGGATTGCACAGGAGCCGGCTGTTGCGCCACAATAATCGGCTGTTGCCGATTAAGAATAAGAATTAGATGTAAGAATTAGATGTTGCCGATTAAGAATAAGAATTAGATGTAGCACCACAAGAATCTGCTGCTGACCAACAGGCTTTGTTAGCACAACTCTGTGGATTCCTTTGTTGCATAACCTTTAAACTCCACCACCTAGTAGTGTAAGGGCTCTTGTGCTGAAGGTCAGAGAACACTGAGTACAGCCCATGGAGGGTATCATAATGTGGCTACCATGGGCTTAAGAGCATAAGAAGACTCCCCACTGGCTGAGGCCAACCAGGAGCAGGGGGCATCTAGTCCAGTATCCTGTTCTCATGGTGGCCAAATGCCCCTAAGAAACTAGGCATCTAGATGGACTGCCTGTGGACTTTGAGCTTCCATAAAAACCTAAGAAGAGTCTTTTTGGATCAGACAAAAGGGGGCCCATCTCAGACCCTCCAAGTGTCCCTATTTTCCAGGGACAGTCCCAGATTTACAGAAGCTGTCCCAGTTTCTGATTTGATCCCAGAATGTCTCACTTTTCCTTAGGGCTTCCCTATTTCCATCAGAGGAATGTTGGAGGGTATGGAGTTATGCGACACCCCCCCCCCAGCCAAGTAGATAAATAACTATACAACCTTTAGAAGACATTTGAAGGCAGCCCTGTATGGGGAGGTTTTTTAGGTTTAATGTTTTTGTATACAAGGTGTGACTGGAAAGTTTGGCGAATGGTCACAAAAATCGGTCAGCGAGAAATATTCAAACATACAATTGGCATCAGAAACCCATGAAATGCCCACAATTGTGTACGGAGATGTAGCTGTAACTCGAAAGACAGTGTGTGAGTGGTTTAAGTTTTTCTGTGAGGGGCGGCAAACCATCGAAGATGACCCTCCATCTGGCAGACTGTCAATGAGCAGAATGGCAGCAAATGTCAACAGAGTTCGTGAGTTATTGATGCGGGATCGGCGTTTCTCCGTCTGAATGATGGCATGAAATTTCCACATGAAATCATTACTGAAGTTACTGAGTTGTCCCACCCTCCATATTCTCCTGATCTGGCCCCACCGGATTTCTTTCTTTTTCCAAAACTGAAATCTGCACTGAAAAGGCAAAGATTTTCCAACATTTCACAGGTCCAAGCTGCTGTGACGAGGAAACTGAAAGCAGTACGAAAAGAGGACTTCTCCAGACGCTTCCAGCAGTTCTACAAATGTTGTCAATGGTGCCTCAGAGGGGGGCCTACTTTGAAGGCCTGTAAGTGTACATTAGACTATTTCTCACGGTCTGATTTCTGTGACCATTTACCGAACTTTCCGGTCACACCTTGTATGTTGGAAGCCTCCCAGAGTGGCTGGGGCAACCCAGTCAGATAGGTGGGGTACAAATAATAAAATTACTATTGTTATTATGGAATAAAGGTAAAGGGACCCCTGACCATTAGGTCCAGTCATGGCCGACTCTGGGGTTGCGGCGCTCATCTTGCTTTATTAGCCGAGGGAGCTTCCAGGTCATATGGCCAGCATGACTAAGCCACTTCTGGTGAACCAGAGCAGCGCACGGAAACGCCGTTTACCTTCCCGCCAGAGTGGTACCTATTTATCTACTTGCACTTTGACATGCTTTCGAACTGCTAGGTGGGCAGGAGTTGGGACCGAGCAATGGGAGCTCACCCTGTCGCGGGGATTCGAATTTCTGATTGGCAAGTCCTAGGCTCAGTGGTTTAACCCACAGCGCGTCCCATTACAGAATAGGACGTTCCTATTTTCATCGGAGAAATGTGGGAGGGTATGCCATCTATTCCTGCAGTCTGTCCTCACAACGGCCACTCAGATACCGCCTAAGGAAGCCCACAAACAGGAACTGAATGCAACAGCCACATTCCCCGCTACGCTACATTCTGTGTTGTCCCACTCCAGGTAAGTGAGAGGGTCTCGGGGGGGGGGCACAGACATGGAGGGGAACTGTGGAGCCAAGCCAAGTCTGGCTGACCACGCCTCAACGCAACCCACAATGGAAAGTCCCCGCGATCTGAAGGACAACTTCTTTTCCTTGCCTGTTCTGCTCGGGGAGAAATAAAGCACAGTGCAAATATTTGAAGAAAATATTGCTATTATTAAATCACTTCCTATCATGTCAAGCTCCAATCCCTCGAGCAAACAGACAGGCCTGCTTAAACATCCACTTGGAGGAGCTGATCCGGTCTGGAGAACCATGTGTGCCGTGCCGGGGAAGAGCAGCTGGCTCTTCCCCCAGGTGGGCAGGAGTGGGGTGCTGCCCATGGGGTGCTTCTGCCAAGAGGATTGGGGAGATATGGCAACCAGACCTGAAAAAGAGGACATGTCTTGGAAAAAGAGGACATATGGCAACCCTATTTGTGGCCAAAAAAACCTGCACCATCCAGCTGTGCTGGCCGGGGATGCTGGGAGTTGCAGTCCTCCAGTAGTTTTGGACTACAAAAGGTTTGCAAAGACTACTTTAGGCTATGGGTAGGCAGAAAGTCTCATGAGGGTGAAAGAGGAGAGCGCAAAATATGGTCTGAAGCTCAACATCAAAAAAACGAAGATCATGGCCACTGGTCCCATCACCTCCTGGCAAATAGAAGGGGAAGAAATGGAGGCAGTGAGAGATTTTACTTTCTTGGGCTCCATGATCACTGCAGATGGTGACAGCAGCCACGAAACTAAAAGACGCCTGCTTCTTGGGAGAAGGGCAATGACAGCCCTGGACAGCATCTTGAGAAGTAGAGACATCACCTTGCCAACAAAGGTCCGTATAGTTAAAGCCATGGTTTTCCCAGTAGTGATGTATGGAAGTGAGAGCTGGACCATAAAGAAGGTGATTGCCGAAGAATTGATGCTTTTGAATTATGGTGCTGGAGAAGACTCTTGAGAGTCCCATGGACTGCAAGAAGATCAAACCTATCCATTCTGAAGGAAATCAGCCCTGGGTGCTCACTGGAAGGACAGATCCTGAAGCTGAGGCTCCAGTACTTTGGCCACCTCATGAGAAGAGAAGACTCCCTGGAGAAGACACTGATGCTGGGAAAGATGGAGGGCACAAGGAGAAGGGGGCGACGGAGGACAAGATGGTTGGATAGTGTTTTCGAGGTTACCAGCATGAGTTTGACCAAACTGCGGGAGGTACTGGAGGACAGAGGTGCCTGGGTGCTCTGGTCCATGGGGTCACGAAGAGTCGGACACAACTAAACGACTAAACAACAACAAAAGGCAGAAAGTCAATCAGGATGTACTGGTAGATCTCAGGGTGATTGGCATCACTTCCCTACACTCTCATAGCAGAAGCAATCAAAGAACTTTCTCCACCGAAATCCAGCTGCAGAAATGAAGAAGGATGACCAGGTGTGGATTTTTTTGTGAAAGGGCTGCATGCCCAGGTTAGTTCTGAATGCTGGACTAGATGAGCAGAGCTCTTTTCATGCTCTTACGATGGAAGTTTCTTCTTGTTGTTGTGGTGGTGGTGGTTGGTTGGTTGGTTGGTTGGTTGGTGGATGACCTGCCCCCCCCCCCAATAAGGTCCCAGGTAGGGCCGTTGCAATTTTATTTTTATTTTTTTATAATATATTTTTATTGCTTTGTTTTCCAAGGTCAAAGTACATCGTCAATACATCGTCAATAACACAACAAAAGCTGTTTTACAAAAAATAAGAAGAAATTAAACAAAAGTAAATTCATTTTTCCAGATCTTTTTCCATCATCAACTGGACTTCCCCACATCCTCCATCCCTGCATTCTTTACAATAAAAATAAACAGCAAATTAATACCTTGTTTCATGTGTTTTTGTATTTTCATCTAATTATTTGCTCTAAAAATTAAACTTTTCTCGGTCGTAACTTAGTTTCAATCATTTCCGAGTCTCAATACTGAAGCATATTTTTTCTCAAAACTTAGCAAATTCTCAACATTCATATAACTTATAATGTTTTTGTAAATAGTCCTTAAATTTTTTCCAGTCCTCTTCCACTGCCTCTTCTCCCAGGTCTCGGATTCTGCCAGTCATTTCAGCCAGTTCCATGTAGTCCATCAGTTGCGTGTGCCACTCTTCCAGTGTGGGTAGCTCCTGTGCCTTCCAGTATTTGGCTATAAGAATTCTTGCTGCTGTAGTTGCATATAGAAAAAAAGTTCTATCTTTCTTTGGCACTCTCTGGCCTACAATGCCCAGGAGGAAGGCCTCTGGTTTCTTATGAAAGGTATACTTAAATACCTTTTTCAACTCGTTATAAATCATTTCCCAAAAAGCCTTCACCCTCGGGCATGTCCACCAAAGGTGAAAGAATGTTCCTTCAGCCTCCTTACATTTCCAACATTTATTGTCAGACAAATGGTATATCTTTGCAAGTTTGACTGGGGTTATGTACCACCTGTACATCATTTTCATAATGTTTTCTTTTAAGGCACTACATGCCGTAAATTTCATACCGGTGGTCCATAACCTTTCCCAGTCTTCAAACATAATGTTGTACCCAATATCTTGTGCCCATTTTATCATGGCTGATTTAACTGTCTCGTCTTGAGTATTCCATTTAAGCAACAAGTTATACATTCTTGAAAGCACTTTCGTCTTAGGTTCAAGTAGTTCTGACTCTAATTTTGATTTTTCCACCTGGAAACCAATTTTTTTGTCCTTTTTAAAGATCTCTAAAATTTGGGCATAATGAAACCAGTCTCGCACCTTTCCTTTCAATTTTTCAAAACTCTGCAACCTCCAAGTGTCACCCACTTTTTCTATTATTTCACAGTATTTTGCCCAGCCACCCCCCATATTAAGTATTTTTGTGGCCTTAGCCTCCATCGGTGACAGCCACCTCGGAGTCTTGTTTTCGAGTAAGTCCTTGTATTTAATCCAGACATTAAACAAAGATTTCCTGACAATATGGTTTTTGAATAACTTATGAGACTTTACCTTGTCGTACCACAAATATGCATGCCACCCAAAAGCATTGTTAAACCCTTCCAGATCTAGGACATCAGTGTTTTCTAACAAAAACCAATCTTTCATCCAGCAGAAGGGCCGTTGCAATTTTAAAAGGTGATATGAAAAACAGTCTAAAATAAATTAAAGTTTGGCAAATTACTGGAAAACACCCCTCAGCTGGATCAGACCAAAAGGGAGCCATGTCAGTTGGTTAGAGCATGGTGCTGCTAACACCAAGGTTGCAGGTTCGATCCCTGTATGGGGCAACTGCATATTCCTGCATTGCAGAGGGTTGGACTAGATGGTCCTCAGAGGTCCCTTCTGACTCTACGATTCTGTGACTCTATGATCAAGTCCAGCACCTTGTTCTCACTGTGGCTACCGAGATGCCTCTTCTAGGAAGCCCAAAAGCAGAACCTGATAACAGCAACAGCACTCTCCCCTGCTTCAACTCCCAGCCATTGGCGTTACATGCAAAAAATACGCTATATTAAGGCAAATGGCACACAGAATGTGTGTGTGTAGGTACAAATGTGTATAAAAATGCATCTATCAGTGCAGATAACATACAAAAATAAACTATATTAGAGAAAATTGCTTGTAAAAAGGCGTGCATTGAGAGAAACGTGTAGTAAATGTGCTAATGTTGTAACCCTCTCTGGGGCCTGAGATGTTGTTTGCGGATGACGCAGCCTCGACAGAACCCTCTGAGGAAGGTCTATAGAGACGCATCAGCCACTTTTGCCCAAGCCTGCATGGAGTTCGGCCTCACCATCTTCCTGATGAATGCCAATATCCTGGGTCAAGACCAGAGGCGGAGTTAGGGCAGCGTGGCCAGTTCTGCTACATTGGGCACCAAGCCACGAGGAGCACCACAGGGAATTGCAGCTATGAAGTGGTTAACTGAACAGAAAAGAAGGCGAGAGAAAAGGTTGGCCCCACCTAGGGTGCCACTGAAATTTGAAATACCCAAGTCCACCCCTGTCGGGACGTCACCAGCACTCCACTCATCAGCACTTGTGACCTCATGCTTGAGGTGATAGGCGCTTTTGTCTTCCTGGGCTACACCATAACCAGCAACCTTTCCATCGTCGCTGAGCTGGACATGTGCATTAGCAAGGCAGCTGCGGCAGTGGCTCGCCTCTCCAAAAGGGTATGGGAGAATGCTAACGGCCAATATCAAGATGAAGGTCTACTAGGGTTCCATGTGAAGCGCGCTGCTTTGTGGAAAGGAGTCGTTGGGAACTTATACCCCCAGAAGTGACACCTGAATGCCTTTCCACATGTGCTGCATCAGAAATAATAATGGTGATGATGATGATTTATTACTTATACAGTGGTACCTCAGGTTACAGACGCTTCAGGTTACAGACGCTTCAGTTTATAGACTCTGCCAACCCAGAAATAGTACCTCGGGTTAAGAACTTTGCTTCAGGATGAGAACAGAAATTGTGCTGCGGCGGCAGCGGGAGGCCCCATTAGCTAAAGTGGTGCTTCAGGTTAAGAACAGTTTCAGGTTAAGAACAGACCTTCGGAACGAATTAAGTTCTTAACCCGAGGTACCACTGTACCCTGCCCATCTGGCCGGGCCTCCCCAGCCACTCTGGGCAGCTCTCAACAGAATATTAAAAACACGATAAAACATCCAACATTAAAAACTTCCCTAAACAGGGCTGTCTTCAGATGTCTTCTAAAAGTCAGATAGTTGTTTATTCTCCTTGACATCTGACGGGAGGGCGTTCCACAGGGCGGGCGCCACCACCAAGAAGGCCCTTGCCTGGTTCCCTGTAACCTCAGTGAGGGAGCCACCAGAAGGCCCTTGGATCTGGATCTGGACCTCAGTGGATCTGGACTTCAGTGGATCTGGACCTCAGTGTCCATGCTGAACGATGGGGGTGAAGACGCTCCTTCAGGTATACCATTCAGGGCTGTAACTCTACAATGGTTTGACTTTAACTGTGAAGGCACACTCTTCTGTTGTCTCCTGAGATCACGGGGTTAATGTTTGTGGCCAGAGAGCAGGAATTGAGTTTCCCTTTGAACACACCCTGAGACCTTAGGATGAAGGGCAGGTAATAAATGAACGCTACTAGCAATAATAGCAATAACAATAACAACAATCTGACAAATATTCATTACATGCTTTTGAAGAAGAATCACTAAATAATGAGGGAATGTGGAGAGCTTAAGACCGGGGAAATGGGAAATTGTGAGAAAGTAAAATTGACAGATCCGGCCACCCCCGCCTCAGGTCAGAGGTGGAGTTGAGCCCTTTTCTTCCAGAGCTCCCCCCCCCCAATGCAAAGTCCCTTGCCCCCCTCCCTCCAGCTCCCCTCCCGCTTTAAAACTGTTTCAGATGCAATGAAACAGAGCCTGCCATTGAATCATTGCTGTAACAACCACCCAGCAACCTGTTAGAATTTATTTCCAGGACCAGACCTGAATTGCTTCTCTAATTAGTTTTAACCTTCACGAAGGTCACAACCTGTCTCTTTCAGGGGAGAAAACTGCAAGCGATAAATGGTTTCTCACAGGCAGTAACAACACAACAGCGATTATATTAGAGAGAGACAAAATTTATTACCATTAAGGGAGGAGGCAAATCATTTTCTTCCCAAGACTTAACTAATTCAACCCATTTCGGATGGGAAGAAAGGAGGGAGGGACGGAGGAGACGGGGACACGCAAATATGCTCATCTGTTTTCCTGATCAGTGCAGCCCGGTGAGATTTATCAGCATAATTGCACCCTTTGAATGAAGTTAATAATTACGCCTCTTACAACGTATCGTACAAATTTAATCCTCGCCCGTATACCCTGCAGTCATTTCCTGAAACGTACACATGGTGCCTGCCAACTAGGAACGTAAGAGCATAACAAGCACCCGCAGGATCAGGCCAATGGCCCACCTAGTCCAGCATCCTGTTCGCACAGTGGCCACTCGGGTGTCCCAAAAGGAAAACGGGTCCTGAGTGCGAGAGCAGCTCTCCCCTTCCACGTTTTCTGGTATTCAGAAGCATCGCTGTTGTTAGCTTTCTCCTCCGTGAATTTCTCTAATCTTCCTTGGAAGCCGTCCAGGTTGGTGGACGTTGTTAGTATTTGTATTGCATTCGCATTGTAAATGCATATCAAAAGGAATAAATGGTGTGTTGGCAGCTGGGGGTTGGCTGGTTTTTCTGTTAGCTGATTCTCTGACGGAGAACGTGGAAGTGTGGTGACTTGAAGCAGATTCAAGGGATTTGTAAGGACCATCAGAGGCAGCCATGCTTTCAAATCCCAGTTGCTGGAAGCTGGAGGAGGAGAGAGGGCTCTTGTGCTTGAATCCTGCTTGCAGGTTTCCCATCGGGGCATCTGATTGGCCCCTGTGAGAACAGGATGCTGGACTAGACAGGCCACTGGCCTGATCCTGCAGGCTCCTTGTTAAGTTGTGGGTGAACATATCAGACGACACAGCGATTCTCCAAACAGCTCTTGTTTATTCACAGGCCAGAACTGAACTGAACTGAAGGGTTCAGCCAGCCTGCTTATATAGAGCTCCAGTACAACGTAACTGTAACAACTTTCTGAAACTATCCAATCACTGAATGTCACTTTCTATCCCTTATTTGCATATGTGGACCTGAACTATCTACAGTATCCCCCTGCTGGCCCAGGGTGAGAACTTCAGTGCATAACACTCCTCTTCTGTTCTCATGTGACCCACTGCCAGTCATTGTAGGTAATACTGAGGGCTCATCCAGACTTCCTCTTTGTGCCACATTTCTATTTAAAATAAAATAAAATATTATTCATTTTACACAATTTTATACATTTTAACTTTAACTATTTCAAACATTAAAATAAAAGGTTATTTTGAACCTTCGGACCGCCTTCCCTCCCCCCCGCCATGGGTTCCATATTTATGATTAAATTTTCTGCATCTTTTACCATTATCCATCTGATATATATATACATCCATAATTACCATAGTTATTTCACATTGCAAGTGTCATTACATCCCTGCCAATGATTTTAACTGTTTACAGTGGTCTTTTAAATAAATTAAAAATTGACTCCAGTCTTTTAACAATTCAGTGCTACCTCTGGTTGCGAACGGGATCCGTTCCGGAGGCCTGTTCACAACATGAAAAGCCCGCAACCTGAAGCACCGTATCTGCGCAGGTGTGTGGCGCAATTTGGCGCTTGTGCACATGCGCAAGCGGTGAAACCCGGAAGTAACCCTTTCCATACTTCCGGGTCACTGCGGGACACAACCTGAAAAAATGTAACATGAAGCAAACGTAACATGAGGTGTGACTGTACTTGATCTTCCTGGTTTCTGATCTTCCCCATCACTTTCACCATCTCTGCACACTCCATCAGTTTCATTCTTCTTTTGTTGGTACTTCTCCTTCCTTCCATCTCTGGGCTAGTAGCATTCTCGCTGCCGTCATTGCAGACACAAAAAGTCTTTTATCTTCTCTTGGTACCTCTTCACCTATTATACCTAACAAAAATGCTTCCGGTTTTTTTTTAACTAATGCATTTTTAAACATTTTCTTTCATTCATTGTAGATCATGACCTAGAAAGCTTTTACTAGTGTACATGTCCCCCACCTTGTGCCACATTTCAAGGCACAGGTTTGCCCTTTTAAGCACTGTGTCAAAGGGCTCCCCCCCCCCCCCGCTGCTTTCTGCAAATCCTGCTCTTTGCCGCTGAATCGGAGCAAACAGCAATCTGCAGAAAACCCAAACAGCCGTTGGTTCCAAATCAGCTTTAAAGAGCAGGTTTTCCTGCAGAAAGCAGCGAGGAGGAAGCGCTCAGGCACAGAGCTTTAAAGTGTGGATCTGTGCCAAGAAATTGCCAGAAGCTGAGTGTGGATGAGCCCTGAGCCTAGAGAGACCATTGATCTGACTGCATATAAGGCGGATTTCCTGAAGCAGCACAACGTCACATAGTGGCAGGGTGACAGCTGGCCCTCTTCCAAGATGAAAGGCCCTCACGCTCATCGGCCAGCAGCTATTTTTCCACGCTTGTCTAATTAGCAAACGCACGTCCAGCGCGAGATCGTTATTGTGCTTTGGCAGCTGCGATTAGCAGGGAGATTCAGTTTAACGGGTTGTCAGGGGAAGGGAAGCAGAGATGCGAATTTGGGTTGGGAGGGAGGTTGGAAATGTGCAGCCACTGGAAGATTAATGCAATTAAAGTTTTCGTTGTGGAAGGACTTTTGTTGGGGAATATTAAGCGGCTGCGAAACGCTGCACAGATGCAGCTGTCTGTTCCACCAGCGAGGATCTTTAGCGGGGGGGGGGAGCGCCCGCATTCCCACCGCATGCCCATCTTGATGGGAGAAGAAGCGCTAATTGCTTATTTATAGATTTGCAGACATTTCCTTTGGCGGGCAGGGGGAAGCCTCGCCGGCTGGGCTGCAACAAGACAGGTTGTCTGACCAGACTCCAGGCCCACCTGCTACATGAGGGGAGGCACGGAAAGAGAATGTCAAGAGTTTTGGAGCTGGGGGGTGAGGCCTGTGGTCTGCACACAGATCCCTGGTAATCACAGAATCAACGAGTTGGAAGGTACCCCGGGGGTCATCTAGTCCAACCCCTCCCAATGAGCTAGACTGGTGACTGGGAGCGGCCGCCGAGACCACATAACACTGGTCTTGAAAGACCTACACTGGCTCCCAGTATGTTTCCGAGCACAATTCAAAGTGTTGGTGCTGACCTTTAAAGCCCTAAACGGCTTCAGCTCAGTACAGTACCTTGGGTTACATACGCTTCAGGTTACAGATGCTTCAGGTTACAGACTCCGCTAACCGAGAAATAGTACCTCGGGTTAAGAACTTTGCTTCAGGATGAGAACAGAAATTGTGCTCCGGTGGCACAGCAGCAGCAGCGGGAGGCCCCATTAGCTAAAGTGGTGCTTTAGGTTAAGAACAGTTTCAGGTTAAGAACAGACCTCCGGAACGAATTAAGTACTTAACCCGAGGTACCACTGTATACCTGAAAGAGCGTCTCCACCTCCTGACCAAACACTGAGGTCTAGCACCGAGGACCTTCTGGAGGTTCCCTCACTGCAAGAAGCAAAGTTACAGGGAACCAGGCAGAAGGCCTTCTCGGTGGTGGCGCCCGCCCTGTGGAATGCCCTCCCATCAGATGTCAAAGAGAAAAACAGCTACCAGACTTTTAGAAGACATCTGAAGGCAGCCCTGTTTTTAATGTTTAATTGACTGTTGTATTTTAATATTCTTTTGAAAGCAGCCCAGAGTGACTGGGGAAACCCAGTCAGATGAGCGGGGTATAAATAATAAAATAATTGTTGTTGTTGTTGTTGTTGTTGTTGTTGTTTTCACAGCTGAAAAATCCCTGGCAGGTGGCCATCTGACCTGTCAGGTCATGCTGGCCACATGACCCGGAAGCTGTATGCCAGCTCCCTCGGCCAATAAAGCGAGATGAGCGCCGCAACCCGAGTCGTCCGCGACTGGACCTAACGGTCAGGGGTCCCTTTACCTTTACCTCCCTCCCTGGAGCTACACTTTTCAAAGTGGTTTAACAGTCAATCCCTCTTCACAGGTAACTATGAGAATTGTAGCTCTTGGGGGGAACTAGGGGGTATCCTAACAAGTAGCAGCGTGTGGGGGAGGTGGTTAGAAATTGGGGACATCAGAAGAGAACATGCTATAGTATATGCAATGTACAGAGAGACCAGTGTAAAGCTGGGAGCGGAGGCATGAGAGGTAGGGAGAGAGACAAGTACAAAGATAGGATCTTTTTTCTAAGGGAAAAAATGCACCTTACGACGCCCCCCACCCCAGCCACCCACCCACCATTTTTAAAAATAAAATGGAATTTTTATAGTTGTTCCAATGCTGCCACCTGCTGGTGATGTTCCTGAATGACATCACCAATCCTTAGCATCGTTCTTAAATGGCATTTGTCTCTCTACCACAGTGGTTTAAACAATCGACCCCTCTTCCCTGGGATCCCGGGGAATTGTAGCTCTGGGAAGGAAAGAGGGGGGTCCGCTAACAACTTTCAGCACACTTAACAAACTACAGCTCCCAGGATCCTTTGGCGAAATCCGTGACTGTTTAAAGTGGCATGATATTGCTTTAATAATACATTAGTACCTCAGGTTAAGTACTTAAGTTGTTCCGGAGGTCCGTTCTTAACCTGAAACTGTTCTTAACCTGAAGCACCACTTTAGCTAATGGGGCCTCCTGCTGCCGCTGCGCTGCCGGAGCAAGATTTCTGTTCTCATCCTGAAGCAAAGTTCTTAACCTGAAGCACTATTTTTGGGTTAGCGGAGTCTGTAACCTGAAGCGTATGTAACCCGAGGTACCACTGTAATAGTAAATTTTATTTATACCCCGTCCTCCCCGGCCAGAGCCGGGCTCAGGGTGGCTAACACCAGTAAAATTACAGTAAAAACATAACAGGGAAACAAAACAATTTAAAATACAGGTTACAATGCAATTTAAAATGCAGCCTCATTTTAAAAGTAGCCCATATATCAAAACCATAAGGGGAGGGAAACATAAGGGTCAGACTGAGTCCAAACCAAAGGCCAGGTGGAACAGCTCTGTCTCGCAGGCCCTGCGGAAAGATGTCAAGTCCCGCAGTTTAAAGGTAGCGTGCAAGTGGCTTCAAAGATGGGAGCTGGTGGGCTGCTAGGAATGGCTTTGCACCTCTGATCTGACCTGTGGGGCAGTAGATTTGTCACCTATGCCCCGGTTAACCTTTTCTTAACCTTTTCCAACTCTTCAATATCCTTTCAGAGGTGAGGCAACCAGAACTGCACACATCATTCCAAATGTGGTCGCAGTGTGTGTGTGTGTGTGTGAGAGAGAGAGAGAGAGAGAGAGAGAGAGAGAGAGCATGCACATATAGTGGTACCTTGGTTCTCAAACATAATCCCTGCCAGAGGTCCATTCCAAAACCAAAGCGTTCCAAAACTAAGGTGTGCTTGCCCATCGAAAGCAATGCAAAATGGATGAATCTGTTCCAGACTTTTAAAAACAACCCCTAAAACAGCAATTTAACGTGAATTTTACTAACGAGACCGTTGACCCATAAAATGAAAGCAATAATCAATGTACTGTACTATAAAATAAATAAGACAGTATTGTAGATGATAAAAATTAAAAGTAAAAAAAATTATTACCTGCACTGATGTTTGGATGGGGGGCTTTTATCCATCTCCACAGTCACACAATCAATCCATCAGTAGCTGAACTGGATTCCACACAAAATAAATAGCAAAAACAAAAGCACCAAACTTAATCCATTCCGGAAGTCCGTTTGACTTCCAAAATATTCAAAAACCAAGGCGCGGCTTCTGATTGGTGCAGGCGCCCGGAAACAATAGCCGACAGCCGCATCGGATGTTCGGCTTCTGAAAAACATTTGGAAACCTGAACACTTACTTCTGGGTTTTCAGTGTTTGGGAACCAAGGTAATTGAGTACCAAGGCGTTTGAGAACCAAGGTACCACTGTACGTTCCAGGCATGCTTGACATTTCTGCTGAAATGCAAAGGGAGGCATTTCTGCCTCATCCATCTCCTTCTCCCAGGTGGGATTCCTGGAACTTCACACCATCTGCCAGACATTGCTTGTTGGGGGGGGAGGGGCCAGGTTTCTGCCGTGTCAGGCTGAAAGCAAACAACCTATGAAATATGTATGGTAAGGATGCCTCTCCTCCCTTCCCAAACCTTCTCCTACTCAAGTCTTGAAGCCTCTTGCAGCAGCAGATCAGTCTAGAATTAAAATTCTTCTTCTTTTTTTTAAGAGAAGAAGAAACTGTGATTGATTCCCAAGATATCAATAATATAGTTGTCTGAAACTTAGCTGGGGGTTTTCTGGGGAAGACGCTGTGGATGCAGAAAGAGGAATCGGGTTTTGACTTAGGAGATGCACTGCTGATGTCACAGCACAAAATCATCCGCCTTCTGCCCAAGCATCCCTGGCTTAAGATCAGTGCCGGATTTACATATAAGCTAAACAAGCTATAGCTTAGGGCCCCATTCTCTTCCCCAGTCTCCTGATCTCAGCACCCAAGAGGGTCTGTAGGAAAGCAGGTGGCCTTTCAGATATTTGGGACCTGGGTCATTTAGGGCTTCAAACACCAATGTTGAGCACCTTGAACTGGGTCCAGAAATGAACTGGCAACCAGACCAGCAGTTTTAAAACAGGAGGTCTAAATGGAACCCCAGCAAGTAATCTGGCTGGTGCATTTTGGACCAAATGACATTTCCGCCTCAGCCCAGTATACCTGGAAGAGCATCTCCACCCCCATCATTTAGCCCAGACACTGAGGTCCAGCTCCGAGGGCCTTCTAGTGGTTCCCTCACTGCAAAAAGTGAGGTTGCAGGGCATGAGGCTGAGGGCCTTCTCGGTAGTGGCGCCCGCCCTGTGGAACGTCCTCCCATCAGATGTCAAGGAAATAAACTGACTTTTAGAAGACATCTGAAGGCAGCCCTGTATCGGGAAGTTTTCAATGTCTGGTGTTTTAACATTTTTTATGTGCTGTAAGCCACCCAGAGTGGCTTGGGAAACCCAGCCAGATGGGTGGGATATTGTTATGTACTAAGCTTGGATCCTAGAACAATAGGCAGGTAGGATCCTAGAATGCAACAACTGATTGGCCTGCAGGAGAAGACCAATCAGGTTCCAGGAGGGAAGCAGAATCAGCCAATCAGACGGAACTCATTGTGTAAATAATGTATATAAAAGCCTGAGGTTTGGGGGGAAATTCAATCACTGTTTTACAAGCTGCAATGAAGAGCATGAAATCACTGCAGGACTCCGAGTATATTTCAGGTATAAATAAGAAGTTGTTGTTGTTATCTGTGTCGTCTTTAAGGGCAGCCCCAAATATCCCTGGTCTTAACAGCCTTTTATCCAACGGTGACATTCCTAACCAAGAGAGAATATCTCAGCTGGAGATAGCTGTTCCTGTTCTTCTCTCGCAGGTGGAAAGAGTTGCAAAGATATCACTCCTTCTCTACCCATTTGTGAAAATTGTTTCCCCACCCCCCCTTTGCTGATGTTCACATTCTGACCACTAGAAGTCACCCAAACCAAATCAATCTTACCTTGGCTGATTCTTGACACTAGAGCAGAGCTTTCCAAACTCTGTGTCCACTCCTGACACATTAGTGTGCTGGAGGCGGTGTGTAGCCGTGTTGTGCAAACACTCCTTGAGCTCCTCCCGAGGCTGGAAACGGGTTAGTTTAACCTCCGGTTTGCTAGTGAAACTGCATTAAAAGGTAAAGGGACCCCTGACCGTTAGGTCCATTCACGAATGACTCTGGGGTTGCGGTGCTCATCTCGCTTTATTGGCCGAGGGAGCCGGAGTACAGCTTCTGGGTCATGTGTCCAGCATGACTAAGCCGCTTCTGGCGAACCAGAGCAGCGCATGGAAATGCCGTTTACCTTCCCGCCAGAGCAGTACCTATTTATCTACTTGCACTTTGATGTGCTTTCAAACTGCTAGGTTGGCAGGAGCAGGGACCGAGCAACGCGCGCTCACCCCGTCGCGGGGATTCGAACTGCCGACCTTCTGATCGGCAAGCCCTAGGTTCTGTGGTTTAACCCACAGCGCCACCCGCAAAATGTGTCGCAAAATGATGCATGTCTAAAAAGTGTGTCACCAGCATGGAAAGTCTGGAAAGCAGCAAGAATTCTACTGGCCCAGAAATGGAAACAAGAGGAAATACCGACAATAGAAGAATGGAGACTGAAGCTGACTGATTATGCAGAATTGGACAGACTAACCGGAAAAATTAGATATCTCCGAGACCAAAAGTTCATTGAGGACTGGGGGAAATTTGTTGAATATCTGAAAAGAATATGTGATGTGCAAACAACACTGGCAGGATTTCAAGAAGCACTGTGAAAGTTGAGATATATTGTTAAAAAGAAATAGGAGTGGGAGGGAAGTTTAATGGCAATGTAAACAGAGGAATGCGTAAATTGAGGGATAAATACGGATGATTGTCAGAGATGCCGAAGGAAGTCTAAAAAGAACTAAAATTGTGAAAATTTGGCAGAATTGTATATTTGTATTGGAAAATAATAAAAATAATTTTTTAAAAAAGGAAAGTCTGGAAAGCTCTTCTCTAGACTGTGGCTTAATATTCTAGATTCCGTTCCTAGGAAGCAGAAGGTCCCGTTTGAAAGGGTTGTGCCAGCCTTCCCCAACCTGGTGCCCTCCAGATGTTTTGTACCACGGCTCCCCAGCTGTATTTCCCTAGGGCTGATGACAGCACAGCTATGCTGGTCAGGAGTGATGAGAGTTGTGGTCCAAACCTGCCGGAAGGCAACCGGTTGGTGAAAACTACTCTAAGGCAGGGTTGGGGAACTTCCGTCCTGCAAGCCAAATTTGGCCCAGAAGAGGTTCTAATTTGGCCCACGAGACCATTTTTCCAAAACCACACCCACCTGTCCTATGTGACATCAGGTGGGCAGGTAAAGGTTAACATGTGGCTGAGAAGCAACAATATGGAGCCTTAAAGTCCATTGCTGGTTGTTCCTTGGCAAGTAGGGCTTGCTGTCCCTGCAGACAGACAGCAAGTCCTGCTTTGGTCAGGGATGAACAGGAGATTGGTAAAAAGGAAAGGGCAAAGTCGTCGTCATCATCATTTTACAGGTGAAACTCGGAAAATTAGAATATTGTGGAAAACTTCATTTATTTCAGTAATTCAACTTAAAAGGTGAAACTAATTTATGAGATAGAAACTAATATATGAGCCTGGCGTGCTCTGGTCCATGGGGTCACGAAGAGTCGGACATGACTAAACGACTAAACAACAACAATATATGAGATAGACTCATGATATGCAAAGCGAGATATGTCAAGCCTTTATTTGGGACGTGGGTGGCGCTGTGGGTATGCCCCATGGGCATTGAACCAGGTTTTGGTACCTTTGGCAGTGTGGGCAGGTGCCAAAGTCCTGCTGGAAAATGAAGTCAGCATCCCCATAAAGCTCGTCTGCGGAAGGAAGCATGAAGTGCTCCAAAATCTCCTGGTAGACGGCCTGGACTTAATGAAGCGCAGTAGACCAACACCAGCTGATGACATGGCTCCCCAAATCTCTTTTCTGATGAGAGCAGCTTTTGCATCTCATTTGGAAACCAAGGTCTGGAGGAAGAATGGGGAGGCACACAATGCCAGATGCTTGAAGTTCAGTGTGAAGTTTCCACAGTCTGTGTTGATTTGGGGAGCCATGTGCAAGTATGTGCCGGGTTCCACAGCAGGCATTAAGGAGCTTAGCCCATGACGTTTATCACAGCAAAGGTGAGGAGGCTAGAAACGCGAGGGTAAGGGTCAAGGGGATTTGGGAAGCCAGTCTAGCAGAGGGAGATGTCACGCTTCTCAGCACAGGAATGCACATTTAGAAATTTAGCACTGCATTTCTGAAGCACCAGGGTTGGTTAATGAATCACGGTGTTTTGCTGAAAGTTCAATATGCTTTGCATCACATTATCTCCACGACCCTTTATACTGGGGTAGGGAAACCTCAGGCTTGGGAGTCAAAATGGTCCAGACCCCTCTGTCTGGCCTTCAGCACACTCTGTTTAGGTCCCAGTGTAAAACAACATACAGTGGTACCTCTGGTTGCAAACGGGATCCGTTCCGGAGCCCTGTTCGCAACATGAGCAGAACGCAACCTGCGACTACACATCTGCGCATGCGTGTGATGTCATTTTCAGCGTCTGTGCGTGCGCGAGCAGTGAAACCCGGAGGTAATCTTTTCCGGTACTTCTGGGTCACCGCGGGATGCAACCTGAAAACGCTCAACCTGAAGCAAACGCAACACAAGGTGTGACTGTACACCTGTCATATGCAGCATGAGGTGGGCAGGAAAAGGTAAGTACCTTGGTTCTCAAACTTAATCCGTTCCGGGACTCCTTTCGATTCCCGAAACCATTCAAAAACCAAGGCGCGGCTTCCGATTGGCTGCAGGAGCTTCCTGCACTCAATCGGAAGCCACATTGGACGTTCAGCTTCCAAAAAACGTTTGCAAACCGGAACACACACTTCCGGGTTTGCAGAGTCTGGGAGCCAATTTGTTCGGGAGCCAAGTCATTCGAGTACCAAATCATGCCTTGCAAATCAAGAATCAGGAGCCTCCAAGTGCACTTCTGGTCATATTGGGCGTTTTATATTGTATTTTTATCTTGTGAACCACCCTGAGATCTATGGATGAAGGGTGGTATACAAATTTAATTAATGGTGGTGATGATGGAAACCCACCATGGATCCTTGCAGTGCACCCCTCATTATAATCAGTGCTTATTTTCTAAAAACATGTTTAGGGGTACAGTGGTACCTCGGGTTAAGTACTTAATTCATTCCGGAGGTCCGTACTTAACCTGAAACTGTTCTTAACCTGAAGCACCACTTTAGCTAATGGGGCCTCCTGCTGCCACTGCGCCACCGGAGTACTATTTCTGTTCTCATCCTGAAGCAAAGTTCTTAACCTGAAGCACTATTTCTGGGTTAGCGGAGTCTGTAACCTGAAGCGTATGTAACCTGAGGTACCACTGTATATAAATCTAATGAAGAAGAAGGAGGAGGAGGAGGAGGAGAAAAAGAAGAAGAAGAAGACACTTATGGATGTGCCAGTAAGCAGCAGGTGGGCTTGGCAGAATCAAGGCTGAAATTGGTGGGGCGGTGCTTCTGTTTGCCCTCATGAACCAGAGTTCACTAACACCTTTTATTTATTATCTCCCATCTGGCATGATTGTATACTCCATTCTCTGGAACCAACCAGTCTGAAGTGCTTTTGTCTGCTTAATAGGGTCAAGGCTGGACATGACACCTTTTCCAGACCAGACTTCAAAATGGTCTATATTGATTCTCTGTTGAGATGACCTAACCGGGTTGCTTCACAGAATGACCTTCAGATTACGCCAGTGCAAAGAGATTTCCCCCCTTATCTCCTCTCCACCTCCCAAGGGTGTTGCGATACCAGAGCCAGGAGCACAGATAACCTCCTGCTCAAATACGCCCGCATTTCCTTTTGCCGGCTCTGACACAGTGGGGCAGGCGGGGAAGGTAGCAATGGCAGTGGGGGGGGGAAGCTAAGAGGAGAGTTAACCTATGGAACTCCCTCCCACAGGAGGCAGTGATGGCCGACAAACTGGATGGCTTTAAAAGAGGATTAGACAAATTCTTTTTTTATATAATGTTTTTTATTAATTTTAACATATAAATTATAAAATGTACCACAAAACTTATCACTTATACAATATTTTTAGACTTCCATCAGCACCTCTGATGATCCACCGTTTTAGCCACTTCTTTTGCATTTCTTAACTTTATATTGCCTTTCCATCTCTTAACAAATCATCCTGCCCCTTGTCCATTTTTACAATTCTTCTAATAATACTCCTCACAAAACTTCTTGCAACCCTACAAACGTCGTCTGTTCTTCACAGTTACTTTTCAAATAGTCCGTAAATTTACTCCAGTCTTCCATGAATTTCTGGTCCCGCCGGTTTCGATTCTTTCCTGTTAGTTTATCTAATTCTGCATAGTCCATTAACTTCATCCTCCATTCTTCAATCGTCGGTAACTCTTCTTGCTGCTGTTATTGCATATAAAAAGAGCTTACATGAGGATTAGACAGATTCATGGAGGGGAGGATCGATGGCTACCAGCCACCATGGCTATGCTCAGTCTCCATAGCTGGAGGCAGACATGCTTCTTAATAACAGGTGCTGGAAGACACAGGAGGAAAGAGTGCTCTTGTGAATCCCACTTGCAGGTTTCCCACAGGGATTTCATTGGCCACTGTGAGAATAGGAGGCTTGCCTAGATGGCAAGGGTGTAGCATGGAGGGCCCAGAGAGGCCGTGGCCCCAGGTGCAGTTTTTTGAGGGGACACAAAGCAGGCACCCCCACAAGCAGTGCCAGATTTATGTATAGGCTAAGTAGGCTGAAGCCTAGGGCCTCTAAATCTAGGGGGCCTCGCCACCCCTCCCGCTCCCCAGCGGGCAGTCTCCCCTCTCCCAAAATTGCAAACCCAAGACTTCATGTGAGGGCAGGGCAACTCAGGCCCAGCAACTACAGTGGTGCCTCGCAAGACGAAAATAATCCGTTCCGCGATTCTCTTTGTCTAGCGGTTTTTTCGTCTTGCGAAGCAACCCCATTAGTGGCTAAACGGATTAGCGCTATTAGCGATTTAGCGGCTTAGCAGCTATTAAAGGATTAGCGGCTAAGCTGCTAAAAGGCTATTAGTGGCTTAGCGGCTTTGAAAAAGGGGGGGGGGAGTGGAAAAAAATGGCGAGACTCACAAGACATTTTCGTCTTGTGAAGCAAGCCCATAGGGAAATTCGTCTTGCGAAGCGCATCACAAACGGAAAACCCTTTCGTCTAGCGGGTTTTCCGTCTTGCGAGGCATTCGTCTTGTGGGGCACCACTGTATTAGACTCAGGGCTGGCCAGTGGGGCCCAATTTGAAGCAGTGGGGCGCAACTTGAAATTTTTTTTAATTTTTTTTGGGGGGGGGAGGGCCCCAGTTCACAGCCAAAGTCTGCAAAATCTTATAGATACAGTGGTACCTCTGGTTATGTACTTAATTCATTCCGAAGGTCTGTTCTTAACCTGAAACTGTTCTTAACCTGAAGCACCACTTTAGCTAATGGGGCCTCCCGCTGCAGCTGCACCGCTGCTGCGTGATTTCTGTTCTCATCCTGAAGCAAAGTTCTTAACCTGAGGGAATATTTCTGGGTTAGCAGAGTCTGTAACCTGAAGTGTCTGTAACCTGAGGTACCACTGTATAAATAAAATCCATCTAGATTGCCCTGGTGCAAGGGCCCCCTTAGGAGCAGCCCGCGGAGGCCAATTTGGCCCAATTGCCTTAAGGTCAGCCCTGATGAGACTGTGCAGGGGTTAGATCTAGGTTGGATCTATGTATCAAGTCCAGTGTTCTGCTTGTGCAATGGCTAACAAGGTGTCTCAATGGGAAGCCCATGAGCAAGACTTGAGGACTGTCGGGCAGTGAGAGGCAGCACAGCTAGGCCAGGTCAGTGAGGGGCCCTTGTGGGAGCCTGAGGGCCTTGGCCAGAGCCCAACCTGGTCAGCTGCTGCTGCAAACCCATATGAATGAAATAGCATTTATGAGTCACCTAAATTACAAGTCACCAATGTGGTGTAGTGGTTAGAGTGTGGGACTAAGACCTGGGAGAGAGCTGGTTTCAAATCCCCACTTGGTTAGGCAGCTCACTGGTGACCCTGGGCCAGTCGCTGCCTCTCAGGGCAACTCAGCCTCACAAGGTTTGCTGTTGGGATTAAATGAGGAGGGGGAGAGTGTAGGCCACCTTGAGCTCCTTGAAGAAAAAAGGTGGGTCACACACACACACAGAGTACATTTATTATTAGAAGACAAAACAGTCCCTTCTCACAGGCTCTCGATTCAGTAGACATGTTACAAAAGGAAAAGGGACCGCGGAGGGAAGAGGAAAGCAAACATCAGAACAGCAGCTCCTTCCCTGGTCCACAGATAGAGCAAAGTGTTGCCAATCCTTCCCTATGAGGCAGGAATGCAGTTTCCCAGGTGGGTGACGACGCCCTGGCAGATGCCAGAGGCGAGTCTGCTTGGGTTCCGGTCCTAAAGCTACGCATTCTAATCCAGATTCACGTGAAGCGCAGCAAACGTCAAGCGGGTCTGTTGCGCTACAGAAGGCTCGCGGTGGGCGTGGTCTCGCGGAGGGGCGAGTCTCCTTTAACCAATAAGGAAGCTGCCGGGTGGGCAACCAGAAGCGAGTGGGCGCGGCACCAGAGGGCGGTGTCCCCCCAAGCGTGCGCTCCAGCCAATGGAGGGGCGCGATGGGCGTGGCCAGAGGACGACGGAGCCTATTTAAACTCGCCGGGGCTCTGGCGCCGTCTTTTACAGCAGCCATGGCCGGGCGTTGCCGTACCTCCAAAGGCGCGCTATTGGCGCTGCGCGCAGCCCAGTCCTTCGCCTCGCGGAGCTGTCCGCGTTCTGCCACGGCCGCCGCTCCGGCGCCGGCACCTCCGGAGCAGCCTTTGGCTGACCCTGCCCAGCCGCTTCCAGCCTCATCCTCCGGAGCGCGCCACCAGCAGCCGCCGACTCCGCTGCCTCCGCCCCCCGCGGTGGACTTCGCGGACGCGCAAGAGGCTTTCCGGAGCAAGAGCAGCGGCGAGCTGGCCCGGGGGCTCCTGGTGCTCGGCCTCTGCTCGCTCGAGCCGCTGGTGGAGCACGGCGACAAGGTGAGGAGGCGGCCGAGCGGGGGGCGCCGCGCAGGATACGCGCTCCGTTGCTTTCGCTTTCCTTTCTCTTACCAATTCCTTCCATCTCTTTATTATTCATTTCTTTCTCCGCTCTCTTTTCGTCAATTCTTCTTTTTCTTTCTTTCTTTCACCCTTTCCTTCCACTTTTGTTTCTCCTTTGTTTTCTTCCTTTCCTTCCTTCCTTCCTTCCTTCCTTCTTTCCGTAGGAGCCCTGAAGGGGCTGGGCAACCCCAAAGTTGGTGGGAGTTGCCATTTACCTAGTGTCCATGTGCCGCATCTTGTGATCGATTATATGGGGCAGGCCTTACCTCTCTCCCCCCCCCCCCCATATTTTATTCAAGTTGTCACCCCTGCTTCCTTCTCCATCTTTCCTTCCCTTTCTCTCCTTCCCATTGCCGGCCACTCTCCTAAGGGCAATGGTGCCTCTCACACAAAGGCTGTTGCCATGAGAACCTGCTTGCCCTTTGATGCTCCATAAGGAATGGTAGGGTAGAGGGTAGGGAGACCGACAGTAGGTGGCGCCAGAGACAATGGCAGGTAGAGCCCCCCTCGGGCTCCTTGTAGGGTAAGTCAAAAGGCAGGTGGGGTGGCGGCAGCTGAGACTGGTGGGACAGCACCTGCATTTGCCCTACCAGAGCAGCCTCCAGTGGCAAGTGTGGTATAGTGGGAGTCCAGGATTCAATTCCCCACTTGGCTGTGAAGCTTAGGGTACTTGGCTGTGAAGCTTAGGGTATCGGCCTTCCCCTGTCAGCATAACCTACCTCACAGGGTTGTTAGGATAAAATGAGGCGGGGGAGAACCATGTTTGCCACCTTGAGCTCCTTGGAGAAAAAGGTGGGGTACAAATGCAATAAGTCGTATCCCAAGTTGCCTTGTTAGAAGTGGGTAATGGGGAACAATAAAAACCCTGAATGTTGTAGGTTTATATTAAAATACATGTGTGTGTTCAAAGCATTTGCACCCTGTCTTGCAGTCACTGCCCCCACCCAACCCCATTGAGTGGCTTTGTTGTTGTTTAGTCGTTTAGTCGTGTCCGACTCTTCGTGACCCCATGGACCAGAGCACGCCAGGCACCTCTGTCCTCCACTACTTCCCACAGTTTGGTCAAACTCATGCTGGTAACCTCGAAAACACTATCCAACCATTGAGTGGCTTACAAAAGCATAAAAGCTGTGCAGCCCCTTTCCCTAGGGTTTACGATGCAAAAAGTCATGACACAAAAAGAAAAGTGGATGAGTAGGACAGAGGAGTACATGCAGACAGGGGCAGCAAATTACTTGATTTCGCAATGTTATTTGGGGAAAAAAAGTCCTGAAAATGTATTTTTTTCTTCCTGAGCAGTTGTGAAGTAATGCTATCTGCTCTTCCCCTGACCCTATGGGCAAGAAAAAAAGCTACATGGCTTGCATGTCTGTTTTTGTGAAAATAAATGCTCGTGGAAGAAGCCAGCCCTGCTGTGGCTGCAGCCCCAATGACTCCTAGTACACCTTCGGAAGCTTAGCAGGGCCCTTTTTTAGAGCAAAGTTGCCTTTCTGCTTCCTCCTCCATTTTAACCCCTTGACTCTGCATCCTACAGCTGATGAGCTTCAGCCGGAAGCTGTTGGGGCAGTGGCTCTTTGAGAAGCTGATGAAACTGACTTTCTACGGGCAGTTTGTGGCCGGCGAGGACCAAGAGGCCATCAAGCCTCTCATCCGGCGCTACAGTGCCTGCGGCGTGGGCTCCGTGCTGGACTACAGCGTGGAAGAGGACCTGACCACCGAGGAGGCCGAGAAGAAGGAACTGGAGTGAGTGAGAGGCTGCTTTGTGGCGGCTCAGCTGGAGGAGTGTTTGTGTGTGGCTGGGCTCAAGCCACTTACTATGTTGCAACGGGAGCTTCCTTCCTTGGGTGTGTTGCATTGCATGAGAAGGAAATGTGAGAGGAAGGAGGCAGAGGGCAGGAAAGTAAAGAGGTCTTGGCTTTGCATGAGAGAGATGTGTGTGTCCTTGGTTGGGGGGAAGATGTGGCTTATGTAATTTCCAAGTGTTGACTTGCTTGCAAGGGATAGGTCAGCTGCTTTGCTCTGTCACCTTTGCTGAAAGATAGGAGTGGTTTTGGCGGGTGGTTTTCCCAGCTGCAGGCAGCTGCAACGGGTTGAAACTAACCCCGCAGCAAGGAGGAGGACCGGTTTGGGGGGATGTTTAGCCGAAGACAGGCTGAGTGATGATGGAATCCAGGTGGTGTGCATGTTTGGGGCTGCCCAGGGGACAGTGCCGGAAGAGAGATCCACAAGTCAACTATTTCAGCAATGTGCAACGGCCAAGTTCATACCTACCCCTTTCTTCCTGCTCCTTTTCCTGTGCGTTGTCTCTCTCAGCAAACTTATCATCTTTGCAAGCATATCTCGAGGCTTCAGGCAGGGTGGAGAGGGAAACGAATACGCGTGGATTGTTTTTGGAAACACAAGCCGTGCCAAAGATGATTGACGGGAGAGCTTAAAACAGGGGTGTGCCGTAGCTCGGTGATACGACATCTGCTCTGTGCATAGAAAGTCGCCGGTTCAGTCCCCAGCATCTCTAGGTTACAAGGCTGGAAATGTCTCCTGCCTGAAACCTTGAGAGAGGGGCTGCCAGTCAGTGTAAGCAGTGCTGAGCTCAATGGATGAATAGCCTGTACGGTGGTACCTTGGTTCTCAAACTTAATCCGTTCAGGGAGTCCGTTCGACTCCTGAAACCATTCGAAAACCAAGGCACGGCTTCCAAAAAACGTTCGCAAACCGGAACACTTCTGGGTTTGCAGCGTTTGGGAGCTGATTTGTTCAACAACTAAGCCGTTCGAGAACCAAGGTACCACTGTGTGGCGGGGGGGTAGAGCACTTGCTTAGCGTGCAAGTTCAATCGTTACCATTCTCAGGTATGTTTGCTCAGTGCCTGAAACTCTAGAGCACAGCTTTCCGTACTTGTCAGACGTGCATCATTTTGCGACACAGCAATTCAGTTTTCCTAGCAAACCGGAGGTTAAACTAACCCCTTTCCAGCCCCGGGAGGAGCGCAGGGAGCGTTTGCATGACACAGCTACATGCTGCAGCCGACACATAGTTTGGAAAGCTCTGGGCTGTCCCACAGAAGATGTTTTCTGATGCTCCCAGAGGGGAGGGCATAAACCAGTAGATTCAAATGGCAAGATAGGAGGCTGTCGTTCGGAATATTTTTCTGGCACTTAGAGCTGTGTGGCAGTGGAAAGGACTGCCTCGGACTCTCCTATAAACAGAGAGGTCGGGTGGCCACCTGTCAGGGATTCTTTAGCTGTGGTTCCCGCCTTGCAGGGACTTGGGCTTGGGGTCTCTACCAGTTCTCTGAGGCTATGAACCCAGTTCCCATAGCTGTTTGGCAGGAGGCCATGGTGAAACCAAAGCTGCCTTTGCGTCACAAGGTGGATTGTTCTCTCTCTGCTTGGTACGCAATGTGCAACTTGGGGCTTGCCAAAAGGAGGGGAGGGAATCCAAACACTCGGGCAGCATGATTGGATAGGGGCAAGCCTCCCCTTTCGCTTGGTCTGCTGATGGGAAGGCGGGTCCCTTATGCAAACAGAGCAGCTGCCTGTAACATGTGCAGAGCCTGTGTGAGAGCCCCTGCTGGGGAGGCTGTGGGGAGGGGAAAGGTTGCAGCTTTGGGGACATTTTGGTTTATAGGAAAGGCAAGTAAGAGGCACCGGGAGAGGAGCTTATAAAATCATGCATGCCATGGAGGAAGTGAATAGAGAAAAGCTTTTTCTCCCTCTTTAGAACCTGGACACACGTAATGAAGGTGAATCCTGGAATCGTAGAATTGTAGAGTTGGAAGGGACCCTGTGGGTCATCTAGTCCAACCCCCTGCAGTGCAGGAATCTTTCACCCTGTGTGGGCCTCGAACCCACAACCCTAAGGTTAAGAGTGTCATGCTCTACCAGCTGAGCTATCCCAGATTCAGGACTTCTTAATGCGCTGCATAGTTGAACTGTGGAACTCCCTGCCACAAGAGGCAGTGACGGCCACCAGCTTGTTGGCTTTAAGAGGATTGGACAAATTCAGGGAGGCTGAGACAATTGATGCCTACTGTGTGCTGCTGAAACAGTTTTTAAAATAGGGCATAGCATGGAGAGCGCATAGGGATAAGTTTTTCTCCCTCTGTCCTTCCCGTTCATCTCCACCTAAAATCCTTCCTGCTGGTCAGTATAGATCAGTGTTCTCCAAACTTTGGGATCCAGCTGTTTTTTGACTACAGCTCCCATCATCCCTAGCTAGCAAGACCAGTGGTCAGGGATGATGGGAATTGTAGTCCAAAACCAGCTGCGGGCCCAAGTTAGGGAAACACTGGGCTAAGCAATACTGAGATGGGCCAGTGGTTTGTCACAGACTCACAGTATAAGGCTGCTTAATGTCAGCTGCTGGGGAATAAACCCAAGACGTTTTGTGTTCAGAGTTTATGCTCTTCCACTAAACTGCTCCATGTTACCTTACTAAAGTTTGCTCTAAAATCTGCCTCCCTTCCTCTTCTCCCACCCTCCGAAATTCCCTTCTGTTTAGGTACAAGCTTATGAGCTCAGCCAACCTCCTCGCTAATCCTTGTCACAGGGCAGCCTTACAATAATGGAACAGGTCAGGTTTCTGCCGAGTGCTAGGGTTGCAAACTCCCTGTAAGGCAGGTTTCCATCCAGTGAACTTGAGTTCGCTGGTTCCTTTAACTCTTTCCTGCTGTTTCATAACTGCAGCCCCCTCCCACACTTCCTGTCGTTCTGGAATTCATTCTGCGGAGCGGAAAAGCTGACTGCAAGCACATAAAATCCCAGCCACTTGGGAACTTTTGTGCTTGGGCAAGCAGGAGAAAAGTTAAATGGGGATGGGGAAGAGTTGTCATTTTGTTTGCAAAGCCTAGATGAGTGCATCCCTGACCATGCTTGATTTTAGTGGGCTGTATCCAGCATTCTCTGTCCACAAATTGCACTATGGGGCAGCAGCGTTTAGAAACTGCACGGAAGAGGAGTTCAGTGCACAAACTCTGCAACAGCTGATTCTTATTGTGCAATCCTATAGCCTGGGCTATACAATCGCAAGTCAAACGTAGCAGCTCAGAGCATGCTAGATTTGCATGTTGCTGGTGACCTCGGTTAGGCACTTGTGGCTTCATCACTGACAGCGGCATGCTGGCTGCTCCCACGCCAAGCCCGGAGTGTGTAAAGCCTGCCTGCACCCTCCCATACGTGGCTTGGCTGGACTTGCTATTTGCAGTGACTCATCAGGCACACTTCAGGCTTGCAGGATTTATTGCGTTATTGTTTCATTAGAACCACAAGGTCCTCCAAGCACAAGTGGATGAGAAGTGATCCACACCAGAGCTGTGCACCCAGTCCCATTGTGCAAAAATCCACTCCTGGATTTCCCACCAAGCTTTATTAATCTCAGCAGGCTAACTTAGAAAAGGGGTGAAGGAAGCCACCTTCTAATGTTCAGTAGGCTTTCACCAGCCTAGCTTCCTCTGGATGCTGTCAGACTACAGTTCCCATCATCCCTGACCATCAGCCGTGCTGGCTGGGGCTAATGGGAACTGGAGTCCAACATCTGGAAGAGGCAGCAGTTTAGCTGGGGGAAGGGATGCTGCGTTTAAACAACTGGGTGTCAGAAATCTGCTGCAAGCCACGCAGAGACCTACTGTTTGCCTGACTCTGGTTGCTGAAATAAGGCTTGTGTTCATCTTTTCGTTTCAGCTCCTGTACCTCTGCATTTGAGAAGGAGACTGGCAGTAAGTAAAGCAGCTTTCATGTTTCTAGTCCTTCGTGTTTGCCTTCTCTTCCTCCCCCTGCCAAGTGTCTTGATTCTCCAGATCGCTCCCCACTCCTCTCCCCCCCCCCCCGGGGTCTTCATTAATGTGAAATTTTCCCATGGCAGAAAAATGGAGCTACCTCGTTTTTGTATTTCCTTTGTGGTAGAGCAGGCATAGGCAAACTCAGCCCTCCAGATGTTTTGGGACTACAACTCCCATCATCCCTAGCTAACATGACCAGTGGTCAGGGATGATGGGAATTGTAGTCTCAAAACATCTGGAGGGCCCAGTTTGCCTATGCCTGGTGTAGAGGAATCTCCTTTTAATTGGGCGACCCAAAGGCCAACAAAAGCCACACAGCCATTTTATTTACTCAAATAAAGGTCTATCTAGCTAGGTAGTATCTGCACTGATTGGCAGAGGCAGCCCAGGACATTTTGGCAAGTGGAGCAGCTATGCCGCCACCAAACGAAGGCCTTTCACTATATTGAGTTGCACCATTGGTCTCTCGGCTCAGCATCGTCTCCTCTGACTGGTAGCATCTGTTCAGGGTTCAAGCAGGGAGTTTCTTCCCAGCCCTCCTTGCAGAGGTCAGGGATTGAACCTGGGAATGTTTACATCCTAAATAAATGCCCTTCCACTGAGTCACAGCCCCATCTCTTGTCCTAGGAGGCAACATGAGGACTAGAATCTTGGGGAATGGCCACAGGTGGACCAGTGGCTTGACTGAGTCTAGTGAAAGGCTGTGGCTCAGTGGCAGAGCAACTGCCTTGCGTGCGGAAAGTCCCAGGTTCAATTTCCCCCTCTCCAAGTAGGGCTGGGAATGCCCCCTCCTTGAAACACTGCAGAGCTGCTGTCAGTCTGTTACGGCGCATAAGTGACCCCCCGCCGCCCCTTGTGCAGCAAGGTTCAATCTGAGGCAGTAGCCAGTGTGGCGCCTTTCAGACCGTTTGGACTACAACTCCCAGCATCCTCTGCCATTGGCCATGCTGGCTGGGGCTGGAGAGAGGCTGGAGTCTAAAGGGCTGGAGGGCTGCATGCCAGGTGCCCCTAGGATAAGCAGAGCAAGCCCTGGTCTGAGGACCTTGACCAGTGCCGAGTCTCTCAGTAGTCTACTTGCTCTCACTTCCTGTCCTGTCTCTCTCTCCCCCCACCCCCGCCCCAGAGCAAAGAGAGAAGCGCTACAGCGTACACCGCAAGTTTGGCGACCGGCGGGACGGGGTCATCAGCGCCCGCACCTACTTCTACGCGGATGAAGCCAAATGCGACCGGCACATGGACACCTTCCTGCGATGCATCGAGGCCTCTGGTAGGCAGGATATGCCCCTCTGGGAAACAATAACATAATAAATCCTGCACTGACTCTTGCAGTAACCTAGTTGGACAGCCAACGGGTTGCTTGGGGAGATGAGCCAGAAATCAAACTTGCTATATTATGGTGTAAACTCCACTTCATATCAACCATGCTTGGGTACCCTTTTGAGACCCAGGGGGTTGATTATTTTCACGTCACAGTAAACCGTGGTTTGCTCTTCCCAGTGAACGAGCAGCATGTAAGCACACATAGCTGAATCACACCTACCTTGCACCAGGAGCACCAAACAAGCCCTGGTTTAGGATATAGTGATCAGATGGGATTACTATGAGGAATGATAAAATATGCATCAAGCCATTGTGTCCGCGATGAAAGCATTGCATTGACTGGGTTCGATTCATTGACAATAGTTTCTGATCAAGTCCCACAAGCTTCTGCATCTCTGATTTCTCTACACCTGACAGGCAAGTATAAGCATTCTGAAACACAGGCCATTTGCTTCATCAGGCATCCTCAGTACATAAAGATAGTAGGTTACTTTGATGTAGTTTGTTAATCTTAGGGCCAGGAAATAGTTTCACATGGAGGTGATAAAGATGCCTAATCTTTCCTTGCCATCCTTTCTCTCCTTTTTATTGCTGTTTATGACCTCCAGAATTTCCTAAAAGCATTCCTCCTTGCTTCCTCTTTTATTTATTCAGAACTACATATGCATGCTGAAGTAGGAAATAAGTTTCTTTGTAGTTAGAATTTCTTCTGATCTGAATTTGTCCCACGTGGGTTTTTGAAATGCTCAGAGGAAATCTGATTGGTTCTTACGAACACTGGGTAAAAAGTTCTTTTGTGAATAAAACGATCTGGGCCAGGGGGTGGAGAGAGGGATTATTATTGGCACCCCTCCCAGAGTCTTGCTGGTCAAGCCTCGTGTGTATTCTGTTAATCAGAATCCAATCCTTCCTTTGCTTTGGGAGCGCCACATAGGAGGCATGCAAAAACCCACCAGCTGATCCGCACAGATCAGCTGAGATGGGGTTGCCTGTGGTCGCTCCAGCTGCGGCTGCCATGGAGCCCCCAGAGGGTTGGCTAACGTTGCATGTGGCTCGCTGTCCACAAAACGGCTAGCCACCTCTGCAATAAACACAGCACAGTGGTGCACCGCAAGACGAATGCCTCGCAAGACGGAAAACCCGCTAGACGAAAGGGTTTTCCGTTTTGGAGGTGCTTCGCAAAACGAATTTCCTATGGGCTTGCTTCGCAAGACAAAAATGTCTTGCGAGTTCCTGCAGGGGTTTTTTCCTCTCCCCCCCCCTTTTTCCCAAGCTGCTAAGCCGCTTATCAGCTGATCCGCTAAGCCGCTTAACAGCTGATCACTAAGCCGCTTATCAGCTGATCCGCTAAGCCGCTTAACAGCTGATCCGCTAAGCCGCTTAACAGCTGATCGCTAAGCCGCTTATCAGCTGATCCACTAAGCCGCTTATCAGCTGATTGCTAAGCCACTTATCAGCTGATCCGCTAAGCCGCTTAACAGCTGATCGCTAAGCCGCTTAACAGCTGATCGCTAAGCCGCTTATCAGCTGATCGCTAAGCCGCTTATCAGCTGATCGCTAAGCCGCTTATCAGCTGATCCGCTAAGCCGCTTATCAGCTGATCCGCTAAGCCGCTAATAGCGCTAAGCCGCTAATAGCGCTAATCCGCTAAGCCGCTAATGGGCTTGCTTTGCAAGACGAAAAAACCGCAAGACGAAGAGACTCGCGGAACGGATTCTTTTCGTCTTGCGAGGCACCACTGCATCTTAGTAATTGTGATACACAAAGCAGCCCAATGTGATGTCGTGGCTAAAAGCAGCCGATATGGACTACCGGACTCTGGATTTTAATCTCTGCCTGGCCTGGCCTACCTCTTAGGGTTGTTGTGAGGACAAAATGCAGGCTACCACCCATGGGGTGCTGCCCGCGTCTTCATGGAGGAAGGGGCAGAGAGGGTGACCATGCTTTGCCTTTCTTTGGCAGGTGGCAGTTCGGAAGACGGCTTTTCTGCCATTAAGTTGACCGCACTGGGGAGGCCTCAGTTCCTGGTAAGGAGAACCGACAAAATGTGCATGTGAAATTTTGCAGTTCTGATTTTTCCCCTGGAAAGGCCACATTGCTGATGCCGGCACGTAACTGACACGCTCCTCTCTGTCCCTCCCTCTTCTGCTCCTTTTTCCAGCTGCAGTTCTCAGAGGTGCTGGTGAAATGGAGGCGGTTTTTCCACCAGCTGGCCGCCGAGCAGGGCAAGGTGGGTCTGGCTGCCCTGGAGACCAAGCTGGAGGTGGAGAAGCTGCAGGTGAGTCTTCGTGCTCTGGTCCCTGGTGGGATGGTTTTGGGGGGGCAGTGGGGCTGATGGAGTTTCTTCCAGAGGACCCTGCCTCATTTCTTTGTGGTTAAAAAGGGGGCTGAGATCAGGGGCAGCATTTGGGCTCCAAAATCCAGCCTTCACTGCCCCTCTGGAAAGGTGCTAGGCCAGGCTTCCCCCAGCCCTGGTGCCCTGCAGATGTTGTTGGACTACAACTCCCATCAGCCCCCAGGCACCACAGCCATTTTGGACTACAGCTCCCATCAACCCCCAGCCGGTACTGTGCTGCTTCCATCAGCCCTGGCATCATGCAGCTATGTGAAGCTGGGGCTGGTGGGAGTTGTATCTAGAGGCTCTCAGGTTGCAGACCTGTTCATGTTTGAACCTCTGATTTGTTCATTTATTAGGTCAGTTGGTTAGAGAGTGGTGCTGATAACGCCAAGGTTTCATGTTCGATCCCCGTATGGGGCGGCCGTGTATTCCTGCATTGCAGGGGGCTGGACTAGATGATCCTCAGAGTTCCCTCCATCTCTACAGTTCTGTGATTCTATTTGCCAGGTTGATAAGCAGCCCGTCACTGGAGGATCCCAGGGCGAAGCGTGAAAGTGCCACATGGCAAATAACTGGGCACCAAGCAAAATACAATAGACATTATTCATTTATTTTAAAAGCCAAAGCATATAAAACCAAAACGTTAAAAATGCTAAGAAAAAGCATGCTCTTTTATTATTTATACACACACACACACACACACACACACACACACACACACTTTTCAGGTTTGTACACTTCACTGATTTTACAATCAATTTGACATTTCAAAACTTGACTTCCTTCCCCCTCTTTCTGCGGCTCCTTAAATTTATTTTTAATATCTTCTGCCTATCCAAATTAACTTATTTTGCTCATTTATTCATCGTTAAATATATACTCTTATGAAACTGCAGGTTATTACAATAATCCATCCAATGTTCTTATCTGTTTACAACTTATCCGTAAATATTCAACAAACCATTTCCATTCTTTTATAAAAAGTTTGTTACCTTGATTTCTTATTCTTCCGGTAAGCTTCGCCATTTCTATATATCCCATAAGTTTTTGTATCCATTCTTTGCTGGGATAAAGCATGCTCTCTTTGGCTTCAGACAGAAAGTGAACTTGAACCTGAAACAAGCTGAGGTCCCCTTACCCTAGAGTAGCTGGATTATTGATGCCTTATTAGTTCCGGTAGCAGAATCATACCTCCACATGTAGAATCAGCATATCTCTGAAAACTTGATTGTGGGAGGGTGTGAGGAGTTTTTGGCCGTCATACGCCATCTGTAGTATTTTCCTGGAGGCGCCTGTTAGATGGAAACAAGAGCCTGAACTATAGTAAACCTTTGGGTGTGATTTGGCAGGGGGTTCATTCCTCTTCTGTAAAAGGAGCGGAGGGGGGAGGCAGGATAGACTATTTCTGGAATTCGCCGCTGGCTTTCACATTCCTGTCCTGGTGCGCAGAGCTGTGGTGAGTCTCTGATGAAAGAGGGAGCTCTTGTGGGGCTCAGGAGATCTGCAACAAAACCCTTCCAGCTCTCTTTATTCAAAGCCATCTTGGTTTTGAGAAGCTGTGTCTGTTCCCTGCTCGAAAGTCCACACCTACAAAGCCGCTCTTAGCACCATGTGCGAGGGAGAAGGTTTCAGGGGATGGTGAAGGGAGATAAATTTATGACGCAGGACTTGAGAGATGCTTGAATTATTTCCACCCCAGCTGGTTGTTCAGTCAACCCACTGAAATTATCTTCAGTGGGTATCTGAGTAAGGCTGACATCAGATAGAACCTTCCAATTTTCAGAAGTGGTGCCTTGTTTTCGTTTTTCCTCCTCTCTCCTCAATCCTTTTTCCTTTTGTGTTGTGTCTCCCCCCCCCCCATGTTCCTCTTTTTTTTAAACGATTGCAAGCCCGATCATGGATCTTGTCAAGCTATTCTGAAATCCCTTTCGGGGAGCGATAAACAGCATAACGATGTCTTAAATATTCATAATTAACCATTAAAATGGGTTCGTTTTGGTTTCTTGGCAGGAAGCACTGGCCAAGCTGGGGGTTGCCACTAAGGCGGAGAGTCAGCACTGGTTCACAGGCGAGAAGCTGGGCGTGTCAGGGTAAGCCCCCTCGCTTCTGAGTCCAAGGAACAAGACTATGGGGGGTGGCTTTGTAGAGCAGTGGCGAGGACAACACACATGTTGGGGAATCTGCTGGGCTGTTTCTGGGGCAGTGGGGAATGGCTGGCACGTCTTGGGACATGAACACAAAGGGGTTAGAATGAATCTTGAAAATGTCAGCACAAGGGTAGGGAACTACCGTATTTTTCGTTCTATAAGACGCACCAGACCATAAGACGCACCTAGTTTTTGGAGGAGGAAAGCAAGAAAAAAAATATTCTGAATCTCAGAAGCCAGAACAACAAGAGGGATCGCTGTGCAGCGAAAGCAGCGATCCCTTTTCTTGTTCTGGCTTTCTGGGATAGCTGCGCAGCCTGCATTCGCTCCATAAGACGAACACACCCTTTCCCCTTACAGCGGTACCTCGGGTTACATACGCTTCAGGTTACAGACTCCGCTAACCCAGAAATAGTGCTTTAGGTTAAGAACTTTGCTTCAGGATAAGAACAGAAATGAATCAGTAGGGCTGGGCGAGACTCCCTGCATGAAACCCTGGAGAGCTGCTGCCAGTCAGTGTTGACAATATTGAGCTGAATGGACCACATGATGGAAGAAACTCTGCATGTTCTATATTACCGTATTTTTTGTTCTATAAGACTCACTTTTTCCCTCCTAAAAAGTACAGTGGTACCTCAGGTTAAGTACTTAATTCGTTCCGGAGGTCTGTTCTTAACCTGAAACGGTTTTAACCTGAAGCACCACTTTAGCTAATGGGGCCTCCTGCTGCTGCCGCACCGCAGGAACACGATTTCTGTTCTCATCCTGAAGCAAAGTTCTTAACCCGGGGTACTATTTCTGGGTTAGCGGAGTCTGTAACCTGAAGCGTATGTAACCCAAGGTACCACTGTATTTTAATATTTTGCTGGAAGCTGCCCAGAGTGGCTGGGGCTACCCAGTCAGATGGACTGCATGTAAATAATAAAATTATTGTTAAGTTACCTGCCTTTCAAAGCCTGGCCGTGCAACAGTTCCCTTCTCTTTCTTCCCTTCACCCCCAGAACAGTGGACCTGCTCGACTGGAACAGCCTAATTGATTCCCGGACGGAGATCTCCAAACTCTTGCTTACTCCAAACATTAAGGTAAATGGCTTGCAAGGAGGGGAAGGTTGGGGAACATACATAGGTCCCTTAGGGTGCTGGAAAAAGTAACCCTTCCTGTCTTCTTCCCCACTATCAAAAATGAAAGCAGCAAGATCCTTGGGGCACCTGAAATGATTGACAGTTGGAGCGTCTCCCACTCTGAGGAAAGTTTGCAGTGTTTGAGACTTTTCCCAAACTTGGGTCTCCAGCTGTTTTTGGGCTACAGTTCCCATCATCCCTGACAGCTGGTCCTGCTAGCTAGGGATGCTGGGAGTTGTAGTCCAAAAACAGCTGGAGACCCAAGTTTGGGGAATAGCTGGTTTAGAGAAAAGGCAAGGAAGAGGCAGCATATAATGATGTCTGGCCCAGAGGAAGTGGATAGAGAAAAGGTTTTTCTGTGTTTTAATTTGTTTGAAGCCACCCAGAGTGGCTGGGGTAACCCAGTCAGATGGGCAGTATATAAATTATTATTTTGGACTTCAGCTTCTGTCAGTCCTTATCATCATATGCCATAAGTGGCTGAGGCTTAATCCAAAGCAGCTGAAGACCAGTTGGTTGGCCAAGGCTGCACTAGATCTGCCTATGCATCAGTCATCCAGTTTCTATATCACCAGCTGTGCCTTAATCTCTCCTCTCCAGCTGGGGGAAAAACCAGGTTGGGTAGCAGCTATCAGCAGCAGGGCTGATCCCAGAGCTGGTGCCTGGCTGGCGCCCTCTTTTGGCTGCAAAGCACATTAATCAGTTCCTTAAATGGTAAAGGGACCCCTGGCCATTAGGTCCAGTCATGACCGACTCTGGGGTTGCCGCGCTCATCTCGCTTTATTGGCAGAGGGAGCCGGCGTATAGCTTCCGGGTCATGTGGCCAGCATGACTAAGCCACTTCTGGCGAACCAGAGCAGCGCACAGAAACGGCGTTTACCTTCCCGCCAGAGCGGTACCTATTTATCTACTTGTACTTGAACGTGCTTTTGAACTGCTAGGTTGGCAGGAGCTGGGACCGAGCAACGGGAGCTCACCCCGTCGCGGGGATTCGAACCGCCGACCTTCTGATCAGCAAGTCCTAGGCTCTGTGGTTTAACCCACAGCGCCACCCGCGTCCCTTAGTTGCTCTTTATTATTGCTATTGTCTTTGATATATTAATCGCTTTCTGATAACTTTTAAAAGACAAAAATGGCACATAGTTTGAAAGCAAGACAAAAACCCTAACAAGTTGAATGCTTGTAGACCCGTTTATTCAGCTGGGGAATCCTGTTGGATCAAGTCTTCAGTTGCTTCTGGAAAGTGCAGCTAGTTATCTAATTACCTATGGGATGTTGTTAATAATAATAATAGTAATAAAAATAAATATATGTATGTATGTATGTATGTATGTATGTATGTATGTATGTATTATTTATATTATTTATATGCCACCCATCTGACTGGGTTGCCCCAGCCACTCTGTGGCTTCCAGCAAATTACAAAACCACTTTTCTCTTTTATTTAGTACTACTACAGTCATACCTTGGAAGGCAAACGGAATCCATTCCGGAAGTCCGTTCAACTTCCAAAACGTTCGAAAACTAAACTGCAGCTTCCAGTGGCAGAGTGATTTGCTGCCATGTAGAATCCTCTTTCTCTGGGTACACTGAGGGTCCCCTGCCCTCCCCCCCCAAAAAAAAAAAATCTGCCCCACATCCTCAGTGTCTTCCTTTCTTCCAGACAGGGCAGCTGGAGCCACTTCTCTCTCGCTTCACTGAAGAGGAAGAGCGCCAAATGAAGCGAATGCTGCAAAGGATGGACGTTCTCGCCAAGGTAAGAATTTGGGGAGGGTTTTTAATCTTTTTCTTCTCTTTTTGCTGGGTCTGCCAGAGAGAGAGAGAGAGAGAGAGAGAGAGAGAGAGAGAGAGAGGTGGGCTGTTTGGGTGAGGTGTGGAAGCAGGCGCCCATTGAAAATAGCACACGGCCCACAAAAATGGAAAGATAAAGTAGTTCCCGCCAAAGAAGAATGGATAGGTAAAGGACTATGCTGAAATCAGCCAAGTTAACAGCTAGAGTGGTGTAGTGGTTAAGAGCGGTAGTCTCGTAATCTGAGGAACCGGGTTCGCATCTCCGCTCCTCCACATGCAGCTGCTGGGTGACCTTGGGCTAGTCACACTTCTCTGAAGTCTCTCAGCCTCACTCACCTCACAGAGTGTTTGTTGTGGGGGAGGAAGGGAAAGGAGAATGTTAGCCGCTTTGAGACTCCTTCGGGTAGTGATAAAGCGGGATATCAAATCCAAACTCTTCTAAAATAAGAGAACTTAACGGCGATTGCTTTATGGAAGAATGGAAGCCTTTTTCGGACTGTTTGAATATTACAGGATGGTGAATTCACGAGCAGGGTTTGAACTAGGGGCGACAGAAGGAATGAGAGATTGTTGTGTTGTTGTTACGATATAAAAGAGGAAAGATAGGATGCAGTAAGCAGGAGGAATTGAAAAAAACACTGTGGAAAATGGAATGGGGAGTCGACAAAAGGAAAGAAAAAATTATGATGTCTATGTGAAGTTTTTGGAAATTTAATTATACATACATACATACATACACACACACACACCTATCAATCTACAGTGGTACCTTGGGTTACATACGCTTCAGGTTAGACGCTTCAAGTTACAGACTCTGCTAACCCAGAAATATTACCTCGGGTTAAGAACTTTGCTTCAGGATGAGAACAGAAATCGTGCAGCGGCAGCAGGAGGCCCCATTAGCTAAAGTGGTGCTTCAGGTTAAGAACAGTTTCAGGTTAAGAACAGACCTCCAGAATGAATTAAGTTCTTAACCCGAGGTACCACTGTATTTATCTTCACTTCTGAGTTCACTCAGAAGGGGAATGCAGCCCTGGCCCAGAAAGGTTCCACCATCTCTTATCTAGACAGTGGCATTGGTTAGGTAGCAGAAAACCGACTTCTGACGATATCCTCTGTGCTGCTGTGACTCACTCCACCACCTTGCTTGCTTCCAGAAAGCCGTAGAGACAGGCGTGAGGCTGATGGTGGATGCTGAGCAGACCTACTTCCAGCCAGCCATCAGCCGCCTCACCCTGGAGATGCAGCGGAAGTTCAACCGGGAGAGAGCCTCCGTCTTCAACACCTACCAGTGCTACTTGAAGGTGAGGCACTAGGCCGGGAGTGGGTTCGAGAGAGCTTGCTCTTGCACACAACGGGGGTGGGGGTGGGCATCCTCAGGATCCTTGCGAGGTTGCGGCTGATGCAGGAGATTCTGTGCGGCAGACCCTGAAATTCTGGAGAGCCGCTGCCAGTCTCTGTAGGCAACACTAGGGTAGAGGGACCCAATGGCCTGACTCAATTTAAAGGAGCTTTGTTCTTTGATTGGGAACCATGAGGACCAGAATCTTAGCTCAGTGGTTGAGCACCTGCTTTGCATGCAGATGGTCCCGGGATCAATCCCCAGCCTGAAACCTTGGGAGAGCTGCTGCCAGTCAGTGTGGGTAATACTGAGTATACTGGTTGTAGGCAACGTGGTTGGTCTGACTCAACGCCAGGCATCTTCTCTGTGTTGCCTCCCTGTGAGCAGGATGCTTACGACACGGTGACGGTTGACGTGGAGCTCTCACGCCGGGAAGGCTGGCACTTTGGTGCCAAGCTGGTGAGAGGCGCCTACATGGAGCAGGAGCGTAGCCGGGCAGCCGAAGTGGGCTACGAGGATCCAATCAATCCGACTTACCAAGCAACCAGCGAGATGTACCACAGGTGGGCCTGTTGCTCAGAGGCAGAGGATTTGCCGTTCCAATGCTCGCTTTCCTCTTCCCTCCACAATCCTTTTTCCTTTTATGCTTTGCTTATTATTTTGTTCATTCCCCAGTGGCATCTCCAGCTGAATCTGGGCATATCATCTGCCTGAAACCCCAGGGAGCTGCTGCCAATCAGTGTAGACAGTACGGGGCTAGATGGATCTGAGTCAGTATAAGGCAGTTTCCTATTTGATTCAGCTCTTTTTTGAACCATATGGACTAGAATGGCACCTCTGGGTCAGGCTGGGAATGTCTCCTCCCTGTAGCTCTGGAGAGCCACTGCCAGTCAGTGCAGGCAGCACTGAACTAGATGTACCCCAATGGTCTGAATCAGTGGAAATGCAGCTTCTGATGTTCCTGTGACGTGCATCTTCAGATTTTTGAGAGCCACGGGAGGGAAAAGGCAAGCTCAGTAGCAATGGCATGATTACCAACCCCCTCTTGCAGGGGGGTTGGACTAGATGACCCTTGGGGTTCCCTTCCAACTCCACAATACTGTGATTCCTTGCAGATGCCTGGATTACATCCTCGAGGAGATCCGGCACAGCCGTAAGGCCAACGTGATGGTGGCTTCCCACAACAAAGACACAGTCAAGTTCACACTTCGCAGGTACTGGGGATTGGGGGACACACACATTGTAGCCCCTGTGCCTCTTGGCAGCTGGGAGCCCCCCCAGGCCAGCAAAACCTCTTGAAGGGGCAGCATTTTGCATAGACCTTAATTTGCCCCTCTTCCCTTCCCTTATGCAGGATGGCAGATCTCGGCATCCACCCTTCAGAGAACAAGATCTACTTTGGGCAGCTCCTGGGCATGTGTGACCAAATCACCTTCCCTCTTGGTAAGTGAGCATGTGTGTATTCACGGACCCCCTCACCCCCCCCCCCCAAGTTAGAGAACTGTCACTGTGAACCAAGGGTTCCTCTAAACCAGAGCTTTCTTTCAGCCAGAACTGAGTTCCGGCACCTTTCAGGTGGGTGCCACTGCCATTATTTCTACATTACAGTCATACCTCGGAAGTCAAACAGAATCCGTTCCAGAAGTCCGTTCGACTTCCAAGATGTTCGAAAACCAAATCGCGGCTTCTGATTGGCTGCAGAAAGCTCCTGCAACCAATCAGAAGCCGCGGAAGCCCTGTCAGATGTTCGGCTTCCAAAAGGACATTCGAAAACCGGAACACTCACTTCCGGGTTTTGATCGTTCAGGAGCTGGAACATTCTACTCCCAAGGCGTTCGGGAGTCAAGGTAGGACTGTATTTCTTGTAGATCATTATTTCTGGTAGATCAGCTTCTTCTTTGAATTGTACTGTGAAAACTTCAATACAGTGGTACCTCTGGTTAAGTACTTAATTCGTTCCGGAGGTCCGTTCTTAACCTGAAACTGGTCTTAACCTGAAGCCCCACTTTAGCTAATGGGGCCTCCTGCTGCCACCGCGCCGCCGGAGCGCGTTTCTGTTCTCATCCTAAAGCAAAGTTCTTAACCTGAATCACTATTTCTGGGTTAGCGGAGTCTGTAACCTGAAGCGTATGTAACCTGAGGTACCACTGTATATATATCTTTTCTCCAAGAAATGGAGGGAAAGAATAAAATACCAACTTAAAAAAAAAAAGATTAAGGGTTCACATAGCTACAGACACTAACTTTGCAAACCCCTGACACCCAGCTTGTGGGGCAAAAGTCTGGCCGGCCTGATGAGGCTCACAGGACGCCAGTACCACACCCTTGCCTTAAGCATAGAATGCAGCGTTCCTGACGCTCCGTTTGCCCTAGAATCTGTTCATCCAGCACTAGGGAAGGGCCTGTACAGAGGTCTTGTGCCTGCACCAACTCCCATTCTTTTGTTCTTCAGGTCAGGCGGGGTACCCCGTGTACAAGTACGTTCCTTACGGGCCCGTCAACGAAGTCCTCCCTTACCTTTCCCGGAGAGCCCAGGAGAATCAAGGCTTCATGGCAAGAGCCAAGGAGGAGCAGGACCTGCTCTGGATGGAGCTGAAGAGGCGGCTGTTCGCAGGAACCCTTCTCTCAACCCCAGCTTTGTCGTAGACTTGCCTTCCAGGCCCCACTTCCTTGGGGAGGTGGGTTAGGGTAGAACCGTTGGTGCAAAGGTGCGCCAGCGGGGCAAAGAAGGCTTGAAAGCATCCAATGCCATTTTGCCGTTCTTTAAAAAAACAAAGTGACTGTGCTGTCCCAGTTGGCAGTGGACATTACAGCAGTCCGGGTGTGTTGTATGCTGGGATTGTACATAAGAGAGGAGCGGGTGAACCTTGTAGTTCCCTCTTGCCATGCAAGAATTGAAGTTTCTGTTCCGGCACCAAGGTGCCCTGCCTTTTGCCATTTGATGGATTGCAAGTGTTTACGTGTATGTGGGAATGTAGGGAGATAGAAAGGGTCACCTCTGAGCACCACTCGCCACTTCTGGGTTAACCCTAGGCTCTGTAGCACCTAAGATGGAGATGGCTGTCGCTCAATAAAATTAACTCGACTAAAGTTTCTTCGGTCTGTTGCAATGTTAATGTTATGGGCGTTGGTGGGGAAAGGACTCCCAGCCCTCCTGAATGGGAGCCCAGGCTTTGACAGGGCTGGTGTGCAAATCCAGTCTCTCACACATCCCTGTCTCCATGCCTCTGTACAGCAGTTCCAAAGCATGGGCAGAAAGCAGCAGAATAGCTGGATGCGTGGACTGCAATTCCTGTGCTGAGTTCAAAGAGGCACACACGAAGGCAGCAGAATTCATCAGTAATAGTTTAGGTAAAAGGTAAAGGACCCCTGGATGGATAAGTCCAGTCAAAAGCGACTATGGGGTTACGGTGCTCATCTCACTTTCAGGCCGAGGGAGCTGGCGTTTGTCCACAGACAGCTTTCTAAGTCATGTGGCCAACAGGACTAAACCACTTCTGGCGCAACGGAACACCATGATGGAAACACCATTTACGTTCCTGCCGCAGTAGTGCCTATTTATCTACTTACACTGGTGTGCTTTCGAACTGCTAGGTTGGCAGGAGCTGGGACGGAGCAACGGGAGCTCACACCATGGCGGGGATTCAAACCACTGACCTCCTGATCGGCAAGCCCAAGAGGCTCAGTGGTTTAGACCACAGCGCCACCCGCATCCCTATAGTAATAGTCTTATTACTATAAGCATAAAAGGTCTTACTGGATCTCCCGAAAACCCACAAAACCTCAACTCAAGAGTGCACCCTGCTACAAAAGCAAAACACGATAGACATAGAAAAGAATACAGAACTGCTCAGTGGTAGATTGATTACCTTGCCTCTGAGCATTGACCTTGAGTCTCACAGACTAAGCAGATAAACAATAGCTGCAAGCATTTTTTGAGAAAGTTTTGCATCCATAAAACTCACAAACCTTGACAGGTTTATCCCAGGAGAACCACGGCGATCGGTGGCGACTAGTCACAGTGACTATATTCTGCCTGCACTGTCGGTGGCAGTAAAGTCTGGATGGGAATCTCAAGTGGAGAAACCACTGTTGTACTTATGGACATAAGAAGAGACTGCTGGACCAGACCAATGGCTCATTTAGTCCAGCATCCTATTCTCACAGTGGCCAAGCAGATCCCTGTGGGAGACCAACACGCAAGACTTGAGCCAACTGTGTCTCTTCCCTGCTCCTGCAGTTTCCAGCAACTGGTATGCAGAAGCATTGCTGCCTCGCAGCTGTTTTGCTTGCAGGAGTTCTATAATAGGCTTCTGGCTGGCTGCTCTGAGAACAAGATGCTGAACTGAACAGACCTCCTTTGCCCTAATCCAGCAAGGCTTTTCTGATACGCTTATGAGGACGGGTTCAGCCTGGGCCTCTTACTCCTGCCGGCAGGGGTCTCTCCCACCCATTGCCTCTCTGAGGCCTCTGGCACACTGAGGGGGCTTCCAGATTTGCAAGCAGGGTGAGGTTGGCTTAATATTGCAAACAAGTCATTGGCAACAGTTGTGCTTTCACCTGGCAGAAATGGGATAAATGTGAAGGGGGGGGGCATGCTGAAATATCAGTTTGCACTTCGCTGCCATTCTGGGGAAGCTGCAAAATAACTCCTGTGCCTTGTATGCAGCATGTGTGTGCCATGGCTGCATCCTGTGGGAGTGAGTTCCATAGTTTCACTAGGTGGTGTGTGAAGAAGTACTTTGTTTTGCCTGTTCCACTGTTGAGCTTCCTTGAATGCTCCTGAGTTCTTGGTATCTAGTGGTCTAGAATCATAGAGTTGGAAAAGACCACAAGGGCCATCGAGTCCAACCCCCTGCCAAGCAGGAAACACCATCAGAGCACTCCTGACATATGGTTGTCAAGCCTCTGCTTAAAGACCTCCAAAGACGGAGACTCCACCACACTCCTTGGCAGCAAATTCCACTGTCGAACAGCTCTTACTGTCAGGAAGTTCTTCCTAATGTTTAGGTGGAATCTTCTTTCTTGTAGTTTGGATCCATTGCTCCATGTCCGCTTCTCTGGAGCAGCAGAAAACAACCTTTTCCCCTCCTCTATATGACATCCTTTTATATATTTGAACATGGCTATCATATCACCCCTTAACCTCCTCTTCTCCAGGCTAAACATGCCCAGCTCCCTTAGCCGTTCCTCATAAGGCATCGTTTCCAGGCCTTTGACCATTTTGGTTGCCCTCCTCTGGTCTAATGTGCTGGAATTTGCCAACATTTGTACACACAAACACCTAAAAGGGAGAGAGAAGTACTCAAAGGACAAGCAGAATACTGATAAATTGAGGAGCCAGAGTTAATTCTCAGGCTAGAAGCTGAGATACCAGAGTTTGAATCCCACTTGGCCATGAAGCTCAATGGATGACTTTGGGCCAATTGCTCATTCAACCTATCCTACCTCACAGGATTGGTGTGAGCATAAAATGGGGGTAAAGGTAAAGGACCCCTGTCAAAGGCGACTGGGGTTGCAGCGCTCATCTTACTTTCAGGCTGAGGGAGTCAGTGTTTGTCAACAGACAGCTTTCTGGGTTATGTGGCCAGCAGGACTAAGCCGCTTCTGGCACAACGGGACACCGTGATGAGTGCCAGGAAATGCTATTTACCTTCCCGCCGCAGCAGCACCTATTTATCTACTCGCACTGGTGTGCTTTCAAACTGCTAGGTCGCCAAGAGCTGATCGGCAAGCCCAAGAGGCTCAGTGGTTTAGACCAGTGTTTCCCAACCTTTTTTGGGCAAAGGCACACTTGTTTCATGAAAAAAATCTCGAGGCACACCACCATTACAGCCCCGTGACGTCAGCGCGCAGCGTCACGCCGGGAGGGACATGAATTGCTAGCAAATTACATAATCACCTCCTTGAGGGCTGGCTCATCTTCTCCGAAGGCAGAACCCCATTAATTAACAGCACAGACTCACACCATAGCCAAGACGAGGGGGGAAAACTTCAGTCATGCACAGTCATGCACATGTGGGGGGTAAATGAGGACGAAGACCAGGCAGAGAGCAGGGTTCAAATCACCCCACCTGGCCAGGACAATCCCTGGGTGCTCCCTTGGGCCACTCGCCTGACCCACCTCGCAGGGCTGTTGTTGCGAGGATAACACGGGGAGAACCACGCGCGCCCCCGGGAGCTCCTTGGAGGAGAAAGCGGGCGATGAATGCAATGCACGAAATATATGAGAGGCGACCAGGTTTTGCAGGTGAGGGGCCCCCGCCAGCCTCCGCTTCCAACACCCGGCGCAATGACGCCGAAGTTTTCCCCCGGGCTCGGCTCGGGGAGCAGCGCTGCTCCCCCCCCCCCGGCTCCCCTTCGCCCTCCCGGCTCTCTCTGCCACCCACTGGGGACCCCCCTCACCTGCCAAGTCCGGAGCGCCGGTGGAAGTTGCATGCATGCATGCAGGGCGCCGCGTTGCCATTGCATTGCACTGCACTCCATGCAACGCCTGCACACATGCATTGCCTTGCACGCCCGCCAAGGGGTCTCCCCGCAGTCCGATGCGTCCCCTCCGGCGCGGATGCAGCATTGCAAAAATAAAAAAAACCCGACGCAGCCCTACCTGGGGGGCAGCCTCCGCCTCCGCTGCTCCGCCTCCGCGGGGATCCCCGGGCTCCATCCTGCCGCCCGGCCACCGCCGCTGCGCTCATTCCATGGCCGGGAGAAGAGCGCTTCAAACAAAACGCCCGGCCCGCCAGGCCACGCTGGGAAACGTAGTTCGCGCACCCCGCGCGGGCGCGGAGCCCAAGGGCGAGGGGACTACGGATCCCGGCAGCCCCCGCGCCGGGGACGGAGGGGGAGAGGCCGGGTGCAGGGATGGAGGGACGGGTGGGCGAGCGAGTGAGTGAGTGGCAGCCGCCAAGCCTTGGCCGAGAGCCAGGAAGGGCCTCCCCGGAGGAGGAGGAGGAGGGAGGCGCAGAGCGGGAGGGAGGGAGGGAACCCCAGGGGTCATCTAGTGACGGCGCCCCAATCGAAAATTTGACTTTTTTTAAAAAAAACTTTCAATTTTTTAATTTTTCCCGCGGCACACCAGGCAACATCTCGCGGCACACTAGTGTGCCGCGGAACAGTGGTTGGGAAACACTGGTTTAGACCACAGCATCACCCGCGTCCCATATAAGATGGGGAGGTGGAAGCCTATACCAGCTTGAGTTCCTTGCAGGAAAAGGTAGGATATGAATGGAATGAATGAATGAATGAATGAATGAATGGGAAGATGGAAACCACTCCATGCGGCAACCCTTTTGTTTCAAGCTATGCCTGTTTGCATATGAATGTGAACTTCTGCTTATGCAACCAAAAGTACCCAACCACTAGAGAGGTACTGGCAACGGCGGTGTTATGCACAAGGTAAAGTACCAAAAATGTACAGAAAAATGGGGGAACCCATGGTAAGAGCTCCCTAAGATCTCAACAGCATGGAATGACAGCTGACTTGAGAGGTAGGGGGACAGATCGGGAAGAGGGAGGGTAGGATGGAAAGGGGGGGGGACAGGAGCACAGGGATTTGGGATTGCATTTGATGCAGCCCTCAATTAATGGTATATGTGTTGTGCCGATGGAATGCCGTTGCACAAAGGAAAACCAAAAGGCATAACCAAAGATGGATGCAGAAGAAGCTTCTCTTCTTGCAGCTGTTGTGTTGAATTCCTTTCTTCTGCAGCTATTAAACCCTGCCATCCCCTAACGCAAGGACTCTTGCACTAGCAGACAGAGAATGTGGGCTCAGCGTTCTCATTTAACACTTTTAACATAAAGTGTCTAAAATTTTCTACAGTGTTGTGCACGTAGAAGACAACAATCCCTGCCTGCAAGCTCACTATGGAAGAGATGTGAAGGGATGTGAAGGGAAGAGGAAAGTGAATGTTGGAGCAGATACTGCTCCTTGGTTGTTGGATGAGGGCTGGCATGGCCTCTCCTGCACCATGATCTTTTTTTTTTTTTTTTTTAATTTTTTATTGCGTTTCTTTCCATATATTCACAAAATTGAGAACGTACAAGAGCCACAAACAAGAGACAAGTTTTGAGAGTAAAGAAGATAATAACAGAGCAAAAGAGAAAAAGAAAAAGAAAATATATGCTTGTCCAATCAACTTTCCATAATTAATCACTGTCAGTTAGACCTCCTCAGATCTTCCAGACCCTGTGTTCCCTGTAATACAATATCCATGTCAGCAATTTGTTACCTTATTTCGCAACTCAATGTATCTTTCAATTATTATGTTTCCAATTTCCCAAAGTTGTAGTTCCATTCCAATTCCTTTCACAATAAACATAATATATTTGTTTCAAATTGTCTCTTCTTTTTTGTTATAACTTACTTTAACTTTTACCTACTCAGTTTACAGGAGCGTAACGTTTCCTAATCGTGCACCATCTTAACATTCAAACAACTTATAATGTTTTTGCAAATAGTCTTTATATTTTTTCCAGTCCTCCTCTATTGTTTCCTCGCTCAGATCTCGAATTCTGCCAGTCATTTCAGCTAGTTCCATATAGTCCATCAATTGCGTCTGCCAGTCTTCCAGAGTGGGTAGATCTTGTGTCTTCCAATGCTTTGCGATGAGAATTCTTGCTGCTGTAGTTGCGTACATAAACAAAGTTCTATCCTTCTTTAACACCTTTCGGTCCACCATGCCCAGAAGGAAGGCTTCCGGTTTCTTAGGAAAGGTATATCTAAATACCTTTTTCAGTTCATTGTAAATCATTTCCCAGAAGGCCTTCACTTTTGGACAGGTCCACCAGAGGTGAAAGAATGTCCCTTCTGCCTCTTTACATTTCCAACATTTATTATCAGACAGGTGATATATCTTAGCTAACTTGACTGGGGTCATGTACCACCGGTATACCATTTTCATAATATTCTCTTTCAAGGCACTACATGCCGTAAACTTCATACCGGTGCTCCATAACCTTTCCCAGTCCTCAGCCATAATGTTGTGCCCAACATCCTGTGCCCATTTTATCATAGCAGATTTAACTGTCTCATCCTGTGTGTTCCATTTAAGCAGCAAATTATACATTCTTGAAAGTACCTTAGTCTTTGGCTCTAACAGTTCCGTCTCTAGTTTCGATTTTTCCACCTGGAAACCAACTTTTTTGTCCATTTTAAATACCTCTTGAATTTGAGCATAATGAAGCCAGTCTCGCACCTTACTTTTTAAATTATCCTGGCTCTGCAGCTTCCAATTGTCTCCAGTTCTTTCAATTAATTCCCAATATTTTGGCCAATAGGCCTCCATATTGAGTCTTTTTCGAGCCTTGGCCTCCACCGGTGATAGCCACCTCGGGGTCTTTCCTTCAAATAGGTCTTTGTATTTCATCCAGACGGCAAAAATTGCTTTTCTGACAATATGGTTTTTAAACAATTTATGGGCTTTCACCTTGTCGTACCACAAATATGCATGCCAACCAAAGACATTGTCAAACCCTTCCAGATCTAGGACATCAGTGTTCTCCAGCAGAAACCAATCCTTCAGCCAGCAGAAGGCTGCAGCTTCATAATACAACCTCAAGTCCGGCAGGGCAAACCCCCCTCTATCTTTCGAGTCAGTTAGTATTTTAAATTTTATTCGGGGCTTTTTGCCCTGCCAGACAAACCTAGATATGTCCTTCTGCCATTTTCCAAAACATTCCACTCTGTCCACGATCTGTAGGGCTTGAAACAGAAATAACATTTTCGGCAATACATTCATCTTTATAGCTGCAATTCGACCTGACAAGGTGAGTTTCAATCTTGACCAACTTTCCAAATCTTTTTTGATTTCCAACCAACATTTTTCATAGTTATCTTTAAATAAATTCAAGTTCCTAGCAGACAAATACACCCCTAGGTATTTCACTTTTTTAACCACACTTAACTCTGTTTCTTTCTGATACCCCTCTGTTTCTGTAAGTGTCAAATTCTTAGCCAAAACCTTGGTTTTTTGCTTGTTCAACTTAAATCCCGCCACCCGACCAAACTCAGAGATAAGTTCTAAAACTCTTTTTGTGCTAGATTCTGGCTCCTGTAATGTTAAAACTAGGTCATCTGCGAAAGCTTTCAGTTTATATTGTTTCACTCCGACCTCTATTCCTTGTACCAACCGGTCCTGCCTAATCATATTCAGCAACACCTCCAGGACTGAAATAAATAAAAGAGGGGATAGAGGGCACCCCTGTCGTGTCCCTTTTTCAATTTTAAATTCCTCCGTCACCACATTATTCACTATCAGTTTAGCTTTTTGCTCTGAATAAATTGCTTCTATTCCATTTTCAAACCCCCGCCCCACTCCCATCCCTGCCAAGTTTTTCTTCATAAACATCCAGGAAATGTTGTCAAAAGCTTTCTCCGCATCAATAAAAATTAGAACCGCCCTTGTGTTCCTCTTGGTCTGCAAAAGCTCCAAGATGTCAATAATGTTCCTGGTGTTATCGAACATATGTCTGCCAGGGAGAAAGCCTGCTTGGTCCTTATGAATTACTTCATTTAGTACCTTTTTGAGTCTATTTGCCAAAATGTCTGCAAATATTTTGTAATCCACATTCAGGAGTGAGATGGGACGGTAGTTCCTGAGCTGGGTCTTTTCAGTTTCTGACTTAGGTATCAATGTGATGAATGCTTCTTTCCACGTTTCCGGTGCCTTCCTCCCCTCCATAATCTGGTTGCATACCTCCATCAAAGGTTGTATCAAATAGTCCTTCAAAGTCTTATAGTATTTGGAGGTAAGCCCATCCGGGCCTGGAGATTTGCCAAGTTGCATGTTCTGAATGGCGCCTTCAATTTCCTGTTGAGTTATTTTACAGTTCAAGATTGATCTTTTATCTTGACTTATTTTTGATAATCCATTTGTCTTTAAAAATTGGTTTATCTCAAACTCTTTCTGCGGCCCCTGAGCATAAAGTTCTTTGAAATATCTATGGAAACACTTCCTGATTTCTTCTGGTTTCTGAACCATTCTTCCATCAACCTCTAGATTTGTAACCGTGTTTAACTTTTGTCTTTTTTTCAGCTGCCATGCTAGCAGCTTTCCACATTTATTTGCTGATTCAAACGATCTCTGCTTCATTTGTTTAATTTTCCATTCAATCTCTTGGTTAATCAATTTCGAGTATTGTGCTTGATGGAATTTGATTTCTCTCAGCACCTCCTTTGACTTTGGTTTAGTTCTCAATTTTTTCTCTCCTTCGCTTATTTTCTCCAAGATTTTCTCCTTCTTACCATTCCAGAATTTTTTCTTGATTGAGTTCTGTTGTATCAGAAACCCTCTCATAACAGCTTTGCTAGCGTCCCAGATTGTTCTTTTCTCCACCGCAGTATTCAAGTTTATTTCAAAATAGTCCTTTAATGTTTTTTGAGCTTTTTTCACAATCTCTTGGTCTCTTAATAAGGTGTCATTCATTCTCCATCTAAAGGATCCGGTTGAGGTAAGTCTCAATTCCATTTTCAGAGCATTATGGTCGGAGCAGGTTTTTGGGCAGATTTCCACTTTTCTTGTTTTAGGTGCCAGCCCTCTAGATATCCATATTTGGTCAATTCGTGTCCATGACAGGTGGGCCTCAGAAAAGAAAGTTCCTTCTTTACCTAAGGGGTTCTTTGTCCTCCATATGTCAATCAAATCCATATTGTCAGTCATTTCAAAAAATGTTTTAGGGAGTCTGCCGTCTGTTGTTATGTTTTGATTTTGTGATTTGTCCATATTTGTTGACACCACCCCATTCATGTCTCCCATCACAATGATGTTGATATAATCCAAATAGTCCAGCATAATCTCATGCAGCTTCTTGTAGAATTCTGATTTTCCATCATTTGGTGCGTAGATTCCTAATATCAAAATTTTCTCTCCTTGTGTTTGGATTTCAATTGCCAAAATTCTTCCTTGGTCATCCTTGAATAGAAATTTTGGTGACAGGTTCTCCTTTGCATAAATTACCACTCCTCTTTTCTTGACCTTGTCCGATGAAATAAATTCTTGGCCTAATCTCTTGTTGATTAACACTTTCCTATGGAGCCTAGTCACATGTGTTTCTTGTAAGCAAATTACATCCAGTTGTTCTTTCTTTAAAATATGAAATATCTTCTTTCTTTTTTCCGGAGAGTTTCCACCATTTATGTTCCAACTAAGTAGCTGCAGAGACATCCTGTTCTATGTTGTTGTTCTTAGAGTGGGGTGTCTTCCTATTCCTCAGATCCCGGGAGTGTAGGTATTAGCCCGCCTCCCGGCGGTGCAGGTGGAGATGACGGTAGTGGCCAAGCTGCTCCTTTTTGGAGATCTTCTCCGTGGTCGTGCAGGAACTTTTGCTGGTCTTCAGTTGTTCTAATTTTAACCTTCTTTCCTTTGTACGTAAATGATAGTCCTTGTGGGAACTCCCACCTATAAGGGATTGCGTTGTGTCTCAGCAGTTTTGCTAACTCCGTATAGGTGGCTCTAAGGTCCAATAATTGTTTTGGGATATCTCGGTAAATTTCCACCCTTTTATCTTGAATTTCAATTCCTTTCTTAAAATGAAGGCCTAAAATTTTGTCTCTCTCTTCCCTTGATCTCAAGATTATCAAACAGTCTCTGGATCTGTCCTTCCTTACCAATCTTCCCAGTCTGAATGCCGAAACAATTTTAAAGTCTGTATCTTCCTTTATACCCCAGAACTTGGAAAATTCTTGTGTCAAATATCCAATCAGGTCTCCTTGCTCCAGTTCTGGTATGGCTCTTAATCTGAGGTTGTTCTGCCGTTCTTTCAATTCCACCATCGACAGGTAGGCTTGTTGTTCGCCTACCTGTTTATGCAAAGGCTTGACTTCTCCTTTAATCTCCTCAACCTCCTTCTGTAATAATCCTACTTTTTGAATGGCTTCTCCAGCTAATTCCCGATTTTGGGCCGTTGCTCCTTGCAAATTTTCTATTGCTTGTGTATGCTGGGAAACCTGTTCAGTCAATTTTTGAATCGAGGATGTTGCTTGGTCAATTTTCAAAGACTGGTTGTCCACCTTTTGATTTAACGTTGATAATTGCTCCAATATTTGTTTCAACACTGCCTCAGAGTTGCCTGATGCCATATCTTCTTCCCCCTTCTGTGCGACCAGCACAGCTGGGACTGATGATCGGCGTCCTTGGGTCAAAGTTGTTTGCACGAGTTGTGCAGGTTTTTTCTCCTTTTCTTTTTCCTTAGCCTCCTTGGCTTCTTTCGCTTTGGATGCTCTTGTCTTCCCTGCACCACTCATTACACATCTGTCAGTACTCAAGGTCAAATTATTTGTTATTCCATGGGAAAGACATAAAGTGTCTAAAATTTTCTACAGTGTTGTGCACGTAGAAGACAACAATCCCTGCCTGCAAGCTCACTATGGAAGAGATGTGAAGGGATGTGAAGGGAAGAGGAAAGTGAATGTTGGAGCAGATACTGCTCCTTGGTTGTTGGATGAGGGCTGGCATGGCCTCTCCTGCACCATGATCTTAAAACATCAGCCAGAGTATTGGAAAGTATCGGAACTGAAACATTACAAATGAAAGTGGCATGCAACGAAGATCCCTATTTAAAGCAGCCTAACTTAACGGGAATGGGAAATCTCTCAAAGCATTTCATTTTTTAAAAGTTACAAATCTTGTCCGCTAGAGGGCAGAGGAGATCAAGCGTGTTCCAATTTTCTTGTACAGTGATCATAAATGGCTTGCGTGACGACATCAGCAAGACTTGAAAAAGCCCTGCACCGTTCACAGTGCCAACAAGAGTCCTGTGTGTGGACCAGGCGCAGCCAACGTAGAGTCTTCCAGGTGTTTTGGACTACAACTCCCATCACACCTGGTTATTGGCTGGTGAAAGATGCATTCCACAACATCTGGAGGATGCTATGTAGGCTATCCATCACATAGACATTACTTAGCTATATGGACCAGTGGAGAGCTGCTGCAGACCCTTGGTCCATTTTGCTCAGTATTGTCTACACTGACTGGCAGCAGCTCTCCAGGGTTTCAGGTAGTCTCTCCCAGCCCTACCCAGAGACGCCAGGGATTGAACCTAGGACCAGATGCCGTACCACTGAGCTATATGCAAATTAGTACAACTCCCTGCAACAGAGATTGATTGTTACACACACACACACACACACACACACACACACCCTTCTGCCATTACATGATCGGTGGGGAATCTGTGGCCCTATATGTGCTGCTGGACTCAACCTTACAGCATCCCTAACTGTCAGGGACTGGGCAGAAGAGGAATGGTAGAGACCTCCTGCCCAGCCTGACCCTTTCAGAGAAGAAGAAGACCACAATTAAAACAGGGGTTTGAGGGAGATCACAGCTCAGATAAGTCAGATAAGCTGTAATGGGAGAGAAGGGAGAAGAAGCACCAGATGGGGAACAGCTGACGGACAGTGTCTTTAGAAAGCATTCCAGACCCCCCCCCTCCCAGAACCCGGCAAGCATTGAAAGTAGGAGAGCAAAGGGCTCAGAGGCAAAGAGCGCTTCTCAGCACCCGTAGTGATGACGCATGAAGTGAGAGAGGGAGTGACTCGAGACTCACTCAGGGCAATGCCATTATTTCCAAGAGACTGCATTTCCAAGCCTCTCTCTGTGAATATTGAATAAAAAGCAGTTGGTAAGAGCTTTTGCTTGTCTTATCCGTTCCTGGCGACCTGCCGTGGGGGTTGGATCCACTGCCACCTGACACTAACCATTGGTCATGCTGGCTGGGGCTGATGGAAGCTTGAGTCCTTTGGCACCTGAAGAGCTGAAAGAAGCACGCAAGCTGGCTGATGTTGAAAGAGGAACCAGACAATACTCAACAGTGAGCCAGTTCAAAGTTCATCCTACGAATGGGACATGAGGCTTGGTGGTCTCACCAGTGAGCGCTGCCTTGTGGCAGGGCCGTTTTGGTGGCGGTTCCCTAGTTGTGGAATGCCCTCCCTAGTGAGCTGCTCCTGTCGCCATCACTACAGTGGTACCTCGGGTTAAGAACTTAATTCGTTCCAGAGGTCCGTTCTTAACCTGAAATGGTTCTTAACCTGAGATGCGCTTTCGCTAATGGGGCCTCCTGTTGCTGCTGCGCCGCTGGCATGTGATTTCTGTTCTTATCCTGGGGCAAAGTTCTTAACCTGGAGCAACCACTTCCTGGTTAGCGGAGTTTGTAACCCGAAGCATCTGTAACCCGAAGCATCTGTAACCCAAGGCACCACTGTATTCAGTTTTCAGTTTCCTGTCACCTTCGTTTAAGAAGGATACAATGGTACCTTGGGTTATATACGCTTCAGGTTACATACACTTCAGGTTACAGACTCCACTAACCCAGAAATAGTGCTTCAGGTTAAGAACTTTGCATCAGGATAAGAACAGAAATCAGCTTCCGGTGGTGCGGCAGCAGCAGGAGGCCCCACTAGCTAAAGTGGTACTTCAGGTTAAGAACAGTTTCAGGTTAAGAACGGACCTCTGGAACGAATTAAGTACTTAACCCAAGGTACCACTGTATTGGCAACCTAGAATGTACAGAGAAAGGTGACCAAGATGATAATAGTGTCTGGAAATCAAGCCTTATGAGGAATGGTTGAGGAAGTTGGATATATTTAGCTTGGAGGAGACTGAGGGGTGATATGAAAGCCATCTTCAAATATGGGTAGGCAAACTAAGGCCCGGGGGCTGGATCCTGCCCAATCGCCTTCTAAATCCAGCCCACGGACTGTCTGGGAATCAGCGTGTTTTTACATGAGCAGAATGTGTCCTTTTATTTAACATGCATCTCTGGGTTATTTGTGGCGCGTAGGATTCCGTTCATTTTTTTTCCTTCAAAATATATGTCCCACAAGGTCTGAGGGACAGTAGACCGGCCCCCTGCTGAAAAACTTTGCTGACCCCTGATCTAAAGGGTTGCCCCATGGAAGATGGAGCAAGCTTGTTTTCTCCTGCTCCAGAGGGGAGGATCTGAACTAATGGATTCAAATGACAGGAAATGCGATTCTGACACTTTCTGAAGAACTTTCTGAGGGTAAGAGCTGTTTGACCATGGAAAGGATACCCTTGGAAGGGAGTGGACTCTCCTTCGCTGGAGGTTTTTAAACAGACATTGGATGGCCATCTATCAGGGGTTATTTAGCTGTGATTCCTGCATTGCGGGGGGCTGGACTAGATGACCCTCGGCGTCCCTTCCAGCTCTAGGAGGATTCATCTCTACCCAAAGCATTCATCTCTACCCAGGTGCATTTAGTGCCTGAAGAATCCTGCTCTCTGAACAGAGGCATCCTACCACTTCTTGCATGCAAGAGGATGCCAGAGGTGCAAATGACTATGAAAAGCTGGTATCACTGTATCAAGTTCATCAGTTTTGCTGAATCAATTAAACTGTACAGTTTTAATTGGATTTTCATTCAACGCAGCCAGTTGCTACTGTTTGAACTTTCATTGCGTTGTTCTCTTCCTTCGTGCAAACTGCTATCCTGAGTAATGCTTTTTATAGGGTAGCGGGCACCGGGGATGAGTTTATGGAATCGAGTGAGGAGGTGGCCGGAACCACTGGCGGTGAATCAAACCGTGCGATCCTAAACTAGGTAGTTTAAGCCTGCGCTTGGGCCTTCCCCCCCCCCCCTGCTCCCCACACCAGGACGCCACCACACCAGGGGAATCAACTTGAATAAAAGATTGGGGGGGGGGGAGTAAGCCCCACCCTGTATAATCGATCACAAGACGTGGCGCGCACACACAATTTGAATGGCAATGCCTATTAGTTTGGGGGGGTGGCTAGGAGTTGGCTCCTATGCCCCCCACTGAAGGCCCCCAAATAAGGACCCCCACCGCAGCCATCTCCTTTGGATCTGCAGCCCTCCAGCCAGGACCAGCAGCAGCCGCCTCCGTCCCTGGATCTCCTTCCCTCTCTCTCCGCCGCCGGAGCGCCTGACCCGGGAGGAGGGAGAACCAATGCGGCATTTCCTGGCTGGCCGGCCGCCCCTCCTGCCGCCGCCGCGAGGGGCGAGCAGGAGGCAGCGGCGGCGCTCGCACTGCAGCTTCCGGCCGGGCTCTTGCAGCAGGCAGCAGCCAGGAGGAGCCGGAGCCGCCGCTGGGGAGCCAGGCTGCCCGAGAAGGGCCCCAGAGCGCATGGAGAAGCCGCCGCGGAGGGCCCGGCGCGCCGGAGATGGAGACGCCGCCGTCGGCTGCAGCGCGCTCCTCCTCTCGCTACTGCTCCTTCTCCTCCTCCTGCTGGGTTGTGGGGCGGCGGCGGCGGCCGCCCAGGAGCTGAATCCCCGCGGGAGGAACGTGTGCCCGGCGCAGGGGTAAGCAAGAGCGAGCCGTCGCGGGGAGAGAGGTCCGGGGCGCGCCAGCGAAACCCCCTTGCCCAGTTTTTACGCGCGGGGAATGGAGACGCGCCGAGAGGACTGCGCTCCATGGGGTGCGCTGGGGCGCTTCTGGGAAGCCACTTTCCCCCTACCCGCCTCGTTTGAAGCAGCCAAAGGCTTGGATTTGGTTTCGTCTCGTGCGTCCGCGCCCTTGGAAGAGGCGCAGGGGCGCTATTGTGTTATGTTAGACATTCATTTGGGGCGCGGGTGTCTTCAGTATGGCTCAGGGTTACTGCTTTTTCCTTTATTACTGGGGCTGGGTAGATAGAATCCTGGTCCACCAGTGTGATGCTGCACCACATCTGGCCCCGGGCCTTTCTAAGGAGATAGGATATGCCTTCTAATCCCTTCCGTACATGATGCCCGCTCCCCCAAACTTCCTGGAAGAGGGGGGTCTCTTCCTTCTCTCTCTCTCCCCCCACCCCCGCAACAAGTCTCTCTTGGCATGGGACGTGTGTAGGAGGAGAGACGGGGCAGAGAAGATGTCCCTTCTTGAACCAGATGTGGAGATTGATGGAAGGCCTCCCGACTGCCATTATGTCCCCCTTATATATATAAAAAAAAGTTTGGTGAGTTCTCCTTGCTGGGCTACGACTCAGTGCTGGTGGTTTTTGGGACAGGTGGGTGACACCCCCCCTTCCCCATCATGTCAGCTGGGTTGTGTGCTCCTTTCCAAAGGGGGTGTGTAAGCAAACAAGGGGTCCATATCCCCTCCCTCCCTCCTGCTGGCTGGACAGGCTTTCTCCCCACTCCCACTGTCGTCCCGCGTGGATTTCCTTCAGGCATTTTCGACAGCTTCCTCCCAAACCCCTTCCCTCGTCGCTTGGAGACCTCTCGTGCCTGCTTGAACCAATTTCCTCCCCGGAGGGGGCATCCCTCGAGAGTTGAGAGAATCCCGTCTTTTAGGTATGCGATGGTCACTTTTAGGCTTGCTTGCAAGGATGGGGGGGGGGGGAGGTTAACTTGAAGCCCACCCCCCACCTCACTGGGATTAAAGGGGGCCCTGGGGTGGTGGGTGTTAATTGAGACAGTCTATTGGAACCCTGTATTTAGGCTGTGGATGGTGCCAGCAGCAGCACAAGCAGCAGCAGCAACAGGCTCTCATTGGAAGCCTCTGCTTTCCCCTAACCCTCCAGCAAAAACCGCTTTCCAGAGGATTAACCCCATCCTATACTTAACCGTCTCAAGATGTGGGGGTTTCGGTTCCCCCTTCCTCCCCCATCTTGCCAAGGTAACCGCTTTACACACACACACACACACACACACAGGGCACATTGCCCACTGAGAGCCATATCGTGCCAGAGCTGCTCCCCCAAATAAAAATTATGGCAATAGAAGCAAGAAACCATTTCTGACATTTCAGGGGATCCCCTCCCCTTCTTGACAGGTACCCCCCATTTTTTCCATCAAAGAACAAAACGGCACGCCAAAAAAAGGGGGGGGGGAGAAACCCACCCGCCATCCCCCTTCCAAGTGTAACTTAAAACCCGATGGAAAGAGACGGTACATCTGTTTTCGATTTAAACTCTTGCAAACAAGCTCGCTTAGGCGAGAGGGCTTTGCAGGCTCTGCTGTGGAATTTCTGGATGAGGTTTCTCTCTCGCGCTTTTACCATAACCGCCCCCCCAAAAAAACACAGACAAACACACACCCCAGAAACGCTCTCTGGTCCTTGTTTTTCCTGACCGAGACAAAGTCTGTTTTGTGATGAAGGGAAAAGCTGGTCAAAATTCGAGGGGAGAGGGGCAGAAATGTGGTTCTTGTTCTTCTTCTTTTAGGGTATTTGGGTGGGTGCCCTCCAAGGGGGGCTTCATCAAACAACGGGATCCACAAAGCCGGATTAACTGTAGTTGCTCACAGGCTGAAGGGCCCCAAAAGATTCTCCCTACAGTTAAAGCACACAGACCCAAAATAACCATCATTTACCCCTCACAGAGGGGTGGCGCTATGGGTTAAACCACAGAGCCTAGGACTTGCCGATCAGAAGGTCAGCGGTTCGAATCCCTGCCACGGGGTGAGCTCCCATTGCTCGGTCCCTGCTCCTGCCAACCTAGCAGTTCGAAAGCACATCAAAGTGCAAGCAGATAAATAGGTACCGCTCTGGCAGGAAGGTAAACGGCATTTCTGTGCGCTGCTCTGGTTCGCCAGAAGCGGCTTAGTCATGCTGGCCACATGACCCGGAAGCTGTACGCCGGCTCCCTCGGCCAATAAAGCGAGATGAGCGTCGCAACCCCAGAGTCGGTCACGACTGGACCTAATGGTCAGGGGTCCCTTTACCTTTACCCCTCACAGAGCTACAGTTCCCAGCGCATTTAACAAACTACGGTTCCTAGGATTCTTGCAAGATGGCTGTTTTAAATGTATGGCAGCCCAAACCTCAAAACCCAGTATCAAAATTTGCCTCCAACTCTAGGAGTGATCAGAAAGGAGCTTATTTCATTTATCATGTTTAATTTTTGCCTATGTGGTGTACATGGCTCTCCCTGCTCCTCATTTAATCCCCATAACAACCCTGCGAGGTAGGATAGGCTGAGAGGCAGTGACTGGCCTCACACCCAGTGATTTTGGTGGCTGAGTGAGGATTTGAACCCTGCTTTCACAGGTCTGACGCTCTAACTGCTGCACCACACTGCCTCAGCTTGAAACCTCTTAGTAGAGTTTCGTGTTTCTTTAGAGTGCTCAAACATTTGGACTTCCAGTTGTTTAGCAGTAACGGCAACTGAGCTCTCCCCCTCGTTAGGCTGTCGAAATGCAGAATATTTGGGGAGTGGGTTTTTGTATGGAAAACTGGAAGCTTTCCATTCTGGTGCTTCAGACAAATTCATGTGCTTAGAGCAGCTATCCCAAAACCTGTCGCCTAACAGATGCTTTACAGGCTACAACTCCCATCAGCCCCAGCCAGCATGGCGGTGCGACTCTGGGGCTGACGGGAATTGTAGTCCAGAACATCTGGAGGGCAGCCTGGGAAGGCTTTCCTGAACAAAAATGCTTTAAGCAGGCGGTGAAAAAAAAAGGACAGCAAAATCTCCTTGCCTGATATCAAAAGGCAGAGAGTTCCAATGTCTGGGTGCTAAAACACTAAAAGTCGTGGTATGGGTATTATTTGGTGGCTGTAACAGTGCCAGTTTGGGTCCCATTTAAAGGCAATCTTCCTGAACTCTCTGAAAGGCCACATAAACCACCCTTTGAAAAGTCACACTATAGTGAGCTACAGTACAGCTCTACAGCCCAAAGTGTGTTATATTCGGGTTAAAGTATGCCCGTGTTTGTGAAGTTCACTTCCAAATAATTGCATTATGTTCAGGGAGAAATGGCTGGCAAACAACGTGTATTATTAAAGGAAAATTTGGACTGAAAAGTTGATGGATTTCCATGATATATTTTTTTTAAAATTGCAAATGGCTAAAGAAATGTGGAGAGCTGAAGTTAAGATTTCAGAAAGAGAAAAGACCAAAAATTGACAAGAGTCATCCATCCCTGTGTGTTTGTGTGCGAGCGCAGGTCTTTGGATAATGGCTCCATTCAGAGAAAGAGCTCTGGGCTACACACCCCTCCCCACATTACAGCACATGTTTGATGAGAGGGCACTAGGCTGCCAGGGAGGTCTTGTGGAAGCTGGTCCCACATACTCCCCTCCAATTTCCTCTCAGTTTTCAGTAACCTTCCTGGAAGAGAGTGTTATAGTGTTATAGACTACTACTACTATTATTATTATTATTATTATTATTATTATTTCTATACCGCCCTATACCTGAAGGTCTCAGGGCGGTCATGTGATCTTCAGCGAGTGACCGGGAAAAAAGAAAAGAAAAAAGCTCAACACCTCTGCTCCCCCCCCCCTAAAAAACACTTTTGATGCAACATCGTCTAACCTTCTGGCAATTCCCTCACTGCAAGAAGCCAAGTTACAGGGAACCAGGTAGTGGCGCCTTCCCTGTGGAACGCCCTCCCACCAGATGTCAAAGAGAAAAACAACTACCAGACTTTTAGAAGACATCTGAAGGCAGCCCTCTTTAGGGAAGCTTTTAATGTTTAAAAGATTATTGTATTTTAATATTCTGTTGAAAGCCACCCAGAGTGGCTGGGGAAACCCAGCTAGATGGGTGGGGTATAAATAATTATATTATTATTATTATTATTATTATTATTATTATTATTATTATTAGCTCCCTGCAAACAAATTGGAATGAACACTCAGTAAAGAGCTAATGGCCCCTAAACTCCTTGCAAACGTCGTAAAAGAAAATCAGGATGAATGCTCGATAAACGGGTCATTTGGGAGCACCCTGCAATCTCTTTCTTAAATGAGTTATTTTTGTGTGGTGTGGGAGTGTCTGCCCAGGACCTGGGAGACCAGGGTTCGAACTCTGCCACCAGGTTCACGGGGTGTGACCTTGGGGGCCAGCCACTGCCTCTCAGCCTAGCCTACCTCACAGAGTTGTTGCAGGGCGTTAATTAGAATCATGGAGTTGGAAGGGACCCTGAGGATCATCTAGTCCAATCCCCTGCAATGAGACTGTCCCGTGCGGGGATCAAACCTGCAACCGTGGCATTGTCAACACCATGCTGTAACCAATTAAGCTATTATCTGGGGGGGGGGTGTTGCGGAGGGAAAGAACCATGTGCACCACCTTGAAGTCCGTGGAGACAGGTGGGCCATAAATACAACAGATAAATAAGTTGTGTTTTGCTTGGTACATACCAAGCCGCCACTGATGTGCTTGCTGCCAGTCTGTGTTGTGTGCTCAGTCCTGCAGTTCCATATCCTCCCAGATGTGCCCCTCAGGAATTCTGGAAGGCCAGGAGTGCTCCTTTTGGATGGAAAAATAATTTCCCAAAATTTGGGGAAAATCCATTTCGTAAGAAAACCCATTTTGTAAAAAGGTAGAGGGACCCCTGACCATTAGGTCCAGTCATGGACGACTTTGGGGTTGCGGCACTCATCTCGCTTTATTGGCCGAGGGAGCCGGCGTACAGCTTCCAGGTCATGTGGCCAGCATGACTAAGCCGCTTCTGGCGAACCAGAGCAGTGCACGGAAACGCCGTTTACCTTCCCGCCAGAGCCGTACCTATTTATCTACTTGCACTTTGACGTGCTTTCAAACTGCTAGGTTGGCAGAAGCAGGGACTGAGCAACGGGAGCTCAACCCATCGCAGGGATTCGAACCGCCAACCTTCTGATCAGCAAGCCCAAGGCTCAGTGGTATAGACCACAGTGCCACCCGCGTCCCATGCGAAGTTCATTAGTAGCAATGAACAAATGGCAGTTTCAAACACAGTACCAGCCTCCTTTCATTTTAATTATTTTTAAATCCTCAAGAGTTTTCACCTCCCCCTCAGAGAGAGCTGTGAACACCAAAGGTTTAAAATAATGGCATATTAGTTAACCTTTCAGCTGTTTACTAAATTCAGCATGCTGCATGAGATCTTTTTCTAAGGTGTCAGGAAATCTTCCAATGCAAATTCAAAAATTACTGTACCTTAATTTGAATGGAAATCCCTCCCCCGCACCCAAATTCCCACACCGCTTGCTTTTGGGTCATCCACTTCTGTTCTGGTTCCCCTAAGAATATTTTTTCTGGGATAGCAAAACATCATGGGGCCAGGCTGTGGGGCTCACCATGTGATTTTAATATATACGTTCGATGTTGGGTGGGAAAATGCAGCCTGCGTAATTCAAGAGGGAGCCAGTGACATCATTGTGGGCATTAGCCGGCAGGAATCTTGTCGCTTAACCAGCTTGATGCCAGTTATGTGAAACGAGCAGTGCTTTATATCAGCATTGTAAGAGCTTTATTGGGGTGTGCACCCAGACAGAATCTGGGAAGGTCACATGACCTTTTTTTTGAGATCTGGAAACAGCCCCTGGGACTGACTTGGGATGCAGCAAAAATTCAGTTTCATTCCCAATTAAAGGTGAATTTCCCTTATGCACATTTAAGGAACGGGGTGGTTATGGAGATTAAATGAGGACTATAGCCTGGGAGAAGGGACGCGGGTGGCGCTGTGGGTTAAACCACAGAGCCTAGGACTTGCCGATCAGAAGGTCGGCGGTTTGAATCCCCACAACGGGGTGAGCTCCTGTTGCTCGGTCCCTGCTCTTGCCAACCTAGCAGTTCAAAAGCATGTCAGAGTGCAAGTAGATAAATAGGTACCGCTCCGGCGGGAAGGTAAACGGCGTTTCCGTGCGCTGCTCTGGTTCGCCAGAAGTGGCTTAGTCATGCTGGCCACATGACCCGGAAGCTATACGCCGGCTCCCTCGGCCAATAAAGCAAGATGAGCGCCACAACCCCCAGAGTCGGTCACGACTGGACCTAATGGTCAGGGGTCCCTTTACCTTTTATAGCCTGGGAGATGAGGGTTCCAGCCCCCAAATCCAGCCTAAAGAACCACATCCGCTCCTCTGCCCCTTCTACTTTATTTGCTTACTGCATTTATATCTCCAGGTGGGAGGATTTGAACCCTTGGCTTCTCCCAGGTCCTAGTTTGACACTCTTAAGCACTACACTGCCCCGGCTCATGTGCGTTTGGCCCTTCTCACCGCTTGCATGCGGCCCCCATAAAGTCACCGTTGGGGGAGTGCAGCCCTCGGACTGGGGAGAAAAAATGTTACCTTTTCTTTTCTTTTCTTTTCTTTTCTTTTCTTTTCTTTTCTTCAAGCCAAGCCTTTTCTAACGCGCGCTCTTTCTCTGCCTACAGCTCTGCTGGATTCGTCTGCTGCTCAGGATGGAAGCAACAGGGCGAGGAATGTTTGATAGGTAAGAGCGAGCCTTGCCCCGCTTTTCTCCTCCCTCTCTAAGCAGGTTCAAGGCTGCCCGAAAGAATAACCCCCTCCCTTTTCGGCTCGAGGAGGGGAGTCCTTTCCCTTCCATCTCCCAAGAGCCTCTAGGGTGATGGTCCCTTGGCATGTACAGCTGCCTTCAGTTTGATGCCCTCCTTCTTGAGGGTCCGCCGGAAGCCGCCTTGTCCCGAGTCAGAGCGAAACAGAGATGCTGTTCGCCTGTCTCTTCACTGATCTCTCTCTCTCTCTTGCTTCATCTACTTTGCCTGTTTCATTTTCATGCACCGTATTTTTTGCTCCATAAGACACACTTTTTTCCTCCTAAAAAGTAAGGGGAAATGTGTGTGCGTCTTATGGAGCGAATGCAGGCTGCGCAGCTATCACTGAAGCCAGCAGAGCGAGAGGGATCGCTGCGCAGCGCCTCTTGTTGTGCTGCCTTCCCGCAGGATGAGGGACAGAAGGGAGCCTTATGGACGGGCAGACCGGCGGCTCCTTAGCCTGATCCTCCCTTCTCCTTCCTCTTCCTCTTCTTTTCCCCACCTGCCTCGGGCTTCTCTCGAGCCTTCCCGAGAGCCCGGCTGCCCCCTAAGCCAGCTGCCTGGCTCTATTCCTCGCAAGCCCCTTGACGTGCTGGAAGCAGTGGCGGTGGCGGCAGCTGCGGCATCGGCAGCCCCTGGCAAGGCACAGGAGCGCTCGAATGCATAGCGCAAGGAGGGGAGGGGCCTCAGATTCAGAATTCCCCCCCTCCTCTATAAACTATGTGCGTCTTATGGTCGGGTGCATCTTATAGAGCGAAAAATACTGTAGTTCATATCAAGGGTGGGGAACTTTTGCCCCTCCAGGTAGGACTACAACTCCCATCATCCTTGGCTACTGGGTCGTGCTTGCCAGAGCTGATGGGAACTATGGGCCAAAAAAGAGCCTGTGTGAGGAACTCCTTGCTTTGGTCTGTCCTGAATCTCCCGACATTCAACTTCACTGGCTGCCCATGACTTCTAGAGTCAGGAGAGAAGGAGAAATGCTTTTCTCTGGTGGCGTTCTCCACGCCATGCAAAATTTAACGCTCTTCTCTCATGTCAACTCTTACTACTGCTCAGTATCGTCGGCACGGACTGGCAGCAGCTCTCCTGGGTTTCAGAATGCCTTTGTAAATTTTCCGAAGGCTCTGTCTTTGCACAGCTTTGCTATAGAGAAGGGGAGTAGCCTGTAGCCTTGTGTTGGATTGTCATACTGTTTAATTGGGATGTAATGGCTTCCTACAAAGGGACGCGGGTGGCACTGTGGATTAAACCACAGAGCCTAGGGCTTACTGATCAGAAGGTTGGTGGTTCAAATCCCTGTGACGGCGTGAGCACCCATTGCTCGGTCCCTGCTCCTGCCAACCTAGCAGTTCGAAAGCACGTCAAAGTGCAAGTAGATAAATAGGTACCACTCTGGTGGGAAGGTAAACGGCGTTTCCGTGCGCTGCTCTGGTTCGCCAGAAGCGGCTTAGTCATGCTGGCCACATGACCCAGAAGCTGTACGCCGGCTCCCTTGGCCAATAAAGCGAGATGAGCGCCACAACCCCAGAGTCGGCCACAACTGGACCTAATGGTCAGGGGTCCCTTTACCTTTTAATGCCTTCCTACACACAGGCCAGTGATCATCAGTGTTCCTTTTCTAGAAAAAAGAGGTGCCAGAACTCACCGTTAACACCTCCCTTGTTATATTTGCAGTGGTGCCAGTCTGAGATGTGCTGGAACTCAGTTCCGGCGAGTTCCAGCTGGGAGGGGGGCAAGCCCTGTATTGCAGCCATGCCTTGAAGGCTGGGTCGGGCTTTGAGATGCAGACTCCAGCAACTTGACTAAAACCCTGGGTGTGTCAGCTTTCATTTCTAAAACTCAGCATGTTTGCAGTCCTCGTGGCCAGACATGGCTTTATTGCTCCATTTCCCTCTTTCTCTCCTAACCCACGTCCTGCTTTTTGCCATCATCTAAAAATGGCCACGTTCCGATATGGTTTTCTGGTAGAACGCCCAGCTTCACTAGGTGCCTATGAGTCCCAGTGTTGCAAGGCAGAGAGGAAAACTTTTCTCTATCTCAGTGGTATGCAGTGAAATTTTTCTCAGGGGAACAGTGAGGGCCAGAGGCAGCAGCTTGTGAGGGGATGTCACTCGCATGAGCATCCCACCTCCCTCCCTATGTGGGCAGAAGCTTCCCGGGCTTTGGGAAAGGAGGCGCTATGCTTTAATACTTACCAGAGACATTTAGGGGAATAGCCTAGTCCCCCTCGTCCACTAACCACACAAAACTGCTCTATCTGCTTTCTCTGTGCCAGTTCAAGAAGGACACTGACAAACTGGAACGTGTCCAGAGGAGGGCAACCAAAATGGTCAAAGGCCTGGAAACGATGCCTTATGAGGAACGGCTAAGGGAGCTGGGCATGTTTAGCCTGGAGAAGAGGAGGTTAAGGGGTGATATGATAGCCATGTTCAAATATATAAAAGGATGTCATATAGAGGAGGGAGAAAGGTTGTTTTCTGCTGCTCCAGAGAAGCGGACACGGAGCAATGGATCCAAACTACAAGAAAGAAGATTCTACCTAAACATTAGGAAGAACTTCCTGACAGTAAGAGCTGTTCGACAGTGGAATTTGCTGCCAAGGAGTGTGGTGGAGTCTCCTTCTTTGGAGGTCTTTAAGCAGAGGCTTGACAACCATATGTCAGGAGTACTCTGATGGTGTTTCCTGCTTGGCAGGGGGTTGGACTCGATGGCCCTTGTGGTCTCTTCCAACTCTATGATTCTATGATTCTATGTTTAATCAAGTTAGTAGTCCTCATGACTGCCCAGAGTTGCCTGGAAATTTGAGGGCATCACCTGGGAGAAGTCTCAGGAGACAGATAGGTTGCAGAGGAAGCTTTTCGGTGGTTTACATGGGGGGGGGCAGCTTCACTGCCCTGTATTCTCTAGCTCCTTGCTTCTTACCCTGATTGCTGGTAGAAAGTGGATGAATTTCACACGATTGGTGCAGTTTGGAGAATTAGCTTTTCATGCTGAAGAATTTGAATTTTGCCAGTGCGCGGCCTGCAGCCCTGGTTCTTGACCACCTGAGGGAACAAACGAGGACGCACCATATGTGAGAGGCAGCGGTGGTGTAGTGGTTAGAGTGTCAGACCAGGACCTGGGAGTTCATATCCCCACTTGGCCATGAAGCTAACTGGGCAACTTTGTGCAAGTCTCTGCCTCTCGGACTAACCTACCTCACAGGGTTATTGTGGGGGCTAAATGAGGAGTGGGGGGGGGGTGAGCCAGGCATACCACGTTGAGCTCCTGGGAGAAAAGAAGGTGAGATACAATTCCATGTATGCAATTTATTCATGCAGTAAATACAGTGGTACCTCAGGCTACATACGCTTCAGGTTACATATGCTTCAGGTTACAGACTCCACTAACCCAGAAATATTACCTCGGGTTAAGAACTTTGCTTCAGGATGAGAACAGAAATCGTGCTCCGGCGGCGCGGCAGCAGTGGGAGGCCCCTTTAGCTAAAGTGGTGCTTCAGGTTAAGAACAGTTTCAGGTTAAGAACGGACCTCTGGAACGAATTAAGTACTTAACCCGAGGTACCACTGGAAACAAATGCCCCAATACAGCTTATTTTAAATCAGGCTCCTCCGAGGCAAGACCAGTGGTGGTGTAGGGGTTTGAGTTTTGGACTAAGACCTGGGAGACCAGGGTTCGAATCCTCCTACTTGGCTATGAAGCTCACCGACTGTGAATTTGGTGTCTAGTCGCTGCCTCTCAGGGTCATTTTGGGGATTAAATGAGGAAGGGGAGCAGATCCAGGTACGGCACTTTGAGCCGCTTGGACAAAAGGGGTGGGTGGAAGTACAATAAATAAACAAATGCCCCCTGAACGGCCCGGGTACGGGGGAGCAGGGTCCGTCCTCCCCGTTCGCTCTTAGTAGAGTTGTCGCTTGCCCAGGCAAAAAGCTGGAAGAAAGGAAGCAGCAGTTTCTCCACCGTTCCTTCACTGTTCTCTGTTGTCCGTAGCCAGAAGGTCCCCCCTCGGCGCTGGAACTTGGCATCCCCAGGTTCCGGCTGGAATCCTTTGTAGAACTCGGCCGAGCGGGGAGAGGGAGGCTGCAGAAGTTCTCGGGACTTGGAGTCCCAAGGCGCTGCTGGGAAACTTGGAGGAGCTATTTTTGGAGGCCTAGTAAATCCGCCGCCGTTCCATTTGGCTGAGGCCCCCCTTCCTTTCCTGTGGAGTAATATTTCTCGGTGCTGATCAACAGCGGCCGCCTCCTGGCCTCGGGAGCAGCCAGCCTGTGTGTGTGTGTGCATATGTACGTGTGTGCATGTGTGCGTCTGTGCAGTTGTCCAGCTCAGTGTTCAAATCTCCAGGTCGGCAGCAGACCTGCTGTAAGCCGAGGGGCTTCTGCCTCCTCTGGTGATGTTTGTTCGGGGCAGAAAAAAGAAAGTCCTTCACTCAGGGCAGAGCGAAACCATGGAACTCCCTCCCACAGGAGGCACAGATGGGCAGCAACCTAGATGGCTTTAAAAGAGGATCCGACCAATTAATGGAGGAAAAGGCTATCGATGGGTACCAGCCACAATGGCTGTGCTCTGCCTCCCCAGTTAGAGGCAGCAATGCTTCTGAATACCAGCTGCTGGAAACCGCAGGAGGAAAGAGTTTCTGTTGCACTCAGGTCCTGCTTGCAGGTTTCCCACAAACCTATGGGCAGCCCCTGTGAGAACAGGATGCTGGACTAAGTGGATAGCTCAGGTGGTTAGAGCGTGGTGCTGACAATGCCAAGGTCGCAGGTTCGATCCCCGTAAGGACAGCTGCATTGCAGGGGGTTGGATTAGATGATTCTCAGGATCCCTTCCAATTCTACGATTCATTTATTTATACATACATACATACATACATACATACATGGGGACGCGGGTGGCGCTGTGGGTAAAACCTCAGCGCCTAGGACTTGCCGATCATCAGGTTGGCGGTTCGATTCCCCGCGGCGGGGTGCGCTCCCGTCGTTCGGTCCCAGCGCCTGCCAACCTAGCAGTTCGAAAGCACCTCCGGGTGCAAGTAGATAAATAGGGACCGTTTACCAGTGGGAAGGTAAACGGCATTCCGTGTGCTGCGCTGGCTTGCCAGATGCAGCTTTGTCATGCTGGCCACGTGACCCGGAAGTGTCTGCGGACAGCGCTGGCTCCCGGCCTATAGAGTGAGATGAGCGCACAACCCTAGAGTCTGGCAAGACTGGCCCGTACGGGCAGGGGTACCTTTACCTTTTTACATACATACATACATACCCTGCCCATCTGGCTGGGTTTCCCAGCCACTCTGGGCAGCTTCCAACAGAATATTAAAAACATGAGAAAACATCAAACATAAAAAACCTCCCTAAACAGGGCTGCCTTCAGATGTCTTCTAAAAGTCAGATACAGTCATACCTTGGGTTACAGATGCTTCAGGTTGCGTTTTTTCAGGTTACGGACCGCCCAAACCCGGAAGTACCAGAACGGGTTACTTCCGGGTTTCGGCAGCCGCGCATGTGCAGAAGCGCTAAATTGCGCTTTGCGCAAGCGCAGAAGCACCAATTCGCAACCTGCGCATGTGCAGATGTGCCACTGCAGGTTGCGAACACTGCGGGTTGCGAACATGCATCCTGCACGGATCACGTTTGCAACCCAAGCATCCACTGTGGTTTCCTTTAGGCGTTCCACAGGGCGGGCGCCACTACTGAGAAGGCCCTCTGCCTGGTTCCCTGTAACCTCACTTCTCGCAGTGAGGGAACCGCCAGAAGGCCCTCGGCACTGGACCTCAGTGTCCGGGCTGAACGATGGGGGTGGAGACACTCCTTCAGGTATACAAGGCCGAGGCCATTTAGGGCTTTAAATGTCAGTTTGAATTGTTCTCAGAAATGTACTGGGAGCCAATGTAGGTCTTTCAGAACCGGATGTTTATAGGTTCTCGGCGGCCACTCCCAGTCACCAGTCTAGCTGTCGTGGCTTGGTGGGCCATTGGCCCAATCCAGCAGGCTATTCTGATGGGGCAGATGGGAGTTCTAGTGCAAAACAGCTGAAGGCTGGTTTTAAAAAAAATGGCTTAAGCTTTCACAAATGAAAGGGGCAGCGGTCCCTGGATGCTTGTGCCGTCACAAATTCCTTAGTCCTTAATGTGCCACGGGGCTCTTCTTTTTTGCCGCCCTCTCTGGAAACAGTTGCCACACAGGAAAGCTAGCGATGCTCCTCTGCATTTTGCCTGTGTATTTAAAAGGCTGAATAACCAACTAATACCTGAGTTTTTCTAACTAACTCCCCCCCCTCCCTCAACTCCTCCTTTGCATGTCTGTAGCGCCTTGGCCGGATCCTATCCAAAGCACTTCCGCTGGGGCCAGAGTAGTGTCTCCACCGTCCATGGGGTAAGTAAGTGCTTTGCCTGCCATCTCACAGGTGTTGGGAACTGGGTGTTCTCTGGGTTTCTGTGAGGGGGGGTTTATTTTAAAAAATCTTTCTGCTGTGTGCATGCTAAGCTCTTTCCTTCTCTAGGCTTAGCCTGCTGCTGCCTAATAATGTTTCTGTGCTTTTCTAGATTTCTTTCTGGTGTCCGTCTTTGGGCTTTCTGGAACCTTCTGCCTCCTTCCTGTGTGGGGACTGTGTACCTGTCAATGTCTGTTCAGTGGTGGTTCCCAGGGGGTGGAAATGAGGCACTTTTCTCAGGGATTAGTCTGGTTCTTAAGAAGCAAAGTCTTGAATTGGAAACCTGAAGGAAGGGTGGTGTTCTCAGCAGCCTCTTGGGGCCAGGGGGGTTGCCTCTGCCTGCAGTCCCCCGTCCCACGAGTCACCTAGTCTGGAAATCTTCAATGTGCAGCCTGCTAAAGACCCATGTCCTCATGAAGGAAGGTTGATGATGCTGTAAGTGAACTAGCCCTAAAACACAACCTTTTTAGGTTCCCGTCACCTGGCTGGGCAATAGTAAACAGCACCCCCCAAATTTCAACCACTTTCCATTTTCGGTTTTTGTTCTGTAAACGAAACACATCCCAAAAAACCATCCGATTTCTACAAATAGGGTGGTGTTTGTTTGCCTACCCCACTATTATTAACCTGTTGAGGTAAAAAATAAAAAAGTCTTGTATTTTCAAAGTAACCCAGAGAAGCTAAAAACTCTAGCTTCTGACACACCCCACCTGGTTTTACTTGGAGCCATTTTACCACCCCAAAGCCTATTTTATTTTAGCTCAGCTTTTTTGTTTGCTTGCTTGCTTTCTTCATAAAATTGATTCACTGCTTGATGGTAAAAAAAGGAAAGAAAGAATGCCTCAAAGCGGTTCATAAAACAGTCATATCAAGAAAAAATTACAACCCTATTTTAAAACTGACAAAAGTTAGAATACCGAATCAAATTAAAAACCTTCCTCCAAAACTGTCCCTGTCACTCTTTTAGTTTCCATTTTAAAACGCTGCATTGTCTGCCCAAAGTGAGCTACCTTCTTTTAACCAGGAGTCGGAAGGAGGGACCCCAGGAGCCATCTAGTCTGGCCCCCGCATTTATTCATTGCAGTCCATCTTTGCTATTATCTGCTGGAGTTTCTCCACAGAGACTCCAGCGTCAGGAAGACGGTCCTGTTCACACTTATTCTGGAGCAAACCTCAATTAACACAATGCGACATACTCCCAAGCAAACTTGTTTCTGGTAATTAATTCTCTCAGGAGCCCAGAGTGACCCAGACCCAGCTAATACGTTCTTGAAAACCTAAGCACTGCTAATAGCATTCTAAACACAGTTTAAAGCGCTATTACGAAAGGTTTAAAGCCATTCTCTCAAGGCTTGCCAGGATCAGTGTCTTGAAGACACCCAATGCCTGAGTGAGCAGGAATGTTTTAAAACATCTCCTGAATGCCAGTCCTGAGGGAGACAGGTGCACCTCACAAGGGAGGGTGTTCCACACACAGGGAGCCACCACTGAAAAGGTCTTGCCAGGGGGTCAGTGCCAACTGGGTAGCACCAATCGTAGGGTCCAAGATGGTTGCTATTGGGGAAAGCGCCCATTTAGGTACTCGGGCCCCAATTCAGTTAGGACTTGATACGCTCGTACTAGGCCTTGAATCGGGCCTGGTAGTTCAGCAGCAGTCAGTGCAACCTTTTCAGGACCAGCGATGCATGTTCCCTTCAAGAACATGCGCCACTATCGGCCGCATTCTGCCCTAGCTGCAGCCTGCAGGCCGTCTTCAAGGGCAGCCCCACATTCAACACATTGCAGTAGTCAAGTAGAAGGTGACTAGCGCATGGGCAACTGAGGCCAGGCTATGCCAGTGTAGGAACGGTCATAGCTGGCGAACCGGCATCCTTTTCTGTAGGCATTCCTTCAAGGTTTGTTTGGTGTGTGTTTTAGATTAGACACCTTGCACCCCTCTCTGAAATGACGCTCCAGCAAAGTTAGTCACCTGCTGACACCCGCTAGGGGGTCTCTGGCTTAGTGGCACCTCTGTTGGGTGCGCAAGGGTAGTGGGGAGGCTCCCACCCTCTTCGCACGGGTGTCCCGCCAGCCGTCTGTTCCACACGTCCCCGTTTTCTCAATTATCCCCTCTCTTTTTTCCCCCCTCGTAGCTGCGTGCGAGGGAAACTTCACCTGCAAGGACAATGAGGTCTGTGTGAGGCCCAATGAATGCCGCTGCCGCCATGGTTACTTTGGTGCCAACTGTGAAACCAGTGAGTACAGAGGACAGGGTCGTGTAGTGGTTACAGCGCCGGACTAGGACCCAGGAGAGACTTGAGGGCCAGTCACTGCCTCTCAGCCTGAGCTACCTCACAGGGTGGTTGGTGGGAATTAAATGAGGAGGGGAAGCTCCTTGGGAGAAAAGGTGATATATTAATACAACAAATAGCGGAATAAATGTGTGGTAGGATTTGCTTTAAATCATGACTGACAGATGTACACACACACCCTGTTTTTTGAATTGGGCTTGAACTTAATAATTGAAATTTGCCCCCAGCTGACAGACAGCTTTACGCCTGTCAGTGTATGTGTGTGTGTGTTTAAATTGACAGCATTTTTAGCACCTTTGTGGTTTTACTAAGCGGTCCACTGTAAACGGCTTAGAGGCCTTCTGTTCTGGTACATGGCATCTCATTTTTGTTAAATATAAAATAAAAGGGCTATTCAGAGTTGACCTGAGACATTTCAATTCTTAAAGGTTGAATATGCATATACTGAACATTTAAAAATTGAAATGACACATACAGTCATACCTCTTGTTGCGTTCGCTTCATGTTGCGGATTTTCGGGTTACGGCAAACCTGGAAGTGTATACTTCCGGGTTTCACCGCATACACAGAAGTGTTCTGCACGCTTCGCACATGCGCAGAAGAGTTCTGCATGCTTTGCACGTGCGCATAAGCGCTCCGGAATGGATCATGTCCATAACTAGAGGTACCGCTGTATATGATGCAGTATTCCATAATACAACAAAACCTCTATGTTAAGGGCTGTATTGAATGTTTTTTATTATTATCATTATCACTGATTTATTAATTCCCTTCTCAATAAGACGATTTATGCAACCCAGCCAGATGGGTGGGTATTATTATAATTATTATACTGTTCATAAAAACACAACTACATCAAATATATTTTAAACAAGACTCTCCTACTGGGTGGTAGTCATCCTTGGTTTACCCAGAGTAGACCCATTGAAATTCACAGGCCTTGCTTAGTCATGGCCAATATACAATGCACTGTACACATCTCTACATTTACACCTGTTGCTCCGCCTACTTTGGCCTGTGGCCCCGCCCACCACCACCATGTGGCCCTCAGAAGGAGTGAATGCGGCCCTCGGTCTCGATTTTTTTTTTAAAAGGTTCCCGCTCCCCCAGCCCCTGCGCTAACCTTGCTGTTGTCATCCTCCCCATCCCCCAGAGTGTCCCCGCCAGTTCTGGGGCCCCGACTGCAAGGAGATGTGCCAGTGCCACCCCAACGGGCAATGCGAGGACGTGACGGGCCAGTGCACCTGCAACGCCAACCGCTGGGGGCCCAAGTGCGAGAACGCCTGCCTGTGCAAGCACGGCAAGTGCGACCAGAAGACGGGCAAGTGCACCTGCGAGCCCAACTGGTGGGGCCCCCAGTGCTCCAGCGCCTGCTACTGCAGCCTCAACTCCCAGTGTGACCAGCAGGTGGGCACCTGCATCTGCCAGCCGGGCTGGTGGGGCCGCAGCTGCAACAACCAGTGCTCCTGCAACAACTCGCCCTGCGAGCAGTTCACGGGCCGGTGCCAGTGCCGGGGGCGCACCTTCGGCCCCCGCTGCGACCGCTACTGCCAGTGCCACATGGGCAAGTGCAACCAGCTGGACGGGACCTGCACTTGTGAGCCGGGATACCGGGGGAAGTTCTGCAGGGAGCCCTGCCCGGCCGGATTCTACGGGCAAGGCTGCCGGAGGAGGTAAGGAAGGGGGGGCAGCAGTCATAGAATCATAGAATCTTAGTAAAGGTAAAGGGACCCCTGACCATTAGGTCCAGTAGTGACCGACTCTGGGGTTGCGGTGCTCATCTCACTTTACTGGCCAAGGGAGACGGCGTACAGCTTCCGGGTCATGTGGCCAGCATGACTAAGCCGCTTCTGGCGAACCAGAGCAGCGCACAGAAACGGCGTTTACCTTCTCGCCGGAGCGGTACCTATTGATCTACTTGCACTTTGACGTGCTTTCAAATTGCTAGGTTGACAGGAGCAGGGACCGAGCAACGGGAGCTCACCCCATTGCAGGGATTCGTTCTGCCGACTTTCTGATCGGCAAGTCCTAGGCTCTGTGGTTTAACCCACAGCGCCACCCGCGTCCCTCATAGAACCTTAGGAGACCCCCAAAGATCATCTGGTCCAATCCCCCAGCCAAGAGTCCCCTGCGAAACGTGTGGGGCGGAATTGCAAATCGGGCCTAGAGGAAACTCACGCGCCGAAAGGTGGATCGGTGCTCTGGTTTTGGGAGGAGGAGGGATGGCCCAGAATAATATCCCAAGCCCTGCCCCTGACTCCTCCCACTTAGTCACGCTTCCTCAGCTTCCCACCATGGGAGCCAGCATGGTGTAGTGGTTAAGAGCGGTGGACTCGTAATCTGGTGAACCGGGTTCGCTTCCCTGCTTCTCCACATGCAGCTGCTGGGTGACCTTGGGCCAGTCACACTTCTCTGAAGTCTCTCAGCCCCACTCACCTCACAGAGTGTTTGTTGTGGGGGAGGAAGGGAAAGGAGATGGTTAACCGTTTTTGAGACTCCTTAAGGGGAGTGAAAGGCGGGATATCAAGTCCAAACTCCTCCCCTTCTTCTTCTTCTTCTTCTTCTTCTTCTTCTTCTTCTTCTTCTTCTTCTTCTTCTTCAATTTAGCTTTCCTGTAAACTAGAATGTGAGAAGAGCTTTGTACCTGGTTCAAGCCAAATGGGGCCCATCTTTTTTTCTCTTTTCTTTTTGAAATAATTTTCATTTGATTTTACAACCACAAAGTTATAACAATACATAACCATACATTGAGATTTCTCTCAAGTGTTATTAAAATCCTGCTAATGTTTTTATCTGCTCACGGTGGTCTCCTAAATAAGTTGCAGATTTCCCCCATTCTTTCTTAAACTTTTTGTCTTCTTGGTTCCTGAGCTTTCCGGTCAGTTTTGCCATTTCAGCATACCCCAACAGCTTAATTTGCCATTCCTCTCTGGTAGGGACTTCCATCTCTAGGCTAGTAGCATCCGTGCTGCTGTTGTCTCATACATAAAAAGTCTTTTTTGCCTTTTTGCAATCTTGGTACCTACAATTCGTAATATAAAAGCTTCTGGGTTTTGTTTTGTTTTACAAAAGTTATTTTAAACATTTTTTCCAGTTCATGATATATCATTTCCCAGAATGCTTTTATTACCTTACACAGCCACCACATGTGATAAAAGGTACCTATCTAGCCTAATCTCTGGAAACTGTGGGTTTCCATGTTCCTAAATGCTTAGCTTTTTGGAGTGCACAGAACAAGTCCTCCTTGGCTAACCCCATTCATCTTCTCCAGAGTCACCCTAGGCCAAACTTGGTCCTCCAGCTGTTTTGGGACTACAATTTCCATCATCCCTGACCGCTGGTCCTGTTAGCTAGGGATGATGGGAGTTGTAGTTCCAAAACAGCTGGAGGGCCAAGTTAGGCCAGCACTCCCCTAGGAGCTCATCTTCAATGGCTGACTCACCGCCTTAAATTCTGATTGCCTCCCATCAGTATTAAAAGGGGAGGCGTTTTCTCTGTAGCTAAAAAAACCCCTCTCCTTTCATGTTCATTGGACAGTTCTAGGATGCTAGAGGGTGGGACCCTGCTGCAGAAATAGTAACAGGTCTTCCACCTGCCGTGACCCCAGCCCGCTACACTTGGGGAGGACCAGTTGCTTTGCAGGGCTTTGTTGATCTCCTTCCTGACTGACCTGCCTCTCTGTGGCTTTTCCAGGTGTGGGCAATGCAAGGAGCTTCAGCCCTGCACCATTGCGGACGGGCGCTGCCTGGCATGCGAAGCTGGCTGGAACGGCACCAAGTGCGACCAGATCTGCTCGGCAGGCTTCTACGGGGAGGGCTGTGACCAGACCTGTCCTCCCTGCAAGGACGGCCACACCTGCAACCACATCAACGGCAAGTGTTCTCACTGCAATCCTGGCTGGATCGGGGACAGGTGAGTCTAGCAAGGGAGTTTGGGCTTCTCAAGGGCCCTTAGAGCACCAGGCTGTGAGTTGCCCCACCTCCATCTTTATTACCACAGTGCAGTGGTAGAGCAATAACAATAACAACAGTAATAATGATCTCTGTGTTGACATTTCCATTCCACCTTAAGGAACAGACATGGAATTGTTACATGTCACATGTCTGTTTACATTCCAGCACAGTATGCTGGGAACTTCTGTTGTGTGTATAGCTTTTGCTTTTAGCTGTTCTCTCTGAGACAACATGAGACAGAGACGACATGTTTCTTTGTCCTGATTTATGATTAATAAATCTGTAGTTGTAGTATGCTTCCACAAGCCTCACACCTATTCTGTGTGCACAGTTCGATCTGCTGATAGTGTGCCTGGGTGAATAAGCCCAGGTTGCTGATTTACGTTGGAGCAGAGGTGATGGTCTTCACAGCGGGATGGCTGGAAAGGAATGGCCCAGCTGGCCTTCCGGCCCTCTGCATGCCAACACTCTGTACTTACTTGCCTGATGGTTATGGGCAGGCAGATTTCAGGCTTGCCAATTCTACTTTGTTTTATATTAGATTTCCAACCTCTGCAACACCTGGTGCAAAATGCATATTGTCAGAGGCAGGATGGTTCTGAATGCCAACTGGGGGGGGGGAGCAGGTTTGGGGCTTCCCGTTGAAGCATCTGGTTGGCCCCTGTAAGAACAGGAAACTGGACTAGGTGGTCTGATTCAGCATAACCTTAAAAGACAGAGAGGATTCAAGCGCAGAGTTGCTCTGAGCACATTCTGAGCCCAACAATTAGTTTTCAGTACCAAAGCGGGTGGCGCTGTGGGTAAAAGCCTCAGCACCTAGGGCTTGCCAATTGAAAGGTTGGCGGTTCGAATCCCCGCGGCGGGGTGCGCTCCCGTTGTTCGGTCCCAGCGCCTGCCAACCTAGCAGTTCGAAAGCACTCCCGGGTGCAAGTAGATAAATAGGGACCGCTTACTAGCGGGAAGTTAAACGGCATTTCCGTGTGCGGCTCTGGCTCACCAGAGCAGCGATGTCACGCTGGCCACGTGACCCGGAAGTGTCTCCGGACAGCACTGGCCCCCGGCCTCTTGAGTGAGATGGGCACACAACCCTAGAGTCTGTCAAGACTGGCCCGTACGGGCAGGGGTACCTTTACCTTTACCTTTACCAAAGCTGGGTACTGAAGTGGAGATACAAATGTCCACTCCTAGTTAGAGTTAAGAACCTAAAAAGAGTGTCAGGCCCATCTAGTCCATCATACTGTTTGCACAGTAGCCAAGAAGGCAGGCAGGACCCAAGCCCAAGAACACTCTCCCTTCCTGCATGCAGTTTCCAGTGACTGGTCTTCAGACATCTTGCTGCCTCCATGGTTGGAGAATGACCGTCATGGCTAATAGCTATCCAAATTCGCCATGAACCTGTCCATTCTTCTTTCAAAGCCACCCAACGTCACTGGGGGAGCGAGTTCCACAGTTTAACTACGTGCTGCGTGGGGAGAACTGCTTTCAAAATAAATAAATAAAAATCCATCCTGAATCTTCCGACGTTCGGTTCTCAATTTCAGCAGCCCGATTTAGAAATATATAAATGTTGCTGCTGCTGTTATCAAGAGCTGGAGACGCTTACTAATCTACTGCAAATCAGGAAGAGATCTAACGGCAGATCCTGATCTGTTCTCCACCCGCTTGTGGTCAAGGCAATGAACTGCTGGAGATGGTGATGTGAAAAAGGCGTGTCAGTAAGCTAAGAAGCAGAAGCAAAAAGCCGTTCTTAAAAAGAAAATGGTTTTATTAAAGATTTTTGTGATACAAAACAAATAAGCAAGGAAAAGTACATACAGTATAGAACCTCCACTTTCAGCTCATATGGTCTTTTTTACAGTCTGTTTACATTTGGAATGGGGCACTATTGTCATAGATTTGGGGGGGGGAAGAGAAGGGAGTTGGGGGATGATTATTTGTTCATTCTATAGCATAGTGTTTGTGCAGAGTTTTTATGTCAGCGTCTCGTGGGTCAGTCCTTTATTTATATAGTTATCTTTTTATTGGTGTTGTGAGAGATTGGAGAGTCCAGGGTTTGCTTGGTTGTGTTTGGTTGATTGCAGTATGGCTAGTTTGTATGTGGGGGGTGGGTTTGTTGTGTCGGCCATACTGATCTGTATGTTATAATGTTATTATTGTTATAATAACAATAACAATAACAATAACAATAATAATAATAATAATTTATTTATACCCCACTCATCTGGCTGGGTTTCCCCAGCCACCCTGGGCAGCTCCCAATCTAATAATAATAATAGCGACAAAACATTAAAAGCTTCCCTAAACAGGGCTGCCTTCAGATGTCTTCTAAGTCAGATAGTTCTTTATCTCCTTGACATCTGGTGGGAGGGTGTTCCACAGGCTGGGCGCCACTACCGAGAAGGCCCTCTGCCTGGTTCCCCGTAGCTTCACTTCTCACAGTGAGAGAATAGCCAGAAGGCCCTCAGAGCTGGACCTCAGTGTCCAGGCAGAACGATGGGGATAGAGACGCTCCTTCAGGTATACTGGGCCGAGGCCGTTGAGGGCTTTAAAATTTAGCACCAACACATTGAATTGCGCTCAGAAACGTACAACAGCTGTTGTGCTGAAAGCTGTTCTGAGAGCGGCTGTTCCTTTTTGTTGCCCCCTACTGCCCGCTCACCATCTTGAACTTCCTCCAGGTGTGAGACGAAGTGTCGCAACGGGACCTACGGTGAGAACTGCGCCTTTGTCTGCAACGACTGTTTCAACGGCACGTGCGACTTCGAGTCGGGGCGCTGCCTCTGCCGACCAGGCTTCCAAGGAATTTGGTAAGTGACTCAGCACCCCAATGCAGGGTCTCCATGCTGCTCTTTTAATTATTCCTGTACAGACCTGCCCCCTGCTTCACAAACAACAATCTTTATTACGGTCCAGAGACCAAGAAAACATTACAAATCAATACAGAGTTCATACAGCCTACCTCCAGGTTAATCAAGCACTTTGTTTGGAATATAGGGCTCATTTGTTCTTGCAACCACGATAAATACTTTGCCCCTGCCAACGTTCTAGCTTTTGTCCGGTCTTCCAGTAGGAACCTGACATAGTGAGCCTCTGACTTTCCCGGGAAAGGCACCAGCAAGGGTAGTATCAGTTCAGCCCTGGCCTGCTCATACTTCGCACAATGTAACAAAATATGATTTATGGAATCGATGTCTTGAGCACATGAGCAAAGTCTGTCCTGGTAGGGAACTCCTCTCAACCTTCACAAAGAAGAAGCCTGGATAGCTCAGTTGGTTGCAGCGCAGTGCTGATAATAATAAGATTGAAGAAGAAGAAGAAGAGTTTGGATTTGATATCCCGCCTTTCACTCCCCTTCAGGAGTCTCAAAGCGGCTAACAATCTCCTTTCCCTTCCTCCCCCACAACAAACACTCTGTGAGGTGAGTGGGGCTGAGAGACTTCAAAGAAGTGTGACTGGCCCAAGGTCACCCAGCAGCTGCATGTGGAGGAGATTGCAGGTTCGATCCCCATTTTGGGACAGCTGCATATTCCTGCACAGCAGGGGGTTGGACTAGATGACCCTCAGGATCCCTTCCAACTCCTTGAATCTGTGTACAATAAGTTTAAAATGCTAAATAGTACAAATTCAACTAAATGAAGTACAGTGGTACCTCGGGTTACAGACACTTCAGGTTACAGACGCTTCAGGTTACAGACGCTTCAAGTTGCAAACTCCGCTAACCCGGAAGTAGTACCTCGGGTTAAGAACTTTACCTCAGGATGAGAACAGAAATCTTGCGGCAGCAGCGGAAGGCCCCATTAGCTAAAGTGGTACCTCAAGAACAGTTTCAGGTCAAGAATGGACCTCCAGAATGAATTACCATATTTTTCGCCCTATAGGACGCACTTTTCCCCCTCCAAAAATGAAGGGGAAATGTGTGTGCGTCCCATGGGGCGAATGCAGGCTTCTTGGCTTCAGCGATAGCAACGCGAAGCCTAGGAAGCCTGCGCTCCGGAGGCTTCGCGTTGCTTTCGCTGAAGCCAGAAGAGCCTGCCCTTTGAGGCTGGCAGTGGGGGAAAGCAGCGCTTCCCCCCATCGCCAGCCCCACAAGCTGGGTCGAAAAGCCTGCAGGAGCCGCACGTTCTTTAAAGGGTGTGCGGCTTCTGCGGGCTTTTCTATGAGGTGGGGGAATTCCGCCAAAAGCAGGAAGAAGGTCTTGGAATTCCGCAAAAGCAGGAAGAAGGTCTTGGAGTAGCGCACAGGCTGCGTGCAGCCTGTCCGCTGCTCCCAGAGCTGTGGGGGTGGGGGGAATCATATTTTTTCCTTGCTTCCCCCCCCCCCCCGAAAACTAGGTGCGCCCTATGGGCTGATGCGCCCTATAGGGCGAAAAATACAGTAAGTTCTTAAACCGAGGTACCACTGTAAAAAAAAAAACCCAACCTTTCTACAATTGTGCAGCTGATATTCCACAAAACAGTTATCACTTATTTGACGCCGTTTATGAATCGCTTCCCTTAAAGTACGTCAAAACAATTTTGAAAGGAAAAGCCGTTCCATGTATGAGAACATTGGCCGCTGCGAGAGAAGGATGCTGGACTAAATGGGCAACTGGTCTGATCCTGTAGGCTCTTCTGATGCCCTTATGTTCTTAAGTCTGTTCTGACAGGTTTTGGTGTGGGTCAGGGGTAACTAGAGAAAAGTGAAAAGCTAAACAAAAAGAGCCCTATAGAATCAGTTGTGCTGCCATTGGGCTTTTTCCTCCCAGGCCATAATGTGTTTGTGTTGCGGGGGATTTAAAAAAAAAAAATTCTCGTGATTTCCCCCCCCCCCCAAACACCAACCCAGGGAAAGAAATGAAAGTGTTTTTGCAGTTGACCGTCTGCACTTTGCTTTCTTTTGCATTCATTTAAAGATGACTCGGAAGAGCAAAGTCTCCCCCAGAAAATCACCCATGTCGTTTTCTTAATTTCTAGAGGATAAGAGGATAGAGGGACGCAGGTGGCGCTTTGGGTTAAACCACAGAGCCTAGGACTTGCCGATCAGAAGGTCGGTGGTTCGAATCCCTGTGACGGGGTGAGCTCCTGTTGCTTGGTTCCAGCTCCTGCCAACCTAGCAGTTCGAAAGCACGGCAAAGTGCAAGTAGATAAATAGGTACTGCTCCAGCGGGAAGGTAAACGGCGTTTCCGTGTGCTGCTCTGGTTCGCCAGAAGCGGCTTAGTCATGCTGGCCACATGACCCGGAAGCTGTACGCCGGCTCCCTCGGCCAATAAAGCGAGATGAGCATCGCAACCCCAGAGTCGTCTGCGACTGGACCTAATGGTTAGGGGTCCCTTTACCTTTTTAGAGGATAAGAAAAGCTGTGCCGGATCAGGCCAATGCCCATCTATTCCAGCATCCTCCTTCTTCTTTGGCGATCACTCATAGCCGAGTAAGATTGTCTTCCATTTTTTTAAAGTGAGTCTGTAAGTGACGGTGGAGGCCAATTCTGGATCCACACATCCTTCTACAGTGGGGACATAGGTTTCTGGGCAGGAGTTGATCACGGTGAGCGTTTGCCAAGTGTGCCTTCCTCTTAGCACGTTTCTCCCTTGCGTCCTGAGTTTGAGTGTCTTCAAAGCCCATTACACCTTTGGTAAAGGCTGTTCTCCAACTGGAGCGCTCGCAGGCCAGTGTTTCCCAGTTGTCAGTGTTTATACTACATTTCTTAAGATTTGCCGTGAGAGAGTCTCTGAACCTCTTTTGTTGACCACCAGCATTACGCTTATCATTTTTAAGTTCGGAAGTATCTCTGCAGAGGCAGAACATGGTCATCATGGTTATTAGCCACTGATAGCCCTATCCTGCAATCCTCTTTCAAAGCCATCCAAGTTAGTGAGCGTCACTGCCTCCTGTAGCAGTGAGTTCCACAGTTTAACTGTGCGCTGGAAACATTGCAAAGTTGCAAATCGCAACTTTGCCCACTGAATCCCAAGTCATTTCCCAATGATATAAATCTTTTTAAAAGACATTTTCAAAAACGGCATCGTGTTCTTCCTCTCTGCCTCCAGATCTGGATTTCTCGTCTCCTGGGAATTAAGGGAGAAACCAGCTTTTTATTGCTGCTGCTGTTCTACCGAGAGCTGGCCTGATTACATTTGGCTGCTTAGTCTGTTTCCAAGGCTCAATTTGGGCTCAGTGAACCATACCAGGGGGGTTTTCGGGGGGGGGGGTAGTTCCACCGGGGCGTCTCGCTGTCTTCTTCCTTAACTCTGTTAGCACAGCCCACTCTGCAAGTTTTGCCTTCAGACCATTACTCATCACTTCCTCTGTCAGCTCCAATCTGCAGCGGGGCCGTGCTTGCATTTTTCCATTTCTTGACAAATACTTGGTATATTTTCAGCACAGCAAGCACTTCTCTCTGGAAGTGTATATGGGAACTTCTCCCCCACTTTCTCAGATCTTAGTATATGTGCCAAAAGTCATCTGTCTGACACTGGATGAGAGCCGTTCCATTTGTGGTTGTGCGATGTTAAGAGTCCTTGTATCCAGCACGGGCAATTCTAGCGTTCGGGAGGAGCATCGCTCAGTGGTTAGAGCATCCGCTTCGCATGCAGGAGGTCCCAGGTTCAATCCCCAATGGCACCTCCAGGGAGGGCTAGGAGCACCCGCTGCTTGAAACCCTGGAGAGCCTCTGCCAGTCAGAGTTGGCAATACTGAGGTAGAGGGACCAATGATGTGAATCAGTATAAGGCTGCCTTATACAGTGACGGGGAAGATTTATATAAAGAAGGTCCCAGGTTAAGTCCCTGGCATCACCGGGTAAGGCTGGGCGAGAATCCCTGCCTGGAGAGTGGCTGCCAGTCAGTGCTGACACCACTAGGCTAGATGCTGATGTTTGTTGCCCACAGCAGCCCTGGCAAACGGAGGAACCTGCGCGGCTTCAGAGCTGCGTCAGCAAATGGAAAGCCCTGAGCAGGCTAAAAATAAGATTTGGTCAGGAGTTACTCATCAGCTTGCTTGCTGGCTACTGAGAATGACTGTGTGTTCAAACAGGCTCCGTGGTGTGATTGTTTTGCAAGCGAAAGCTCTTCCTCTCTTCCTTTTGCGGTTCTTTCCTCTCCACCACGAAAGTTGGAAGCAGGGATTTGTGCACAGCTTCCTTGGAAAGGAACACAGAGCAAAGTGTCCTGTTTGTCTGAAGGGGGCTCTTTGTTTCGATTTGGGCTTTTTGTTGCTGTTTTTCCATCACAAGAAAGCTAAAGGATAGGTCATAGACCTCCTACGGATGGTTTCATTGCCTCCCGCCATGCAGCCGTTGCACAGAACAGAATTTGTGCCAAGGTGCTGTTTTGTTTATTTATTGATCAGAATTCGTATATATATTGCCCCTTTCTAGAACAAACAACAACAATAACACAAGACCCTGGGGCTTACTCTCTTTCCTCTTAAAATAAAGGGCAATATCCATCTAAATAGACCTGCTTGCATTTTAGCTGAGTGTCCTTCTTCCGATGACCCTCCAAATTTGTTTTGGGTGTTCCTTCATCCCTCTGGAGCAGATTTGGGGTGGCAAAGAGGGAGGAGAGGGAGAGGAACTTCTGTTGTGCAAGCAAAGATCTTTGCACTAGTACAGTGTTTCCCAAACATGAGTTTCCAGCTGTTTTGGGGACTACAGTTCCCATCATCCCTGACCGCTGGTCTTGCTAGCTGGGGATGTTGGGAGTTGTAGTCCAAAAATAGCTGGAAACCCAAGTTTGGGAAATACTGCGTTAGCAGCTCTATTTAACTGGATGCCTCCCCAAGATTCTAGTCCTCATGGTTCAGAATAAAAACCTGGTTTAAATGGGAACGTAAGAACCTGCCTTCTGCCAAATCTGACCATTGGTCCACCCAGCTCAGTTTTGTCCACACTGACTGGCAGCAGCTCTCCATTCAGCACCATGTTTTGAACTATAGTTCCTATCAACCCAGCACCATACAGCCATACTGGCTGGAGCTGACGGGAGACAAAGTCCAAAACATCTGGTGGGTGCCAGGTGAGCAAAGATTGCTTTATTTTATATATATATATATATATATATATATATATATATATATATATATATATAAACATTTTATTTGATTTTACAAATACAAAATTCCAACAATACAGTGGTACCTCGGGTTAAGAACTTAATTCGTTCTGGAGGTCTGTTCTTAACCTGAAACTGTTCTTAACCTGAGGTACCACTTTAGCTAATGGGGCGTCCCGCTGCCGCCGCGAGATTTCTGTTCCCATCCTGAGGTAAAGTTCTTAACCCGAGGTACTACTTTCGGGTTAGCAGAGTCTGTAACCTGAAGCGTCTGTAACCCGAGGTACCACTGTACTTCATTGAGTTGAATTTGTAATATTTAGCATTTTAAACTTATATTTAGCATTTTAAACTGAGCGGAGTCTGTAACCTGAATCGTCTGTAACCCGAGGTACCACTGTATCACAATTACACTCAAAATGCAAGATTCTCTTGACTCTCAGACTCCACCCCCCCCCCCCCAATTCCCTCCATGGACCTTTATGTTATCCTTTCCAACTGCATATTATCTCCTCCTCTATATTTTCAATTCATTATCCAAAGTTTTTGTTAACGTTGCGAGTGTTGCTAAAAACATGCCGGTGTTTTCATTTGTTTACAGCGGTCTCTCAGATAAAATGTAAATTCCTCCCGTTCTTTTTGAAAGCTTTCGTCCTCTTGATTTCTGATTCTTCCAGTCGTTTTTGCCATTTCTGCATATTCCAGCAATTTACTTTGCCATTCCTCTCTGGTAGGGGCTTCTTTCCATCCCTGGGCTAAAAGCATCCTTTTAGCCCACAGCATATCCTGCTTTGAAAACTACCTGGACTCCTGACCGTCACCACTTTTTGTGACAGCAGGTCCTGCAAATAAATTCCACGTTGTGCGAAGAAGTCCTTTAGAGCAGGCCTGCTTGCAGCTGCTCTGTGGGCTGTGAGTGGCCCCTACCCTTTTCTCTGCCAAGAGGCACGTGGCACCGGGGAGGCAGGGACCCTAGCCAGCAGGAGAGCTTTGGATGTTCAAGAGGCATGAAAATCCCTGACAGAATCTGATGGCTGTGGAATGGCAGCAGCTGCTCTCGTCTGACATTCAGCCAGCAACTTTGCAGCTTGGACCTTCCTTTAGCTGAAATACAGAATTGCAGAGCTGAAAGGAAACCCAAGGGCCACGCAGCCCAACCCCACACAATGCGGCGATCGCACCCTGGCAGGTGACCACCCAACCTTTTGCCAGATGTTGTGCCAACCAGATACAATAAAGGGATCGTAGCGATATGGGAAGCTGCTTTATACTGAGTCAGAATCTCGGTCCATAAGACCGTTGGAAGAGCCCAGCAGGATCACACCGGCGACCCAACTAGCCCAGTATCCTCTGCTCACAGTGGCCAGCCAGACACCTATTATGGGAAGCCCAAGATCAGGACCTGAACACGAGGGCAGCCCCTTCCCCACTGCTGATTCCCAGCAGCTGGCCTTCACCTGCAACCTGCTCAATGCTGTCTGCACTGACAGACAGCAGCTCTCCAGAATGCCCTTTTTTTGTCAGCCTTCTTTGCATAGCTTTGCTGTAGAGAAAGAGAGCAACCCATGCCTAGTGCTGAATTGACACACATTTAATTGGGATGTAACCCGTTCCTACACACAGACAGGTGATCATAGACCTTTACAGTGGTACCTCAGGTTAAGCACTTAATTCGTTCCAGAGGTCCGTACTTAACCTGAAACTGTTCTTAACCTGAAGCACCACTTTAGCTAATGGGGCCTCCTGCTGCTGCTGCGCTGCCGGAGCACAATTTCTGTTCTCATCCTGAGGCAAAGTTCTTAACCTGAAGCACTATTTCTGGGTTAGCGGAGTCTGTAACCTGAAGCGTATGTAACCTGAAGCGAATGTAACGTGAGGTACCACTGTATTATTATTATTATTATTATTATTGACAAAGTAATAATCATACATAAATAAGAATAGAAATGTCCACCCCACCACCGAGACCATTCAAAGTTTCAACACCCCTTGCGATGGTTTGACCCCTTTCCGTTTTAACAGTACAAATTCTACAAACACCCTCCATGTCTCCTCAAAATCATTTCTCCTGCGTATTCCCCCCGTCTTACCTTAATGGCACATGTTGATTTATCATCAATAGCTATATCTCATACCTCTTCATACCATTCTTCCATTTTATAGTCTGCTTGCCACTTCCACTTCCTAGCTATTATAATTCATGCAGCTGTCAATAAATTTGTGAGCAAGTCTTTCCTAGCCTGTGAACCTTCCACCCCACCCCATCGTAAATTGATAATAATGCTACCTCTGGTCAGCTTTAGACAGGTGATCATAGACCTTGAAGGCTGGGTTGCGGCCTTATCAGTTTTCTTTTCTGAAATTCAGCATGTTTCTAGTTCTCATGGCCAGCCATGGTCTTATCATTCCATTTTCCTCCGTCTCTCCTAACCCTTATTTTTGTCTTTCGACATCAGCTGGAAACGACGACATTCTGATATGCTTTCCGTTAGGACACCTTTGGGTGATTTAATAGCCACCCCTGCTTCTGGAGGGGAGAGCAAAGAGTGACTTACCTGCCTTCTCTCTCTCTTTTCCCCCACTCACTTGATAATTCCTTCCTCAGGTGTTGTGGGAATGTTCAGGGAGGCAGGAGAGCATATATTGTTTATTAATATCCTTCCTAACTTGAGTCCTTCTATAACTTAGCAGAGTTTTAACATTCCCCTTTAAACACACAGTGGGTAGCTGGTTGCAAGCTTGTTTAAGCTTCTCAGTACTGATTCCTGGTAAGATCCCTTATTTCCCTATTAAAAGGATAAACACGCCACAATCTTATTTAAGGTATATAAAAGAAGTTTACTCACATCATCATCAGTTCACAGTTGGATCCCTGAAGGCAGATTTAGTTACAGATATATACATGTGAGTCTATCCCATATGGAGATAGTCTCTTTGTCCTCTGAAAAAAGCTGCTCCAATAAAGAAAGGAAGCCAAAGAGAGACTGTGTGCTGCGTGCCTGGTGCTTTTGTTACCTGCACAGGTAAGGTCACGCCCACCTCTAGTCACATGCAAAAGGAAGTATGTCCCAGCCCAGGAGGAAACAGGAAGTTTTCGACTGGCTGGAACAAACATCCCCTTTGCATGTCCACTCTAGGCAAACAAGGAATGTTGTACTTGACTGCTACTTATGTATCACATCCCACAGGTGTAATGTGACATGCCAAACTGGTCACTACGGGGTGAACTGTTCTGAATCCTGCAAGTGCCACGAAGATTCTTGCGACCCACTGACCGGATCTTGCCACATGGGTAAGTGGCTTGGGGGAACAGACATCACCAGCATCCATCAGCTGAGTCGAGTCCTGGGCTGCTAGTTCCGAACTGTTCGCATTGGGAAGTTTGGAGTCTGCAGAGTTCTATGGCAAGGCTCCCTCTGTAGGCTAACAGGACTAGTTTCCTTCCTACCTAACTAGGGATGAGAGATAAAATTGATTCCATCTGCGTCCAAAGGCAAACTTGACTAAATTCACCCTTTATTTAAAAAATAATAATAATAGGTGAGTCAAAACACTACAATTTTTTGCCCTTCTCTGAATTTTGCAATTCAGTTATCCAGCCAAGTCGGATAAATGCATAAGTTTGTGAAGGTGACATAGGAAAAGGCATCATATTAGGGGGACTGTTTTGACAAAATATGCACACTAGGCAATTTTGTGTCCAAAAATGTAGTTTAAGTAGAAAGACATGCTAAAATGCTGATGAATTTGCATCAGGACTTTCTTATTTTTTATTTTTTTAAAAAAAATGCAAACTGATGCGGAAATGTGGAGAACTGAATTTAAGATTGAGAAACTGAAAGGAATTGGAATTATATGCCTGCCGAACCACTTAGAACTGCAGTGTCTTTCTGCACGTTCAAGGAGTTAATCCTTTGGTGTGGCAGCATCTATACTTTGGAACTCCCTGCCCCTTTACAATCACGTAGCTGCCATCACTGTGTTGTTGTTTTTCAACACCTGCCAAAAACCTATTTTGCTTATTTCAGCAAGCCTACCTGGATGTGGGGAAGGTCGGCGGTTCAAATCCCCGCGGCAGGGTGAGCTCCCATTGCTCGGTCCCTGCTCCTGCCAACCTAGCAGTTTGAAAGCACGTCAAAGTGCAAGTAGATAAATAAGTACTGCTGCGGCGGGAAGGTGAACGGCGTTTCCGTGGGCTGCTCTGGTTCTCCAGAAGCGGCTTAGTCATGCTGGCCACATGACCTGGAAGCTGTCTGTGGACAAACGCTGGCTCCCTCGGCCAATAAAGCGAGATGAGCGCCGCAACCCCAGAGTCGGTCACGACTGGACCTAATGGTCAGGGGTCCCTTTACCCCTTACCTTTTACCTGGATGTGTAAAGTTGACATGCATTTTAATAGGTTAATTTTATTTTATAATGTCTATATTTTTTAATGTGGGGGGGGCTGTTGTTTCTGCGTAATTTAATTTGTAACTCTGACTTTGATCATTTCAATCATTTCAATGCATGTTCTATTTCTGGGAACTGCTGAGAGTTTTGGGTTTTTTTACAATGGGGGGTGTTGTTTCTCTCCCGATTCCATTTCAGAGGCTAACCAGCGGATGGGTGTCATTGGAGCCGGTGCCCTCTTGGCCTTCCTCCTCCTCCTCCTCCTCTCCCTCCTGTGTTGCTGCTGCGTTTGCCGCAAGAAAGACCACTCCCGGGAGTAAGCATCAGTGCTGGGAACCCTGAGTCCATTGGCAGGGGGGCTACCAAGGCTTCTTGGTGGGCAGGAGGGAGGGTGATTGAGGGGGTCTGGTCTGCTTCTGCCGAAGGTGTCTGCATTTGGGACTTTTCAGTTTAGAGAAAGGGTGAGCAAGGGGCCACATGATAATGAATAAAATTGTACATGGCAGGGGGAGAAGTGTTTTCCTCCCTCTCTCATCACCCTCGAATTCGCGGACGCCCAACAAAGCTGAATATTGGAAGATTCAGGACAGATAAAATTTGAGTCCTTCGCGTAGCTTCTTAAATTATGGTACTCCCTGCAACTTGTATTTTAATGGTGAATTTTGGGTATAACGGAGATGCAAAAAGATTTGGTTTGTTATAAAAGATGCAGGAGGAAAACAAGAAAAAAAATATTCTGAATCTCAGAAGCCAGAACAGCAAGAGGGATCACTGCGCAGTGAAAGCAGCAATCCCTCTTGCTATTCTGGCTTCTGAGATAGCTGCGCAGCCTGCATTCACTCCATAAGACGAACACACATTTCCCCATACTTTTTAGGAGGGAAAAAGTGAGTCTTATAGAGCAAAAAATACGGTAAATTTACAAAGATATGGTACTCCCTGCCACAGGAGGCAGTGATGTCTGACAAATTGGATGGGTTTAAAAGAGGATAGGAAGAATTCACATGTGAGAAAGCTGAAAATAGTATAGCCCCTTCTGCCACCTCAAGACTCTACTACTTCCTCATTGTGCTTGCCCATGTTGACCAGACACAGTGCCAGGAGACTCATAGAATTGTAGAGATGGAGGAGCATCTACTCCAACACTCTGCAATGCAGAAAGAGGGAGAAACCCTAACAGAGGACAGTAAAGCAAAGTGATGGGGGCCTTCGTCACGCTACCCACCAGGACAACCCTGGTCCCAGTCCATCTGCATCCACGCTGTTAACTTCTGCCAGGAGTCTAACCCAAAATGCACATCTTCCCTTGCAGCTCAAACCAGGACCCACCCCATAAGAAATCCCCAAGGCGTCTTTGTGGGAGGTTCAGCCGCATCAGCATGAAACTTCCACGCATCCCTCTTCGCCGCCAGAAGCTGCCAAAGGTTGTAGGTAAGTCCCAGCCCCGGTTGTCTCCCCCACACACAAGCTCCATTATTATGTGTTCCCCACATCCTGTTAAGGGCCCCATAGCTAACCATGGTTTGCAGGTCTGACTGTGTGGCATCACGATCCCGGTGTAGACAAACGAATGATGAACAGGCGTGCGAGATTCAGAATTCTTGTCACGGTGACACAGAGGCTTAAACTAGGTTTGCAAATGTGTCGGGATCCATTCTGACAGTTCAGTCAGCGCCCCTGTGTCATGTCTTTGAATGGCTAAGCCCAGCCTGGTAGAATTAACAGGGTTTGTTTTCTTGCAACAAACTACAGTGTGAAGCCACGGTTAGCTCACAAACCATGGCTTGTTCCTAGCTACGGCTTTGTGTTATGTCAGAACGCAGCGTCAGCCTTGCCTGACTGTGGAGGGGTTTTTTTTGGCTCCATCAAGATACTCAAACAAGCTACAGAGGCACAAGGCAAGAGGGTTTGGTGACAGAAACTATGGCTGGTCTGCGAGACGATTCATGGTTTGTTGGCTTGAACAAACCACAGTTGAGGCAGCCGTGTTTTAAATATGGGTGAGAATACAACCATAGAACAGGCTGCTTGGCACTGTGATGTCAACGTGATCACTATGTGGTCCCTGATTGGCTGGGATTTTAGCAGTGAGGAAGCCCTTTCAAGATTTTATTGGGGAGGGGTTAATGTCTACAAAGCAGCAGCAGACCAGGGGAACCATGGCTTGCAAACAGGCATGGGAAATGTGCAAAAAAGAGGGGGAGGTCATGGACCTCTCTGCCGCAGTCTTTGCTCCAAATATTAAACTTTGTGAAGCCTTTGGCTCAGCTCTGGTGGAAACATGATCCTGTCCCGTCTTTTAAGCAATTTCAAGCTGGTCAGGATTCTTCTGCACTCAGCTTTTCTGAGAGCTGCCTCCCCACCCACCCCCCCTTCTCGGTCAGGGGAGCACAGTGGTACATCCCTGGCGCTGAAAAGCCTGCGGCTCAGAGCAGCAGCAACCATTTCCCCACTGAAACGATAACAAGCGCTGTGTTTACAGAAGCGCCGCTGGGCTGAGTTTCCCCCCCTCTTCTCTGAATAGAGGCTCCTTCTGTGAAGCAGAGGCCCAGGCTGAATGGGCCTGTGTTTCCCCATTTCCTGGCACTTCCCTGCTGCTTGGGGCTTTTGTATAAACGGGGCAGTGAGAGGCTCCCCTCTTGGCCTCTGCTGACTTTGGAGGCTGGAGCTGCTGACTGCTGCCTCTGCCGGAATCAGCGAAGAGGACCCTGGGTTTGGACAGAGGCACTTCTGGGTCAATTCTGTATCCAGGGCAGCTGTCTACCAGCTCCATCTGATATGCCGGCTGAGACCCTACATGCCTCCACAGTCTTGCCAGAGTGGTGCATGCTCGGGTTGCAGTGATACCTCGGGTTAAGAACTTAATTCATTCTGGAGGTCCATTCTTAACCTGAAACTGTTCTTAACCTGAGGTACCACTTTAGCTAATGGGGCTTCCTGCTGCCGCCGCACAATTTCTATTCTCATCCTGAAGCAAAGTTCTTAACCCGAGGTAATATTTCTGGGTTAGCGGAGTCTGTAACCTGAAGCATCTGTAACCCAAGGTACCACTGTATCTCCGTCTTGGACTACTGCAATGCACTCTACATGGGGCTACCTTTGAAAGCAACTTGGAAACTACAACTAATCCAGAATGTGGCAGCTAGACCAGTGACCGGGAGCAGCCACTGGAACCATATAACACCAGTCCTAAAGGATCTGCATTGGCTCCTAGTACATTTCCAAGCACAATTCAAAGTGCTGGTGCTGAGCTTTAAAGCTCTAAACGGCCTCGGCCCAGTATACCTGAAGAAGCGTCTCCACCCCCATCGTTAAGCCCAGATACTGAGGTCCAGCTCCGAGGGCCTTCTGGCAGTACCCTCATTGTGAGAAGTCAAGTTACAGGGAACCAGGCAGAGGGCCTTCTCGGTAGTGGCGCCCGCCCTGTGGAACGCCCTCCTGTCAGATGTGAAGGAAATAAAAAAAACTATACAGTTGTTTACAAGATACCCAAGGCAGCCCTGTATAGGGAAGCTTTTAATGTTAGATGTGTTACTGTGTTTTAATTTCTTGGAAGCTGCCCAGAGTAGCTGGGGAAATGATTCAGATGGGTAGCTTATAATTGTTTATGTTTATATTTATTTATTTATTTATTTATTTATTTATTTATTTATTTATTTATTTATTATTATTATTATTATTATTCCCAAAGGGGGTGAAAGACCATTTGTGCAAGAGTGGATAGCCCAGCTCAGAGCAGCTCTGCTCCTCCCCGCCTTCCTTTCTCTCTGCATTGCTTTTTGCTGTCTGCTAAACTAAACTAAACTAAACTAAAAGGGACGCGGGTGGCACTGTGGGTTAAACCACAGAACCTAGGGCTTGCCGATCAGAAGGTCGGGGGTTCAAATCCCCGCGATGGGGTGAACTCCCATTGCTCGGTCCCTGCTCCTGCCAACATAGCAGTTAGAAAGCACATCAAAGTGCAAGTAGATAAATAGGTACCGCTCCAGTGGGAAGGTAAATGGGTTTCCGTGCGCTGCTCTGGTTCACCAGTAGCGGCTTAGTCATGCTGGCCACATGACCCGGAAGCTGTACGCCGGCTCCCTCGGCCAGTAAAGCGAGATGAGCGCCGCAACCCCAGAGTCGGTCACGACTGGACCTAATGGTCAGGGGTCCCTTTACCTAAACTAAAAGCAAAAGGAACAGTGCCAGACTTCCTCCCAGCGTGTGTGAGACCCCCTAGATGAGGATGAAGATGCATGCAGGAAAGCAGCATCAGCACCAGATGTGGGAAACTTCACCTCCTGGCTACCCAGCTGAGGTCAAGTTGGAAAAAGTTCAGAAAAGGTCGACTAAAACCATCATGGGGATGGAGCGATTCCCCGGCGAGGAAAGCTTGCAGAGTTTGGGAGTTTTTAGCGTGGAGCAGACACGTCCAACTCTCTAGAGACTGCGATCTACTCCCAGTACAGTGGTACCTCGGGTTACAGACACTTCAGGTTACAGACTCCGCTAACCTAGAAATAATACCTTGGGTTAAGAACTTTGCTTCAGGATGAGAACAGAAATTGCATGGCGGTGGCAGCGGGAGGCCCCATTAGCTAAAGTGGTACCTCAGGTTAAGAACGGTTTCAGGTTAAGAACGGACCTCCAGAACGAATTAAGTTATTAACCTGAGGTACCACTGTATAATAAAACTGGCAATGATCTACCCATTGTCATTGCCAAGAGGTGTTTTTTTGGGGGGGCAGACCAGATTTGTTGTGCTTTTTTTGGGGGGGAGCATTGCCCAGAGTTGCTGAGCCTTTTAGGAAGGATTGACAAGAGTGCTTGAGCTCTTGTTGTTGAGCTATTTTTTTGGGGGGGGGGTTGCATTAAATCAATCACTAAACAGTCCGACGCCCTCCCTCATTCCCCCACTATGCCACCCCCGCTGGAAAGACAAGTTTTCACAGCTGTAGCAGCGGCAGTGGGACATAGAGCGGGGGTGGGGCACGGCACGATCGATCAGGAGCAAACAGGCGATAACTTTTCTTAATCCAGCGATGGACCTGGAGCACTCCAGGAATCTACCTGTAGATCGCGGGCGGACGGTTGGACATGTCTGGCGTAGAGGGAAAGTCAAGGGGTTGGACTTAATGGCCCTTGGAGAGCCAGTGTGGTGTAGTGGTTAAGAACGGTAGTCTCGTAATCTGGGGAACCGGGTTCGCGTCTCCGCTCCTCCACATGCAGCTGCTGGGTGACCTTGGGCTAGTCACACTTCTCTGAAGTCTCTCAGCCCCACTCACCTCACAGAGTGTTTGTTGTGGGGGAGGAAGGGAAAGGAGAATGTTAGCCGCTTTGAGACTCCTTAAAGGGAGTGAAAGGCGGGATATCAAATCCAAACTCTTCTTCTTCTTGGAGGTCCCTTCCAACCCTAGTCTTTATGGTTCTGTGATAGTCATTTGCGCCTCCGACATCCCTTTGCCCCTCCTTGCCTCCTAGCGCGCACACACGCACCCCCAGGGAATCCCACTACCCCACAGGGGACGCGCCCACTTTGGAAAGCAGACAACCCCCCCTGGCAGCCGAGACCCTGTGACATGAAGAAGTCGATTTGCATCTGCTCGCTCTCTCCTGTCTGCGGACACCCTCTCGGAGGCTGCTCTTCCTTCCCGCGGCTTCGCTCGACTGCCAGAGGGGCTGTTATTTCACTGGAATGAAATGCTTTGGTCACAGGCTCCTTTGTTTGCCTTGGCATGCAGGCTTCGCCATATGTTCTTTTTATCCATCCCTGACCGCGGAGGGCTGAGGTCCCGCGCAGCTGTAGTCAAGGGCCGGGGGGGGGGGTTGCAGACTGGAGCCACTGGGAGACCAGGGCAAGCGGACCATCTCTCCCACTCACCCCTTTTAGGGTTCCATTTCTTCCCTCCCCTCCTTTCTTTCTGCAAAACTGGCACAGTTTTTAAGAAGCCAGCCCACGATCTGCAGAAGGGGCCGTAGCAGCTCAGTAGCTGAGCGTCTGCTCTGCATGCAGAAGGTTCCACGTTCAGCCACCAGTGGCACCTCCAATGTTCCCTGCCTGAAACCCATGGAGAGCTGCTGCCAGTCAGTGTAGGCAATATTAAGCTAGATAGAGCAACACATTGTGGGTTTTCTGTGTGTTAGTGCTCCGAGCAAGGAGGTGCAGGATCTTGCATGCAGCCCGGTGCCTCCTGGGTGCCCACAACCAGCACATGAATTATTTTTTATTAGTTCATACAGCTACTTATAATAGATTTAGGTTTCCGGTCTTTTACCATTAGGTATCTTCAAAGCCATTTTCTGAAATGAGATTACAGTGGTACCTCGGGTTAAGTACTTAATTCGTTCCGGAGGTCCGTTCTTAACCTGAAACTGTTCTTAACCTGAAGCACCACTTTAGCTAATGGGGCCTCCCGCTGCTGCCGCGCTGCCAGAGCACAATTTCTGTTCTCATCCTGAAGCAAAGTTCTTAACCCAAGGTACTATTTCTGGGTTAGCGGAGTCTGTAACCTGAAGCGTATGTAACCCGAGGTACCACTGTACTTTTGTCCTGCCATGGGATGCATCCAGAAAGGCACGCTCTTATACCGCTTGAAAGTCTCAACATATTGACCAAAAGTGCTTTTTCAAAATGGCGGAAAGGGCTGCCACATCCCCTTGTTGGGATGGAGCTGAGCAGCGCAGCCCAAGCAAGATTATTCCGAGAGAGAGCAACTTGCCTGCCTCTCCCTCCCTCCCTCTCACACACTATGACCTCCTCTGTGTGCAGAAATAGCCCTCCTGTGTTTGTCTCCAGCATCTGGTGTTCCACGATAGACTGCCCTGGCACATGGAGGTTTCACTTGGGGGAGGCGATTATCTCGTCACTCGTAGCAAGCAAAAAAAAAAAAAAAGCATGAGCTGCAAGCACCTGGGAGCTTTAAAAAAAATGCCCCTCGATGCATAAACACCACCCACCTCCAGGCTCGCACAGGGTCTGCCCTGGAGTGCCCTTCCCAGATCTTGTGCCCACTTGCCCTGGCTCTGTGAGGTAGAAGCAGACTCCTGAACAGGCCTAACCTTCCTGTTTGACGGCGAAGGAAGTCTCTGTTTACGCAGTAGCTGAGGAAGTTGCTTGTTCTGCCCGGAGCGGGTCAGCTCTCCTGTGGCCTTCAAAGCTGCTTTTGATCTGGTGGCGCTTTCACTATGAAGGCCTTTCGGTTTCCCCAGGAGGAGGAAGGGAAGTGAAGAGGAGGAGGAAGAGGAGGTGGGTTGCCCAACAGCTCCTCCTCCTCCTCCTCCTCCCCTGAGCAGGAAATGGAAGATGGTGCCAGCCTTCTCTTTGGAACAGCATATCCAGCAGCAAGGCTGCAACACTGGTGCAGCAACTATGGACCATGCCATAGGGTAAGCATCAGAAGAGGCCAGTGCATCTGGTCACACCTAGTTCAGCATCCTGTTCACACAGTGGCCAACCAGATGCCTCTTTTGGGAAACCTGTAAGCACAAGTGCTCTGTCCCTTCCTGCAGATCCTGGCAACTGATCTTCAGAAACATTACGGTACTTCCTCCAGCTGTGGAAAACAGAGCCATAGCCATCCTGTCCAGTAGGCGTTGGTAGCCGCATTCTCCATGAATTCATCCAATCCTCTTTTAAAGCCATACAAGTTGGTAGCCATCATTGCTTACAGTGGGAGGGAGTTGAACTATGCTAGGTGTGAAGAAGCTGGTCCTTCTTGTCTGTCCTGAATCTTCCCACATTCAGTTTCATTGGATGTCTACCAGTTCTAGCGGGGAGGAGCAGGTGGCGCTGTGGTCTAAACCACTGAGCCTCTTGGGCTTGCCGATCGGAAGGTCGGCGGTTCGAATCCCCGCAACGGGGTGAGCTCCCGTTGCTCCTGCCAACCTAGCAGTTCGAAAGCATGCCAGTGCAAGTAGATAAAAAGGTACCGCTGCAGCAGGAAGGCAGAGGGCATTTCTGTGTGCTCTGGTTTCCATCACTGTGTTCCGTTGCACCAGAAGTGGTTTAGTCCTGCTGGCCACATGACCTGGAAAGCTATCTGTGAATAAACGTCAGCTCCCTTGGCCTGAAAGCGAGATGAGCGCCACAACCCCATAGTCACCTTTGACTGGACTTAACTATCCATGGGTCCTTTACCTTTTACCAGTTCTAGCATTGTGGAAAATTTTCTTTCTCCACTTTCTCCATCATTTTCTAAACTTCTATCATGTCGTCTCGTACTTGGCTTTTCTCTAAATTTAAAAGTCCCAAATGCTGAAACTGTTCTCCATTGGAAGTTAAGGCACAAAACCCAAAAAGTTAAAAGGATTGTGGGTGGCTACTGCTGTATAAATATTCAAAACAATGGAAATTTAATATTATGAAAATTATAGATTTACATTTATTATTAAATTTATTAGTTGCTCCCCCCTTTTTTTTACAAAAGCAACTTACAATACATATAGAAACGAGCACATACATTAAAACCAGTATAGAACAAAGCATAGAAAAATCTAAAAAGATATTCTTATTTTTTAAAGGCAGGATTAAAACATTCCACCCACTGAAGAAGGTTGCAGAAAAATTAAAAACCGAAGCTCTAGCAGAAAGGGAATGCTTTCACCTGGCACCTGTAATGATGGCACCAGGCAAGCCTCCCTGTGGAGAACATCCCACAAGTGGGGAGCCACCACTCAAAAGGCCCTTCCTTGTGTTGCTGCACACCAGACCTCCCATAGAGGAGGCAGGCAAAGAATGGCCTCAAATGATGAACACAATGTCCAGGCCAGTTCACATGGGAGGAGGTTGCCCTTGACGTATTGGGGTCCTGAGCCACGGAAGGTTTTATAGGTCAAAATCAGCAGTTTAAATTCGGCCTGGAAGCTAATTGGCAACCAGAGAAGTTGGGTCAGAATTGGTGTGATGTGCTCAGTCCATCTTGCCCCAGTGACTAACCCGGCTGCTGAATTCTGCGCCAGTTTCCGAACTATCTTCAAGTGCAGCCCCACATGTAATGCATTGCAGTAATCTAACCAAAAAAGGTTACCAGAGCCATAGACAACAGAAATAAGTATTTCGGAGGAAACTAAAAACATCAGCCTGATGAAAAAATATATTATTACAGGAAACTTAAGTATCTTATCCATAGGATTTTTGTGAACGTATGGCAAGTCTGGAGATATCTATGTCAATAAGGAGGCAGGAAGCTCCCTTACATTGAGTCACGCCATTGGTCCATCTAGCTAAGTATTGTTGACACTGGTTGGCAGCAGCTTTCCAGAGTTTCAGGTGTCTCTCCCAGCCTTACCTGGAGATGCCAGGGTTTGAACCTGGGACCTTCTGCATGCAAAGCGGATGTACTGCTATCCTGCCCCTCCCACCTTTGCCCTTCTTCTCTAACTTTAGGAAAGAAGGACTGAGACCTCCTCTGACTAGCGTTGGCCCAGGAGGCAGGCCAGTGAAAACGGGGATCTGTGGGGAGATACACTGTGGCTGGGAGGGGGGGTGGCACTGGTTGGAAGCGAGAGGCCCGCAGGAAGCAGCGCGGCGCTTTTGCAGCCGCTCTTGGCATGATTTATTTGGCAACGAGTCACCCAGAACCAGATGTCTGAGTGCCGAGCAGCTACAGGAAACTCTGCATCCCTCGGGGGGCTCACTCTGCACAGAAGCCGCCCTGTTTGGGGTCTCCTTGGCCCAGGGGCTATTCAGGCAGGCAGGTCCCAGTCTTGTTTGCAAAGCGTTATGCGGCAGGGGAAGGCTCAACGGCCGTGTTATTGTGCGAGTGCGCTGCGATTCCTTCTCCCAGCATCTTCATTCTCACTCTAAAGTGGCTGCCGAGAGTTTTCCATTAAATTTATTTATTTGGTTTTTCCAAATTAAAATTCCACAGAGATATAATCAAACGTAATTCATAAAAACAAGATTCCAATGAATCTCCTGAACTTCCATCCTCCCCTTTGTGGGACCTATTATTAATCATTTCCTCCTGCATCTTTTATGATGATCCAAGTCTTTTACATCACCATTGTGTCCAGAATTCAGCCTTAAACTACAAGCGATATCCCAATCCTACTAGCGATTTTATCTGTTTACGATGGTCTTTAAGATAAGTTATAAATTCCCCCCATTCCTTATTAAAGTTTTGATCTTCCTGATTTCTGATTCTTCCGGTCATTTTAGCCATTTCGGCAGAATCCATCATTATGCCAGCTGCTGAGAGTTTTCCTTCCTCTCTTATAATGCCAGAACCATACAGGACCCTTCCAATGAAGCTAAACACTGGACGATTCAGGACAGATGAAAAAAAAGTGTGTTGTTGTTTTTCTTCACAAAGCACAGAGTTAAACTATGGCATTTGCTCCCACAAGAGGCAGGGATGGCCACCAGTTTGGATGGCTTTAGAAGAGGGCTAGAAACATTCAGAGGAGAAGCCTATCCACGACGGCTGTGCTCTGTCTACACTGTTGCAGGCAGTGTGCCTCTGAATATCAGTACAGAACATAAGGAGAGTCTGCTGGATCAGTCCAGTGGCCTATCTAGCCCAGCATCCTGTTCTCACAGTGGCCAACCAGATGCCTCAATGGGAAACCCAAAATCAGGACTGGAGCACAATATGTTGCTGTTGTTTAGTCATTTAGTCGTGTCCGACTCTTCGTGACCCCTTGGACCAGAGCACGCCAGGCACTCCTGTCTTCCACTGCCTCCAACAGTTTGGTCAAATTCATGTTGGTAGCTTCGAGGACACAGTCCAGCCATCTCATCCTCTGTTGTCCCCTTCTCCTTGTGCCCTCCATCTTTCCCAACATCAGGGTCTTTTCCAGGGAGTCTTCTGTTCTCATGACGTGGCCAAAGTATTGGAGCCTCAACTTCTGTCCTTCCAGTGAGCACTCAGGGCTGATTTCCAAAAAAATGGATAGGTTTGATCTTCTTGCAGTCCATGGGACTCTCAAGAGTCTCCTCCAGCACCATAATTCAAAAGCATCAATTCTTCGGCAATCAGCCTTCTTTATGGTCCAGCTCTCACTTCCATACATCACTACTGGGAAAACCATAGCTTTTACTATATGGACCTTTGTTGGCAAGGTGATGTCTCTGCTTTTTAAGATGCTGTCTAGATTTGTCATTGCTTTCCTCCCAAGGAGCAGGCGTCTTTTAATTTTGTGACTGCTGTCACCATCTGCAGTGATCATGGAGCCCAAAAAGGTAAAATCTTTCACTGCCTCCATTTCTTCCCCTTCTATTTGCCAGGAGGTGATGAGCCCAGTGGCCATGATCTTAGTTTTTTTGATGTTGAGATTCAGGAGCGCAATATACCCTGCTCTATAGTTTCCAGCAACTGGGATTCAGAAGCATTGCTGTCCTTGACCTCACATCCCCTGTCAGCCCAAGCCCAATTTTCTTATCTCTTGTGGATAAGCTTCAGTGCCTTGTGTGCACCTTCTCATTTCCTAGGACAGCCAAATTCAGCAGGCGGCATAAACCCTCTTGAGGCAGTCCTTAGCCAGAAAGGGAGAGGGCACCCTCTGCTGTTAGAATAAATTAAAAGTTTCTCTTTTCTTTCTGAGGACTTCTGGGTCTCTCTTAATCATCTTGAGTTTAGGATGACTGTTCCTCCTTGAAGCCAGCCTGCTTATTCAAGCATTCAACCTGATTTGGTCACACAAAGCTTTTGTGGAGGTTAGCCCAATTCCTGGTCTTCACTGAGCATTCATTCTGATTGTGTGTGGGGAGGTTAATGAAAATACTCTCGGTAAAAATCCAGAATCATTATTATTAAAAGAAAATACCAAGCAGTGCAATCTAAAAATTAACACAGATATAAAAATTAACACAGAAATAACTCTCGGTAAAAATCCAGAATCATTATTATTAAAAGAAAATACCAAGCAGTGCAATCTAAAAATTAACACAGATGCTGTCAATGAAACTCCTGTCAAAGTACTAATATAAAATACTGAGCAGTGCAATATTGTTGTTGTTGTTTAGTCGTTTAGTCGTGTCCGACTCTTCATGACCCCATGGACCAGAGAAAGCCAGGCACTCCTGTCTTCCACTGCTTCCCGCAGTCTGGTCAAACTCATGTTGGTAGCTTCGAGAACACTGTCCAACCATCTCATCCTCTGTCGTCCCCTTCTCCTTGTGCCCTCCATCTTTCCCAACATCAGGGTCTTTTCCAGGGAGTCTTCTCTTCTCATGAGGTGGCCAAAGTATTGGAGCCTCAGCTTCAGGATCTGTCCTTCCAGTGAGCACTCAGGGCTGATTTCCTTCAGAATGGATCGGTTTGATCTTCTTGCAGTCCATGGGACTCTCAAGAGTCTCCTCCAGCACCATAATTCAAAAGCATCAATTCTTCGGCGATCAGCCTTCTTTATGGTCTAGCTCTCACTTCCATACATCACTACTGGGAAAACCATAGCTTTAACTATACGGACCCGGCAAGCCACTCCAGTATCCCTGCCAAGAAAACTCCATGGACAAAGACAACAGGCATATAAAAGTGCAATATTAAGAATTAACAATCAAGGGCTGCAACTCCCATCAGCAGTTTGAATGAGAGGTTGCTACTTATGGGTGCATACACTGACCCCACCCCACTTTTGCTTCTGGCTGAGTAAGTTCTGCAAGTTTTGTGTATTATTCCAAAAACATTGACTGTAGGTTACAGTGGGTCAAAAGAGACGGATGTGCATGTCTCAACGCCGTGAGAAACAGCACCACTCCCTTAAACCACTTTCAACTCTCTTGGAAGCCAGTGTCTGCGAGGTCCAGATAGATGCTTGTCTATGGCCTGTAATTCTTGCCTCTGCCTCTGGGTGAGCATGATGTGAATGAGTTCTCTCCTTTTAGAGTACTTCATCCATCCCGAATGCCTTGTGCTGGTACAAAAGGGAGTGGGAACCACCCAAGAAGCAATTAAAGAGCAAAAAAATAATAATCAGTAATACACACACACACACACACACACACACACACACACACACACACAAAGGGCTATGGGTTCCCCACCGCTGTTCTAGCCTGATGAAGAATTCTAGAAAACTGAAAAGCTTGCACACTAATTTTTGGTGAGATTTTAGTTGGCCTAATAATCAAGGGAAACTGGTCTCTCGGGTGTTGATTTCGTTTCCTTCTGAGCCAACACGGCTACTCCCCCCCCCTTCTTTTTCTTCTTTTCATTGCTTTTTTATTAATTAAAGGAAATAAAACTGGATGTACATTTCCAAAATATAAGATTAAAAAACAAATAAAATAAAACCTACATACAGCAACAGTGTTTTGTGTTATGTAGGCTCCTATTTGTTATATGCAAATGGCTTTAGATACCTATTAGGTCCATAAATTACCATATGTCCAACACAAAAACAGCAACAATTTGTTGTTGACAAAGGACAGCTATATAAATGGGCCCATTACCGTCAGTAGCTTAGGGCCTCATCAAACCTAAATCCGGCCCTTCTTTTTTCAGATGCAGACCAAGAACCTCTTTCTCAACCTTTTCTGTGTGTTGCAGTGGCTCATCATGACCTGGAGAACACCATGAACTGCAGCTTCATTGAGCCCCCATCAGTGGTGGAGCAGCCGTCGCCTTCGTGGTCCTCCCGGGGCTCCTTCTCGTCCTTCGACACTACGGATGAGGGCCCCGTCTACTGCGTGCCACACGAAGGTGAGCAGGGCAGAAAGGCAGCGCTCTGGGGAACCCCAGTAAAACTGCCGTCCAGACTTTTGAGCCTCAACGGGTGCATTTGCCATAAAAACTTGCCACCTTCTTACAGCATCCCCTGCTGCCATGGCTTCTTCCAAAGTAAAAACCTTAGTTGAAATAAATTTATTGCATTTACATCCCACCTTTTTTCTCCAAGGAGTTGAAGGTGGCACACACTGCACTTCTTTCCCTTCTCATTTAAACCCCACAACAACCCTGTGAGGTAGGTTAGGCTGAGAGGTGGGGACTGGTCCAAAGTCCCACCCAGTGGGAATTTGAACTCTGGTCTCCCAGGTCCTAGTCTGACACTCAAATCACTACATCACCCTAGATCTTTAGGCCAGGACAATTATTATTATTATTATTATTATTATTATTATTATTATTATTATTCTCAAACCACTACATCACCCTAGATCTTTAGGCCAGGACAATTATTATTATTATTATTATTATTATTATTATTATTATTATTATTATTCTCAAACCACTACATCACCCTAGATCTTTAGGCCAGGACAATTTATTATTATTATTATTATTATTATTATTATTATTATACCCCACCCATCTGTCTGGGTTTCTCCAGCCACTCTGAGCAGCTTACAACACATTAAAAAATGTAAAACATTAGACATTAAATACTTCCTGATACAGGGCTGCCTTCAGATGTCTTCTAAAAGTTATTTATCTCCTTGATATGTGATGGGAGGGTGTTCCACAAGGAGGGCACTACTAGCAAGAAGGCCCTCTGCTTGGTTCCCTGCAACCTCACTTCTCGCATTGAGGGAACCACCAGAAGAAGGCCCTTGGAGCTGGACCCCGGTGTCTGGGCTGAACGATGGGGGTGGAGACGCTCCTTCAGGTATACTGGGCCAAGGGCTTTCAAGGTCAGCACCAACACTTTGAATTGCGCTCGGAAACTTACTGGGAGCCAATGTAGGTCTTGCAGGACCAGTGTTATATGGTCTCAGCGGCCACTTCTGGTCACCAGTCTAGCTGCCGCATTCTGGATTAGTTGTAGTTTCCAAGTCACCTTCAAAGGCAGCCCCACATAGAGCGCATTGCAGTAGTCTAAGCGGGAGATAACCGGAGCATAACTATATCTGGTTTTCCTTGTGTGTGTTGAGGTGATATGAGTCAAGTGACACATTGAACATTTGTAATAGAGAAAAAACATTTTGAGCTGTAGCCAATAATGTCATATTCAGAGTTGACCCATTTAAATTAATGAACACGGCTGCTTTGTGGAGAAGGGATGTAGCTCAGTGGTACAGCATCTGCTTTGCATGCAGAAAGGCCTAGGTTCAGTCCTCAGTGGCTTATTGAGGTAGAACTGGGAGAGAACCCTGCCTGAAACCCTGGACAGCTGCTGCCAGTCAGTGCGGACAATGCTGGACTAGATGGGCCAATGGTCTGACTCTATTGGGAAGGGCTGTGGTTCACTTGTAGAGTTGTTTTGCTTGCATGGTGTCTCTGGTTCAATCCCTAATGGCTGGTGGAGACCCCACCTGAAATCTTGCAAAGAAGCTGCGAGTCAGTGTAGACAATACTGAACTTGCTGGGCCCAATTGTCTGCTTCCTACATTTCTACCTTGTCATAGATTCATAAAATTGTAGAGTTGCAAGGGGCCACGAAGACCATCCAGCCCAACCCCCTACAATTCAGGAATTATTTTGCCCAAAATGGGTCTCACAACCCTGAGATTAAGACTCTCATACTGTACCTAAGGAGTTCATTCATTGCAATGAATATTTTCCGAAGATGACGTCAGCAGACCCATATGTCATCTCTAAGCTTTCATCTATAGAAGGATGTCATATAGAGGAGGGAGAAAGGTTGTTTTCTGCTGCTCCAGAGAAGCGGACACGGAGCAATGGATCCAAACTACAAGAAATAAGATTCCACCTAAACATTAGGAGGAACTTCCTGACAGTAAGAGCTGTTCGACAGTGGAATTTGCTGCCAAGGAGTGTGGTGGAGTCTCCTTCTTTGGAGGTCTTTAAGCAGAGGCTTGACAACCATATGTCAGGAGTGCTCTGATGGTGTTTCCTGCTTGGCAGGGGGTTGGACTCGATGGCCCTTGTGGTCTATTCCAACTCTATGATTCTATGATCTGCGGCACTGAGGACTAGAACCCTTAAAAAAGAGACCTGGGGTTGTCTGGAACTGGGATGGGTGCATCAGTGCTTACAATGCTTGAAGTCCACATCCCCATCTTGCAGCCTAACCATAGCCAGGAGGTTAAATTGCTATACCAGCCGCTGAGCTCCTTTCTTTTCCCTCTCCCTTTAATTTTGGCAATTGTTACAGAGCAGAGGAATTTGGCGTGAGCCCAGCTCCACCGCAACTCTTCTGCAGCAAATAGCAGGCCTTCGTGAAATAGCCCTGTAATGACTAAAGAATTCTAAGGCCACACATGCGTGACTCCAAAAGAGAGAGAGAAAAAAGAAAACAGAAAACCATAATTGCCAGGCAGAGAGTTTCCCACCAGTGGAAATTAACTCCTGGGATCCCAGTTCTTTATTTCCATAGGCAGAAAAAATCAATGAGGCACCCAACTCCCCCATTGGACTCCCACCAGCCCCAGCCAAAGAATGGGGCTACTAGATTAGGCCAAAGGCTCATATTTAGTCCAGCATCCTGTTCTCACTGTGGCTGACCAGATGCCTCTTCTAAAAAGCCCAAAAGCAAGACCTGAGCTCTATGGCTGATGGGAGTTGTAGTCCAAAACAGCAGAAGTGCCACTGGTTTGAGAGAGGCTGCCTTAACACATCTTACAAAATGGGGGGGGGAGGTGGATCAAGTGCCCCCCCTTCAAGCAGAAGGTGGAGAGGAGCTTGCACTCTCCATAATTCATGAATAGCTTCATTTATGCCAGGGATGAGAAACCCATGACCTCCAGATGTGGTTGAACTCCAGTTCCCATCATCCCCAATCAGCATAGTCAGGGGTATGATGTATCATTTATTACGTGCCCTTCCCCCAAGGGCCCAGGATGAGCCACAGCTATTTAAAATAAAAGATTAATAATAGTTTTAAATCACCAGAATAAGTTCAGTCTTGAAAATATACGTCTCAAGTGCCAGAGGTCAGGATAAAGAGGTACATCTTCAGCACTCAACAAAAACTGTACAGTGAACGTGGCAGCTGCACCTCCGTGGGATGAGAGTTTCACAACTTAGGGGCTGCCCCAGAGAAAAACCTCTCCCAAACTTCAGATAGCCGCAAGCTTCTGAGGTTACTGGAACTACCAAGAGGGCCCCCTCTGCTGAACGTAACGACTGAGAGGCTCTGTCAGGAAGGAGTTTGCTTTTCAGATATTTGGGGCCTAAGTTTGTTCCGGGCTTTAAACACCAGCATGAGCACCATAAATTGGACCTGGAAACAAACTTGGCAACCAGTGCAGCTGTTTAGAAACAGGGGTTATATGAGATCTAAACAGAAACCCAGCCAGAAACTTGGCTACTGCGTTTTCAACCGGCTGAAATCATCTACGAGGGCAGCCCCACCTAGAGCACATTGCAGCAATCCCATCTGTAGTCCCATGTCGCAGGCGCACCCCAGACACAGCAGATAGTTCACTACCTCCTCCTGATGGACTGCATGCATGCAGCTGGAGACTATGCCTGCGTGGAAACTGCCTCTGCTCTTCCCTCTTCAATCCTCTCCTGGTTCTGGGAGACAGGGGTGCAGGAGAGGGTGGGGAAGCACCCGGCCCTTCACTTGCCAGCCCTGCAACTTCCTCCTCTTCCTCCAGCTCTGAATCTCCCCTTGTCTCTGATTCTTGCCCGCTGGCTGATACAGATCCCCACAAATCACTGCCCCCCTCTCCTGAGACAGACTCCAGACCCCCTTTCCTCAATGCACACTTGTCAGTCCCTGGCATCCCAACAACACCTGGAGGGCCACAAGAGTCCTCCATCCTTGTGGGATATTTTAAACATAGCTCCACACTGACCCCTAATGACTCCTGTCTGCTTTCCCTCTGCAGAGAGTGTGAGTGACAGCAAGGACAGAGTTTCCGCTCCTTGCAACCCAGTGGAGAAGGTGGCACCACCCATCAGCGAGGAGGAAGCTGGAGAGTACACCGTCTTGAAAGAGAGCCCCTCCATCCCAGCGGACAGCAGCGAGACGCCCTTGCTCAAATCCTCTGACAGCGAGCGCTCCTCTTCCGGGTCTGGCTCGGTCAGCGGGGCCCTCTACGCCCGGATCGCTCGCCTCTCCAAGCAGTCCAGAGATGAGGATGACAGCGCGGGTGCCACCAAGCCCCCGTCGCCGGAGAGAGCCAAGCCCCCTCCGCCAGACCCCTCGACGAAGCCCAAAGTCTCTTGGATCCACAGCAAGTACAGCTCCAACCAGTCCAACTCCCTGCCCGCCATCGGGATGGCTGGCCTGACGGAGCACAAACAGGGCTTGGCAAAGAGAAAGAGGAGCCCCAGCGAGACGTCGGCCGGGGTCCATGGCAAGGTGCCTGCCGCCAGGGGCAAAGAGAAAGCCCCGAAGCACCCGAGGGAGCTGAGCTCCCCCGAAGGCAAGGCCCTCTCCCTCTCTGGGGAGCAGCTGTCCCCGTCCAAGCTCAAGCAGAGGCACAAGGCCAGCGCGGAGCAGATGGAGAACATCAACGGGGCTGTCCAGAACGTGATCAAGAAGATGGGCAGTTACCCTCCGGATCGGAAAGGGAGCGATGCCCCCAAAAGCCCCAGCCACAGCAAACTACGCTCCGAAGTCATTCACCCCCACCTGTCTTCAGAGGCGGCCACGCTGCTGGCGGCACAGCTGAAGGAAAAGACTCAGAGCCTAAACCGGGGTGATGGGGGCACACGGCAGAATGGGGTAAGCCCCCTGCCAGCCCAGAGGGAGAAGCCCACCCCGCCGCAGAAGGCCAAGCGCTCCGTGGCCGCCGGCAGCCAGAAGTCCAGCAAGCCTGTGCTGCCGACCTCCCCAAACTTGCAGAAACTGATCAGCCCTGTGGCGGAGGCGCCAGCCGGCGAGCCCAGAAAGGCGGAAAAGCCCAGCTCCGGTGGCAGCCAAGAGCCAACGACGCCTGTGGCGGGGGACCAGGTGGTGAAGAAAACGCCCATCAAAAAGCCCCCCAGGAAGAAGAGCAGAGAAGCCGCCATGGAGCAGCAGCCCAAAGCAGCCACCACGTCACCTCAAACCGTGCAGTAGAAGTTGGCCACGTTACTAGGAGAGGACTGCACACACACAAACAAAAGGAAGTGAGGATTGGGGGTTGCGGGGGAAGCACAGAACTTGTCTCGGGGGGAGCCAGGAGACTGGCAAAGACTCTTTTGAGGGTGCCCCCCACCACTGAGACATGGACCCTATTGACAACAGAGGCCTTCTCCCTCGCCCCCCACCAACAGCAGAACCAAAGCACTTCTGATTTTGCTCCCCCCTTTGTGGAGCGGGAAAGGGATTTTGTGGACCAAGCGCTGGGCGCCTGGGGCTCGGGGAGGGGGAGGGCTTAGCAGGGTGGGTCGGGTGGCTTTTATTTGTACCAGTATTATAATTGCGTATGCCATGCTTCTCTCCCCTAGGGATATCCAAGTTGCTATAACCTGCATCAATGGAGTCGCTGGCTTTCAGGTTCTGAGCATAGTGGTCGCAAAAGGCCATGGCATAAGCTCCACGGGGCAGAGACCTTTGCCAATCTGCTGCCCTGCTTCCCAACGTCCTGGGCTATCGCTCACATAAAGCCCCAAGCTAAACATCCGCCTGATGCTGGGGCTGTGATGGGCCCATGCTGACCAGGGCTGGTTGTAGAATCATAAAATTGGTGAGCTGGAAAGGACCAAAGGGGGTCACTCAGTTCAACGCCCTGTGGGAATCACAGCTAAAGAATCCCTGACAGATGGGCATCCAACCTGTGTTTTAAAAACCTCCAATGATGAGAGCCCACCAACTTCCGAGGGAGTGCATTCCATTGTCAAACAGATCTCACCGTCAGAAAGTCCTTCTTAATGCTGAGACAGAATCTCCTTTCTGGTCATTAGAATCCGTTGGTTCAGATCCTTCTCTCTTGAGCAGAAGAATACAAGCTTGCTCCCATCTTCCATGTGACAACTCTTCAGATATTTGAAGATGGCTCTCATGTCACCTCCCAGTCTCCTCCAGGCTAAACATGCCCTTAACTATTCCTCATAAGGCTTGGTTTCCAGACCGTCAATCATCTTGGCCGCCCACTTCTGCACACATTCCAGCTTGCCACTCCCTCTTAAACTGTGGTGGACACAGGACTCCGGGTGGGGTCTGACCTAGGCAGAATAGTGTGGTGCTATGACTTCCCTTGATCTCAACCCTGGACTTCTCTTGCCGCAGCCTAGAATTTCATTAGCAGCTGATGGGAGATACAGGCCAGAGGTGCGCAAGGGGGCATCAGGTTGGCAAAGGAGGCTGCTCTGCGGGCATAGAGGCGGGAGGCAACTTTCCTTTCAAGCTGGCCGTGTGTGCAGGCCTCGCACTGGCCTGGAGCTTCAGCACACCCAGTCTTGGGATAGCATCCCAGACCTGACTGGGCACGCCTTCTGCTGGAGCTTTTTCACCCTGTGGTGCCAATATGGGCACATCCTCCCTTGCAGCCGTGCTGCCTCGAGCTGGCTTCGATGGACGCCCTGTCCCCCCCCCCCCCCCACCATTTTGCATCAGTGGTTCTGGCCGCCATAAGAGGCCACCTGTCCTGGCTACGACAAGGGCAGTTTGGTACACAAGTCTAGCGTCTCCATTGAAAGCTTCCTCCATTAAAAAGAAACGGTGTATTTCTAGCTCTGTGTGTGGTTTCGGTGCCTGTGCTTTGGCCTTTCCTGACCTCTTCTCCTGGCAGCTGTCTACTCTCCTGCCAACTGTTTGGGCCCTTCCCTGCAATCTGGTAAGAGTCGGCTGGCCCTCCAGCGCACCTGAGATCAGCACCCTCAAGGAACCATGGCAGGTGGGGTGGCGAGAGCCGCTGTGCTGAATCTCCCACAGTGCCCTGGGGCAACTGCCATGTTGGTTTGGCCATTCCAAATGGCGCCTTACAGCAGCCCACTGCTGCTGCAGGGATGAGTGCATAAGCATGTCCAGGTCCACTTTTTTCGACCCAGGAAACACATCCAGAGAATAAGAGCTGCCCTTTATTAGAAGGCTATGGTCATCAACCAAATGGTGTCTCCAGGTATGTTGGGACTAGGCTCCTTTTCGAAATCCTGAAGAGCCACAGCCAGTGACAACCGCCATGAGTGTTGGGCTACAAGCCCTATCAGCCCTAGTCAGCATAGCCCAATGGCCAGGGAAGATGGGGAATTGTATTCTGCAGAAACCTGGAGGGCCCCTGATTGGCTACTCCTGATGTTGATACTGGGTTAAATGGACCCATGCTCTGACTTCCTATGATCCTAAATTCAGGTATGTGGCCAAATATACACATCCTCAGCTTCACAGAACTATAAAAGCCCTGCAGGGCTATATTGCCAGTAGCTGCAGGCTCAGGTGTGCAGGGTACCTTCATGATAGTCACACCCATGCAAGATTATCTGCTACTCTTCCAATAATTAGGGATGCATTGCAGATCTCCATGTGTTGCCTTTCAGATAGATTTGCTATTTTCTGTGCACACGCACAGGCAAATAATTTTTAGTGCTCCAGTATCTTCTCCCAGAGAGACCCAAGTAGTGTTTAACGTGAAGCTCTACTGTGTGGAGCGGAACTTGCACTCGCTGTTCTCTTGCAACTGAAGCACCGTGCATTTTCAGGGTTCCTAGATGCTTCGCTTTGGAGCGTATAGAACAACTCAGTGTTCTTCCTGCATGTCTCCCCCCGGAGTGGTCCTAGGAGCCCATTCTCAGGGGCTGACTTGCCTCCTGATGGGCTCCAGCCAGCACAAGAGGGTGAGGAGGCTTCATCCCAGTGGCTAAAAGGCTTCCCTTTCATGCTGATTGGGCGGCTCTAGGATACTGGAGACGGGGGACCCTGCTGCAGAAATAGTAACAGGGCTTCAACTCCCCAAGACCCCAAACCACTACACCACTGTATATCACCAAACTCCTAAGAAATGGCCTTTCCCACGACACCCATATACAGTGGTACCCGCGTTAAGTACTTAATTCGTTCTAGAGGTCCGTTCTTAACCTGAAACTGTTCTTAACCTGAAGCACCACTTTAGCTAATGGGGCCTCCTGCTGCTGCCGCTGCACCGCCAGAGCCCAATTTCTGTTCTTAACCTGAAGCAAAGTTCTTAACCTGAAGCACTATTTCTGCGTTAGCAGAGTGTGTAACCTGAAGCATATGTAACCTGAAGCATATGTAACCAGAGGTACCACTGTACATATATTGTACACCCCTGACATGCTACAGAATACTCCAAGCAACCTCTCCTCAAATGCACCAAGCAACTAGCATTCAGAAGTGTTTCTGCCTTCGGCTGTGAGGCAGAGCATAGCCATCATAGCTAGCTAGTGACTGCTGACAGGCTTCTACACCATGAATTTGCCCAGACCTCTTTAAAGCCATCCAACTTGGTGGCCATCACTGCCTCCTGTGGAAGGGAGTTCGGTAGGTCAGCTATGCTCTGCATGAAGTACTACTTTCTTCTGCCTGTCCTGAATCTTCCAACATTCAGCTTCATTGGAGGTCCACGAGCTCCAGCATTATAAGAGAAAAACTTCTCTATCCACTTTATCTATGCCAGGCATAATTGAATAAACTTCCATCCAGCCGCCTCTTGCTTGCCTTTTCTCTAAATGAAAAAAGGCTGCCATCTTCCTTCATGGGCTCTCCATGTCCCTTCCTGGGTTAATAAGCAAGATTCGGAGCAATGATCACACCCTTTTCTGTAGCCATCAAAATCCAGCTGAGGCAATGAGTATTTGAAACCGGAAAAAGATGGACAGACCCCCTTGCTGGAGACTGGGCAGCCGTCGGCTGCTTCCTGGTTTATATTTGGAGCTGAGATGTGGCTTGTGCCAAAGTTCCTTTTTTTTTTTTTTGCCTGTTTAGTCTGTGCAGGAGAGCACAAATCACAGCCCAATGTCATCACTATGGCAGGGTCTGGCTTTCATTAGGGCCCACGTGAGCCGCCTCAGCTGATGCCTTGGCCTCCTTACCCAAAATATGTGCTGTGGAGGACGCAGCAGTGCAGCACAGCGACACCTTTCCGTTCTCTGCTCTGTGCAAGCAAATCAGGGTGAACGTTGTATAAACCGGTTGTATGCAGGAGCCTCCAAAGTGAGTGAGCAAAGTCTGTTTGGTTCCTGGTGGAGTATCGCCCCTGCAACATAGCCACTGGGAGACCATAAAAAGAGCTCTGTTGGATCAGGCCGAAGACCCATCGAGTCCAGAATCCTGTTGTCACAGCGGCAAACCAAATGCCTGTGGGAAACTGGCAAGACCCAAGCTCAAGAATGCTCTCCTCCTGTGGCTTCCAGCAAGGTATTCAGAAGCATTGCTGCCTTCAGTCGTGGAGACAGAGCATAGCCAGAAGGAACTATCCATTCTGAGATTTGAAAGGTGCGGAGTGAGTGGTCCTGGGAAGATGCTAGCACAAGCCTCCGTTCAACCTTTGAGGAGCAGAGAGGCCCCGCATTGCTGGAGCGCTGGCCCTGCAGGGGGGAAAGCCTACAAGCAGCACAAGAGCACTCTCCCAGTCCCCTTGTGGTTTGCAGCAACTGGTATTCAGAAGCATTACTGCCTCTGACTTTGGTGATCTTCATAAAAGGTAAAGGGACCCCTGACCATTAGGTCCAGTCGTGGCCGACTCTGGGGTTGCGACGCTCATCTCGCTTTATTGGCCGAGGGAGCCGGCGTACAGCTTCCGGGTCATGTGGCCAGCATGACTAAACCACTTCTGGCGAACCAGAGCAGCACATGGAAACGCCGTTTACCTTCCCACTGGAGCGGTACCTATTTATCTACTTGCACTTTGACATGCTTTCGAACTGCTAGGTTGGCAGGAGCAGGGACCGAGCAACGGGAGCTCACCCCGTTGTCGGGAGATTCAAACTGGCGACCTTCTGATCGGCAAGTCCTAGGCTCTGTGGTTTAACCCACAGCGCCACCCGCGTCCCTGGTGATCTTCATACCAGGGATTTACCGTAAATAAGACACAGCACTGAGCACATTTTCTAAAACGCTTCTCCCATTTTGCTAGGCCAAACTGTCTCACCACCACCTCCCTACCTACCCCGTTCTTCTCTACCATACGGAGAAACCACGAGTTCAGATTTGCGCTAGAAATAAAAGACTCTGACAACTGCTGGAGTTATCCCTTTGAGGCCATTTCCCCAGGCAATGGTGGGTGCTGCTTCAGCAAGCATGTGTCCTACAGGGAACCCTGCAGCCAAAGGATTGAACACTCCTGGAGAAGTGTTGTAACAGAAAAGGATTGAGGCAAGCTGCAATGGGATAAACTTCTCAATGGACTGGGCCCCCAGTTTACAGAACTAATCTCGCCCCTGAGCAGCTCTCACCCCAGCATATCCCAGTTGTGCGCCTCCTGGTGCCTGCTCATCGAAATTCAATAGGAAATGGAAGGGGACCTCTGGACTGGCTGCAAACGTTTTGACGGGCCCTTTGATGCAACCTCCACCACCCAATTTCCCCCACTGCCCAGGCCTGCCAAGAGCACCTCAAGAAGGCCTGCGAGAGGCATCAGCGTTACTCTAGCGGTACCCCACAAGCTCCTTGCCAAATTAAACATCTCTGGGCACCGCTGCGGTTCCCACAAGGAACCCAGCCCTTCCCAGAGACAGGCAGGCAGCCGAGAACTGCACGGAGGCTCTTGCCAGACGAATTAGGAAGACGCCTGGGACCTACATCTGGTAGCTATTGAGTGGGGTTGTGGGGAGAGGAGGGGGGGAGAGGAGTGCAAGGAATTGTGGGAGACTCGATACAGCCGACAGCAGATTTCCCCAACCTGGTGCCCTTTGGTTGCTTGGGGGCATCAGCCTCAGGGGGCACTGGATTAGGGAAGAGTGGTCTACAAAGTGCAAAGGGAATCAGAGGGGTGATCTGAGAGGTTTAAGAACATAAGAAGAGGCTGCTGGATCAAGCCAGTGGCCCGTTTAGTCCAGCATTCCTGCTTTCACAGTGGACAACCACATGCCTGTGGAAAACCCCCAAGCAAGATTCAGGCGCAAGAGTGCTCTCCCCTCTGTAATTTCCATCAGCTGGTATTCAGAAGCATTGCTGCCTCTGACCACAGAGACAGGACTCAACTATACAGCTGCAAATAAGGAATTTTAAGTGTGTTTTAAAGTGCAATATACAAATGTGGCACTAGATGGCAACAGTGAGCTAAGGCAAATTCAATGTAATCCCCCCCCCCCAAAAAAAACACGGTTTTTAAAAAAACATTTTCACAGTGTTTTTAAAAATGTGTGTAGATTCCACCACAGTCATTGTGGCAAGTAGCCACTGAAAGCCCTCTCCACGAATGTGCAAATCCGATTTTAAAGCCATCCATGGAGAGAGTTCCTTGGTTAACTATGTGTTGCATGAAGGACTTTTTCTTTTAATCTGTCCTGAATCTTCCAGCATTCATTGGCTGTCCACCACCTCTAGAGGGAGAGAAACTTTTATCTACCCACTCTCAAAATGATAGCATGCATCATTTTATAAACTTTTACCATGTCAGCTCTTACCTTTTCAAAAGTTCCAAACGCCACAACTTTTCTTCACCCCCTTGATCATATGGGCTGCCCTTTGTTAAACCTTTTTCCCAACTCTGCAATATCCTTTGGTGGGTGAGGAGAGGGGGAGGCTTTTCCCTGGAGTCAGGATGACTCCAAGAGGCAACACAAGTGGTGGTTTTGGAGGAAGGAGACACTGGTGGGCACCAAGACAGCAGGAGAGCATTTAAAAGGCACAGCCTGTGGTTGCCAGCAGTGGCCCAGGGGATAATAATAATAATAATAATAATAATAATAATAATAATAATAATTTATTATTTGTACCCCGCCCATCTGGCTGGGTTTCCCCAGCCACTCTGGGCGGCTTCCACGAAGACCAAAAATACACATTAAAAACCTCCCTGAACAGGGCTGCCTTAAGATGTCTTCTGAATGTCAGGTAGTTATTTATCACTTTGACATCTGATGGGAGGGCGTTCCACAGGGCGGGCGCCACTACCGAGAAGGCCCTCTGCCTGGTTCCCTGTAGCTTTGCTTCTCGCAATGAGGGAACTGCCAGAAGGCCCTCGGCGCTGGACCTCAGCGTCCGGGCAGAACAATGGGGGTGGAGACGCTCCTTCAGGTATACTGGGCCGAGGCCGTTTAGGGCTTTAAAGGTCAACACCAGCACTTTGAATTGTGCTCGGAAACGTACTGGGAGCCAATGTAGGTCTTTCAAGACCGGTGTTATGTGGTCTCGGCGGCCAAACCAGTGTATGTGGTCTCGGGGTGCCAAAGTAGACACATGGGCAAAGGTTGCTCAACCCCCAGTGGCCTGAGTGATAAATATAGGCTGGTAGGCCTCAAACCTGAACACAATAGGATGCAGTCCTAACCCCTTTTACCCGAGAGTAGACCCCACGGAATTCAATGGGACTTACTTCTGAGTAGAACTCTGTTCAAATACTCTCTCTGCTTGCCGTGATTATTTTTTTAAATGCTATTTCTTATGAGTACATGCTCAGAAATAATTCATTGCTGTATCCTCATGTCACAAAACCCTGCTATTCTGCTAAGAACACTCTGCTCGTGTCCAGAGGCACTTAGCCATTGTTGTTGTTGTTTAGTCGTTTAGTCGTGTCCGACTCTTCGTGACCCCATGGACCAGAGCACGCCAGGCACCTCTGTCCTCCACTACCTCCCGCAGTTTGGTCAAACTCATGCTGGTAACCTCAAAAACGCTATCCAACCATCTCGTCCTCTGTCGCCCCCTTCTCCTTGTGCCCTCCATCTTTCCCAGCATCAGTGTCTTCTCCAGGGAGTCTTCTCTTCTCATGAGGTGGCCAAAGTACTGGAGCCTCAGCTTCACGATCTGTCCTTCCAGTGAGCACTCAGGTCTGATTTCCTTAAGAATGGATGCATTTGATCTTCTTGCCGTCCATGGGACTCTCAAGAGTCTTCTCCAGCACCATAATTCAAAAGCATCAATTCTTCGGCGATCAGCCTTCTTTATGGTCCAGCTCTCACTTCCATACATCACTACTGGGAAGACCATGGCTTTAACTATACGGACCTTTGTTGGCAAGGTGACATCTCTACTTCTCAAGATGCTGTCTAGGCCTGTCATTGCCCTTCTCCCAAGAAGCAGGCGTCTTTTAATTTCGTGGCTGCTGTCACCATCTGCAGTGATCATGGCGCCCAAGTAAGTAAAATCTCTCACTGCCTCCATTTCTTCCCCTTCTATTTGCCAGGAGGTGATGGGACCAGTGGCCATGATCTTCGTTTTTTTGATGTTGAGCTTCAGACCATATTTTGCGCTCTCCTCTTTCACCCTCATTAAAAGGTTCTTTAATTCCTCCTCACTTTCTGCCATCAAGGTTGTGTCATCTGCATATCTGAGGTTGTTGATATTTCTTCCGGCAATCTTAATTCCAGCTTGGGATTCATCCAGCCCAGCCTTTCGCATGATGTATTCTGCATATAAATTAAATAAGCAGGGAGACAAAATACAGCCTTGTCGTACTCCTTTCCCAATTTTGAACCAATCAGTTGTTCCATATCCAGTTCTAACTGTAGCTTCTTGTCCCACATAGAGATTTCTCAGGAGACAGATGAGGTGATCAGGCACTCCCATTTCTTTAAGAACTTGCCATAGTTTGCTGTGGTCGACACAGTCAAAGGCTTTTGCATAGTCAATGAAGCAGAAGTATATGTCTTTCTGGAACTCACTTAGCCATTACTATGTACTTATTCTGCATACGCAAAAGGAAGAGAAATTGTTCAGTTTGTTTTTAGAGGTGGCAGCATTCTGCCCATGCTTTGAGGCATCCAGTCCTTATTCTGCCCAGGCAAAAGGGAGAGAAAACACATCAGGTTGTGCTTTTGGGAGGGGGTATAGGAAGTAAAGGGTGCTGTGTCCATGCTCAAAAGCACTTACCCCTCATTCTGCACACCCAAAAGCCAGAGAAAACACTTAAGGTTCTGATGGGGGGGGGGGTAGAAGGGCGCTCTGCCCATGCTCAAAAACAACCAGCCCTCATTCTGCACTTCTAAAAGCGAGAGAAAACCCTTCATGTTCTGCTTTGGGTAAGGGAGGGTTAGAAGGGCGCTTTGTCCATGCTCAGAAGCACCCAGCCCTCATTCTGTACACCCAAAAGCCAGAGAAAACACTTAAGGTTCCGATGGGGGGGTAGAAGGGCGCTCTGCCCATGCTCAGAGGCACCTAGCCCTCATTCTGCACACCCAAAAGCCGGAGAAAACACTTAAGGTTCTGATAGGGGGGGTAGAAGGGCGCTCTGCCCATGCTCAGAGGCACCTAGCCCTCATTCTGCACACCTAAAAGCTTGAGAAAACACTTTAAGGTTCTGCTTTGGAGGGGTAGAAGGGCGCTCTGCCCATGCTCAAAAACACCCAGCCCTCATTCTGCACTTCTAAAAGCCAAAGAAAACCCTTCAGGGTCTGCTTTGGGTAAGGGAGGGTTAGAAGGGCGCTTTGTCCATGCTCAGAAGCACCCAGGTTCTGCTTGGGCGGAGGAGAGAAGGACAGCCCTCTGCCCACGGCCAGAGGCACCGTGGGCGGGCACGGCAAGCAGCGCCTGGCTTTTAAGGGCAGGCCCCTCTCGGAGGGAGCGCGCGCGAGGGGGAGGCGCTCGGGGAGGCGGAGTCCGGCGCTTGGGCCTAGCCGCCTCCCTCAGCCATGGCGCGCTTCGGCGCGGGCTTCGCCTACGACGACGACGGGGAAAGCCTGGCCTCCGGAGCCGGAGCAGCAGGAGCCGGAGCCGGGGGACTGGGAGGCTTCGGCGGGGGCGACCGGCTGGCCCGTCAGCAGGAGCGCCACTACCAGCTCCTCTCCGAGCTGCAGGCCCTCGTCAAGGACCTGCCCAGGTGCGGGGAGAAGAAGCGGAGGCCGCCTCGCCTCGGACCCCCGCCGGCTGGGCAGCGCGCAGGGAAGGGCCCGGGCCGGACAGGGGACGGCTTTCCTTCCTTGGATCCCCACACTTGAGGGGCTTGAGGAAGGAAGAGCCCCCCGATAAAAAAGGGGGGAAGGGAGAGGGGGGCAGGATGCTGCTGGAGGATATTGCATCCCATCATCATCATCATCATCATCATTATTATTATTATTATTATTATTATTATTATTATTATTTTATCTTCGTCTACCTTTCTGCAGAAACGGGACTGGAGGCAGCCCACGATTTCAATATTTAAAAAACAACCACCACTGAACTGCGAATTATTATTACTATTTATTTTCAGATATAATAATTTATATCAGTTTTCCATTACAATCCAATAATAGCCTCGTTATAACAATACCAATTTATAATACCGTTACTAATACCAATCGATCAAATAGCGAATTGTATAATGTAGATAAGGTGGGCCCCCACGTGCTAGAATGGATGGTTTTCTTTAATTCTGCGTTCCAAAATCTTACTAATTTCAATTACATTCTGCTCATAGTTTATTATTACTTATTTCGCTGCTCTGGTATGCGTCTCCGCCCTTCCGCAGAAACTGCTCGAGGCATCTCGCAATTTTAATGCAAAACTGCAGGTGATAATAATAATGGCAGTGTATTGTGCCTTCAGAAATGGCACTTGAGGCAGCTCACAATTTTAATCTGAAAAACCGCAAAGCAGCAGACAGTGGTAGTAACAGTAGTAATAATAATTAATTGCAATGGTTGGTGTCTCAGCTTTCTGCAGAAACCCTCCTCGAGGCAGCTCACCGTTTTCATTTTAAAACCACAAAGTGGCAAGTTGTTGGTGGTGGTGCTTCCACCTTGTTGCAGAAACTGTGTGCAAGGCAATTCGCTGCTTTAATACAAAACCAGCAAGTTATTATTAGTTTGGTGTAGTGGTTAGAGTATCAAAATAGGACACGGGAGACCAAATCCCTGCACAACCATCAAACTCACTGGGGTGACGTAGGACCAGTTGCTGCCTGTCAGCCTAACCAACCTCACGGGGTTGTTGTGGGGATTAACTAGGGAGGAAGCCATCTTGAGCTACTTAGGGAAAAGATGTGGTGTAAATGCTTAATATGCATTTATTACGCATATTTAAATAATAAATAATAATTTTGTTGCAGTGTTTTGTGTCTCCACCTTTCTGCAGAAATGATACTCAAGGCAGCTCACAATTCTAACATAAAACCACAAAACTGTTAATTGTTATTATTAGTACTGCTATTACAGTTATTAGCTGCTCGCTACGTAAAAATGCCTCGAAGCAACTTATAACTGAAGTCAGTTCTGCAGAAAAAGGCCCAGCAAAATCATCATAAGGCCATCAGAGGAGGCCTTCAGGATTTAACGGGTTTATTATTTATTTCTATATTATAAAAATATTAATTGTGGCAGATTTGTTGTTAAAAAGTTTGTGGCTGCTGCAGCAACACCCCTATGGGGAAAGGTGGTGATATCTGATGCTTTTTTGTTTAGGCAGGGGAAGCAAATAAGGCGAAGGATAGGCGAAGGTGGATAAATTTATGCATGGGATGGAGAAATAATTTTTTTCTCCTTTTCTCATGCCACTAGAGAACCTAAAAACTCAAAAGCCTCAAATATTGCATAGGGGAGCAAAACAAATTCTGATGTTTCCGCTGGAGCTGTTTATGCTGCTGAAAAGGCAAGTTGCTTTCAGTTTCTAAATTGAAAAGAGACAAGAAACCTTTACTTCCTCTTTAGCATATTTTCATCATAATCTCAGGGACTACCTAAAAGAGCATGCTGGCTATGAAAATAGTTATGAACTATTCTTGAGGCAGGCTGGTCCATCTGGATATTGGGGACAGGTGGTGCTGTGGTCTAAACCACTGAGCCTCTTGGGCTTGCAGATCAGAAGGCCGGCAGTTTGAATCTCCGCAACAGAGTGAGCTCCCATTTCTCTGTCCCAGCTCCTGCCAACCTAGCAGTTTGAAAGCACGCCAGTGCAAGTAGATAAATAGGTACCGCTGTGGCAGGAAGGTAAACGGCTTTTCCGTGTGCTCTGGCTTCCATCATGGTGTCCTGTTGTGCCAGAAGCGGTTTAGTCATGCTGGCCATCAGACCTGGAAAGCTGTCTGTGGACAAATGCTGGCTCCCTCGGCCTGAAAGCGAGATGAGCGCCACAACCCCATAGTCAAGTTTGATTGGACTTAACCATCCAGGGGTCCTTTAACCTTTACCATCTGGAAAAATGGGGGGCTTCGCCCCAGTGCCCCCACCAACCTTGGTCTGCCCTCAGCCAGCCCCAGTCAGCCAGCCTTCTTATTAACAACCAGCCCCGCCCCCTTCATGAACTGTTGACTCTGCCTTTCATTGGCTCTGTCGCCACCTACTGTTGGGCTCCCTGTTTTCGGACCTACCAGTCCCAGTGGCCACAAGCCACCCTTGTATTGAGGGATCTTTACTCCTAAACCAGAGTCAACAGATGTGATGGGAGTTGGAGCTCAGCAACCTCTGGTGGACCACAAATTTCCCATCCTGACACCAACTTCTAAGTGGCACAGGGGTGCCCGATGTTCCCTTAACTCTGTGCTGTGCTTTCTTGGCAGTTCTTCCCAGCAGAGGCTGTCCTATACCATCCTCAATGACCTGGCCATGGCGCTCATTGATGGGACGGTCTTTGAGATCGTCCAGGGCCTGCTCGACATCCAGCACCTGATGGAAAGAAACCTCTACAACCAGCGGCTCAAGCTCCACAACGAGCACCGAGGTAAGAGGGGCTCGATCCCTTGTAGGAATTGGCCAGGCCTTCATCAAACAGCCTCTCTCAATCGCCAGTCAGGGGTGGTTAAAATACAGGGAGCGATTTTCTCCTCGTCCTCTGAATGAGTGAGACAAGGGCTGCCTTCCAGCTGATGAGTACAGGATCAGGAAGTGGCTGTTCCAAATTATTGTGCACGACCAGAGAGGCACATATGTGCTCCCACACAACACACTTTGCAGAAGAGAAAAATGGAGCGGTTGGGGATGTTGTTCATATTTGGCAGAGCTCGGGGGGGGGGGGGGGCTGGTCTTTAGGAGCTTGGAGCAGAGCCTTTCTGCATCCCCCACAATACAAAAACATAATGTTTTGCTGCTTGTTCCTTCCGCAGTTCTCAAGCAGGAGATGCTGTATAAGCACAAGGAAGCCCAGCAAGGCTGCAAGCCTCACAACTTGCCTCTTCTCAAAGCAGCTCAGCAGAGGGAGCTGGAGGTAAGGCCTTCATGTTCTTGAGAGAGCAGCCTCCCTATTTGAACGTTGCCTCTCGTGCTTGTGCAGTGATTAGCTAGCGGCCGCTTTGGGGCATTTCCCTCCCTCTGTAGTACACAGCTTGGCTCGTTGGCAAGGGAAGCCCATTGTGACCACAATGGGGGGCAGTCCTTCACTGCGAGCCGTGTTGAACTGGCTGGTGTTTCCCCCTCTCGTTCGATTCTGAGATGTCTCTCTTTCTCAGCCGGGTTTTCTGCACTTTACACCCCACCTCCTTTAACTCAGGCCCTGGAGCAGCGGATTCATGATGAGCAGCAGATGATGGACGAGAAGATTGTCCTGGAACTGGATCAGAAAGTTGTTGACCAGCAGAACACGCTGGAGAAAGCTGGCGTCTCTGGCTTTTACATCACGACAAACCCACAGGTCTGTGTGTAGAACAGGGTGGGTTTTTCCACAGATGCTGCCCCATACCTGTGTAATCCAAGGATATAGCTGCCTTGCAAATAAATCCATGGCCTACATGTTTATGTTAGTTATTTGAGCCCTCAAAGTAGGGGGTGGGACACCTTCCTGGTTGTCTAGAGATGATTCCACAAGCGACTAGCCAAGCAGCTACGTAAGAGAGAGACTGCATTAAGGCTTGATACATTTTGGCTGCTTCCAAACCCAATGGATAACTTCATATTGTACCCTAATATTGACCGTTTGGGGGTGGGTGGAAGAAAAGGACTCTTTGTGGTGTTAAAAAAACAACCAATTGCTTTCTGTTTACAGGAGCTGACTCTCCAGATGAATCTGCTGGAGCTGATCCGAAAACTGCAGCAAAAGGAATTGCAATCTAGAAAGCCTTTCTCCTGAGCAAAGGACAGAAGGGCACAATAACTGCTCTTCCCCTCTCTCCCTCTTTTCTAGCCACGATCCTCTGTGGGAGAGGTGCTGAAGGAAATTACTCAGTGTTTTTATATAGATACATAAAGGCTGGCACAGCCAGTTCCCTTGCCAGACCTCAGAAGAAAAGAGGCTCAGTGGGGTGGGGGAGGAGAGTTGCCCCCTTTTTCCAGTGTGGGGTGGAAGCAGGGTTGCTGCTGTCTTAACAGCCAAGGAAGCCCCAAAGTTCGGTTTGACTCTGTGTTTGTTTGTTTGTTTGTTTGTTTGTTTATTATCTATCTTGTTTTTTTTAAATATATATATATATATATATGCACACACGACACACACATATAGCTGTCGTTTATCTCAAGGTTGATGTTTTGCAGTGGTGACCAAGGAATTCTGAGCAGTAAGCAGCATTAGTTGAGGGGTTTGGGGGTGATGACGGGGTGGGGATACTGGACCTGTGGTTCAAAGTGCTTACCAGGGGGTTAATAGTCTGGCTCGGTGAAGGCCATCAAGTGTCCACTCCCTCAGCAAGGCTACCTCTCTTTATTGCAACAGTGGATTTTTATTTTTGAGATTCTTGAAGACAGTGGGTTGGTGTGTCTACCCTGAAGGGGGCTGTCTATGCTGCCAGTCAAGGTCAACTTTGCAGGATAATTTCTCTGTGTTTGATTGGGCACTGCTGGAGCAGGTTTTCTCTTACCATCTCGCCAGGGAAGACATTCTACAAATTGGGAACCACCACTGAGAAGGCCCTGTCAGTACAAGCCAGGAAGCACCAACAGCTGGGCATCCCCTGCTGGTCATCAATCAGAGATGGCTGATATTGAGGAAAATGCTTTTTGTCTTTGACTGGAGGGGTGTTGTATCTTAAATGGAGAAATCAGCTCAGCCAAGTCCCTTCTGCTATTAGTTTGGGAGTTTTCAAGACCTCTATTGAGAATTACAGATATTATAAAGATTTCCGTAGTAAACTTTTTTTTAGCCAAAGCTCAGGATGGAAATCATAATAATTTATTTTTTATACCCTGCCCATCTGGCTGGGTTTCCTCAGCCACTCTGGGCGGCTCCCAACAGAATATTTAAAACACAATAAAACATCAGACATTAGAAACTTCCCTAAACAGGGCTGCCTTCAGATGTCTTCTAAAAGGCAGATAGTTGTTTATTTCCTTGACATCTGATGGGAGGGCATTCCACAGGGCAGGCACCACTACTGAGAAGACCCTCTGCCTGGTCTAGTGCCAGGGAATATTTGGTGAATCTTAGTTGTGCTTTATCTACAGTTTTGGTTCTGTACCACTTAAGAGAATTATTTGGCTAAGCAAATTGATAAATAGAATTGTTTCCTTTATGCCAGAGTAGGTAACAGAATGTCTCATCCAGTTTTTTGGGTTCCTCTGGAGAGCTCACAGGTGGGATGTGAAGATGATCTCCCCCCATTTGCAGCCTACATTGTGAGGTAGACTGCCTTTGAATGTGGGGGCACCATTTAAGTGTGACTAATATACATTGATAGATCCACTTCCATGAAATTGTCTAGTTTGAGGAAGGGGGGAAGGGAATTACAGAGACAAAAGGAAAATATTCCCTAGCCAATAATCAATAGACATATATAAATGTTTTAAAAATAAACATCAAATTGTAGAGACCACACCAATGAAAAGTTTATTCAGCCAGTCCTCATACTATCTCCAAATAAGTCTTAATCCAGTATATAAATTCATCAAGTTGTACATTTGTTTCCAAACACAAAATTCACAACAGAGCAAACCGGGTAGCACTGATCAGCTAAAAAGCATCAGTTTGCCAAGCATGTTCTGACCTTTGCCAGCCTGGTGACCTCCAGACATTTTGGACTACAACTCCCATGTGATGGCAGCTGCAGTCACCCAAACATCGAGGAGACCAGGTTGGTTGTCAAAGGCTACCCTGAAAGCTGCTTTAAAAGCCATTTTGCCACCTCGGGGAAAGGCAATCTACCATCCCATCTCCCAAACATTGGTGGGGATGACTTTGTGGAAAATGCAGGCTGAGGCTCTGGGCTTACCTGAACTCAGCAGGGCTTACTCCTGAGTAGCCATGCCAGAGTCCATTTTGCCAGGGCGTGTTTAAAGAAATCCTTGCACCTCACACACTTCCCATAGACAGTCTTAACCCTTGGTTACCAGATGTCCCCGTTTCCTGGGGATAGTCCCCGGATTTACAAATCAGTCTCCATACAAAATCCATTGATGTTGAAATGTGTCCTCGGAATGATTGAAAAAAATCTGGTAACCTTAATCAGAGGTTAAGGCCTAGTGAATTCAATGGGGCTTACTCCCCAGGCAGTGAGATCAGGATTATAACCAAGAAGGCTGTTTCAAAAACAGCGTCTGGCTTCCCCACCTCCCCTCCCACGCCATTCCCCAGGGGAGCGGGCGGGAGAAAGCTGCACCGGTTGGATTCCTGCCATTTTATCTGCAAACAACAATCCCCCGGCAAAGTGGCAAACGCAGGTAGGGAGTTTGTCCTTGGTTGGGGGCTGGAGTGGGATGGGCACCCTTTGCAGAGAGCCCCGCCCTGAGGGATATGCCCCCTCCCTTTGCAGAGCACCCCCCCTCCCCAATACCTGGGCTGCTTCAGAGCATCTCTCCCCCCACCTCCTTCCTTTGAGCACCATCCGGGCTCGCCTGGGCAGCTGGTGCCGGTGGCGGCGGGAGGGGGGGCGGATTAAAAGCAACTCCCTCCCTCCTCTCCTGGAGAACAAATAAGGCCGTGACGCAGCGGCGCCGCTGCCGCCGAGCAGGAAAGGCCCTCGCCGGGTGCAGCGAGCGGAGCAGCCTCGGGCAGGTGAGCAGCAACCCGGGGGGGACGGGGGACGACCCGGGACGGCTCTGCAGGGCGGTCCCCATCGAGGAGGGTCCCACCTGCTGCCCGGCCGGCGCCAGGTGCGCCTGCATCCGCCAGCCTGGCAGGTGAGGAGGAGCAGAGGCAGCAGCAGGGCCCGGGACTGGGCGGAGGCTCCCGCAGGGCAGCGCCATCGGCCCGCGTCCGCCTCCGGGAGCCTAACCTCCAGCACCTGCCTCGGGGTGTCTAACCGCGAGCAGCTGTCCCGGGTCCCTTTTTTGGGATCGGCTGAGCATCCGCCCAGGTGCTTCCACTAACCCAGGCACTGCTCTGCCTTCGGGAGAGCGGGGAGCTGTCCAGGGTGGGGCAAGTGCTGAGCCGAGGCGGCCTCCTCCTCCTGTCTTTAATATTTGGGGGAAAGGGGGAATCTTGTGTTTCAAATTGGATTGGGGGGGTTGTCTTCAATGGGGAAAATAACACTGGGCCAGAGCTCCGTGGTGGTGCCCCAGATTTGCATGCAGATGGTTGCAGGTTCAATTCCCATGTAAAGATGGGTGAGAATCTACCTGAAGCTTTGGAGGGCTGCTGCCAACCAGTGTATGGAATACTGAGCTGGATGGACCGATGGTCTGACTCGGTCTAAGGCTTCCTGTGTGACTTCACTTGTGTCTCATTTCAACATCAGTCTTCTTAGCCGCTTGCTTTCCTTCCTCCTCCCATACCCACAGTTGGTTACCCCAAACGCCCATCTCTGCCACTGACTTCCACCGCCAGCGGAGACGTTTCTGTCCACTGCCCTGAAATTGTGATCCAAAACAAGCCCCCGTTTTCTGGGAGGTGTGGCAAAAGCGGTGCATCGGAGCATGTGCAGAGTTCCGCTCCTGTCCTGTCAACTTGAAGAGCTGACACCCCTTTGCGCACCGGTGTCAAAGGCAGGGGTTTCTGGGGAAGGGAGGCATAAACCCGAGGCAGCTCTGAGCTCCAGCACCTCTCCCCATCCCTGTTTAAAAAGGGAGCGCTGCTCACCAGTTCATTAAGGCAAAAGGGGGGCACTGACCCACAAACCTCAGCCTGCCCTCTCACCTGCCTGCCTTCTTAGTGCCATCCAGTCGAAGGAGTGGCAGCACCTCCTGCCAGCTCCTTCCTCCTTAGTCTTTCCTGTTGCCTTTGTAGAACTCAGCAAGGAGAGGGGGGGGGGGGGGAGAAAACTAACCTGAGTTGGCTCTGTCTGTCACTGGCTCTGTTGCCCCCTGCTGTTGGGCTCCCTGCCTTCCACCCTACCAATCCCGGTGGGCACCAGTCGTCACCTGTCCAATTTGGGGCAAGGAGCGAGGAGGGGGAGAGGGGCCATTTTAGATCTAGGGTCAAACTAGATGTGACATAAATTGTGCCCTGCATGTCAGAGGGGTCCCTTGGGGATATGTAAAACACACAACCACACACCTTTCACTCAGGGCTAGTCTCTTTTGCCATCAAAGCCTTGGACATATTTTCCCAGAAGGTTTTTCTTGTTGTTGTTGTTTTTGTGAACATATGCCTAAGTGTGGGGATTTGAGGCAGGGGGTGACCTTTTCAGTGGGGAGGAGGGAATTCACAGTTTGCAGAATACATGGAATATGGAAAAAAAGAGATATTCAATATTCAGCTGTAAAAAGAGTCAATTTCAAGAGCATTTTAATGTGTATAAATATACACGTAGATACACATAACTTATAAACCAAGAAATATGCTTGCTTCTCCTGAGAAATAAACACATGTAGTCTAATAGGTGGGCAGGTGGCAACACTTCCTCCATTGCAGGGGGTTGGACTAGATGGCCATTGGGGTCCCTTCCAATCCTATTTCTGTGATTCCCTAAATGACACCCCCAAGCACATAATTCCCTCATGCCTGCTTTTAAAAAATATATATTTTATTCAGTTTCAACATTTATAACATATGGAGTCAAAACACAATTTCGTATTTTCTCTTTTTCTTGTCGACTTCCCACCCCTTTTCCATGGAGTTGTTGATTCTCCCCTTCTTCATGCCTGCTTTGTTGACATCCCTGCAGCCCCACCCAGCCAAGCTGCTATTATTGTTGGGATATGAATAGATGCTAGGAGAGGATATATTAATTAGATATTATCCATCCTTCCTTCCTTCACATGTGCGATTTCATATGACTTCCTTCGCCCCTTTGTAGCTTGAACGGAAGCTTAGATAGTCCAGTTTTAGCTTTTCAGTTTAAGTAATCCAGAGTGCGTTAAGGCAGACTGGACTCTCCTGGTATTTCCCCCTCCCCCTCCCCCATCCCTCAAACAATAATCACACAGACAGTCTTGTAAAATGTAAAATATAACATTTACTCACTCAGAAGAGTAACAGATTCAGGAGGCTTTAAATGGTAATTCGGTTACAAAGGCATACTTAAGTCGAGCTCAAAATGTGGTCTGAGCTTGGAGCTCAGACTAAGCAGATGCTCTCACATCGCTGGCACGGTGGGAAAAGGTGGAAAGAGATGGAAAAGAGGACATACCCCGGCAAGTAAAGGTAAATGTACCCCTGACCATTAGGTCCAGTCATGGACGACTCTGGGGTTGCAACGCTCATCTCGCTCTATAAGCCAAGGAAGCTGGCGTTGGTCCGCAGACAGTTCCCGGGTCATGTGGCCAGCAGGACTAAGCCACTTCTGGCAAAACCAGAGCAGCGCACGGAAATGCCGTTTACCTTCCCGCCGGAGTGGTACCTATTTATCTACTTGTACTTTGACGTGCTTTCAAACTGCTAGGTTGGCAGGAGCTGGGACCAAGCAACAGGAGCTCACCCTGTTGCGGGGATTCAAACCGCCGACCTTCTAATTGGCAAGCACTAGGCTCTGTGGTTTAGACCACAGCGCCACCCGCATCGAATATATAGAAATGCCCTCTCCCTGTCAGGGCACTGCGGAAGTGTCTCTCGCAGAGTTCTCTCCAGGAAACTTACATAAAAGCACTGTCAGCTTCGGCTCCTTATCATGTGCCTATCTAGCAAAACATGAATGGTTTTACTGCATTTTAAATATCCCACAATAATTGCTGAGTTTTCCTTCTTCAGGCAAACTGGTCCCCAGTTACCAAGGGACAGTCTCCAATCTTCTGGCCCCAATCCCAGGTCAACAGCTTTCTTTGGATGACGACCTTGCCTTTTGTGTCAGTCTTTTTTTATATAAAAAAAAACAGTGTTGAGTGTGTACGGTTGTGTCCGTGCTGTTCTGCAAGCTTCACAGCAATATAGGTCGCAGTCTTCTACTGAGTCAGAACCATGGGCCCACCTAGCTTGGCAATGCCTGCACGGACTGGCAGCAGCTTTAGGGAAGTTTCTCTCCCAGCCCTACCCGGAGATGCCATGGGCGACTCAACTTGCATGCACAGCAGATGCTCTGCCACTGAATTATAGCCTTTTAAATACATTTGCTGCCCCTCATCTATGAATGGAGAATTCTTCCATTTGGGGCCACAGTGCATTGAGAGTTATAACCTTCCTGTTTATGCTCAGATGCACAGAAGCGCAGGACAGAAATTCAATCCGATGCTGTTCCCTTGAAAGGAAGAAAAAAAATCCAGGAACAAAAATGGAGGCAGTAAAGGGTTAATATCCACCGCCCATGCACTTTCTGCAATTGACATTTGAAGAAGTACAAAAAAAGAATGTTCTTTATTGTTTGGAGAATTGCTCTGCTGTTTACACAGTGACCTTGGCTTCTCATGTACTTGCTCATATTGTTATCCCTTTTTATTAGGTTCTGTCTGTGATCTGTCTTTTCGTTCCTTATGCTGAGTCAGGCCATTGGTCCATCTAGCGCAGTGTTTCTTACTCTGACTGGCAGCTGCTCTCCGGGGTTTCAGTCAGGTAACGTTCCAAGCATTACCTGCAGATGCTGCCATTAAGGATTGCTGCCACCTGGGGCCTTCTGCTTGCAAGACAGAGGTTCTGTCACCAAGCTATGAGCCTTCAACCCCGTCCTCTAGGAGTTAAGTGTCTTGGAGGGTGGGTGTGAGAGAGAGATCCCTCCTCATATCAAAACACCAAGCCGTGAGCAGAAAGGCTTCCAAGGCAGTGTGCATTCCTAAAAACTGCTAATAGTTCCTTTAAAAAATAAAGTTTAGCAGCCAGTGCAAGACAGGTTGTTACAGAGCAGGTAAAGAGAAAAGGGAAAAAAGTATTCCACAGTACAGTGGTACCTTGGGTTACATACGCTTCAGGTTACAGACTCCGCTAACCCAGAAATAGTACCTTGGGTTAAGAACTTTGCTTCAGGATGAGAACAGAAATCGTGCTGTGGCAGCGCGGCGGCAGCAGGAGGCCCCATTAGCTAAAGTGGTGCTTCAGGTTAAGAACAGTTTCAGGTTAAGAACGGACCTCCAGAACGAATTACGTACTTAACCCGAGGCACCACTGTACAGAATATTGGGCAGCACACAAGAGTATCAGTGTGCAATGGCAGAGGGTCTGTTGTGCTTTTGTTCCTGCACGCTGAAGGCAAGCTGTGATAGTGAAAATTAGTTTCTACACTGAAATCCTTTATGTGCTGGGCTCCCTCTCCAATCTCCCCCTTCCCCCAGGGCCTCGCACAACCAGCTTGGAAGGAAAACTTTCCGCACAGGAACACTCTAGCCCATCAAACAGGATATTTTAAAAAGCCAAACCTGTTCTGCAGGAACTTAGGCACAGTGACCTTGGTTTGCTCCCATTCAGCTCCAACCTCCACCCCAGCTGGCTTCTAGGCTGGTCAAGCCCAAAGCCCTGATGAGCACCTCTGATTTCACGACCCTTTCCCTCCTCACTTTTGCCCAGGAGTCGGAGACGCTTCTGCCTTCCCCCCGAACCTTCGAACGGAGGAAACGGCCCTCCGTCCTTCGCGGCAAGATGGTGACCCGCCTCCCTCGCTCGGCGGACCTGGCCCGCTTCTGCCAGAAGCTCAACCGGGTTAAGACCCTGGAGGACGACATGATGGAGACGTCCTTCAACCGCTGCCTCACCACCGTCGACTTGGCGCTCCTCGGTATTGGCGCCATGGTGGGCTCCGGCCTCTACGTCCTCACGGGCACAGTGGCCAAGGAGACGGCTGGGCCGGCCATCGTCGTGTCCTTCATCATCGCTGGCATTGCCTCGCTGCTGGCCGCCCTCTGCTATGCTGAGTTTGGCGCTCACGTGCCCAAGACAGGCTCGGCCTACATGTTCACCTATGTCTCCGTAGGCGAGATCTGGGCCTTCCTGATTGGGTGGAATGTCATCTTGGAGTACATGATAGGGGGAGCGGCCGTGGCCAGGGCCTGGAGCGGCTACCTGGATGCTATCTTTGACCACCGGATCAAGAACTTCACAGAGACGCACGTGGGCAGCTGGCACATCCCCTTCTTGGCCCACTACCCAGACTTCTTGGCCTTTGGCATCCTCCTTGTGGCCACGGCCTTCATCTCCTTCGGCGCCCGCGTCTCCTCCTGGCTCAACCACGTCTTCTCTGCCATCAGCATGGGAGTCATCCTTTTCATCCTCATCATGGGCTTTGTCCTGGCCCGGCCTCAAAACTGGGGGGCCGCCGAAGGAGGGTTTGCCCCGTACGGTGTCTCGGGGATCATGGCCGGCTCGGCCACTTGCTTTTACGCCTTCGTGGGCTTTGATGTCATTGCCACATGCAGCGAGGAGGCCCGCAACCCGCAGAGGGCCATCCCAAGAGCCATTGCCATCTCACTGAGCCTCGCCACGGGAGCCTACATCCTGGTTTCCATGGTGCTGACGCTCATGGTGCCCTGGCACTCTTTGAATCCCGACTCGGCGCTGGCCGACGCCTTTTACCAGAGGGGCTATTCCTGGGCTGGCTTCATCGTGGCTGCCGGGTCCATCTGCGGTGAGTCAGAGCTGCATTTCCAGGATGTGGGCTCTTTCTAAACCAGGGATGAGGGAGCTTTCTTTCAGCCTGAGGGCGGCATTCCCTCGTGTGCGACTTTCCGGGGGCCGCACACCACTGGTGGGCAGGGCCGGAGGCAAAAGTGGGTGGAGGAATGGACAGAATTGTCCCGTGTCCGCAGGAGGCTAGATTTCTGCTCTCTCCATCCAGCAAGAAGGCTTTGACGCCGTTTTGGGAGACATTCCAGCCAGACAAAAGCACTTTAAGAAGGGTCCAGAGCAGGGCTGGTGGGGGCTTTGGCCTGGGAGACGGCAGAATCATGCCACGCATACAGAATCATACCCCGTTAAATGGACATGGCTTCCCCCCAAAGCATTCTGGGAGCTCTCATTTGTTAAGGGGACTGAGAATTGTTAGGAGAACCCCTCTTTTTCTTTAGCGATCACTCGTAGCCGAGTAAGATTGTCTTCCATGAACACAGTCTTAGCAGTGAGTCCGTAAGTGACTCTGGAGGCCAATTCTGGATCCACACATCCTTCCACAGTGGGGACATAGATTTCCTGCCGGGAGGTGATCACAGTGAGGGTTTGCCAAGGGTGTCTTTCTCTTAGCACATTTCTCCCTTTTGTCCTGAGTTCGAGCGTCTTCAAACTCCAAGACACCTTAGGTAAAGGCTGTTCTCCAATTGGAGCACTCGCAGGCAAGTGTTTCCCAATTGTCGGTGTTTATACTACCTTTTTAAAGATTTGCCTTGAGAGAGTCTTTGAACCTATTTTGTTGACCACCAGCATTACGCTTTCCATTTTTAAGTTGGGAATAAAATAATTGCTTTGGAAGACGATAATTAGGCATCTGAACAACATGACCAGTCCAACGGAGTTGATGTTGAAGAATCGTTGCTTCGACACTGGTGATCTTTGCTTCTTCCAGTTCACTGGCATTCGTTATTTTCATTGCCATGATCCTACGCTTTGTCGAAGGGAGGAGAAATCATTTATTGAACAGATGGAAAGTTCTTTAATCTGAGTAGGCTGAAAGCAAAGAGCAAGGTTGCCATAGCTTCCATCATAGAACTTCAGTATGCTGAGGAGACCCCTATTCCCCTCACAGAGCTGCACTTCCCAGATTGGTTTAACAACCACTCCCTCTTCCCACAACAACCCCTGGAGGTAAGTTAAGCTGTAAGAGGCAATGACTGGCCCAGTATACCTGAATAAGGAGCGTCTCCACCCCCGTCATTCAGCCTAGACACCGAGGTCTCACTCCAAGGGCCTTCTGGCAGTTCCCTCACTGCGAGAAGTGAGGTTACAGGGAACCAGGCAGAGGGCCTTCTAGGTAGTGATGCCCACCCTGTGGAACACCCTCCGATCAGATGTCAAGGAGATGAATAACTATACAACTTTTAGAAGACATCTGAAGGCAGTCCTGTATCAGGAAGTTTTTAATGTTTGATTTTCTATGGTGCTTTTATATTTTGCTGGAAGCTGCCTAGAGTGGCTGGGGCAATCCAGTCAAATAGGTGTTATATTAATTAATTATATGCCACCCTATACCTGGAGGTCTCAGGGTGGTTCACAGAACAAAATCAAAATATAAAACTACAAAATATATACGTAATCAAAATAAAAACAACAACCCAATAACACCCCCCCCAAAAAAACCCCCCCACATTTTAAAAGGGCATAGGACATCAATCAAATCAACCAAAGGCCTGGTTAAAAAGGAACTGGGTAGGTTAAAAAGGGTCTGGGTAGGTTCGTATGGAAAGAGGCAGTCCTTGAGGTGTTGCAGTCCTGAGCCATTTAAGGCTTTATAGGTCAAAACTAGCACTTTGAATTGGGCCCAGAAAGTAATTGGTAGCCAGTGTAGTCAGAGCAGGATAGGTGTAATATGTTCAAACCATCTTGCCCCAATGAGCAACCTGGCTGCTGAATTCTTCAGTAGCTGAAGCTTCCAAACAGTCTTCAGAGGCAGCCCCATGTATAACGTATGGCAGTAATCTAACCTTGAGGTTACCAGAGCACTGACAACAGTAGTTAGGCTCTCGAGAGCCAGTGTGGTGTAGTGGTTAAGAGCGGTAGTCACGTAATCTGGGGAACCGGGTTCGCGTCTCCGCTCCTCCACATGCAGCTGCTGGGTGACCTTGGGCCAGTCACACTTCTTTGAAGTCTCTCAGCCCCACTCACCTCACAGAGTGTTTGTTGTGGGGGAGGAAGGGAAAGGAGAATGTTAGCCGCTTTGAGACTCCTGAAGGGGAGTGAAAGGCGGGATATCAAATCCAAACTCTTCTTCTTCTTCTTCTTCCATGTCCAGACAGGGGTGTAGCTGGGCCACCAGCCAAAGCTGATGGAAGGCATTCTGGGCGACTAAGGCTATCTGAGCCTCGATCGACAGCAGATTGTAATAATAGTTGTTGTTGTCGTCTTGGCTCACTGGGTGACCTAACATGATGCGTGCTGTGACCCATGGATGCCTTTTGCCTTTATGGGTCTAAAGTGTTAGCTGGCTACATTAAGGGATGGGGTAACTCCTCTGTTTTGGCTTGATCTTCTGCTTTCCCTACTCCATCCCTCCAGGGCCAGGGCCTTGCAGAGGCCCGAGCCAGGTAGATAATCCCCTTTTTTTACCCTGGGGATAACTGAAGTCTTATAAATAAGTAAGTATATAAATAATTTTCACAAAAGTTACGCTGACAAATAATTTCTTTTCAAGTCTTGAACCATATCTGCATATAAAGACAAAATGGAAAAGATAGATATACAAATACAGTAGTACCTCGGGTTAAGTACTTAATTCGTTCTGGAGGTCCGTTCTTAACCTGAAACTGTTCTTAACCTGAAGCACCACTTTAGCTAATGGGGCCTCCTGCTGCCGCCGCGCCGCCAGAGCACGATTTCTGTTCTCATCCTGAAGCAAAGTTCTTAACCTGAAGCACTATTTCTGGGTTAGCGGAGTCTGTAACCTGAAGCGTATGTAACCTGAAGCGTATGTAACCTGAAGCGTATGTAACCTGAGGTTCCACTGTAAAATACATAGGGAAAAGGATTATTTTAAGTGAATATGCTGACCGGGGCCCCCTTTGGAATTGGAGGCCCGGGCCAAGTGGCCCATATGGCCCCCTCCCTCTTTCTGGGCCTGTCCAGGGCTGTCCTGCTTCTTTAGCAGGCTTTAGCAGGGACTGCCTGCCTTGTGGGTGGCATCTCTCTGGCTCACCTTCCCTTTCCCTTTCTTCTCTCTCTCTCTCCAGCCATGAACACCGTCCTCCTCAGCAACCTCTTCTCTCTCCCTCGCATCGTTTACGCCATGGCAGAGGACGGGCTCTTCTTCAAGGTCTTCTCGCGTGTCCACCCCCGGACGCAGGTCCCCGTGGTGGCCATTGTGGTCTTTGGCGTCCTCATGTCTCTCCTGTCCCTCAGCCTGGACCTGGAGGCTTTGGTCCAGTTCCTGTCCATCGGCACCCTCTTGGCGTACACCTTTGTGGCTGCCAGCGTGATCATTCTGCGCTTCCAGCGGGTCAAGACGGAGGAAGCTTCCAACGCCAGGAGCGAAGCTTCTGCCCCAGAGTCCACCGAGAGCATCGGCGCCAACGAACCCAAGGAATACGAGTCTTTCTCAGATAAGCTCCACCTGGTGGGCAAGGAGAAGTCGAAAAGCAGGCGAGAAGGGGGGCAGATGAAGGCCTTTTTTGAACCCTACCTAGGCTTCCTGGCTGACTTTGACCCCGGCGAAGTGGTCACGGTGGCCGTGATCATCCTCATGGTGTCAGCAATCTGCTTATCCTCCATCCTGGTGTTTGGGCAGAACCAGCTCCACCTCCCCACTTGGAGCTTTGCCTTGCTGGTCCTCCTCTTCAGCCTGGCCTTTGTGTTCAGCGTGGTCCTCATCAGCGTTCATCAGCAGCAGCAAAGCACCCAGACATTCCAGGTAGGGATGGGGGAGAGATTTGACACCGTTTGCATTTATTATTATTATTATTAATTGTATACTGCCCTATACCCGAAGATCTCAGGGCGGTTCACAACACAAAGCTGCAATATGCGGAGCACAAAATACATAATAATCAAAACAATTAACAATGCTAATCTATACACACTAATAAACAATACCCTCCCCAACAAAAGCCCCTAGACAATACTCCAGCCCACATGTACAAAAATCTAAATTAACATGTAACATTCAACAATGATTTAAAACAACCCCACCCTCCAAATAAAACAGTCTTGTCCATATTCCCAGAGCTGGCACACTGAGCGGGCCTTGCCCAGAGAGAAAAGCAGAGAGCTTAAAAACTCTTGGGATGACAGGTATCTCCAAGCGGGTATGGTGCAAAAAAAGAGCTTTTAAGCTGCTTGCCTTGCTTAGGTTTAACTTGCTGCGTCTTAATTAGCTGGCCTCCAGCTGCATATGGTTGAAATTGCACAAGTTAGATGTACGGGAGATACGATTGTATTGTACACCAACCGAAACACAGAATAAAAGAATAAAAATTCTAAAAGTTAAAATGTTCTGAAAACAAGGGCAATTTAAAACATCTAATAGTAGTTAAAAACATTACTCCCTTCCAAAAATCTTAGGATTGCCAGGAACAGTATTCTTCAGCCCCCAACAGCTGGATAAACAGGGATGTTTTCAAATTCCTTTTTATCCCACCTCGGGCACCAGCAAACCATGCTATACCACTGGTATGCTATATCAATGGACATTCAGAGAACAAGAGGTGCAAAGAGTCTTAAGAGAAGGTTAACCCACCCATGTAAGGGATGGCATTTGTCCCACCCTGTGTTTTTTCAATCAGCCCTGCAGGAAAAGACCGCTAAGTGCATCCTTCCATTTTCCTGCTCTCATTTCCCTTGGTCTTCTTTTTCTTCAGCTCCCTCTGGTGCCACTGACTCCAGCGCTGAGCATTTTCATCAATGTCTACCTCATGCTGAAACTCAACTACATGACCTGGATCCGGTTCTCTGTGTGGCTGCTCGTGGGTGAGTTTGGGGATCGGTTGCACACAGACGCACCCAAGAGCGAGGACAGAAATCGGGATAAGTAATGTGGAAGGAAAGTGCATATATTGGGGTGAAATGTGCCTAAAAAATGAATATAATTACTGTAATCAGGGGTGCCAACTGTTGGGATACTGCTGGGGAGATGGGGGCATCAGACAGCTCCCAGCTGGCTCCAGCCACCGGCCGGCAGCCGGATGATCACCGGTCTCCCTTGGAATGGCATCAATCAGCGACATGAGCCTCAGATACGTTTAGAGACCTGTGCACGCTCTATCAGTAGAGTGTGTAAATCTTCTCACAGCAGAAGAAGCGGACAGAGCCATGTGTAAGCAGTATAGTACAGCATTTTATTCAGCAGCAGGAACAAAGGAAAAAACATGTCTGCTTCCCTTCGTCTCCAGCAAAACAGCAGCAATACAAAAGCTATATACAAACGGAAGTTCCCAGCAAGCGCTGGAAGTAAACAGGCATGTGACACACAACAGTCATACCTATACCCTTTTAAGGTGGAACGGAACTATATCCTAACACCAACTTGAATAAAATATGGGGGGGCAGGTAAGCCCTACAGCACATAATTGATCACATGACATGGCACACACACACCATTTGAATGGCAATGCCCATCAACTTTGGGGACCCTGACCCTTTCATTGGAAATTTGTGGGGCTGTCCCCCTCTACTTGGCACCCCTGTAATTAAAGAGGATAGCAGACAAAAATCCATTCCATTATAGGAAATGACTTTGAGAACATGTGTGCATTAGGAGAAATTCACACCAAAATGCTGGTGAATGTTAATGAGGACTTAAAAAATAAATAAACTGCAGACCGCTATGGGGAGGTGGAGAACTACTGAACTTAAGGCTGGGAAAAGGAGAAACCGGATTTGACAGATTTGCCCACCCCTAATGTCTAAATCAGTCTTCCCCAACCTAGGGCCTTCCAGACGGTTTGGACTGCAATTCTTCTCATCCTCAGTCAGCAGTTGTATCATGCTACAGCTAATGGGAGTTGTAGTAATTAACAAAAACAATAATCCACACACACAGTTTAATTAATGGACTGTTTAATTAGCCAAAGGCCTGGGAGAAGAGGAATGTTTTTGCCTGGCACCTAAAAATATGTAATGAAGGCGCCAGATGAGCCTCCCTGGGGAGAACATTCCACAAATGGGGAGCCACCACAGAAAAGGCCTGTTCTCGTGTTGCAACCCTCTGGACCTCTTGCAGAAGGAGCACATGAAGAAGGGCCTCAGATGATGATCACAGGGTCCAGAGGTTGGTTCATCTGGAGAAAGGCGGTCCTTGACATATGTATAATGGCAGGTGGAGCTGGATCTGAGCATTGCAACTGGGGGTTAGCCAAAGCGGTGCCCTTCAGATGTTATTTGAATTAGCATTTATTAAATTTGTTAGACTCCTTTCTCCCTACAGAAATACAAAGTGCAAAAAGTCAAAAACGAAACAGTAGAATAACAATTTCTCTGCAAGATATTGAAAATCACACAGCCTCACAAGGAAATCAACACCAGCAAGATAATCATTAACTGAGAACAAATCGGAAATTAGTAACATATAAAGCAGCCCATCATATTTCACCAAAAGCCTGCAGGTAGAAAAAGCAGAGTCTGCCCTTTTCCCATCTGCCAGGAAACAAAGGGAGCCAATGAGAGTCTGTGCCAGCCGGCTGGGGCTGATGGGGAGTTATAATCCAAACCACCTGGGGAGGGCACCAGGTTGGGGAATGTTGGTCTTAGATGCATGCCACCATTCTGGGCTCTGGTGCTGGGTTTGGGGGGTTAAGGCTGCTGATCTGTTTCTTTGTGCGTTCGTCTCCAGGTTTGCTGGTTTATTTTGGTTACGGCATCTGGCACAGCAAAGAGAACCTACGGGAGCCTACGGCACACTCGGTCTGTGCCCGCTATGTGGTTTTCCCAAGCGGCAGCCTGGAAGAGACAGTCCAGGCTGTGCAGCCCAGCACTCAGCCCTCTCAGGGATTGGAGGAAATGGCAGGCGAGGAAGAAGCCAAGAGGTGATGCGGAGAGGCCTAACTTGGAGGAGACCCTTCCCTTTGACCACCACCCCCAGCCCACCCACTACTCTCCAGTGTTTTGGCAGAAAGAAGAGGAGCCCTCATCTGATTCAGCCAGGAAGACTCTGGGAGTGTTATTGAGCAGAGACCCACTGCTTCTGCTTTCCTGCTTGGTCTGTATTTCTGCTCTGGAAAGCTGGACCCATATTGCCATTGAAAACTGCCCAGTCTATCCTGCCCTCCAGCTTGGAACCGAGAGCTGATCTGCAGACAGCCCATCTCAACCCACAGTGGACGGGGGGCAGGCTGTCCTTGTACTTTTCCATTATCTACGTGTTTCCCCCCTTTTCTTTCCTCCAGGCTCCTGCCCTGGCTGCCTGCAACCTTCATTCCAGGTGTCCTGTTTAGATTATTTTGGGGTGGCTCCTGTTTGATGGGTTCGTACAAAGGGGCAAGATGGGAGGGGCGCCGCTGTGCCAGCTTCAGGGGTCAGTTCTCATTCCCAGACCGTTAGACAAGACTGTGTTGGCTCTGCTTTGACGGAAAGCTGTCTCTTGCCTGCCACAAAATACGCTAGAGTAAATGGCATCTCTGCGTGGAACGAGGCAGTAGGCATTTTTGCACTGTGAGTGCGTCTGTCTCTCAATGATGCCTGCTCGATTGTGTATGCCAGAAAGCATGGACCACAACTGCCATCATCCCCAGACGGCATAGCCTGATGGTGATGATGATTGATTGATTGACAACCTGCCCTTCACCCTAAGGTCCCAGGGTGGTTTTGCAGCATTAAAACACAACATTAAAAGCAATTTCAAACAACTTGCAACCATAAGTTGGGTCCTAAAAATATACACCTCATGTCAAAAGCCAGAGTAAAGAGGTGCATCTTCAGGATCCTCGAAAAGCTGCACAATGAAGGTGCCAGATGCACTTCTGTGGGGAGGGACTTCTCCAGTTTAGGGGCCACCACAGAGAAGGCCCTCTCCCAGACCGCCCCCACCCCAAGCCCCTGAGGGCAGAGGAACTACCAGGAGGGACTGCCCTGCTGATCTCAGAACCCGATGGTCTCTAGGGAAGACTGTGGTCTGTCAGTATTTGGGGCCTGAGTTATTTCGGGCTTTAAACACCAACATCAGCACCTTGAATTGGGTCCAGAAGCGAGCTGGCAACCAGCGCAGCTGTTTTAAAATGAGGAAGATCTAAATGGATTACCCCAGCCAGCAATCTGACTGCTGCGTTTTAGACTAAGTGAAGTTTCCAAATCGTCTTCAAGGGTAGCCCCAGGTAGACTGCATTGCAGTAATCCAGTCTGGAAGTTAACAGAGCTTGGGGGTAGGTGTTAAAGTCCAGGTTGGTGAAGAAGGGAGGGGATTTATCACCTTCTCCACCAAATCAACTTACCATTTCTCAGCCCCTTCTGCCTTTTAGTGTTCGATAACCAACTCTCCCCTCTCAGCAGCTCAAAGATGGCATGGATTGAACAGGTGCCAGCCAGGCAAACGATACCTTAATTGGTGACAGCTCAGGTATGCCCCACAATACTAGTAGCTCCCAGAATTGAACTTGGACATGCACTTAAAAAAGAAATTCACACTAGAAAAGTTAAGTGTGTGGCTATTCCTCATTCTGGAAATATTCCAGTGGAAAGGGGCTATATACAAAAAGGTGAAATCATAGAATGGTAGAGTTGGAAGGGACCCTGAGGGTCATCGAATCCAACCCCCTGCAAAGCAGGAATCTCAACTAATGATACATGACAAATGGTCATCCAACTTCTGCTTATAAACCTCCAAGGAAGGAGAATCCACCACCGTTAAACAGCTCTTACCATCAGAAAGTTCTTCAAGTTTAGTTGAAATCTCCTTTCTTGTGACTTGAATCCACTGGTTCATAAAGTAGATACCTGTCCTTGGGAGACCAACTGCCCTGTTTCCATGTCAGAGACTCTTCCGGGGTTTCCGCAGTAGCAGTGGCTAAACCATCCAATTGTACCTATTTTAGAGAGCCCCGCCAGCTAATGGTGAGGCTCATGGCAAGGCCACAGCCAGGGACTCGTGCACAAATCCAGCAGGGAGACTCCTCTATGGCCACTTACGGGTTTGTCTTTAATTCATTCCATAGCACAGAACTTAGGGGTTGCTTCAGATAACTCACAGCAGATAACTGGGAGAACGTTTCACTGAACTCTGAGGGGTTTTGCTTTTGAGTAGACGTGGAAGGGGCTGCAATGCTAAGTCTTTTTGGAAAATGGCATTGTTTCGTTCAATTTTGAGTGAGGAAAACACTTGCTCAACCCCCCAACATGGTGCCTTCCAGCTTGGTTTGGACGACCACCACCATCGCCCCCAGACAACACAGCCATGCTGGTTGGGGCATACCTAGGGATTGGCCAGGTTGGCCCCTGCCAACCGCACAGGCAGAGAGAGGGCACAAAAATGGCATCTCTCTCAGCGCCTTGGCAGAGGAATCTGGACACCATCACAGTAGCCCTGCAGAGCCTCCTTCCCAGTCAGAATGGCTGGTGGTTAGTTTGTGCAGTGGGACTTCCCATGAGAACACCCCTGCCTGGCCCTCTGTCCTCTCTACACTGTGCCCCACCCTCCATTCCCACTGCGTGCCCCCAGAATGGACTTTCAGCTGATGCGGTGGCTAAGAAATGTCAGGCGAGGCTCTTCATTTAGCACAGGCGAGTTGCTTTTCCCTGGTTTCTTTCCCGCCTTGACCAATTTCTGGGGCATGTGACGCTGTGGGTTTAACCCAGAAAGCAAGGGCCGTTGACTTAATGTCAAAGAACCAGCCGGCTGTAAATTGCACCGGCAAAGTCGGAGTTAACTTGTTACTAGCAAAAACACAATTTTCACAGAGTCGGCCAAGTGTTGGGTCTAATAAGCATAGCAGCTCATCCCCAGTAGGCCTGGACCCATGTATCAGCTGCAGAGATTGAAAGTCCCTGCCTCCCTATAGCTGTCTAAGTCCCCTCGACTCCACGGCTTTTTCCAAGCAACCAGAGACTATGCCTGGGTGCAGCCTGCCACTGTTCTGCCCATTTCAGCTCTCTTCTGGTTCTGGGAGACAAAGTGGGGAGGGAACTTATCACAGCAGGAGGAGGAAACACCCGTGACTCTTCACCAGCCTTACTCATCTCTGGCTCTTGGCCTCCCTTCTCCCCGTCACCGACTTCAGCTTCTGCCTCCAATTCTGGGCTTCTCTCTGCCACCGGCTCTTCCTCTCACCAAGCCCTGTTGCCTCTTCCCAGTCTTCTCCCTCTGACCATTCGTTGTTGTCCCATCACCATTCCCCAGGACCTGAGCCTTCTTCCCTTGGGGGTCCCCCAGCTGATGCCTCTCAGCGGTCCAGGACACTTCAACAGGGCTTGTTTCCGAGTAAAGTGTGCACTCCAAGTTACTGCCTTTCTGCTGGCACCTTGATAGAAGTAACAGGAAGGCAAGCAAAGTATTGTCCAAAGTTCCTGCCTCTGGCTTGCCAGATTTAGGCTGCAGTCCTGTGTACCCACTTTCCTGGGAGTAAGCCCCATTGAACTCAGTGGGATTAACTTTTGAGTAGACATTTATAGGATTGTGCTGTTAAAACACCCGGTTTAAGAGTCATTTGTGATTACTGAATTATGTCATGTATTTATTTTCAGAGAGGGGTGGGGACACCAATTGCCAAGGGTGCAAGGAAGCCTATGTATGCCTCTGCATGTTGGCAAAGGCTGATGGGAGTTATAGTCCCAAACATCTGGAGGGCACCAGACTGGCAAAGTTTTCACAGCCTTCTTAAAAGGACTTTTTATACTGCCACCCACCGGGTCACACACTAACTCAGGGCCAAACCTCCTGCCACAGCACAGGCCGCAGGCTACTTAGGAATCTCAAAATGGCCTCCCTGCTCTCGTGAAGCTGCCCTCCTTCTCCAAAGAACCGGCTGAGTATTTGCTCAACTGCTTAGCATGAATCTGAGCACGACAACTGCCCTTCACGACCCACTGCCAGCCCCACTTTGTCAGGCTGTGTTCTCCTGTGTGCATTTGGCTTTCCCAGAAGCAGATCCCAAGGGCCAATCTTTCTTGTAGAGAGAAGAAGAAGAGTTTGGATTTGATATCCCGCTTTATCGCTACCCTGAGGAGTCTCAAAGCGGCTAACATTCTCCTTTCCCTTCCTCCCCCACAACAAACACTCTGTGAGGTGAGTGAGGCTGAGAGACTTCAGAGAAGTGTGACTGGCCCAAGGTCACCCAGCAGCTGCATGTGGAGGAGCGGAGACACGAACCCGGTTCCCCAGATTACGAGACTACCGCTCTTAACCACTACACCACACTGTATAGTTTGCCTGGGGACCTCCGCTGCTGCTGTGCCTGACATGCCATCAGGGGTGGCATCACTTACCTGTTGCTCACGCTGACTCTTGGATACATCAGCTTCTGTTGTCTCAGAGGCCAGGGCAAAAACACTGAGAGGCCAAGAGAGCTCCCGAGAAGGAAGGAAGGGTTTTTTCTTCTTGCAGATTGCTAGCAATGGAAGCCCAGAGAGCAAAAGTCTCTCCTTGCTCTCACCCACAGATGGAGGGAGGTTGTGCAGCTGCTTATGAGACGCTGGAAGCTGGGTTTTGTCACACATATGTCTCACCGGTTTGCCGGTGAATCCCAGACAGGCAGCGCGCCTGCTGTTTTGCTCTGTGCTCTGACCTTTGCTTGCTTGCTCCCATCACTAGATTTGTAGCAGTGGGGATATTGCCCTCCTCGCTACTGCCTTCGCCTGTCATGCTGTGATTCTGCTCTGTGCGACAGCTTGTGGCAAAGAAGCCAATTAATATAAAGATTTTTTTCCTGTTCCTTGGCTGTGAGTTTATTTTTATGCATAAAACGTATACACCTCTTGATTCTAAAAAAAACAAGAACTCCAAAACCCTCAAAGTGATTTACAAAGAGGATAAAATGTTATGAATAAGGAATATTAACAGCAATGATTTACAACTTTCAAAAAATTAAAATAGCAATAGACCAAAAGCACATTAAAACTCGCATCGACCTTCTAAACATCTGGGTAAAGGTAAAGGTAAAGGTACCCCTGCCCGTACGGGCCAGTCTTGACAGACTCTAGGGTTGTGCGCCCATCTCACTCAAGAGGCCGGGGGCCAGCGCTGTCCGGAGACACTTCCGGGTCACGTGGCCAGCGTGACATTGTTGCTCTGGCGAGCCAGAGCCGCACACGGAAACGCCGTTTACCTTCCCGCTAGTAAGCGGTCCCTATTTATCTACTTGCACCCGGGGGTGCTTTCGAACTGCTAGGTTGGCAGGCGCTGGGACCGAACAACGGGAGCGCACCCCGCCGCGGGGATTCGAACCGCCGACCTTTCAATCGGCAAGCCCTAGGCGCTGAGGCTTTTACCCACAGCGCCACCCGCGTCCCATAAACATCTGGGTAGGCCTGTCTAAACGAAAGTGTTTTTAACAGATGCTAAAAGATGGGGAGAAACAGCACAGCCTCTCTCTCTCTCTCTCTCTCTCTCTCTCTCTCTCTCTCTCTCTCTCACACACACACACACACACCATTATTTGTCAGCAAATGGAAGAGCAGAGGGTCCCCTAATGAGCTCCTTCTTCACTTTGCAGGTAGCCAAGGAAGGAAAAATAAGCAGCCTCCCAGGGCTGTCCATAGTTGGGGTGTCTTCTCAGAAAACCTACAAAAAAGAAGGATCCCATAAGTCAGTGGCAACCCTCTCTGGCATCGCTCTTGTTCCCACGATTTTCCCTAGCCAAGAAGTTGCAAAGCACCAGATTTGGCTTAATGGCCCTTGGAGAGAAATCCCTTGGATAGGTATCCAAGGCAGGCTCTAGCCAGAGAAGCTGAAAGCCCAGGCTTAATATCCACCAATGTGCCGTGTGAGAGTCCTGGGGCCAGCTGTAGAAACCCAGTGCAAACAAGTTGGAGTACATGACCAGCATTGCAGGGGGTTGGAGAAGATGACCCCTATGTCTCTGGACTAAAGATCTGGGAGACATGCCCCAGGAATCAATGGGGGTGGAGAAAGTTAGGCTAACCATATGGGGTCCTTGAGAGCGACCACTGCTTCAAATGCCCCTTCCAGCATCTATGACACTACCATATGTTTTCCAGTTAGCGGAGGGAGGGAGGATCTGGAGAACAAATGAAATGCTTTTGGGGGAAAGTGTTGCATTACCCCCCCCCGGGGATTTTGCTCAATGGCTGGAACAGAGACTGAGGATAATTGCATTCCCCGCCCCCCCTCCGAGAGCTGAAGGTGTGCTAGGGGCATCTTGTTCTTGGGACACCCGTTCCCCCCTTTCTCCTCTGCTGTCTCCTGCGGTTCAGGAAGTTCTGTACATTGCTTTTTTTAATGCTAGAAAAACCTGTTTGATCAGAGGCGGCATTGGGATGATGAGAACCCACTGGGAGCCACCAAAAAAGACCCTGCAGCCCAGCAGAGGGGTTGGGCTTTCTGTACCTTTGACGGGTCTGTTCTGAATGAGCAGCTGGTCCAGTTGTGCTTGATCTGAAGGCTCGGGAAAATTACCTGGATGCCATCGCAAAGCCCTGCAAAGTCCTGCTTGACAACAATCTCCTGAAAAGGACAAAAAATATACCCTCTCCATTCCCACATCAAGAGCATGGTGGAGACGGTTCTCAAAGAGGTGTGTGGCAGGGGGTCTTATCCCCCTATTCCATTTGGGTGGAAGTCCATCACCTTCCAGCCAATCCAGGTTGTGCAGTTATAGCCTAGGTTTCTATGAAATGTAAACCTCTATTCAAAGTGCTGTCCTCAGTTAGGGCACACCAGTCCCAGCATGGAATTGTTGGAGCAGATTCACTGCATACATAAATATTTCTCCAATCCCACATTGCCTACTATGGCCTTTGCCAAGATGGTGCCTGCACCAGATGGTTTGGACTACAACTCCCAGCGGCCTTAGTGTGGTTGTGTGACCGTGGAGCTGCTGAAAGCTCTAGTGAAAACAAAACAAAACTGGAGAGCACCAGGCTGGTGAAGATTGGGCCACCACATCACAAGCACACCACACCACTCTTCCAACTACTGACTGACTGACTGATACCTACTGAAAAATCCAGGACTTCCAAGGCAGCATTAGGATTTGCTTGGAGGGCTTTGAGGATCCCAATGCAGCCATCGCTCTGAATGGGGTTCCTGGCCACCTGCAGGTCACAGAACAGAAACGTGCCAGGTTAGTTTAGGGCAAAGCACTAAGAACAGAGCTGGGCAACTGGACTCCCAACTGCCATTGGCAATGCTGCCTGCTGGGGCTGATGGGAGATGGAGTCCAATGACACCTGGTGAGGGTCGCAGACTTTCCACCCGGATTGCAGAAGAAGCAATCTCTCTTCTCACTAGAGGAATTCCTCCATCTTTTGCATGTGGTATGGAATGCTACTTCTTAGATCAGATAACATGTGGCTCTCCAAAAGCTGCTGGACTCTTAACTTCCATCATCCCTGACATTGCCTGCTGGGGCTGATGGGAGTTGGAATTTAACCACACCTGGAGGCCCACAGCAGAGGCGGATTTAGGGGAGGGCGATCGGTTTAGTCACACTGGGCACAGAGCCTCAAGGGCCCCACAACTATTATTTAGAATGGATCGCAAGAAGCAGGTATCACAGAATTTGGGCATCGCTGAAATTTGAGACCCCAAGGTCTGCCACTGCCCACAGTTTCGCCATTACTACACCAGAGGATCAGACACTCTCTAAAAAGCCACTTACGCTGAAGATCTTGAGGGTTTTGTTTTCTTTCAGGCCCAAAGCTAGGCAGAGGGCTCCTTCTAGAGAAATACGGTTGTTCCTGAGGAGAAGAAGAAGAGGAAACCATCGCAACCATCTCATTTCCCTTTCCCTTCTCTTATCTCTCTCTGTGATCTCCCCAGGATGCCAAGCAGAAGCTGGGTGCTGAGCACGCTTACCCAACGTTCAGCTCTTCCAGAACGTTGTTGACTTTCAGGGCCTCACCCAGGGCAGTCGCTCCACCGTTGCCAAAGCCGTTGTACGAAAGGTCCAGCACCCGAAGGAAGATGTTGGCCTGAGGAGGGAAGGAGGGAGGCAGCCTTAGCAAAGATCTGGGTGGGGAAACCCTCTGGGGCTCTGGGTTCAACATTTTTGAGGGTTTCCCACAGGTTTCTGGGTGGTCATTGTGAGAACAGGACTGGATGGGCTAGTTCAGTAGGCTTCTTCTGATGTCCTACCTGCTCAGACACCCTAGGATTAAACAGATCTGAAATATCTAAAAGACCACCTTCTTCCTTCCAGACTCTCTTGTGTACTAAGCTTGGCAGCCCAGGAGAGGGCATGCTCCTATGCGGTGGAATTCCCTCCCCACAGAAGTGCATCTGGCATTTTCACTGTATAGCTTTCATCATATGGCATCTGAGATGCAAGTTTTTAGGGCCCACTCTGCTTGACTGCAAATTGTTTAAAGTTGTGCTTTTGTATCAATGTAACCCATCCTCAGACCTTAAGGTGAAGGGTGGGTAAGAAATCCGGCAAATAAAATAAAATAAAAATTATTACATTGGAGGGAGGTGGGTCTCAGGGCATCCTGCCACTCGCTGAGCAAGTTGCCACCCCTGATCACTCAGATCGGTCTATTTTGATCCAGAAAGGAAGAATAGTTTTGCTTAAGTCTCCACCTCTGCCTCCTCCAACCTTTTTGAAACAGAATGTGGCAATGTGCTAATGCCTTCCCCACTCTTGATTTCTTTACGCCAGGGGCCAGTTGGGGTTGCTTTGCTGTGTTCACAACAGAGACGCATAAGCAGACTTTCCTAAGCTTTTAATAAGGAAATAGGAATGCTGTAATCTGGAAGGATTTGGAACAGGGAGAACCAAAGCATCCCTTTGAACATGACACAAGGCGTTTTCAGGCGAGAATATATTTTCAGTGGCAAGTAGCATGGAAAGCTGACCTGTACTGAATCAGGCTCAGTATTGTCAACATTGACTGGCAGCAGCTCTCCAAGGTTTCAGACAGGAGGAAACTTCTGCAAGCAAAGCAGGGGCTTCTACTCGAACTACAAACTTCAAACCACTGGTCCAGCTAGGTCAGTATTGTCAACAGCGCTCCAGGATTTCAGGGGATGCTGAGGATTTTAACCTGAGACCTTCTAAATGCAGAACAGATGCTTAAAAAATGACATTACAACTGTAGCCGAACTGTAATTAGGCAGTTCTCTTACCCCTAAGCCTTTGGCAATAGCAACTGCTCCTTTGCCCCGAAAATGGTTCCAGCTGAGATCAAGCTCCTTCAGGCCGACGTTTTCTGCAATCGCTGCACCAAGAACCCCGCCTGGTTAAACGGAGAACACAAGAAATGGGCCAAGAAGCACAAGCATTAGATAAAAAGAACTGCAACATCCAGAAGCTCCCTCCAATATTTGCCAACGTGCCCCCTGACTTAGGGAGCTGGAAATCTCACAATCGGAGATTAGCATGACCCAGTACCCCCCACGCTACTGATCTCTCTCCCCATGGAGAGAGAAAAAGGGGAGGGATGAGATTAGTAGAAACCACAAGCAAAGAGAAAGCGTTCTGCAGGAAGCAGGTATGTATGAAGCAAAAAAAACCTCAGGGGAGTTCAAAGAATCGTAGAATTGCAGCGTTGGAAGGAACCCAAAGAGATATCTAGTCCAACCCCCTACAATGCAGGAATTCATGGATTTCAGATTTCTGCACCTTGGGGAAAAGAAAACAGCTTACATGACTCTCCAACCAGAAGGAACACCAACAAGAGATTGGATGGCCATCTGTCATGGATGCTTTAGCTGTGATTCCTGCATTCCATGGGATTGGACTAGATTGGACTAGAGGACCCTTGGGGTCCCTTCCAACTCTACAATTCTATTATTCTATGTTTTAAAAGCTGTAGTCCGCTGGGAAGATCTCCTGCACTAGCCCTGTTGAAATGAGCTGGTACTCCACCCAAAAAAGCACAACCCCAGAAAAAAAACCCCCAAAGGTATAAGGCTTGCATATGAGACTTTCCTGGTGGATTGGTGTCTGTGTTAATTTGGATGGGGTAGGTAGGACTGCTCTTCCACCCTGGCTCTTCCAGCTGCAGTCAGGTGGCAGGGCGTGCCCTCATTCTCCACTCAGACAGGTGGAAACTACTGTTTGGGGATTCTGCTGCGAAGTTAAAACATACCAATTTTCTTGGGCCTTTGGAGGTATTTGGAGGAAATTGGTGCAAGCTCGAGGCCCTCAAAGTTCTTTTGTTATCTATATAATTTTTATTAAATTTCCTGTTTTACAATTTCAAATAAACATTTTACATACTTAAAATATCAACAACTTCTCTTTCCGTGGTTCATTTCGCGTATCTTGTATCCCTGCATATTTTACAAAAACTATACCAATCAGTTTTCCATTATTACATCCATCAAAGAATAATTACACTGTTGAATTTATCTTAATGCTGCCAGTGTTTTCAGCTGTATAGTTATTTTCCATATACTCAATAAACTCGAGGCCCTAAAAGTTTTTAATACTGCATTGATGTTGTTTGTACAGTTCATGGATGAAAATCATTTTTATTATTGTCCGTATGTTTTCCTTTTTCCCTTATGTGTTGCGTGTGGTTTTTTAAATCGCAAGCCTGTGGGTAGGTGTCTTATCCGGGAAGTCTTTTTGGCTGTGAAGTGGGGTACAAATGCTCTAAATAAATAAAGAATATTAATAATACATAAAATTTAAAACCTCTTTTGAGTCCTACCTTTCTTCCTTTTTCTCTCTGCCTCTCTCTCTCTCTCCACTCAGCCTAGACTGTTGCTATTTCCTGTGCTCTCCCTCTCAATCTCTCTCTCTGTCCCCTCCTGTTTTCCATCAACTCCCTGTGACCTCATCAAAAGGTAAATGGGAAGGGAGAGAGACCTGATCAGCCACAGAAGGAGGTTTTCTTCAGTTAGGGAGGCGAAGGACAGAATGCCAAGCATCAGCAGGAAAGGAGGTGAGGACAAGGGAAAGGCAGCTGTAAGAATAGCAAAAGGGGACTGAGAAGTAGGAGGCAGTGACTACTATAGTACAAGAAATCCAGAACGGTGCAGAAATTTAAATAGCAGAAGAGGAGCTGGTACAGAAGATGAGGGAGAGGAGGAACAATCATGGCTGTTGCACCCTGGCAAATAATATTGACAGCTGTTAGCACACATTTGCAAATAACTACAAAAAACTAGATCAAGTGATATTTCCATCTGGAAATCCCTTTGCTAGCAAAAATATGCAGGTGAGTTCTCAAATGTAAATAGAACACAGCTCTTTGATCAAATATTAATTGCCCCTGAAGCAGACTTTGCCAGTCTGGTGCCCTCAAAATGCTTTGGACTACAACTCCCATCAGCCACAGCATCCTATGGCTGTACTGACTGGGCCTGACAGGAGGTTTTTTTGGAGGGGGTACAAAACATCAGGAGAATGCCAGGTTGGTAGGAGATCTATTCCCCTCCCAGATCTGCAATTCCCAGAGTGGTTTAACTGTCAATCCCTCTTCCCAGGGAACTCTGGGGAATGTAGCTCTGGAAAATGAATAGAGGTTTCCTGCCCAGAGATGGGAGCTTCATCTACCAGTGATGAATGGCAGATGAAGTTGATGGACTCTTTTTTTCACCTGTCCTGAATCTTCCACTGTTCAGCTTCATTGGATGGGTCCTGTATGGTTCTGGCATTATAAGAGAGGAAGGAAAACTCTCTTTGTAGAGTTTGGATCATCATAAAAGATGCAAGAGGAAATGATTAATAACAGGACCCACAAAGGGGAAGATGGAAGTCCAGGAGATTCCTTGGAATCTTGTTGTTATGATTTACCGTATGTTTTGCTCTATAAGACTCACTTTTTCCCTCCTAAAAAGTAAGGGGAAATGTGTGTGCGTCTTATGGAGCGAATGCAGGCTGTGCTGCTATCCCAGAAGCCAGAACAACAAGAGGGATTGCTGCTTTCACTGCGCAGCGATCCCTCTTGCTGTTCTGGCTTCTGAGATTCAGAATATTTTTTTTCTTGTTTTCCTCCTCCCAAAACTAGGTGCGTCTTATAGAGCGAAAAATACATATGTTTGATCTATGATTGTAAAATTTTAATCTGAAAAACCAAATCAATATTTATTTTTAAAAAAAAGGAATAGAGGTTTCCTAACTGCTCTCAGAACCCTTAACAAACTACATCCCCCAGGATTTTGTGGGGGAAGCCATGGCTGTTTAAAGTGGTATGATACAGCTTCCAATGTACTGTTTGGTGCAGATGGAGTAACACCCATAGCCCCGCCCACTCTTGCCCCAAGCTCCACCCACCACTGGCACGTGGCCTATAAGGGAATGTGTCCCTTGGGTTGAAAAAGTTTCCCCACTCCATACCTTCTTTCTTAAAGGGGAAGTTCAGAACAACTAAGTTTTCATCAACCTCGTGCCCTCCAGCTCTTTTGAGAGACTAGGATTTCCACCAGCCTCAGCAGGCAGAGCCGTTACTGTTGGCAGGGGCTGATGGGTGTTGTAGTCCAAAACATCTAAGGCCGTTCTCTGCCATTCTTTGCAAGGGAAGCTGCTATACCTGCCAGCTCTTCAAGCATGTTATGACTCAGATCAAGGGACTCCAGTTTGTTGTTGATCACAAAAGCATCTGCTAGGTATTTGGCCGCACGCTCATCTAATTCATTTCCAGAGAGCTTCAGGGTTAGTAGTGTCCTATTCTCCCCAAGCATGGAGGACAAAGCCTTCGCCCCTTTCACTCCAATCCTGTTCTCTGACAAATCAACATCTGAGAGGGAAGAACAAGACAGACTTTAAGCCCCGACTCCCACAAAATAAAACCCGTCTCTCATTTCAGACCCATTCCCCTTCCACCTTTCCAGGGCCTTCAGTTGGCCCCTTGAACAATCTCAGATCGGAGGAGGTCAAGAAGTGGTCAGCTCTGAAAAACTAGACGTGTTGACAGCTCCTCAAAGGAGAAAATCACCTCCCCTAATCCCACTATGTCATAAATAATATCAATTATATTATCTCATGGGCTCTGGAAAACAAACAAAAAAAAGGAATAACCACACTCAGGATACAGAACATAAACCCTGAAAGGATGGGTTTCTTAGGGCTGTTCCACTGCATTATTAGGTCTCACTGAGGGCTAGGCACCTGTATTTGTATTTATTTGTTACATTTATTTCCTGCCTCGTCTCCAAGCAGCTCATGAGGGTGTGTTTGGTTTTATTTCCTAACAACCCTGCGAGGTACGGAAGACTGAGAGACAGAGACTGGCTGAGGGAGACCTACAGAGCTTTGACTAACGGGGGATTGGAATCCTAGATTCCCAGGTCCTAGTCTTGACATTATAACCGCTCCTCCCAGTCTTCACCAATTTGTGCCCTCCAGATGTTTGGGACCGCAAATCCCATCCAAGCTAGCCAGCATGCCTATATGATGGGTGTGTGGCTGTTCTGGCTGGGGCTAATGGGAATTGTAGTCAAAAACATCTGGAGGATGCCAGGTCAGCAAACACCGTGCTATACCATAAAAAACCTCCATAGCAAAAGCAGCTGGAGCCTGTCTGTCACAAGGCCTCTATTTTGCCATGTCCTTGCTACAAAGACCCTTCTCGAACCCTCAAAATTAAGGGACACACCTGAAATGTAACAATTTTCCTTCAACATCTCGGCCACCGCTGCTGCTCCATCTCCATCCAGCCAGTTGTCACTCAGGTTTAACTTCACAATGGATGTGTTGTTCGCCAAGGAAGGAGCTAGAGCTTTGGCTCCCTGAGATACAGAAGAGAAAAGTGAAGAAATACGTGGATTGTCTATGCTGGATCAGGGCAAACTCCCATTGGGTCCGACGCTCTTACACATGGCTGTGGTCATAAGCACATAGGAGGAGCCAATGGCCCACCTAGTCCAGCTTTCTGTCCTCACAGTTGCCACCCAGATGCCACCCAGGACCTGAGCACAAGAGCACTCTCCCCTCCTGTGGTATTCAAAAGCTTTACTGCCTTTGACAATCAAGGCTAGCGCTCACTTGGGCTGATGGGACTTGTAGTCCAAAACGGCCCGGCCTACTGGGGCAGATGGGAATTGATACCTTGGGTCCAAGGCCGTAGTGCTTCAGGGTCAGTTCAGAATCTTTCATGTGGCATAAAAAATACGAGACAGGAACAACGCCGTGCATTCGGCAGGTGTTGAGATATTTGGCTTTTCCTGTTGGATCATGGGAGGTCTTAGAATCTAATGTCGGGAGGGAGAAAAAAGAGTCAACATAGGGAGGGATAAGAAAGCTATTTAGAAGGAAGGCAAGCCATTAAAGCATCTGCAGTTAATGGACAGTCCACCCAAGGGCATTGTGACCTTCGGAATCACAAAAGATGTACTGCATGTCACAAGGCGAGAAATAGTTATTTCTCCCTGTCTCATAATTCTAGAAATAGTGAGTACCCAATGAAGCCCAGCCAAAGGCAGCTGCAGTCCAAGCACATCTGGAAGGCCGCAGATCAGCCATCACCCCTTCCTCTAAGTCATACCTTCTATTTCAAGGTCTGTGTCCCAGTCTTCATCCCTTTCCTCCTCCTCCTCCTCCATCTCCTCTTCAGAATCGTTCCCAGCATTCTCTGGGGAACAGGGACCACTTTCCTCATGTATAGTCTGCGGCTCGTCAGCGGGCCTTGAAAAAGTCTGAGGAAAGACATACGCATAGGATTTTACTCCAAGCAAGTAGTCGTGTCAAAATTCATCTACTCAAACCCTGGGAACTAAGGAGAGAGTCGATTTGAAAACAATGATAGCAAACAGCCAGAGTGCTGAGTGATGAACTCGAACAATCACAGGAGGACATTGTTTCTGTTCAGACGTACTGAGGACGTGTTTTGGACTACAATTCCCATCAGCCCCAACATCATATGGCCATGTTGGCCCCAAACATCCAAGTGCTATTTTCAGGGACATCCCTGATTTAGAGAAGCCATCCCAGTTTCTGATTTGAACGTGGAACGTTCCACTTTTCTTGGGAAAAATTTCCTATTTTCATTGGAGAAATGTTGGGAGGATATGGTAGAATGTCCATATTTTCATTCGAGTAATGTTGGAGGGTATGGAGTTATCGGACCCCCTGAGCCATCTGAAGGCAATCCTGTACACAGAAGTTTTTTTAAAAAGTTTAATGGGTTTTTTTAAAATTAATTTTTTTAATTAGTTTTACATATAATCCCAATACGTAACATTGTATCCTCTTATTAAATCTCTTGGCTCAACCGTTTAGTTGTTTAGGCAAAAATGTTTAATGTTTTATTCTGTTTTTATATATGTTGGAAGCTGCCCAGAGTGGCTGGGGCAACCCAGTAAGATGTGTGGAGTATAAACATTAAAATTATCATTATGGATTAGGGATGTCCCCTTTTTCATCGGAGAAACATTGGAGAGTATGAGTTGCATCAGGTTGGGGAAGAGTGCTCTAAAGCAAGATTGGGGGAACCTCTTGCCTTCTAGATGCTGCTGGACTTCAACTCCTACCAGCCCCAGCCAATGGCCAGTGATGATGGCAGTTGTAGTGCAGCGACATTGAAAAAGGCACCTGCTTTGCTACCCAGATGTGGCTGGATTTATTGATTGAATCTTTTAAAATCTCACCTAGTCCAAAACTCTAACCACGGTATTCATAACCCACCTTTTTCTCCAAGCAGCTCAATTAATCTTCACAACAACCCTGTGAGGTAGGCTAAACTGGCAGTGAGTGACTGGTCCAAGGTCACCCAGTGAGCTTCACTGTGGGGGTATGAGCCTTGGCCTTCTGGGTCCTAGTCAAACACTCTGACCCAGGCATGCCCAAACTCGGCCCTCTAGCGATTTTGGGACTACAGTTCCCATCATCCCTGACCACTGGTCCTGTCAGCTAGGGATGGTGGGAGTTGTAGTCCCAAAACAGCTGGAGGGCCGAGTTAGAGGATGCCTGCTCTAACCACTATACTGCACTGGTTCATCCTTGATCGCTGCCCATGCTGGCAGCTGTGCATGATGGGAGTTGTAGTCCAATCGCATCTATAGGAATACTACAAGTGGTGTCATTCTGCCTATGGGTTTTTCCTAGCTGCTTATTTTTAGCGGCCCCGCTGAGAGAAAGGCGCTGCATGAGCTTCCCAGACCCCAGCCTTTCCCTCTACAACTACAATTCCCAGAAACCCCCGCGGTTCACGTCACACGCTAGTCCCCCGCCCACAGGCCTCCCGCTCCTCCTGAAGACCGCGGCCTTCTTCCTCGGTTCTTTTTTCCTCACCGCTGAGCCGCCGGAGGCCAGACGAGCGGCGGCAGGAGAACCGCGACTGGGAAGGCGATCCCCGACGTCGGTCTCCTGCTCGGGCACCGGCGACAGTGGCAGCTTCGGCATCGGCGCGGCTCGGGCCTAATCTACCCGCCTGTTGCCGTGGCAACAGCGTCGCGTCAGGGAGGGGCGGGCGCAGCACGGCATCGCGGAAGCCGATTGGACGGGGGAGGTGACTAGGCGAACCTATCAAGTATTTGTGGGCGACGAAGAATCGCTTCCGAGCTTCGCCCTGTCAAGCGGGCTTGGAAACTTTGTCCTGAGCTGCTCCGGGAGTCGCGAGTTCGAAACCCCGAGGCTTATTTCGAATTAAAATTATAATCTGTTCGGAAGCGGGGTTCGGGGTTGGTTTGCGGGGTTACAAAGCATTTTTATTTTATTACTATTTTATTTATTTTTTATTAATTTTATTTATTGAATTTATATACTGCCCTATACCCTGGGGGTCTCAGGGCGGTTCACAGAATAAAATCAAGATATAAAACCACAAAATGCCTAATAAAAATAAAAACAACATCCCAATAGCCCCCCCCCCCAGTATAATATTACTGTGAAGATGTCTTCAATAAAGGGAAATAAATGTTACCATTACATTTCATATGCCAGGATGCCCCTGCCCCCAGAAATCCAAAACACCAAGAAACGTGTAGTCATTTTAGTTTGTGATGATATTTCCTATTTTATTTTGCTATAATGGTCTTTAAAATGAAATTAAAAAAACATGCACCCTCTGCAACCGGTCCATGCAGAATGTAGGCACCCTATATATACAGTGGTGCCTCGCAAGCCGGTTTTTTCATCTTGCGAAGCAACCCTATTAGCGCCTTAGCGGATTAGCGCTATTAGCGGTTTAGCGGCTATTAAAGGCTTAGCGGCTAAAAGGCTATTAGCGGCTTAGCAGCTTAGAAAAAGGGGGGGGAAGCGGGGGGAAATTGCAAGACTCGCAAGACGTTTTCGTCTTGCGAAGCAAGCCCATAGGGAAAATCATCTTGCGAAGCAACTCAAAAACGGAAAACCCTTTCGTCTAGCGGGTTTTTCGTCTTGCAAGGCATTCGTCTTGCGGGGCACCACTGTACGGTATATAGAAATGAGCAAACCAGTGATATTTTAGGGAGCAGGTGCCTACATTCTGCATGGACTGGTTGCACGGCAACATGTGCAAATGACTTTAGATACCTATTGGGTCCATAAATTACCATATAGCATATACAGTGGTACCCCGGGTTACATACGCTTCAGGTTACAGACTCCGCTAACCCAGAAATAGTACCACGGGTTAAGAACTTTGCTTCAGGATGAGAACTGAAATTGTTCTCCTGCGGCGCGGCAGCTGCAGGAGGCCCCATTAGCTAAAGTGCTTCAGGTTAAGAACAGTTTCAGGTGAAGTACGGACCTCCGGAATGAATTAAGTACTTAACCCGAGGTACCACTGTATTCAACACAAAAAACAGCAACAATTTGTTGTTGACAAAGGGCAGCTGGACATATAAAGGGCCCTATTACCTTCAGTAGCTTAGGGCCTTGTCAAACCTAAATCCGGCCCTGGACGGACTGCCTCAGAAGGTGGTGGACTCTCCTTCATTGGAAGTTTTTCAGCAGAGGTTGGATGTTTTAGTTGAGATTCCTGCATTGCAGGGGGTTGGACTAGATGACCCTTGGATCCCTTCCAGCTCTACAGTTCTGATTCCAGTTAGCCCATAATAATGATTGTTATTATTATTATTATTATTATTATTATTATTATTATTTCTACCCCGACCACCTGGCTGGGTTTCCCCAGCCACTCTGGGCGGCTTCCAACAAAACACTAAAATATAATAACCTATTAAACATTATAAGCTTCCCTAAACAGGGCTGCCTTCAGATGTCTTTTAAAAGTTTGGTAGTTGTTCTTCTCTTTGACATCTGGTGGGAGGGTGCCGCTACAGAGAAGGCCCTCAGCCTGGTTCCCTGTAACTTGGCTTCTCGTAGCGAGGGAACCGCCAGAAGGCCCTCGGCGCTGGACCTCAGTGTCCGGGCAGAACAATGGGGGTGGAGATGCTCCTTCAGGTATACTGGACCGAGGCCGTTTAGGGCTTTAAAGGTCAGCACCAACACTTTGAATTGTGCTCGGAAACGTACTGGGAGCCAGTGTAGGTCTTTCAAGACCGGTGTTATATGGTCTCGGCGGCCACTCCCAGTCACCAGTCTGGCTGCTGCATTCTGGATTAGTTGTAGTTTCCGGGTCACCTTCAAAGTTAGCCGCACATAGAGCACATTGCAGATAAATTAAAAAACAAACAGTTAAAAAAATAAACAAGCAAACCCCAGGCATTTAATAATAATACGCAAGTCCGAGTGAAAGATAACCAGAGCATGTACCACTCTGGAGAGACAGTCTGCGGGCAGGTAGGGTCTCAGCCTGTGCACCAGGAGACAACAGCCATGTCCTTGTTGACCCTCCTTTCCAATTTTTGTCGCCCATTAGCAGGCCAGCTTTATTTTACCCTCCCATCCTTGCTGCTTTGGAAGATGCTGACACAGATCCTCACATCTTCGGCGTTTTCTGAAAAGTTGCCTCTTTGCCTGCTCTTCTCCACCTGGGCAGCAGGCCAGTAGGATGTGGCGTCCTCCGTCAGCTTCTGCTGCCGGGATTTCACAGCCAGCCGGCCGGCCATGGGGGATTCCTGGAGCCATTCCTGCTTCGGCTTTCTGGATTATAAGACAGAGAAGTTTGTGCTCACCAGGAATAGGAAGGTCGGAGTCTTGCACCGCCTGATCCAGCTCGGGATCGTGGGCTACATCCTCGGGTAAGAGCTGCAGAAGCAGCAAGACGCCTTCGAAATCGCAAGTCACTGACATATCTGAGATGTTGCTGGTGAGCTGGTGAATTGCTGCATTGGGTAGATTTACGGTCCTCAAGCCTGATTTCTTTTTTAAGTGCCCTAGAAGCAGCCTCTTTTGCAGGAGGAACTGCAGTCATGCAGGGATCCACTTCCTCACACATCCCACCTATGCCTGGGGTTGCCACATTCCTCCAGCTAGCCCTGCTCCTCTGCCTTTTAACGCTGACGTCGGAATTTTTGCCCAAACGAATCACAGTGGTGAAAGCAGGTAGATTGCTCGCAATCCCCAATTCGCTGAATGGGAAGCAACACACAGGCTTCTCCACCCTGGAACTTTGGAACTCCCTGCCTATTGATACCAGGCAGGCACCTTCTCTGTACTGTATTCTTTTTAATGTCTGCTATAAAAAAAAACATTCCTGTTTAGACAAGTTGACCCAGGTGCTTAGAAAGCTGGTACAAGTTTCAATTTGCTTTTAGTCTTTTGTTATTTTAACTTTTTGGAAATCTTATTGTTCTTAGTGATAATTTTATTGTTTTATCTTTTTTTGTAAACCTCTTTGAGGTTTTTCTTTTTACAATCAAGCAGTGTATAAATGTTATGAAACGATTAAATAATTTTATTTATTTCATAACATTCATATACCCTGGATTGTAAAAGAAAACAAAACCTCAAAGCAATTTTTTATACCATACATTTAAAGCCTTCCTCTCCCTCCCCCAAGCATACAGTGGTACCTCAGGTTACATACCCTTCAGGTTACATACGCTTCAGGTTACATACGCTTCAGGTTACAGACTCCACTAACCCAGAAATAGTGCTTCAGGTTAAGAACTTTGCTTCAGGATGAGAAAAGAAATTGTGCTCCGGTGGCGCGGCGGCAGCAGGAGGCTCCATTAGCTAAAGTGGTGCTTCAGGTTAAGAAGAGTTTCAGGTTAAGAACAGAACCTCCGGAACGAATTAAGTACTTAACCCGAGGTACCACTGTATTGGGAACTGCAGTTTACCCCTCCCAGCACTACAATTCCCAACACCCTCAACAAACTACAGCTCCCAGGGTCTTTTAGGGTTGGGCTTTAAATGCATGGCGTGGGTGTGTGGTGCCTGCAGCTCCCATGAGCCTCTGTCAGGACAGCCAGCGCTGAGTGAAGGTGGGAACTCCAGTCCAAAACAACTGTGAGGCACCGGGTTCAAGGAAGGCTGCAAAGGGAAATAGTTCAGGGCTTAATAATAATAATTTTATTATTTATACCCCACCCATCCGGCTGATATGAGTTATTGCAATCGTGCATGCTGAGGCTCAGGAATGGAGAAACTCTTCCAGACTGAGGGCCACATGAAAGTGGTGGGCGGGGCCAGAGGCAAAAGTGGGTGGAGCAACGAATGCAAATTTCCCCTTTTACAAGTCGGCTAGTTTCAACACACACTTGTGCAGCTCTCACGACCTTCCTCCCAAACAAGGGGCGTGATCAGAGTTCAAGACAGGCAAAACACACTCAAGGAGTGGATCTACACACAGGGAGAAAATGCTATAAAGTAGTCAGAAATTAAATTGTTATAACAAAAGGGGAAAAACCACTATAGAAAATAGCATAGAATTTTTTTTGCTCTCTGACGCCATCTGGTGTTGCGTGTTTATAATGCATTCAAGATGCTGTTTTCTGACTAACGTAGCTGAGTTCAAGCAGTGCATGAGTCAGGGCTGGGGAGACTTCCGGGGGCAGATAGAGAGGAGTGGAGGACCGCATTCTTTCCTGGGGTTTCCTGCTGCAGAGGACCTTAATGTCCTCTGTGGCCAGTGTGGTGTAGTGGTTAAGAGCGGTAGATTCGTAATCTGGGGAACCGGGTTCGCGTCTCCGCTCCTCCACATGCAGCTGCTGGGTGACCTTGGGCCAGTCACACTTCTCTGAAGTCTCTCAGCCTCACTCACCTCACAGAGTGCTTGTTGTGGGGGAGGAAGGGAAAGGAGGATGTTAGCCGCTTTGAGACTCCTTCGGGTAGTGATAAAGCGGGATATCAAATCCAAACTCTTCTTCTTCTTCTTCTTCTTAATGAACAGGCAGGCTCAAATCCATGCTTATTTATGGTATTGTAAAGTTGGAAAAGGCCTTCAAAAGGGCAGACTCCTTTGTATACATAACAGGTAAAGGGACCCCTGACCATTAGGTCCAGTCATGACCGACTCTGGGGTTGCGGCGCTCATCTCGCTTTATTGGCCAAGGGAGCCGGCGTACAGCTGGTCATGTGGCCAGCATGACGAAGCTGCTTCTGGCGAACCAGAGCAGCGCACGGAAAAGCCGTTTACCTTCCTGCCGGATCAGTACCTATTTATCTACTTGCACTTTGACGTGCTTTCGAACTGCTAGGTTGGCAGGAACAGGGACTGAGCAACGGGAGCTCACCCCGTCATGGGGATTCGAACCGCCGACCTTCTGATTGGCAAGCCCTAGGCTCTGTGGTTTAACCCACAGCGCCACCCGCGTCCCTTTGTATACATAGTCGAACACTAAATAACAGTCTAATCTCTGAAGGGATGAAAATGAGTAAGGTTGAGGAGCTTCTTGGTCAGGGTGTTCCACCACAGGGGTGCCACCACAGAAAAAGGCCCCGCTCCTTGCAGCCATCTGGAAATGCTGAGGCAATTTTAGCGGATGATCTCCAAGGGTGGGGCAATGTATCTGGAGCATGGAAGGAGGGTTCTTTTACGGTAAGTGTGCATATTAAGCATCTTGGACCCCTGTTCTTTCTGCTGCCTCGCAGGTGGGTGTTTCTAGCCAAAAAGGGCTACCAGGAGAAAGATACTGACCCTCACATCTCAGTCATCACCAAACTGAAAGGGATTTCGGTCACACGCGTCCGAGAGCTTGGGGACCGAATCTGGGATGTGGCAGATTACGTGAAACCCCCTCAGGTATCCTTTCTTGGGCCTTGTGGCTGCAAAAGAATTACCCATCTGGATCAGGCCATATGAAAAATTGAGACGGAGAAGTTTGTGGTAGTAATGCTACTACTAGGAGTAAAGTTACAAACAGTAGTAAAGTAGTGGTAAAGTTACTAATACTGGTAAAGTTGTGTTGTTTATTTATTTTAAAGTCTTTATACACCACTTTGTTTCTTAAAAATTCAGCACTGTACCATATAAGAACAAACAATAGCATTAAACCAAAGATAAAACCAAGAAGATGCATATCAAAACAAATAAAATGGGGCATTTAAAACAACAACAACTGAATGTACGTGTTTTGAAACATTTCATAGGGGGAAAACGTGTTCTTTGTGGTGACCAATTTCATTGCTACTCCGAAGCAAGTGCAAGGATCATGTCCAGAGGTACGTCGCTGGCTTTTCTTTATCGGTAATTATTTGCTTCCTCTACAGTTGCTGAAGGGAGGAACCTTTTGCAGCCAGATACGACTGGTGGGCGGGACCAGAGGCAAAAGTGGGTGGGGCAACAAATGTAAATTTTACTGTTGTACAACAAATTGGTTCCAGTGCAGAGGTCGCATCCACGGCAGAGATCACATCTGATGCTGTTCTCTATCCAGGCAAGTAGGGGTTCAAGGACACACCCCAGCCCCTGAAAAAGATATGGGAACTAGATTAATACACAAATAGAAAAATTATTAGAATTGGCACACAAATTCTTCCCAAGGATTGGACTAGAATTTGGGAATCACAACCCTTAAAATCTGTTAAGTTGCGGGTGAACACATCAGACGACACAGCGATTCTTCAAACAGCTCTTGTTTATTCACAGGCCAGAACAGAACTGAACTGAAGGGTTCAGCCAGCCTGCTTATATAGAGCTCCACTAGAACGCAACAGTAACCATTTTCTGTAACTATCCAATCACTGAATGTCACTTTCAATCCCTTATTTGCATATGTGGACCTGAGTGAAAACTATCTACAGTATCCCCCTGCTGGCCCAGGGTGAGAACTTCAGTACATAACAAAATCTGCTTTCAGTTTTCTTGCAGAAAACTCATTGAAACTCATTGAAATTACTACACAGGTAGTATTGCACTCTTTTGCAAATGTCAAAAATATCATTTAATTGTTGGAGGGGTTGCAGTAGTTGGAAGGGAACCCGAGGGTCATCTAGTCCAACCAGGGGCAATTCAGGAATCTCAGCTAGCTCATACATGATTTTACTTGGACTTTGTTATTTTAACCCACGTGCAACAGTACACATTCTGTGTCCCTACTTTAAAGTTTTGTTTTTCATCTTTTGATCGCCATCAGTTATTATAATTGTCCTCTCTGCTTTATATACAGTATTAAACGAAATGAAAACAAACCTTTATTGTTTTTAAAAAGGACATGTCCCAGCTAGACTAAAACTCTTGAGGAGAGTGCAAGGCAGGGCCTAGGAGAGACATGGCCTGGAAGGGGTTGTGTGGCTTCGGGGGGGCCAGATAGAGAGTTCTGGGGGCCACATTCAGTCTGGAGCTCCCCCACCCCTGCTGTGCAGTTTGACCTCTCTGCCCGAGCCCCGGAGAAGCACCTCTCAACCATTCACCTGCTCTCAGCCCAAATCATAGACCAGATTGCCTCATTGTAGGCATCACAGAGCCTAGGGCTTGCCAATCAGAAGGTTGGCGGTTCGAATCCCTGCGACGGGGTGAGCTCCCGTTGCTCTGTCCCTGCTCCTGCCAACCTAGCAGTTCGAAAGCACGTCAAAGTGCAAGTAGATAAATAGGTACCGCTCTGGCGGGAAGGTAAACGGCATTTCTGTGTGCTGCTGTGGTTCGCCAGAAGCGGCTTAGTCATGCTGGCCACATGACCCAGAAGCTGTATGCCGGCTCCCTCGGCCAATAAAGCGAGATGAGTGCCACAACCCCAGAGTCGGTCACGACTGGACCTAACGGTCAGGGGTCCCTTTGCCTTTACCTTTAGGTATCACAGCAGCTTATTCTGTGTCGGTTCAAATAATCCAACATCAGGCATCCCCAAACTCGGCCCTCCAGCTATTTTGGAACTACAATTCCCATCATCCCTGACCACTGGTCCTGTTAGCTAGGGATGATGGGAGTTGTAGTCCCAAAACAGCTGGAGGGCCGAGTTTGGGGATGCCTGTCCAACATCATTGCATCAGCAAGGGGACGGCCAACTTGCCCTGAGACCCTGGGTCAGGTCTGTGGGTGCCCCTTTCTGCTAGAGCTTTATAAAGGCATGCCAGGCAGACCCTCTCACAGAGGTCCCCTGCGTATGATTTTCCTTCTCAACAATTGTCTTCTCCTCCTCCAGCATCCTTCCATCCCTGATGGGAATTGCAGGAAAGATGAGGACTGTTCGCCAAGACAGCCGGTGGTCCATGGAAATGGTAAGGAGGTCTGTTTCAGTCCTGGTCCCTACCCGCTGCTCTCCGCATCACCCATATCTGAACGCCGAATTTAGCACCAGTTTCTCAGCGGTTACAGCTTGCAAGGTTCTCTCTCTTGCAGCAGGGGGAGCCATTTTCCATTTCACCTCAGGGGTCAAAATGTACTGGGCCGGCCTTCCAATGGAAGTTGCAATCCAAGACTATCCTAAGGGCACCGGGTTGGGGAAAGCTTCCCTCTTGTTTTTACATTTCTCCTCTGCATCCTTCCCTCCATTCCCCAAAAGCAGCCAGCCGTGCCACAAGTTACAAAAACCGCTCGATTTCTTACTAGCAGCCTTGTTAGCTGTTGTTGCTGAAGGATTCCAAACCAGTGGTGCCAATTGGAAATCAGTGCAGTTTATGTTGGGGATAATTCAGACGGAAATTCCCAGGTGTCAAAAAAGGCTATTTATGTATGCCATTACTGCAGCCTGTGTTTTGTTAGCCCAAAAATGGAAAGCGAGCGAGGTCCCGACTAAAGAAGAATGGCAACTTAAATTGATGGAATATGCACAGCTTGTGGACCTAACATATAGAACAGGAGAACAAGAAGAACATAACGTTTAAAGGAGATTGGAAAATGTTTATTGATTATATGGGGGGGAATTATGTACACTTGAAAACATTGGCAAGCATTAAGATAAATTCAACAGTGTAAGTAAGTTTTGATGGATGTAATAATAGAATATTGAATGGTTTAGTTCAGGGGTCAGCAACCCGCGGCTCCGGAGCCGCATGTGGCTCTTTTACACCTTTGCCGCGGCTCTGGGGCGGATACTAGCGAGGGGAGGAGGCGCATTGTGTGCCCCGACACTCCCCACTGTTTTAAATGTCGCAATGGTTTTGCGGCTCCCAGTTTTTTCTTCTTCGGTCCAAGTGGCTCTTTTTGTCTTAAAGGTTGCAGACCCCTGGTTTAGTTTATGTAAACTATGCAGGGATTTATGTTATGCAAAATGAACCATGGAAAGAGAAGAAGCCATTGATATTTTAAGGTTGTTTAAACGAATATTCTAAAATGTAAAACAGAAAATTTAATACAATTTTGTGGGAAAAGGAAACCAGTGCAGTTTGGAAAAGTTCAGTCAGCCACCTTGATTTAAACATCACCCAGTTGTATCTCAGGAACCAGCAGGCAAAATTTGGCCACATTATTCCAAGAGGTGTCGAAATGCATAGCATAGCAAATATTTTCTAAAATATATAGTAGATGAAGCCACCTCATACTGAATTAAACCATTTGCCCATCTAGCTCAGGATTATCTGAGCTTTTCGGGGTCTAACGGGCAAATACGTCCATCTCAGTATCTCTCAGCTTCTACTTTTCCCAATTTCATTTATTTAACAGCATGCACATACAGCTTGAGTGTCAGAAAACCTCTAAGTGGTTTCCCAAAATATAGGCTAAAGCAATACTTTACATGGGGGAGTTGGGCTACAATGCACTTTAAAAGTAATAAAGAGCTTCGGTAAAAAGAAGACATAACTGAGATGTGGTTCGGTTCTCTTGCAGGAGTAAAAACAGGGAAGTGTGTCCCGTTTGGTGCATCCCATAATACCTGTGAGATTTACGGGTGGTGTCCGGTGGAAAACAAGACCTTGTCCAGGTATTCAAGTTGTCCTCTTTGATCCTGTTTCAACGGCTACCTGTATCTCTGTCCCCCAAACCCACCGCAAGTCAGGCAGACATCTTCAGCTGGGGAACAGGCAGTAGCTGCTAACCAAAGAAGAAATTTGGTTGGGAGAGGTGGCCCCTCCCACAAGGTGTATTGCTGGTCAAATAGGCATTGCAGGGTTTTTTCCAGATGATACCAAAAGCCTTGAGAACCTGTTTAGCCAGAGGGAAAAGTAAGGCAACTGCATCGCACTTGGTACCAACTCCTCTTTCAAACCACCTTCAAGGGCGGGAGGAATTAACACTATTTTTGGTCTCCAAGAGGGAACTTTGCCCAAATTATTTTTAAAAATGAAAACAAATTAAATACTTGTTTAGCTAAGCCTAACAAATATGTAGGCTGGTGCCATTGTTTTTAGCTAATCTTTGATTTTAATTACTTTTTGAATGTTTTAGATAGCTGCTTTTAACTGTTTTATTGATTCGTTCTTTTATAAACTGCTTTGAGGGGTTTTTCTACTTCTTACAACCAAGCAACATATAAATGTCATGCTGTATGTATAAGTAAATAAAGAATCTGCCACCACGTATTATCAGACATGCACCGGACACTTCAATTTCTCATGGAAAGGTAGCTTAACTTATTCCCCAAGAGCCTGCAGGTTGTAAAAACCAAATGGTTGCATTCCTTCCACGAATGCGTTCATAAGGCCCACCTATTCTGTTTTCTACCTAGGAAACCACTCTTGGCTGAAGCGGAGAATTTCACTCTCTTTATTAAAAACACTGTCAACTTTACCAGGTTTAACTTCTCCAGGTAAGGGCTGAGATCTTTAAAGCAGGGTGGGAACGGTTTTCACAGAGGGTTTGGGATACTGTTTGCAAACAGGAGTGTCAGTCATGGCACCAACATCCAGCCCGCTGTTGACACAGGTTAGATAGGTTGTGCAGGTTTCTGTATGGTCTATAAACTCTGCAAAGTTTGTAATAGTGCCACAAAAGATCTCTTCAGGTCCTTGCTTTTTGGGATGATATTGTTTTATATTGTATTGCAGGTGTTTTTGTTTTGTTTTAAAGTTTTTATTTATGCTTTTCAGGTTTATACATTTCAATAATTTTACAATCATTTTAACATATCAAAGTCTGACTTCCTTCCCCCTCCTTCTGCGGTTCTTTAAATTAATTTTTTTAAAATATCTTCTGCATATCCAAATTCATTTAATTTGTTCATTTAATTATCTGCATTGAATATATACTCTTTGGAAACTGCAGGTTATCACAATAATCCTGCCAATGTTTTTATCTGTTTGTAATTTATCTATTCAACAAACCATTTCTGTTCTTTTATATATATAAAAAAAGTTTATCTTGATTTCTTATTCTTCCAGTAAGTTTCACCATTTCTGCATTTTCCATACGTTTTTGTATCCATTCTTCCTTTGCTGGGACTTCTCCTTCTTTCCATTTTGGGGCGAGTAGCATTCTTGCTGCTGTAGTAGCATATATAAATAAATTTCTATACGATTTAAGTAGTTCTGTCACTATAATTCCCAGTTTTGTGCACTATATGATATGGCAGCATTTCAACTTCATGGGGTGTGTCTCCATGTGCATGGTATTTGCTGTTTTGGTCGACTGTTTGGTGACTATTTTAGTATTAGGTAAAGGTAAAGGGACCCCTGACCATTAGGTCCAGTCGTGACCGACTCTGGGGTTGCGGCGCTCATCTCGCTTTATTGGCTGAGGGAGCCAGCATACAGCTTCCGGGTCATGTGGCCAGCATGACTAAGACATTTCTGGCGAACCAGAGCAGCACACGGAAACGCCGTTTACCTTCCCGCCGGAGCGGTACCTATTTATCTACTTGCACTTTGACGTGCTTTCGAACTGCTAGGTTGGCAGGAGCAGGGACCGAGCAACGGAAGCTCACCCCGTCACGGGGAGTTGAACCGCCGACCTTCTGATTGGCAAGTCCTAGGCTCTGTGGTTTAACCCACAGCGCCACCTGCGTCCCTATTTTAGTATTAAGTGGCATATAAATAAAGGAAGGGACGCGGGTGGCGCTGTGGGTAAAACCTCAGTACCTAGGACTTGCCGATCGCATGGTCGGCGGTTCGAATCCCTGCGGCGGGGTGAGCTCCCGTCATTCAGTCCCAGCTCCTGCCCACCTAGCAGTTCGAAAGCACCCCTAAAGTGCAAGTAGATAAATAGGTACCGCTTTATAGCGGGAAGGTAACGGCGTTTCCGTGCGCTGCGCTGGTGCTGGCTCGCCAGAGCAGCTTCGTCACGCTGGCCACGTGACCCGGAAGTGTCTTCGGACAGCGCTGGCTCCCGGCCTCTTAAGCGAGATGAGCACGCAACCCCAGAGTTGGACACGACTGGCCCATACGGGCAGGGGTACCTTTACCTTTACCTTTAAATAAAGGAAACAATTCAATTGCAAATAAAGGTGCCACAAGGCTCTTTCTCCCAAGCTGCTATTACAACAGATTTCCGAAAGACTTTAATTTTTCTCATGCTTTCATTCAGGACAAACACGCTGAAGACGACGGATGGCTCTTACTTCAAGGGGTGTCGATATGATGCCGTAGATGACCCTTATTGCCCTGTTTTTCGCATTCGTGACATGGTTGAGGCAGCTGGGGAGAGCTTTGAGGAGATGGCTCACCTGGTAGGTCTCCCCTTTTGCTTCAGCAACCCATCCCACAAATGCAAGCGCGGAGGGCCCAGGGCTCTTTGGGAACTGCTTCCCTTCCAGGAAAACTCCATTAACTCCAGGTCAGATTAACCTTAGAAAGGGAGTGAGGTGGCTTATGGGAAATGGATGAAGTCCCATCCAGCAGTGTTTCTGCCATTGCCATAGCAGAGCGATTCAGCATCTGCTTTGCATACAGAACATCCCATGCCCAGCCCTGGGCAGCATCTCCAGGTAGGAATGCCTCCTGCCTAAAACTCCGGAGAGCTGCTGCAAGTCAGTGTAGACAATACTGAGCTAGGTGGACCAACAGTCTGATGCAGCATAAGGCAGCAAAAAAAAGCTAACGCCATTCTAGGCTGCATCAACAGAAGTATAGTGTCCAGGCCAAGGAAAGTCTTACTCTTAGCATATGGTTACCAGATTTTTTTCAATGAATCCGGGGACATATTTTTTTTGGAAGCTGAGTAGCAACAGGGAGTCAGTAGTGGGGATGGTGAGGCAAAAGACCCTGGGTCCAAGCACACATGCATATTGTATAAAGGTGCAAAGCCCTTCTTTGCACGCTGTGAAACAAATGCACAGAGTTTCTTAAAAATTGGGCAACTGCCGCCCGCCCGCAACTCCCAAACCTCTTCCGATCAGTCAAAACAAAGGGGGAAGGGGGCAGGAGATCTGTACCACCGGACGCCCCCAGTTTCCCTTTTGGCAGTGGTGGCGGCAGTGGCAGTCAGCAGCCCAGAGCACAAGACATATCATATAGGGTCTTCTGGCGAGGAAAAATGGCGGGCGCCACAGTTGTGAGCATAAGGGAAACCCTTATGTTTCCCTCCCCTTATGGTCTTGATTTATCAGCTACTTTAAAATGAGGCTGCATTTTAAATTGCATTTTAGCCTGTATTTTAAATTGGTTTTTTTTCCCTTTTCCTCCCCCCCCCCCTTTTCCCCCTATTATGTTTTTACTGTGATTTTATTGGTGTTAGCCGCCCTGAGCCCGGCTCTGGCCGGGGAGGGCGGGGTATAAATAAAATTTATTATTGTTGTTGTTGTTTGCTCAATACTAGTAGATCCCAGTGCCCTCTGTTCTTCTCCCCCATTAATCTTGTGGCATTTGGTGGATCCCACACAGGGGGGCGCTATCGGCCTGCGGATCGACTGGGATTGTGACTTGGACCAGCCTCGTTCCAGATGCAGGCCCTGCTATTCCTTCACTCTGCTGGAAAAGAAATTCAACTTCAGGTGGGCGCAGCAGCAGGCAGGAGGGTGCGAAGGAAGCAGTGCGCAAGCCAGCCGTTCTGTCTTAAGTAGGGATGCGGGGCAGGGGGAGGATTCAATTCTGCTTGCATTTAAAGGTGAACCCGCCCAATTCACCCTTATTGAAACAGCACATGAAACAAAACACAGCAACCCTTCGGAATCTACACTTCTCTGAAATTTGCAATGCCGAGAAATGTGCAGAAAAATGTATATGTTAGCAAAAAAAAAAAAAAGAACATACGCAAATGCACCAGGGGAAACTACTTCACAATAATTTGTATATTGGGGGAAATTGCATATGTATTGGGAAAGAGTTGTGCTAAAAAACTGAGGCTCAGTGGTTTAGGCCACAGCGCCACCCGTGCTCCTATACCTTCCTATTCAGACAAGCCTTTGGAATCTGAAGCGCAGGTGATGCTGTCAGGGCAAACGGTGTTTTAATAGCTGGTTCCGCATGTGTTCTGATGTATTTTGATGGTTGTTTTTAGCTAGTTCATTGATATTTGTACTTGCATTTCGTTATGTTGCTTTTAAGCCAACTTGCCCCCCAACTTGGCAGAAAGGAGGGATATGAATATAATCAAAAACTAAATAAATAATTTGAGAGGTCAGGCACTCCTCGCAGTATCTTGAACCCAAGTCGTCAAGGGCCCTGAAGGTTGATACAAGAACCTCAAACGTGGTCCAATAGCATGTGGACCAAGCCACAGCTTCTGCAAGTACGCTGCTCATCCGCTTTCTTTCTTCAGAACCGCCTCCTATTATCGGGACCCCCTGAACCGGCAGTCTCGGAGCCTGTTGAAACTCTATGGTATCCGCTTTGACATTTCGGTCCACGGCCAGGTAAGGACCTCTGAGGCCCCATGGGCAGCGGATCCCTAGGGGAGGAGGTGCTCTGCAGGGATCCCATTCATAACCCCCCAAGTGTTAGAAACTGAGATATGAAAGCTAGGAGCTAAAGGGCACCTTAAACCGAAGGTTATGGGCGCAACAACGGAATGTCTAGATGCGCTTTTTTAATAACAAGAATACAAAGCTGAAAATGAGTGAACTGCAGCTAAAATATTATGTTCATTTTTCACACAGTCTACTCCTTCCCCTGCCCACCCCCCTAATATTCTGTTGCGCCACAGGCAGAAAGGGGGGGGGGGAGAGCTTATATTCCCAATTATTTGTGCCTTTCATTTACCAGAGAAGCTCAGTGCACCAGTGGCTTGACTTAGTAGGGTGACAGCTTTCTATATAATGCAGGGGAAATCCTTAACTCACCAAGTGTTTGAGACCCATTGGCTACCCTCACCTGGTTCAGTCGGCCAGTCGAAGCCATTCCCAGGGTTTGATTTCTGTCGCATGCTGACAGCTTCTAAGAGCCACAGATGAGTGCAGGGTGGGGATGAAAGATAGACAAAAAACCCCAGAAGGAGTGCAACATGTGTCCCCCACCAGAGTTACTACCCCTCCCCTAATACCGTACACTCTTTTTATTACTCAGGCTGGGAAGTTCAGCATCATTCCCACCGCTGTCAACTTGGGGACAGGAGCTGCCTTCCTTGGAGCTGTAAGTATGACCAGTAGAGTAAAAAAAGGCCCTTTTGAACTACAACTCCCATCAGCCCCGGGCATTTCAGCTGTATGATGCCCCTGGGGCTGATGGGAGTTGTAGATCCAAACAAACAGAGAGTGCCGTCTTGGCCAAGGCTGGTCTGGATGCTGAATGATGTCATACTGGACTCTTGCCATCCTAGGCTGCCGTGGTTTGCGACCTCGTCCTGCTGTACCTCGATACGAAAGCCGAATTTTATCGGAGCGAGAAATACGAGGAGGTAACAGCGATCGGATGTGGGCTGATCTGGCCTCTTGCTTTTGTTTATGTGGATGCGGCTGCCTTTGAATTCCCTCTCTCTCCACCATGCCCTTTGCTGTAAACATCCCTCTGCTGCTGCCTTGCCTGAATGCTCCGGTTCCGTCCCATTTAGCACTCGCTGTCACGCCCCATCGTCCCACTGTGGGGAATTGCAACCTCAGCAGCCCCTCGTGCTCCCTGGGGACTGGCAGCAACTGGTCAGGGATCTTGAGAGGGATTGTGTGTCTGAAGATGTCTGGCTCCCCAAGCCTTTCCTTAATTTTGTTGGGGGGGTGTCCCTGCTAAAAGCAGAGGGACACAGGTGGCGCTGTGGTCTAAACCACTGAGCCTCTTGGGCCTGCCGATCAGAAGGTCGGCAGTTCGAATCCCTGCGACGGGGTGAGCTCCTGTTGCTCTGTCCCGGCTCCTGCCAACCTAGCAGTTCGAAAGCACACCAGTGCAAGTAGATAAATAGGCACTGCTGCGGCGGGAAGGTAAACGGCGTTTCGGTGCACTCTGGTTTCCATCACAGTGTTCCGTTGCGCCAGAAGCGGTTTAGTCCTGCTGGCCACATGACCTGGAAATCTGTCTGTGGACAAATGCCGGCTCCCTTGGCCTGATAGTGAGATGAGCACCACAACCCCACAATCACCTTTGACTGGACTTAACTGTCCAGGGGTCCTTGACCTTTACCTTTTACCTGGTAAAAGCAGGCTTTTCTGCACTCTAAAACACAGCCCTCAGATCATGGGGGCAGATTAAAAGTAAAACAACACAAGAGCCTGCTGGATCAGGCCAATGGCCCCTTTAGTCCAGCATCCTGTTCTCACAGTGGCCAACCAGATGCCTCCATGGGAAATCCACAAGCAGGATTTGAGCACAAGAGCCCTCTCTCTCCTGCTGTTTCCAGCAACTGGTATTCAGAAGCATTGCCGCCTCCAGCCACGCAGTGCCTCCATTAAGCCTGATCTCCCATGCATTTGTGTAATCATGCTTAAAAGCCATCCAAGTTGGAGGTCCTTATGGGAAAGTTCCACAGTTTAACTCTGTGCTGTGTGGTGTAGTGGTTAAGAGCGGTGGACTCGTAATCTGGTGAACCGGGTTCGCGTCTCCGCTCCTCCACATGCAGCTGCTGGGTGACCTTGAGCTAGTCACACTTCTCTGAAGTCTCCCAGCCTCACTCACCTCACAGAGTGTTTGTTGTGGGGGAGGAAGGGAAAGGAGATGGTTAGCTGCCTTGAGACTCCTTAAGGCAGTGGTGTCCAAACTTTTTTCAAAGAGGGCCAGATTTGACGAAGTGAAGGGCTGTGTTGTTGAGTTTCTTTTAGGATTGAAGTTGTTGAGGGTTTTTTGGGGATTTTACCCCAGGAAATAAACTGCCACAGAGGCCGGATTAAACCGACCAGAGGGCCGGATTAGGCCCCCGAAACAGACTATGGACATGCCTGCCTTAAGGAGAGTGAAAGGCAGGATATCAAGTACAAACTCCTCTTCTTCTTTTTCACAATAATATTTATTATTTTCCATACATAAACATAACAGAAGAAAAAGTTAACAATAATAAAGGAAAAAGAATGAAACGGGGGGGAAAGAGAAAAAGAAAAAAGAATATAAAACATAAAATACAACAAATCACCACATAAACTAAAACTTTAATTAAATAAAATCCATCTTCCTAAACATATTATTTGACTTCCTCAAATCTCTTCCATCTGAGTTTCTTAGTAGTTACAGTGGTGCCTCGCAAGACGAAAAGAATCCGTTCCGTGAGTCTCTTCGTCTAGCGGTTTTTTCATCTTGCGAAGCAACCCTATTAGCGGCTTAGCGGATTAGTGCTATTAGCGGCTTAGCGGCTTAGCGGCTATTAAAGGCTTAGCGGCTTAGCTGCTAAAAGGCTCTTAGCGGCTTAGAAAAAGGGGGGGAGCGGGGGGGAAATCGCAAGACTCGCAAGACGTTTTCGTCTTGCGAAGCAAGCCCATAGGGAAATTCGTCTTGCGAAGCAACTGAAAAACGGAAAACCCTTTCGTCTAGCGGGTTTTCCGTCTTGCGAGGCATTCATCTTGCGGGGCACCACTGTATATATAGCAGTTTCCAATATCATTATTTCATAAAACCATATCACAGTCCAAACTCTTCTTCTCTGTCCCAAATCGTCCAAAATTCACCTTCATTGGCTCTCCATGAGTTCTGGTGTTCTGAGAGAAGGAGAAAAACTTTTCTCTATCTGCTGTTTCCCTCCCTGCCAGGCATGCTTTGGTCCCCTTCTATCATGTCTTGCATGCCTTTTCTCTAAACTAAAAAGTCCCAAACACTGCAACCTTTCATTAGTCCCCTTCTTCATTTTGCTTGCCCTTTTCTGAACCTTTTCCAATGCCCACAGCATCTTTCTAATATGTTCCCTGTTCTACTTTTCCAGGCAAAGCCACCGAAAACCAAAGTTGACGCAGCCACCTAGCCCTACAGACCACGGGCAAGAAATCTCAGGAGAGACCCAATGTGGGATAGGTGCTCAAGCAGACGGGCAAGATCTCTCCTCCCTGCTTTGGATGCATTTGGCCCTCCAGGAAACCGAGACTTTGGTGTCCAACTGGTGTACCTCTTTAAAACAGACTCCTCCAACCAGGTGCTTTGGACTACAACTCCCATCAGCCCCAGGGCTGTGTTGTGTGGGGTTGATGGGAGTTGTAGTCCAAAACCTTCAGAGGGTAGCAGCAACACAGAGGTGGAAAGCCCCAGGGCGGCCTTTCCCAAATAGATGCCTTGCAGAGATTTGGTACTACAATTCCCAACAACCCTAGGAGTTGTAGTTTGGGGAGGGCTGGTATAAAGGGTCTCAGATACCAGGGTGGGGGAAGCCCATCAAACCCACCCCTCTCTCTTCCTCTCTTCCTCCCTCAGATATATATATTCCACTTGGAATTATTATCAGCCACACTTCTCTCGAGGGAATCAAAACCTCCCCACATCACATCAGTTTATCCTCCTGCTTCTGCCTAAAGATCACTTTGAGATGAAACCTGCTTTTTTCACCCTTTGCTACGGGACTTGCAGGTTTTCTTTACTTACGTGAGGAACTTGTGCGTTTTCTGGGCGTTTATTTAAATTTATAGCCCACCACACCTCCCTGAAAAGCGTACATACGATGAGAAGGTCCCTGCATTGCAGCGGGTTGGACTAGATGACCCTTGCGCCCTTTCCCGTTCTATGATTCCGTAAGGGTCTCTCTCTCTCTCTCTCACTCACTGACTGTAAACTGTGTATTGGGGCACGTGGCGACAGGTGCTCCATTAAGTACTCAGGTCCCAGGTCGATTAATAAAATGAATTAATTATTATTATCACCACCATCAGTTTATTAATCACCTTCTACACAATCCTCTCAAGGCGATGTACAATAATCATATAAACAGTTTAAAAGACAGACACACACACACACACACACATTCCCAGAGTGGTTTAACAATCAATCCCTCTTCCTAAGGAACTCTGGGAATTGCAGCTCTGGGAGGGGGAAGAGGGACTCGCCTCATAACTCTCAAAACCCTTAACAAGCAAACACATCCCAGGACACTTTGGTGGAAGTATCAAACAGCTTCAAATGTAGCCATGCTGTGCAAAGGATAAAGAGGAGCATCTTTGATATACAATGAATCACGTGCAATGGTGATGCCCGACGCAGCTCTGTAAGGAGGGAGTTCCACATCTTTAGGGTTTGCCTGCATATTTATTTCTTATTTCATTTGAAATATACTCGGAGTCGAGTGTGGATTTCATGCTCTTTATTCAGCTCATAGTAGTGAGGAATGCCAGTTCCCCCCAAAATGTCTGCCCTAAACGGCCTCGGTCCAGTATATCTGAAGGAGCGTCTCCACCCCCATCGTTCTGCCCAGACACTGTGGTCCAGCTCCGAGGGCCTTCTGGCGGTTCCCTCACTGCGAGAGGCCAAGTTACAGGGAACCAGGCAGAGGGCCTTCTCGGTAGTGGCGCCTGCCCTGTGGAACGCCTTCCCATCAGATGTCAAAGCGATAAACAACTACCTGATATTCAGAAGACATCTGAAGGCAGCCCTGTTCAGGGAAGTTTTTAATATGTGACATTTTAGTGTATTTTTCATCTTTGTTGGAAGCCGCCCAGAGTGGCTGGGGAAACCCAGCCAGATGGGCGGGGTACAAATAATAAATTATTATTATTATTATTATTATTATTATTATTATTATTATTATTATTATTTACACAATGGGCCCCACGTGATTGGCTAATTCCGGGATTCTCCTGTAGGCCAATCAGGTTGCGGATTCACTTCCATCTGGAGCTGGATTGGGTGGCTCCTGCAGACCAATCATACTGCTGCACTGTTCTAGGACCAATCAGACTGCTGCATTTTGGATCCTATTGTTCTAGGACCAATCAGGCTGCTGCATTTTGGATCCTATTCAACTCGGTACATAATTATTCTATTTATATCTCACCTTTTTCTCCAAGGAGCTCCAGGCAGCATACACAGCCCTCCCCCACCTCAGTTCAGTCCTTACAACAACCCTGTGAGGCTCTCAGGTTGGCCTGAGAGACAGTGCCTTGCCCAGGGTCGCCCAGTAAGCTTCGTATGGCCGAGTGAGGATTTGAACTCTGGTCTCCCAGATGTTACTCAACGACAGCACACTGGCCCTCAGTGAGGACCACTGCCTCAAAGGGAAGACACCCCCCCACCCGTCGCTCATTTAGCGCCCCTGTGCAGAAAGCAGGGGGGAGTCAGGGCTGACAGACAGCTGAGCCCCCTGCTGGCTGCCCCTCGCACCCGGGCCCAGCCCGCCGGGCCCCTCCTCGAATTGCTTCAGGTAGAACTGCCTGGCTAGCTGCCTGGTCATCCCCTTGAGAGCAAAGATGGCCGCCGTGATCTCGGAGGCAAGGAAGAAGAGGAGGACCAGGTGGACGGCCGTCTCCAGCGGCAGGCGGATGATGTGCTCGTCGGTCAGGATGAACAGCAGGACGGGCGTCTCAATCAGGAAGGAGAGAAGGACGAAGCCGGCCAGTTCAGGGACCTGCGGGAGCCAAGGAACAGAGGGAGCTGCCTTGTACCCATCCATCCAGCTCAGTATTGCCTACACCAGACTTCCTCAACCTCGGCCCTCCAGATGTCTCAATTATTATATTGACTTCAGTTCCTTCTTATAATTTCTTACAACTCTATTTAATATTATTCTTGTTATTCTTTGCAAACTTTAGCAACCCAGCCCTTTGTTTGAACTAGATGTTCTGTCCCTTTAAAAATTCCTTCACCTTACAGTACAGTGGTACCTCAGGTTACATACGCTTCAGGTTACATATGCTTCAGGTTAAAGACTCCGCTAACCCAGAAATAGTGCTTCAGGTTAAGAACTTTGCTTCAGGATGAGAACAGAAATCGGGCTCTGGCGGTGCGGCACCAGCAGGAGGCCCCATTAGCTAAAGTGGTGCTTCAGGTAAAGAACAGTTTCAGGTTAAGTACGGACCTCTGGAACGAATTAAGTACTTAACCTGAGGTACCACTGTATAAAAACCTGTGACTGGAAACACTTTGTATCAGTCTTTAACATCAGCAGTCAGGAGCGCTTCAGCCCTGTTTTTGATTTTCTGCCTGTTTTTGAGTTTGTTTGAAACTTAAACAGCTTATCTTGTATTCCTTTGTAAGTTTTTCTTAAAACCTTTTTTGTAAACTCGGGAATGCGTTTCAGCCCTGCTCTTGAGTTTGCTGGAAATCATTGAAAACCGTTTTAAGGTTTATAATGTTCTCTTAAATAGGGCTATGTTTAAAACTTGTCATTGAGGTTTTTATACCTTTTTTGTAAACTCAAGGAAGCATCTCAGCCCTGTTCTTGAGTTTGTTTGATATCGCTTAAAATCATTTAAGGTTTAAAATTCTTTATTTACTTCTGAGGAAACCAATTAGTTCAGTGAAAAGAGTTTTGTAGCCAGCATCTCGTTAAGTCTTTGTTTAATTCTAGGTTAATTTTTCCTTAATTTTTTTATTTTTGTTATTCAATTCTATAGTCGATTACCTCTCATTTCAGGGATTTTCACGGCAATTCTTTTGTTTTGTGTAATGGTCTACGCTGAATGGCAGCGGCTCTGCAGGGTTCTAGACAGGGGAAATTCTAGCCCTACCTGGAGAGAGTTCAAGGCCACATCCCAGCAAGGCAAAACACATTGAAGGAGGGTGCGAAGAAAAGAATAGTGGCAAGAGAAATTGATGAACTATGCAGAAATGGATAAATTGACATACAAACTGAGAGCTAAGGACAACTGTAACTTTAAAGAAGAATGGGAACTTTTTACAAATTACTTAAAAAGACAACAAAATGAATTGGACTCCTTGGCAGGTTTTGAATAAACATACACAAATTTATTGATTTTAACATAGCAGGTAGATAATATAAGGATTTCTACAATTTCACAGTATGCAGAGAATAATATGTGTTGAAAAATCAGAGAGAGGAGCTGAGGGAAGTCTGGGGGGGAGGGATGGAGGGCTTGATGGGGAAAGGAGAGGGAAATAATGAATATGATTTGATATTTTGATATGTTGAAATTGTTAATAAAAAAAACTTTTTTTAAAAAAGGAGGAGGGTGCGAAGAAGAGAGGGGAGTGGTCTGGAGAAAATCCTGGGGGCCAGGCAAAGAGGTCTGGAGGGCCACACTTGGCTCTCAGCCCTAAGTTTTGTCATCCCTGCCTTGAGGCCTTACCTTCTCCTGCAGATTTCCGATAAACCCCAGGTAGAGCCGCAGGCCTTCGGCTAAGATGATCATCAGGTATGCACTGACCAGCAGGAACTGATAGTAAGTGGGCAGTAGGCTATACTGGAAGGAGGTTAGAAAGAGAGAGAACTAGTTGAAAAGGACAATCCTGTTTCATCTAACTTAGAAAGATGGGATTGTAGCATCGGAAGGGGACCCTAGGGTCATCTAGTCCAACCCCCTGCAATGCAGGAAATCACAGCTAAATAATCTTCAGCAAATGACCCCCCCCCCCAAAAAAAAAAAAACACTTGACCCCAACAGCTTTGGGGTTTCAGGCCGGTCTGTCCCTCCCCACCTGGAGATGCCAGGAACTGAATCTGGGGTCTCCTCCTTCCACATGTAAGACAGATGTTCTTCCGCCAAACTACAGCTCCAGTTAATAATAATAATAATAATAATAATAATAATAATAATAATAATTTATTTATTTATTTATTTATTTATTTATTTATTTATTTATACATACCCCGTCCATCTGGCTGGATTTCCCCAGCCACTCTGGGCAGCTTCCAACACAATATTAAAATATAGTAATGCATCAAACATTAAAAGAGGGCTGCCTTCAGATGTCATCTAAAAGTCTGGTAGTTGTTGTTCTCTTTGACATCTGGTGGGAAGGCGTTCCACAGGGCGGGCGCCACTACTGAGAAGGCCCTCTGCCTGGTTTTCTGTAACTTGGCTTCTCGCAATGAGGGAACCACCAGAAGGCACTTGGCGCTGGACTTCAGTGTCCGGGCAGAACGATGGGGGTGGAGACGCTCCTCCAGGAATACTGGACCGAGGCCGTTTAGGGCTTTAAAAGTCAGCACCAACACTTTGAATTGTGCTCAGAAACATACAAAAGGGGGGGGGGGACACTGACTACCTTCAGTTCCAGCATGACCCCCTCCGACAGGCACCAGAACGGGGAGAAGAAGGCATTGAAGTACAGCATCATCTGTAACGGAAGGCTGGAAAGCACCGTGTGGTCTGGAAAAGACGCCAAAAGTTTGCAGCAGCAGCATCTCAGGGAGAAAACAGCCTTCTCTGGACCCGTTTGCCAGTGGCGCTGTGTTTTTTCTCATTAGAGCTTTGGATAAGGCACCTTGCCAAGGGATTGTCCCAAGGTTGAATACAAGGTCGGCAGGTAATAAAATTCAAAATTACTGTGAAACAAACAGGGGCTCTTGCATAGCTTTTAACTTGTTGAATTTACCGTATTTTTTGCTATATAAGACTCACCTTTTTCCTCCTAAAAAGTAAGGGGAAATGTGTGTGTGTGTGTGTTATGGAGCGAATGCAGGCTGCGCAGCTATCCCAGAAGCCAGAACAGCAAGAGGGATTGCTGCTTTCACTGCGCAGTGATCCCTCTTGCTGTTCTGCTTCTGAGATTCAGAATATTTTTTTTCTTGTTTTCCTCCTCCAAAAACTAGGTGCGTCTTGTGGTCTGGTGCGTCTTATAGAGCAAAAAATACAGTATATCCCACCCTTATAAACGTCAACTTGGTTTGGATTACAGTTTCCCTACGAAACCATCTTGCCCCATGCATTCCCACTCAACTGCTGTGATCTGCAGAACTAGCACTTTTACAGGTTTTTAACTTCGGAACTCCCTGCCGATTGACATCAAGAAGGCATCTTCCCGGTACTCTTTTCGGCGCCTGCTAAAAACACTTTGGTTTAGGCAAGCCTACCCAGACATGTACAGTGCTGACCTATGTTTTACTCTGGGTTTTCACTTATTGTTGAATTATTATTGTTATTTTTGAATGTTTTAAACAGCTGCTTCTAACCGGTAATTTCATTCTTTTCAGAAACCGCTTTGAAGTGCTGTATATCAAACACTTTATATAGGAATTTTATTCAACTGAACTGAATCACGACCACTTTATTAAATCATATTAATTGTTTTGATGAATTTGCTTTTGCTCTTTGCTTGCTTTTCTTCTTTCTTTTTTAAAAATATTTTTTATTTGATTTTACAAATATAGAATTATAACAATACAACCTTACACATACACATTTAAAGATTCCTCCGAATCTCTGGACTTCCCACCTTCCCTTCAGTAGGTCCTATTATTAAACCTTTTCTACTGCATCTTTTTCAATAGTCCATACTTTATATAACTCCATTTTCGCCCCCAGTACTTGCTACCTTACAAGTGTTATTGCAATCCTGCTAATGTTTTCATCTGCTTTAGTGGTCTCCAAGATAAATTATAAAAATTTCCCCGATTCTTTGTTAAAGTTTTGGTCTTCTTGGTCCCTGAGCATTCCAGACAGTTTTTGCCATTTCGGCATAGTCCCAACAGTTTAATTTGCTTCTGCTCTTTGCTTTCTTAATATGCTGCCTCATTTTGCTGTTATAGCGATTGCAGTGTTTGTTGTTCTCAGTGCTGTTGTGAGCCGCTTTGAGCTCAACATTTGTTGCTGGCAAAGCGGAACACATTCCTGAGATAGCTCAGCCGGTAGAGCATGAGACGCTTAATGTCAGGGATGTGGGTTCAAGCCCCATGTTGGGCAAAAGATTCCTGCATTGTAGGGGGGGGGGTTGGAATTAGATGGCCCTTGTGGTCCCATCCAACTCTTACGATTTAATATTCCAAATATTAAATCAGATCAAATAAACTATAGAACTACAGAATGGTATAATCATAAAATTGTAAATAGATGCTCTGCCACTGTTCTACAGCCATGGAGACCACACCCTTGGGAAGGGCTTTCATCGGAATCCTTGTTTGCCCGAGTTCAATGTTAAGCAGGGGCCAGCAAAATTTTTCAGCAGGGGGCCGGTCCACTGCCCCTCATACCTTGTGGGGGGCTGGACCATAGCTGTCAACGTTCCCTTTTTTTGTGGGAAATTCCCTTATTCCAGCGCCGTTTCCCGCTGCTATCCCGGATTGTTAGATATCCCGTAGACTGTCCCCGGGACAGGTGAGGCTGCTGATCCCTTATTTTCAAATCTGAAAGTTGACAGCTATGGCCCGGACTATATTTTGGAAAAATAAATAAAAATGAATGAATTCCTATGCCCCACAAATAACCCAGAAATGCATTTTAAATAAAAGGACACATTCTACTCATGTAAAAACACGCTGACTCCCGGACCGTCCGTGGGCCAGACTGAGAAGGCGATTGGGCCGCACCCGGGCCCCGGGCCTTAGTTTGCCTACCCATGGTTCAAAGCTTCCCCAGGTCTTACTAAAGCCCACTCCTCAAATCTCATCATACCTGGGTGGTAGCTCTGTGCCAGGCCGCAGTCGCCAGTCTTGTTGTTGATGAAGAGGGACCCGCTGAAAGTTGTCAGCCCCCTCCGCAGGTTGGGAGGCAGCGGAGTCTGCAGGGCCATCACCCCCAATGTGTGTGTGGGGTCGCCCTCTGTTCCCCCACCCACCCTGCTGCTCTTGACCTGAATCAGGCAGCGCTGGGAAAGAAGATCTGCTAATTGCATTAAGAGGCCGGGCAGCACAGCTGTCACTCAGACATATGGCTGGAGGAAGTTAATCCGGCTGTGCTGTGAGGGGAAAAAACCCAAAAGTTTCCTGGGTAAGGGTTGTCACATCTTTCCTTGCCCCTTTTCTGGCGCATTTCTGTAGAGATGTTGCCAACTTTTCACCGCTCCTATGCCTTTATGAGCACTTCCGGCCTATGGATCTTAGCAAGTGATGCAAAAGTCTCCTGGGCTGTTATTTATTTAATAATAACAATAACAGTAACAACAACAATTTATTACTTATACTCCGCCCACCGGGTTGGGCTTCCCCAGAAACGCTGGGTGGCTTACCACAAAAAATACATTAAAACATCAATCATTAAAAACTTCTCTAAACAGGGCTGCCTTCAGGTGTCTTCTAAAAGTCAGATACAGTGGTACCTCGGGTTAAGAACTTAATTTGTTCTGGAGGTCCATTCTTAAGCTGAAACTGTTCTTAACTTGAGGTACCACTTTAGCTAATGGGGCCTCCTGCTGCCACCACACAATTTCTGTTCTCATCCTGAAGCAAAGATCTTAACCTGAGATACTGTTTCAGGGTTTGCGGAGTCTGTAACCTGAAGCGTCCGTAACCTGAAGCATCTGTAACCCGAGCTACGACTGCAGTTGTTTATTTCCTCGACCTTCCTCCCAAAGGAGCCCAGGTTTTCAAGCACACAAAGTAATTAAAACATCTAAAAACTCCACCAGAGATACTGACAGGGGAGAGATCTTTACTGAAAAGCCTTGTTGGAAGAGGAATGCTTTCAGGTAGGCACTGGGAAGACAAAGGAGGCCTAATATTTATTGGAAGGGAATTTCAAAGGGTTGGTGCCACCACACTAAAGGCCCTGTTTCAGTGAGGAGAAAACCTCCTGATAAGGAAGGAGGTGGATTTGCCCTGCCAGACCTTAAACTTTGTTGTGAACCAGCTGCTTTTTGCTGGCTGAGAGAATGGCTGCTTCTTGAAAACACTGAAGTGTTGGATAATGGCAGATGAAGTTGATGGACTATATGGAATTGGCGGAAATGACTGGTAAAATCCGAGACCAGGGAGAAGAGTCGGTGGAAGAAGACTGGAAAAAGTTTAAAGACTATTTACAGAAATATTGTAAAATTAATGAATGTTAGAAGAATGTTGGAATGAAGTTATATGGCTTTAGTAGAAATGTTATAAGGAATTAAGTATAAATAGATTAATAGAATATTAAAGGAAAAAATAAGGCTAGAATGTGTTAAGATAATTATAGGATAGAAAACAGAGGAAGATGGAAAGGAATTGCTGAAACAATTAACAGAAGTGGAATACAAAAAGGGAGGTGTGAGGAGGTCGTTGAAATAAGCGAATGAAAGATAAGATATTGAAAATGTTTGAGGTGTTTTAAACTGTTTTTGTTTGTTTTTGTTTTGTTAGTTTAATGTGTTAGTGTTATGTAGTGTTTTTGTATTGTATTGTATCGTTCTTTTTTTTTGTAGTGTTTAAATGGTTGGAAAAGTAATAAATATTATCAAAAAAACAAAAAACAAAAACCCACCTCCTGATAAGATGTTGTCAACAGGAGCCCCTCACCCGCAGAATAGCGATCAACTGGGTATATAAGGGCTGAGGTGATATTTCAGGTATCTTGGTCCTGAGCTGTACAGGCCTTTATAAACCAGAATCCAAGACCTTAGCCTGGCAGGTAATTGGTACCTAGTGCAATTCTTTCCTGGGTAGGGCTGGCTGGGATTGTTGGTAGTTGTAGTTTAAGGTAGTTTAAGATGTAGTTTAAGGTGATCTTCTGCTTTAAATTTTAGTGTGCCAGCTCCTCGGAGCAGGGACCTTCTGCAATGTGTAAAACAAGGCCATGACAGACGTAGATTGGGATCTACTGATCTACTGGTTGATCCTGGGGGAATGTGCAATAATAACTTTTCAACAATCAACCTGACCCCCAAAAAAGACTTTCTTCTCCCAAATCAGGCTGCTGAGATGAAGAAAGCTTGAAACCAGGAATGTCTTTTTGAGTGATAGGACTCTGAACCCAGTTTTGGAACTGAAAACAAATTACTGTGCTCAGTGCATGCTCAGAGGCACCCCATTCCTCCGTTCTGCCAGTATGCTGACATCCTCCCTTCAAACTGCTTGCCTTGCATATGACTCCAGTTGATAGATTCCAGGATGCTAGCAGAACCAAAAACAAGTGGATTCTGGGACCCAGAAGTCTGCCCAGCCCAGCTGTAAACCTCTGGTGATGAAATTGTGGATCTCAACACCCAGAAGGCCCACTCTGCTCTTGTGTCTTTAAGAACAGCTAGATCTGCAGCGATGAGCCCACGAAGATTTTCACAGCGCGGAGATAAACACAGCCAATTTGCTCCCATCAGCATGTTCCAGCTGCTGGTAAAGGGCGGATCCCTGCAAATGTGCAGTTCTGCAGCACAGATTTTAACAGGGATCCAGAAGGAAAGGAATATGCTCTGGTTATCTCCCATTTAAGGTACACCAATGTGCTATATATAGGGCTAACTTTGAAGGTGACTCAGAAACTACACCTAATCCAGAATGCAGGCGCCAGACTGGTGACTGGGAGTGGCCACCAAGACCACATAACACCGGTCCTGAAAGATCTACATTGGGTCCCAGTATGTTTCTGAGCACAATTCAAAGTGTTGGTGCCGACCTATAAAGCCCTAAATCAGCGGTTCTCAACCTGTGGGTCCCCAGATGTTGTTGGACTACAACTCCCATCATCCCTGAGCTCTGGCCTTCCTAGCTAGGGGTGATGGGAGTTGTAGTTCAACAACATCTGGGGACCCACAGGTTGAGAAAGGCTGCCCTAAATGGCTTCAGTCCTGTAAACCTGAAGGAGCGTCTCCATCCCCACCGTTCAGCCCGGACACTGGGGTCCAGCTCCGAGGGCCTTCTGGCGGTTCCCTCTGCGAGTTGTGAAGTTACAGGAACCAGGCAGAGGGCCTTCTTGGTAGTGGCACCCACCCTGTGGAATCCCTTCCCAGCAGATAGCCAATTTGCATGACTTTCCGAAGACATCTGAAGGTGGCTGTGAATAATAATAATAATAATAATAATAATTTATTTATACCCCGCCCATCTGGGTGGGTTTCCCCAGCCACCCTGGGCGGCGTCCAACTGAATACAGTGGTACCTCAGGTTACATACGCTTCAGGGTACAGACTCTGCTAACCCAGAAATCGTGCTTCAGGTTAAGAACTTTGCTTCAGGATGAGAACAGAAATCATGCTCCGGCAGCAGGAGGCCCCATTAGCTAAAGTGGTGCTTCAGGTTAAGAATAGTTTCAGGTTAAGAACGGACCTCCGGAACGAATTAAGTACTTAACCTGAGGTACCACTGTCCTGAAAACACAATAAAACTTCAAACACTAAAAAATTCCCTAAACAGGGCTGCCTTCAGATGTCTTCTAAAAGTCAGATAGTTGTTTATCTGAAAGGAAGTCCTTCATGTGGGACAGAGTTAAACTGAGGAACTCGCTTCCCACAGTAGACAGCGATAGCCACCCACTTGGGTGACTTTAGAGGATGGGACAAATTTTTTCGAGTACCGGTATATGGCTATCGATGGTTTCTAAACATGATGGCTATGCTCTGCCTCCACACTTGGGACAGCAATGCTTCTGAATTCCAGTTGCTGGAAACCACAGGAGGACTCGAATTTTGCTTGCCAGTTTTTCACAGATATCAGGCTGGCCAAAGTGAGAACGGGATCCTGGACCAGATAGACCATGGGCTTGATCCAGCAGGGCTCTTCTTACTTTCTTAATTGTACTTGATCAACCCAGTAGGGATAGGTGATTCTCTCAGTTTCAGTTTTTTTCTTAGTTTCCCAGTCTTGCATTCAGTTCACCACATTTCTGCATTCGGTTGCAACTTTTTTGCTAAAGAAAAAAAAAGTTCTCAAGAAAATTCATCAGCACGTTACTGCACGTTTTCTTCTAATACATACTTCTTTGCAAGCTTTTTTCTCTGATATAATGCATTTTTGCATTGTTGGTTTCACTAACGTATGCAACTTGTGGCATGCTTCCCCTTAGTAGAGGCATATTTGTGAACATTTCTGGGTTATCATCACCATCACCATTATTATATTTATTTATACCCAGCCTTTTCCCCAGCTGAGGACTCCAGGCAGCTTACACAAATTAAAAGAACACAGATAAAATACAAAAGGCTAAAAACATATCAAAGTTAATCATTAAAAATGGAATTAAACTCTAATAGAATTAAAGCAATATTTAAAAAAAATACTGCTAATAAAAACAGCACAGCCCTTTCCTTTAAAAAAAAAACAGGCATTTCCCCCCAGAGAATTGCTTCAAAAAAAATTTAGAGAGGTGCAACATTGTAAGAAGATGTGTGCATCATTTCACAAAGTGTTTCGGGAAGTGAGATTTATGTTCACATCAAAAAGCAAACTGAAGGGGGGGACCCCACACTCTCCCTATAGGAAATAATTCAGAAAGCTTTTCCCTGCCCCCCCCCCCCAGCATTAAATAACGGGGAAAGACATTTGCCTTGGTTAAATCAGGCAGAATTTAAAGGCAGAAGAACAGGACAAGTAAAAAGAAAGGTACCGTATTTTTTGCTCTATAAGTCTCACTTTTTCCCTCCTAAAAAGTAAGGGGAAATGTGTGTGCGTCTTATGGAGTGAATGCAGGCTGCGCAGCTATCCCAGAAGCCAGAACAGCAAGAGGGATCGCTGCTTTCACTGCGCAGCGATCCCTCTTGCTGTTCTGGCTTCTGAGATTCAGAATATTTTTTTTCTTGTTTTCCTCCTCCAAAAACTAGGCGCGTCTTGTGGTCTGGTGCGTCTTATAGAGCGAAAAATACGGTAGCAACCCCAGGAGGGGGCTATTTTTGGCCGAAGCATCCACACACAATCCAGAGCAGTTATCACACAAGCCTTGTGGTTTAATACATGAGTTTATTAATAACCTAGGAGGGTGGGGGAAGAGGGCAAAACATGAGATGGCTAATTTATTTTGCATGACGTTCTGTGGCAAAGCGAGTGAAATGCAAGCGAATGTGGGCAGTTGAAACGCAGGGCGGGCAAAATCCAGTCAGCATTTCTTTTCACCCTTCAGAAAACACCCGCATGAACTCAACAGGTGCTTCCTGTTCCTCCAGCCCCACAGCGCCAGAAACAAAACAAAAAACCCCCATCACAGTGGCAGAATTTCTGCCTGCAAGCAAGCCATTTCTAAAGCACCCCCAGGCCTCTGTCAGGAAGGTGGAAGATGGCCGGCCTATGATTGGCAACCCCATTAGTGGCGAGGAACATCAAAGTCTGGCAAGGGGCTAGTCCTGTTAGAAGAGGAGCTTCGGCTGCAACTTCACCAGGGGACTGGTGCTTGGAGAGAGAAATTTAGCATGTTCCAGCCACATGAAGAGAACCTGGAGTTTCAGGTTTCCAAGTGTTTCCACTTTAGTGTTGACACCCATGACGGCCCTCTCCTTTCTGTTGTGACGTTCTCCTCCACCACCCCTGAGTTGCAAGGAAATGGTGGCTGCTAGTTCCTAGAAAATACAGCTGATTGCCCTGAATTAGGAAATTGCATTCCAGGGGGCTGGGCTAAATGACCCTCAAGTTCCCTTCCAGCTCTACAATTCTAGGGTTCGATGGGCTGGATTATTAGGAGAGGTGCAGCCTGCCTCTATCACCCTCGGGTTCCCTTGTCCCCTGATGAGCAAGGTGATAACTCAGGGGTTTGTTTTGCCCGTTGCAAAAAGAAAATCGACACCCCGTGCCGAGGAGAAGAGACAGTTCTGCAGTCAGAATAAACGATGCCAGAGGAACACGTGCATTATTGCACTGCAGAATTTATTCTGGCATACTAATTTGGAGGGTGACCAAGGCTGCTGACCCTTCCCCTCGCTTGCTGCTCCAACCTCTCTGACTTCTGGCACTCTTTCAAGCACATCTTGGCAATCCTTAGGGGCTAGAAACCTGGTTAAGGCAAAACAAAAGGAAAGAAAACATAGTGATCTGGAAGCTGGGTCCTGTGCCTCTTCTGCATTCCGGAAGAACGGCAGAGAGTGGGCACAGCTAGGCTTGGCAAGAGAGGGCTTGCTGCAGGGGAAGGAAGTGTGGGGGGAAAACATGGATCCCACTAAGGATAGGTGAATCTGTCCATTTCAGTTCCTCATTTTCCAGTCTTGAGTGGAGTTAGCCATATCTCCACACCAGTCCACAAGTGGTTGTGTTGCTGTTCCTTAAGTCCTTGTGAAAATTCGCCAGCATTTTCACGCAACGTTCTATTCTGCAATTTTGCTTCCTGCGTCCGGTTTTTGCAAAGATTCGTGTGTTTGGTTTTTGCCACACAATGCATTCTTGTGTGTTATTTCCTCTAATATATATGCGTGTTTATGCACAGTGATGGATTTCCGTGCTTGACCGGAGAACTGCATTGCAAAATTCAGAGACGGGCAAATTTTGAAAGATGGCTGCGGTTTGGTTCACCTGACGTTTTTCAGAAAGTGCAAATTGGGTACGTTCGCCTTGAGACATGAACTGAATCAGACACCCTCCCCACCCTTCCCGATCCCTATGCAAAAGACCAACAGATCTTTGGCACAGCAGGCTTGGGCAAAGCTGTTCCAAAGGGAACAAAGAAACTTGAGCCAATCCTCCATATTAGTTTCCCTTTGATCGCTGCTCTCTCTCTCTCTCTCTCTCTCTCTCTCACACACACACACACACACACACACACACACAGAGAGAGAGGTTTGTGGCTCGCATAAAGGAAGACGGCTTAACGGGCCTGCAGGAAGCGCCTCAAGGACGTGGTTCAAAAGAACCACAGAAGCAATGGAGTAGAATGGAAGGGCGGTTGGAATGTGGATGGCGAGCAGCGCAGCCAGCCACTGTGGGATGCGGCCAACACCAATCCGTGGAAATTTCTCCCTGTAGAAAGGGAAGCCTTTGAGGCCCACCAGCTCTCCACTTTGCTCCCAAGCAAGTGTGCAGGTGTGACCCACATTTTCCTCTCCCCCACCCCACCCCACGGCTCCGCTGACTTCACGGCACTTATCTGACTTGACCCTAGATAGCCGTGGCAACTCAATGAACCCCTAAGTGGCCCCTTTTCCTTCCGGTTGCTCCAGGGAGAGGGTGTGTTTAAGCCACTCTGAGGCTACAGCAGTTGATCTCAGCATGAATAGGGCCCTTGGAAGGCGTAGGAAGAGAATGGTTATGGAAATAGTGCCAGGTTTGTCAAAGTCACTGGAGAAAGGTGTGTGGCATCTTGCCCTTGGTGACTGCAGGGTCTGTAGGAAGCCAAGTGATTTCTGGGGATGTTAGGAGCCCTTTCCGGTTAGCCAGGACATGTCTCCAGTTCTACAGGAAAGACAAAACCAACAAACAAAGCAGGATCATTGTAGGAATGCTCCCTCAACTCCCAAACCAGCCGCACAAATCTTGGAGTGGAGGAAGGCAATGTTTGTGAAGCAGACTAAAAGCACAAAGAATCATAGAAATAGAACTGTCGAGTTGGAAGGTGTGGGAAATTGCTGTCACGCATAACTATGCACAAGCGCTAGTTAGTGTATGAAGGGGTTAAGACCACAGAGTTCTGTTCCTAGACTCAGCTAGGTCATGACCCCTCTCCTCCATGAGGGAGGAAGTAAAGCTGATTTCTCTTCCTTTCTCTCACTTCTCTTCCAGCCATGTAACTGACCAGGGTGGACATGTCTGAACTTGATCCAAGTTCAGACAGCATATATGAAACTATATAGTGTATTTTGTGCCCAAGAGTAACTTGGGTGCTGCATGGAACAATGCATGAATCAGACCTTTGGATTTAGTAAGTAAAGCTTTTAAACTTACTTAAGAGTGTGTGGTCTGTTCATTGCTAGAGAGGTAGAGGGAGGGGCAAGAGTTTTAAGGCAGACGAATCAGGATAAGCAAAGGGGTTTAACAACCTATAATCCACACTATGCTGCTGCAGAGTGTTTTTAAACTTCCTCTCCAGTGAAGGAGAGTCCACTACCTTCTGAGGTCATCCGTTTCATTGTCCAATGGCTCTTAGTGCCAGAAAGTTCTTACTAATGTATCACTGGATCAAATTCATCTATTTTATGAATTAAACCAAATAGTTTTTTGTGGGGTTTTTTTTGTTTTTTAGAATTTGCATTTTATTTATTTGTTAACATTCTTATATTACATCGGTAAACGTTGTCATATTACATTACAGGACTTACTATAATACGGTAGTTTTAATCGAATCTTGAATGAATATGCACTTAATTCTTACCATTTTGAATTTTATTCTATCATTATTTTCTCATTGTGTCATCCTTTCTGCTGTTGTGAATAATCCTTTATAGGGCATGGTAGGGGGCACGGGGGGTGAGCTTGTGGAAGCAAGGGAGCAGTGACCCCAAAAAAATTGAGCACCACTGATTTAAACAGATTAAAAAGCGAAAGTTGGGTCGGGGGAAGAGAACAACTCCCCCAAACTAGCAAGCTTAAGAGACACTGACTAAAATATACCTACTTGCCATAGCGGATGAAGAGCCTTAAATTGCAGCAGTAAAGAAAGAGAAAGAAAAGTAAGTAAGAAAAGAGAGGAGAAGAGACTCAATATTTGCTACCAGAGGGACTGACCTGCTTCACAGCTCACACTCAGGATTATATATTCTTCCTCAGTTCTAAAAAATTTAAAGCCTTGCACAGAGCTAGTCCACTTCTCTGGCTTCCCTCTACAACTGTAATGGCTAGAAACTTGGCTTTGTTTTTCAAATGGAAATTATCAACATTATAGGCCAAATTCTGAGCTTATAATATTGATAATCTTGGCTTCCACTTTAAAAGTTTGGCAGGATACATATTGGTGGGGGGTGTTTCCCCAAAGTTTATTCAATAACCGTTGCTCACAGGAAGCATAGCTGTCAAGCGTCCCTTATTTGGTGGGACAGTCCCAGTACGTTTCCGAGAACAATTCAAAGTGTTGGTGCTGACCTTTAAAGCCCTAAACGGCCTTGGTCCAGTATATCTGAAGGAGTGTCTCCACCCCCATCATTCTACCCGGACACTGAGGTCCAGCACCGAGGGCCTTCTGGCGGTTCCCTCACTGCGAGAAGCCAAGTTACAGGGAACCAGGCAGAGGGCCTTCTCGGTAGTGGCGCCTTCCCTGTGGAACACCCTCCCACCAGATGTCAAAGAGAACAACAACTACCAGGCTTTTAGAAGACACCTGAAGGCAGCCCTGTTTCGGGAAGCTTTTAATGTTTGATGTATTATAGTATTTTAATATTCTTTTGGAAGCCGCCCAGAGTGGCTGGGGAAGCCCAGCCAGATGGGCGGGGTATAAATAATAAATTATTATTATTATTATCCCAGCACCATGTCCCACTGCTGTCCCTTATTGATGATGTCCCTTAAATTTCCCGGGTTTCAAAGGAAGCAACTCCTCTCCCTCCCTCCCTGCCGGCCAGGGAGGAGGGAGGCTCCAACTGTGCTGCTTGGCTGTGTTGCTCACCCAATAAGGAGTCTAAGAACAACTGGGGGGTGGAGCTTGCATGCCTTGTGCCGATCAAATCGGCCGCGTTGCTGGGGACTCGCCTTTGCTCAGCGCTTCCCAGCGGAGACGTGACATGGTTTTCCTTGCTGCATCCCCTTTACTGGGTTGCTGAGCTATGGAAACCACCACTTGAGGCTTCGTTTGGCTGCTGGCTGACTAAAATACCTTATTTTGGCTGCTGATCCCTTATTTTCAAGGCTGCTGGTCCCTTATTTTCAAATCTGTAAGTTGACAGCTATGACAGGAAGTTGCTCACACCTCTTCCTACTGGAAAATCAGCCAACCTAGCTCATGATTTTTCACTCAGTGCTGGCCCAATGCTGATCAAGGAAGTGAGCTCCCCCCACCCAATATCACTACATCCATTTCCTGGGGGGGGCGGGATTCACCTGCCTCACAAGTGGGAAAGGCTGGTCTCAAACCAGCGGTTGAAACTTACTCCACATCTCTTTTCCGGATGGCCCTGCCGGCTCCCATGACATCTGCAACCTTGGAGACCAGAGGGTCGTAGTTCATGCTTGCCACGGCAAGCACCTCTTCATTCCTGCAACGAAAGATCCGGGGATTTGGAGGCTGACGGAGAAGGAGAGGTTGAGATCACAGAATCCCTCACAGATGGTCACCCAGCCTCTCCTTAAAATCTCCAATGAAAGGGGACAAACAGAAGAAGATGCCTTCACCCCGGTATGGCTCCCCTTTATCACATACACAGCCCAACAAGACAATGACAGCAATCCACCAACAGCATACAAATCAATATGGCTAACCTGATCCAAAACACCCACCCACCCCACTCACAGATGAAAACAAAGATCACCACAGCCAATCACAAACAAACAAGGCCAACCCCAACCTCTCTCACCACCAAAGGAACACAAGTGAACAGCAGAGAACCTGCACAAGCAACGCTGACACCAAACCCTACATAAATTAAGCAAAATAGAAACATCACCACCCGACCCCACCCCCACCCATCTTCCACCCCTCTCCCCCTTTTCTTCATAATGTCTCAACAAATGAAACTGATTTGTAAAAGTGTTACATGGAAAAAAATACAAGAGAGAGACATTATATGTACTTCTGTAAATCAAGAAAATCTTTAATAAAAATACAAAAAAAAAAAAATCTCCAATGAAGGAGAGCCTTCTGAGGGAGTCCATTCCACTGCTGAACAGCTCTTACCATCAGAAAGGTCTTCCTAATCACCGGTGCGAGGTATAGGGGGCGCTGGGGGCTCTAGCCCCCTCAATATTTTGAATCAGGGAACCCAGCCCTCCCAATATTGAGGGGGCTGACATCCCCTGTCACCATTGGGTGCCCTCTGTGCACCCCAGCCTCCACCTGGGAGCCAGGAGGGGGCTGGGATGAGCGAGAGCGAGGGTGAAGATTGCCCTCCGTGTGTCCCACCCCTCATGATGCCACCCCCATACGCCATGGGGAGAAGGAGGCCGAGCGGCAGAGCCAAGCACTGAGCTCCATCTTGTTGCGGGGACTTATGTATAGGTTGGGGGGGGGGGTGCCCCTCCAGCAGATATCATGCACTACCAAAATCAGCACAATCACTTTTGTGACTTTTGTGATTTGTCTCCACAAAACACTTCATCACAGTTTCTTCCTATCTATTCAAAGGGCCTTTGCTGCACAATACCAAATGTAACAATTCACTGATAAATGTATCTCTGTACTGACTCAGTGGGAAAATTTCAGAAATTCATATAGACATGTGAGCTCAGCTACTCAGCAGCCCCTCTGCCTGAGTGATAATTCCTGGTATCCTGATACCTGAGTGCCAGACAGGTAGCCATTCCAGAAATAACAAACCCAGATGAAGACAAAAGTGTGTGATTAACTTGGCTGGGAAACAGGGAAATGTAAATATCTCTTTTGCTTCACTTGATCGGTGTTTGGTGGAGGGCAAGGAGAGCTATGGGGCAGGGTCCAGGATGCTCAGATTACTGCCACCAGACCTCCCCTTTCATGATGTTACCATGCTGTATTAGTGATGTACCGGTAGTTTGGGGGGGGGTGTAACATGGGGATTAGCAGCTAATAAAAGTTTGGGTTCTTTTTTTGTTTGGGGCTTCCATCTTGTTTCACCTGATGGCAGGTGGGAGTCCTGTCGTGACAGTCTTCAATAAAGCCCAAGCCTACTGTCTGCTCTGGTATTCCTGGCTGGTGTCCTTGTTTTTTGTCCAAGGGACCCCTCAGATTTCTCCGTTAACAGCTTCCTTCTCCTCCCGTGACATTGGGTGGGGAGGCGGAGCATGCGATGGTTCCGCCTCCATCTCCCCACCGCACGACCCACGTGACGTGTCATGTGATGCGCGCCCCACAATGCGGGAGGCAAGCTGGCACCATTGTTCCTAATGTTTAGTTGGAGTCTCCTTTCTTGTCGTTTGAATCCTTTGGTCCTACTCCCTGGAAAGGCAGAAAACGAGCTTTCTCCATGTGACAGCCCTTCAGATATAGGAAGATGGCTCTCATATCACCTCTCAGTCTTCTCTTTTCCAGGCTAAACCTACCCAACTCCCTCAGCCGTTCCTCATAAGGCTTGGTTTCCAAAACCTTTGATCATCTTGGTCACTCTTATCAGGACACACTCCGATTTGTCAATATCTTTGTGAAACTGGGATGCGGGTGGAACTGTGGGTTAAACCACAGAGCCTAGGACTTGCCAATCAGAAGGTCGGCGGTTCGAATCCCTGCGAGGGGATGAGCTCCCGTTGCTCGGTCCCTGCTCCTGCCAACCTAGCAGTTCGAAAGCACGTCAAAGTGCAAGCAGATAAATAGGTACCACTCCAGCGGGAAGGTAAACGGCCTTTCCGTGTGCTGCTCTGGTTCGCCAGAAGCGGCTTAGTCATGCTGGCCACATGACCCGGAAGCTGTAGACCGGCTCCCTCGGCCAATAAAGCGAGATGAGCGCCGCAACCCCAGAGTCGGCCACGACTGGACCTAATGGTCAGGGGTCCCTTTACCTTTACCTTTTGTGAAACTGGGGTTCCCAGAACTGGACAAAAGACTCCAGCTAGGGTCTCACCTGGGCAGAACAGAGCAGTACTATTACTTCCCTTGATCTGGACGTTAGATTTCTGTTGATGCAACCTAGAACTGCATTAGCTTTTTTTTTTGCTGCATCACGCTGCTGACTTGTGTTGCGGATGCACGGAATGCCACTAAGTGGAGCACAGCCAGCACTTTTTGCAAATGCCCATCCTTACTTAACGTGGGTGCAGCTGCATCTTTGGAAAGACAAAGCAGCACTTACTTGGTGTAAAACGCCACAAACTTCAGTTCATCCAAGTCTCCCTGAATGATGACATCATCAAACCCCTCTCCATGGCCTGGGAAATGAAAAGAGAAATAACACTGATTTATTGCAAAGGTGAGGAACTTGTACAACCGCCCTAGCAGGGACAGCCAGATCTTCCTCCAAAGACTTGCAGTGAAGAAGACTTGGCCTTGCTCTTACCGTCAGACCTGGGTGGGCCGTTCACTCACCTGCGTAGCGGATGCTCTTGCCAAACATGGCTGTCCACAGGTAAGGGACTGTGCTGATTTCGGTCCCATGTGCCAACATGTTCAGCGCGGCAATGCGTCCTGGAATGTGGAGGAAGAGCAGCAGCACATTGCCCAATGCTCCATACAGTTGATGTCTACAGTACCAGCCACCCAGCGATGCAGCCCTCCCTGATTCCCCAAACCAGCTGTGTAGACCCTCCTGGAATCTGAAATAGCCCTGTCTTTTAGGGGTAGTTTAGGCCAACTGTTAGTCTTGGACTTTGCTATTTTAACCCATGTGTAACTTGTCATTTTGCATTTCTTAGTACAGAAAGTATTGATCTGATGTGCGCCCTCCGACAGGCTGCAATGCACTGCGAGTTCCGAGACTTAGACAATGCCCTGATGGATCGAATCGTCTGCGGAGTCCGGGACATCCGTCTGCAACGGTGTCTCCTCGCCAAGCCAGACCTCACGCTGCAGAAAGCCATTGAGGAGGCCGTGGCCTCAGAAGCTGCTGAACTCTCCGCCCAGGAAATCCGCAAGGCCAGTAGCCCGTATTTAAAGGACTATGTTCACTGGACAAACTGCACATGTAAAGCTGTTTCGTGAATAGGGTCAATTAATATGCTTATGTGCCTTACTGAAACCAATAAGGGTACTGCTGTATGTAATGGAACCACTATGACTGTAACTAATGCCTTATCTTGGTGGGGAGGGGTGTTATATATTGAAGTTCTCACCCTGGCCACCAGGAGTATCATGTATATAGTTTTCACTCAGGTCCATGTCAGTTACTTTAGGCGGGAAACCCTGGGTTGTTGTTGCTACAATGTTGACAGCTGGCTGCCTATAAAAGCAGGCCGGCTGAGCTGTTTGCTGTTCAGTTCTGTTCCAGCTTACAAATAAAGAGCTGCTTTGGAGGAATCGCTGCGTCGTCTGCTATGTCCACCCACTATCTAACATTTCCTATTCTAATGAATTCAAGAGGGTTCTGGAAGCTTCTCTGTGTGAAAGAAAGAAGCAGAAAGTTCATGATGTCTGGGTTATTCCTTCAGAGAAGCTGAGTACAGCTGGTTTAAACTGATTCTCTTATTTCTTTCTGTCAAGGTTATGCTGACTATAAAAATAAGGCTAGAAGGAGCCTGGGTTTCACTTTCTCTTTCTATCTCTTTTTCCTGCTGGTGTGGTGTTCTGTACATAGTATGCTTAGCGTTAAGGTTTAGACTTATTATAAGTTATTGTAAGTTTAAGTTAAGTCTGGTGCAACTGGATTTCTTGTGGACAGTGCTAATCCCGAATGTATTGGATTTGTCACCATTATGCTTATTTGCCTTCAGTAGCAGTAAAGCTCTGCTGGATGAAATACAATTGCCCCTGGTCTATTTTGGAGGAATCCTGCAACATGTTTTAAGTTTTTACTCTGCTAACTATATGTTGGAATCTGCTCTGAATCAATACTGAGCAGAACGGAATGACATAACTACCTATTTCCAGTGGCATAGCGTGGGGGGTGCAGGGGGGGCCGGCCACACCGGGCGCAACATCTGGGGTTAGGGCAAATCCACAGGTTAGGGGGCGCAAATCCACGGGTTAGAGGGCACAAATCCACGGGTTAGGGGGCGCAAATTACTTGCCTTGCCCCGGGTGCTGACAACCCACGCTACGCCACTGCCTATTTCTCATCTTTTAATTTTCACCGGTTGCTATAACCGATCTCTCTGCTTTGTATACGTTATGAAATGAAAACTTTAAATGAGAAAAGAAGAAACAAGAAACTGAGCGTCACTCACCGTGCATGTGAGCCATCTGCCAATGAGGGATGTTCACCTTCTTGTTGTTCCTCAGCACCAGTGGAAAGGCAACAGCGTCGCCGGCTGCAAAAACTCCTGGGATGTTGGTCTGCATCATCTGGAAGGGAGGAGGAAAAGAACCTCGTGGGTTGGCGGCACATCTGTTGCGTGTACCAGAGCACTCGCACTGGGCTCCAGCCTGCCTTCCGTGCCCCGGTTTTACCTTGTTCACCACGATGAAACCTTTGGAGTCCACGTTAATGCCACTCTGCTTCAAGAAGCCCGTCGCTGGGGTTGCACCTGCCCAGAAAGGGAGACAGGAATGTTATAAGTGAGAGGGCTGCGCCTAAGCAACTTCACCATAGAATCACAGAATTCTAGAGTCCGTAGGGACTCTCTGAATCCCCTAGTCCAGGGGTCAGCAAACTTTTTCAGCAGGGGGCCAGTCCACTGTCTCAGACCTTGTGGGGAGTCAGACTATATTTGGGGGGGGGGGGGGATGAACGAATTCCTATGCCCCACAAATATCCCAGAGATGCATTTTAAATAAAAGCACACATTCTACTCATGTAAAAACACCAGGCAGGCCCCGCAAATAACCCAGAGAAGCGTTTTAAATAAAAGGACACATTCTACTCATGTAAAAACACGCTGATTCCCGGACCGTCCGTGGGCCGGATTTGGAAGGCGATTGGGCCGGATCCGGCCCCCGGGCCTTAGTTTGCCTACCCATGACCTAGTACAACCCACAGGAATATGCAGCTGTCCCAAACGGGAATTCAACTTGCAGCTTTGGCAAGAGCAGCACCTTGCTCTAACTGAGCTACCCAGGCCAACATGAGCACCACCGGCCTGGCCCTAAGTCCCAGCGTCTGACCGCCCCCTGTCTCCAACAACAATTCTTGGTTTCCTGGCCAAAAGAAAGCGCCTTGACTGTACTCTTTTCAGCACCTGCTAAAAAACAACAACGTCTAGGCAAACCTACCCAGACATGTAGAATGTTGCTGTATATTTTCATCTGCTTTTAGTTTATTGCTGATTTTAGCTTTTTGAATGTTTTTACTGATCGTTTTATTGTTTTCTTCTTTTTGCAAACCGCTTTGAGGCATTGTTGTTGACGTTTTACAATCCGGCGGAATATGAATTTTACGAAATAGATAAGCAACCTAGTTGATGAGGAATTTACAGTAGCGGTGTGCCAAAATTTCCTACTGCGCTCCCCGCCCCGACCGTTCTCCATCAATGAATGAGAAAGGGAAATGCGAAAGTGTTTTGTTGCAAAAGATATTGCAATGGATGGTCCACAGGTAGGGTGCATAGCAGCCCATGAACCCCCCCCCCCCATATGAAGGATTCCAGAGAAGTAAAGTTTTACATGGCCACCTACCTATGCCTATGACGCAGACATCGGCTCGGAGGACTTTGCCACTTTTCAGTACAACCTCCTTTAGCTTCAAGGGAGAGAGAAAAAGTAGGAAATGGTAGTAATTGGAAAGATGAGCCGCAGCCCATTTTGCCCAGGTCTTATATCCTTTTATTTCATTCACAGGGTAGTCCACCCCACACTGTGAAACCAGGAAATAAAGAATGGAAAAGTTGTCCTATGAAACCATTCCCCAGTCTGGTGCCCTCCGAGTGTTTTGGATGAATGGTGCTGATGGGAGTTGTAATTCAAAACCTTTGGAGGGCATCAGGTTGGGGAAGGCTGCTGTAGGCTATACCATTTGTGGGTCTAGTGAGAAATGTGGCTGTACCTGCACTAGGATGAGTGATATCTGGTTTGCAACATCATGATATATCACCAGATAAAACATCACCATTTACCGATATACAGTGGTACCTCTGGATGCGTCCCTAACTTAAAGGAAGCAGGGTCTTCATGCAACAGCTTGCTCAACTACTGTGTGAGAAGCCCCTCTCCCCAATCTCCGCAGCTAACCCTTACTGCAGTTGGATTGGCTGCCCACCGGCCGCTCTGCAAACTGCAGAGCGTGACGACACCGTTACGTTTTTATGTATATAGGAAGAAAAAAGAAGACCTCCGCAAGCAAACTTAGACAGCAGTGCCTCCACAGATGTCTCCCCCCCCCCCCCGGTTCTGCATGGGACTAGATTCTTTCTAGATCAATGCAAGGCATAGAATTGCCTTCCCATCAGCCCCAGCAGGCCAAGAAGCACAGAATGACAAAGGCAAAGACCTTGGAAATCCAACAGATGGTGCTCAAAGGTCATTGCACACAAACCTACCTTGCCCTCCTGTTCCCGCAGTTCCGAGACTTCCGTCTGCATGTAGAATTTTACCCGATTGTTTTCAAACATCTGTCCAAGAGTGAGCAAGAGAGAGAGAGAGAGAGAGAAGGAGAGGGAGGAGGAAGATTATGCATTAGCTCTGGACTGGTGCTCTTAAGCATAGGATTTATTATTATTATTATTATTATTATTATTATTATTATTATTATTATTATAAATTTTATTTATATCCCGTCCTCCCCAGCCGAAGCCAGGCTCAGGGCGGCTAACAACAATCAAATAATCAAACAGTCAAATAATCACACATTCTAAAAATATTTCATTATAAAATTAATTAAAATCAAATTGATGGCAACCGATTAAGCAAAATTCTGTGCAGGTTGCCAGAGGAGGGAGTCAGGCTGCGCCCTGACCAAAGGCCTGGTGGAACAACTCTGTCTTGCAGGCCCTGCGGAAAGATGTCAGGTCCCGCAGGGCCCTAGTCTCTTGTGACAGAGCATTCCACCAGATTGGAGCCGCAGCTCTTCTTTTTAAAGATAAATGGCCGCAGTTGGGGCCCCAATCCAGATCAGAACCCTAGCATGGCAGGTGGAGGGATTTTAACCATTCACACAACTATGGTCACATAGTGGCAGCAAATCACACCGTTACATAAAATTGCTGCCCCCCAACAGATCAAGACTACAGTGGGAAACAAAGGGTTAAAGCCCTCTTCCCTGCATATTTTAATTATGGGCTCTCCTTCCTTGGAGGTTTTTAAACAGCTGTTTTTTTTTGGGGGGGGGGCATCTGTCAGAGATTATCTAACTGTGATTCCTGCATTGCATGCAGTTGGATTAATGACCTTTAGGGTTCCATTCAACTCCACAAATATTTGATTCTATATTTGAATAATTTGCGTAGGTAACTGGTTTTATGCCTTGCTAATATATTCATTGCTTTTAAATGAATAAAAAAAGCTACAGGGAAGCAGGCAGAGGGCCTTCTCGGTAGTGGCGCCCCCCCTGTGAAACGCCCTCCCATCACATGTCAAAGAGATAAACAACTACCTGACATTTAGAAGACATCTGAAGGCAGCAAAGTTTAGGGAAGTTTTCAATGTGTGACATTTTAATGTATTTTTAATCTTTGTTGGAAGCCGCCCAGAGTGATGGGGAAATAATAATAATAATAATAATAATAATAATAATAATAATAATAATTTGTATACCACTTAGAAGTCTATTTTTGGGCATTAAGCAGTATATAAAATAATAAATATGGGACGCGGGTGGCGCTGTGGGTTAAACCTCAGCGCCTAGGACTTGCCGATCGCATGGTCGGCAGTTCGAATCCCCGTGGCGGGGTGCGCTCCCGTCGTTCAGTCCCAGCGCCTGCCAACCTAGCAGTTCGAAAGCACCTCCGGGTGCAAGTAGATAAATAGGGACCGCTTACCAGCGGGAAGGTAAACGGCGTTCCGTGTGCTGCGCTGGCTCGCCAGATGCAGCTTGTCACGCTGGCCACGTGACCCGGAAGTGTCTGCGGAAAGCGCTGGCTCCCGGCCTATAGAGTGAGATGAGCGCACAACCCTAGAGTCTGGCAAGACTGGCCCGTACGGGCAGGGGTACCTTTACCTTTACCTTAAAATAATAAATAGTTGCTTTTAACTGTATTTACTGATTACATTATTGTTTTATTCTCTATGTCAACCACACGGATGTTGTTGTTTTTTTACAATCAAGTTGTGTGGATGTGAGCTCAGTCTGCAAAGTAGAAGATTTTCCAAGTCTGTTTTGATGTTTACATGCATAATTGCATACAAGACTTAACACCTGTACATGCATTTGTCCTGGAAGACAACACATTATGCTTAGTAATTGTTTTTTAAAGAAAAACAATCAGAAAAGTTTGTAATAAATAAAAAGTAACGTATAAATATTACAGAATAAAATTAAATAAAGAGAATAAAATAATAATAAATCCCCCCTATACTAGATTCAATAATGGATCCTCAAATTATCGGTCAAAATTTCCCTTCCTCGCAGACATTTTTCAAAAAGACAGCTACAGTCAGTCTGAATAGCTCAGTTGGCCAGAGCATGGTTCTGATAATGCCAAGATTGCAGGTTTGATCCCTGCATGGGACAGCTACGTATTCCTGCCTTGAAGGTGGTTGGATGACATTATTATTATTATTATTATTATACCCTGCCCATCTGGCTGGGTTTCCCTAGCCACACTGGGTGACTTACAGCATATCTAAAAACATAATAAAAACATCAGGCCTTTAAAAAGTTCCCTAAATAGGGCTGCCTTCAGATGTCTTCTAAAAGTCAGATAGTTGCTTATTTCCTTGACATATGAATGGAATCTCCAAGAATGGGAGATTTGAGATTGGGCGATAATTGGCCATATCGGCCAGGTCCAAAGATGTGTGTGTTTTTTTAAGAAGTGGTTTAATAACCGCTTAGGGTCCCTTCCACCTTTACAATTCTATGATTCTAGGAGCTCTCACAGGTTACCGTATTTTTTGCTCTATAGGACGGACTTTTTCCCCTCCAAAAATTAAGGGGAAATGTGTGTGCGTCCTATGGAGCAAATGCAGGCTCCTTGGCTTCAGCGATAGCAACGCGAAGCCTCCGAAGCACAGAGGGAGCGCTCCCTCCGCACTCCAGAGGCTTTGAGTTGCTTTTGCTGAAGCCTGGAGAGTGAGAGGGGTCGGTGCGCACTGACCCCTCTCGCTCTAGGCTTCAGGGATAGCCGCCTGAAGCCTTTTCGGGTTCCTTTCGCTGAAGCCAAGACTCTTCTGGTTTCAGCGAAAGGAACCCGAAGGAACCTGCGTTGCTTTTGCTGAAGCCTAGAGAGCGAGAGGGGTCAGTGTGCACCGACCCCTCTTGCTCTCCAGGCTTCAGAGATAGCCGTCTGAAGCCTTTGGAGTGCAGCGGGAACTCACGCTGCGCTCCGAAGGCTTCGGGTTCCTTTTGCTAAAGCTGGGAGAGCAAGACTCTCCTGGCTTCAGCAGAGAGGGAGAGCTGCGCAGCACCCCTTCAGCCAAGCGGGAGGAGAAATGGAAGGGGCTCCGTTTCTCCTGCTGCTTCGCTGAAGGGGTGCTGAGCAGAGAGGGGGAGATTTTTTTTTCTTGTTCTCCCCCTCTAAAACAAGGTGTGTCCTATGGTCAGGTGCGTCTTATAGAGCGAAAAATACGGTAACTTTCCATATCTGTTGCTACCTTCATGATGGCTCGGCCAACCTTCTCCCCAAAGAACTTCTTGAAGGGAACTTCCTCCAGCTCCACCACAGAGACGGAATGCGCCTTCTCCGCGAGGTAAGCAGCAACCTCCATGCCTGGAAAACAGAAACGAGAAAAAGTAAAACTTTCCACGGAGGAAACCACGCCAAGGAAGTGCTAAGGAATGCACTTCCCGAAACAATACGTGAAATGAAGCGCAACTATCCATTGAAAATTCAAACTTCCCTGAATTTTATGATGTAGTTCTTCAACTATGCATACGCAAGTGTCAGAGCTGCCCTAGGTCCCAGCTCACAAAGGACCAACGCCAGTTCGTTGTTATATAAAACAGTCTTTATTGAAGCTCAGTTTCTTTTTCACAGCCGCGGCGCGCAGCTCTACGTCTCAAACTCTAGACCGCCGAAGCTCCGTCTGAGTCTCCTCCCCCCAGACACCAGTTTAAGACTCTAGCCTTGCTCCACCTCTTCCTCTGCTCTCTTCTCCTCTGGGTCCGCCTGTCCGCTGGGGTCTTCCCCTTCCTAGACTCTTCTGACGCTGAGTCCCCTGAGTCTTCCCCCTGCCTCCGGCGGGCTTTAGGACCTGGTTCCCCATCCGGGTTTCCTGCTGTGCCGCGCGCCTGTACATTCGAATTTGGCGTGCGCGCCCAGCCGGCCACCTTCCTCCTGACCGTTACACTGCTCCTGTCACTGCTTCCCCCTTCGGGGAGGCTAGCTGCACCTGACTCTCCCTCCGTTCCCTCACTCTGCGATGGAGGCGTGGCCACCCCTGACTCATCCTCTCTCCCTGCTGGAGGGGAAGCTGGCCCTGATACATGTGACTCTTCCCCCTCACTACGCTCTGGTGGAGGAGCTAGTCCTGCTCTCCCGCTGCTGCTTTGGGAGTCCCCGCTGGCCCCTTGCTTCTGGTGTGTCCCCCCTGGGACCCCCCTTGCCCTGGCCATCGGCGCCCCCCTCTGGGAATCTTCTGATTCGCTGGAGAGACTCATGGAATCTCTCGGGCCACTTTCATACTCCCCTATGCTGCCCTCAGATTCTTCCCCTTCGCTCTCCATCCCCTCTCTCCCCTGTGTCTCTGCTCCTGAGCCCCTGACAGCATGCATAGAAATGCATATATTTGTGAAAATATAATACTTAACATGCTTTACATAAGGAGATATTGTTTTGCAGAAAACAACAACACCTGTATATATTACAGCAAATTGTGTAGGAGAATAAGCAGGTGAAAGCGCAATAAAAACACTGATGAATTTTCATGAGGACTTGAAATAATAATGGTAATAATCCACAGTCAGGTGTATAAATGTATCAAACTGGATTTAAAATAGAACCAGTACAATTAGTAGTTAGAGTGTGTGGCCTAGGGTTCGAATGCTACCTCACCCCGCCACAGTTTAAAACATCTAAAAGCAGCATATTTTCTGCTGTAGGGAGCAACAGGTTATGTTCCAACAGCAACAAGAAATATGAAAAACCCTAGTCAAAAATGTAGTAGAAAAAAGACAGTCATGGAACAGAGAAATTGCACAAAACAAATGAAATACTGTGAATATCCCTGAAATGAGAAGTAATTGACTAGAAATATTATGGAAATAAACTAAATAATAAAAATCAACAAGTTTAAGGAAACAATTAGAAAAACCTAAAATTGAACAAAGCCTTAACAGGATGCCGGCTACAAACCTCGTTTCACTGAACTATTCAGTTTCCTCAGAAGGAAATAGAAAAATCATAAACCTTAAATGACCAAAATTCAAAAAAGGGGGGTAGAACGCCCAAAAATTCTGAAGTATTATAATCCTAGCTCGACCTAGGTGAAGCAAAGCGCAATAATAAAGGATTGAGGACTCAAAGGTAAAGTTTCTAATACTGAATTTACAAAAAAGGGGTAAAGACTTATCTTTAACATCAGCAGTAACATCTAGACTATGGGAGCATTTCTAAAACTTGTCTAAAACTTGCCATTTCGGTTTCCAAACCCTTTTTTGTAAATTCGGTTTGCAGCCGGCATCCCATTAAGGCTTTGTTCAATTTTAGGTTTTTCTAATTTTTTCCTTAAACTTTTTGATTTTTATTATTTCGTTTATTTCCATAAGATAAAATTTCTAGTCGATTACTTCTCGTTTCAGGGATTTTCACAGTATTTCATTTGTTTTGTGCAACTAGTAAAAAATGTAGGCAGGCCAAGCCTTATCCTGGGTATGTACCGTATTTTTCGCTCTATAGGACGAACCCGACCATAGGACACACCTTGTTTTAGAGGGGGAGAACAAGAAAAAAATATTCTCCGCCTCTCTGCTCAGCGCCTCTTCAGCGAAGCGGCAGGAGAAACGGAGCCCCTTCCATTTCTCCTCCCGCTTGGCTGAAGGGGCGCTGCGCAGCTCTCCCTCTCTGCTGAAGCCAGGAGAGTCTTGCTCTTCCGGCTTCAGCAAAAGGAACCTGAAGCCTTCGGAGCGCAGCGCGAGTTCCCGCTGCGCTCCAAAGGCTTCAGGAGGCTATCTCTGAAGCCTGTAGAGCGAGAGAGGTCGGTGCGCACCAACCCCTCTCGCTCTCCAGGCTTCAGCGAAAGCAACGCGTAGCCTCCAGAGCGCGGAGGGAGCGCCCCCTCTGCACTTCGAAGGCTTCGCGTTGCTATCGCTGAAGCCAAGGAGCCTGCATTCGCTCCATAGGACGCACACACATTTCCCCTTAATTTTTGGAGGGGGAAAAGTGCGTCCTATAGAGCAAAAAATACGGTAAATTCTTTGATCTGACCGTCCTTCCTTGCAGAGAGAGGCTCACCCAGGAAAGAGGCTCCAACAACCACGGCGTTCTTGCTGGTGGCTAGCTTCACCACTCGGTTGGCGTCTTCCACCGTCCGGATGTTAAAAACGTTCTCCACTTCCTTGCCTTTGCAGCTAAGGGTTTTGGGCCTGGAAAGATGTGATGGCAGAGCAAGACTGTAGCCAAAACAGAATTCTACAAGATCAAAGTCTGGCAGACGTCCAGATTTTGTAATGTGGATACCGATCACAGAAAAAACGACTTCAAAATACACAGCCACTCCAAGGTGGCCCCAAAGTCCTGGTCGTTCCACATAGGTAGAGCACCTGCTTGGAATGCAGAAGGTCCAGGTCCAATCCCTAACGGCATCTCTGGGTAGGGCTGAGAGAGACTCCCAGCCTGAAACGCTCGACGGCCACTGCTGCCAGTCAGTGTGGACTATACTGAGCTAAATGGGCCAATGATCTAAGTATATGGCAGTCTCATACTTTCCTGTGCTGCATTCAACGCACCACAGAAAGAGAGCTCACAACCAATGTGCTGTTAATGGTTAGAGTGTTGGACTGGGAGAGCAGGGTTCGAATCCCCTCTCAAGTCACGACGCTCACTGGGTGACCTTGGGCCAGCCAACATCTCTTAGCCTAACCTACTCGAAGGAGCGTCTCCACCCCCATCATTCAGCCCCAGACACCGAGGTCCTCCTCTGAGGGTCTTCTGGTGGTTCCCTCCCTGCAAGAAGTGAGGTTACAGGGAACCAGGCAGAGGACCTTCTCGGTAGTGGCGCCCACCCTGTGGAACGCCCTCCCATCAGATGTCAAGGAAATAAACAACTATCTGACCTTTAGGTAAAGGTAAAGGGTCCAGTCGTGACTGACTCTGGGGTTGCGGCACTCATCTCGCTTTATTGGCCGAGGGAGCCGGCGTTTGTCCGCAGACAGCTTCCGGGTCATGTGGCCAGCATGACTAAGCCGCTTCTGGCGAACCAGAGCAGCACACGGAAACGCCGTTTACCTTCCCGCCAGAGTGGTACCTATTTATCTACTTGCACTTTGTGCTTTCGAACTGCTAGGTTGGCAGGAGCTGGGACCGAGCAATGGGAGCTCACCCCGTCGCAGGGATTCGAACTGCCGACCTTCTGATTGGCAAGTCCTAGGCTCTGTGGTTTAACCCACAGCGCCACCTGCATCCTTTATCTGACCTTTAGAAGACATCTAAAGGCAGTCCTGTATCAGGAAGTTTTTAATGTTTGATGTTTTATTGTGTTTTTAATATTCTGTTGGGAGCCACCCAGAGTGGCTGGGGAAACCCAGCCAGAGGGGTGAGGTATACAGAATAAATTATTATGATGATTATTATTACCTCACAGGGTTGTTGTGAGGATGGAATGCGGGGAGGAGAACTATATACACCGTGAGGCCTTGGGAGATAAAGGTGGTATATAAATGAAGCAAATAATACATAATAAATTAATAACCATCCATGACCTTTCTCTTAAGGTCAAAACTTTGGGTGCCCAAAAACTTCCTGCTCGTCACTTACATGCTCCCAGTGGCAAGTAGCAGTTTGTTATACTCCATTTTAAACCCGTCCTTGAATACGGCTGTCTTGTTCTTGACGTCCACAGCCACCACCTGAAACAATTCCCAAAGGATTATTCAACAGAACATCTTAAGGAACATCCGAAAACGTAATAAGCTAAGGACCGAACTGTGCAGAAGGTCCCAGGTTCAGTGCCCATCAGCATCTCTAGGGCTAGGGTTGGGAGAGCTCTCCGCCTGAAAAACCCTGGAAGGGTTGCTGCCGGCCAGTGTAAACAACACTGAGCTAGATGGAAGCAATGGTTTTACACGGTATGAGGCAGCTCCCGACGAAAGCTGAGAATTCAAACTGGGAGTATAGAATATCACTAATACAAAACTTCCACCCCTTGTACACAGACACACAGACACACCTGCATTTCTGTCAGGACCTCGATGTCATATGTACGAAAGAATTCCTTCGGTCGCAAGGCAATCTGATCAGGGTGAGAATCCATCGACTGAAACGAAAACCCATTTTTGTCCTTAGCAAAAGCAGGGGGTTGCTGGTTATTATTTTTTGACCCAGAGGGTACTTTTGGATATTTGAATGACTGTTCACCCCTTCTGATCACTTCCCTCCCCCCCACCCCCCGCACCAGATCAGCCCCCCTATAGCCCACCCCTCAAGAGACTGAAAGAAAGAACATGTGGACATAGACACTTCAAAAGTCAGATCCAATGGTATTCATCTGAGCCTCGAAAAGAACTGAGAGCAGATAGATGCAGCTAGTTTGGCTGAACTGGGCCCCACAACAATGCTGTGGAATGGAGCGCAAGAGGTGGGGGCACCAAATTTTAGCACCGCACAGGGCATCGCTGAAATCTGAGAGCCCAGATTCCACCACTGAGAGCATCCTTGCTCCAACTTCCTCCTTACACAGAGCTGAGGGAGGAAGTTGGAAGAGTGCTTGATTTCAAGACACATGATTTCAAGACATAGGTTTTTATTTTATCTCACTGCTTTCCCCAGGAAATCCTTGGTGGAATCTAGATGCATGCACACACACACACACACACACACACACACACCTGTGAAAATGCTTTTTTTTTCAGCGTGAAAAAATTGAATTTGCCATAAGCTCACCATCGCCCTCTAGTGCCCCATTTATATAATGTAGTACAGTGGTACCTCGGGTTAAGTACTTAATTCATTCCGGAGGTCCATTCTTAACCTGAAGCACCACTTTAGCTAATGGGGCCTCCTGCTGCTGCCGTGCCGCTGGAGCACAATTTCTGTTCTCATCCTGAAGCAAAGTTCTCAACCTGAAGCACTATTTCTGGGTAAGCGGAGTCTGTAATCTGAAGCGTATGTAACCTGAGGTACCACTGTACTTAAAACCCACTTAAGATGTTGAATTTGCAGCTGCATCTTGCTGTTTAGTGCTGAATCAGAACAAACGTCCATCTGCAGAAAACCCGGTTCATGTTCATTCAGCAGTAAACAAAAGAGTTTTCTCAGGAAAAACGGCAGGACGAAAGAAGAAGCTCTCAGACCTATGCCTGCAAATCGCAGGACAAATGTCCCACTTCTTCCTTCACCTCTTTATAATTCAATATCATCTTATTATAGTCTGGTAACTCAAGATAAAACTTTGTGCATCTGCTGGAGAGGACTGTAGTCTACAAGAGCTTATGCCAGTGGTAGCCGATGTGGGGATTTCCAGATATTGCTGGACTACAACTCCCATCATCAATGACCATCGGCCACGCTGGCTGATGGGATTTGTAGTCCGACAATGTCTAGATGGCACCAAGTTAGCTCTCCCTCGATTAGGATTTGCCCTCCACCAAGTTTAGGATACAAGGAGAACGAACTGGAGAATACCAACCTTACTTAGTTTGGGTCTGTCATAGGGCAAGTTCCTGTCCATTGTGCACATCACAATCCTATCCGAGAAGCCTTCTTGCCGTAACGTCTCCGCACACACCAGTCCTGCGGGGCCTGTGAAAGAAGTGTATTTGTTCGTGTATTATTATTATTATAATTAATCCAGAATGCGGCAGCTAGACTGGTGACTGGGAGTGGCCGCCGGGACCATATAACACCGGTTCTGAGAGACCTGCATTGGCTCCCAGTACGTTTCCGAGCACGATTCAAAGTGTTGGTGCTGACCTTTAAAGCCCTAAACGGCCTCGGTCCTGTATACCTGAAGGAGCGTCTCCACCCCCATCATTCAGCCCGGACACTGAGATCCAGCGCCGAGGGCCTTCTGGCGGTTCCCTCATTGCGAGAAGTGAGGCTACAGGGAACCAGACAGAGGGCCTTCTCGGTAGTGGCGCCCGCCCTGTGGAACGCCCTCCCATTAGATGTCAAAGAGATAAATAATTACCTGATATTCAGAAGACATCTTAAGGCAGCCCTGTTCAGGGAAGTTTTTAATATGTAATGCTGTACTGTTTTTAACACTGATTGGGAGCCGCCCAGAGTGGCTGGGGAAACTCAGCCAGATGGGCGGGGTATAAATAATAAATTATTATTATTATTATTATTATTATTATTATTATTATTATTATTCCCACCTTTTTTCTCCAAAGAGAGCAAGGTGATGTATGTCGTTCTCCCCTCCTCATTTTTATTCCTCACAACAACCCTGTGAGGTTGATTAGGCAGTGATTGGTCCCTAGTCACACCCAGCGAGTTTCATTAGTTGAGTGGCGGCATTCGAACCCTGCTCTCCCAGGTCCAAGCCTGACACTCTAACCACGACATAAAATAAATAAATTGTATATTTTGATTTAGAATGCCTTGATGCTATTGTGTACAGGCAACGGCCAATTGATGCGCATCCGACTGATGCGCGATCACACATGCGGGCATGGCGCCGAACCCCGAAACATGGCTAAAACACCCCTAAAATGTCACTAAAATGGCAGAATGGGGGGGGTGGAGTGGGGTAATATGCTTTATACAGGCCCCATTGACATGCGTGGGGGTCCAGAACGTTCCCCCCGTACAAAACGAGGATCGCCTGGTGTTTTAATTAGGGATTGAATGCATAGTTGCAAACTGTTTTGCAACCTGAGCGGTATATAAAATAAATAAAATAAATTAATGATAACAACAGCAGCAGCAATAATGGCAAAATTCACATCTAATGCTCCGCCCAGTTTTGCCTCTGGCCCCGCCCACCACTGACTGCTGGCCCTCGGAATGTTTCCCAGCAGCCAATGTGGCCCTCGAGCTGGAAAAGGTCCAACCTCCCTGCAGTACAGCAACTGACCTGAAGGGGGTGCCGTCTCTTCAGTGAAGCCACCCCTCACCCAACACCTGCTCTCCATCCCACCCCAGACTGCTTTTGGAGCCCACTCTGGCTCACGGTACCTGCCCCAATGATGAGTACATTTGTGCTGCTGATGTTGTAGTTGCTGAGGGAGATGCATTTGGCCATCACCTTGGTCCTCCTCTGCGTCTGAAGAGCCTGAAGGGAGCCATTAAGAAGACGGTGTCAGTGAAAACCTTTCACACTTCTGTGATTCCCCCCATGGCAGGGGGTTGGACTAGATGACCCGCGAGGTCCCGTCCAAATCGACAGTTCTGCGACTCCTCTGCCAACTCACACACACATTATTTTTGGTTACAGATAGGTAGCCGTGTTGGTCTGCCATAGTCAAAACAAAAAAATTCCTTCCAGTGGCACCTTAAAGACCAACTAAGTTAGTTCTTGGTATGAGCTTTCGTGTGCATGCACACTTCTTCAGATACACTGAAACAGAAGTTGCCAGATCCTTCTATATAGTGAGAAGGTGGGGAGGGGTATTACTCAGAAGGGTGGTGGGAATGGGTGATTGGCAGATAGCTGTGATGAGCCTGTTGACGACTCTTAACGACTGCAATAGGTCTTACAGGAAAAAGCAAGGGGTGAGAAGGTGAAAAATGGCTTTGTCATGTATAATGAGATAAGAATCCAATGTCTTTGTTCAGACCAGGTCTCTCCATGGTTTTAAGTTTGGTAATAAGTTGCAATTCAGCAGCTTCTCTTTCCAGTCTATTTCTGAAATTCTCTTTCCAGTCTATTTCTAAAACAGCTACCAATCACCCATTCCCACCACCCTTCTGAGTAATACCCCTCCCCACCTTCTCACTATATAGAAGGATCTGGCAACTTCTGTTTCAGTGTATCTGAAGAAGTGTGCATGCACACGAAAGCTCATACCAAGAACTAACTTAGTTGGTCTTTAAGGTGCTACTGGAAGGAATTTTTTTGTTTTGACATTATTTTTGGTCAGGAGAAGCATCCCTGAGAAAGTTTTGGCTTTGGGCAGCGCTCTGTATTGGCACAACCCATTTGTTCTTACTTAGCAGCAAGTTCCATTGGACTCAGTGGGATTTACTTCTGAGTAAAGAGGCTTTACTTGGTCCACCATGATCACTGCAGATGGTGACAGCAGCCACGAAATTAAAAGACGCCTGCTTCTTGGGAGAAGGGCAATGACAGGCCTAGACAGCATCTTAAAAAGCAGAGACATCACCTTGCCGACAAAGGTCCGTATAGTTAAAGCTATGGTTTTCCCGGTAGTGATGTATGGAAGTGAGAGCTGGACCATAAAGAAGGCCGACCGCCGAAGAATTGATGCTTTTGAATTGTGGTGCTGGAGGAGACTCTTGAGAGTCCCATGGACTGCAAGAAGATCAAACCTCTCCATTCTTAAAGAAATCAGCCCTGAGTGCTCACTGGAAGGACAGATCCTGAAGCTGACGCTTCAATACTTTGACCACCTCATGAGAAGAGAAGACTCCCTGTTGGGAAAGATGGAGGGCACAAGGAGAAGGGGACGACAGGGGACGAGATGGTTGGACAGTGTTCTCGAAGCTACCAGCATGAGTTTGACCAAACTGCGGGAGGCAGCGGAAGACAGGAGTGCCTGGCATGCTCTGGTCCATGGGGTCATGAAGAGTCGGACACGACTAAACAACAACAAAAGAGGCTTAGGCACATGCTGTAAGGTTTCACCTTACAGGGATCTCAACTGTCATCTCACCTGTTTGCTTGCTCTGATGTACACTTTCTCCTTCTCGATTTTCACCTAGGAATATAAATTGATTTCTCTTTTTAAAAATGGTTTTATAATCAAAGTTTTTCATATTTGTTTTGATTATTTATTGGCTTTTATCCTGTATTTTTTTCCTGTGAACCACCCTGAGATCTTATGCTGAAGGGCGGTATAATAATAATAATAATAATAATAATAATAATAATAATAATAATGTCACATGAGATTCAGACAGACTGGCAAAATGCCTCACACACATTCCCCCACCAAAAGCAATTCACACCTGCAAACTGTCATATAAAAGTGCCCCAAAGAACATGAACAAAATAGTGTATAAGTTGAAGAGAAATGAAAAGAGTGGTTTTTATCTTTCTTACTTCAGGTCTTCTACGTAGCAGAGAGACATTCCAACTAACATACAGAGGAGAAACTCCCTCAGTGCCACATAGCCAATCAGAGTGTTACCTCAGGGAACATCATGCCACTCTGCCTGGTTGCTAAGCCAAACAACATCTCCACCCCTCTCTCCCTCTTGGCTAACTGACTTCAACGCTAACAGAGTTAACCCTTGAATTACAGACAGAATGATCTCTACTGCGGCACCTTGCACACCAAACTCAAGTTTGCACAGACCAGACTAACCAGTAAAGAATCCTTCTACCCTTTCTGGGACAAAGGGACCTCAATAAAGGCATCCTGTTCCCTGGGCACCCCAAACCCTGGGCAGATGCTGGAGACTGTGATTACCCTGCTGTGCCATTTTCAAAGCAGTGCTGTGGCTTAACCCTGGAGGTCTTACCTGAAATTTCGGCAAGCTGTCCAGGCCTGGATAGTCTTCAATGTCACCTGTGCCGATGTTAAAGCAAGCCCCGTGCCAGGGACAGCGGATACGTCCTTTGGACAAAACCCCTGCAGGAAGGAGGTTAGGAACACAAGTCGAAATGAGTCTACATGGGAACATAGGAAGCTGTCATTGGTCCATCTTCTTCAGTGTTGTCTACACTGACGCTCTGCCCGGACACAGGTCCAGTGCTGAGGGCCTTCTGGCGGTTCCCTCACTGCGAGAAGCCAAGTTACAGGGAACCAGGCAGAGGACCTTCTCGATAGTGGCACCCGCCCGGTGGAACACCCTCCCACCAGATGTCAAAGAGAAAAATAACTACCAAACTTTTAGAAGACATCTGAAGGCAGCCCTGTTTAGGGAAGCTTTTAATGTTTAATAGAGTAGACTATTGTATTTTAGTGTTTTGTTGGAAGCCGCCCAGAGTGGCTGGGGAAACCCAGCCAGATGGGCAGGGTATAAATGATGATGATGATGATGATGACTGGCAGCAGCTCTCCAGGGTTTAAGGCAGGGGACATTCCCAGCCCTATGGAACTGTAACTGTTGGAGGTGCCACAGAACACCCACATTTGTAAAAACCCAATATTTTAGTGTGGCAGCATCTTCCTGCTTACTGATATCAAGACTTCACAATACAGTGGTAACTCGCAAGATGAAATTAATTCGTTCCGCGAGTTTTTTCTTCTTGCGAGTTTTTTGTCTTGCGAAGCATGGTTTCCCATAGGAATGCATTGAAAATCAATCAATGCGTTCCTATGGAAACTGCCTTCAGACCAGGTCCGGGGACAGTCTGTCCCCCGACTTCTTCTGAAGGCTGGGGGGGGGGGGGAACAAGGGCTTTTCTTCCCACCGCCAGCCTTCAGAAGGCTGTTCTGAAGGCTGGCGGTGGGAAGAAAAGCCCTTCTCCCCACCTCCCGCCCCGCAAGCTCCGGGGACAGGAGGGCTTTGCTGCCGACCGCCAGCATTTTAAAAGCCCCCGGGACAGCGGAGACTTCTCCGCTGTCCCGGGGCGATTTTAAAATGCTGGCGGGCGGCAGCGAAGACTCCGCTGTCCCGGGAAGGCAGGCGGGGGGGAGCAAAGACTTTTGCCCCCCGCCGGCCTTCAGAAGAGGTCCAGGACCTCTTCTGAAGGCCGGCGGTGGGCGAAGGTCTTTGCTCCCGACCGCCAGCATTTTAAAAGAGGTCCCCGGAGATTTCCCCCTTTCTTCTTGCGAAGCAAGCCCATAGGGAAATTCGTCTGGCGAAGCACCTCGAAAAACGGAAAACTCTTTCTTCTTGGGAGTTTTCCGTCTTGCGAGGCATTCGTCTTGCGAGGTACCACTGTACTCTTTTCAGCCACCCATCCAAGCCTTCAACAGCTGTTGCCCAAACACTTTCAAGCATGTCTTGAGGGCTAGAAACTTGCATGTTTATTTTTAAAAACGAAAGCCAAGATTCTGCATTCCGCAATCAAGTCACATTCCGACCTTTCCCAGCACTCCTGTGACAGAATCGCAGAAAGCACAAGGACTCCCCAAGCCTGCAGTTTTATAAAAAGATTATTATTTTTTATGAACACGTGTCATTTTCATAATAGGGCAAACTGACCTTTCACCAACGGAGCACCATAGTGAGGACATTTGTGGCCCATGGCATAGAACTCCCCGTTTTCTTTGACCAGAAGTGCTTTCCCGCAGCCCAGATCCACCTCTCGCATCCTGGATAGGCAGAATTAAAACAGCATCAATATTTTCTCAAAGGAAACCTGAGTTTTACATTTGCATGATTAACAGGGAGCCTAGCAAAGTCAAGGATGTTCTGCTGAGAATGAGAGTCACATGGAGCCCTAAGCAATGGAGCCAGGAACCAGGAAGGCCCACAGTTCAAATCTCGCCTCAAATCTTGTGAGATGGCTTCAGGCTTCTCTCTTTCAGTCTCGGAGCTTATCCACATTTTCCTTTTGCCCCACACTTTCTAGGCACAAGTCTGCACTTTCCTGGTCCGTATCCAAGGACTTTTTTTCCCCTTTTGGCCTGCCGCGTTCTGCAGGAAAACTCAGTCTTTGCTGCTGAATCGGAGCAAATGGTAATTTAGGTTTCCCAGGGATTGCTGTTTGTTCCGATTTAGCAGTAAAGAGCAGGTTTTTGCGGGGGCAAAAAAAGAAAGCACTTGGACACAGACCTGGAAAGCCCAGACCTGTGCCTAGAAATGTGAAGGCAGGATGGTCCCTCAGTCTCCTGATCTGCAGAATGGGACTCTAAATACTGATCTATCTTCAAAAGAGAAATTGCATGTAAACCACCTGAGCTGGAGATATCACCAAAAGAAAGAGAAGGAAAAAGAAAAGAAGGAAAAGGAAAAGAAGACGCTGATTTAAATGAAAATCGCATGAGCTGACTTGCAAATAAGGAGGGATGAAACATGGTGGTATGTAACATGGACCCTCCAAGTGTTTACAGATTTGCAAAATCCGTCCCAATTTCTGAATTGATCCTGAAATGCCCTACTTTTCCTTAGGATGTCCCTATTTTCATTAAAGAAATGTTGGAGGGTATGGAGTTACGCAACCCCCAAGCCAAGGAAATAAGTAACTATACAATCGTTAGATGGTGTCTGAAGGCAGCCCTGTATAGGGAAGTTTTTTTAATGTTTAATGTTTTGTATATATATAAAACAAAGACACACACACACATGAAAATAAATGCACCTTGTAGAAATAGTGTTAAGAATTATACAAAGAACCCGTACCAGGAAAGGGGGCCATACAGGAAACCCTGCTACAATTCAATACAAAAAACCGCAAAGTGTGTGTAATTTCATTATGACAACACAAACAAATGGTAAACAAAAAACAAACAAAAAAGGATATTTGAAGGAAGGCTGGAACAAAAACCCACACAGGTAGCTCTGAATACCCAGGGAAGCATTGGGTTTGGGCTTATCAAACACCAGCGCCTCACATCAGATAGCAACCCATATACATACATACATACATACATACATACATACATACATACACACACATACCCCACTGGACTTTTAGCTCCAAATTTAAGCAAACAACAACTGGATTGAAGGATTTTGCAGAGATAAAATATTGGAAGTGTCCTGATTTAATAATCATAATCATAATCATAATCATAAATTTATCATTTATGCCCCACACATCTTGGCTGGGTTGCAATTTAGAAGGGTATTACTATTATTGTTGCTCTTCTTGAATAGGACTTCCATATTTCCATCAGTGAAATCTCAGAGGCAATGTGCCTAAGATACGTTGTCGCTCTACACTCACTGTCCATTGTCGAGGTCCTTCACATAACAAACAGAGGCTTCAACCACGTCCTTCAGGTTCCGGTAGGGGTTGATGGCGACCGGATATTCCTCAAGCTGGAAATGGCGAGACGTGCCATTGGCTTTGTAGATGATGGGGCTGGCTTTCCCGTTGGGCGACATCTCCTCCTTGGCTCTCTCCTTCTCTGGCAGCACCACTTCGATTTTCACTTCAACTGCGGAAGCAAAGAGAAACCCTCTCCGTTATACTTCATGGTCCAATGTCCCTCCTGGCCCTGGGCTCTGCTCAGTGGTAGAGCAACTGCTTTGCATGCAGAAAGTCCCAGGTACACATTCCCTGGCGTCTTTGGGAAAAGACTCCCTGCCTGAAACCCTGGAAAGTTGCTGCTACTCCGCGTAGGCAATATGGAGCTGGGTGGACCAAGTATACCGTATTTTTTGCTCTATAAGATGCACCAGACCATAAGACACACCTAGTTTTTGGAGGAGGAAAACAAGAAAAAAAATATTCTGAATCCCAGAAGCCAGAACAGCTAGAGGGATCTGGCTTCTGGGATAACCTCTTACTGTCCTGGCTTATGGGTTAGCTGCGGGCAGCCTCTCCCGGGCAGGGGGGTGAAGGCTGAAGCCAGAACAGCAAGCAGGATCGCTGCTTCTGGGATATCCGCGCAAAGTCTTTTGAGGACAGCGGGAGTAAGGCTCCCCCAAGAGCCGTGCCCCCTTTAAAGAGCTCGCGGAGCGTGTGTGCAGCTCTTGGGGGCTTTTCCCCGAGGAGGGAGAAGGGCAGCCCCTCTCCTTCCTCGGGGAAAAGCCCCCAAGAGCCACACACACGCTCCACGCAGCTCTTTAAAGGAAGCGCTGAGCAGAGCCTCCCACCTGCATTCGCTCCATAAGACGCACACACATTTCCCCTTACTTTTTAGGAGGGGAAAAGTGTGTCTTACAGAGCGAAAAATACGGTGTGTGTGTATATATGTGTGTGTGTGTGTGTGTGTGTGTGTGTGTAATCTTATTGAATGTTTGCCTTTTTTGTCATTTAATGATCACATAAGCTTTATACCAAATTACTACAGCTAAATAAATTTAACTGCCTGTGCAAATGGGGTTACAATATCTTTTTTTAATCGTTTTTATTTGATTTTCCAAATATAAATTTATAACAAAACCAAATACATTTCCATATAAAGAGATTTCTCTGAATTCCGAGACCTCCACCCCCAGCCCCTCCACGGATCCTAATGTCAATGTTTTCAACTGCATATTATATATCGTAGTCTATATTTTGTATCTATCCGTATCAATTAGCGCCAATGAATTGGAGAAAATTATTCCCCAGAATTAGCCTGGGCACAAAAGCTTTTCAACTCAGAACAGTGCAGTAATTCTTTCTGAAAGAGATTAACAGCTCAAAATATTAAGTGAAATCGTTGCTGTTTTAATTGTTATTATTGTTGTTTGTTTGTTTTTCCTGTAAGGCACTTTAGAGATTTTTATGATATTAAGCAGTATTGGGTTTGTTTGTTGTTGTTTTTTAAAAAATAAACCATAAAATTACCATTTCAACTGATAATTTGCAAAGTGTCTTAACATTCACCAGTTTCAGGCCTGCTGGATCAGATCCATGGCCCGTCCAGTCCAGCCTCCTGTTTTCACAGTGGCCAAACAAAAAACCCACCAGCAGGACCTCTCCTCCTGAGGTTTCCCGCAACCAACCAATGAATACATGTATCAGTGGAAAATGTGCATTAAAAATGAGTGAAAACTAACATACAAAACTATGCATCACATTATTAAGGGAAACAGCTTGCAAAAATGTGCATATTTTCAGCCAAAGCTGCATACAAAAATGTGTTTATCAGGAGAAGTTTGCACTGAAATGCTGTCAAGTTTGGGAGTTGGGGGGGGGGGGGATAAATCACAGATTGCTGAATAAATGATGATTGGGAAAGGGAGAAATGCAGGGGGGGGGGGAATGACACCCCGAGCAGGAAACTAAACTAAACCAGAGCCTGACATCACGCTCTTATAAACAAACGGGCTTCTTGAAGAGGTAGGGAGGAGGGAGAGGAAAAGAGACAGAAGGGGGACTGATTTCAAATATTGGCTCCATCTCAGAATAACCCTTGCACAGTTTTCTGGCATGAATTTGTGTGTGAGGGCAGAGAGAGGAAGGGAGGGGGGAGAGAGAGAGAGAGAGAGAGAGAGATTCTGCTGTGAGATAAAAATTCCTCTGCAGTTTAAGCTATTTTGAGGATGTTTGATGTTTGATGTTTTGCTCCAAGGGACAAGCAGAAAAACACACACATAACTGGTGAGAGGACACACACACAAAAGACTGAACGGAGAAAGCCTTTGCTTATTCAGACACAACAGGTGAAATGATTCGCTGCCATGGCTAGGTGCTTTTGCATAAGAACTGAAGAAGAGCCAAAGGTCCAGCATCCTTTTCTCATAGTGGCCAACCAGATGCCTGTTGGAACCTGCAGGCAGGATTCGAACACAGGACCACTCTTCCCTCCCATGATTTCCAGCAACTGGGAGATGAATAGGAGTCTTCTAGCAACTCTCAGTGCCCTTAACAAGCTACAGAGTTATAGTCCAGCAGGATCTGGGGATTCCCAAAGGCTGTCCTGCCATGCTTTAAATGGCTCCCATGGTCGCTATAAAAAAAGTGGCAACCTTGACATTTATAGCTGGGATAGCTCAGTCAGGAGAGCATGAGACTCTTAATCTCAGGGTTGTGGGTTCGAGCCCCATGTTGGGCAAAAGATTCCTGCATTGCAGGGGGTTGGACTAGATGACCCACAGGGTCCCTTCCAACTCCACAATTCTATGACTCCAGAATTATAAAGGACTGAATTATATTATCCCTTAGATTACTTCTCCACCTTGTCAATTCACCAAACTGAAGGGGATGCTGAGTTGTTTCAGACCCTTTACAGAGGTGTGTAATGTTAAAGCAGCAACTTACATCAATCACGTTGGTACTCCAATTTCAAAGTGTGTATCAAATTTGCTTGGGAGGGGCAAAACACCCCACTAAAACCTTATTGATTTGCATGATCATCAGTGATGGAGATATTAATCAGTGGCTGATCAGTCCACTGGTTTGATTCAATGATGGTGCCAATTTTAATGAACAATTTTGATTAAAAACAAACCTTTTCCAAAGCCTTTCTGGTCCCGAGGTACTGGATGATAAAAACCCATATCAATTCTATATATTCCTTTGAACTATGAGTGGTTAAATTAAATTCTCCAGGAACTCAAACGGGCACTTCTGCTGAGGTTTTGCTGATATGCAAAAATCTAGATTTAATCAAATAATTAATTGGATGAAACACAAATTATTAATCAATGGGAGAGGGCTTTAATCACTTGCCAGCCCTAATTATTGGTATTAAGACCCTGTAATTATTTGATTAAGTGGATCCTCATTTTAATGCATTAATTATTTCCACCCAGGATTGATGTTAACAGCGACTGACTTATAGTTACCGAGTTCATTTCGTTTACTTTTTTTAAACACTGGAACACTGACATCAGCCTTTTTCCAGTCCTCTGAAATATCCTCAGTATTCCATGATTTACTTAAAATCAGCCTCAGCGGTTCAGAAAGCTCCTCAGCCAATTCTTTTAAAACATTTGGGCGCGAGTTATCCGGTCCTGCGGATTTAAAAATGGTCAGCTTTAGTAGATTGCGGCTTCATATCCTCTGGGGCAGGAATGTTACGGAGGCGCTGCTGAAAGGAGAATGCTGTTATAAAAGTCGGGTGCCGGCCCCTCAGGGTCTGTGTTCCTTCAGAGAATTGAGACACGGCGGAGACTGTCACAGCTTTAAGAAATAGAGTTTATTCACCTATTTGCACCTGCAGTCTGCATGGAGGGACCCCGGATCTTACAGCATGGTCCTTTCAAGAGGGGCTTGTCCCCTATAGCAGAGCAACCAGGAGCCAGCCTTCAGCCAACCTGCCCAAGATGAATCCCAGTCTATCTTCTTCTTCCTTCTTCTTCCCAGAACACCCTGCTAAGGAACTCTCCAAGGCATCTTTCCCAGTCAGCTCTGCAGCCAGCCTGCCCAAAAGATGGACCCCAGCCTCTCTCCCTGGTTCTTCTTCCCAGAACCCCTTCTACCAGACTCCCTTTTCATCACCTTAAACACCCCCCCCATCACCTGTCAACATCTGTCTCTCCAGGCCAAAGGAGTGTCAGCTTGGGCTCCCGGCTGTGGGCCATGGCCCTGGCACCAAAATTTGTGGGTGCCTGGCCCCTTCATGGGGAATTTTGTGGGTCCTACCGCACCCAGGCCCCCAGAAAGTTAGCACCTATGTCCTCAACACCTTTTGTCGGGTTAAGAGATTTGCTCTTCACTGCTCTGCCCAAGGCATGATGGAGAACAGTAGTAACCGGGAAAAGATAGACATAACATTTTACAACGACAGGAATTATTGCCACATCACGGACAGAATAATTGCCACACACAGGAAGAACAAGGACATAGTTTGAGTGCCTCACTTGTAGTTTTAGAAATCATTTAATGTGTAAACACGAATAGAAGTTATTAATAGTGCAGTTGATGTACAAGGGGTTATTATTTTGACCTGAATGTAATTGAAATTAAGACGATTTTTGAACGCAGAAATAAAGGAAATCATCAATTCCATCATGCGGGGGGCCACCTAAATTATATAGTTTGGTATTTGAATGATTGTTATTAGTAATTGTATTATAATTTGGCATTGTTATAATGAGGCTATTATTGAACTGTAATTGAAAACTAATAAAAATTATTATTTTTTAAAAAAGAGAGATCTTCATGAGGCCAGCCAGGCTGGTTTGCATAAGCCAGTCGAGGGATTCCTTGTCTAACACAGTCCTGCACCTTGTACTTTCATGCATATCCCAATTCATCAAAATCCTACCATTTATTAATTTTTAGGGTTTGGGGGGTCCCCCTCCCCCAAATCTATAACAATACGTTGCCTGTCTCGTTTCCCCCAACTCAGAGCACTTTTATTTTTGGGATTTGATATCCCGCTTTATCACTACCCTAAGGAGTCTCAAAGCTGCTAACAATCTCCTTTCCCTTCCTCCCCCACAACAAACACTCTGTGAGGTGAGTGGGGCTGAGAGACTTCAGAGAAGTGTGACTGGCCCAAGGTCACCCAGCAGCTGCGTGTGGAGGAGCAGGGAATCGAACCCAGTTCACCAGATTACAAGTCTACCGCTCTTAACCACTACATCACACTGGCTCTTTTGGTACCATTGCCAATTTTAATACAAATTAATACAAAGGGTGAAGACATAAGACTATCAAAAGCATCCAGCTTCTGCATGAGACTGAAAGGTGAGCCCCAGTCCAACAGCCTGTTATCACAGGGGCCAACACACAGGGGCCCCAATCCGAAGGGGAAGCCCCAAAGCGCTCTCTTCACTTGTGATTCCCAGCATCAGGCATTCAGAGAGTGGAGGCAGAGCCTAGTAGCCACGAAAGCCCTCTCCTTCAGGAATTTATCCCATCCTCTTTTAAAGCCACCATTGCTTCCTGTGGGAGGGAGTTCCACAGTCTAACAATGTGCTGCATGAAGAAGCACATCTTCCAACATTCAGCTTCGAAGGAGTTGTCCTGCCCCAGTGACCAGTCGAGCAGCCACATTTTGCTCCAGCTGCAACTTCTGGACCAGTGGTTCTCAACCTGTGGGTCCCCAGATGTTGTTGGACTACAACTCCCATCATCCCTGAGCTCTGGCCTTGCTAGCTAGGGATGATGGGAGTTGTAGTTCAACAACATCTGGGGACCTCAAGGGCACAGAAGGGACTACAACTCCCATTGGTACCAGCCAGTGAAGCCATATGATGCTGGGTCTAATGCGAGCATGGTTATGCCGACTGGGGCTGCTGGGAGTTGTAGTTGTAGAATCATAGAACTGTAGAGTTGGAAGGGACACTGAGGATCATCTAGTCCAACCCCCTGCAATGCGGGAATATGCAGCTGCCAATCAAACCTGCAACCCTGGCATTATCAGCACCATGCTCCTGAGCTATCTCAACTGGAGGGCCCCAGGTTTGTCTAGGACTTGGACCTCTAGCTCTCTATGCTCCTGATTGGTTGCATTCTCCCCACTATCTTAAAAATAAATTAATTAAATCTGAGGTGTTCAGGCATACCCATCACAGTTCCATTACTTTTTGCAATTTGAAAAACAGCTGAAATAGTTATTGTACTTATTTCATATGATTTACACCCCACTTCATGGTAAAGGGGAGCTATTGGGTTGTTGCTTTTATTTTTATTATGTATTTTGTGGTTTTATATCTCAGTTTTATTATGTGAACCGCCCTGAGACCTCCGGGTATAGGGCAGTATATTATTATTAATAATAATAATAATCCTCAAGCAATTTTTGAAAAACAATAACATTATCATTAAGAAAAATTAACAACAGTAATTTAAAACTTTCATAAAGTAAGTAATACAATATTTTAGGTAATGATATAACAAGGATAGGAAACGAGGCAAAATGTAAAGAGGCAAAGTTTAATTTTGTAAACCATCAGACGGGATGGAGGGAAGCCGTTAGGCTCAGTTGAGCCAAAGAGATAAAATAAGAGGCTAAGATGTTACATAATGTGATTATATGTAAAACCAATAAAAAAAATTTTTAAAAAAAATAAAACTTTCATAAAGTTTTTAAAAAGCAGTGGACTGAAAGCAGATTAAGACTCGCATCAACTTTCTAAACATGTAGATAGACTTGTCTAAGCAAAATTGCTTTTAGCAGGCACCAAAAACAGTAATTCAAAAACACCTGCCAGATATCAATAAGCAGAGAGTTCCAAAGTTCCACACTAAAAGATCGAGTTCTTACAAATGCGGAACAAGTATAATTCCAAAGGCCCTGATTTCTCTAAGGAAAGGTAAAGGGACCCCTGACCATTAGGTCCAGTTGTGGCCGACTCATCTTGCTTTATTTAGGTCCGGTTGCGGCACTCATCTCGCTTTATTGGCCGAGGGAGCCGGCGTACAGCTTCCGGGTCATGTGGCCAGCATGACTAAGCCGCTTCTGGCGAACCAGAGCAGCGCACGGAAACGCCATTTACCTTCCCACTGGAGCGGTACCTATTTATCTACTTGCACTTTGATGTGCTTTCGAAATGCTAGGTTGGCAGGAGCAGGGACTAAGCAACGGGAGTTCACCCCGTTGTAGGGATTCGAACTGCTGACCTTCATATCAGCAAGCCCTAGGCTCTGTGGTTTAACCCACAGCGCCACCCGCGTCTCTACAAGGAAACAAATGAATAATACGGTGATGGAACAAAAGAACTCTGCTGGATCAGACTCTGTACCCTTGAATCCAAATTTCCCCACCCCGGGCTGTAAAGTTCTGATGTTCCCCTTTCTAAACCAACAAATAAATCACTGCCTTGACTTTCCACCATTGCATTTCTATTTCTCCATTTCAGATGTAACCAGGTTGGCAGACAGATAAAACATTAACAGCTCAGAATACAAAAGGTGTGAAAGGGTGCTGCACTTAAGTCTAAAGTAAACTTTAGACACCGGGGAGATCTGGGCGAGTGTCTTAACTTCAATCTTTGCTTTTCCGATTATCAGGTAAGTAAAGTACACGCTGACCCGGGTTCCCCCCTGAAGATTATCTGAGGACAATCAATAAGAAAAGGTCTGCAGTTCTCAGTTGCCCAACCGTGTGGTGTGTAATTAATCTGTGGAACTCACTCCCACTGGAGGCAGAGATGGCCACCAACTTGGCTGGCTTCCTGGTGGGAAAGGCTATCGATGGCTATTAGCCATGAGGACTGTGCTCTGCCTCTGCAGTAGGAGGCATTGATGCTTCTGAATGCTAGTTGCTGGAAACTGCAAGAGGAGTCCTACTTGTGGTTTTCTTACAGGCATCTAGATGGCCACTGCGAGAGCAAGATGCTGGACTAGATTGGCCTTTGTCCTGATGCTCCCTTATGCACACAGTGAACATACTCCATGTGGCATAAAAGGGATGTAGCTCAGAGGCAGAGCAGCTGCCTTGCATGCAGAACTTGGTTTAGCCCCCAACATCTTCAGGAAGGGTTGGGAATGTTCCCTGTCTGAAGCCCGCTGCTGCCAGTCAGTGTTGACAATACTAAGCTAGATGGACCAACAATCTGACTCGGTATAAGGCAGCTTAAAAACATAACACTGCATTCTGCCCTTTCCCCGGTCGCCAACTAAAAGGATCTCACAACAGGGATAGGAATATTTTGATGCTTGAGTAGCAGTATTGTGCATTCTGTCTAAACCACTGAGTCTCTTGGGCTTGCCGATCAGAAGGTCGGCAGTTCGAATCCCCGCAACAGAGTGAGCTCCCATTGCTCTGTCCCAGCTCCTGCCAACCTAGCAGTTTGAAAGCACACCAGTGCAAGTAGATAAATAGGTACCACTGCAGCAGGAAGGTAAACAGTGTTTCCATGCGCTCTGGTTTCCATCGCAGTGCTCCGTTGTGCCAGAAGTGGTAGAGTCCTGCTGGCCACATGACCCGGAAAGCTGTCTGTGGACAAACGCTGGCTCCCTTGGCCTAAAAGCGAGATGAGTTCCGCAACCCCATAGTCGCCTGTGACTGGACTTAACCGCCCAGGGGTCCTTTACCTTGCATTCAGTGGACTAGGGGGACTAGGCTAATCCCCTAAATGTTCTGGGTAAATTAAAGTATTATGGCCTGGCACAGCCTTCCCAAAGCCCGCAAAGCTTCTGCCCAGCTTAGGGAAGGAGGTGTGATGCTCACATATGCAATGTCACAACATCACGCACACAATGTTGTCCTCCTCCCCATTGCCCTCACACACTGGCACCTCTGGCCCTAACAGCTCCCCTATAAAAATTTCACTGCATGCCACTGTTGAGTAGGGTACTTCAGTGCTTATCTCTTTCGCTAGCAATGTGAACAGGTGATTCAGCACACCTCCTCATGGAAAGGGGCTTTGTGTATATATTGTGATGCACCCCTCCTTTGAATAAGTCTTTAAAAAAAAAAAAAAAAGAAAGAAAGCAGGACTATTTCATGCCATTTGCTAAGACACACATTCGGGTTGCAGGTACAAGTTCCCACAATCCTCCTCACCAACCCCAAACATGTGTCCCATTGAATGTGTGAAGGGGCCTGACCGCAGTCTGCTGCAAGGGAGTTGGGTGGAGCAATATGAGGTGCAGGGATACAGGACACCTCTTTTGTAATAATAACCATAATAATAATTTATTATCTATACCCCGCCCCTCTGGCTGGGTTTCCCCAGCCACTCTGGGTGGCTCCCAACAGAATATTAAGAACATGATAAAACATCAAACATTAAAAACTTCCCTATACAGGGCTGCCTGCAGATGTCTTCTAAAAATCAGATTGTTTATTTCCTTGACATCTGATGGGAGGGCATTCCACAGGGCAGGCGCCACCACCGAGAAGGCCCTCTGCCTGGTTCCCTGTAACCTCAACCCTAACAGGGAGGGAACCGCCAGAAGGCCCTCGGAGCTGGACCTCAGTGTCCAGGCTGAGCAATGGGGATGGAGATGCTCCTTCAGGTATACTGGGCCGAGGCCCTGCGACTGGGAGCAGAGGGGCCACATTGCTCTCAGTAGGGTAGCCATTTATGCATCCCCGCCCCTTTAAAAAGAGGCTGGAAGAGGACACCAATTTGTACAAAATCTGCATGTATGGGTAAGGTGGGAATCATAGAACTGGAGAGTCGGAAGGGACCCGCAACGGTAATATCCAGTCCAATATCCCCTGCAAAGCTGGTTTGTGCATTGAAGGCTGAGTGAGCCCTGGCTCCAGTTAAATCCCGTGAGGCCTCAAAGAAGCCAGCCAATGGGCCAATAAGCAAAAAAAAGAAACACAGTCACATGCCATGGATTAAACACTTGCCGGCTGTGTTCCCGTAGCCAACGTTTTCCCCTAGTAACTCCAAAGAGGGCTTAACCTCTCAGAACAGAGTCCAAGGACAACTCTGCCCTGCCAATCGGATTGAAGAAAAGTTAAAGAACCTGGTTTTGGTAAACCTCTTACTTCTTAGAAATTTATTCTCCGGCGTCAAGAGCAGGATTGTAGCAGCACCTGATGGGAGAACCTCCCCACACACAGGCTTAAGTGCCATAATACTCTTACCCCACCTTAAGGAAAGTGATCTAAGGTGGAAGTAGAAATACGAGTTTTTAAAAAAATAAATAAATGCCAAAGCAATTCAAGGGAAAGTTAAAGGCAGTGATTCTTTAGAATGGGCCTCATCAGAACTTTATAGGTGGGAATTTGGATTCATGAGCACAGAGTCCAAGTCAGCTGTAATCTCTTGACGTTAAAGTTGTGATGCAAGCGTTTTTTATTACCCTCAAAGCAGGCCCAACTGCAATACAGAAGATGAAGCAAAGCAAAAGGCCGCAGAGAATTGTAGAATTGGAAGGGACACCACGGGTCATCTAGCCCAACCCCCTGCCATGAAGGAACCACAGGTTCTCTGCCTCCCCATTGGATCCTCACCCCAACCCTGCTAGGTGGGTGAGGCTGGGATTAAAACCGCCCTGCTCAAGAAACATCAACGCTCTAAGTCCTTTGACTTCAAAGGTGCTGGTTGGACCGTTTTGGACTATTACATTTAAAAAAAAAAAAAAGATGTTTATTTTAATTTGCAGGCTTTCCCCAAGTATGTAGAAACTACTCCCTTCTTTGAAGTAGTCCGCTTTTGTCACTTAAATGGATTGTCACACCGCCACTGGAGTTTCCTGTCAGAAGGAATGATGTGGCAAGGAGAGAAAGGGTGTTGCTGTGTAGCGTTCTTTACTTCCCTTTCTCATATATACATATATGGGACGTGGGTGGCGCTGTGGTCTAAACCACTGAGCCTAGGGCTTGCCGATCGGAAGGTCGGCGGTTTGAACCCCCATGACAGGGTGAGCTCCCGTTGCTCGGTCCCAGCTCCTGCCAACCTAGCAGTTCGAAAGCATGAAGTGCAAGTAGATAAATAGGTACCGCTCCAGCGGGAAGGTAAACGGTGTTTCCGTGCGCTGCTCTGGTTCACCAGAAGCGGCTTAGTCATGCTGGCCACATGACCCGGAAGCTGTACTCTGGCTCCCTCGGCCAATAAAGTGAGATGAGCGCTGCAACCCCCGAGTCAGCCACGACTGAACCTAATGGTCAGGGGTCCCTTTACACATACACACACGTGTGTGTGTGTGTGTGCGCGCGGGGGGGGGGCAAAATTATATTTTATTCTTTTATTTTCATCCTGTCATTCCTCCAAGGAGCTCAAAGTGGTATCCAAAGTTGTCCACCTCCTCCATTTTATCTCCCCAACAACCCTGCAAAGTAGGCTAGGTTGAGAGATGGCAGCTGCCCCCAACCATCCAAAAGTGGAATGGACTCCCTCGGAAGGTGGGGGACTCTCTGGAGGTTTTTAAACAGGGCTTGGACAGCCATCTGCGAGGGATTCTTCAGCCATGATTCCTGGATTGGAGGGGGTTGGAATTGATGACCTTTGAGGGTCCCTTCCAACTCTGCAATTCTTCACATGGCTGAGTCCTAGTCCAACCCTCTAACCACTGCAGCACGCTGCCTGTGCTGTCCCCCCCCCCCATCACCAGGTTGCCGCATTTCCCCCAAACGCCTAGGAGATGTGGCCCTGCGTGGGAAGAAATTGTGCGCTGCAGGGAGAGCTCTTGGTAAATGAGCCTTGCGTGTAAGGTTGCAGCCTGGAATCGAGTTGGCAAGGCTGGTGCCGTTACTTATTCATCTTGGCCGTCGTTACTTATTTATCTCCATATTTTCTTAGCTCCAGTGGCGCTCTGCAGAAATGCAAAGGCAACCGGACGTCGCAGGTGTGACTCCAAGATTGAGGTTTGGGCGTTCCTGTCCTTAATGCATTCTGAACGTGCCATTCCTCATTAAATCAAGGCAACTTAGCTTTAAAAGAGGACTAGGCTAGTTCATGGAGGAGAGGGCTTTTGATGGCTACAGGCCATGATGGAAACTAAAGGAGGGAAAAGTGCTCACCCTCACAGGTCCCTTCCATCTCTACAATCCTGCGATTCTATGCCTGTGATAAGGCCACTTCCTTGTCTGGATGGAGTTTTGTGTGTGCCTGTCTACAGAAATCCCTGCCTTTTGCAGAGCTGTAGCCTACAATTGCACTAAGACAGGATCCTGCCCTCTCCCCCGCCAGTTTTCACCCGTGCCCAAAACCATCTTCGCATCTTTTCCCAGCTCACGGCACCATGCGACCTCTGGGAAGTTCCCCGTTAGGAAATGCAGCCCACCCCAAAACTGTGGATATTTGTAACGAAAATCCTTTTCTGCTCTGGCATGCCAGCGAGAGACTACATGAGGGCACGGGCCGGCTGACTCCATAGGGGGCATATAATTGCTGCGGGCGATGCGGGGCTAAATTAAGGAAGCTTAATTTGACAGGATCCAGGGTCAAAGCCAGCTGGGTGTTTGTTCTTGGCCATTAACAAGCGACATAAATGATTGTGGACATACCCCTTACGGCTTGAGGAATTTCAGGTCTTTGTTGTCTTTTGGACGACAGGCACAGCTAAGGTTACTAGAGATCACAGAACTGTAGAGTCGGAAGGGATCCTGAGGGTCATCTAGTCCAACCCGCTCAAATCTCCAAACTTCTGGTTAACAGCCAGCCATTGTGATGGAGAATGTGTGTTTTAAAAAGGTTTTGTAGTGATCGGTTGACCACGGTTTGTTTGTTTGTTTGTTTCATTTCTATCCCACTTTTCCTCCAAGGAGTTCATGGCTGCATACACAGTTCTCCCCCTCCTCATTTAATCCGCACAACAACCCTGTGAGGTAGCTCAGAGAGGCAGTGACTGGCCCTCAAAACCACCCAGTGAGTTTCATGGTTGAGTGGGATTTGAACCCTGGTCTCCCGGGTCCTAGCCTGGCACTCTAACCATTGCACCGCCACTGGTGTGATAGGAATTTTGAGGTCTTAAAAAGGTAAAGGTACCCCTGCCCGTACGGGCCAGTCTTGACAGACTCTAGGGTTGTGCGCCCATCTCACTCAAGAGGCCGGGGGCCAGCGCTGTCCGGAGACACTTCCGGGTCACGTGGCCAGCGTGACATCACTGCTGTAGCGAGCCAGAGCCGCACACGGAAACGCCGTTTACCTTCCCGCTAGTAAGCGGTCCCTATTTATCTACTTGCACCCGGGGGTGCTTTCAAACTGCTAGGTTGGCAGGCGCTGGGACTGAACAACAGGAGCGCACCCCGCCGCGGGGATTCGAACCGCCAACCTTTCGATCAGCAAGCCCTAGGTGCTGAGGCTTTTACCCACAGCGCCACCTTAGATATGTGTTAAATGTTCATAAGTGTACCAACCAAGTACATACATAGATCAGCACAGGAAGACCGACCTGGAACCATTTTGATTCCCAAACTGACCAAATGTTTTCTCTGCAAGGTCAAAGGAAAATGGAAAAGCCTCCCCATTGCCTTTTCCTTCACAAATCCTGTCTTCAGGGTATGTCTGTGTTTGAATAGGGTGTGAGCCTGTGACCTGGTCCAGGAACTAAGTATTTATCATTACAAAAGACTGGCTGGGCTACCCAGGCAATCCAATCAAGTAACCTGCCAGGCAGGAGATAAACAACAACAGGAGAAAAACAACATTCAAATTTCTGTTTAGACCGCCTTTTTCGTGATGTAGGTATGATGTATCTGAGGGGTGGTCTTAGGTTACACCCCTTCTGTGATGTATGTATGATGTTTCTGGGGGTGGTCTTGATCTACAGGGTGGCAATTTTAAAAGACTTTATAAGGCCTTGTGTGCCATTGTTCCTCCTCCTCTCCTGCAGGTGAGGGGAGCACCCTGTTGCAACAGATCAATAAAGATCAAGTTTACTAGCTGCTTTGCTTCTCAATATTCTCTGGTTGGCCTCTGTTATTTTCTCCTACCAATAGGGAACCTATGTAAGGACTCTATATGGGCTCTTGGATACCCCATAAGGGAAAAGGGCAATTTTTGTTTACAACACCGGCTCTTGTTTTTGCTGAGACCTCCCAAATTACTATAATTGCGCAACCTGAATTTTCTGGGATGCGATTGGATCCCACCTGGGAACAGAAAGAGCCTGGAGGAACCCCAGATCCCATATTTTGCCCTTGACTATGGCAACTTCTTGGCAAAAGATTCCTTCCCTGCTGCCCAACCCCATAGTCGAGGTCCCAGTTCTTTGTTTAGCAATGCCTCCTGCTGCTTTTCCAAGCCCCAAATGTTTCATTAAAGTCACCGCTGTGCATTGTGCTCGGTTTTTTTGGAGGATTAGCCAATCGCTTTAATAATCCCTCCGCGTAGAAGCCCAGAGAATTAACATTCTCCGCAGAGTTCTCTCCGCGGAGTGGCCCTGCTGCGTGCATGACCTAGTTTAATTCCCAGTTCCGCACAGAGAAGGAAAGGTGGAAGGGCTTGAGCAGAGGGACGATTCAGGAGAGTTCACCTGGTTTGGGTTTGGAGAAGCATCCTCCCATCGTGAGCCACGCAGAGAGAGGTCCCAGAAGAAGAAGCGGGTCAGAAAGCGGTGTCTTTGGCAGACATGGGTGCCCGAGCCAGCAAGGGAGAGATCAGGAGCCACAATTCATCCCCATCATGGCACAGGAACCTCTTCTCCAAGTGGTCCCTTCGGTCTATGCCGGTCATCGCCAGGCTCGGCCTTCCCTCATGACCTGAATCAAACAAAAAGTTCTATTTAGCGAGCGGTAAAACTAACAAGTGCATTTCTCAAAAGTTCACCTCCGTATCCCAGGTGCAGCCTGAGCAATCGTCAAACGAAGCACACACTTTTTATACCCTTTCCCTTTGCAAAGAACAAACAGAAGGGGCAATTAAAAAAGAAAAAGAAAAATCTCAGCAGAAAAGTTAAACGTTCTTCAGGATTCCTGGGTATGTTAACTCCGCCTGGGGAAAACTGCAGGTCCCACGATTCCTTGGGGGAAGTTGTGTGATTTAAATGTGTGTTTTGGTGTATGGTGTGTGGGTCTGCCCTCCGGTGTGTGGCTAAAAGGTAAAGGGACCCCTGACCATTAGGTCCATTCGTGGCTGACTCTGGGGTTGCGGCGCTCATCTCACTTTATTGGCCGAGGGAGCCGGCGTACAGCTTCCGGGTCATGTTGCCAGCAGGACTAAGCCGTTTCTGGCGAACCAGAGCAGCGCACGGAAACGCCGTTTACCTTCCCGCCAGAGTGGTACCTATTTATCTACTTGCACTTTGATGTGCTTTCGAACTGCTAGGTTGGCAGGAGCAGGGACCGAGCAACGGGAACTCACCCCGTTGTGGGGATTCGAACCGCCGACCTTCTGATCAGCAAGTCCTAGGCTCTGTGGTTTAACCCACAGCGCCACCCGCATCCCTTAGTGTGTGGCTAGCCTTCCCCAAAATCTGGCACCTTTCAGATGTTTTGGGCTCCCAATTCCCTCTGGTCCCAGCCAATGCAGCCATATGACGCTGGGGCAGATGTGCACACAACCATGCTGATGGGAGATGCAGTTGAAAACATCTGGAGGGCACCAGGTTGAGGAAGACTGGTCCAGTGGCTTTCAAACCATCCCACGGAAGGAACCTTGAGGTCCCTTGGAAGTTCATCAGGAGTTCCTGGATAGGAAAATGAAGAAGGCTGGGCAGACTCCCCCAAAACACAGCTTTCCCTTTTAACCCTTAGAGCCCGGTGGTCCTGTTCCTCTTCTTCTTCCTCACCTGCCCACTCCAAGAGTGTGAGCAGTCAGAGGCGCAAGGAGAAGGAACTTCTGTCTTCACTCCCTCTGGGAGGTGGCACCACCTAAGCCCATAGGGAGCAGTGAGCAAAAAGCTGCAGCAAGGAGATGACCTCATTGAGGGAGGGGACCCACTGAGCCCACCGGCCTCCCAAAGCAGGAATTGTACCAGTAAATGGAACCCCCATGTTCAGAAGCAGATGCCTCTGTGTACATTGGTGGTGAATGAGTAGAAAGACAGCGAAATGGTTTGTGTTTGTTGATTCAGAATTTCTAGCTAGTCCTGGTCATGCATGAGCATCGCTCAAAGCTGATTCAGACAGAATCGCTTCTCAATTGATGTTAACTGCATGGTACCTTGGATCTCAAACGCCTTGGATCCCAAACAAATCAGCTCCCGAACGATCGAAACCCAGATGTGAGTGTTCTGGTTTTCGAACTATTCTCAGCATGGCTTCCTGCAGCCAATCGGAAGCTGTGCTTTGGCTTCCGGACATTTTGGAAGTCAGGCGGACTTCCAGAATGGATTCCATTCACATTCCAAGGTACAACTGTATTAGAGATGTTGGAGAGCCATCTGTCAAAATTTGCCCTTCCCTGGATTTTGCAAGAAAGACGCATAAATTTGTGAAAAGTTCTTGCAAAAATGTGTTATGTTAGGCCAATTTCCACACAAAAATACGTATTACTAGGAGAAAGCTGCCGGCGAATTTTTATGTGGCACTTTATTTATTTTTTATTAAAGATTTTCTTGGTTTACAAAAGTACGTGCAATGTTAGATGGGCAAAATAAGAAATGGAGAGAAATTGGAATTGACAGATTTCCCTCTTCTTAATCCCTAATTGTATCTCAAGCGGTTGGGATATCTGCCTTGCAGGCTCCAGAGTGCCATGGGACGACTGGCAGAGGAGGCGAGGAGGCCGCTGGAGGACAGATATTGCCTGCACACTCAGCTCCTTCTGGCCTGCTGTTTCAGCAAATTGCAGCCGCCAGATTAGATCTGGTCAGCACAGCAGCAAGTGCTGTCAGGATAACTCTTTATCTCCTTTCCCAAGTTAGAAACAATCTCCCCGAATTAAACATTAAACAAGAGATGCAATTGAGATGTCCAAGGTGCATCAATAAAATGCACTTCTCCGGTGCTCCGAACGGAAACAGGTGAGCCAAGATAAATGCAGGTGACATGGAGAAGAAAGCAAGAAGACTTGATAAGGAAACACACACACACACACACAGAGTGTGAGACATCCTTCCCCAGCCGGGTCCCTGCCAAACCCTCCAAATGTTTTGTGCTGGCTGATGCCGGGGCTGATGGGAGTTGTAGTCCACAACATCTGGACAGATTAGCGAAGGCTGGTTTGGAGATAACTTTATCCTGAAGGAGCGTCTCCACCCCCATCATTCTGCCCGGACACTGAGGTCCAACGCCAAGGGCCTTCTGGCGGTTCCCTCACTGCGAGAAGCCAAGTTACAGGGAACCAGGCAGAGGGCCTTCTCGGTGGTGGCACCTGCCCTGTGGAACGCCCTCCCACCAGATGTCAAAGAGAAGAACAACTACCAGACTTTTAGAAGACATCTGAAGGCAGCCCTGTTTAGGGAAGCTTTTAATGTTTAATAGACTATTGTATTTTAATATTCTGTTGGAAGCTGCCCAGAGTGGCTGGGGAAACCCAGCCAGATGGGTGGGGTATAAATAATATTATGTTGTTGTTGTTGTTATATTATTATTATTATTATTATTATTATTATTATTATTATTATTATTATTATTATTATTATCCACCATATAAACACGGGGATTCAGGGATCACCCGACAAAACTGATGAACACTTCATTCAGAACAAGTTATAGGAATCTCTTCCACTCAAGATGTAGTGCTAGCCATCAGATTTTTTAAGATGCTTAAATAAGATCAGTGAGAAGGGTGGGTCGTTCATGATAGCCAAGTCGAACCCCCATGTTCAACAGCAGTATACCTCTCATTACCATAGGAGGGGTGTGGCTCTCAAACTTTGCTTACACTACAAAAAGCGGATGAGGACTTGCTGGTAGTGCTGCCGCCAGGGGCTGCCCGGTTGGTACTGAACCACGAGGACTTTTCAGTGGTGGTTCTCCAGTTGCAGAAAACTCTCCCCATTAACTTTCCAGAGGAATTTGAAAACATTCCCGTCCACCCAGACATTGGGTGGCTGTAGAAGACTGTTTCTGGCAATCTGCTGATCAGTGGGTGGAAGAACACTTTTAACTGTATAGTGGTACCTCGGGTTACATACGCTTTAGGTTACAGACTCCGGTGACCCAGATATATTACCTCGGGTTAAGAACTTTGCTTCAGGATGAGAACAGAAATTGTGCTCTGGCGGCGCGGCGGCAGCAGGAGGCCCCGTTAGCTAAAGTGATGCTTCAGGTTAAGAACAGTTTCAGGTTAAGAACAGACCTCCGGAACGAATTAAGTACTTAACCCGAGGTACCACTGTAATGGCTTTTAGAATGTTTTTAATAGAAGCTGCTTTTAGATGTTTTTAACTGTTAGCACTTTTAGAATGTTTTAAATCTGTTTCGGAATGTTTCTGCTTTCTTTTCTAAACTGTGTATCTGTTTGCTGCCCTGGGCTCCTTGGGGTGGAAGGGCCAGATATAAGTTCAATAAATAAATAAATATGCATTTCCAAGAGGGATCGCATTGGCCAAGGACTTGCAAGGATCCCTAGCCATCAGGGCAATTCTTATGACCCAAAATATTTGATTTTTCATGCTATATATTTTATTTTGTTAAAAAACAAATCAAATATTTATCCTAAGGATGTCTTTAAAGGGGGGGGAAACCATTTTGAATATTGCAGGGGGGATATTTCGAAAGAAGGCTGTGAGTAAAATCCTCTCCCAGCATCCTATCAAAGAATTGCAGGGTTGGAAGGGACCCAAGGGGTCATCTAGTCCAACCCTCTGTGATGCAGGAATCATAGCTGAAGGGCTTTTCAGAAGTGCAGTGTGTTATGGTGCACTTATCTGAGGAGCTGTGAAATCCAAGACTGTGCAGGTCACAGGCTAGCAGCCAAAGTTAACAGGCACCATCTGCCCAGAAGGTCCAAGGTCAACGCCTCTCTGTTCTCTTCAAACATCAGCTGTTCTAAGCAACACCATTAAGGGTATCAAGAAATCTTGCCTCTTTGTCATGACTGGAACGCATATTTAGCCAGTCTATGTGAAAATAGGGACGCGGATGGCGCTGTGGGTTAAACCACAGAGCCTAGGACTTGCTGATCAGAAGGTCGGTGGTTCGAATCCCCATGACAGGGTGAGCTCCCATTGCTCGGTCCCTGCTCCTGCCAACCTAGCAGTTCGAAAGCACGTCAAAGTGCAAGTAGATAAATAGGTACTGCTACGGCGGGAAGGTAAACGTCGTTTCCGTGTGCTGCTCTGGTTTGCCAGAAGCGGCTTAGTCATGCTGGCCACATGACCTGGAAGCTGTACGCTTGCTCCCTCGGCCAATAAAGTGAGATGAGCGCCGCAACCCCAGAGTCGGCCAAGACTGGACCCTTTACCTTATGTGAAGATAGTTGAAGTCAGTGGCATAGAGTGGGGGGACGGGGGACGGACACAGTGGCGATTGCCCTGGGCGCAAAATTGTTCGGAGGTGCAAAATTTCAACACCCAGTGCTGCCTCAACACAGCCATGTGCTTCCGTCGCTCGGCTCCTTTGAAAACGGCTTCTCTATGAGAACCAGGAAAAGATGGTAAAAATGTTTAAAACAGGCTCCAATAAGGGTTGGAAATGGAAGGGAAAAGAGGGTACGTTCTTTCATATGTGGTGGAATTTTAAATTGATCAAAAAGTATTGGGAAATGATTTATAATGAACTGAAAAAAATGTTTAAGACAACCTTTGTAAAAAGTCCAGAAGATTTTCTGCTAGGCATTTCAGGTCAAGATTTACCAAAAGAGAATAAAAGGCTTTTCATGTACGCTACAACTGCAGCTAGAATATTGCTAGCAGAAAGATGGGAAAGTGCTGAAATACCAACCAAAGAAGAATGGCAAGGAAAATTGATGGAATACGCTGAAATGGCAAAACTTACGGAAAGACTTCGAGACAAGGACAATAGAGACTTTAGGAACGACTGAGAACCATTCATGTTATTTTTACAGAATCAATGTAAAGAAATGGACTCACTTGCAGGGTTTGATTAAACACTTGCAATTAATAAAATAAATGTAGGAAATAGAATGAGGATGTTAAAATGATAAGAGAAGAATAATAATTATGTTGAAAAAGTTAGAGAATAAGAAATAACCAATAAGCAGGGAAAGATAATATGCCAAAAAATCAGAAGAGGGAGCTGAGGGAAGTCGTGGAGGGGATGAGGAAATTGGGGAATGGTATTTTTGTTATATGTTGTGATATTTTGATGTTCAAAAAATTGTAAAATCTCAATAAAAATTATTACCAAAAAAAAGAGAGCCAGGAGACAACCTCTCCAGACAACGGAACGACTCTTTTTTTCTTATCTCTGTGGCTACGATCTCCTGGGTGACATGGAAGCTGTTAGGCAGCAGGTTGCATATGCATATTCTGTCCGTCCCCTCCCTCTCACGACCCCCACCCCCCTCCATGTAGCCCTGGGCACTGGCAACCAACGCTATGCCACTGGTTGAAGTCACCCATTGCTATAATACCTCCTTGTCTTTTGGGTGCTTCATTGGTTTCCGTCTTCGTCTCAAGATCTCCCTGAGTGTTTTGATTTTGGGGGGGGGGGGGAGTCAATGATAGCACATCCTCAGCACTAACTTATTATTGGGGCCTAGTATCACTACCCAAGGCAATCCTTTGTAGGGGTGCACCTCTTTGGGGATTTCAGACTTGATGGACTCAGCGTTGTCCTTGATGTACAGAGAGACACCACCTCCGGGACAGCCTTCTCCAGAGATAACTGTGTACAGTGGTACCTCGGGTTACATACAGTTCAGGTTACATATGCTTCAGGTTACAGACTCCACTAACCCAGAAATAGTGCTTCAGGTTAAGAACTTTGCTTCAGGATGAGAACAGAAATCATGCTCCGGCAGCGCAGCAGCAGCAGGAGGCCCCATTAGCTAAAGTGGTGCTTCAGGTTAAGAACAGTTTCAGGTTAAGAACGGACCTCCAGAACGAATTAAGTACTTAACCCGAGGTACCACTGTACTGCTGGGTACTTTCTGTCCCACCAGTTTTCTGTTACCTATCAATGCCATCTGCTAAGACCAAGCGCTCCAGTTCAGCCATCTTTCCTCAGAGGCTCTTAGCATTGGTGCATAAACACTTGTATACAGTCTCTCAGTGCCTTTGGCTTGTGGTGCTATGACCTCTCTTACACTGTCCTGAGGCAGCCCCACCAGGAGGAAAAGAAGCTGCCTCATTCTCTTCCATTCTCTTGAACTGTCTGATGCTACTAGCAACAATGGCTGTGCTCTGCCCGCACAGCTGGTGGCAGCAACGATTTTGAATACCGATTGCAACCACAGGAGCAGAGAATTCTATTATCATTGGGTCCTGCTTGAGGGTTTCCTTCTGGGGCATCTGGGCAGCCACTGTGAGATGAGGACATGTTCTTGGACAGTCCAATGGCCGGATCGAGCAGGCTCTTTCTGTCTTCTTAGGTTCTGTTTACCAGCTGCTGCTGCTGCTGCTGCTGCCTCACTCTCCATTTCCATTCAGGAAGCAAAATCCCATCTTTAAAGAAGCACATGCTGCCTTGGTCAGGCCACACCTGGAATACTGTGTCAAATTCTGGGCACCACAATTTAGGAAGGATGTTGACAAGCTGAAACGAGTGCAGAGGAGGGCAGCCAAGTTGATCAAGGGTCTAGAAGCCAAGCCTTATGAGGAACAGTGGAGGGAGTTGGGTATGTTTAGCCTGGGAAAGAGGAGACTGAGATATCTCAAGGGCTGTCATGTGGAACAGGGGCACCAACTATAGGGGGCCCTAGGGGCCCAAGCACCCACAATTTTTTTGTTGTGGGTGCTCAGCACCCACACCACAGCACCCCCATGTGCCAGAAGTCACATCCAAGGACTCATGAGACCTCAGAGATGCTGCCCGAGGCCTTGCGAAAACCTTGGACCCTGACTTCTGGTGCCACAGGAAGTCAGGTTCTGAGGCTGTGGGGCGCATGATGTCGTGACCCATAACCTGGGGCCCATGTTCACACCCCTGACATGGAAGATAGAGCAAGCTTGTTTTCTCCTATTCTGGAGGGTAGGACTCGAACCAATGGCTTCAAGTTACAAGAAAGGAGATTTCGACCAAACTTCAGAAAAACTTTCTGACAGAGCTGCTCGACAGTGGAGCGGTCTCCCTTGGGAGTTTGTCCAGGCATAGGCAAACTCCGGACCTCCAGATGTTTGGGACTACAGTTCCCATCATCCCTGACCACTGGTCCTGTTAGCTAGGGGTGATGGGAATTGTAGTCCCAAACATCTGGAGGGCTGGAGTTTGCCTATGCCTGTTGTTGACTCTCCTTCATTGGAGGTTTTTAAGCAGAGGTTGGATGGCCATCTGTCATGGATGCTTTAGCTGAGATCCTGCATTGAAGGGGGCTGGACTAGATGACCCTTGGGGTCTCTGCCAACCCTACAATTCTATGATTCTACATCAGGTGTCCATTTCACATAGAGCACCCTTCCCAAAACATTGGATTTCTGTCAGAGAGGTTTTGTACTTTTTTAATATAAAAAAAACCCTCTATGTTTAAAAACATTTTGAAACCTTATTAGATCCCTCATGCCTCTTACCTTGACTTTGGCTTTACACATTGTCATTTTTAACGCTAAAGTAAAGGTAAAGGTACTGCCCGTACGGGCCAGTCTTGACAGACTCTAGGGTTGTGCGCTCATCTCACTCTAGAGGCCGGGAGCCAGCGCTGTCCGCAGACACTTCCGGGTCACGTGGCCAGCGTGACGAAGCTGCTCTGGCGAGCCAGCGCAGCACACAAAAACGCCGTTTACCTTCCCGCTAGTAAGCGGTCCCTATTTATCTACTTGCACCCAGGGGTGCTTTCGAACTGCTAGGTTGGCAGGCACTGGGAGCGCACCCCGCCGTGGGGATTTGAACCTCCGACCATGCGATCAGCAAGTCCTAGGCGCTGAGGTTTTACCCACAGCGCCACCCGCTTCCCTATTATTATTTTTTAACGCTACTTTTCCCAATTAAGAGAAAATAAATCCTGCTTTCCTTCGTGATACCCTAACGGTGCACCTGGAGAGAATATGTCATGTGCTGAAAGAAGCTGAATAATTAAAGGCTCCTCCTGTGAGCTCCAAAGCATTTGCAGACCCCGGAGGTTGTGACTGGCAAGGGGGAGTCCTCCTGCATGAGTCACTGGCCTGCGGAGACCACCTCCTTTCCGCTGGGATCCTCCAGAGGTGGGCAGTCCTCCAGGGCCTCTAAGCCCTCTCTTTCCACACAGGGACTCAGAAGCATTCGCTGCCCTCAAGGAGGCTGCCTGATGCAGCTCAGCACGAGTTGCTGCTATTTTGAGTGGTGGCAGAGGCAATGTGGGCGCTTTGAAGTCTTGCATGGGACTGACCACCACAATTATAGCACTTGATTATTATTTAAATTCCTTTTTTTTTTTTTTTGTCTCTCAAATCCTCTATTATTTTATTCACATAATATACATTCTTTACAGCAAACAATTTCAAAATAAGCAGACAACTCCAAAATAAAATCATATGTAACAAACCATAAGTCTCATGTTTTCATTTACACAGATCTCCTCTCCGATACTTTTACAGTAGTACCTCGGATACTTCGTTCCGGAGGTCTGTTCTTAACCTGAAGCACCACTTTAGCTAATGGGGCCTCCTGCTGCGGCCGTGCTGCTGGAGCACGATTTCTGTTCTCATCCTGAAGCAAAGTTCTTAACCTGAGGTATTATTTCTGGGTTAGCGGAGTCTGTAACCTGAAGCATATGTAACCTGAAGCGTATGTAACCCGAGGTACCACTGTACTTAATATTTACTTGATATTACTTGATCAAGTATCAAAGTATCAAATATCATCAAGAAATATCAAGATTATTATTTCAATTCCTATAGCACCCTTCATCCAACGATCACAGGGCAGTTTACAACATAAAAACACAAACGTACACATAGGAGCCTTTGCCCCCTTCGCAATAAAATATTTTAGGGGGCTGGGCTCCCCCAGAGTTGATGGGCATTGCCATTTAAATAGTGTGTGTGCGCACCGCATCATGTGATCGATTATGTGGGGCAGGGCTTACCTGCCCCCCACCAAATATTTGATTCAAGTTGGCACCCGTGCGCATGCATCATAAACAAAAACAATAATCTACACACACAGTTTAAAAGGTCATAGATTGTTTAATTAGCCTGTTTCAGAAAGTGTAAGACAAAAAAATTTCGAGTTTGCTAATAAATCAGGAAAATGGCTTGCTTGGCAAGTTAAGAGGAGAAAAGAACAAAACACAATCAGCAAAATTGAAGTGAATGGAGAAGAAATAACAGATCCGAAAGGAATTAGGAAAGGATTCGTCGACTTTTATAAACAATTATATAGGAATAAAGAAAGGAATAACAAGAAGAAAATAGAAAGGTATTTGAAAGAGAAGATGGTGAAGAAGATCCCAACAGATCAAAAAGAACAGTTGAATGCACCAATTTGCAAAGAAGAAGTAGAAGAAATCATAAAAGAACTAAAAAGAGGGAAAGCACCGGGCCCGGATGGGTTCACATCAAGTTACTATAAAGAAATGAAAGATACGTTGACGACCCCGTTAATTAAAGTAATGAACAATATCTTAAAAGAAAAGGATATCCCAGGGACATGGAAAGAGGCATTTATCACAATAATACCAAAACAGGATTCGGATTTGACCCAAATTAAGAACTACAGACCTATATCGCTTTTAAATACAGACTATAAAATCTTTACAGGAATCTTAGCAAAGAGATTAAAAAAGATATTAGTGAAAATTATACATAAAGACCAACAAGGCTTCCTACCAGGCAGGCAATTAAGGAATAATATAAGAAATATAGTCAATGTTATAGAGTACCTGTCCGATAGGTATGACAAACCAGCAAGTTTAATATTCATAGACGCGGAGAAAGCCTTCGATAATGTGATCTGGGAATTTATGTTGAGAAATTTGGAGGTTATGGAGGTGGGTCAAGAATTCTTTAATGGCATTGAAGCAATATACACAGAACAGAAGGCAAGGTTAATTATAAATAACATCATCACTGAAGATATAATAATATCCAAAGGAACAAGGCAGGGTTGTCCGCTTTCGCCATTGTTGTTTATAGTGGTCCTGGAAGTTCTATTAAATGCCATAAGACAAAATAAGCAAATTAAAGGGGTGACATTAGGTATTAATGAATACAAAGTAAAGGCCTTTGCGGATGATGTGGTGGTGACTTTGGAAGAACCGACAGAAAGTACAAAAGAAATTTTGGAAGAGATGGAACAATTTGGGAAATTATCAGGATTCAGATTGAATAAGACGAAGACTAAAATGATAGTGAAAAATATGGACCAAGATAAAATTGAATTACTAAAGCAACAAACGGAAATTGAGGTAGTTAGAAAGATTAAGTATTTGGGAATTTGGCTCTCAGATAAGAATATAGATTTATACCAATATAATTACATCCCTATGTGGAAAGAAATAAAGAAAGATTTGGAGGTCTGGAATAGACTGAAACTAACACTATGGGGAAGAATATCAATGGTAAAAATGATGGTGCTACCTAAGTTGTTATTTTTATTCCAAACTTTACCCATATTAAAGGGTACAAAATCTTTCGGGGAATGGCAAAAGGTGATATCAAGATATGTCTGGGAAGGAAAGAAGCCCAGAATTAAATTTAAGTTATTGACAGACACAAAGGAGAGAGGAGGCTTCGGTCTTCCAGACATGAGATTGTATTACGAGGCAGCATGCCTATGTTGGTTGAAAGATTGGGTAAAATTGGAAGATAAAGAACTACTAGACTTGGAAGGGTTTAATAACAAATTCGGGTGGCACGCATACCTATGGTGTGATAAAAAGAGGCAACATAAGGGATTTGGGGACCATATCTTTAGAGGAGCATTAATAGAAGTTTGGGATAGATATAAAAACATACTAGAACCAAAAGTCCCACATTGGCTATCCCCGTTAGAAATAATGTGTGTTAAGAAAATCAACATGAGAGGAAAGTGGGGAACATATGGAGGAATGGTCATCAATGAAGGAGGGAAGTGGAAAATGAAGCCGTATGACCAAGTCAAAACGTTAACATATGACTGGCTACATTACTTCCAAATTAACGAAATGTTTAAAAAAGAGCTGAAGGAAAGGGGGTATGTAGAAAAAGAATCAATCTTTCAAAAAGAGATAATAAATAGTGAATCTAAAAATCTATCAAAAATGTATAAAATAATGTTAGAATGGTACACGAAGGATGAGGAGGTGAAGTCGGTGATGGTGCAATGGGCAAAGGATTTGGGATACAATATTCAACTGGAGGATTGGGAAAGGCTGTGGAAAGAGAATATAAAATTTACTGCCTGTATGACATTGAAAGAAAACATGATGAAAATGCTCTACAGATGGTATTTATCTCCTGTGAGACTGGCAAAGATGTACAGAGTAGATAACAAATGCTGGAAATGTAAACTTAAAGAAGGCACATTCTTCCACCAGTGGTGGGAGTGTAAGAAAGTTAAAAGCTTCTGGGAAGAGATCTATAACGAGATGAAAAAGATATTGAGGTATACCTTTGTGAAGAGACCAGAGGCTTTCCTATTAGGTATTGTAGGGAAGGACATCAGAAGGAAAGATCATAAACTTTTCCAGTATGCTGCAACAGCTGCCAGAATGGTATTGGCTCAGAGGTGGAAGCAGGAGGAAATTCCAAAGGTAGAGGAATGGAGAGCAAAATTAATAGAGTATGCAGAATTGGATAGATTAACAGGGAAGATTAGATATAAAAAAGATCAAAAATTTATAAAGGACTGGGAGAAATTTACGTGTTATCTGGAAAATAACTATGGTGTAAATACAACGCTGGTGGGGTTTAAAGAGGCTTTGTAAAGAACTAATGAATATTGTTTATTAAAAATATAGGAGGAAAGGAGGTGTAAATGGCAATATGGAAGAATGGAATGTGTATTAAAAGAATAACTATGAAAGAATGTCAGCGACGTTGAAGGAAGTCGAAAATGGATATGATTTGTTGTAAAATGGATAAAATGTATAATGAGTTGGATTTAATAAAAGCATTAAAAAAAAAAAACAGAAAGTGTGACTTAGGAAAGCTCATATTTCAGTGCAAATTAAACTTTCTCTCAGTTTTATATACGTCGCAAAATGGAATGATAATTAAAAACTTTACCTCCAAAAAGCAAACTAAATCTACTTTCACCCCCAACACTAACCAGAACATCATTTGCACATTGAAGCATCAGGCTTATCCTCTGGTAATGGAAGCATATTTGAGGCTGAAGCATGCAAAGTGGTGTTATTTGTGGAGTGGTGGGATCCACAGCAAACAAATCCATGAGTCCTTTCAATACTCAGCCAGAATCTACACACACACACACACACACACACACACACACACACACACACACACACTGCCCTCCTTAAAGTCTGGCACACCCAGAGGCATCATTGAGTCAAGGAAACATGCAGAAGAATGCTCAGCATCTTTCTAAAATCAGGCCATGTATTTGGGGCTGATGCATAGATGTTTAAGAATACAAGACTTTGCAATTCCGTGGGGTGGGCTTTTAAGTTACTGTATTATTATTATTATTATTATTATTATTATTATTATTATTATTATTAACAGTAATAAGAATACAGTGGTACCTCAGGTTACATACGCTTCAGGTTACATACGCTTCAGGTTACAGACTCCGCTAACCCGGAAATAGTGCTTCAGGTTAAGAACTTTGCTTCAGGTTGAGAACAGAAATCATGCTCTGGTGGCGCGGCCGCAGCAGGAGGCCCCACTTGCTAACATGGTGCTTCAGGTTAAGAACAGTTTCAGGTTAAGTACGGACCTCCGGAATGAATTAAGTACTTAACCCGAGGTACCACTGTAATAATTTATGATGGTGGAGGCGGGCAGGAGAAAAAGAAGGCTTTTTAATTCACTTTTCCCTTCCTGACCTTTTTTTCTGGGGAAAGGCTTTACAGAGCACCTGCTTGGCATGCAGAAGGTCCCAGGTCCCATCCCCAATGGCATCTCCAGGGCAGGGTCCCTCGCCTGAAACCCTCAAGAGCCACTGTCAGACAGTGTTGAACTAGATGGACCAATGGTCTGCCTCAATATAAGGCATCTTCCTATTTAATTCAGCTCTTTTTTAAAAAAAAGAATCATAAGGACTAGAATCTTGATCTGTTTTTAAGGAAAGGGCTGTAGCTCCTTGGTAGAGCATCTGCCTTGCGAGCCGAAGGAACCAGGTTCTATCCCTAGTAGCATCCCCAGGTAGGGATACCTGAAACCCTGGAGAGCTGCTGCCAGTTAATGCAGACAACACTGAGCTGGAAGGATCACCGCTCTCTGACTCAGTACAAAGCAGGTTCCTATGCATATGTGCATTACGGGAAGGGCTGTAGCTCAACGGAAGAGCATCTGCTTTGCATGCAAAATGTCTCTGGTTCAACCCCCGGCAGCATCTCCAGGTAATGACCCCCCCCCCCCGAAACCCTGGAGAGCTGCTGCCAGTCAGTGTAGACAATACTGAGCTAGATAGACCAGCGCTCTGAGTGCGTACAAGGCAGCTTTCCTGTGCTCCTACTTCGTGACACACACCAAGGATGGTTTACGCAGGAGCGGAGTCCATCATGAACCGCAGGCGAGAGAGATCCTTTCGGGTCAGAGCCCTGTCAGTCCGTCAGAGGGAAAGCAGAGAGCGAGAGGAGTAGACGGAAAAGGGGAAAGTGGCGGGGGGTGGGAGAAGCAATTAAAACGTTGTCCTTGTTGCAGCACAGCTGTTTGCAGCGCAGGGGAGGTTTTGAGCCCAAACAACGGGAGGGGGGGACCACTGCAGCTTTTTGGGAGCGCACACAGAGAGAGGCTGGATTATTCCTCCCAACCAGCAGCTGAAGATTTCAATCAAGGCATCTCTCATCATATGCACCACAGAAGCTGTGTTTTAGCTGAGATTTCCAAAAAGAAATGAATCATTTTCTTAGATTCCACCTCCCCCCGCTCCCCATACACACACCAAGAATCCGGGGTGCGAAGGGAAAGCCTCCGGGTTGCATCCTTCCCACCTACCCGCTTAATTCCTGCTTCCTCCAGCTGGGAGGGTTTCGCCTTACCTGGGCAGGGAGTGCAGTGAGGCGCGCAAGGAACTGGGCATCAACCTTGGCATCAGCTGCCGGGTGGAGGCAGAGGCTGTGGAAGAGGCTGCTTTCGCTCCTGCCTGGACTTCTGGGTCTTTGCAGAGAGGGAGGCCGGGTTTCCTCTCCCCCCCCCCCCCCAGCCCTGCAGTATTGATCCAAATGGGCCAAGGAGGTGCCAACTTGGCCGGAGTCCCGCAAGGCTGCTGCTCATCTGCAGCCCCCGAAAACTTTAGGCTGGGGAAAGACGGAGGGAGACTCCGGGTCCTGCATGAAACTTCCAAGGCACCTGCAGGCAGAGAGAGAAAGGGAGAGGGAGAGAGAGAGGCTGTTGACAGCTCAGAGCCCCCCTGGCGGTGGCTGAGAAGACAGCCCTAGGCTCCAGGGTCAGAAGCGGACCCAGGAGTGCTCTCTGTGACTTAACCGCTTCACCGCTGCAGCGGGACAGTCAGGGAGCGAGGGAGCATCCCTGGTGCTTGGCAAGGAAGGCTCAGCTAATAGCCCTGCTCCTAAGAGGAACACAGGACGGAGAGAGAGGTTACATAAGGCCACAGGAAGCTGCCTGAGTCACAACCCTGGTCCATTGGGCTCAAAATAGTCTGCGCTGACTGGTCCGGTGATTTCGGGAGTCTCCTGGAGACGGGGGCAGTTTTACTAGGAAACTAATGAATCTAATGAATGCCAATCAGAAGGTCGGCGGTTCGAATCCCAGCGATGGGGTGAGCTCGGTCCCTGCTCCTCCCAACCTAGCAGTTCGAAAGCATGTCAAAGTGCAAGTAGATAAATAGGTACCACTCTGGGAGGAAGGTAAATGGCATTTCTGTGCGCTGCTCTGGTTCGCCAGAAGCGGCTTACTCATGCTGGCCACATGACCCGGAAGCTGTACGCCAGCTCCCTCGGCCAATAAAGCAAGATGAGCGCCGCAACCCCAGAGTCGGCCACGACAGGACCTAATGCTCAGGAGTCCCTTTACCTTTACCTTTAATGAATCTTAATCTTCAGGGCCCCGATCCCAGAGGACCCCCAGAAGCAACTTGAGTCCACAGGCTTTAAATTTTTGGGTCTACTTAGTGCTTTTTTTCTGGGGGGGGGCGGGATGCAGGGGGGTGCATACCCCTAAATATTTTGTGAATCTAAGTTGGGCCTCATCCAGGGGCATTATTTCAATTTGAGTAGAAAAATGAGAGTACACCTAAACATTTTCTTTTTTATATAGAAAAAAAGCACTGGGTCTGATAGACTCAACTGGAGTCGCACAACTCACATTGATTAATTTTTTTGTTGTATATATTTCAGCAATCCCAAAGTCTGCGAGTCAGTAGCACACAAGGGTGCCAACTTGAATAAAACATTGCAGGGAGTGGGCCTCAGGTAAGCTCCACCCCACATAATCACAAGACACAGCACACCATTTGATGGCAATGCCCATCAAATTGGGGGGCCCTGGGGCCCTCAAATATTTTATGGGGGGAGGAAGGGACCTTGGACCCTAGTTGTTTCTTATGGTGGCACAGATGTTGCAAAGGTGAGTTGATCTGTCATGGAAGAACCCCGTTGAAGAAGATAACAGCAGCTACCCAGATGTCATTGCTGGTTGCTAAGGGGGCCCCCATGACAGTTTAAGCTTCAGGGGCCCCAAAAATGTAGATCCACTACAGCCTGGAAATGGCAGAGATCAAACCTGAGACCTTCTCCGTGCAGAGTAGGCAGTCTGTTATAGAAAAAGATAAACCAAGACTCCAGTCCTCATGGTTCTGAACTTCGGAACTCTCTCCCGCAGGAGGCAGTGATGGCCATCAATCTAGATGGCTCTTAAAGAAGATTGGACAAATTCATTGAGAAGAAGGCGATTAATCCCTACTGCCTCCACCATCAGAGGCAGCAATTCTTCTGAATACCAGTTGCTGGAAACTGCAGGGCAGAATGCTCTTGTGCTCGAATCCTGCTTGCCAGTTTCCCACAAGCATCTGGTTGGCCACTGTGAGAACAGGATGCTGGACTAGTTGGGCCATTGGCCTGATCCAGCAGGCTCTTCCTATGTTCTTATAAAGTGCTGATTTAAATAGCAACCTATCCCAGGCTGAATCAGACCACTGATCCTTTGAACTGAAGTGTTGTCTGTGCTGCTACAGCCCTTCCCCTAAAATAAATTAAGATTCTAGTCCTTATGGTTGTAACAAAAAAACCCCAGAGCTGAATTAAATGGGAAGCTGCCTTATACTGAGTCTGATCATTGGTCCATCCAGCTTAGCACTGTCTACACTGACTGACAGCAGCTCTCCAGGATTTTGGACAGGGATCCTCCCTCTCCCATCCCTACATGGAGATGCTGCTTGGGGTTGAACCTGAGACCTTCTGCATGCAAAGCAGCTGTTCTGTCACTTAGCTACGGCTTCTTCCTCAGGCTTAGAGCACCCCTAAAATAAACAAAGCCAGTCCTTTAGCCCAAAAATGGAAAACAAGTGAGGTCCCAAAGAAGAATGGCAACTTAAGTTGACAGAATATGTGCAGCTTGCAGACTTAACATATAGAATAAGAGAACAAGAAGAACACACGTTTAAAGAAGATTGGAAAATGTTTATTGAATATGCAGAAAATAATTGGCAGCATTAAGATAAATTCAACGGTGTAAATAAGTTTTGATGGATGCAATAATGGAATATTGATTGGTATAGTTTTTTGTAAATTATGCAGGGATTTAAGATATGTAAAATGAACCATGGAGAGAGGAGAAGCGAAGTCATGGATAATCTTAAGGATGTAAAATGAGTATTTGAAATTGTAAAACAGAAAATTTTAACAAAAATTTTATTTTATTTTATATAAACATAATTTATAATATATAACATAATTTATAATATAATTTTATTTTATATAACAGAGCCAGTCCCCAAAGCTGTGCTTCTGATCCCTTGCTAATTTGCCTTCGATGTACCCAAAAATGTCCTCTGGGTTGCCTCCGGTCAGTGCAACTGGACTCCCCAAAGTGGTGTATCATGGCTCTCTCAGACACCCTCCAAGGCCAGTGTCTCTCCTATATTTTTAATGAGCTGTTTTTTCATTCCATCTTTATCTCCCCTCTTTCCTCTGATGAGCGGACACAGTTCTCTGCCTTCCCCCATCCCACCCTGGTTGCATTACATTCCCCCAACAAGCCTGTGAGGTAGCACAGGAGCCAACTCCTAGGGGCCGAGGTCCCTTCTTCAGCTGCCCCTCAATAAAATATTTGAGAGGGCCGAACCCACCAAAGTTGATGGGCATTGCCATTCAAATGGTGGGTCCACGCAGAGTCTTGTGATCGATTATGTGGTGCGGGGCGATTATGTGCCCCCCATATTTTATTTAAGTTAGCACCCCTGAGAGGTAGGTTAGGCTGAGAGGCAGTGACTGGCCCACAAGGTCACCCAGTGAGCTTCATGGCTGAACAGGGATTTGAAGCCTGGTCTCCCTTAGTCCATCCCAGCCTAATCTACCTCACAGGGTCATTGTGGAGATTAAATAAGGAGGGGACACGGGTGGCGCTGTGGGTTAAACCACAGAGCCTAGGACTTGCCGATCAGAAGGTCGGCAGTTCGAATCCCCACGACAGGGTGAGCTCCTGTTATTCGGTCCCTGCTCCTACCCACCTAGCAGTTCGAAAGCACCTCAAAGTGCAAGTAGATAAATAGGTACCACTCCGGCGGGAAGGTAAATGGTGTTTCCGTGCGCTGCTCTGGTTTGCCAGAAGTGGCTTAGTCATGCTGGCTACATGACTCAGAAGCTGTACGCCAGCTCCCACGGCCAATAAAGCGAGATGAGCGCCGCTACCCCAGAGTCCTCCGCGACTGGACCTAATGGTCAGGGGTCCCTTTACCTTTACCTAGAACCATGCACGCCACCTCGAGAGAGACCTCCTCAGAGAGAAAAGGTGGAGGCTGCGAATGCATTAAATAAACAAATTTAAACTCCCCTCCAGATGTTGTCGACTGCAACTCCCACCACCCCCTCGCCACGCTGGCTGGAGGTGATGGCAGGTGAAGTCCGGAGGGCGCCAGGTCGGGGAAGGTCGTTCCAGAACCTCCCCAAGTTCCACAGAACCCGGCGGCTCCTCTGATCTCACAATGCAACCGGGCTTTGAAATGCGATCAAAAACCACACCCGGGCAAAGGCAGGTTTTCCCAGCCCGACCAGCCTGCAGCTGTTCACGCACCCGGTGCATTGTGGGAGTTGTAGTTCCCTCCCCCTGCCTCCTGCGGGAACTGCATCCCCCAGCAGGCTGTGCTTCCTCGGCCCTCCGCGTGGCTGCAATAGAGGTCAAGTGCACCCTCTGGGGGTGCAGCGCGAGGTGAGGGTCGCGTGTCGCTTACCGCGGTGTGAAACCCAGGACGCGCCATTCGGAGGGAGGGAGGGAAATGGCCCAGGTCGCCTTTGCAGAGGATGCCCATTTCTCCTGCTTGCCCCTCCCCTGGCTGGTTACATGTATAGGGTCGAGAGTTACATAACGAGGCGGCGATCCTCTGCACTCACAGAAAGCTGCTGCACCGACAAAAATAGATCCCAAGTCCAAAATGCAGCTGGGGGGGTAGAGAAGGGAAATTCTGATGTTCCTCCCCCAAGCGCCCCAGAGGCAAGATCAGATTTAATGGGGTCGCCGCCCTATAACCTTTGCGTAAGCTACCGAGGGGCATGTCTTTTAAAATCCTAAGCCCTATTATAGTTCTCGTTGGTTGGATGAGGACTTTTAGGAATCTTTCATTTCATTCCCTCTCCTTCTTAAGTGTTTTTAATTGGTTATCAAGTGGGTTTCGGAGACCTTTCCTTGTGCAAAGCAGTGAAGAAATGGAATAGGTAACATTATAATAAAAGAACTTTGAAACAGGGGATGTTTCTCTGTCCCCTCGATTTAGCCCATCTATAGAAGGAGGGTGATGATGATGTAATAATAATAATAATAATAATAATAATAATAATAATTGTAAAGTTGAAAGGGACCCTGAGGATCATCTAGTCCAACCCCCTGCAAAGCAGGAATATAAAGCTGTCCCATATGGGGATCAAACCTGCAACCTTGGCATTATCAGCAGCACGCTCTAACCAACAGAGCTGTGAATAATAATAATAATAATAATAATAATAATAATAATAGCCAATTTAAGCTGCAATCTGAGTAGGCATGAGAGAACGATTGTGGCTTAGTGGCTAGATCATCAGGCAAGGATCTGGGAGACCAGAGTTCAAATCCTCACTCAGCCATGAAGCTCACTGGGTCACCTTGGGGCAGTCACTTGCTCTCAACCTGACCTACCATACGGAGTTGTGAAGATAAAAGTATGTATGCAACTTTGAGCTCCTTGGAGCAAAAGCTAGGAGATAAATTCAATAAAACAAACGAACAAATGGGAGTCGCATGGGCTCAGCACCTCCCATTGAGAACGCAGTCCGATTTTGGAACTTAAAAACCGTTTTAAAGCTTTGAGCACCTTCCCCTAACCAGATGCCCTCCAGTGAGGTGCCCATCCAGGCTAGGAGATCACAGTGGTCCTCTTGTGCCACACAGTTAAACAAGTTTTTTGTCATGGTTCAGGGAAACCCAGGTCCATGCCATAGCTGTCAACGTTTCCCTTTTTTAAAGGGAAATTCCCTTATTCCGAATAGGATTCCTCGCAAGAAAAGGTAAAAGTTGACACCTATGGTCCAAGCCCACCCTCGGCCACTTAGTGAGCTTGGAGCTTGTCATTTTTTCAGCCTAATGCTGGGGTGAGAAATCTGTGGCCCTCCAGATACGGCTCAACTCTCAATGTGGCCAGTGCTTAGGGATGATAGCACTGGACGTTCCCCAACTCTGAATTTAAATTCTTGGGACCACCCCTAGCCTTTGAGGCAAAAAACAGGGCCAGCCCAATGTGTTTTGTTGCCTGAGACGAAGCTCAGGAGCCTCCACCCCAAGTATCCAGTCTGCCTAAAGGTCAGGCCGGCTCCGAACAAAAAGCCATGTGAACAGAGTTTGAAAACAGCAGTCCTCACCTGTCCCCTTCTGTCCTCACCTAGATGAGCGTTACCTCTCTCCTGAAGGTCTTGGGAGGATGGCCCATCCGTGGACTTCACTGCCGTGGCTCCCACTCCTCTGTGGCCAAGGCTGACCAGACCCTGGCCTTTGTTCCCGCCAGTCCTCCCCTGGACCCGGCGGAAGTCCAGAAGCTGCAAGAGTTTGTGAGCAGGGCCCGGAGGCTGTTTGTGTTGACCGGAGCAGGAATCTCCACCGAATCTGGAATCCCGGACTATCGCTCTGAAGGCGTGGGCCTCTACTCCCGGACGGATCGGCGTCCTGTCCAGCACGTCGAATTTCTGCGGAGTGCCCGGGCCCGCCAGAAGTACTGGGCCAGGAACTTTGTCGGCTGGCCCCAGTTTTCGGCCCACCAGCCCAACGTCGCCCACTTGGCCCTGAGGAACTGGGAGGTACTGGGGAAACTGCACTGGCTGGTGACCCAGAACGTAGATGCCCTGCACGCCAAGGCCGGCAGCCAACGTTTGACGGAGCTTCACGGCTGCATCCACAGGTTGGGGAGAGTGGCGTGGGGGAGGCTGGCTGATGGAAAAAGGGGAATGCAACTTTGCAACTGGGATGAGCTATTCCTGGAGATGCAAGCGGCAGTTGTGGGTGGGGATTGTTGGCCCCACAAATCCCCTTGCTGAAAAATAAAAGGGGCGAGTGATTGGTCTGCATTGCCGTAACGATAAGGTAAAGGTAAAGGGACCCCTGACCATTAGGTCCAGTCGTGACCGACTCTGGGGTTGCGGCGCTCATCTCGCTTTATAAGCCGAGGGAGCCGGCGTACAGCTTCCGGGTCACGTGGCCAGCATGACTAAGCCGCTTCTGGCGAACCAGAGCAGCGCACGGAAACGCCGTTTACCTTCCTGCTGGAGCGGTACCTATTTATCTACTTGCACTTGGACGTGCTTTCAAACTGCTAGGTGGGCAGGAGCAGGGACCGAGCAACGGGAGCTCACCCCGTCGCGGGGATTCAAACCGCCGACCTTCTGATCGGCAAGTCCTAGGCTCTGTGGTTTAACCCACAGCACCACCCGTGTCCCATAGAGAGATATAAAAAGTAACCACTGCAAGTGCCTTTAAAATGCACACTGTTACTGCCCAGAGATGGAAAGAAGATAAAGTCACTACCAGAGAAGAATGGCAGATGAAGTTAAAGACCATTGTAAACAGTTAAAGGATTGGAATATCACTTGTAGTTTAATGGTGAATTCTGGACACAATGGAAGAGGTAAAGGGTTTGGATTATCATAAAAGATGCAGAAGGAAGTGACTAATAATAGGACCCACAAAGGGGAGGGTGGAAGTCCAGGAGATTCCTTGGAATCTTGTTTTTATGATTTATGTTTGATATATCTCTATAAAATTTTAAGTTGCGAAACCAAATAAATAAATTTAAAAATAAAAGAAAATGCATCCTGTGGTTGTTATTGTTGCTGTTTTACAATTTGATCTTGAATGAAAACAACAACAACAACAATTTATATGCTATCCATCTGACTGGGTGCTTGGAGTCGCAGGACTACAGTTGATTATTTTTTTGTTGCATATATTTCAACAATCCGAAAGTTTGAAAGGCATTAGCACAGACGTTGCAAAAGTGGGGTAATCTGTGGTGGAACAACCTCATTGAAGAAGAAAACAACGGTTACCCAGACCTCATTGCTGGTTGTGAAAGGGTCCCCATGACAGTTCGTGCTTCGGGGGCCCCCAAAATCTAGGTCTGCCACAGCCTAGAGATGGCGGGGATCAAACCTGGGACCTTCTGCACACAGAGTAGGCAGTGCTATGGAACAGTGGTCCTTATAGATACAGCAAGACTCTAGTCCTCATGGTTCTGAACTATGGAACTCTCCCACAGGAGGTCACCAACCTAGATGGCTTTAAAAGACAAATTCATGGAGGGGAGGGCTGTCGATGGCTACTAGCCGTGAATGCTAGTCTCTGCCACCCCAGTGGGAGGCAGCAACACTTCTGAATACCGCTTGCTGGAAGGAGAGAGGTCTCTTGTGCTCAAATCCTGCTTGCCAGTTTCCCACAGGCATGTCGTTGGCCACTATGAGAACAGGACGCTGGACTAGTTGGGCCATTGGCCTGATCCAGCAGGGCTGTTCTTATGTTCTTATAAAGTGCTGATTTAAATAGGAACCTATCCCAGGCTGAATCAGACCACTGGTCCATTGAACGGAAGTGTTGTCTGTACTGCTACAGCCCTTCCCCTAAAATAAATTAAGATTCTAGTTCATAGGTCGGCAAACTAAGGTCCGCAGGCCCGATCAGGTCCAATTGCCTTCTGGATCCGGTCCGCGGACGGGCCGGGAATCGCCGCGTGGATTGCCAGCACGCGCGTTTTCTACCTCTCCCTCACGCGGCGGTGGTGCCTCCTCCCTCCCTCCTGGCTTCTCCCTGCCCTGCCTAGAGGAGGAAAGGGGCTGGGCTTTGTTGGTGCCAGCAGCAGCAGCAGCGCTCGAGCGGCCGCCATTTTAAGCAGTGCCTCTCTGGAGCCCTTTCACACGCCGCTCATCGTCCCCTCGCCGCCGCCAGCCCCTGCCGTTCGCAAGACACAGGTAAGCAGCCACCGGGGTTCGTGGTCTCTTGCATCATCGGCCCCCCCCCCAAAAAAAATATAGCCTGGCCCCTCACAAGGTCTGAGGGACAGTGGACCGGCCCCCTGCTGAAAAAGTTTGCTGGTCCCTGTTCTAGTCCTTAAGGCTCTAACAAAAAACTCAGAGCTGAATTAAATGGGCTAATAGACATGCAGTTGGCCGCTGTAAGAACAGAATGTTGAACTACATAGGCCCCATTTGGCTCTATCCAGCAGGCCCTCATGTTTTTATGTTGCCTCGCAGGGTCCTGTGCCTCAGTTGCGGAGACCGGACGCCCCGCACTGACCTCCAGGAGCGCTTTGAGGCCTTGAACCCCACCTGGAGAGCCGAGGCGCATGGGGTGGCCCCGGACGGCGACGTCTTCCTGTCCGAAGAAGAGGTGCGCACTTTCCTCGTCCCCCCGTGCGGCAAGTGCGGCGGGAACCTCAAACCAGACGTGACGTTCTTCGGGGACTCCGTGAGCAAGGAGAAAGTGGACTTTGTGTACCAGCGCCTGGGCGAGGCTGATTCGGTCCTGGTGGCAGGATCCTCTTTGCAGGTGGGTGCCCACAGCCAGCGAGGAGCTGGACCTGGGAGCAGAGGAGAGGCGGTCGCTTTCTCCCCCCAACCCCACCCCCCACCCCGCAAACGCAGGTTCAGATTTAGCTGCATTGAGCATGCAGTTCTCTGAATCAGAACCGCCGTGTTTCTGTACCATGTTCCCAAAATTTGTCTCGGTTATCTGTACAAAATGGGACATGGGTGGCGCTGTGGGTTAAACCACAGAGCCTAGGACTTGCTGATCAGAAGGTCAGTGGTTCGTATCCCCACAACAAGGTGAGCTCCCGTTGCTCAGTCCCTGCTCCTGCCAACCTAGCAGTTCGAAAGCACGTCAAAGTGCAAGTAGATAAATAGGTACCACTCCAGCGGGAAGGTAAACGGCGTTTCCGTGCGCTGCTCCGGTTCACCAGAAGCGACTTAGTCATGCTGGCCACATGACCCGGAAGCTGTACGCCGGCTCCCTCGGGCAATAAAGCGAGATGAGCACCGCAACCCCAGAGTCGGCCACGACTGGACCTAATGGTCAGGGGTCCCTTTACCTTTACCTTATCTGTACGAAAACCTTGTGAGGTTTATTTTCTTATTGCTTTCATATTCCACCTTTTCCTCCAAGGAGCATAAGGTGGCGCTTCCGTCATGCTCTCCATGCTCGTTTCAGTCCCCACAACAACCCTGTGAGGTAGGTTAGGCTGAGAGAGGCAGGGACTGGCTCAAGGTCGCCCAGTAAGCTTTGTGGGAAATTTGAACCCTGGTCTCCTAGTCCAACACTCTAGCACCACACTGGCTCTCAAGCTGCAGAGGATTCTTATAGGCAAGTGAGATCTGCCAGGAAATCTTGCAGTGTTAACATGCCAGCTCATTTTCGGGCTCAATTCAAGGTGCTCGCATTAATGTTTGAAGCCCTACATGAGCCAGGCCCCCAATATCTGAAAGGCCACCTTCCTTTCCTACAGAACCTGTCGAGTGCTGAGATGGGCAGAGGGGGCCATCTTGGTAGTTCCTCCACCATCAGAGGCTCAGGGTAGCAGGAGCCCAGGAGAGGGCCTTCTCTGTGATGGCCCCTAAGCTGTGAAACACATACTTCTCCACCCTGTCGTTGGACATTTGAGTGTATATTTTTAGGACCCACCTTATTTCTGTCATTGTTTTAAATTGTTTTAAACAGTTTGTTTGTTTAAACAACAACAACAGCCACTCCCCCTATCTCACACAGACAGACACACAGACACACAGACTGTGTCCCCAAAGGCAACCTGCCTCTCCCAATTTTAAAAAATTAGATATTATACCTTTTTGTTGTTTGATCGGGGGGGGTGTGTGTGTGCCTGATTTCAGGAATGCTGTTGCCTGTGTTTTATCTGGCATTTTCTATGTTTTTTTCTATGCATTTCCTATGCTTTTTTCTGAGCAGGGAGCAATATTCTCCATTATCAGTTTCTCTTCTGTGAAATGGGTATTTTTGCAGTGCCCAGGACAGTGGCTTAGATTTCTGAATGTGTGCCCAGATCCAAAAAGTTTGAGGACTGTTCTGATTGCTAGCCAATGTTTCACGGGTAGTATGCATGCTCAGTCCCCACTGGGCCAATTTGTTTAAAGAGTTTTCTGTTCAAGGTCCCGGCTGTTGATCTCCAACTATTGCTAACTTTGCTGACAACAGCAAAACTATGCATTGCCCAATCTTGGAAATGTAAATAATAAAAAAATCAATTAAAAGAATCAATCACCCACGATTACAGAAGAAAACCAGGGAAACAGCCTTGTATATAAAGCAAGCACATAATAGAGATAAAAATTACAATAATTATCCATGCCTTTCCTCATGCAATTCTAGAATGACAAAGTAGCAGATGATATCTTTCCATAGAACGTATATATGTTAATTTAATTGTCTGCCACCATGTATTATTTCATAGAATCATATAAATGTAAAGTTGGTGGGACCCAGCTTGCTGCAATGCACCTGTTTTTTCTCCTCCCTCCATCATTATTATTATTATTATTATTATTATTATTATTATTACCCCGACCATCTGGCTGGGTTGCTCCAGCCACACTGGGCGGCTTCGAATACATATAAAAACATAATAAAACATTGAACATTCATAATAGCAGTCTGATCCAATACAAAAAATGTCACAATAACTTTAAAATAAACAACTTATGTCAAATAAAGCAACATTCAATAATCCATTGGAATCTAAAAGTAACTATTAAAATTAAATATCAGCAAATACATCGGAACCTCAGTTTTCGAACGTAATCTGTTCCGGAAGCCCGTTTGACTTCTGAAACATTTGAAAACCGAGGATCAAAGGGCTGCCTGACCATCTCCTGCCACGTGTCTCAACAGGTATACTCAGCGTACAAGTTTGCACTCGCAGCCCGTGACGGGAAGCTACCGATGGCCGTCGTCAACATTGGCCCGACCAGGGCAGATTCCTTTGTGACTCTGAAACTGAATTCTCGTTGCGGGGAGCTGCTGCCTCTGATTGTCCTAAAGTGACCCAAATCGACACCCCGGGGGAGCAACCCCTCTCTGGGGTAGGTAAGTGTCCCCACACTCTTGCAGCCCAGCAGAGTTAGGCCCTCAGTTGGTGATGTCTGGTGCTGGAACCCAAAGGGCATGAGGCCAGGGAAGAATCAGAATTCAGAATCATAGAATAGTAGAACTGGAAGGGACCCCTGGGGGTCATCTATTCCAACCCCTGCAATGCAGGAGGCACAGCTAAAGAATCCATGACAGGTAACCATAATAATAAGAATAAGAATAAATAATAATTTATTTATACCCCGCCTATCTGGCTGGGTTTCCCCAGCCACTCTGGGCGGCTTCCAACAAAGTACAGTGGAACCTCGGGTTAAGTACGTAATTCGTTCTGGAGGTCCGTTCTTTTTTCCAAAAAAAAAATCCTTGAAAAATCCTTTTTTCAAAAGACATCCAAGTTTGTGAAGGTCGTTGCATCCTGCGGCGGTGAGTTCCATACTTCTGCCTCACTGATGCACATTTTCTCAATCTGTTCAACCCACACATCAACAGGTGCTAAGATGTGGTCCTCCAGATGTTGCTGGACTCCCATCATCCCTGAGCATTGGCCATGCTGGCTGGGGCTGAAGGGAACTAGAGTACCACACCTGGTGGGCTACCGGTTCTCCATCCCTCATGTACAGGCTTAGTCCAAGCTCAGGTTTTGCTGGAGCAAGTGGCTCACTTGGAGCTCTCCATGGTCCTTCAGCTGTGAGGGGTGACAGGATAAAAGGTAAAGGTACCCCTGCCCGTACGGGCCAGTCTTGCCAGACTCTAGGGTTGTGCGCCCATCTCACTCTAGAGGCCGGGGGCCAGCGCTGTCCGAAGACACTTCCGGGTCACGTGGCCAGCATGAAAAACTGCATCTGGCGAGCCAGCGCAGCACACGGAAACGCCGTTTACCTTCCCGCTAGTAAGCGGTCCCTATTTATCTACTTGCACTTAGGGGTGTTTTCGAACTGCTAGGTTGGCAGGCGCTGGGACCGAGCAACGGGAGCGCACCCCGCCGCGGGGATTTGAACCGCCGACCTTTGGATCGGCAAGCCCTAGGCGCTGAGGCTTTTACCCACAGCGCCACCAGGATAGCCACCTTCAAATATTTGAAGGGCTGTCACATGGAAGGTCGAGCGAGCTTGCTTCCTGCTGTTCTGAGGGGAGGACTAGAACCAATGGATTCAAATCATAGAACTGTAGAGTAGGAAGGCACCCTAAGGTCATCCAATCCAGCCCCCTGCAGTGCAGGAATCACAGCTAAAAAGCCCCTCTCCCATGGCCAATCTACACAAGAGAGAGAATTTTGTCCTCTTCAGTCTCTTGCATGCTACATTTGGTTTTATCGCCTGGAAAGGCACTCCCCAGTTTAACAGCACAGTTCAAGATTGCGGCCAAAAAATAATTTTAAAAAAGATAGGAAACTTTAAACAAAACAGAGCCGAGCAGTTCTGTCCTGTTTCCACTTGCTATTTTTATTTAATCCACTCCACTTGGTTTGCTTAAACCAAGGACTTGTACACTGACCATTAATAATGTATCATATGTTGTAGAGATCATTGCAAATTTATTATGCTATTTTTGCCATGTACAAATGACATTAAAATAATTGTGGCCACTTTCTGGACAATCTTCAAACATCAAGTTTGCACTCGTGTCCTGCTGGTGGGCTCCCCTTGGGGGCACCTGGTTGGCCACTGTGGGAACAGGATGCTGGACCAGATGGGCCACTGCCCTGCCACAGTAGCTGGGTTCTCCTTATGCTCTCCTGGAACCTCCAGGTCTAGGGGCAGTCTACCCTGATTCTTGAATTCCTGGGGGCATTTGGTCCCTCTGAGAGAGGGAGCCAAGACTAGACAGGCCACTGGCCTGATGCAGCGAGTTTCTCCTTATGTCCTTTATGCTGTTTAGCTTTCTTTACAGCATCAACCTACCGGGGGGAGTGGGGGGCACAGACGGACCAGCCTCACCACTTGCCATGTTTTTCTCTCCTTCCAGGGCCGCTGCTAGCAACGCCGCCACATCTTCCCAGAGCTCATCCAGCCCCACGTCCGCTTTCAACACGCCTGTGCTGGCCAAGTTCAGAGGCAGCAAAGACGAGGAGAAGGAGGACAGTGAAAACCCGGGTCCTGATTCTCAGCCGACGGGGGCCTAAACAACTTTTGTGTACAGGGAGATGCTGTGTGAATTAAAAAGAAACCTCCGGTGCACACTGCTTCCCGGGGTGTGGCCTCTGTTGCGGATCTGGCAGAGAGGAAATGGCTACCGGTGGCCGGGAGAGGGGAGAAATCTTTCTGCCTTAGTGGGAGGGTATGCCTCCAAATGCTCTTTTTCAAAAGGATATGGCGGTACTACAATTCCCATCATCCCTAGCTAGCAGGACCAGCGGGTGGGGATGATGGGATTTGTAGTCTGGAGAAAAAAAACAGCTGGAGACCTCTGTTTGGGAAACACTAGGAGAGGGGAAGGGCTGCAGCTCAGCATAAAGCCGGTGCCTTTTGAAATCTGCTCTAAATGAGAGCCATGAGGACTAGAAACCTACTTCATTTTCAGGGGAAGGGTGCAGCTCAGTGGTAGACCACCTCCTCAGCATGCAGGAGCTCTTGGGGTTGATTCTCCACATAGGGCTGATGGACCTGACTTGGTGTAAGGCAGATTTCTATTTAAATCTGCTATTTGTTTAGAACAATGAGGACTAGGATCTTACTTCATTTTTAGGGGAGGGGCACAGCTCAGTGGTAGAGCTTTGCGCGCCGAAGTTACCGTAAGTTCAGTCCCTGGCATCTCCAGGTAAGCTTGGGAAGGTCCCTTCCCTGAAACCATATGTTGTTTGGTTTTGCAAAAAATAAGAACACCATAAAAATTGATGCATATATTAAGGGAAATGTGTGTGAGAGTTAGAACAGCACACAAAAATGTGTTTATTAGGTGAGGTTTGCACTTAAAACACTGTTGAATATTCAAGAGAGAGAGAGAGAGAGATTGAGAAATGTACCGGGAAGCAGCCCCCGATAATTTGCAGCACCGGAACTTGTAGCTTTCCCACTCATAATTCTTTTCATAATCCACTTTCCCCACAAATAATTCTCAGAGGATTTTCTCCAGAACGTAGCTGTTGCTCATGATCTGGTCCACGACTCCTGGCAGCCAATCTCTGAGGAGCATCAAAGGTTTCGTGAGCCAGTAAGGAAAGAAGACTTCCCTCACCCTCATGACGCCGCCCCTCACGATGGCCTGGGCGCAGAGCTCTTTCGAACTTGGCTTCATGGAGATCTTGCCTTCTACCATCCTCACAGCTGAGTCTGCGGGAAAGAACGCAGAAGGCAAGTCAGTGTAGAAGAAAGGGCACCAGGCACCCGAAGATCTTGGAAGCTGCTGCTGGTCTGTCTGCCTTGCTGCTGCCTACAGGGGCTGACGGTGGCTCTCCAGAGCTGCAGGCTCAGGAGTCTCACCCAGCCCTTCCTGAAGATGCTTCCGGGGATTACCTGCTCTGCTAGGTTGGCAGGAGCTGGGACTGAGCAACAGGAGCCCATCCCGTTGCAGGGATTTGAACTGCCGGCCTTCTGATCAGCAAGCCCAAGAGGCTCAGTAGCTTAGACCACAGCGCCACCCGCGTCCCATCACGATGTTTAGCTGGTGTTATAAGAAAAAACTGCTGTTTTCCCCCTTCTGGGCTATTCTAGAGCCCATATAGAGTCCTTAAGTGGGTTCCTTATCGGTAGGAGAAAATAGCAGAGGCCAAGAATATTGAGAAGCAAAGCGGCTAGTAAGCCTGATCTTTATTAAACTGTTGCAACAGGGTCCCCACTCACCACACGCAGGAGGGAGGAGAGAACCCTGAACAATGATGCGCAAGCCCTTAAAAGACTTTTGAAATTGGCCACCCTGTTGCCCAAGACCATCCCCCTAAAACAGCATCCATCCATCACAGAAGTAGGCAGTCTACAGCAGAAATCCTGTTTGCCAGGATACCTCATAATGGTCACTGATTGCATTACCTGGGGCAGTCTGGCCATTCTTTTGTGATGGTTCATGCTTTAGTTCCTGAATCCAGGGCACAGGCTCACCCTATTCATACACCCTTAAGGCAGGAGTTGCAAGCAAAAAGACAATGGGAAGGCTTTCCCAATTTTCCTCCTTTACTGCAGAGAAATATTTGAGGTCATTGGGAGAGTCAAAATGGCTTCAGGATTGCTCTCCTGTACTATTTCAGACACGTGGTTTATATACGTATGTATGTGTTTGCCTTGAACATTTATGAACATTTATTTTACATTTGAGACCTTAGAATTCTTACAACACTGGTGATCTATCACGATGTTGAACAGCGGATTATCACCCAGCCCTACTAAGCGGCTGCCCTACCTGGGGCTGCTTACCTGTGTCAATGTACCCCAACACGGCAACCGTGATGGGCGTGTTGATTTCCCGAAGGCGCAGCTCTGTCCGCAAGGAGCTGTAGAATCCTTCCAGCGCAGCTTTGCTGGCGGCATATGGAACGGAGAAAGGGGCTGGAAGGCGGCCTGAGAGAAAACAGGAGCATATTCCTACTTGGAAGGTTGCAGAATCTATTTCTCCAGAAACCAAAGGGGTTAAGGGGATGGAGCGACTGCCCCTCTGAGGGAACGTTGCAGCCTTTGGGACTTTTTAGTTTAGAGGAGAGGCAAGTAAGGGGGCAACGTGATAGAGGTTTGTACAACTGACATGGAGAAAGCCGTGACAGAAAGGATTTTCTCCCCCTCATGTTTTTTTCAGCAGAAGAATGGGGTGTGAGTGCTCTCTAATAAATTAACTAACAGAGGATTGGGAAATTTAGATGCAGGAGCCCTAGAAGGACCTAAGAAGAGCCCTGCTGAATCAGGCCAACAGCCCATCTAGTGGTGGTAGTAGTAGTAGTAGTAGTAGTAGTAGTAGTAGTAGTAGTAGTAGTAATACATTTATACCCCTGTGGCATCTGGCTGGGTTTCCCCAGCCACTTTGGGCAGCTCCCAACAGAATTTTTAAAACACGATAAATACATCAAACATTCAAAGCTTCCCTAAACAGGGCTGCCTTCAGATGTCATCTAAAAGTCAGATAGTTGTTTATTTCCTTGACATCTGATGGGAGGGCGTTCCACAGGGCGGGTGCCACCACCGAGAAGGCCCTCTGCCTGGTTCCCTGTAACCTCACTTCTCGCAGGGACGGAACCGCCAGAAGGCCCTTGGTGCTGGACCTCAGTGTCTGGGCAGAACAATGGGGGTGGAGTCACTCCTTCAGGTATACTGGGCCGAGGCCATTTAGGACTTTAAAGGTCAGCACCAGCACTTTGAATTGTGCTGAGAAAGTTTGGACCTCCTGAGATCACTTAGGCTGGGGGGTGTCCAGTCGCCTGCCCATACCGCATATGGACGATACCACGATGATGTTGCCATGGGACTCTTGCAACATGCTCAGGGCTGACACGGTGACCTGGACGTAGCTGAAGAAGTTGACCGTCATGGAGCTGATCACAGATTCCAGGTCTCCTTGGTACGGGCCAAAACCGATTTTTCCACCGACATGATTCAGAACTAGCAGATCAAGCCCCCCTGCAAGGGAAAAGAGCGCAGAGACCCTGAGTGGAAGAGAGAGAGAGAGCAGCAGCCGTGCTTGGAGATGGATGGAGCTCAGCCTCTTCTCATGTCAACCTATAGGCTGTCCTTGAGAATCAGCCTGTGCCCAGCTCAGTCCTTTCATGATTTAGCTGCGGTTCCTTCGTTTCAGGGGGTTGGGCTAGATGACCCTTGGGGTCCCTCCCAACCTTACGATTCTCTGATACCAGCTTTCGCAAGCCTGGTGCTCTCCCAATGTAGGAACGCAAGGAGAAATATGGTTAGGCTTGCATTAAGACAGCGGTTGCCAAACTTTTTTCTCCTTACCCAATAAAAAGCGTTATTCAGAACCGGGATTTGCGTGAACCAGTAACGAAGATAGTAACGCAATGACATTCAAAATGGTAACTATGAATTGCCCATGTATTCAAAACCCACTTCAAACTATTTAGGTTAACCAAGTCAACAAAACTGATGGACGTAATCCGGTGACACCAGCTTTCACAGAATCACAGAATGATAGAGCTGGAAGATACACCCAATCAATGAGAAATTGGAAACAAGTCAAAATCTATTAATCTCAAATGACTGGGGCTGATGGGAGTTGCTGTCCAAATTATCTGGAAGGCCAATCAGGTTGGGAGATGCTGGTCAACCCCCTTCCTTCCTTCCTTCCTTCCTTCCTTCCTTCCTTCCTTCCTTCCTTCCTTCCTTCCTTCCTTCCTTCTCCTCCCTCCCTCCCTCCCTGGCCAGGTTTAATTCAAATCCTTCAAACCTTCTATGGGGAAGGTTCTCAGGAATGGTGGAAGGAGAAAGAATTTGCCCATGTGAAGACCATCAAGTGGAAACTCTTACGCATATTGTTCTTAAACGTAAACTATATGTTGATCTCCACCAGCAGTTCCTAGATCAACTCTCCATCCCCAAATGGAAACCAGAGTTAGAGGTCATACATTTTCTATTATTGGGGAATAATCAGCAGCTCACCAAGTTAGTGGCTAAATATCTTTATCTGTTTTTTGTCGTCGAAACACATTGCAGGTGTAATGCTAGACTGCTTTGCCTCTTTCATTTGACAAATGTTTTGTGTCACTGGGAAGGCGGTAATTCTGTATTGATTTGCTATGGATGTTTGTATGCGATGCCAATAAAAGGTTTAATGATGATGATGATATAATAATAATAATAATAATAATAATAATAATAATAATAATAATAATAATAAATTTTATTTATATCCCGCCCTCCCCAGCCGAAGCCGGGCTCAGGGCGGCTAACAACACTAAAACAGTACAACATTATAAATACATTCTAAAAATTAATTAAAATACAAATTGATGGCAACCATAGACTAAAGCTTTGTAGAGATTGCCAAAGGAGGGAGTCAGGCTGCGCCCTGACTAAAGGCCTGGTGGAACAGCTCTGTCTTACAGGCCCTGCGAAAAGATGTCAAGTCCTGCAGGGCCCTTGTCTCTTGCGACAGGGCGTTCCACCAGGTTGGAGCCGCAGCCGAAAAAGCTCTGGCTCTAGTTGAGGCCAGCCTAACCTCTCTGTGGCCTGGGACCTTCAAGATGTTTTTATTTGAAGACCGTAAGTTCCTCTGTGGGGCATACCAGGAGAGGCGGTCCCATAGGTACGAGGGTCCTAAGCCGTATAGGGCTTTGAAGGTTAAAACCAGCACCTTAAACCTGATCCTGTACTCCACCGGGAGCCAGTGCAGCTGGTATAGCACCGGATGAATGTGATCTCGCAGCGAAGACCCCGTAAGGAGTCTCGCTGTGGCATTCTGCACCCGCTGGAGTTTCTGGGTCAGTCTCAAGGGCAGCCCCACGTAGAGCGAGTTACAATAATCCAGTCTGGAGGTGACCGTCGCGTGGATCACAGTGGCTAGGTCAGGGTGAGAGAGGTAAGGAGCCAACTGCTTAGCCTGGCGGAGATGAAAAAATGCCGCCTTTGTTATAGCTGCAATCTGCGCCTCCATGGAGAGGGAGGTATCGAAGATTACACCCAAACTCTTAACGGACGGTGCTGGCATTAATTGCACCCCCGCAAGAGAAGGGAGTTGCCCCCTCAATCTCATATCGTCCCGTCCCAGCCAGAGGACCTCTGTCTTCAAAGGATTTAACTTCAACCGGCTCCCACGTAACCATCCAGCCACAGCTTCCAAGCATCTGATCAGTGTGTCTGGGGCCGAGTCAGGATGGCCATCCATCAACAGATAGAGTTGGGTGTCATCAGCATACTGATGGCAGCCCAGCCCAAAACTCCGGACAAGCTGGGCAAGGGGGCGCATAAATACCATCCTTCATCAAAAGATCTCTGGGCAGATCTTTGCCAAGATGCAGACAGACAAGGCCAGTAGCTGTGGTGTCCCAGGGCAGAAGCCGGCAAATGCCTTTGGAGCTGTTCCCTTCAAGATGAAAGGGTCAAGGAGCCCTTTGCCTGCGCCTCAGGCAGCTTGTGTGGCAGCCTTTTGGGACCTGGAAGAACAGTTGCCACCCCTCCAAGACTGGCTAGAGACTGGCCCTCCATCTTTACCCAAGACCTTCTTGGTTTCTTCCACAACATTCCGGGCAGAAGCCAAGTCACTCATATCTGAAACGACGTACGAAGCAGAGGCGGCTCCCAGTTTCAGACAATTCTGGACTACCTGGAGGAAACAAATAAATGGAAAACGAGCAAGGCCCCAACTAAAGAAGACTGGCAACTTAAACTGATGGAATATGTGCAGCTTGCAGACTTAACTTATAGAATAAGAGAACAAGAAGAGTATACGTTTAAAGAAGATTGGGAAATGTTTATTGAATTATTAAGTGAATTACTCAATACACTTGAAAAGGTTGGCAGCTTTAAGATAAATTCAACAGTCTAAATAAGTTTTGATGGATGTAAAAATGGAATATTGGATGGCTTAGTTTATGTGAAATATGCAGGGATCTATGGCATGCAAACTGAACCATGGAAAGAGAAGAAGGGAAGTCATTGATATTTTAAGGTTGTTTAAATGAATATTCTAAATTGTAAAATAGAAAAAAACGTAATAAAAGAATGCAGAAATAGAAAACAAATAAAAATAAAGAGGGAACTTGAAAATGGCTTCTAAGTGGTTTTCAAGTATAAAATCCATTGTAAAATACTACAACGCACAATAAAACAATCCTATCTGAGCAGTAAAAAACAGCCACAAAATTTATTATACAGCGAGCCAGTTTAAAAGGACCATAATTTTAAAAAATCAAAATCAAAACAGTTGGATCAGGAAGTTCAAGTTCAGGGGAATGTTCATCAGAAACAAGTGTGTCTTTAAAAACCAGTAGAATAGCAGTAGTGATGGTGAGTCATAAAATCACAGAATTATAGAGTTAGAAGAGACCCCAAGAGTCATCTAGTCCAACGCCTTAGAGCAAGGAGGGCGTTCCATAATAGCAGTGCCATCAGGGAAAAAGCCTCCATGTTCCCACAAGCCAATGGTCACCATCAGGGCATGGCTAAACTATGTTCCATTATGGAACAACGGATTCTTGTGGGAGGGGGGCTTGGTCAGAAGGAGGGCCAGATGAGGAAGAGATGGGGGTATTTTTGAGGGGGGAGGGGAGGCTAAGGGTTGTAGCCAAACTAAGACTATTGGAATCAAGGAACCTGAGATTAACTACATTGGGGTCAAGGGATTAACAGTTTACCTTCTGGAGTCGTGTCTCATTCCTCGCTGTCAGCATCAAATGGGCCCCCATCCAGGCGAACTCATAGGCCATTTGTTCCCCTATCCCTGTGCTTGACCCCGTCACCAGGACCCGTTTCCCTCGCACCATTTCTGGAGACAGAGAAGGAGATGGTCAACATCAGCCGCCCGTGATCCAGATGTTTTGCACTGAAGTTCGTAAGAAAAGAAACGTAAGGATAGGAGGAGAGTCTGGCCAAAGGGGCCCCCATGCAGTCACAGAATCACAGAGTTGGAAAAGACCCTTAGGATCATCTAGTCCAGCCCCCCCCAAACTCGGCCCTCCAGATGTTTTGGGACTACAACTCCCATCATCCCTAGCTAACAGGGCCAGTGGTCAGGGATGATGGGAATTGTAGTCCCCAAACATTTGGAGGGCTGAGATTGGGGATGCCTGATCTAGTCCAACCCCCTACAATGCTGGGATATGCAGCTGTCCTCATACGGGGATCGAACCTGCAGCCTTGGTATTATCAGCCAACTGAGCTATCCAAACTATCCTTTTCTTGCAGTGGCCGACTAAATGCCCCAAAGGGAAGCCCACGAGCAGGATCTGAGTGCAGCAGCACTCTCCTGTCTGGTGGCTTCCAGCAATGGAGATTTAGAAGTATTACTGCCTCCTCCCTAGTAATTGATTTTATTTCACAAGATCTATATACGGCTGGATTGTAACACAACATCGACACCATTACGAAACAACAAAGTTGATGAAAGCAATTCTTTAAAACGTTCAAAAATTAAATCAGAATAAATGATCATTACCCCAGAGTCTCAGGGGTGGTGGCAGCCCAAGGGAGGGTCTTTTCTGTGGTGGCCTCTAAGCTGCAGAACTCCCACTTCACAGAGATGCACTTTCGTTATACAGCTTTCAGCAAATGCTAAAGACGCACCTCTTTCCCCTGGCACCTGTGTCTTTAGGATCCACCTTTCCCCCCAGTGATTGTAATTCAACTGTTTTTAAAGTTGTGTTTTGTTGTAACCCGCTCTGGAACCTTAGGGTGAAGGGAGAGTTAATAATAATAATAATAATAATAATAATAATAATAATAATAATAATAATTTAAAACACTAATGTAAAGCATGGGCCAGGTTCTATGCATCTGGATAGGGTAATCTAAACAAAAAAAGTTTTTAGCAAGTGCCAACAACAGACCCTCCAAGCTTCCCTATTTTCCAGGGACAATCCCATATTTACAGAAGCTCTCCCGGTTTCTGATCTGATCCCTGAATGTCCCGCTTTTCCTTAGGACTTCCCTATTTTCTTCGGAGAAATGTTGGAGGGTAGTGATCCGAGCCCAGAGCCATCTGAAGGTAGCCCTGTGTAGGGAAGTTTTTCAATGTTTTATTATATTTTCATATATGTTGGAAGCCGGGTGGGTGAGGTATAAATAGTAACTTCTTTGTTGTTGTTGTTGTTGTTGTTGTTGTTATTATTATTATTATTATTATTATTATGGAACAGGTGGTCCCTATTTTCATCGGATAAATATTGGAGAGTATGCAACAAGAGCAGAGCGAAGGTGCTTGTCTGGTGTCGCTAGCATGCTATGTGCAAATATCCCCAAGAACGGCAGAGGCATTTATGTGCAAGAGACGATCAAGGCCACGTTTCAGAAGAGGCAACCCTTCTCCCTTTGCTTACCTTCGGAGAAGCTTTCCCAGGTATAGGCATAGAAAGCGAGGACAGCAATGAGGACAGGCGCGACAATCTTGAGCACCGCCATGGTTGTCTCTGCAGCCAATCATTAACCTCGACTATCTGGACTTGTTTGGCGAGGTTCAGAAATCCACCCTTTGCCCTGTGGCCACCCAAAGCCTTTCCCAGAAATAAACAACTATTGGCATAATAATAATAATAGTAATAATAACAACAACAACAACAACAACAACAACAACAACAACAACAACAACAACAACAACAATAATAATAATAATAATAATAATAATGTATTATTTATAGCCTGCCCATCTTGCTGGGTTTCCCCAGCCACTCTGGGCAGCTCCCAATAGAATATTAAAAACAATAAAACATCAGACGTTCGAACTTCCCTAAACAGGGCTGACTTCAGATGTCTTCTAAAAGTCAGATAGTTGTTTATTTCCTTGACATCTGATGGGAGGGTGTTCCACAGGGCGGGTGCCACTACCGAGAAGGCCCTCTGCCTGGTTCCCTGTAACCTCACTTCTTGCAGGGAGGGAACTGCCAGAAGACCCTCGGAGGTGGACCTCAGTGTCTGGGCAGAACAATGGGGGTGGAGACGCTCCTTCAGGTATACTGGGCTGAGGCCATTTAGGGCTTTAAAGGTCAGCACCAACACTTTGAATTGTGCTCGGAAATGTACTGGGAGCCAATGTAGATCTTTCGGGACTGGTGTTCTATGTTCTCGGCGGCCACTCCCAGTCGCCATTCTAGCTGCGGCATTCTGTATTAATTGTAGTTTCCGGGTCACCTTCAAAAGTAGCCCCACATAGAGCACACTGCAGTACAGCTGGGAACACATCCAGTCTGGAATCCCAGACAGTCACTGCCAGTCAGTGTAGACAATACTGAGCTAAGTCTCACTCACCATAAAGCAGTTTCTTATGCTCTCCCGATCTTCCAAATAGGGCTTCAGTTCTGCAGGGATGCAGAGCAAGAGGGAGAGATTTGGGACAAGTGCAAGGGGGACATTGCATCTGTCTTCTGACAACCTTCCTGAGGTTTTGTAATACAACCCCCATCAGCCCCCAGCAGACACTGAATTGAAATCCAGGAAATCAAGATGACACCGAATGGATGAAGGCTGAGTTACAGGCTGGGTGCTGTCCCCCTACACAGTGGGTGGCGCTGTGGTCTAAACCACTGAGCCTCTTGGGCTTGCCGATCAGAAGGTTGGAGGTTTGAATCTCCGCAACGGGGTGAGCTCCTGTTGCTCTGCCCCAGTTCCTGCCAACCTAACAGTTCAAAAGCACACCAGTGCAAGTAGATAAATAGGTACCACTGCTGCAAGAAGGTATTATTATTATTATTATTATTATTATTATTATTATTATTATTATTAATTGAATTGATATACTGCCTTATACCCGGGGGTCGCAGGGCGGTTCACAGAATAAAATCAAGATATAAAACCACAAAATACATCATCATCATCATCATCATCATCATCATCCCAGTACGCCCCCCCCCCCTCACAAAAACATTTTAAAAGGGCATAGAATGTAAATCAGATCAACCAAAGGCCTGGTTAGAAAGGAATGTTTTTGCCTGACACCTAAGGGTGGCTAATGAAGGCACCAGACGAACTTCCCTGGGGAGAGAATTCCACAGAGAGGGAGCCACTGCAGAGAAGGCCCGTTCTCATGTTGCCACCCTCCACACCTCTCAAGGAGGAGGCACATGAAGAAGGGCCTCAGAAGATGATCTCAGGGTCCAGGTAGGTTTATATGGAAAGAAGCGGTCCTTGAGGTATTGTGGTCCGGAGCTAGTTAACAGTAGATACTTTCAAGTTACGTCCTGCCATTTAAATGATCTCCTATCTGTGTGAACCTTCCAGAGTTCTTAAAGAGGGAGTGGAGAGAAAGGTTTATTTCACTGTCCTGTATAGGTCAGAGGGTGCAACATTTATATATTAAATGACATTTGTAGACTGCTAAAGATTTTTATTTTTAAGATATTGAAGTGGTGTACAGAAAATTGAAATCTGCAATAAAACCATCAATAGCAAACCACTAAACTCATCATTATAAAATACATTCTAAGCCACAATGTAGCTCAGGGGCTACAGCATCTATGTTGCATGAAGAAGGTCCCGGGTTTCATCCTCTACGGCAATTTCAGGTTGGACTTGGAAAAGCTCTGTGTCTGAAACCCTGGAGAGCTGCTGCCAGTCAGTGTAGACAGTACAGAGCTAGACAGATCAATGGTAGCTTCCTATGTTCCTAAAGGAACACAGTCCAGCTTTAAAAACTGTGGAAAGCCCAAGCAAAAGTGGTTGCCTTTAAGAGGTGTCTAAACAGGCTGTGGGATGCAGGTGGCGCTGTGGTCTAAACCACTGAGCCTAGGGCTTGCCGATCGGAAGGTCGGCGGTTCGAATCCCCGCGACGGGGTGAGCTCCCGTTGCTTGGTCCCAGCTCCTGCCCACCTAGCAGTTCAAAAGCACATCAAAGTGCAAGTAGATATATAGGTACCGCTCCGGCGGGTCACATGACCCGGAAGCTGTCTGCGGACAAACACTTGCTCCCTCAGCCAGTAAAGCGAGATGAGTGTGCAACCCCAGAGTCATCCGTGGCTGGACTTAACGGTCAGGGGTCCCTTTACCTTTTGAAACAGGTGATGACAGGAGGAGACTTCTCAACAACAACAAAAAGGAAAGCGAGTGTGGCCTAGTGGTTAGAGTGTAGGACATGGAAGAGACCTGGGTTCAAATTCCCACTTGGCCATGAAGTTCAATTGGTGACCTAACCTACCTCACAAGGTTGTTCATAGAATCTTAGAATTGTAGAGTTGGAAGGGATACAAAGGGCCATCTAGACCTAGACCAACCCCCTGCAATGCAGTGATCTCAGCCAAGGCACCCATGACAGATGGCCATCCAACCTCTGCTTGAAAACCTCCAAGGATGGAGAGTCCATCACCTCACGAGGGAATCCGTTCCAATGTCAAACGGTTCTTATCAGAAAGTTATTCCTGGTGTTTAGTCGGAATCTCCTTTCTTGTAAGTTGCACCCTTTGGTTTGAGTCCTACGCTCAGGAGCAGAAAACAATCTTGCTGCATCTTCCATGGGACAGCCCTTCAGATATTTGAAGGTGGCTATGCTATTTCCTCTCCGTCGCCCCTTTTCTAGGCTACGTATACCCAGCTGCTTCGACCGCTCTTCATATGGCATAGTTTCCAGACCCTTGATCATCTTGGTCGCCTTCCCCTACACACTTGCCAGCTTGTTGTGGGGATTAAGTGAGGAGGAGGAGGAGGAGGAGAACCATGTAGGCCACCTTGAGCTCCTCGCAGGAGAAGGTGGGGTACAAATGCAATTTGTTATGTACTAAAGTTCTCACCCTGGGCCAGCAGGGGGATACTGTAGATAGTTTTCACTCAGGTCCACATATGCAAATAAGGGATTGAAAGTGACATTCAGTGATTGGATAGTTACAGAAAGTTGTTACAATTGCGTTGTAGTGGAGCTCCATATAAGCAGGCCGGCTGAACCCTTCAGTTCAGTTATGTTCTGGCCTGTAAATAAACAAGAGCTGTTTGAAGAATCGCTGTGTCGTCTGATATATTCACCCACAATTTAACACAATAATAAAAAGTCCCCAGTGAGTTGAGAGTAGTGGGCCAATAGCGCATTAGCACCAACAGACTCGCCTCCGCAGCATTTGTGAGGTTTGCTGCTGACAGTAACACCCACCCACATCCAAAAGCCTTTCCCTGTTTCACACTGTGCTGGTCCCGTGGGTTACCCGAGAGGCAAGGTCCAAGTCCGGTCCGTGGTCAAAGGTGCAATGTGGAGGCAGTCCGTAGAAGCTGAAGCTGGGTGCAGGGCAGGGAGTCGGGTGAAGTCAGGAACAGGCATGCAAGCAGGGAGCCAGGGCGTGTCAGGAGCTCAGGCAAGAACTAGCAACCAACAACACTGATCCCGCAACTTGGGGCTGGGGCTGGCCGGCTTTTATCTGCCCCAGTGCATAGGGCTGCCCCGATCCTCTGGTGACTCGCCTCTCCTGGCCTGGAGGCGAGTACTCCTCCTGTGGGAACGTAGTTCCCTCCGCCTCTCTGCCCTGAGCCTCTGCAGCTCAGGAGAGGCTGAGGGTCACCGGACCCAGAGGCAACCTCAGCTTCCCCTGACAGGGCTGAGAATGAAGCACCTGCAGGCAATGGGTCTTCCATCACCTCAGGACCCAGAGCAGACTCAGCTGATGCCTGCACCTGAGGACCCAGCACAGGTGAGGACCCTTCAGGCTCAGGCCCCAGCCCCGGCTCAGCTGGTTCTGGAGGCGGGGAATCCTGTGCAGGCTGGGATCCCTCCGATTCAGCATCCGAGTCCGAATCCCAGGCCATCACCCACACTTTGTGCCACTGTTAACCCACACCTGAGGCTGCGGAGAGGGGAGTGTGATGCATGCCATGATCTGACAGATTCCAACCACACAGGTTTTTTAAGGCACTGATCACTTGAGGAGGCGAAGGATCTTTCTTTCACAAGTTGAGACTTTGCAGCCGGTTGCAAAAGGTGCTGGAGCCGAGAGGTGGAGCTGTTTGCCCAAGGCTAGGAGAAATTGCACAATTTGAAGCAGGGAAAGGCTTCGGGTGGCCACAGAGCAAAGGGTGGATTTCTGAACCTCACCAAACAAGTCCAGCTAGTCGAGGTTAATGATTGGCTGCAGAGACAACCATGGCGGTGCTCAAGATCGTCGCGCCTGTCCTCATCGCTGTCCTCGCTTTCTATGCCTATACCTGGGAAAGCTTCTCCGAAGGTAAGCCAAGGGAGAAGGGTTGCCTCTTCTGAATCGTGGCCTTCATCCTCTCTTGCACATAAATGCCTCTGCTGTTTGCACATAGCATGTTTGCACATAGCATGCTAGCGACACCAGACAAGCACCTTCGCTCTGCTCTTGTTGCATACTCTCTAACATTTATCCGATGAAAATAGGGACCACCTGTTCCATAATAATAATAATGATGATAACAACAACAAAGAAGTTACTATTTATACCTCACCCACCCAGCTTCCAACAGATATGAAAATATAATAAAACATTGACAAACTTCCCTATACAGGGCTACCTTCAGATGGCTCTGGGCTCGGATCACTACCCTCCAACATTTCTCCGAAGGAAATAGGGAAGTCCTAAGGAAAAGCGGGACATTCAGGGATCAGATCAGAAACCGGGAGAGCTTCTGTAAATATGGGATTGTCCCTGGAAAATAGGGAAGCTTGGAGGGTCTGTTGTTGGCACTTGCTAAAAACTTTTTTTGTTTAGATAACCCTATCCAGATGCATAGAACCTGGCCCATGCTTTACATTAGTGTTTTAAATTATTATTATTATTATTATTATTATTATTATTATTATTATTATTAATTAATTAATTAATTAATTCTCCCTTCACCCTAAGGTTCCAGAGCGGGTTACAACAAAACACAACTTTAAAAACAGTTGAATTACAATCACTGGGGGGAAAGGTGGATCCTAAAGACACAGGTGCCAGGGGAAAGAGGTGTGTCTTTAGCATTTGCTGAAAGCTGTATAACGAAAGTGCATCTCTGTGAAGTGGGAGTTCTGCAGCTTAGAGGCCACCACAGAAAAGACCCTCCCTTGGGCTGCCCCCACCCCTGAGACTCTGGGGTAATGATCATTTATTCTGATTTAATTTCTGAACGTTTTAAAGAATTGCTTTCATCAACTTTGTTGTTTCGTAATGGTGTCGATGTTGTGTTACAATCCAGCCGTATATTGATCTTGTGAAATAAAATCAATTACTAGGGAGGAGGCAGTAATACTTCTAAATCTCCATTGCTGGAAGCCACCAGACAGGAGAGTGCTGCTGCACTCAGATCCTGCTCGTGGGCTTCCCTTTGGGACATTTAGTCGGCCACTGCAAGAAAAGGATAGTTTGGATAGCTCAGTTGGCTGATAATACCAAGGCTGCAGGTTCAATCACCATATGAGGACAGCTGCATATCCCAGCATTGTAGGGGGTTGGACAAGATCAGGCATCTCCAATCTCGGCCCTCCAGATGTTTGGGGACTACAATTCCCATCATCCCTGACCACTGGTCCTGTTAGCTAGGGATGATGGGAGTTGTAGTCCCAAAACATCTGGAGGGCCAAGTTTGGGGATGCCTGGACTAGATGATCCTAAGGGTCTTTTCCAACTCTGTGATTCTGTGACTGCATGGGGGCCCCTTTGGCCAGACTCTCCTCCTCTCCTTACGTTTCTGTTCTTACAAACTTCAGTGCAAAACATCTGGATCGCGGGCGGCTGATGTTGACCATCTCCTTCTCTGTCTCCAGAAATGGTGCAAGGGAAACGTGTCCTGGTGACGGGGTCAAGCACAGGGATAGGGGAACAAATGGCCTATGAGTTCGCCTGGATGGGGGCCCATTTGATGCTGACAGCGAGGAATGAGACACGCCTCCAGAAGGTAAGGTGTTAATCCCTTGACCCCAATGTAGTTAATCTCAGGTTCCTTGATTCCAATAGTCTTAGTTTGGCTACAACCCTTAGCCTCCCCTCCCCCCTCAAAAATACCCCCCCCCATCTCTTCCTTCCTCATCTGGCCCTCCTTCTGACCAAGCTCCCCTCCCACAAGAATCCGTTGTTCCATAATGGAAACCGGTTTAGTTTAGCCATGCCCTGATGGTGACCATTGGCTTGTGGGAACATGGAGGCTTTTCCCCCGATGGCACCGGCATTATGGAACGCCCTCCTTGCTCTAAGGCATTGGACTAGATGACTCTTGGGGTCTCTTCTAACTCTATAATTCTGTGATTTTATGACTCACCACCACTACTGCTATTCTAATGGTTTTTAAAGACACACTTGTTTCCGATCGTCTGTTTCCGATTCCCCTGAACTTGAAGTTCCTGATCCAACTGTTTTTATTTTGATTTTTTAAAATTATGGTGCTTTTAAACTGGCTCACTGTATAATAAATTTTGTGGCTGTTTTTTACTGCTCAGATAGGATTGTTTTATTGTGCGTTGTAGTATTTTAAAGTGGATTTTATACTTGAAAACCGCTTAGAAGCCATTTTTAAGTTCCCTATCTATTTTTATATGTTTTCTCTTTTTTGCATAGTGTCAGAGCTGCCCTAGGTCCCAGCTCACAAAGGACCAACGCCAGTTCGTTGTTATATAAAACAGTCTTTATTGAAGCTCAGTTCCGCTTTCACAGCCGCGGCGCGCAGCTCTACGTCTCAAACTCTAGACCGCCGAAGCTCCGTCTGAATCTCCTCCCCCCAGACACCAGTTTAAGACTCTAGCCTTGCTCCACCTCTTCCTTTGCTCTCTTCTCCTCTGGGCCCGCCTGTCCGCTGGGGTCTCGCCTCTCCTAGACTCTTCTGACGCTGAGTCTCCTGAGTCCTCCCCCTCCCTCCGGTGGGCTTTAGGACCTGGTTCCCAATCCGGGTTTCCTGCTGTGCCGCGCGCCTGTACATTCGAACTTGGCGCGCGCACCCAGCCGGCCACCTTCCTCCTGACCGTTACACTGCTCCTGTCACTGCTTCCCCCTTCGGGGAGGCTAGCTGCACCTGACTCTCCCTCCGTTCCCTCACTCTGCGATGGAGGCGTGGCCACCCCTGACTCATCTTCTCTCCCTGCTGGAGGAGAAGCTGGCCCTGATACATGTGACTCTTCCCCCTCACTATGCTCTGGTGGAGGAGCTGGTCCTGCTCTCCCGCTGCTGCTTTGGGAGTCCCCGCTGGCCCCTTGCTTCTGGTGTGTCCCCCCTGGGACCCCCCTTGCCCTGGCCATCGGCGCCCCCCTCTGGGAATCTTCTGATTCGCTGGAGAGACTCATGGAATCTCCCGGGCCACTTTCATACTCCCCTACGCTGCCCTCAGATTCTTCCCCTTCGCTCTCCATTTCCTCTCTCCCCTGTGCCTCTGCTCCTGAGCCCCTGACACATAGTTTTTCCTATTTTATAATTTAGAATGACTTCCCTTCTTCTCTTTAAATGGTTCAGTTTGCATGCTATAGATCCCTGCATATTTCACATAAACTAAGCCATCCAGTACAGTGGTACCTTGGGTTAAGAATTTAATTTGTTCCGGAGGTCCGTTCTTAACCTGAAACTGTTCTTAACCTGAGACACCACTTTAGCTAATGAGGCCTTCGGCTGCCACTGCGCCGCCGGAACACGATTTCTGTTTTCATCATGAAGCAAAGTTCTTAACCCGAGGTACTATTTCTGGGTTAGCGGAGTCTGTAACCTGAAGCGTCTGTAACCCGAGGTACCACTGTATTCCATTTTTACAGCCATCAAAACTTATTTACACTGTTGAATTTATCTTAAAGCTGTGAACCTTTTCAAGTGTATTGAGTAATTCACTTAATAATTCAATAAACATTTCCCAATCTTCTTTAAACGTATACTCTTCTTGTTCTCTTATTCTATAAGTTAAGTCTGCAAGCTGCACACATTCCATCAGTTTAAGTTGCCAGTCTTCTTTAGTTGGGGCCTCGCTCGTTTTCCATTTATTTGTTTCCTCCAGGTAGTCCAGAATTGTCTGAAACTGGGAGCCGCCTCTGCTTCGTACGTCGTTTCAGATATGAGTGACTTGGCTTCTGCCCGGAATGTTGTGGAAGAAACCAAGAAGGTCTTGGGTAAAGATGGAGGGCCAGTCTCTAGCCAGTCTTGGAGGGGTGGCAACTGTTCTTCCAGTTCCCAAAAGGCTGCCACACAAGCTGCCTGAGGAGCAGGCAAAGGGCTCCTTGACCCTTTCATCTTGAAGGGAACAGCTCCAAAGGCATTTTGCCCTTCTGCCCTGGGACACCACAGCTATTGGCCTTGTCTGCCTGCATCTTGGCAAAGATCTGCCCAGAGATCTTTTGATGAAGGATGGTATATCATCATCATCATCAAACCTTCTATTGGCATCACATACAAACACCCATAGCAAATCAATACAGAATTACCGCCTTCCCAGTGACACAAAACATTTGTCAAATGAAAGAGGCAAAGCAGTCTAGCATTACATCTCTAGGTCTCCAGGGAGATCAGACGTCTGCAATGTGTTTCAACGACAAAAAAACAGATAAAGATATTTAGCCACTAACCTGGTGAGCTGCTGATTATTCCCCAATAATAGAAAATGTATGACCTCTAACTCTGGTTTCCATTTGGGGATGCAGAGTTGATCTAGGAACTGCTGGTGGAGATCAACATATAGTTTACATTTAAGAACCATATGCGTAAGAGTTTCCATCTGATGGTCTTCACATGGGCAAATTCTTTCTCCTTCCACCATTCCTGAGAACCTTCCCCAAAGGTTGTTTGAAGGATTTGAATTAAAACTGGCCAGGAAGGGTGGGAGGGAGGGAGGGAGAAGGAAGGAAGGAAGGAAGGAAGGAAGGAAGGAAGGAAGGAAGGAAGGAAGGAAGGGGGTTGACCAGCATCTCCCAACCTGATTGGCCTTCCAGATAATTTGGACAGCAACTCCCATCAGCCCCAGTCATTTGAGATTAATAGATTTTGACTTGTTTCCAATTTCTCATTGATTGGGTGTATCTTCCAGCTCTATCATTCTGTGAAAGCTGGTGTCACCGGATTACGTTCATCAGTTTTGTTGACTCAGTTAACCTAAATAGTTTGAAGTGGGTTTTGAATACATAGTTACCATTTTGAATGTCATTGCGTTACTATCTTCCTTACTGGTTTGCGCAAATCACGCTTCTGAATAATGCTTTTTATTGGGTAAGGAGAAAAAAGTTTGGGAAACACTGTCTTAATGCAAGCCTAACCAAATTTCTTCTTGCGTTCCTATCAGCCAGCATTGCTGCATGCTGCTGGGGTGGGCAGGAGTTGGTGTCCAAAACATTGAGAGGGCACCAGGCTTGCGAAGGCTGGTATCAGAGAATTGTAAGGTTGGGAGGGACCCCAAGGGTCATCTAGCCCAACCCCCTGAAACGAAGGAACCGCAACTAAATCATGAAAGGACTGAGCTCAGCACAGGCTGATTCTCAAGGACAGCCTATAGGTTGACATGAGAAGAGGCTGAGCTCCATCCATCTCCAAATATGGTTGTTGCTCTCTCTCTGTCTTCCACTCAGGGTCTCTGCGCTCTTTTCCCTTGCAGGGGGGCTTGATCTGCTAGTTCTGAATCATGTCGGTGGAAAAATCGGTTTTGGCCCGTACCAAGGAGACATGGAATCTGTGATCAGCTCCATGACGGTCAACTTCTTCAGCTACGTCCAGGTCACCGTGTCAGCCCTGAGCATGTTGCAAGAGTCCCGTGGCAACATCATCGTGGTATCGTCTATAAGCGGTATGGGCAGGCGACTGGAGGCCCCCCAGCCTAAGTGATCTCAGGAGGTCCAAACTCTCTGAGCACAATTCAAAGTGCTGGTGCTGACCTTTAAAGCCCTAAATGGCCTCGGCCCAGTATACCTGAAGGAGCGTCTCCACCCCCATCATTCAGCACGGACACTGAGGTCAAGCTCCGAGGGCCTTCTGGTGGTTCCCTTGCTATGAGAAGCCAAGTTACAGGGAACCAGGCAGAGGGCCTTCTCGGTAGTGGCGCCCGCCCTGTGGAACGCCCTCCCATCAGATGTCAAGGAAATAAACAACTATCTGACTTTTAGATGACATCTGAAGGCAGCCCTGTTTAGGGAAGCTAGGTCCTTCTAGGGCTCCTGCATCTAAATTTCCCAATCCCCTGTTAGTTAATTTATTGGAGAGCACTCACACCCCATTCTTCTGCTGAAAAAAACATGAGGGAGAGAAAATCCTTTCTGTCACCGCTTTCTCCATGTCAGTTGTACAAACCTCTATCACGTTGCCCCCTTACTTGCCTCTCCTCTAAACTAAAAAGTCCCAAAGGCTGCAACGTTCCCTCAGAGGGGCAGTCGCTCCATCCCCTTAACCCCTTTGGTTTCTGGAGAAATAGATTCTGCAACCTTCCAAGTAGGAATATGCTCCTGTTTTCTCTCAGGCCGCCTTCCAGCCCCTTTCTCCGTTCCATATGCCGCCAGCAAAGCTGCGCTGGAAGGATTCTACAGCTCCTTGCGGACAGAGCTGCGCCTTCGGGAAATCAACACGCCCATCACGGTTGCCGTGTTGGGGTACATTGACACAGGTAAGCGGCCCCAGGTAGGGCAGCCGCTTAGTAGGGCTGGGTGATAATCCGCTGTTCAACATTGTGATAGATCACCAGTGTTGTAAGAATTCTGAGGTCTCAAATGTAAAATAAATGTTCATAAATGTTCAAGGCAAACACATACATACGTATATAAACCACGTGTCTGAAATAGTACAGGAGAACAATCCTGAAGCCATTTTGACACTCCCAATGACCAAATATGCGTCTGCAGTAAGGGAGGAAAATGGGGGAAGCCTTCCCATTGTCTTTTTGCTTGCAAATCCTGTCTTAAAGGTGTATTTGTGTATGAATAAGGTTAGTCTGTGACCTGTATTCAGGAACTAAAGCATGAACCATCACAAAAGAAAGGCCAGACTGCCCCCAGGTAATGCAAACAGTGACCATTCTCAGGTATCCTGGCAGACAGGCTTTCTGCTGTAGACTGCCTACTTCTGTGATGGATGGATGCTGTTTTAGGGGGATGGTCTTGGGCAACAGGGTGGCCAATTTCAAAAGTCTATACAGTGGTACCTCTAGATGCGAACGGGATCTGTTCCGGAGCCCCGTTAGCATCTAGAAGCAAACGTAACCCGCAACGCACATCTGCGCACGCACGCACGCGTCGCTTTTTGCTGCTTCTGCGCGTGCGCGTGACGTCATTTTGAGAATCTGCGCATGCACAAGCGGCGAAACCTGGAAGTAAACCGCTCCGTTACTTCCGGGTTGCTGCGGAGCACAACTCGAACGCGCTCATCCCAAAGCACATTTAACCCGAGGTATGACTGTATAAGGGTTTGCACACCATTGTTCAGGGTTCTCCTCCCTCCTGCGTGTGGTGGGTGGGGACCCTGTTGCAACAGTTCCTTGAATAAAGATCAGGCTTACTAGCCGCTTTGCTTCTCAATATTCTCTGGTTGGCCACTGCTATTTTCTCCTACCGATAGGGAACCCACTTAAGGACTCTGTACGGGCCCCTGGATACCCCATAAAAGGAGCAGTTTTTTCTTATAACACCAGCTAAACATCGTGATATACAGGCAGGGAACATGCCCAGCCCTACCGGAAGATGCTGCTGGGGAGTTGCACTTGAGACCTTCTCCATGCAAGGGAGATTCTCTGCCACCAAATCATAACCTTTCCCCTAAAACTAAATCAAGGTTGTAGTCCTCTCTTTTGGGGGGGGAACCATAAGGACTAGAATCAGCAGCAGCAAGGTAGACAGACCAGCAGCAGTTTCCTAGGTCCTGGGCTGCCTGGTGCCCTTTCCACACTGACTTGCCTTCCATACTCTTTTCCCGCAGACACAGCTGTGAGGTCGGTAGAAGGCAAGATGTCCCTGAAGGCAAGTTCGAAAGAGCTCTGCGCCCAGGCCATCGTGAGGGGCGGCGTCATGAGGGTGAGGGAAGTTTTCTTTCCTTACTGGCTCACGAAACCTGTGCTGCTCCTCAGAGATTGGCTGCCAGGAGTCGTGGACCAGATCATTGGCAACAGCTACGTTCTGGAGAAAATCCTCTGAGAATTATTTGTGGGATGAACGGAAAAGCTACGAGTTCCGGTGCTGCAAATTATCGGTGGCTGCTTCCCGGTGCATTTCTCAATCTCTCTCTCTTGAATACCCAACAGTATTTTAAGTGCAAATCTCTCCTAATAAACACATTTTTGCGTGCAGTTCTAACTCACATATGCATTTCCTTTAATATATGCATCAATTTTTATGGTGTTCTTATTTTTTTGCATAACCAAACAACATATGGTTTCAGGGAAGGGATCTTCCCAAGCTTACCTGGAGATGCCAGGGACTGAACTTACGGTAACTTCGGCACGCAAAGCTCTACCACTGAGCTGTGCCCCTCCCCTAAAAATGAAGTAAGATCCTAGTCCTCATTGTTCTAAACAAATAGCAGATTTAAATAGGAATCTGCCTTACACCAAGTCAGGGCCATCAGCCCTGTCTGGAGATTCAACCCCAAGAGCTCCTGCATGCAGAGGAGATGGTCTGCCACTGAGCTGCTCCCTTCCCCTGAAAATGAAGTAAGTTTCTAGTCCTCATGGCTCTCATTTAGAGCAGATTTCAAAAGGCACCGGCCTTATGCTGAGCTGCAGCCCTTCCCGTATCCTTTGTTGTTGTTTTTTTGTTTAGTCGTTTAGTCGTGTCGGACTCTTCGTGACCCCATGGACCAGAACACGCCAGGCACTCCTGTCTTCCACTGCCTCCCGCAGTTTGGTCAAACCCATGCTGGTAGCTTCGAGAACACTGTCCAACCATCTCGTCCTCTGTCGTCCCCTTCTCCTTGTGCCCTCCATCTTTCCCAACATCAGGGTCTTTTCCAGGGAGTCTTCTCTTCTCATGAGGTGGCCAAAGTATTGGAGTCTCAACTTCAGGACCTGTCCTTCCAGTGAGCACTCAGGGCCAATTTCCTTAAGAATGGATGCGTTTGATCTTCTTGCAGTCCATGGGACTCTCAAGAGTCTCCTCCAGCACCATAATTCAAAAGCATCAATTCTTCGGCGATCAGCCTTCTTTATGGTCCAGCTCTCACTTCCATACATCACTACTGGGAAAACCATGGCTTTAACTATACGGACCTTTGTTGGCAAAGTGATGTCTCTGCTTTTTAAGATGCTGTCTAGGTTGGCCATCGCCTTTCTCCCAAGGATCAGGCGTCTTTTAATTTCATGACTGCTGTCACCATCTGCAGTGATCTCCCCTATCCTAGTAATTTCCAAACAGAGGTCTCCAGCTGTTTTTTCAGACTACAAATCCCATCACCCCCAACCGCTGGTCCTGCTAGCTAGGGATGATGGGAATTGTAGTACCGCCATATCCTTTTGAAAAAGAGCATTTGGAGGCATACCCTCCCGCTAAGGCAGAAAGATTTCTCCCCTCACCCGGCTACCGGTAGCCATTTCCTCTCTGCCAGATCCGCAGCAGAGGCCACACCCCGGGAAGCAGTGTGCACCGGAGGTTTCTTTTTAATTCACACAGCATCTCCCCGTACACAAAAGTTGTTTAGGCCCCCGTCGGTTGAGAATCAGGACCCGGGTTTTCATTGTCGTCCTTCTCCTCGTCTTTGCTGCCTCTGAACTTGGCCAGCACAGGCGTGTTGAAAGCGGACGTGGGGCTGGATGAGCTCTGGGAAGATGTGGCGGCGTTGCTGGCAGCGGCCCTGGAAAGAGAGAAAACATGGCAAGCGGTGAGGCTGGTCCGTCTGTGCCCCCCACTCCCCCCGGTAGGTTGACGCTGCAAAGAAAGCTAAAGAGCATAAAGGACATAAGGAGAAACTCGCTGGATCAGGCCAGTGGACTGTCTAGTCCAGCCTCCTGCTCTCGCAGGGACCAAATGCCCCCAGGAATTCAAGAATCAGGGTAGACTGCCCCTAGACCTGGAGGTTCCAGGAGAGCATAAGGAGAACCCGGCTGCTGTGGCAGGGCAGTGGCCCGTCTGGTCCAGCATCCTGTTCCCACAGTGGCCAACCAGGTGCCCCCAAGGGGAGCCCACTGGCAGGACCCGAGTGCAAACTTGATGTTTGAAGATGGTCCAGAAAGTGGCCACAATTATTTTAATGTCATTTGTACATTGCAAAAATAGCATAATAAATTTGCAATGATCTCTACAACATATGATACATTATTAATGGTCAGTGTACAAGTCCTTGGTTTAAATAAACCAAGTGGAGTGGATTAAATAAAAATAGCAAGTGGAAACAGGACAGAACTGCTCGGCTCTGTTTTGTTTAAAGTTTCCTATCTTTTTAAAAATTATTTTTTGGCCGCAATCTTGAACTGTGCTGTTAAACTGGGGAGTGCCTTTCCAGGTGATAAAATCAAATGTAGCATGCAAGAGACTGAAGAGGACAAAATTCTCTCTCTTGCGTAGATTGGCCATGGGAGAGGGGCTTTTTAGCTGTGATTCCTGAATTGCAGGGGGCTGGATTGGATGACCTTTGGGTGCATTCCAACTCTACAGTTCTATGATTCTACAAACCTCTGGAAGAAGAAGAAGAAGAAGAGTTTGGATTTGATATCCCGCCTTTCACTCCCTTTAAGGAGTCTCAAAGCGGCTAACATTCTCCTTTCCCTTCCTCCCCCACAACAAACACTCTGTGGGGTGAGTGGGGCTGAGAGACTTCAGAGAAGTGTGACTGGCCCAAGGTCACCCAGCAGCTGCAAGTGGAGGAGTGGGGAAGCGAACCCGGTTCACCAGATTACGAGACTACTGCTCTTAACCACTACACCACACTGGCTCTCAGTTCAGCCACACGTTCAGGCCTCGTGAGGAACCATTGAAGTTTGCCTCCAGGAAACCACTGGCCCATTTTCGAACCCCTTCCCTGGAATAAAATGCCCCCCCCTTCCGTGTGTGTGTGTATTTTCCCCATGAGAACAAAAGGTGTGACGCCAGGTCTCAGAAGGGTTCCTGCACCTTGGGAAACTGGTGTATTTCAGCCTGCTGACAGAGGTGCTCCCCAGGAACGAAGGGCGGAAACCGCCGGGGTTCAGCATCACAGGGCGTAGGTCCACCATGCTGTCGGAGGAGAGACAAAATGGGGATTAGACTCAGGATGACATTGGGAAGGGAAAAGATTGTGAAAAGGATGCTGAGATCATGGGAGGTGAGGTCTCCTTGCTCTGGACACCTCCCTGATGTGAGTAAATCGAGGGAAGTAATAGTACTGCTCTATTCTGCTTTGGTCAGACCACACCATAGCTGTCAACTTACAGATTTGAAAATAAGGGACCAGCAGCCTCGAAAATAAGGGATCAGCAGCCAAAATAAGGGATTTTGCTTAGCTTATACAGAAATCTAGCACTCATGGAGCCATGCTGCTTTTGCTGCGACTGACTGTGTTTTGCAGGGGGGTGGACTAGATGATCCTAAGGGTCTACAACTCTGACCAAAGAAGAGGGGCAGACAAAACTGATGAACGACGTCCAGATGGCAAAGTTTACAGGCAGAATTAGAAACCAGGAAGAGGACCCCTTTAATAAAGAATGGGGAAAGTTTATCATTTAGTCAAAAAGCTATTGCCAAGAGTTACATACATTGGTAGGATTGACAGAAAACATGTAGTAAAAAATTGAACTATGGATGGACAAAGGATTTATAAAAAGAGAGTTAGGAAAGGGATGCAGAGGAGGAAATCACTACATTAAGATGCTGCGCTGGTTGGAGGGGATGCTAAGCAGCACGTTGGGGTTGCCTTCGTCCTGGCGCGAGGAGTTCCATCGTCCCTTCCCCGCCCGAGAGAGAGGGAGGGAGAGAGAGAGAGACCCTTGCCTGCACCGCCCGCGAGCCCGGCATGAGGCGGTTGCGCCGTGGCCGTGGCTGCTGAAGCTCCACCCTTCTGCGTCCCTCCCCATCCCCTCCTCTTCCTCCTCCCTCAGGCCGCCTCCTCAGCCGCCGCTTTACCGCCTCCAGCTTCCCCTGGCAGCGCGGCGGAAGTCTCGCGAGAGAGGGGCTGCCTGCCCGCCCGCCGCCACCCTGAGGGGGGAAAGGGAGAGACTGAGATGCAGCAGCTCATGCCAGCGCGCGCTCTCTCACAGCGGAGGACGCCGAGCCGCTGCTTCCCTCCCGAGCCGGGCGAGCATGAAACCCGGGAAATTTAAGGGACATCATCAATAAGGGACCGCAGCGGGACACGGCGCTGGGATAAGGGAGTTTCCCTCCAAATAAGGGACAGTTGACAGCTATGGACCACACCTGGAATACTGTTTCCAGTTCTGGGCACCACAATTTAAGAATGGTGTTGACAGGCCTCATGAGGAACAGTTGAGGGAGTTGATTACAATGTTCAAAACTCCCATTGCTCTAGGCGTGTTTTGCAACAAGGAATTTCATTAGCCCGAGCAGCTTCTGAGGTCTGAGCGCAGCGCTGCGCCTATTAATCCAGATGAAAACTGCAGCGTGGAAGGAAAGAAGAACCTTTTTCTACCTCCCCACTTCCAGCTACTCTCTGAAAACTGGAGAAGAGACCCTCTTAAGAATATCAGGGGGGTTGACAGGGGAAGGACTAGACCATGTGAAAAATGAACGTAATATTTTAGCTGCAGTTCATTCATTTTCAGCTTTGTATTCTTGCTATAAAAAAGGCATGCCTACACGTTTCGTTGTTGTGCCCATAACCTCGGTTTAAGGTGCCCTTTAGCTCCTAGCTTTCGTATCCCAGTTTCTAACACTGGTTGAGCAGGTTTAGCCTAGACAAAAGAAGACTAAGAGGAGATATGATAGGCCAGGGGTCAGCAAACTTTTTTAGCAGGGGGCCGGTCCACTGTCCCTCAGACCTTGTGGGGGGCCGGACTATATTTTTTGGGGGGAAATTGAACAAATTCCTTTGCCCCACAAATAACCCAGAGATGCATTTTAAATACAGTGGTACCTCTGGTTACGAACTTAATTCGTTCCAGAGGTCCGTTCTTAACCTGACACCATTCATAACCTGAGGTACCACTTTAGCTAATGGGGCCTCCCGCTGCTGCCGTGCCGCCAGCGCGCAATTTCTGTCCTCATCCTGAGGTAAAGTTCTTAACCCGAGGTACTACTTCCAGGATAGCGGAGTCTGTAACCTGAAGTGTTTGTAACCTGAGGTACCACTGTAAAAAGACACATTCTACTCATGTAAAAACATGCTGATTCCCAGACCGTCCATGGGCCAGATTTAGAAGGTGATTGGGCTGGATCCGGCCCCCAGGCCTTAGTTTGCCTACCCATGTGATAGGCCATCTTCAAATATCTGTCCCATGGAAGATGGAGCAAGCTTGTTTTCTTCTGCTCTGGAGGGCTAGCACCCAAACCAATGGCTTCAAATGGCCAGAAAGGAGATGGCAACAAAACTTTCTGATGGTAAGAGCCGCTTGGCAATGGGTCGGATTCCCTCGGAAGATGGTGGACCCTCCTTTGTTGGAGGTTGTAAAACAGAGGCAGGATGGCCACCTGTTGAGGATTTGTCAGCTGTGATTCCTGCGTTGCAGGAGGTCAGACGACTCTCAAGGTATCATCCATCTCTACTATGATTCTATGAATCAACACCACAAGCTAAAAAACTAAACCAGAATAAATATGCTACTGTTGTACCTGGGACATGTTGCAGACTACACCCCAGTACTTCCCCCCCCCCCAAAAAAAATGTTTAGGGGTACTCTCATTTTGACTCAAGAAAATCACCATGTTATAGTTCAAATCAAGGAAAATAAATACAGTAAATGGACAAAAGTACAGCGGACACTCGGGTTGCGAACGTGATCCGTGTGGGATGCACGTTCGCAACCCGCAGCGTTCACAACCTGTGTCTGCGCACACGCAGGTTGCGATTTGGCACTTCTGCGCATGTGCAAAGCGTGATTTAGCACTTCTGTGCATGCGCGACTGCCAAAACATGGAAGTAACCCATTCTGGTCCTTCTGGGTTTCGGTGGTCTGCAACCTGAAAAAATGCAACCTGAAGCGGCTGTAACCTGAGGCATGACTGTACAAAGATTCACAAAATGTTTATGGGTATGCGTACCCCGGCGTCCCCCCCAGAAAAAAGCACTTCCACACCCCAATACGAAACCAGACCGGAGTGGGGGGGGGCCAACCAGTGTGAATCCACCCTCTCCCCTCGCCTTCAAGCCCCTTGCACCTCTTTTGATTGACGGATGACATGCCTGCCCAGAGTTGCTTCAAGTCCACGTTGGATCCCATCGATCTCTCCATCTGCAAGGGGAGTGAAAAGTAAAATTAAAAAGCTTATTAAGAGCTGCAAGAAACTGTCCTCCTAAGAAATTATGACTGCTGCTGCCACCTCCCACCAGCAGCATTTGGGGGATAGATATTTCTGGGGAAAGATGCTGTGATCATGGGAGGGGAGGTCCCTTTGCTCATTCAGCCTGATGTGGAATGGCTGAAACGCTTTGGCATGTTCATTTTTTGTTCTGACTGCATTTATATTCCACTTTTCCTCTAAGGAGCTCAAGGTGTCTCACGTGAATCTCGTCCTTCTCATTTCACCCTCAAAACAACCCTGTGATGTAGTCGCCAGACAGTGACTGCTCCAAAAGCACCCAGTGAGAGCTTCATGGCTGAGTGGGCCTTGGAACCCTGGTCTCCCAGGTCCTAAAGGTAAAGGGACCCCTGACCATTAGGTCCAGTCATGACCGACTCTGGGGTTGCGGCGCTCATCTCGCTTTATTGGCCAAGGGAGCCGGCATACAGCTTCCAGGTTGTAGCCAGCATGACTAAGCCACTTCTGGAGAACCAGAGCAGCACATGGAAATGCCGTTTACCTTCCCGCCGGAGCGGTACCTATTTATCTACTTGCACTGGTGTGCTTTCGAACTGCTAGGTTGGCAGGAGCAGGGACCGAGCAACGGGAGCTCACCCTGTTGCGGGGATTCGAACCACCAACCTTCTGATCGGCAAGTCCTAGGCCCTGTGGTTTAACCCACAGCGCCACCCGCGTCCCTATCTTCACATAGACTGGCTAAATATGTTTTCCAGTCATGACAAAGAGGCAAGATTTCTTGATACCCTTAATGGTGTTGCTTAGAACAGCTGGTGTTTGAACCGAACAGGGAGGCGTTGCGGGGATTCGAACCACCAACCTTCTGATCGGCAAGCCCTAGGCTCTGTGGTTTAACCCACAGCGCCTCCCAGTTCCTAGTTCTCCTTTAATGCCCCCACAACAACCCTGCGAGGTAGGATAGGCTGAGAGAAACCAGCTGGAGCTCCCAGGCTCAAGGGCAGCCCCACAGACAGCACATTGCAGCAGTCCAGCCTTCGAGATTACCAAGGTCTCGAGACAGAAGAACAAACCTGCTTTGGGAAGGAACCAAAGACCTTCGGCATGGGGGGAACACCTGAGTCCAGAAGCTTGGTCTGGCTGGGGCTGAACCCCCCCAATGGAATAGGCCTCCTGGGCCTCATCTCTGATGGCCTCATTGCCGACGACCTCCAGGAAGCACTCTTGGCAGCTGCAACGGAGGAAAGCTCGTTTTATTTTATTTTATTTTATTTATCTATTTTAATAGGTTTTTTAAATTAAATTTTCTAAATTACATTTCAAAATATTCATTTAAACAACCTTAAATCCATGAGTTCCCTTCCTCTCTTTCAGTGGTTCATTTTGCATACCATGCAACCCTGCATATTTTGCATGAACTAAACCATTCAATAATCCATTGTTACATCTATCAAAACATATTTACACTGTTGAATTCATCTTGATGCTACCAGTGTTTTTAAATGAACACAGTTTCTACTCATATATTCCATAAACAATTTCCAGTCTTCTTTAAACATGCATTCTTCTTGTTCTCTTATTCTATATGTTAAATCTGCAAGCTGCACGTATTCCATCAGTTTAAGTTGCCAATCTTCTTTGGTTGGGACCTCGCTCGTTTTCCATTTGGGGGCTAACAAGACATGGGCTGCAGTAGCAGCATACATAAATAGTCTTTTTTGACACCTGGAAATTTCCCTCTGAATTACCCCCACAAAAAGACTATGTTATTGTTGTTTTTGGAAAGGTACTTTTGAACATTTTTTTTCAGTTCATTATATATCATTTCCCAATTTTTTTTTATCCTTTTACAAATCTACCACATATGATAAAACATATGCTCAACCTCGTTACATCTCCAGCACTTATCTGATTCGGACGTATACATTTTAGCAAGTCTACTCAGAGTTAAATACAATCTACAAATCATTTTCAGGTAATTATCCTTCAAAGAATAACATGCTGTGAAGCAAGGCTCGTTTTAAACCACAAAAAACGGACAAGTCCAGAAGGTGGAGGTTTTTAATCACAGATTGGATGGCCCTGTGAGAGGGATTGATGGAACCGATTGGGTGGATGGGATGAACGGGGTGGGGGGAGCACAGGGAGAAATTGGCTGGAGGGGCAAAACCCAGGAGGCGCCAAGGGAGAGAGCGAGGAAAACAGCCAGACTTACCACGAGCGTAGTCATTGACCTTCTCCATCTCGCGTTTCAGTTGCTCCACCTTTTCCTCCATTTCCATTTCCCCCAGCGAGTTGCTGTTGTTCACGTCTCCCTGAAGCATGGAAAAGAACTTGGCCTGGAAAAGAAGAGTGCAAAACGGGAAAGCTTGGCAGGTGCGCAGGTTTTGTGAGCCTGGAAACAGCTGCCTGCCTGAGGCGGTGAGACCCAGTAACACAGCAAACTGTGCTCCTTGAGATGGGAAGGTGATGTTAGTTCTGTTCTGAAATGTGTTGAAAAAGGAAACTCCCTGCAGTAAGAAAACCAGCGCATCAGGAAGGGGGTTCTGGCTAGATTGTGGCTAGCCAGTGTGGTGTAGTGGTTAAGAGCGGTAGTCTCGTAATCTGGGGAACCGGGTTCGCGTCTCCGCTCCTCCACATGCAGCTGCTGGGTGACCTTGGGCCAGTCACACTTCTTTGAAGTCTCTCAGCCCCACTCACCCCACAGAGTGTTTGTTGTGGGGGAGGAAGGGAAAGGAGAATGTTAGCCGCTTTGAGACTCCTTAAAGGGAGTGAAAGGCGGGATATCAAATCCAAACTCCTCTTCTTCTTCTTCTTCTTCTTCTTCTTCTTCTTCTTCTTCTTCTTCTTCTTCTTCTTCTTCTTCTTCTCCTCTCCCTGGTGTGCTAGGTTTCTATTCACAGGGAAATAGTTTCATATATTGATTTCAATTCAATGTTGAATTGAGACAGTAAGAGCTGTTCGACAGTGGAATTTGCTGCCAAGGAGTGTGGTGGAGTCTCCTTCTTTGGAGGTCTTTAAGCAGAGGCTTGACAACCATATGTCAGGAGTGCTCTGATGGTGTTTCCTGCTTGGCAGGGGGTTGGACTCAATGGCCCTTGTGGTCTCTTCCAACTCTATGATTCTATGATTCTATGATCCCACCTGCTTTCCTCCAAGGAGCTCAAGGAAGGCTCTGCCTCTCCTCATTGAATTCCCACAACAACCCTGTGAGGTGGGTTAGGCCAAGAGGCAGTTTGACTGGCTCAACGTCACACCCAGCGAGCTTCATGTCAGAGAGGGGATATGATCTCTGGTCTCCCATGTCCTAGTCCAATTCTCTAATCACTGCACCACGCTCGCTCTGTTTATGACCCACTTAACATTCTTTTTAAAATATCCAAACGGGGATAAGGAAAATGGTTAGGATGTGTGTTTGCTTGCTTGTTTAACGTGGAGGATGACAGTATTTAAGAATGTGACTTCCTCCTGCAGTGTGAAGTGGAACAGCCCTTTCTACCACATCCTCGTTCAGCTCCAGGCTTCAACTGAGTTTCATCAGCCTCAGTTATGAATTTCAGAAAGGTTGGCTCAGCCTTTGTGAGCACTGGCAGCCTCTAGATCATTGTTTCTCACCCTGTGGGTCCCCAGATGTTGTTGGACTACAACTCCCATCCTTCCTAGCCACCATGACCAGTGGTCAGGGGTGATGGGAGTTGTAGTCCAACAACATCTGGGGACTCACAGGTTGAGAACCGCTGCTCTAGATCAGTGTTCCAACCTTGGGCCTCCAGCTGTTTTTGGACTACAACTCCCATCATCCCTCGCTAGCAAGACCAGTGGTTAAGGATGATGGGAATTGTAGTCCAAAAACAGCTGGAGGCCCAAGGTTGGGGAACACTGCTCTAGATGGTGTGGGACCAAGACTACAACTCCCATCAGCCCCAGACATCTGGGACACGCCAGGTTGGGGAATGCTGGACTACTCAGTCTGGCTGATGGATCCTGGAAACAGAGAGGTATTTCCAGTCACTCTGGTCCTTTTAAAACTGGGGACAGCAGTGAGGAGATTGAGCTATGGACTTTACTTCAAAGGAGGCTAACAGCAGACTTATACACCCCTAGCTAATCACTGACTGATGTTAAAAGGCCCCTCCAGGCAAGTGCATTCTGAAACACGTCATCGGCACAGGAATAGCACATTAGCGATTGATTTATACCAGACCATCCACCCATCATTCCACTTTGTTAGCCGTTCAAGTGATGCTTCCCCAATGTTATTGCACAATTGCCATCTACAGGGGGTGCTCTTGCACTGTAAAGAAATAAAAAAAAAACAGGGGAAGGGGACACCTGGAACAGTTGTGGTGTAAAGGCCATATGCACGCCATATATTTAAAGGGCAAGCAATGCACGTGAAAAGCACATGACTTCCCGGAAGCTGTAGTCAGTTAAGGATGCTGGGAGTTGTAGCACTGTGCAGGGAGAACTACAGTTCCCAAATTCTACAGGAGTGGGGAGTCATGTGTGTTAAATGTGAGTCGAATGCGCTTTAAATGTGTGCCTTGGATCTGCCAAATGTTACAGGATTTCAGCTGAAAGTTACGGAACGTGCACCAAATGGAAACAAAGCCATGTGTCTGAGGACACATGGAGGAGGGTCATGCAGAATAGTGAAGGATTAGTAAAAGGTAAAGGTACCCCTGCCCGTATGGGCCAGTCTTGCCAGACTCTAGGGTTGTGCGCCCATCTCACTTAAGAGGCCAGGGGCCAGCGCTGTCCGAAGACACTTCCGGGTCACGTGGCCAGCGTGACAAGCTGCATCTGGCGAGCCAGCGCAACACACGGAACGCCGTTTACCTTCCCGCTGGTAAGCGGTCCCTATTTATCTACTTGCACCCAGGGGTGCTTTCGAACTGCTAGGTTGGCAGGCGCTGGGACCGAACGACGGGAGCGCACCCCGCCGCGGGGATTCGAACCGCCGACCTTTCGATCGGCAAGTCCTAGGCGCTGAGGCTTTAACCCACAGCGCCATCCGCGTCCCCAGTGAAGGATTATTGGGGAATAATAATAATAATAATAATAATAATAATAATAATAATTTATTATTTATACCCGCCCACCTGGCTGGGTTTCCCCAGCCACTCTGGGCGGCTCCCAACAGATTATTATTAATAATCATAAAAAGCAACAAAACATCAAACATTAAAAGCTTCCCTAAACAGGGCTGCCTTCAGATGTCTCCTAAATGTCAGATAGTTGTTTATTTCCTTGACATCTGATGGGAGGGCGTTCCACAGGGCGGGCGCCACCACCAAGAAGGCCCTCTGCCTGGTTCCCTGTAACCTCACTTCTCACAGTAAGGGAACTGCCAGAAGGCCCTCAGAGCTGGACCTCCGTGTCCAGGCTGAACAATGGGTGTGGAGATGCTCCTTCAGGTATACTGGGCCGAGGCTGTTTTGATTTATAACAAAATGAAAAAAATTTTTAAAAGAACATCCCCCCCCCAAAAAAAGAGGCATTCTTCTGGGTATGATACAGACAGAGGTAGCCAGGGGGCAGAAAAAGCAATTTATGTATGCAGTGCCTGTAGCTCAGGTTTTGTTAGCTCAGAAATGGAAGGTGGGAGAGGCTGCAAAGAGGGAGGGATGGCAGCTGGAAAATGGAATACACAGAACTAGCAGGCCTAACCAGCAGGGCAGGAGAACAAGAAGGTGTATAAAGAGGAATGGAAAACATTTGCAGAAAAACCATTGTAAGCAAACGAAAAAGCTATCAGAATTACTGTAAATTCAACGGTATAATTTAAATTAAGATATAATAGAGATGGGAAAACCAGATGGAGGAAATAGAACATGCAGTTCATAAGGAACCATGGAAGGAGAAGAAGGGAAGTTGATGGATGTACAGTGGTACCTCGGGTTAAGAACTTAATTCGTTCCAGAGGTCCGTTCTTAACCTGAAACTGTTCTCAACCTGAAGCACCACTTTAGCTAATGAGGCCTCCTGCTGTTGCCACACCGCCGGAGCACGATTTCTATTCTCATCCTGAAGCAAAGTTCTTAACCCGAGGTACTATTTCTGGGTTAGAGGAGTCTGTAGCCTGAAGCGAATGTAACCTGAAGTGTATGTAACCCAAGGTACCACTGTACATTTAATTGTGGGAAAATGTATACCTGAAAATTAAAATAATAATACAGTGGTACCTTGGGTTAAGTACTTAATTCGTTCCGGAGGTACGTTCTTAACCTGAAACTGTTCTTAACCTGAAGCACCACTTTAACTAATGGGGCCTCCTGCTGCCGCCGCGCCGCCAGAGCACGATTTCTGTTCTCATCCTGAAGCAAAGTTCTTAACCCAAGGTACTATTTCTGGATTAGTGGAGTCTGTAACCTGAAGCATATGTAACCTGAAGCATATGTAACCTGAGGTACCACTGTAATAAATAAATATTGTACTGATGGGTGGGGGAATGAAACTTCTACAGGTGGAAACCGTATTGAAAATGGGATTGTGTATAACCGCCCCAATACGATCATGAGCACAGATCACCATGAAAGCACAATAAAAGGGGCACCTTGCAAAATTAGGGTAGATGTATTACCCTGAGGAGGGACGCGGGTGGCGCTGTGGGTTAAACCACAGAGCCTAGGACCTGCCAATCAGAAGGTCGGAGGTTCGAATCCCTGCGACGGGGTGAGCTCCTGTTGCTCATTCCCTGCTCCTGCCAACCTAGCAGTTCGAAAGCACGTCAAAAGTGCAAGTAGATAAATAGGTACCACTCCGGCGGGAAGGTAAACGGCGTTTCCGTGCGCTGCTCTGGTTCGCCAGAAGCAGCTTAGTCATGCTGGCCACATGACCCAGAAGCTGTACGCCGGCTCCCTCGGTGAATAAAGCGAGATGAGCACCGCAACCCCAGAGTCGGCCACGACTGGACCTAATGGTCAGGGGTCCCTTTACCTTTACCTTATTACCCCGAGGCAGGAGGGTAGGTTTACTAGCCTAAGACTGCCACCTTTGCTCCTTTGCATGCACAGCAGCTTCTTCTGAAGATGCAAACAGGTATGTTTTGTCTCCATAAAAGCTTCCCTTGCAGATCCCTGCAGTTGCTCTCTGCCCCCCGCCCTGGCCAGCTCAGGTCCCTTAGAGAATCCCATCTCCCACTCACCTTCAGATATTGAGCCAAGCTGGCTCCCTCATTCTCCGCTTGCTTCCGCTTCCTCACCACCCGCTCACAGATTCCCGGGTTCTGTTCCATCTGGGCGAAAAGGTCCTGCAGGGATTTCTGGGTGTAGCTCACAGCCTGGTTGTCAAAGTCCTGGGGGGAGATCCGCTCGCAGAAGGAGATGAGGAGCGGGCACTCGTTGTCAAACTCGTCCAGGATCTCCATCCTGCACTCGGCCAAAAAAGGAGGAGGAGGAGGCAGAACACCAAGAGTTCAGGCAGAGCAATCCGTACAAAGAGGAGAAACCGAAACCTGTTGCATCATAGCGTTGCAAGGGACCGTGAGAGTCATCTAGTCCAACCCCCTTCAATGCCCAGTGTGGGGCTTGAACCCACAACCTGAGCCTCATGCTCTACTGACTGAGCTGTGATCCCATTTAGTGCAAAGCTCTGATTATTGGCTGGTGGCTGTCTGAGTGTTTCGCTGGGGTGAGGATCGATGGGGCGATGTAACAGTGCAAAGGAAGTATGATTGCTGAATGAAAAGCAGTATGAACTTCATGCAATGCAAACTGGCTAGGTTTTCTGGTTGTAAGTCGCTCTGAGTTGCCTTGGGCAAGATAATGCGACTCACAAATCCCCCTCCATGAGTTTGTCCCATACTCTTTTTTTAAAGTCACCCGACGCAGGTGGCGCTGTGGGTTAAACCACAGAGCCTAGGACTTGCTGATCAGAAGGTCGGCGGTTCGAATCCCCGCAACGGGTGTGCTCCCGTTGCTCGGTCCCTGCTCCTGCCCACCTAGCAGTTCGAAAGCACGTCAAAGTGCAAGTAGATAAATAGGTACCACTCTGGCGGGAAGGTAAATGGCGTTTCCATGCGCTGCTCTGGTTCTCCAGAGGCAGCTTAGTCATGCTGGCCACATGACCTGGAAGCTGTACGTCAGAAAAGCTTTTCTCTATCTGCTTTCTCAACACCATGCATAATTCAATAGACTTCTATATCCTGTCGCCTCTTTATTGCTTTTTCTCTAAATCCCAACCCCCCAAATAAATAAATAAATCAGCACCCCCACCCCCTGGCCAGGCCAGCCACATTGAGAGGAATCATCTCCTCGGGTCTGTTGTCACTCTGCCAAAACCCCTCAGGACCACCAGTCTGCGTTTAAAAGGGTCCAATACCTTTTGCAATCTGGCCACGGCAAATTGGACTTAACCCCCTAGCAGCTTCCAGATGCTTTGCACTACAACTCCCATCAGCCCACGTGGTGTTATGATGCTGGAGGCTGATGGGAGTTGTAGTCCAACCAAGTCTGGGGAGCAGCTTCTGAACTTCTGACATCCCAGGGTAAGCGCACTGAAGCAATGATGGTGTTGGGAAAGTACCTCTCGGCCCACTGAGAGCACCCCCCCCCCAAAAAAAAACCAGTAACCCAAATCTATTCCGCCCACGGAGCAAAGGTTTGCCAAATTGCAGAATCGTAGAGTTGGAAGAGACCCAGAGGGTCATCTAGCTCAACCCATTGCAGGATAAAATAAAAATGTCCAGATAAGGCCATTATCTAGAATCAAGACGCTCCAGGTACAAAATATTCTATAGCGAAACCCTGCTGAGCATTGTAAAAACTGTATTTAATTTTAAATTGCTGCAACGCACCCTGGGACCTGATGCTGAAGGGAGAGCAACAAATTAATAATAATAATAATAATAATAATAATAATAATAATAATAATAATAATAATAATAATAATAATAATAATAATAATGTGGTTCTGAATGGCGCTCGTTGAAACTCAGAGCAGCTCCGAGGAGGCGTGGCTTGCACACAGCCCCCGCTTAAACCCTGGCAAGTGGGCGGGCTCCTGTGCAACCCAAGGGGCGTGGCTTATCGTTCTTTTCCCGGGGAGGGGCGTGGCTTACTTTTTCCCCACGTGCGCTGCCTGGGTTGGTGCCTGGTGGGCGGCTGATGGGTGGGCGGCGCTGCCTGGCTTGCATCTGCCCGCCCCCGTCCTGCCCTCTCCGCCTCCTCCAGCAACAGCTGCTGCTCCTGCCCCGTCGGGCCGCCCCACATTGTGACACAGGCCTGGAGGAGCGGGGGGGGGGCTCTGCTCTCCATGTCGTCCGCTCCTCCTCACGTGCAGATCAGGCCCCCGGCCCCAGGGAAGGGGAGGTTGGAAGGGGACGGGAGGAGAATCAATGACCCCGACCCTCTCTTTTCTCCAGACGGAGAGGTGCCGGGGCTCCGGGAATGCAGCCGCAAAAGCGCCCGTGGGGCTTGTATGTGCGGACTGATCCTGCGCCCCGCCCCTTTCTCCTTTTTTGCAATCGGTAGAGAGGAGGCAAAATGCACTCTGCGTGTGCTCCGAGGCCGTCTCGCTGTAGGTTGAATCCCCAGTGGCGTTAACAGATAAGGCTGGGACTAGACCTTGCCTGAAACTGAGAGGTAAAGGTAAAGGGACCCCTAACCATTAGGTCCAGTAGTAGCCGACTCTGGGGTTGCAGCGCTCATCTCGCTTTATTGGCCGAGGGAGCCGGCGTACAGCTTCCGGGTCATGTGGCCAGCATGACTAAGCCGCTTCTGGCGAACCAGAGCAGCGCACGGAAACGCCGTTTACCTTCCCGCCGGAGCAGGACCTATTTATCTACTTGCACTTTGACGTGCTTTCAAACTGCTAGGTTGGCAGGAGCAGGGACCAAGCAACGGGAGCTCACCCCGTCACAGGGATTCGAACTGCCAACCTTCTGATCGGCAGGTCCTAGGCTCTGTGGTTTAACCCACAGCGCCACCCGCGTCCCTATTAACAGATAAGGCTGGGACTATCCCATGCCTGACACTGAGAGGAGATATGATAGCCATCTTCAAATATGCTGTCACTTGGAAGATGGAGCAAGTTTGTTTTCTCCTGCTCCGGAAGGTAGGATTCGAACCAATGGCTTGAGGTTACAAGAAAGGAGATTCCGACTAAACATCAGGAAGAGCTGTTCAGCAGTGGAACTGTCTCCCTTGGAAGGTCATGGATTCTCCTTCATTGCAGGTTTTCAAGCAGAGAAGAAGAAGAGTTTGGATTTGATATCCCGCCTTTCACTCCCTTTAAGGAGTCTCAAAGCGGCTAACATTCTCCTTTCCCTTCCTCCCCCACAACAAACACTCTGTGGGGTGAGTGGGGCTGAGAGACTTCAAAGAAGTGTGACTGGCCCAAGGTCACCCAGCAGCTGCATGTGGAGGAGCGGAGACGCGAACCCGGTTCCCCAGATTACGAGACTACCGCTCTTAACCACTACACCACACTGGCTCTCAGAGGTTGGATGGCCACCTGTCATGGATGCTTTAGCTAAGATTCCTGCATTGCAGGGGTTGGACTAGATGACCCCTGGGGTTCCCTTCCAACTCTACAATTCTATGATTCTGTGAAACCCTGGACTTGGAGAGCTGCTGCCAGCCAGAGTCTGCAGTGCTCGGCCAGATGGAATAACAGGCAACCGACTTATACCGAGTCATGCTTATTTAATTCAGTTGTGTCTTTTTTAGAACCATGAGGACTAGAATCTCCCATTTATTTTTAGGGGAAGGGCTGTAACTCAGCGGCGGAGCATCTGCCTTCCACGACAAAGGTCCCATGCGCAGCCCCAGCAGCATCTCTAGGTAGGGCTGGGAATCTCCCTTGCCTGAAACCCTGGAAAGCCGCTGTCAGTGTTAACAATACTGAGCTAGATGGACTGTGGTGTGACTGGGTTAAGGCGACTTACTGAGATAGAGAAAGGGTCGTGGCTCCATGGCAGATCAGGAGGGTCCCAGGTTCAAACTTGACAGGTTTTCAGATGGGACATTCCCAGTCCTACCTGGGGAGGCCATTTTGGCTAAACCTGAGGCCTTCTGGATGCAGAGCAGATGCTCTCCCACTGCACTCTGACCCTTCTTGTCCTCTCTGTGGCAGCAGGGCAGGCCAGCATCCCTCTGCAGGAGTTGGAAAAGGTATCTATGTCAAGGTGTGCCTTTCCTCTTATGCAGAAAAGAGGAAACAGGCTTTGATGCTCCACACGAACATAGGAAGAGTCTGCTGGATCAGGCCAATGGCCTTTCTAGTACAGTATCCTGTCCATACAGTGGCCAGGATGGTTAAGAAAGCCCAACAGAGACTCCATCTCCTCAGAGTACAGTGGTACCTCAGGTTAAGTACTTAATTAGTTCCGGAGGCCTGTCCTTAACCTAAAACTGTTCTTAATCTGAAGCACCACTTTAGCTAATGGGGCCTCCTGCTGTTGCCGCGCCGCCGGAGCACAATTTCTGTTCTCATCCTGAAGCAAAGTTCTTAACCCGAGGTACTATTTCTGGGTTAGCGGAGTCTGTATCCTGAAGCGTATGTAATCTGAAGCGTATGTAACCCGAGGTACCACTGTATTGTGGAAGAACGACATAAATCAACATTTGATGATCTCCTACCGGTCAACAATAGAAAGTGTCCTTTCATACTGCACCACGGTGTGGTACGCTGGTTTGACATCATCTGATAGGAAGTGCCTACAGAGGGTGATGAATACAGCACAAGATATTATGGGCTGCCCGTGAATCCGCTGGATGAAATAGCGAAAGAACGTTGTCTCAGGAGAGTTAGGAAAATTCTCAGGGATGATTCACACCCTGGCCGGCACTTTCTTGATCTCCTGCCCTCGGGCAGAAGATATAGAAGCATGATTAGTCGCACCAACAGGGTCAAGAACAGCTTCTATCCGAGGGCTGTTAGGCTGCTGAATGAAAAGATAACAACAGGGCAACTGACTTTCGGGTTTGGTCAGTAAACAAGGGGAATTAAGACTAAGAGAGAAGAGTGAGGGATGGTCGTGTCATCCCACTGTATACAAGTTGTACAAGTGACAGTAAAGTATTTCAATTTCCAACCAGATGCCTCCATGGGAAACCAACAAGCAGGACTCGAACACCAGAACACTCTCATTTCCTGTGGTTTCTGGCAACTGGGATTCAGAAGTGGTGCTGTCTCCAACCTTGGAGCCCGAGCACAGCCATCGCAGCTAGTAGCCCCCGATAGCCCTCTCCTCCATGAATTTGTCCAATCTTCTTTTAAAGCAATTCTGTGAGTCTAAAGGGATGCGGGTGGCGCTGTGGTCTAAACCACAGAGCCTAGGGCTTGCCAAGCAGAAGGTCAGCAGTTCGAATCCCCATGACAGGGTGAGCTCCCGTTGCTCGGTCCCTGCTCCTGCCCACCTAGCAGTTCGAAAGCACATCAAGTGCAAGTAGATAAATAGGTACCGCTCCAGCGGGAAGGTAAACAGTGTTTCCGTGTGCTGCTCTGGTTTGCCAGAAGTGGCGTAGTCCTGCTGGCCACATGACCTGGAAGCTGTCTGCGGACAAACGCCAGCTCCCTTGGCCTACAGAGCAAGATGAGCGTACAACCCCAGAGTCATCTGCGACTGGACCTAATGGTCAGGGGTACCTTTACCTATGAGTCTATAAGCCCCAAATGCTACAGCTTTTCTTCACAGGACAGTCAATCCCCTTCATCACTTGCATTTCCCTTTTCTAAACCTTTTCCAACTCTACGATATCCTTTTTGAGGCAAGGCACCCAGAACTGCAGCTACAACATAGATTTGTACGACAACCCTTTCATAACAGCAGTTTTATTTTCCAATTCCTTTCCTAAGGATAACCCCTAGCATGGAATTATTTTATTACTCAGGGTGGAGGCAGGAGCTCCCTTGTGGTAGAAGACTCCATTCACAAACACACACACCCTGCCCCAGTTTGTTTGTTCATTCATTTATTTATTATTCGCACATTTAAAGGATTTCAGGGAATCACCCACCCACCAGCACACCTTCATAAAAAATCACACAAAACAATCCTCCTAAATTTGCAGCAGCAAACAAACTCAGCACGAAGCTTTCTTTTAAGCCGGGTCTCCGATAGCTCCCCTGCTTGAGGAGCCTTTTGAACTGGGTTGCCAGTTCATCACTTGCAGAATTTGCTGGTATCCAGGTTCTTGTAATCCTTGTTGTACGGAACCCCCGCAAAACAGATGGCGGCGCTGCGGTCACAATTACAGATGAAAGCCTCACACTCGTTATTCTTTTCTGGAGAAAGAAGATTTGGGAGAAGACGGGGGAATCAGGAGTTCAGGTGCGCTTGAGCCCAGGCAACCCACCCTCTCCCTTTTAGGAAAGTAAATACTGCCCACGACCTTCTGAGGACACAGTCCTCAAATACCTTTGAAACTGCCAGAGTTTAGGTCGGTTACCAGTGGACTTCTGAGTTTGATTCAAAGTGGTAGAACGAGCATATAATGTCGTAAGTGGCTTGGGACACAAGTTAACCAAACGAGTCCCTTCCCCAATAACAACCATCAGCAGGTGAGGTCTCGGTGGCAGTGCCTCTGCCATGAGGGGTTGCTGACCCACCTCCCCCCAGCAGGGCCTTTTCAGTGGTGGCTCCATGTTTGTGGAATGCCCTCCCTCTGGTGAGGATGCAGCTGCCTCCCTCATTACTGACTTTCAAGGAGAATTTAAAAAGATTCCTGTTCCCCCAAGTGCGCTGGGTGGTTGAAGAATATTGCTCCTGGCAACCGAGAGATCACTGGATGAGAAAATGTTTTAAACTGTTTTTAGAATGTTTGGAAGCATGGGTGTAGCCAGCAGGGTGCAGAGGGAGCAGCTGCCCCCCATCAAATAAATAAAAATACTTAACTAACTGACCAATTGCATCGTTCCCCCTGAAATAAATTCTGGCTATGCCCATATTTGGGAGAGAGAATGGATGGATGTGTTTGCTATTGGGCTCCTTTGGGAGGAAGTGCAGAATATAAATTGAATGAATGAATGAACGAGAACTTAAGAAAAGCTTGCTGAATCAGACCAATGGCCCATCTGGTCCACCATCCTGCTCTCACAGTGGCCAGAAGCATCACTGCCTCTAACTGTGAAGGCAGAGCATAGCCAGTAGAGCTAATAGCCATTTATAGCCTCCTCCATGAATTTGCATGTTTTAAAGGTTGGTGGCTGTTATTGTCTCCTGCAGGGGGGAGGGCGTTCCATAGATTAACTATGTGTTGCATGAACAGCTGCTTCCTTTTAGGTGTCCTGGATCTTCAACAGTGGTTCCACTAATCCACACAAACCCTTCAGCCTGAAATTGCCCTCATTCGCTCACTCTCTTTGTAAGGCAGATCCAGTTGACCTAAACGCTTGCACACCAGTGTCTCTGTATCGTCCTCACATATTTTCCGACCACATCTGATTTGTAATCATAGGACTAAACCAGTTTCCCAAACTTGGGTCTCCAGCTGTTTTTTTGGACTACAACTCCCATCATCCCTGGCTAGCAGGACCAGTGGCCAGGGATGATGGGAATTGTAGTCCATAAGCAGCTGGAGACCCAAGTTTGAGAAGCCTTGGCATAAACCTTTTAACTATACCAGGCATTAGGAAACGGGCCTTTCAGGTGTTGCTGGATTCCAACTCCCATCAGCCAGAGCAGGCATGATGGGAGTTGTAGTTCAGCCATGTGTCGAGGGCACCAGCTTGGGGGAAGGTGCCCTTTCAAGCCTGGGACCAGATCCAAGGTTATAGAATCATAGAATTGTAGAGTTGGTAGAAGGGACCCCAGGGGTCTTCTATTCCAACCCTCCAACAATGCAGGAATTGTATCTGAAGAATCCCTGAGAAGTGGCCATCCAAGCTATGTTTCAAAACCTCAAGTGAAAGAGAGTCTGTTCCACTTGTGGGGAAGAAAGTGTGTGCATTATCAACTGTGCCAGAGCCTCTGCTAAGCATGGCATATGAAGTGCGTTTACCTGCACAGGTGATTTCGGTGCCAGAGCAGGTGTAGGAGTAGGTCTTTGTGTAAGGATTGTCCAGGATGAAAGTGCAGTCCGGGTGCTTCTTGGCTGCGGAATAGCAGTTGTCGTGGATTTGGCAGCAGCTGCTCAGGAAACAGAAAGGAAAAGGAAAAGATTCAGAATGGTTCTCCCGGCGCCTGACACAAATTCAGAAAGCTTTCTTGCCGGAAGAAACCAAGCTCTCTACCTAATCCAGTGAGTGGCAAGGCATCCGGAAGAATAAGAAATCAAGACAACAAACTTTTTATAAAAGAATGGAAATGGCTTGCTGAATATTTACAGATAAATTGTAAACAGATAAGAACATTGGCAGGATTATTGTAATCACCTGCAGTTTTATAAGTGTATATATTTGAAGCAGATAAATAAATGAGCAAATTAAGTTAATTTCAGATATGCAGAAGATACTAAAAATAAATTTAAAGAACTACAGAAAGAGGGGGGAAGGAAGTCAAGTTTTGAAACGTTAAAATGGTCGTAAAATTAGTGAAATGTATAAACCTGTAGAGCATCAATATATATATATATTTAAAAAGAGTGAGTGCAAGGTAGGTTCTTCCCAGAAAATGGCCTTCTGCAACCGAATGCCTTTCAGGTGCTTTGACTACAACTCCCATCAAGCTGCGCTGGCCAGGCCTGATGGGAGTTGTAGTCCAAAACATTTGGAAGCCAGGCAGCTGAGGAAGTTTGCTCCAGCGGGACCTACCTCATCTCAAAAACACAATGAGAATACACAATGGTGAGCGGAGGGTTTGAGTGCTTTAAGAAAGATGGCTGCTTACGTGTCCAGGGCATCAATTGGCGTCCCGCTGCCCCCCAAACCACAGTAGCAGCCGTAGTTGTTGTAATCCCTGAGGGGGTCACTGGTTGGCATGGTGCATTTGATCATGTTACGGAATTGCCACAGGTTCCGGAGGACAGAAGCATGGGCAGTGCCCACTAGGAAACAAAGCGACACACATTCACACAAAAACTTCTCAGAGGACGGTGCATGCTCAGAGAGCCTTTCGAAAGCTCCTGTGAGTACGTATCTTTCTTTGGATTTAGGTAGTTTCCCACCTCTATAATGGCTGTATGTTTAAGTTTGCATTTCAGTTCCTTTTTTGTTTTTTGTTTATTTCCAAAACCGAAAAAAAAATTACAAACATCAAATTCAACATCCATATTCATTTTCTAACATTACATAATTCACTAAATTAAAGTATACCTAATTACTCTAAGCTTCTCTTTGCTGTATACAAATACAACACAGTTAGAAATTTTATGTTAAAGCTTTTATATTATAAATAATATTTCAAATTCCCCTATACCCCCGTTCCCCTTCACCCATGTGTGATCTCAATTTTTTTTAACTTCTTCCGTCTTGTGTTGTTATAATTTAATCATTGTTCAATTGATTCTTTTATTATTTCCTTGCTAACCCCTGCATGTTTTACACATTATCGCATTTCAGTTCCTTTGCTCTTTAAAGTGTATTTATTTCAGTTCCTTTGCTCTTTAAAATGCATTTATTATTCCAGTGGCTTGAACTCACCACCCTGAAGCTAAGGGTCTTATGCTCTACTGACTGAGCTGTCCAAGCCATGAACAATGCCGGAAACAAACTAAATATTTCTGCCTGAACCCTGGGCATGCAGGGTTGCAATGGACATGCAGAGTTGCGACAGGCATACTCCTTGGAAAAGCACAGGACTCTGCTGAGCTTGTGCAGCAGGAGCAATGGAAGGGCCCAGACATGCTCAAGGTCAGGCTTCCTCAACCTCGGCCCTCCAGATGTTTTTGGCCTACAACTCCCATGATCCCTAGCTAGCAGGACCAGTGGTCAGGGATGATGGGAATTGTAGTCTCAAAACATCTGGAGGGCCGAGGTTGAGGAAGCCTGCTCAAGGCAGAGACTCACTGGAAAGAGAGAGGGCCAGAGCAGGAACTCATACAGAGATGTGGCTTACAGTTTGGGCTTCTAGGAGCTCTTTGGCAGATTTAACGCATCACATTACTTCAACTGCCCCCAGCATGCTAGAGCTGTGCTTCCCAGCTAGCTAAGCAAGAAGGGAAGGCATGCAACGCTGGAACAAAAGAGAAAACTTTGGAGCATGGGCGTAGCAGAGGGGTGGGTACATGGGGTGCAGCTGCACCCCTAAAACAATAAAAATAAATAACTGACCAATCGCATTGCAGATAGCTCAGTTCTGCAGCCCAAAAAAAGTCCTGCCCCCCCCCCCCATAAATCCTGGATACACCCATGCTTCAAGAGGTACACAGAACAACATTCATAGGCCAGGGTGCTTTAAATATTATAAAACTCTTGCTCGGGGCAAATTGTATCCAATGATTTCAAAGAAAAGCAAGAAAACTTGTCTTCAAGACCACCTCAAAAACATTTTTAGAAATTTCCCCCATGAAGGGGCTTGTGCAATATTACAGAGATTAGATCACACACAGCTGTTTACACTCCAAATACTTGTGATTGCAATATTTCACTTGCAAAAAAATGGGGAGTTCCAAAGTGGAAGGAGGAAGGAGCCACCAAGAAGACTTTTTTTTTTGCTTTTTAAAGGCACCCATTGTCTGAACCAGACATGCAGATGGTTTCCTCTAAATTCACAAGTTTATTGAACCACCCAAATGGGGGGGGGGGGGACCAACCCTAAAACCCCCACCTTTCCAGGCCGATCAGAAGGCATCTGCAAAGCAAGGAATTCGCAACTTCACTGGGTTGCAACTCACCTGATGCCAGGAGAACTAGGAGGGCGAGGTTCATTTCGTCAGGCGTTCAAGTCCTAGTGGCCGTCCTTCACTTCCCTGCATCTTTATACCCTGCCCTCCCCTTGGCACCTGGATCCGAGATAAGAGTGCCCTGTTTACCTTTCTATAAGCATCCTTCTTCCGTTAGAGGTTGACCGGGGTGGTGGCTTGAGTGTCAAGCAAGGCCAATGGAAAAGCAGCCGTTTCCCTTTCCAATACACAGCTTAGCCTTTGCTAGAGAGGAATCTCGTTTCAAAAACACCCTTTTAAAAACATAACCCTGGTGGTTTTTCCACCACCCTGCACTCTACGTGGGGCTAATTTTGAAGGTGACCCGGGAACTACAACTAATCCAGAATGCGGCCGCTAGACTGGTGACTGGGAGCGGACGCTGAGACCACATAACACCGGTCTTGAAAGACCTACACTGGCTCCCAGTACGTTTCCGAGCACCATTCAAAGTGCTGGTGCTGACCTTTAAAGCCCTAAACGGCCTCGGTCCTGTATACCTGAAGGAGCGTCTCCACCCCCATCGTTCAGCCCGGACACTGAGGTCCCGCTCCAAGGGCCTTCTGGCGGTTCCCTCACTGTGAGAAGCCAAGTTACAGGGAACCAGGCAGAGGGCCTTCTCGGTAGTGGCACCCAACCTGTGGAACCCCCTCCCATCAGATGTCAAAGAGAAGAACTACCAGATTTTTAGAAGACATCTGAAGGCAGCCCTGTATAGGGAAGTTTTTAATGTTTAACAGACTACTATATTTTAATGCTTTGTTGGAAGCTGCCCAGAGTGGCTGGGGAAACCCAGCCAGATGGGCAGGGTATAAATAATAAATTCTATTTTATTCACCACTTGATTCAAGCTGGGACTCAACCCACATAGCCAGTTTTTGGTGCCAGGACTAATCTTGGAAGGAATAGCAAAGGAGAACAGTCGCTGGATGCAAAACAGCTTAAATTAGGATCCCCGGGCAACAGGCAAAGCAAATCCCAAATTCCTCCTGCCCCAGGTTGTCTGTTTTAGACAAGGGCCAGGTTGCCCCTGCCAGCCTCCCACAGTTGTTTTGGACTACAACTCCCATCAGACCCAGGCCAGGAGAGTCATATGCTGCTGAGAGTTAATAGTGCGAAACCTCTGGAGGGTACCAGGCTGGAGAAAGGCTAGCTAATTCTGTCAGCACCCTGACTGATCGAAGGATGTTTCCTAACCTAAGTGGAGGTGCCAGGATTGAACAAGAGAGCCCTCCCAACTGATGGAAGGCACTGATGGTGTCAGGCAATCATCATCATCATTTTATTATTTGTACCCCGCCCATCTGACTGGGTTGCCCTAACCACTCTGGGTGGCTAGAGAAGGATGGTCTGTTCAGTCTCTCCAAGGCCTCATTACAAGTGGGTACACGTGTTCAACCATTCACCACCGTCTTGGAACCTACAATCAAAAAGCAAGGCCTTGATGCCACCATGGGCTGCCCACTTGGCACTGACCTGTGACGGGGCCTTTTCGGTGGTGGTTCCCCAGTTCTGGAATGCTCTCTTTGGTGAGGTCTGCATGCCTGTCTCATTACTGACATTCAGGATGGATTTGAAAACCTCTTTTTGCCCAGGCATTTGATGGCTGATATGCACTGTTTCTGGAAACTCTTGAGATCATAGAATGAGGTGCTTTAATGTTTTAAGAATGCTCTATTTTTTAAAAAAAAATGTTTTACTATGGCTGCGTTTGCCACGCTGGACTCCTTCAGAAAGAAGGGTGGCATATCCATTGAATAAATGAATGAATGATAGAAATGTAAAAGGTAAAGGTAAAGGTACCCCGACTCTAACCACTATTCCACGCTGGCTCTCATTGGCCTTGGCTGCGACAAAAGCAACCCCAAGATGGCTTGGGTGCTTTGCAAGCACTACAGACACACACACACACACACACACACACACACACAGCACTTAAGCTGCATTCTGCTGGCTAATGACACCTGTGCAAATGGAAATCATTCGTAAATTGATTGTGCGAAAATCAACAGGTGCCCCCCCCCCCCACATTACCACTGTGCCAGGCTAAAAGGGAAGGAGAAACGGCTGTTTTTAAAACGCCTCCGATTGGGCAACTCACTCCAGCTTAGGGTCAACAGCAGACCCACCACGTGGCTATTCCTCAGTTCCAAGAATGTCCTCGTTTCCCAGTACTAAACAGCACATCAGCTCGAGTGGCCAGGAGGGCCTGCTCTCAGGACATTGGCGGCTGCCCAGATTTCCAAGACGTAACAGGACACTGGCAGCAATCCAGTTCCAGTCCATCTACAGACCCCAAGCCCTGGGAGAGCAGCACTTGCGAAGGAGCAGGCTGGCTCAAGGGTTTGTTGTGGGGAGGCTGAAATGAATGCCTATTGATTTCAATGGGGCGGAATATTTTCATTTATTAAATTGGTGTACCACCCTCCAACCACAAGGCAGTTCACGACATAAAAATACAAAACGACAGAAAATGCAAAACGAAAAGCAACCAGTAACACACACACCCACACCCAAATCACTGGGTGACCTTGGGAGCCAGTCACTCTCCTCTCCACAGGGATGTTGTGAGAATAAATGGGGTTTTGCCTTTTAATACAGTGTTTCTGCTTTGAAATATGCTGGTCATCAAAGAGGGAGGCCTTGAGTTGGGAAACCGCAGCCCTCCAACTTCCATCAGCTCCAGCCAGCATGGCCAGTGGTCAGGGATAACTGAAGCTCACAAGTTCCCACTTTGTGATGGATTCTTCTGCTTCTTGGCTTTCTTCAGGGTTTGGAGTCTCAGGCAGAAAATATCAAATGCCATTGGACCATCGCCACCACACCACAACATAGGAACTTAACGAGGCTGCCTGTTACCTGCCAGATCACTGATCCATCTAGCTGAGTGCTGCCTACACTGGCTGGCAGTGGGTCTCCAGGGCTTCAGACAGGGGACACTGAAGGCGCTGCCAGGGCCAAAATTGGGGCCTTCTGCATGCAAGGCAGGTGCTCTGCATCTGAGTCACAACCCTTCCCCTCATCCTTTATAGGTTTCTAGACGCTCAGGAACAAAGTGGAACATGCTTTACACTGAAGGAGATCATTGGTTCGTCTAGTTCAGTGATGTCAACACTGGCTGGCAGCAGCTTTCCTGGGTTTCAGACCTATTCCCAGCTCTACCTGGAGGTGTCAGATTGGAGCAGGAACCTTCCTCAGGCACTCCGCCACTGAACGATGGCCCTTTCCAAACAGGAACACAGGAAGCTGCCCTATGCTGAGGTAGGCCACTGGCCTATTGAGCTTACACTGACTGGCAGCAGCTCTCCAGAATTTCAAGCAGGAGTTTACCTGGAGATGCTGGGGATCAAACTGGGAACTTTCTGTATGCAGAGGAGATGTTTTGCCACTGAGCCACACCCCAACAGCTCGTTCTCCCTGCAGGGAGATTTCTAGATGCAAACTCCACACACATCCATGGCAGCGTTCGCCCACTTCCAAACCACACCAACAAAGCCAAAAGCCGTTTTCAAATAATTTATTAGGAATTTAAAACTGAAAATCTGGAAAAAGGGGTTACAGGTATGGAGAGAGAACATTGACGTATAATAAAACTGGCTTAATAAAAACCACAGCTTTATTTTTTTTCTCTTAAAAAAAAAAAGATCAGACACAGCAGCAGTAGCTCCCCCCCCCCCCCCAAATCACAGGCCCTCCCACCCCCTGACACCTGGGCTGTTGCCAAGAGAGTCGCAATGCAAACTCCGGATCTTGGTGGCGCCGCAGGTAAGGGACGTGGTCGGAGAAGCAGCTCAGCGCGTGTACCGAGGGGGGAGGCACGGCTGTGTGTGTCCCCCCACCCCCTCTGCAGCCCCCCAAGGCTGAAGACTCGAGAATAAAAATAAACCCAATAAACCGCGGCTGCACTTTCGCTTCTCTTTTTTTTAAAAAAGGACATACAGACTCGTCTCAGTAACAAAAATTATTGCTTTGTGTTTCCAGTACTAATTCGCTAAGTTATCCCACCCCACCCCCCACTCCTTCCCTCTCCACCCCACCCCCGCCCCGCAAAAAAAGAAGAAAAAGAATAAAAAAAGAGAACTCTCCCAATATTTATGACCTGCTTCAGGTGGGGACTTGGGGTTTGAGGACAAGGCAGCAAGGACATCACCCCAAAGAGAGGGCGGGGGGCATGAGGCAGAGAGAAAGAGAGAGAACAGAAAGGGGTGGCTGACGCTGATGAGCAGCCAAAAGGCTTCACACCTGGACTGTTCCACTTCAGGATGCCGGGGGGGGGGGGCTGCCTTATACAGAGTCAGATGGCTGAGTCCATCTCCTCAGTATTGCCTAAACTGACTGGCAGTGGCTCTCCAGTGTTTGAGGCAGGGGTCTCCCCCAGTCTTGCCCGGAGATGCCATTGGGGGCAGAACCTGGGACCTTCTGCATGCAAAGTGCTCTGCCAGTGACCTAGGGCCCTTCTTTTGACAAGGTGCTAGTCCACATGGTTCCGAGTTAAATAGCAGCATAGGAAGCTGCCTTATACCAAGTCATGCCATTGGTTCGTCTAGCTCAGTACTGTCCCTCCTAGCCAAGGATTGAACCTCTGCATGCAAAGTGGATGCTTCTGCCGCTTGGGTTTGGAGGTTCCAGTTAAGGAAATCTTCCCTAGTGACATGAAACCAGCAGGTGAAGGAGGGCTGGGGTACATCACAAAGCATGGCACACTGGTTTTCTATATGCATGAGAATGTATGAAGAGCCCTGCCGATGGATCAGGCCCAAAGGCTCATCTAGTCTGGCCTCTTTGTTCTCACAGTAGAGCCAAACGCCCCAAAGAACCTAGGAATTTAGATAAGACTGCCTCTGGACCTGGAGGCTCCATAAGAACACAAGAAGAGCCCTGCTGGATCACAGATCTGGTCCAGCCTCCTGCCCTCACAGTGGCCATCCAGGTGCCTCTTTGGGGAAGCCGGCAGGCAGAACCTGACCACAAGAATAACTCTCCTCACCTGCATTCACTGCTTCCAACAGTGGAGGTAAAACACAGCAGGTAATAGTCATTGACAGCTTTATCCTCCATGGAGTCTCTCCCCCCCCTCCCGATAAAGCAGCATTAAAACATGCACTCTGAAGTGAGTGCAGGGATAAGGGACATCTGTTTCCCTTCAGATGTTGCTGGACTCAAACTCTGAACAGCCTCTGCAGGCTGCATGAAATTTAAGCTGATCCTGGCCAAACGGGTTCTGCAGGCTTCTGATAATTTCAAAAACCTGCTGGACCGAAGTTGTTACAGCAGGACAAAGGACCCCCCCCCCCCCCCGGAAATGATGCCGGCTCTTTTCTGCTACTTTCAATGCTGTTTGAAAAATGGTCACTAGTCACCAGTCTTGAGGAAGCAAAGATCCTGTTTTGGGTGGTGTTGTGTGTCCAGACTTCCACAACCTGGTGTTCTCTGCATTTCTTTTGGACGAAAATTGCCATCAGCCTCCAGCCAGCATGGGCATGCTCGAGTAGATGCCATGGTCGTATTGGCCAAGGGCTGACGCAGCCCAAAACATCTGGAGGGCACCAGGTTGGGGAAGGCTGGATTTGTCTCTTGCTCATAGGGGCTAAGTTTGAGGAAAGGCGCTAAAAAAATTATTATTATTATTATTATTATTATTATTTGACTTAAGATGAAGCTGTGTTTTATTTTCCCTGGGCATAAGTGTCAGACTGCATCTTAAGAAAAGGCTCAGACAAGGTCTTTGGTTCAAGTTTAAACAGATTTCAGACCCAGCCCCGGAAGAGGAAAATTTAAGCTCCCCCCCTCCGCAACAAAAGGGTATTGATTTATTGCAACTGGAAATTCTCACCCATGAAGTATTGCATTACACATGTAAAGAGGAAATGGAGCCTGCAACTAAGTATGCACACACCAAGAGGAAGCTGCAAGCAAGGGATGGATGGAATGCTGCTTGAAACAGAGTCAGACCCTTAGTCCATGTAGCTCAGTATTGTCCGCACTGACAGGCAGAGGCTCTCAATGGTTTGGGACAGGAGCCTTAGTTCTACTTGGCAATGGTGGGGGGGGGGGATTGGACCCGAGACCATCTGCATGCAAAGCAGATGCTCTCTACCACGGCCCTTACCCAAACTGCACATTTGCCACACCTGCACGATGTGGAGGCGTCTTTTAACGTTGTCTAAACAATGCAATGGGCAGAGAGACCCTCTCCTGGTTGGCTGTGTGGGAGAAAGGGGCCAGGACAGAGGAACCTGAGACAAGTGGGATTTTGCACATCCCCCCCAAACACATATAGATAGATTTCCTCTTGCCACCTCAAAGAGGCTCAGCAGATCCCACAGCTTCCTTCCTTGCCAAAGTGGCAATTCCTTGAAGGGTGGGCCCAAGGCATTTCCGTCCCCGCAAAATGTAGATGACACAACACCCATCCACACCATTCCCTACATGCAATCGATCCAGAAGGAAGGTCCCTGGCACAAGCCTCCCTGAAAGGAACAGCAGCTGTGAAAGAGCCCTTCAGTCAGTAGACAGAACGCAGTGGCTAGTGCCTGTGCTGTCACGAACTATGGTACTCTTGCACAGATGCCATTCGTTTCAATGGAGGTTGCATGGGAGATCATCACACTGGACTGATAGCTCCATTGATAGGCGTGCGGGGAGAGGGAGTGGGCGCCACTGGGATCTTCCCCTTCGGGCACCAAAATGTTCTCTTATTGAAAGGCTGAAGCAGAGAGGCAGGGACATGGCTGCAGCATGTCTGAATCCTTTCGCGTCACACACTTTCGCTCTCTGGAGGAGGTCTCACACGGGTCGGATCTGCCTGCTTCCCACCTTAGTGATGCCCAAAATCCATTGGAAAGGCCACATCTAGATCTGGACTGAGCCACAGCTTCCCTCTGCGGGAGCACTGGTTCCCAAAAATGGGCATTTGGGGGTGGGAATTTAAGTATGGTAGTCAGAAGCAACCCAAAAGCCCACTCTGGGGCAGCAACTCACCACACAGAATGTCACAGACAAAGAAGCTGCCTTGCACAAGTCAGTTCATCGGTCATCTAGCTTATTCCTGTCTACACAGACCCCAAGGTATGAACCTGGGACCTTCTGCACCTAAAGCAGGCACTCTGTGCCTCTGAGCTACGGCCCGTCCTCGTGGTAGCGAGAAGAGCAGGGAAGGAAGAGTCCCGCAAAAAGGCAAGTAGCTTGAAAATGAGGCGTGCGGGTGAGGCATGCAAATGTCGCCTAGGAAGTGGATAGCCAGCGTAGCTGCTCTTGGGCTTGAACTCCCAGCAGCCCCACCTGCCAGCCAGGACAGAGAGCATGACTGGCTATGCCTGTTCCAAAGGGAGACACTTATCACAGTTTTCAGCCTCACCCTGGCTGTGTACAGTCATACCTCTTGTTACGTTCAGTTCAGGTTATGTCTTTTCAGGTTGTGTCCGGCAGCGACCCGGAAGGGTTACTTCCGGGTTTCACCGCTTGTGCATGAACAGAAGCGGCGAATCGCGACCCGCACGTGTGCGCAGATGCGGGTTGCGTTCCTTTCAGGTTGCGAACGGGGCTCCGGAACGGATCCAGTTTACAACCAGAGGTACCACTGTAGTAGCAAATCTTGACAGAAGGTGTGCGGAAGACAAAGAAAGGCCCCCACGAGATGAGTCGAAGGAAGATGCAGAGGGCCATGTGCAAGGAGAAATGGATGGGGATTTAACTTTCTGCTTCAAAGAGAGCACTGAATGTGTGCAGAGTGGCCCTTCCCTTTCCACTTCCACCACAGGAGGCAAACTTTGCTCACCTCGCCCCTGACAGGAAGACGGGTTTCCCAGTGGGGTCAGTCTCAGCAAAATTAGCTGTGATCCTTGCATTGCAGGGGGTTGGACTACAGTAGATGACCCTTCGGGGCCCTTCCAGCCCTACAAGTCTATGATTCAAATGCGCCTTTCTTAAGAACAAACGGTATCCTGGCATAGTAAAACAGGGTGGGGGATCCAGAGCTTATCCCCCCCCCCAAACTCACAGGATCCCTGAGAACCTTTCTACTGGTGCAGATCTTGGGCCACATTCACACCATACCAGTTAAAACCACTCGAAACAGCCATGAATTCCCCCGCCCCTACAAAATAATAATAATCCTGGGAACCACAGTTTGTTTTGGTGCTGAGACCTTCCCTCCCCTTCACAATTCGCCTGGGAAGAGGGGATTGATGGTTCGAGTACTCTGAGAGCTGTAGCTCTGGGGAGGTAACAGGGGGTTATCTTAACAATTCTCCGCGCCCTTTGACAAACTGCAGCCCCCAGGATTCAATGTGCTTTCGATGTATGGTATGGATGTGGTCTTTACTCAGAAATAATGCCCATTGGGTTTGATGGCTGGGTTTAGGAGGGTGTGGGATCACAGCCTAAGTCTCTCTCACTAGCAAAACACACAAACACACACACTTTTTTTGCCTGAATCACCACCCACCTTTACAGTAAAAAGTGAGGGAGATGGGTGGGGGGCGCGAACAGACGCCCTCGACACCCCCGCCCTCCCGGCAAGCTATTGCCCACCCTCTTGGCAGGAAGCAGTAAATATTGGGAGAGTTACATCCACCCAAAGCGTCAACAGAGACCAGCAGTGGTGGCTGAAGAAGCCCTTTTCTAAAGCGGGCGCTGGCACCGTCATGAGAGGGGGGCACGACGCCCGCATGCTGAGCCTGGCGCAAGCCGCTCAGCAGCGCCCCCTCCACACCAGATGATGCAAGTAGCTCTCACCCAACTCTTTCCAAACCCGCCCTCCCCCCTGTCCCCCCCAACACCCCCGAAGCGCCCTCCTCCTCCTCCTGCTCCCCACCCCACCAGACTCCCAGAGGTCTTAAAATCTTATACAGTAAAAGGTATAAAAAAGGGGGAGGGAAAAGAGGTTCGTCACGGTCCAACTGGAGAGAGTATTGCTCACGTTTTCGGCATCAAGAGGCCCAGAATGAGAAGAGGAAAAAGAAAGGAAGCTTAAGAAACCCAGAGTTTGCTTGGTGCACAACAAGGCGGAAGACCGCCCTGCAATATTTACATATGATACAGGAAAGAGCGAAGGGAAGGGGGCGGAGAACAAAATAACAATAATAAAAACCCACAGAAACCTAAAATCTAGGGGAGGGGAAAGGAGAGGAGGGGGGAATTCAGTCATCAGGAATAGTGTTTTCTTCTTCTTCTTAGTCCACTTAGCAAAATATACAGTTCATTATTCGTTCCACAGCAATTGCCTTCTGCTAATTCGACACGTTTCTCAAAGCCTCACCTTGATAGAAAGAAAAGGTTTCTTTTTTTACAAAAAAAGAGAGAGACCGAGAGAAAGAGAATCTGCCCGATGCAGCGACATCTCCCTGCTCTCTGCCCACCCTTCGGAACTGCCTTCACTTGACATCGCAATGCGTCCTTTCCAAGATAACCTTTTGCTTTCTCATGACCGAGTCCTGTTCCTTCCTCCTGCCCTGCCCACCCCCCAAAATATATATTTATATAATATATATCTAAAAACAAAACAAAACAAAAAGATTTCAAAGCCAAATAAAAATATTCCTCAATAAAAGCTACCCCCTACTCACAATCACAAAAAATAAAATAAAATCCAAATTCATAAAAACGGTTCTTCTGAGAGGCTCTGCAAAAGAGCAAAAAGAACCACCACAACGAAAAAACAATGACAATGAGAGGACTGACTTCACACCTCCACGGTCCTCCTCCCCCAGCACCCCCCTCTCCCTCCCCTCCCCCCCCAAAAAAGATTAAAAAATAAAAGCTAACAAGCTAACAAAATAAATAAAAGAAGAATTGTCGGGGTGGAGGGTTTGGGGAGAAGTGTAAACGGTCAGCGGTTATTAGTAAGAAGAGGAGACAAGATCTCCTTGCGTTCAAATCCAGTGCTCAAGATCTGGTCAATGGAGAGGTCAGGGCAGGCCGGGAGAAGCCCAGCAAACAGCCACGAGTGTGCAGTTTTATTTACTAAAAATGAAATCTTGGCTCATCCCTCAAGTGTTGCCGGATCCTCCAGGTCGCTTGTCCTTGGTTTGCTCACTGGGGAATCTGCAAGAACAAAGGGTGTGGGGAGATGGAAATTATGGAATGATCGTGCAAGGTTAGCCTCCCCAGAATTTTGCATTCACAGCTGTCTCAAGAGTGTGCAGGCACACCTTCTCGTAGAATCTTACAGTGGTTAAAAGGTAAAGGTAAAGGATCCCTGGATGGTTAAATCCAGTCAAAGGCGACTACGGGGTTGCAGCGTTCATCTCGCTTTCAGGCCGGGGGAGCTGGTGTTTGTCCACAGACAGCTTTCCAGGTCATGTGGCCAGCAGGACAAAACCACTTCTGGCTCAACGGGACACTATGACATAAGCCAGAGTGCACGGAAACGCCGTTTACCTTCCCGCCACAGGAGTACCTATTTATCTACTTGCGCTGGTGTGCTTTCAAGCTGCTAGGTTGGCAGCAGCTGGGACAGAGCAACGAGAGCTCACTCTGTCACAGGGATTTGAACCGCCAATCTTCCAGTCAGCAAGCCCAAGAGACTCAGTGGTTTAGACCACAGCGCCACCCGCCTAGAGCTGAAAGGCACTCCCCAAAGCTAATCTGGTCCAACCCCTTGCAATGCAGGAATCACAGCTAAATAATCCTTTACAATGCCCAACATAATACTAGACTCCACAATGGGAACATCCCACGAGAGACAAATGGAAGGGCTTTTTCTCACACAGCCAAGCATCTGTGTCAAGTCAATGGGCGTGCCTTTCCCCTCATGAAGAAAAGAGGAGGCAGGCTCTGAACATAAGAAGAGCCTGCCAATGGCTCACGCAGTCCAACCTCCTGTTTTCACAGTGGCCAACCAGATGGCTGTAAGAGCCCCACAAACAGGACACAAGTGCTAAAGCATCTCTCTCTCGCACACAGAGTGGTTTCCAGCAACTGGGATTCAGGAGCATTGCTGCCTCAGACTACGGAGGCAGAGCACAGCCATCACGGCTATTAGCCGCTGAAAGCATGAATTCGCCCGATCCTCTGTTACAGCCAGAAGATGCAGAGAACCATCCTAGGTCTTACCACTTGACTTCAAAGCACAGATAGGCATCTGTGGGAGGAGGCATCCCCTCTAATATCTTGGACTATGGCCACTTCACCCTACAGTTCAACTCAGAGTTCTAAAACTGTCTTCAAGGACAGACCTATTGAAGCCGAGTCCCCATTGGCCATCTTACCTCCTCCTTCCTTGGTCCTCAGCTTCAGTGGTAACCATTAGTAAACGCTGTTGCAATCAAAGGTCCCTTCAAAACAATGACATGACATTGATTGGACATTATCTGCAGAGCTTTGAACACTCACAATGTACCATATTTTGTGAGTGGGTGTGGGTGTACTATATCAGGTTAAACTGCAAGGTGACCTTATCCCCACATGTGCCATCTTGACTGCTTCAATCTGCAGAACTGACACTGTTACAGGTGCCACAAAATTCTCGTTCCACATTTGTAAGGAATGGAACTTTCAGTGTGGCAGCACTTTGGAACTCCCTTGCCTATTGACATCCAGCAGGCAGGTGCCTCATTTTGTACTCTTTTTGGTGCTTGCTAAAAACGTTTTTGCTAAGGAAAGGCCTATCCAGATACGTAGAATGTTGATGAAAATTTTAATCTGGGGTTGTTGTTTTTTAAATTAAAAAATGTTTTATTTTTATTGTACACACATAATTCATAACACGACTGACAAAAAATGGCTCCTTAAGGGGGTAAAATACTGAACAAAAAAAAAGAGTTCTTTTTTGTAAACCGCCTTGAGTGTGGTTTTTTCAGGGTTTTTTGCTTTGCAATCATGCAGTATATAAATTTAATGAACTAAATAAATACATCAAATGACCCAACTGAGTTATCTGGTGCTGCAGAATTGAAGCGCAGAGCACTCTAGCCTTTGTCATCAGAAAGGGCCACTGGCAGGGCTGCACATACTGCCTCCTAGGAAGATAATCATAGCAATGGGGAGACCAACTTGGCCCCATCCACCGGCCAGTGAAAAAGTAGCTGTTCTAACGTTTGCTTTCCTCTTCCCTCCGCATTCCTATTTCCTTACGTGCTGTACCTATTAAATTGCGAGCCTGGAAGGCAGGGACAGTCTCATAATTTAATATATGCACAGTGCTTGTTTAAAAAAATGCTACGTGCTTTAGCAGTATTCAATAGTTATGATTGTTACTAAAGGATATATAACTTCAGGCAAAGCTAAAGAAGTCCCGACATTTCTTTAAAAAGCAAACATAAATGAATGTTATGCTACAAGTCACTGGCCTGCCTTTCCTGTCTGGCAGTGGCTCTGTTGGGTCCTGCTTAGCCCTTCACATCCTTTAATTCAGCCATCCCCAAACTGGTGCACTCCAGATATTCTGGACTACAGCTACAGTCCAAAATGGCCATGTTGGCTGGAGCTGATGGGAGCTGTAATCCAAAACATCCATAGGGCACCAGGCTGGGGGAGGCTGCTTTTTAGAGAGCTCCTTGCTCCACCCCACGGGGCCCTCCAGCTGATTACTCACCCCTAGGCTGTGGCCAAAGCCAGTGCTCGGGGCGGGACTTGCTGCACTGATGTAGCTGCTGACTCCTGAATCCTGATTGGCTGCTCCGTAAAGCTCCGCCATTGGCCCGGGGCTGGTGGTGCCCAGGAATCCACCGGTGCGGCTCGGGGTGGACCCTACAGGAGGAAGCAGGACTAGCCAGTGAAGATGCCAATATGAAGGCCCCCTTGTCCCCCCGCCCCACCCCTCACCCAGAACAAATAGAGAGCTTCCCCAAAGCCAGCAAGGTGGCCACCCCCCAGGGAGCACGGCAGTTACCTGTCCCTCGCACCACAGCCGCCGCCGCTGCCGCCGCTGCCATGGGTCCATACGCAGTGAGAGGGATGGCTGGAAGGAAAGGGAGAGACGTCAGAGCAGGCCTGGGCTTCCCTGCAGGGGTGGTGAAGGCGTGGGTGGCTGGTGAATCTAAAGAGCACCCAGGGCCCATGAGCCAGGGATAGGGGAGGTGGTGACCCTCGCCTGCTGATGGGAGTTGGAGTCACTGGCATTCCCTGCTCTCTGAGAAGTAGAATTTCCACGCAGGGAATAATGCCTCTTCTTCGATCTCAGGGATGGTGGGAGACAAGCCGCCTTCTGCTGGCTTCGGAAGCTTTCATAGGTTTCCTCCACTGTCTAATTACATCAGGGATAGTCAACATGCTGCAATGTTGGTCAAGGGATGATGGGAGTTGTAGTCCACTGGGCCATATTGGCTGGGGCTGGCAAGAGGCAGAGTTCCAACCACTCCCTGCACCAGGCAGAGAGCAGTTCAAGGTCACAGCCACAGCATATATTTAAAGAACTCTAAACAGGCATGGCCCCCCCCCAAAGAATTATGGGTGCTGTGGTTCGTTAAGGGTGCCGAGAGTGGTTAGGAGCAGTGCTTCCCCCAGGAGGTACTCAGGGGCAGGCAGCACCGGCACTTCTTTTGTTGTAATTTTAAAAATGTGGCACTTACTGTAACAGCTTCATGGCTTCTATTTTTCTAGGAAAAAAGCACTGGTCAGTAGACACCCCCCCAGCCCCCTCACAGAGCTGCTGTTCCCAGAGTTCCCTGGAAAAGGGGATTGATTGTTAAACCACTTAGGGGGTAGCGGCTCTGGGAGGGGAGTAGGGGTGGTCTCCTAACCACTCTCAGCACTCTTCACGAACCATGGCTCCCAGAATTCTTTGGAGGGGGGAGGCCATGGTATCATAGCTCTTTATGGTGCGGATGTGACCTTGAACTGTGGTCTACCGGGGATAGCCAGCGTGGTTGGATTCAGCATCCTGTCAGCTCCAGACTGTGGGCGTCGTCTGAAGGCACAAGAGGCCACCAACTTGATGAAGCTAAGTACCGTATTTTTCGCTCTATAAGACGCACCAGACCACAAGACGCACCTAGTTTTTGGAGGAGGAAAACAAACAAACAAAATATTCTAAATCTCAGAAGCCAGAACAGCAAGAGGGATCGCTGTGCAGTAAAAGCAGCAATCCCTCTTGCTGTTCTGGCTTCTGGGATAGCCACGCAGCTTGCATTCGCTCCATAAGACGCACACACATTTCCCCTTACTTTCTAGGAGGGAAAAAGTGAGTCTTATAGAGCAAAAAATACGGTAGGTCTGGCTCAGGTCAGGCTGGCATGTATTGATGACCACCTGAGAACCACACAGACGCCACCTCGGGGAGGGTTCCACAATGGAATAAAGCTTTTTGATACCCACGTTAATAAAATAAAATAGGTCAGAAGCAGCAAGATTTTAAGCCTGGGGAAAGGCATGATGATGATGATGATGATGATGATGATGATGATTACAGTGGTACCTCTGGTTGCGAACGGGATCCGTTCCGGAGCCACGTTCGCAACATGAGCAGAATGCAACCCGCGTCTGCGTGTGCATGGGTCACGATTCGCCGCTTCTGCACATGACGTCATTTTGAGCGTCTGCGCATGCACAAGGAGTGAAACCCGGAAGTAACCCTTTCCGGTACTTCTGGGTCGCCACGAGACACAACCTAAAAAGACGTAACCTGAACCGAACGTAACAAGAGGTATGACTGTATTATTATTACCTACGGTATCCGAATGCCTGCGCTGCAGGGTCTTTGGGTGCTTATAACAAATTACCTTGGAAAGCTGTGGCATGAAGTAGGCTAAGGTCTCCCCAACCCCTGAAGCTCCAAACCTCAGAAGAAAGAGAGGGAAGTGTGGCGAGTGAGGGGATGTTACGGAGGATGAGACGGGCCTGTCAGTCCATTAGCTCAGGAAGAGAGAGGAACAGCAGAGTGCTGCCTGGGCAGGAGACACACATGGCAGCTTCTACAAAGCTTTGGGGAAATGGCAGCGGGGGGCAGGGGGGTGCGCCCTGAAATGCAAGTGCGAGGCCAGGCCAAAGGGCGGAAGGGCCATGGGAAGGAAGCGGCGGGAGGCATTAGACTCAGAGAGGAGGTGGAGGAGGAGGAGGAAGAGGAGGAGGAGGGTGGGGAGAAGGTGCCCTCTGCTCCCTTGTGAATAGTGGGTGCAGGGAAGGAGCACCCCCAAAAAATTCCACCCCATTCCATCTCCAGAAAAATAGGGGGGAACAGTGCTGGGCCATTCCAGCATTGGCATGGCTATTTTCTCAGGGGGGTGGGGGGCAAAGAGTAAGGAACAATGCAGCAGAATCAGCTGGAAGGGACCCGAGGGTCATTTAGTCCAACCCCCTGCAATGCAGGAAGCGTAGCTAAGTAGTTCACAGTTCTAGGAGGAGGCACCAGAATTCGGAGCAGAACAGGGATTTCCACACTGCCCACGAACATGTGAAGCTGCCTTGGTAGAAGACAGAGGAGGGGGAGCCTACAGCTCCCTTTGGCCCTACCCATTGGCCATGCTGGCTGCTGGGGTTGATGGGAGTCAGAGTCCTCAGCCAACATAGGGAGGGCTGAAGGTCCCCACACTTAGTAAAAGGCGACCCCTTTTCTCCTCGGTCCACGCAGACCAGCAACATTCATTCTGACCAGCGGTGTCTCTGTTATGCTTTGCAGCGTGAGGCTCGGTGAAAAAGCACCGAGAGAAAGAGCAAAAGGGTTGTGTGGGTGGGCGCCTTATCGGTGGTGTTAAATGGCTGCGTCCTTCAAGTAAGGATGTAACAACAAACACATTTCCCTGAACGTGGAGCTGTTGCAGAACAATGCAAAAGCCTGAATTTTCACGCAGATGGAAGAGGAAACGAGGGTCATTACCAACCTCCCACCTGCCCGCTCCCCCAAAACAATCTGCAAGGTGGTAACTGGGCTGGAGCCGCCCAAAACTCTGTGCCCCCACCCCACCCTTCCAGCTTTTTGCAAGGTTTAGGAAATCGGTGGGACTGACCTGTCAGCTCAGGGAGGACTGGGGCACTCGGGAGGGGGGTCCTCTCTACCCGGAATTCTAAAAACGAAAGGCAAGACAACTTAGGATATGTGGTCAGTTTCGTCCCCGAAAGAGAGGATCCAGCAAGCAGAGCGGAAGGGACGGGGGAGAGAAGAGGCGCAACAGCAGAAAACACAAATATTCTGGGTGAGGCCAATCCTCAGAGTTGCTGCCTGGACTTGATAGAGTAGGGAGCAGGTGAGAAACGACCCATCACTGCTTTAAAAACCGGCACCAGGTGCCCTGGCTCAGTATGACCACCTAAATAAAGGATTTTCCCCCTTTGCAAACAGCAGCAGTGTGACCTGCCTCAAAGGCTTCTTGTGAAGCCCCATTGAAGTAACAAATTATTTTTCATTCCTTGAGGTTTGGAGCCCATTAGATTTTTGATTGTGAGTCTCAATTAATATCCAGCTTTCAGATGGTGCGGTTGAGGGCTTTTGTGTTCCGGTTTTCAGGAAGGCGGCAACTCTGGGAGGGGGTTTGAGGTGGGTGTTGAGGATCAGAAGCAGGGAGGGAAGGAGGGGCTTAGAAAAACAGATTGAGAGAGAGAGAGAGAGGCTTGCAAGCTGCCCTTTCTAGGACTAACAAGTTTCCAGGGAGAAGGGGACCAAGGAGGAAACCACAACATCAGCGTCCTGCTCCTATTAAAACCTCAGAGGTTTCTCTCACTTCCTTCTTGAGTGGAGACAATTGGCAAAAGTTTAGAGAGGTGGCGGCGAATCCCCTTTTCAGCCCGAGGGCCACATTCTCATCTGGGCAACCTTAGCACATGTTGCTGGTAGGCGGGGCCAGAGGCAAAAGTGGGCGGAGCAACAAGTGTGAATTTTATCTTTGTGTCGTAGGCTAGTTTCTACACACACTCGCATGGATCCCCTCTATCTCCATCCAGATGAGAATGAAGCCTTATCAGAGTCCCAAGGACTAGGGAGAGGGTGTGTGGCTAGGGTAGAGTTCCAAGGGCTGAAGGTCCTCACGGGCTGCATTAGGACTCTGGGACTGAGGTCTGTCATCCATCCTCCCCCGCCCACAGGGATTGTAGGGATGAATTTTGGGGTCACTGGGGAGCCCACCCTTAGCACAAAGGCACAACAACTGAGAAAAGGGAGAGAGACGTACCAGGGAACTGGTAAGTGTAGCCAGGCGCAATGCCCGTGTAACTTCGGCTGGCGTAGGTGGCAGCCTGAAAACCTGGGTAACCTATTCCCAGAGACAAAAGCATTGAGAAAAGTTAGATTATTTCACAGCAAGGCACACACACACCTGATTCACCCCGGATTCCCTCATTCATGAGAGGCAGTAGAAAGGATCTTTTAAATGTCCGGATCTTGCTCTCCTCAATCTTTTCATGGGAGACAATATTCACTCAGAGTTCAAACCTTTAATTAGTTGTCCTCTACTAGCAGCCAGGCTCACAATAATGAGGCACTGGAAGAACTTAAGAGACTGCTTCTCTGACAAGTCGACACAACAAAATTGTGGCAAAACAGCACTTGTGGAAAAATTAAGATAAGAAGAACAGAATCTTTTGGCACACGTTTACTTAGTCTAGTCATTAAAGGATCCTGTGTTGTGTTCCAAACACCTTCAAGCGGAGCGAGTCTCTGTGCTGCACCTCTGCATGATTTTTTAAAGTGCTCTAGCGGCGCCTCACCTCCTTTAAACAGGAAACAGTGTGTGCAGTTCTTACTTTTGCACCATGCAAAGGAATACTCTTCATGCGCAAGAGCAATGTGTGTGTCAAATTTTAATCTGCAGGGGAAGGTATACCTCCTTCGTGGGGAAACTCTTGCTCTAGCACTGGAATTATCTGCAGTGCGCCCATGCTGCCAGAAGAGGGCAGTGTAGGATGACAAATGCCCGCCCGCCCAAATGTTATTACCCCCATCACAAGACCTCTGACATCAGAGAGCTGATCCTTACACAACTCGGCACAGGTCTTAACGCAGGCTGCCTGCTGCAGAGCAGTAAGGGCAGAGAGAAAGAGTAAGGGGGCGCAGGCAGTTAAAAGAGAGCTCCTTTGCCGTCCTTACCCAACATGCCAATCCCGAGCATGAAGGCGTCCATTCCGTAAGGCATCACCCGGGACCGCCCTCTTGCAGAGCCAGTGGGGGACATCACTTCCTTTGGCTGAGCTTTTTTACATTCCACCTGGCATGGGACACAGAAAGGAGACAGCTTGTTTGACAGCTCCCCTAACCATGTAGGATATGTCAGCTTGTAGAGCAACCCCTCACTTCACAACCCCCGAGTCAGATTTACAAGCAGAAGAGCTTTCTTCAAGCCCAGCCCTGTAAAAATTGCTGCATCCCCCCCCTCCCTTCCATAACCATGCCCGCAAAACCATTTCCCAACTTTGTACTGGCTGCGGCCGATTTGAATTGCCGTCCAAAACTTCTAAAGGGCAAAGACGGCGCCATTATTTTCTTTTTATGTCTCCTTTCTAAGCCACAAAAGGCTGGTTTCCCATCACGACATCTTTAAAAAAAAGTTTGCCCTAAACTAGTCTGGATCGAACCGTTCTTTGCACACAGCATTTCCTGCTTGGATTCTTCCTGCTCATTTCCACCCCGTCCCCTATTAAATGTGGAACCCCACTGCCACTTCCTCCTCCTCCTTCCCCCTTACAAGGCTCCTGTGGCTCTTCAAAAGTGGTGCAACTGACAGAAACACAATGGGTGGAGTGTTCCCCTTCACTGCATCCCCATATTTGGGTGGTGGTGGCTGCACCTGTTGAATTACCACCCGTCATGCAACTTTTAAAGGCATGTTAAGTCCTGCCAGAATAAAATAATAAACAAATCAGCAACTCCAATCTAGTCAAGTTTTCCCAGTGCACGTATAGTTGACAAAACTAGGAATCACTGGCCACGTGGATCACAGACAGGTGGCTGTGCTGTGGGATAGGAAGGGAAACCCATCTAACACTTCGTATACACACACATTGGAGAATCCACAACCCAACCTCCCTCCTCCTAACCATTTTGTTGTTGATCTCATGGAAGTGGATCTCGCAGACTTTCTCCACAATGTCTTCACTTTCGAATGTGACAAATCCAAAACCTGAAAGAGAAATAAAGCAGTTGTGGCCTGGTCAAGATGCTGCAGAATCATATTCTATGGCAGAATGAAGGCCAGGCCAGGATCCTACCCTGCTCAGGTCCTGTCAGAATGTCAAGACACAAACACAACATACAAAGAAACCTACAGGATCAGGCCAGTAGCCCATCCAGTCCAATTCTCATGGTGGCCACCCAGATGCCTTAATGGGGAAGCTCTCTAGCAGGACTCAAGAGCACTCTCAACCACCTGCGGTTTCCAGCGACTGGTATTCAGGAGTACTACTACTGCTTTGGACTTGGGCTATAACTCCCATCAGCTGTCAGGAACTGATGGGAGGTGTATTCTAAAGCCTCTGGAGGGCACCAGGTTTTCAAAAGCTACCCCACCAGATTTCACCACATGTGTGAATGCAAGACAGGCAGGTTGGGGGGGGGGAAGGAATTTATTTGCTTCCTGTGCAAAACACAGCTTTCAACCTTGCCACATGCAGAAAGCCAAAGTATTTCTACAGGTAGGCTTAGTGTTGTCCCTTGACTGAGGAACTGCGGGGCAATGGGGGACCTGCTTAAGTCTGCACTTGGGTCTCCATAAGCAGTTTGATCTGCTGAAGCCAGCAGGCAAAAAAAGCCTTTACAGCACTAAGAGGGAGGCACCACATCACACGGTAACGTGTTTAAAAAGTCACAGGTGCTGGAAGTGACTGGGAAGTTGGCAACCCCTTCAGGTAGGCTGAATATGAGGCAGTGTGTGTGTGTGTGTGTGTGTGTGTGTGTGTGTGTGTTTAAAACAACAAGCAGCTACCCTTTATCTCTCTGCTGAGGCAGCGTGAAAACCCCAATAGATACTTCTTATTATTTTAAATCATTTTGTAGCGGAGTCCCACATCAGGGAAAGCAAGCAGCATCCTAGACCAGTGGTTCCCAAAGGGGGCAGTGGATTACCCAGGGGAGTGCCAAGCAGGCAAGAGGGTGGCATGGGATGTAAATGACCACCGGACTTTGAAAACTTAGTATCACTGGTTCAAGTCCACCCATTTTCCTGAATTCATTAAACTAAATGGTTTTTATTGGATTTTGAATAAATGTGCAATCAACTGTTTCCGTTTTGAATTTCATTGTGCTGTTATATTCCTTAGTGAGTTGTGCAAACAGTTATTCTGAACAACACTCTTTGCAGGGTAAGGTAAGGGGAATGGAGATGAGTTTATGGAGCCAAGAGGCTGGTTGGCCGAAACAGTTTGGGAACAAAATGTGAAAGATGAAAGCAGGGATGACCTATTCTTGATTCCCAAAGGAGTCAGGCATCTAGGGGCTGGGGGTGCTGGGTAATATCAGTCGTCTTCAACCCAGAGGGCGAGCCTTGCCTTGAATGGCACAACACCCACCCACCACCAAGCAGGAGAGTGGTCTGCTGCCAGCAGCCTGCAGAAGGCTCCCTGCTCTGTAACCAAACTCCCCAAGGGAGGCTCTGGGAAAAGGTGACCTAGGAGTGGGAGCAGCCGCCGCCGCAGCCCCAACCCCCCAACCCCCCCCCCCCCCCGTGCTGCGGCAAAGGAGGAGAGGCAGCCTCCTGGCTTTCGTGTCAGCTTCCCCGGGGGCTCAAATTACTCAGGACAAGGTAAGACACACAGACAGATGGAGCCACGTAGGTGACCAGGGAGGGGAAGGGGAAGAGGCTGCCCCCGCCGGCAAAGAGTTACACGGCACAGGAAGCAGGCAGACAAAAAGCCCTCTGTGCTGAGAGGGGACGCGTCGGGTAAAAGGACACGGCTGACGAAGGAAAGTGGATCTGGAAGGAAGAGGCTGGAGGGAAGGGGGTGGGAAGGAGCTGCAAGCAGGGTGGGGCAGGGCAGGAGGGCGGAGGCAGTTGCAAGTGGGGCCTGGGTTCCCATCAAACACCCCAAAGCCTGGCTCCTCAAAATACAGGGCCTCACCTCGGTGCCTGTTCGTGGTCTTGTCAAACATGAGCATTGCGTCGTCCACCTGCAAGAGACAAAGATGGAGGGGGGGGAGTGAAATTGAGTTTGGGGTCGGAAGGGAACCGGTTCCTAGACTTAATCCCCCAAAGCCTTAGGTCTTCTCTGCCTATCATCAGGCAAAGCAAGGCAGCTGGATCCAGGTACAGTCATAGCTTATCTTACATTTGCTTCATATTACGTTCTTTCAGGTTATGTCCCGCGGCGACCCGGAAGTACCAGAAAAGGTTACTTCCAGGTTTCACCGCTTGCGCATGTGCACAAGCACCAAATCGCACTGCACACCTGCGCAGATACAGCACTTCAGGTTGCGCTCTTTTCATGTTGCGAACAGGCCTCCGGAACAGATCCCGTTCGCAACCAGAGGTACCACTGTATCTAGGTTTGGGGTGCTACAAAAGGGCAGCCAAGCACCAAAGCTCTTTCACTGTCTCTTTAAAGGGAGAGAGGCACTTGTAGGATTCCCCCCACAAGCGCCCAGATGTCTTGAGATGGGTCCTGGGACAGGCTGCGCTGCCCATGCCTTTCGCCCCCATCCTGCCCGAATCTTAGGCAGACCAGCCCCTTTGCTGGGCACTTCTGGATATTGACATTGGTCACCCAAATCCCAAAGAAGCGGAACTGCCCTAAATGGCCATCAATCATTCATTCAACAAACAAACAAATAAAACCATAGTAACCTAGAAAGCTCATTTAGGCAGAAATCAGACCATTTGTCCGTCTAGTTCGGTATTGTCTACATACACTGGCAGCAGTTCTCCAGGGGTTCAGGCAGTGTTTGAAATTAGCCAGGTGCCAGACGCATTTTGCACCTGGCTACTGACCACTTGCAACCAAGGGAAGATGCCTGGGCACCAGGATGATGCCTGACATCTCCACCATCTGGAGGTGCATGCCTGGGAGATCATTGGATCTGGACTGTTTTCACATCCTCAGACCCCATCCTGTAGAATTCTATCAATGATATTTTATCTGCACAATCGGAATGAGTTTCTGGAACCAAATGCTTCTTCTGTGCAGCCTGAGCAGGAGCAGACACCATTAAGAAAAAGAGGTTGGAATAGGCCAATATATACATAGACTGTCCCTGGATCAAGCGACTTTTCTTCTTTAAGTTTTCAAAGCTCTTAACCTAGCTCAAGGTTGTCATCTGAACGAGCCAGATGTTTAACCAAGAATCAATGACAGTCCATCATCTGAAAAATAAGACATTAGAGCAGTCTTCCCCCTAAAATGGCAACTGGACATTCTGTTTAAGAAGCCATTTGGCGCCTAGCATATATATTTGAGTCTCCAACACTGGTTTTCGGCAGGGATGTCTCTCCTGGCCCTACCTAGAGATTAAACTTGAGACCTTCTGCATGCAAAGCAGATGCTCTGCCACTGAGCCTGTACACTGCTAACATTATGACTGCATCCAGAAAAATCCTCCAGGCCAGAGACTCCGGTTACACACGGATGATGGTTTATCAAGTGCTAACATGCCACTTGGAAATGTAATCACTTAGTAAGCTGCTCATCTGTAATGCCATTCCAAAGAGGCAAGGAGAATTCTAACACAATTCGGATTAAAAATCCAGGAAAGCAAGTGGTTCCCCACTTGGCTGGAGAGGATGGAAGCCCAGCATGTCTATGCTGTCACAAGGACACTGTGCTAAGCAGGCTGCAGAGGATCTTTTCGTCGGGTAACAAAGAAACCAGAGCTATGAGTTAGGATGGCCCCAGTTCAGAGCTCAAGCAGAGGTGGTCTCCAGATGTTGTTGGACTCCCAACTCCCATCAGCCACAACAACCAAAGGTCAAGGATGATGGCAGTTGTAGTCCAGACACCATGAGGACACCACTAACTTAGACAAGTAACTGTCCCCCTCAGACTCTACATCAATGTGAGGTGTGAGGATTATTCCCAAGTAATGCCTATGAAAGACATTTCTGTTGAATAAGGCTTTCTCCCAGATGTGATCCAGCCATTTATGGAATATTAATTTCACATGTGTATAAATAGTTTTATTGTTTTATTTGGAATTTGTAGAGGTGGCCACTGAGTTACAGGGCTAAATTCAAGATGTTAATATCAGCATATAAAGACCTTAAAGAGTGCATCCCCCAGTACCAACCATCTCAGATCCTACTGCCAGCAGACAAGGCCTTACTGGTGGTGACGCCGCTGATGGTTGCTTGGTTGGCACTGACCGATCACGGGGCCTTTTCGATGGTGGCTCCCCAATTGTGGAATGCCCTCCCCTTTCTCCTTCATTATCATCTTTCAGAAGGAATTTGAAACCATCCTTTTTTACCCAGGCTTTTTGTGGATGTAGGATACTGTTCATGGCTACCCTAACATCACCAGATAAAATGATGTTCTTAACCGTAACTGCTTTTTGGAATGTTTTAACTGTTTTCAGAATGCTTAAACAAATTATTATGCATGTGTTTGCCACTCTGGGCTCCTTTGGGAGGAAGGACACAGTATCAATTGAATAACTGAATGGAAAAATCTACTCTACTCTACTGTAACTGCTTTTAGATGGATTTAATTGCAATTGTTTCTGGAGTGTAAGGAAGGGTGGGATATACAGTAAATTCAATAAATAATAACAAATAATTGTTTTGTAACTTTTTCCCCCCTTCTATTTTTATTTTGTACCCTGATTGTTCATACATTCATTATTAATAATAATGCTACCCCAAACCCCTAAGACATTTGCTTCCTGCATTTTTTACTAACCATTTCTATCACACATTCAAGGCAGGTATCTACACAGCTAGGAAGGTTCTGCAGAGTGTGAAAAGGGAAAATATACATATTCCCCTTGTCTTTCTTCCTGAAACAGCCCTATACAGCGCAGGGGAGGGTGAGGTTTGTTTGTATTTTAAAAAATATGTATTATTAACCTCACAGCACACATCTCTCACCACCCTAATCCCTCCCACCCCTCCCCAATCCAGGATGCTTACTATAATCTGTTAGGATCTTGAGAAGGCTAATTCCTTCTTCCAACCCCCCCCTCCCCACTTCCGCTTATTCCCTCCCACCCAAGCTGACACTTGCAAGTAACCCTTACGTTCCATTTATTTCCTGAAAGCTCACGGGTTCTTGCTGGGCCATTTTGGGTGGTTGTCATTTGCTTTTTAAATCTCTCTTTTTTAAAAAAATAAAAATTAAAGCCGATATCCTTTCTGCAAGCCAAAGCAGCCCTCTACATTTATGTAGAAACCATTGACCTTCTTTTAAGCAGAAACACAGGAAGCTGCCCTTTAATGAGTCAGGTCATCCATCCATTCTAGCTCAATATTCTCTACACTGGCCAGCAGTGGCATGGCAGGTTTTCAGGTCTCTCCTAGCCCTTACCTGGAGATGCTGGGAATGGAAACCAGGACGTTCTGCATGAAAAGCATGTGCTCTGCTGCTTGAAGTTACCTTATACCGAGTCAGACCATTGGTCTATCTAGCCCAGTGTTGTCTACACCAGGAGTAGCCTATGTGGTGACCTCCAGATGTTCTGGCCAGGCTGGCTGGGACTAATGGGAGTTATAGTACAACCACATCTGGAGACCACCACAGCTGGCTACCCCTGGTCTACACCGACCAGCAGTGACTCTCCAGGGTTTCAAGTCAGGGACATTTCCTAGCCCTAACTGGAGGTCCAATTGAAGTTATCTGGAAATGGATAGCCCAGTTCTGTTTCCAAAGTGATATGCATTGACCCACTCAAGTTTTAATGAATTCAAGTATTAATGAATTATACCTCAGCAATAATCACCATATTTGCCCCATTTTCAGAGTGTTCGGTGGCCAAACGGTCCACATGCTTATTCTAAAAAGTGGCATGATTCTGCAAAAGAGCAGATCTGTCGTGGAGGCGAAAGCCTGGAATCAGGAACCAAGGCACCAGTTAAGGTGGCAGTTAAACAGTCGGCACCCTTGGACCCATTCCTGAAAACTAGGTTGGTGGCCCCTTCAGTTGGCCTGAAACCAGAAGCCTGACTCCATCCCTGTGGGAGGAGGCTAAGGAAGTTGAGGAGGGTCTCGCTAGGATTGCTAACTGTGCCCTGCTTCCTTGTCTACCTTGTGTCACAGGAGGACACAGAAACTGCCCTTCCATAACGTCAGCAGGCCAGGATGAAGGAGGTGGGGGGTGGAGAGAGGGAGAAGGTGCTCACAATGGGCTTTCTGTGTTCAGGGTCAGGGCCGCTGTCAATTGGCAAGCCTGGCAGTCAACGTTGCAAGGGTTTCAAGATTGACGTGCGCTGGGCAAAGAAAGCAGGGCAAGAGAGAAAAGGAGATTATCCACTTTACCAGCAGGCGTCTCGAGTAGAAGCGTCTGGCAGAGGGATAGAGCACAGGGCACTTGCTGTTCCGGCCTGATTAACCCCAAGGTAGCAGGCATTAACGTGTGCTGAGGACAGGGGCAAAACCCTCCTGGTTCCAGTGCCACCACGGCACTCTGCCAAGGCTGGGGGGGGGGCCCTCTCCAGAAGAGTTCAAGGTGGCATACCAGGCTCTCCCTCCATGTCCCCAATATTTTGCCCTCACAACAACCCTGCGAGGTAGGTCAGGCAGAAAGTGTGTGGATGGCCCAGGGTCACCCGGTGAACTTCATAGCTGAGTGGGAGGATATGAACCCTGGTCTAGCCAGACACTCTAACCACTACACGACACTGTGCACATTCAGTCACCTAACACCTTTGTGGTCTCAGTCCTGTTCTGGAGGAAGAGGTTCTCCTTCACATATGGTGGTATCATCATCATCATCACTATCACCTATTTGATTTCCTGGGGACTCACTAAAATTCTTCTTTGCTCAGATGGCAAAATGACACCCTCAAAGAACAAGCCCAAGACGAGAGGCAAGAACACTGTAGAAAGGAAACTCTGTCTTTGAAAAAGACCTAGTTAGTTAGTTAGTTAGGACCTAACTAAAAAAACCACTGTCTTCCTGTATTAAAAAACATAATCTGTAGGCTGGGAAGACCACATAAAAGAGCAGAGAAGGAACAATTCCAACCCACAAAGGAGAAAGACTCTGAAGGACCAAAGGACCCTGAATTAAGGACATAAAATTTGTTAGTTCTTGATAATGATGAGAAAAGGGCCCTGTGTTCCAGTGCAAAGGCCGAGGAACTGAACCGCCACACAAATACACTTCTCCGGTTTTTTATTCACAGGAAGGCAAGTTTTAAGAAAACCCCAAATCTACCACAAAGTGGTCAGCGAGCACACTAAGCCCCGGAGAAATGGAGGCAGGCTTCAAGGTTGCATAAGAACATAAAACCTAGGAAGAGCCCTGCTGGATCCATCCTGCTCTCACTGGGGCCAACCAGATGCCCATTACGGGGAAAACACACAAGCAGGACCCAGGCACAAGAGCCCTCTCCCTTCCCATGGCTTCCAGCAACTGGTATTCAGAAGCATTGCTCTCTCAGACTGTGGAGCACAACCATCACAGCTAGCAGGCATCAATGGCCCTCTCTTCCACTGCATCAAGGAAGCCTGGGATGAAAAGCCAGGAGGGAAGAAGATGGTGGACAGGAGCATCCCTGGGAACGGCCAGCCAGCCGGTCTCCCCCTCTCCCCCCCCCTCAAGCTCTCCAAGCACGTCCCCATTGACGAGGGAGGCCTTCCCTGACACCGGGTGGGCATTCAATTTCACAGGCGGAAAATGTGTGTCCTCAATAGGCTCCGGTGTCCATGGAAACCCAGGGCAGGGGAGAGGCGGGATTATGGCGGAGCCGCCAAGTTCAGGCGGGCAAGCGCTAAGTGTGAGTGGCAGCCCCCGGTGGGCGGCTATTGTAGCGGCTGCCCGTTGGGTCCTCTTTGGGCAGATCCCTCTGCTGGGGGGGGGGGGAGATCCCCCGCTGCTCCCCTGGGCCCCATTCTCCAGAGCCCTTTTCTTCTCCGGAGGGAGGCCGCCGCCGCCGCAGTGGCTGGCTTTGCCAACGCCCCGGAACAAAAGAGGCTGGCTGGGGATGGCTTCTCTTGGGGCCTGGTTGCTGTGGCAACTCTGGCCCCTCCAATCCGAGCTGCTGGATCAGATTAGCGCCAGCTCTAATGCTCTCTCTTTCTCTCTCCCAGGGAAAAAAAAGCGCTTCTCAACAGCCACACAAAAGGCATCCCTGCTGGGGACAGACCCTCCTCATGGAGGAGATGGTCCTTGTGGGCCTCCTGAGGCCAGGGCCACTCGTTCCCTCCTCCTCCTCCTCCAGGCACACAATAGCCTCCTACGAGGGAGGCCCGTCGGCCCTCGCACAAACTGTGCAAAGCTCTCAGCTCAGTCACAAGTCCGTTCCACCAGACTACGGGTCAGCGCCACAGCTTAGGAACACAGGAAGCTTAGGAACTGTTGACCCATCTAGCACAATACTTTCTACACCGGCCGGCAGCAGATCTTTAGGCAGGAGTCTATCCCAGCCCTGCTTTGGATTGAAGCTTCTGCATTCACAGCAGATGCCCTACCCCTGAGCTCCATCCCTCCCCAAGTTGCCTTATACTGAAGTGGACTGTCAGTCCACCCAGCTCCATACTGTCCACACTGACTGGCAGCGGCAGCAGCAGCTTCCCAGAGTTTCAAACAAAGAACCAGTTTTGCAGTACAGTGGTACCTCGGGTTACATACGCTTCAGGTTACAGACTCCGCTAACCCAGAAATAGTGCTTCAGGTTCAGAACTTTGCTTCAGGATGAGAACAGAAATCATGCTCCGGCGGCACAGCAGGAGGCCCCATTAGCCAAAGTTCAGGTTAAGAACAGTTTCAGGTTAAGAACGGACCTCCAGAACGAATTAAGTTCTTAGCCCGAGGTACCACTGTAGTCTAGTTATAGAGAAGTGACCATAATGGTGATCTAGGCTCTCTTCTTCTGGACATTCAAAGTCCCCCCTTTTGGACTAGGGCTCCCAGCGCCTGGGACTGATTGGAGTTGTAGTCCAAGAGCAGCTGGAAGGGACCAGCTTGGGGGAAGGCTGAGCCACAGAGCACCGTGTAGTTATTAGATGATTTAACATCCACAAGCCGGCGGCAGGAGGGTGTTTACTAACTGTGTCTCGTCTCTCCCAAATAAAATCCACCCCGCCACTCCTTGCCGTAGGCGTTGCAAGCCAGCCAAAAGCTTTTCTGGAAGAAGGCGCCGCTGAGGAGTGCAGGCAGAGAGCGTATTCAGAAAGAGAGGCCTTCGCTTATAGAGACAGAGGGTATAAATAGCAGAACGCCCCCTCAGCCTCACTTCCGTTCCACCTTCACATCCTATCTGGAGGTGGAACTCTGAGTCAGGTGGGGGGGAGAGGAAGTGCACTGCATTTTATTTTTAGAACGTGTGGGGGGGGGAGGGAGGGATCTCTAATCTAGTGCAGAGGCCTAGTGCCCACTGAGGCGGATGAAACCTGCATCCGAGCCGGGCCACTTCAAAACAAGAGGGGACATAAACGATGGAATGATCCTTTGCAGAAAACGCAGACTGCTCTCATTGAGGTAGCATGTCAGGGAAAGGACTAGGATAGCTTTCTGCACGGAGGGGCTTTCCAAACAGAGGAGCATGCCATGGTGCAAAGCCCAGCTGCAAGATTTATTTATCACAGAGAAAACTAGGCCAGAATCACTTATCTTGCGGGGAGGAGGAAACCCCCTTTCACCGCTACTGTGTTTTTCTATTTACATCCAATGGAGTTGAATGTTTAAGATTCAGGGTAGAAGGAAGCACAGGACAGCTTCATGCCGCTATGGAACTCAGTCCCACAGGAGGCAGTTATGGCCACCAACCTAGATGGCTTTAAAAAAAGGATTAGACAAATTCATGGTGGAGAGAGCTATTGATGGCTACAGTGGTACCTCGGGTTACATACACTTCAGGTTACATACACTTCAGGTTACATACTCCGCTAACCCAGAAATATTACCTCGGGTTAAGAACTTTGCTTCAGGATGAGAACAGAAATTGTGCTCCGGCGGCGCAGCAGCAGCAGGAGGCCCCATTAGCTAAAGTGGTACCTCAGGTTAAGAACAGTTTCAGGTTAAGAACGGACCTCTGGAACAAATTAAGTACTTAACTTGAGGTACCACTGTACTAGTCATGACGCCTCCACAGCTGGAGGCTGTAATTTTTGTGAATACCAATTGCTAGAAACCGAAGGAGAGGAAGAGTGCTCTTGTTGCTCAATTCCTGTTTGCAGGTTTCCCGATGGAGCATCTGGCCTGCCACTGTGATGCTGGACCAGACGAGCCATTGGCCTGATATAGAAGTTATCCGTATGTTCTTATGTACCTGTCATCCCCAAGCTGGTGCCCCCTCCAGCTGTTTTGGACTGCAGCTTCTATCAGCCCCAGCCAAAATGGCCATACGATGCTGAGGCTGATGGGAGTTCTAGTCCAATGGAAGGACAGCAGGTTTACATGTTCAAGCCTGGAGGGTGGAGGCATCGCAGGAGAGCGGAACAGACCCAGAAGCATGCAGGGATGTGCCACTTCTCCAATGTGAGGAGGTATCTCACGGGGCAAGGTAAGTAGCAGCAGGCGTGAACAATAATTTCCTTGCAACCAAGTCTCTCACCTAGTTATAGCTGCAGGCTCAACACACCACCCAGAGGGAGCGACCCCACCTCTTAATCCCTGGAGGACAGGTGTTCACAAACAACAGGCAAGGAAGGAAAACTTTGCCTCAGCTGTGCCACTGCAGACTTAGTATAGACTGTATGTGTGAAATAGATATACCTCCGGAGGTACATGTAATCTATTTAATGTATAGATTTAGCATAGCTGAGAAAGACATTTACTTCCTTGCCTGCTTGTGCAGATCAGGGATAGGGAACATGTGGCCCTCCAGATGTTTTTTGGACTACAGTTCCCATCAACCCCAGCCTCAATGGCCCAATATTCAGGGATGACAGGAGTTGTGCTCCAAAAAACATCTGGATGACCACAAGTTTCCCCACTATATAGAACCAGTTTACCTGCGAGCTCACCTTACACCATATACGTCTACTCAACTGCTCCAATCTGCAGACGTGACAGTTATAGGTGCTACGTAATACCTGTTCTGCATTTGTAAAAACTTAGTATTTTCCTATGGCAACACCTACACTTACTAACTCCCTGCCTATTAACATCAGGCAAGAACCTTTGCTGTATTCTTCTCAGTGTTTGCTAAGAATATTTTTGTTTAGGGAAGCCTATTTGCACATCGATAATAATGTTGACATGTACTTTAATCAGCTTTTTAGCTAATTGTTGATATTTTAAAATGTTTTAAATTGGGTTTTTAAAAAAAGCACACAATAATTTCATTGTTTTATTCTTTTCGTAAACCGCTTTGAGGTTTTCTTTTGTTTTACAATCAAGCAATATATACATTTATATGTATACACACACAGACCCTTCCCTATCTTGATGCTCTCTGGATATTTTGGACTACAACTCCCATCAGCCCCCAGCCCACACTGCCAATGGTTAGGGAGCATGAGAGCTTTAGCCTAAAATATCTGGAGATGATGACCTTAGGAATATATTATAGAAAACTAGAAGGAGAAGGGTTCTAACCCTTGAAAGTTCTCTATGCACAAAAAAGTATTTATGTTTGGGGGGGAATATTCAGTTATAGAAGTGAATGCTTCCCTGCCATTAGAAATGGTCTCATCTAGAGGCAGGCATTTATGACATATAGATGTAAAATTGCAAACCACTGCCAACCAAGAACCAAGCAGTCCTTTTCCAGTTTCCAGTGTGTGTGTGGCTGAGTGGGATTATTAAAAATCCAGCAAAACTGGAGGCGAGAAGGAAGGTGCATCACCCTCTGTGAATTTTCTCTCCTTTCCAGAGTTTCAGCAAAATCTGTCAATACTTCTATGAGATAACTGGGCAGCGTTTTCTTCCAGGGAGAAGGGAAAGCGGGCAAATAAAGACCCTTCTGTAAACCTGACCTTAAAACAAAGGCCAATGACTTTTCCCTTGTGAGCTGGTTGTCAGGGAGAGTGCCCTTAAAAATGCCAGAAAGAGAAACATCTGCTTTAGGATGGCTGAGCAGCCTGCAAGGCGGCATCCAGTTCACCATGTCAACCAAGCTCTCTCATATTAAGGGTGGGAGAGAGAAAGACACACCAAAATCCAGCCCAACAAATCAGATTTCAGTTGGCAGCTGGATCACAGCAAACAAAATGCTCCGTGCTGTTGACCAGGTGAAGAGGGGGGAAAGCCAAGATTCTCACAGTCTTTATACCTGGACCAGCCAATCCAGGTGGGTCATACTGCCGGCCAATCACAGGAGCTGGTGGTGTATTTGGCTATTTCCTTTCATGGCTGCGGGGGACCCTTAAGTCCTGCATGCCTACATACCTTCCAAGTATTTCAGCCCCATCCTAGACTCCTGACATCCCACATAAGCTGCTGCAATTTGATGCTCCCTGGAAGGAAAGCTGGTGGTCCCTCTCTCTCCAGTTCAGTTTCAGCTGACTAGCATAGAATTTGTGTCCTTCTCCCCCATACCCACCCACAGACTTCTCTATTTTTTTCCCCTGATGCACATGCTGGATTTTACATGTGCTTAGGAACTGGAGGGGTCAGGGCAGAGCGAGGTGTGTGTGTTTAAATTCCCTTGCAGTGACTTGGCTCACTTACTCAAGTAATCTGAAGCCATTCATTAGTTGGCACATTTCTCCAGCATGCCCGCTTCTTAGCCCCAGTCACATGTGGATTTTGTAGGCAGATGACAGGTCGTTGTCAGAAACTGGCTCCCAGGGTTTGCTGCTTTGATCAGTCTCACCGGAGCTCTGGACAGTCCACTATATATATTTAGTTTGATTGCTCTACCCTGATTGTCCCTCAAGGAGCTCAGAGCAGCTTGCTTATAGCTCCTAGCCAAGCAGCTTAGAGGGCCGGCCTGCTCATCTTCAGCAGCAGAATTGGAAGGCAGGCCCTGGGACCATCCTCTGAGCCATCTGCCCACCCCCCCCCACCCCCAACAGAAGGAAGCAGAGTTTGAGCAAGGTTTACAGGCTAAGCAGTGGATTGCTCTCCTGCAAGAACTGCCAGGAACTGACACTTCTTATTCACGGAAATAGAGATGGAAGGATCTGTCAATCTCGGTTCCCTCAGTCTCTTATTCTTCTTCATCTTCATTTCAGCTCTCCACATTTTGCAGCAATTTGCTCCTTTCTTCCTTTCTTTCAAATTCATCAGTATTTTAGTGTGCATTTCTTCTAAGAAACACCTTTATAATGCAGTTTTGACTATTGTACACATTTTTGCAAGATTTCCCTAATGCAATGCATTTCTGTTTGTTATTTTCACTAACTCCTTCATCTTTATGCACACTTTCCCCTATATATGCATTCTTTATAAAAGCTCTTTGGTTGCAAAACTGCTTCACAAAATTCAGGTAAGTGTTGGTTTCCAAGGGAAGTTGTGCTTTGCATACTGCAAATTTGAAAGATTTGGCTTCAATTGCAAACTGCTTCAAATTTCTCCTCTTAAACAGGAGATGCAGGATTTGGAGTGACTCATCCTAAAATAAAGGACTGGGCACAGCCTCAATTTATCCAATTTGTTCCTCCAATTTTAAGGGGAGAAACTGCGACTGAGCCAGCCCTTAGCTTCTTGGCCTAGGGGTCCTTCCAGGCATCCTTTTTTCTTGTGCATCCATTACGATCTGAGCTCACAATGGTATCAGGGTGGTTCTAAGTAATTCTGCTTTCAGTGCTCTAATCTTTACTATTTAGCCAACAGCCATCAATCCACTTTCAATACTCTTTGCACCTGCAGAAGTTCCAGGGAGGCTGTACTGCTTCCTTTACAATCAGTGGATGTCCTGCAACTTCCTGCTGAAATCATGCAACTTTTTAATATTGCGAATGTTCTAGGGTTGTTGCTTTTTTGTTGTTGTTCAGTTCCACTATAGAGCACACACACACAGCAATAACGCTGGGGAAGCATCACAGGTCAGCTAATAAAGCAGAACGATGTGTGATCAGTCCTGCATAAATCCACCTCTAATGCACTGTTATTGTGTCAATGGAATGTTGCAGAATTACACCCACTAAAAAATAAACAATGGTCCGGAGGGGTCCTCTATCCTGGTCTTTGGACTTGAGATGCATATTTTCAGGATCCACCTTATTTTCGTGATTGCATTTCTTTTTATAGGCACAAGTTTTAAAAACTGTTTTTTAAGCTGTCTTTTAAATTGTTGGCACGTGCCTGGGACCTTAAGAGCAAAGAATGGGTAATAAATTAAAATAATCATTGTGGACTGATATGACTTCAAGGTTTCATGTGGGGTTTCCATTGCACTTGATTGGCTGTGGTAGACTGCCACATTTGCTACCAGGCCAAGTTCAAGGTGTTAGTATATAAAGCCCTTAACAACTTGGGACCAGTTTACCTGTGAGATCACATTACCCCAAACTGCTTCGATTTACGGAACTGGCATTGCTACATGTGCCACGTAATACCCATTCCGCATTTGTAAGAAATAAATATTGTAGTGTGGCAGCACCAACACTGTGGAACTCCCTGCCTATTGACATCAGGCAGGCACCTTCACTGTACAGTACTGCTAGAAACATTTTTATTTATAGATAAGCCAACCCAGTCATGTAGAATGCTGGTGTATGTTTAAATCTTGTTTTTTCTTAATTGCCGATTTTATCTTTTGAATGTTTTAAAGAGTTGTTTTTACTGATAGTTTTGTTGTTTTACTCTGTTTGCAAACCACTTTGAGGTTTTTTAAACAGCCTAGAGGTGTACGAATTTCAGGAAATAAATAAATACATACTTGGGTCTCAGAGGCTGGATGAGGGCCACCTTAGCAGGGCCTATCCTGATACCAAATCAGCATGAACCAGAAGTTTGGGCAAGGGATGGGCTTCTGATTCCAGCTCTCTGCTAAACCCTGACCCACCTGTTCCATGTATTCATACATTACTTAGGCCAAGAAAGAGCTCCATGCAGAAAAGTCCTGTAGAATCCTTTCACTACCAAGCTGCTGCTGGCAGAGGCAAATTCTGAAATCAGTTTGCTGCAGGGGAGATATATACATACAGCCACTTCTCTCCCCCCCCCCCAAAAAAAGAACCTGTTTTCAAGTTCTACATTCATTGGCTAAGCATATGATTTGGAGGTGGATATGAAAATGGAGCGTCGCTAACACACATGTGCTACCGCAGTCATCTACACTCTGCGACCTTCAAAGCTACATACAAAAAATTAGAACACAACAACAGTGGGAAAGAAAAGGGTAAAAAAAGAAAAAAAATCACTATAAACAGCTGAAATGTATTATTATTATTCTTGTTTTTCCTACATCTAAGTCTAACTATACAGAGAATGATAAAACTATCTACAAAAGTCTTTGGGCAAGACTAGGCGAGCAACAGAGACGAAAAGGGTGAAGCTGGTTTTGTGATTCTTTGAGCCAGAAGACAGAGGGGGGGAGTGAGGGGGAGGGGGGGAAACTACACATTTGTATATCTGTACCTTTGATCTATGCTGGGACACGAAGGTGCCCCCTTCACTGCCAACTACTGATCAAAGAGCATCCATGGCCACATAAGGGAGGGCTCTGTGGAAGCAACGTCATAGAAGAGAGCTTAGGATCCACACAGGGCGCAGAGTCATGTGCAACAGCGGCTGGCTGGCTCTCCTGGCCAGGAGGGAAGGCCGACAGCAGCTGCCAAGTATCAAATGCCATCCAAACGCCGGAGCCGCCTGCCCCAGGAAGTAATTTTGTAAGGAGTTCAGCAGGATGTGTAGCAGGGGCAAAGGAAGAAAAGCAAAAGGGCTGTGGGCTCTCTCTCAAACCCACATTCGGGAATATTCGTCTCCTGCACAGACAACTACGCTGTAATTCCTGCACATTTGGGTACCCCTTCCAACTCTACTTTTCGGTGATTACAGCTACTTGAAATGGGGCAGCAGTTGGGCAAACAGCAAGATCCCAGGCAAAGGTGTGGTTCCACTCCTCCTGGATCATGCCAATTTGAGTATTATTAATTCCCGCCCTTCACACCCTGCGGCCCCAGGGCAGGTTACAGCATTGAAACACAATATTCAAAAACAATTTCGAACAGCTTACGATCATAAACGTAAGGTGGGTCTTAAAAACATGCACCTCAAAGTGTCAAAAGCCAGGATGAAGAGGTTCAGCATTCCCCAGAATGTGCTAGATGCACCTCTGCGGGAAGGGAGTTCCACAGCTTAGGGGCCACCACAAGAAGGCCCTGGCCCAAGCCACCACCATCACCCCGAGAATCTGAGGGCAGAGGAACTACTAAGAGGCCCCCTTCTGCTGATCTCAGCACCCAAGAGGGCCTGTGGGGAACAAGGCGGTCTCTCTCACCGTGTGCCTCTCCCTCCCTGAAAGTTAAGGCATCACCCCCAGTTAAGAACGTTAGAAAGAGACCTAAAGTTGGATCAGGACAATGGCCCAGCTAGTTCAGTATCCTGTTCTCACAGTGGCCAACCAGATGCCCCAAAGGGGAGCCCACAAGCAGGACATGAATGCAGCAGCAACTCTCCTCACTTGTGATTCCCATCCTCCTCCAGTTTACCAGTTTTCTTTTCATCAAAAGTAGGTAGTAACTCCATTAACCAAACCTTCCTCCCATGGCCTCCTACGCTCAGAAAGAGTACTCATAATACCTTGACCCCAATGTTTCTGACTATTTCTAAGGCTACCCTATGCCATTTGGGTCAACGAGGCTGAATAGTTACCCAAATGCATCACACCATGGTAAGTAAACAAACCAGTAAAAGTTTAAAATTAAAAAATGGGGGTCCTGAGAAAGAGAACAGACAGTGGTATCTAATCTCTGCTGGAATCTTTCTTTTTAAAAAAAATATGCATTTCACATTAAATCCTGAAGAACTTTTAAAAAACTTGCTCAGAAAGAAGTTCCAAAGATTGAACGGTATTCACTTCCAAGGAGGCACACTACCCCATAGCCTGTGAGTGGGGTTGGACAGACAATGGTGGGGATTTCACAAACCTCACAAGATTGCCATCGGTTGTGTGATTCCTGCACTGGGTCCCTTCCAACTTCACAATTATATGATTTTTCCTTAAAACCCTTAGAAGGTTCCCACTTAGCTCTCCTGCATTCAGCTAAGAATCACCAGGCAGCAGTTAGCAAGCATTCACAAGCTTGGGTCTATTCCCCACCCCCAAAAGACCCTGGTGGGTATAGAAAGGCAAATGGTTACTTGCTAGAATTAGCCCATCTGAGCCCTTTTAAAGTGCCCCCCCCCCATAATCTTTCACACTGGGACAAGCTATTAAGAGACTATAACAGGAAAATAGATATGCCAAATGTTTGTGGGGCTGCCCTTGAAGACTGTACAGAAGAGAGTACCTGAAAACACATCTGCTTTGGGCTGCTAACTGGGACCAGCTGTTAGGACCACATCACCATGCCAGTGTTGACAGAGCTCACCATCTGGTTTCGAGCAGAATTCAGAGTGTTGGCAGATCGCCTTTAAAGCACTACACGCCACTTGGGACTTGTGCCACAAGGACAACCTGCTGGTGGACTCAGGTCGTTTTCGGAGGCCCATTACTGGACCCAACCCACTCTCTGAATAGAGAAGCGTGACTAATGGTGGGCCAGAGCTCTGTGACAGAGCATCTGCCTTGCACACAGAAGGTCCCGGGTTCAATCCCCAGCATCTCCAGGTACAGTTGGGAGAGACCCCCTGCCTGAAACCCTGGAAAGCTGCTGCCAGTCAGTGCAGACAATACTGAGCTAGCTGGACCAATGGCCTGACTCAGTATAAGATAGCTTCCTACGTTCCTCCTTTGTTCCTATGATACCCTGCCTGGGCAACTATCTCTCGAGGGAAGCTCACTCACAGCATACCAGACAAAGACCTTCTACTTATCCAACCATTTTTTGTTTCAGCACTGTATTTTTGACCTGCTGCTTTATTCTTTCCACCACTTCTTATTACAGTCATACCTCGGAAGTCGAACGGAATCCGTTCCGGAAGTCTGTTCAACTTCCAAAATGTTCAGAAACCAAGGCGCGGCTTCCAATTGGCTGCAGAAGCTTCCTGCAGCCAATCGGAATTGTAGAACCCACGTCGGATGTTCAGCTTCCAAAGAACGTTCACAAACTGGAACACTCGCTTCACTGGTTTGCAGCGTTCAGGAGCCAAAACGTTCAACTCACAAGGCATTCGACTTCCGAGGTACGACTGTATTTTGATGACTATATTGTTTTTATGCCAGTCTTCCCCAACTGGGTGCCCTTCAGATCATCAGCCAGCATGGCACATAACGCTGGCGGTTGATGGGAATTGTCAAATCCAAAGTATCTGGAGGGTACCAGGTTGGGGGATAAGGCTGAGCCACGCTCTGGGAGTTATTTATATGTTTATAAAATGTTTATAGGTTTATAAAATAAAGAAGTAAAATAGGATGGCTATGCATTAACAAAAAAAGTTCACACAGCATCAGTGTTCTGGTTCAGATTCAGCTCCCAACAACCGAAAGCAGGCAATTGGGCTAGTTGCTGAAGACTAAGAACTTTTTTTTTTTTTTTAAGGTACCAAGAGTTGGGGAGCAACTTAGATGAAACTAAAATCTGGATAAGGTGGCATCACAGGTCTCTGAAAGATAAGAGGGCAGGAGATGCCCAGAAAGGGAAGATGAACACCACAGGTATCAGACTGTGGTGGCAGTGTAGGAGGCTAACAGGTCTGATCCCTGGAACTTAATTCACCGGGGGATCTGCGTAAGTTCACGGAAGAGCTTCTTGGATGATTGAGCCCTGCACTGGGGTCTCTTAATTAACAGCCTTTCAGCGCCAGGTTAAAAACTTACAACTTGAGGCACTGGGAGGATTATCATGACTTTGCTCCCTATTGATGGAATGATTCTGGTGCTGTTCAGCTGGATTACTGTACGGCTTTTCGTGAACGCATTGTTCTTTTTTTCTGATTTCATGTCATGCTTTATGCTTTTAACATTTTCTGAGTTGTCTGGAGAATCCTTATGTGTCCAGTAACCAACAAGCTAAATTTATTACCATCATCAAGTAGCAGGGAGGGCCACTTTCCATCTCAGGCACCAAAATGTCTTAATTGTTTGGGGAAGGGCAGAGAGAGAGAGAGAGAGAGAGAGAGAGAGAGAGAGAGAGAGAGAAACTATTTGAAGAGTGTGGAAGGGGTTTAGTCAACTATAAGGCTTAGGAGTGAAGAACTCTTAGGGTCAGAACTTCAAACTTAGTTGAAGATCACATGGTTTAGGGCTCTAATGAAAATACAAATCACCTAGAACTATGAACTGGCCATGCCACTAGTCCTCAGCCTCATCTCAGGAGAATCTGGGTTGGAGAGGGAGCATTGACTTGTTGGGTTACTTCACGTTCTGTGAATTTGTGAGGCACCCAAAGGCAAAACACCTTTAAAATAAACCTCCCGTGAAGCTGGAATCGCCAACTTTACAAGCAGTCCTTGTAGCTCTGCCTTTAGCAGCTCTGGTGATTAGCAGGAAGTGGTACCACTGATCACCTGCTGATTTCTGCACTTTAGACTGGTCTTAAAGGCAGAAGAACAGGCCAGGCAGCTTTTTCCCAGGTCAGCTGACAGAACACCAAGCTATCTGTGGATGTCTTAGCAAGGAAAACATTGCATTTCCTAATCCTTTCCTTCAGCAAACCCCAAAAGGTGTAATATTGGTTTTATACAATCACAGCTTCCCTGCAAAATATCCTGGGAATTGCAAGTTTGGTGAGAGTACTGAAAATTCTGCTTTCTAACACCTCCCTGCCTCCACTGACTGAACTACATTTCCCAGATTGCTAACCAGGTTATGGCTGCAGTTTAGATATACCCGGAGGAGGGATGCAGTTGGCTGCTTAACTGGACCCAAAGCACTTACCTTCCCAAATTGTTCAAAATACTGTTTCACATCCTCCACGGTGGTGTTCACGGAGAGGCCGCCCACAAATATCTTCTTGGTCCGTGTCACCATCTAGAAGACAGAAGGACAAGAAGGCAGTAGGACAGCAAAAAGGGCCACTCCTTCAAAACTACGAAAACTTCATTTCACTTTGCCAGCTAAAGAAAATATGCTGTTTATCACCATCCCGTGATTTATGTGCAAGTTTAAAGGAAGACATTTCCATGAGCCACTATCCCATGCATATTAAGAATCCTGCTTCCTGAGAAAGAACACCAACAAATATTCTTTTTCCCTTAAAAAAAATCAAGAAGCCAAGTTCCAGTCCTTAAGGTTCCGGTGGTTTGCTGGCTTGTGCAATTATAAGTGCTAGATGTGATGAACAACCTTTACAGCAGTTACAGGTGGTGCTTTGGTGACCTCTGCTTAGCTCTTTGCCCCTCCCAATAATTAAATTATGCAGAATAACTTAGCTTTAGTTGAGATTTCTGCATTGCAGGGAGCTATGCAGCCTAGAAACTTAATCTGCATAACTTATACAATTTGCAGAATTCAGCTTCGCTTCATCCAGAATTTTCACTGTGACACCCCCTGCATGAAATGTCTGCTTGCAAACTACTTATTCCCCCGCCGCTTTGTTTTCTTTGCCTACCCATTAAATCCTGTTTTCAACAGCTTTTAAACAGGGTGCTTTTGAACAGCTCATTCCATTCACTTCAGCAGGACTTGCATAGGAGAACTGTTGGACTGTAGCGCTGTGTGTGTGTGTTTTCTCCCTTCCACCTGAGACTCACAGCAAGGCCCTGCATCTGATGCAGGAGTGCTGGTAAGTCACCGCAAGAGAGACAGGCAGACACACACCCCAAGCATGGCTGGCAGAACATTCACTCTGAGACGCTCAGAAAGGGCAAGTGCATTTGTGGAAAGAGACTTCTCTGTACGTCTTCCTGGTCCCTTCAGCCCTGCAGAACTCCCTGATCTCAGAAAGGGCCCGGGATGCTCTTTTCAAATAGGCTCTCTCTTCACACTGCTGCCCTCCCCACCCCCCCACCCCAGGATGGCTGTATCCCCGCTCTGCAAGAAACACATGCTCCTAATTACCCCAAGGAGTGCACAGAGCTAATCCGCAGCAATTCCAAGCCTTAGAGAACAGCCCGCCCAAACAGCAAAGCGCCTTCTGTCACCAAAACTGCTTAATGGAATTAACCCAATTCCAACCATGTGCTCGTGGTGCTGGTTACTTGGGATACCTGAGCACTCACTGCCCTGATTCCTGCTTCGCTGGCTGGCACACATCACGTTCCCTCTCCTTGGGTTCCCCCATCCACCCAACCCTCCTCATTTGCGCATTAAGCCCAAGGACAAAGGGCAGAAAAGGTGCCTTTATTTTACTTCCTACACTTCTGTGGCCACCCAACGGCGTATGTTCTCTGGGCAGCTCACAAGCTTTAAATGCAATATTTTAACATTTCGATTAAAAGCAGTTAAGAGCAGCATGAAAATTGGGTCTTTTGAGATTCGCGTAGAAGAGGGGATGTCAGCAGGTAAAGCGTCTGTAGCAAGGGAAAGAGTAGCGAGAACCCAACAAAATAAAACTCAAGCTAACTGCATATTCTTTCCTCGTTTCGCTCCTGCCTCAGTTCTCCCTCCCCTCCCCCAATGTCAAATTTTAGATGATTAGTCCCCTGGAGCAAGGACTTGTCCCTTTGAACTTTCGCAAACCACCATGCAAGCCAATGTATTGCTAAATGAGGCTCGCTCTCTGGAGGGCCACAGGTTCCTGAACTCATTCAGGTCAGCCCAGTATATGAATCACAGGTTGCTGTACGGGGCTGTCTTTCACCCCACACCCCTGCTGAAGCCACCATTTTGCATCCAAATGGTTAAACCAGGGGTCAGCAAGGTTTACCACGCCTGGGCTGGTTCACTCCAGTGGAGATCCCTCTGTGGGCCAGATCGTGCATGCTCATGCACGTGCACCCTGGATTTTCAGCGCTGCGGAAGCGAGTCCCTGGACTGCGCTGGTTTAGTGCAGCACGCGGGGACTCGCCAAGCAGGCAGCTTGGTTCAGGGGCGGCTCGGGGGCCAGTTAAACGACCCCCATGGGCCGCTTGTGGCTCATGGGCCTTAGGTTGCCGACCCCTGGGTTAAACCTTTGGTTTCTAGTAAAAAGTAAAATATAGACCATTCAAGCTTGCAGCGGGTCACAGTTCAAGCAGTTGCCTCTAAGCTTCTCTTTGGGTCACTTATAAAACTGTTTCCTTCCATCAGGAGCCAAGGACAAAGGTCTGTCTTAAGAAGAGGGCAGCCAAGCTTCTAGTGCATGCAAGTGGACATCTTAATCCCAAAAAGAAGCAAGACCAACACAAACGGGAGCCACGGGGAGGTTTAGAAAAATGAAGTGTGGACACTCAAAAGAAAGGCACATTTGACAGAAGGGAACACTGCAAGGTAGCCCCAGGTGAGGAGTCCCGCTTTGAAAGGTGCTTCTTGTGCAGTTTCCATCTCTGTTCCATCATCAGGGAAGACCACTGGTGGTTGAAACAACAGGCATAAACCCAATAACCAGCATGCTCTAAAAACATTGAGGTTTCAGCTGCAAGGAGCTGGAAAAGTCCAGGGCTCATCTGTACATCAACCCAAGAGGAAGAGCTCCAGCACCCAGCATCTGCCTGGTGGCCAAGGAAGCGGTTCCAAAGTTTGATGACCCCAAAGCATCTGTATGATTGGTTGGGGGGAGGTCACTCTCAAAAGTTGTAAACAAGTACCTACCTTGGGCTGTGCTCTGCGGGGAAATGCAACCTTTGGGTCAATCTGAAAGACAAGGAGAGGCAGGTAAAAAAAACTACTACACAAAACTTTCCTTTAAGAAATAACAGCGCACACACATGTGGAGACAACAACTCTCGGCACAATAGAAGCTTTCTAGCATGCTAGAATACCTGACGGGAGAATAGAACAAAGCAACAAGAAACATGTCAATGTAAAGAGCATTTTTGGGATGCCACACTCCTTGTGCACAAGCTACAGTGAAATTAAGAGGAGCTAGCCAAAAACAGGATTTTGCAAGGTTCCCATTCATATTATTGGGGCTAGTAGCTGAGCAATTCCTGGAGATGGTACCCATTTTCCTGTTCAGTTTTTACATTTGATTTCGTTTTTTCACTTTTAATTTGCATACAGTGGCACCTCTGGGTGCGAACGGGGTCCATTCTGGAGCCCCGTTTGCATCCTGAAGCGAACGCAACCCGCGTCTGCGTGTGTGGTTATTGCGATTCGCCGCTTCCGCGCATGACCTCATTTTGAGCGTCTGCGCATGTGCGAGCGGCGAAACCCAGAAGTAACGCGCTCCGTTACTTCCGGGTTGCCACGGAGCGCAACCCCAAAATACTCTGGAAACATCAGCAAATGATCATTAAACAGAAATTCACTCTTAACAATTATGAAAAATAATTGATCAATAGAATAACTGCAAGGCATAATTCATAAAATACCACAATACATACAAAACCATGTAAAAGGAACAAATTGAGAAACAAAGAAACACAACCTGAAAAAAAGAGACAATGCATGTACTTTCGTAAACTAAGAAAATCTTTAATAAAAATTATTTTTAAAAAAGAAACAAAGACACACAACTTATAAAACTCCACACCCCCAGCTGCGTATAGAGAAGGCGTGAGGAAGAAAAACATTGCTGTCAATCACTTCATCCTTGTTTTATTCTTTAAAATTTGACTTGGTGAAAATTTATAAATACCAGTTGCTGGAAACCACAGCTGCTTTCTGGGTTGACTTTGGGGCACCTGGGTCATTGTGGTCATTGTGAGAAGAGGAACTAGATGGGCCATTGGCCTGATCCACTAGGCTCAACCTATGGTCCCATCATCCGCACAACAAGCATGTCCAGACCTGTAATACAGCTGGAAGGCATCAGGCTAGGGAAGACTGCTCATTTACAAGGATGGGAAATGTTTGTCCCTCCACGTGCTATGGGACTCCTCCTCCCATTAACTCTGACCAGCACAATTAGTGGTCAGGGATGCTGGGAGCAATAGTCCAGAAACAGCTGACAGGCCACAGTTTCGCCAACCCTGTTCCACAAGACGAAGGCTATCTTGACTGCTTGAGCAAAGGCACATCTACGCTAGAAATCCAAATCTGTTTCGAAACAGTTAAGCCTCTATGACTCCACGTAAGTAAAGCCTGCTGGATCAGGCCAACAGCTACTGGCATTCAGAAGCATTATTGCCTCTGACCGTGGAGGCAGAGCATAGCCATCTTGGCTAGTAACCATTGATGACCCATGAATTGCTCTTATCCTCTTTTAAAGACATCCAGGTTGGTGGCCATTGCTGGCTCCTGTGGAAGCGAGTTCCATAGTTTCACTATGTGCTACATGAAGAAGCCCTTTCTTTTATCTGCCCTGTATCTTCCAACATGTAGCTTCCTCCACCACCCAAAGATCCCAGGGGAATCTATTTATTAAGTATATTTTTAGCACTCCGTTCATCACATAATCTCAGGGGGGAGTAACAACATCATCAATTCTGGAGAATTAAGAGCAGGCAACAGAGAAAGACCACAGCGCTAAAATTTCAATGATAAAAATACACATACAGCCTCCCACCGGTTCCAAAATTACAGCTAACATCCCACAGATACCGAGGCAAGAAGATAGGTCTTTCAACTAAATTGGGGTTTCCCAGACCCCTGAGTTCATTGACTCTTTGATGAGCTTACAAAGTTACCATCAACTCCAGCCCAGATTCTTAGGGATGTAAACAAAATAAAACAAGAAATATCAATGTTTACATCAATATTTACAAATCATAGATCACTATCATACTAGGAATAATGAAAAGTAAAAAAATAGGGAAGTAAAGCAAGTAAAAATAATAACAATATCACTCTGACAGTGCCCACACCCCTTATTTCAGAAGCTCTTAATTCCTAATTAAAATTTTCTAAACAAAACCTTATAGGTCCTTGTTGACCCATAGGTCTTTATCCACCCCCTGCACAATCCCATCAACCCCAGGGAGTCGATATTGACTATTACAGGATAGACGAACTAAACTGAAGATTCTGAAAGGTTTTGGAGGTATTAAGGCTTCTGGATACCGGTGGCAGGAAAACAACAGGAGGCAAGAGGGCTCTTGTGCTTGGGTCCTTCTTGCAGGCATCTGGTTGGTCATTATGGGAACAGGATGCTAGACTAGAAGGGGGATTGGCCCAATCTAGCAGGATCTTCTGATGCTCTTATTCTTGCTTACAGCACCATAGTCCTTCATTGGAGAATGACACAGCGCATAGTTCAGCTATGGAATTCACTCCCACAAGAGAGGAAGTGATGGACACTGATTTGGATGCTTTAAAAAGAGGATTAGACAATACAGGTCTTGTTCAGGGACAACCTGCTCACCTCACTCCTTGGGCATCTCTTCTGATGACCCTTTCCATTTAGCTGCAGACCTTAGGAATCTGCATGTTGTTGAATGTTGCAAAGTCTTTATTCTGGTCAGATTTAACATTCTTCTATCCCAAATACTTTGGGGCAGGTATACGGGGCATCTCTCTTTCCTTAAGAATAGGACCTCTGTAAGAACCAGGAGGCATAGAACATGTCCTTCTGTACTGTAACTTTGCTAGTTTACAACCTGCCTCGCTGTCCATCAGTCACCCTGCCTGAACTGACAGAACTGGTCTAAGAGGGGGTGTTGCAGACTCCCAGACTGCTGGTTTGGGGGGCACATCAACATCCATGCCAAAGCGACTGGCTCTGGGGTGGTTCAGGACTTCATGGCTGCCATGATGACCATGGGGCTGTGCCAACCTGTCACCAGCCCAACACACATGGCAGGCCACACTCTGGACCTTGTTTTCTCAACTGGGCAGGAGGAGGGTGATCTGAAAGTAGGGGATATTGACACCAGTCACTTGTCATGGTCAGATCACTTCCTGCTGAGTTTTAGGCTTTCAGTATCGGGTCAGGGACTTTATTAGGATGGTCCATCCTTTGAGGTTGATGGATCCAATGGATTTCCAGATGGCTCTAGGGGATTTCTGGCAGATGTGATTGGTGCTCTGGCCAATCTCTGGAAGATCCAAGTGGCTTGGGCCAATGACCCTCTCCCACATCACGGAGCCTGTTTGGTTCCCTAGTATATTCCAGAGCTTAAGGCGAGGAAACAAAGCTGGGAGATGACTTGAATGCAAATGGAGGAAAACTCCAGTCGAAGGTAAGCCAACACTGGTGAAAGCTCTTCGAGCCAGAAAAGAAGGCATATGTTGCTGTCTCCTTTGCATTCTCATTGTGCTGTCCAGCAGAGCTTTTGCAGGTAGTGTGGGGCCTTTGACATTCCAGCTCAAAGGTGGCAGAACTGATGGTAGCTTACTGTGACTTTGTTTGCAAAGCATTTTGGAGATAAATTCGTTTGCATCCTCCAAGGACCATGACTACACTGTTACAGCAAATGAATCTTGAGGAGTCTAGAGCATTGTCTAGTCCTGTTATGCTGGATGAGTTTCAGTTAGTAGGGCTCGAGGATGTGGACATGGTGCTGGTCACTCAGGGCAACCACTTGCACTCTGGACCCTTGCCCCACTTGACTGATAAAAACTAGAAGGGAAGACAACCCTAACTCAGACAGTTGTTCCAGAAGGATGGGAGCCTGCCTGCTCTTGATGGGGTTAAACTCCCTCTGAAGGAGTAGCAGACACAGCTTAGGGGTAATTTTGAATCGGTTGTCCACACTAAGTTCAGCATCACTTCCTTCCAATCGCGGAACTGTTTCTATGTCAGCTCATCATGATAAGATCTGCTGTTTAAGAATTGTTGCCCGAGTTTGCTTATTTTTTCCTCTCTTCCCTCTGTGTCCCTTTCCCTTCGGGTGTTGTGCCTTGTAGATTGTAAGCCGGCGGGCAAGAACTGTCCTGTTTTTAATTGACTGTATGTGAGCCATTCTGGGAGCCTTTTTGGCTAAAGAGCAGGGTAAAAATGGTTTAAACAAGCAAACAAACAGAGGCTGGTGCTTGCAAACAACAGGTTCAGCTCAGTGTGAAGCTGGAACAATCCTGTGGGTTCCTTCACTCCCTTCGGACCACCAGTTCGGCAAACTCCAAAGGATTAAAGGGAGGGGGGACTGCCTTGCTGCAGACGTCCTGCTTCCCACTCCCCCTCATTTATTTTCCTGTCTCCTTTTCTTTCACTTATGGTGCAGAATTCAGGCCCTTCAGAGCCATTCCAAGTTGCTGCAAAGTCTTGCCATGCTTCCCCTCCCAAATTTTGTTCTGATTTGCATCAGAGGGCACAGATAGGAGCTGGATTTTCTAAGTTCACTCTCACTGGTGGTTTAAGGTAGTCAAAGTGGTGCCCTCCAGGTGTTGCTGGACTGCAATTCCCATCATCCTTAGCCACTGCCCATGCTTAATGCTGAGGCTGCTGGGAGTCCAAACCATCTGGACAGCATCAAACATCTGGTGAAGGCTGCCATGCATCCTTGTCTGTAAGGAAGTGCTACAGAAATCAATGGTGCTTATGCTGCAATAGTGTTTTAACCGATTTACAGAGTAATCCTATATCAGGAAGAAGAAGCTGTGCATCAGAAATACTACCTTCCCTAGCATTGTGGGGTTCCCTGGAAAATTTTGAATAAAAAACTTGCCAGAATCAGAAACTGTTGCATTTTGGCTTATTCACTGGGCTTATGTTTAATACACACAATCAAACTCAGAAAGTATGCTGCATTAATTTATCCACCATATAAAAGTATCGTATTCTTCAAAAAAACTTTTCAAAGAACCATAAGTATTTGAACAGGGTTATTGATTAGGTGAGGGGGAAAAACACTTGATACGCCACACTAGCAGATGCTGGATGAAGGGCTATAAGATCTGGTGGATGCTACACTGATGGAATACCAGGCCTGCTGCCACCATGACAGATGCACCAGTGGGACTGCCCAGGTATGCCAGCAGGACATTCTACAGGTGCAGAAATTCTACCAAGATCCACCTGTGGGCCTAAAATAGTGTGGAGTCATGGATACGATGGGACATCAAATTTATGCTGTAGCCGACGCTACACCAACCTGGCACCCTCCAGATGTTTTGGACTAGAACTCTCATCAGACCCCGCTAGCATGTACTCCAAAACATCTGGAGCGCACCAGGTTGATGAAGGCTGCTACACCATACCCTCAACATCATCATAGGGTATCTTTACAAGAAACCAGGACATAGCACAAGTAGAGGCTTACTGAGGCTCCCTTGCAACCCTTGGCAAGGAGCTGTATCAGTCCTGGGCCCCCCACCTCCATCACTTGTGACCAGATTCTCTACCAAGGCACCCAGAGGAGGCTGTGTGCCTTCCCAGCCACCCAGAACAGCCAAGGAGCAGCCCAGGGAGCACACGGGCAGGCTCCTAGGCACTCTTGAGCCAGAGTGGTGAGGCGTAATTTTTTCACAAACCCCTGGGCCTGAGCCATTGGCAGGTCCAACCTAACCAACCCCTAGATACACCCCAGAACGCAAGACATGTATTTCCCCCTGGCTTCAGGAGAGGGGATAAGAATAGCCACCCCCCACAATGATGTAAGGACCCTGACCCAGGGATGACCCTGCCCACATCTCTGAATGCACAATAGGCTATGGTGCAATTCAAGACCCAATTGCAATACAGCATTCATAGCACCAATATATAAAAAGCCCACACAGAGTGATGTCCTGTATGCTCTTGCTCTCTCCCTCATGCCACACACAGAGCACACAAGGAGGAACTCTGGTGATGGACACCAGAGGAAAGAGAACACTTAGCACCAAGCCACCTGGCTCCAGACCAGGAATTGAGCACGTTGCAAATGCTTCTCTGCCTACAACGCTTGCTGGGTGACTCCAGGCGTAAGATACTCATCAGCAACTCCAGTCTTAAAGCTGGGGGTGCCAGGACAGAGCACCCGGCCCCACTGTTTAGTAAGGGAAGGGGGCAGCCACATTGCAAAGTCTGGCAGCACTCCCACTTTGTACCACAGTCTCCACGATCACACTCCAAAAAAACCACCTTTGCCATATGAGAGTGTTGTGACTTGCTCCAAGGCTCTTCCTCCCTGCCATGACAGGCAGACAGTGTGTACCTTACCCACAGGGCAGGTATCCCACATATGCAAGTGAACTCTCAATCAGCAAAGACCACACAGTTTGCTGCAACCATTGCTACTCCCGGTTGGACTTTTGTGCGTGCACTTTTCGCAGAACTGTAGTGCTGGAAGGGATTGCAAGGGTCATTCTAGTCCAACCCCCTGCAAAGCAGGAGTCGCAGCTAAAGAATCCCTGACAGATGGCCATCCAGCCTGTTTAAAAACCTCCAACAAAGGAGAGTCCACTACCTTCCAAGGGTATCCTTTGCACTGTGAAACAGCTCTGGCCATCAGAAAGTTCTTCCTAATGTTTAATTGGAATCTTTGTCATTTGAATCTATTAGTTCGGGTCCTACCCTCTGGAGCAGCAGAAAACAAACTTGCTCCATTTTCCACGTGACAGCCCTTGAGATATTTTAAGATGGCTATTATATCACCCCATTGCCTTCTCCAGGCTAAACATACCCGATTCCCTCAACCATTCCTCATAAGGCTTGGTTTCCAAACCCTTGATCGTCTTTGTCACCCTCCTCTGCATGTGTTCCAGCTTTCAGTATCTTAAACTGTGGTACCCAAGACTCCACGTGGGGTCTGACCAAGGCAGAATTGTTTTGCCCAGGAAAATCACAACCTCGAACCAGGGAATAGAAGAGGCAGCCACAACAGTGGCTATCACTCGTATCTGTTCACGCACCTGCCCATCTTATTGCAATCTTGTTCGGCGTTTTCGTGTGCTGCTCTGGTTCGCCAGAAGTGGCTTAGTCATGCTGGCCACATGACCTGGAAGCTGTACACCGGCTCCCTCGGCCAGTAAAGCGAGATGAGCGCCGCAACCCCAGAGTCATCCACAACTGGACCTAACAGTCAGAGGTCCCTTTACCTTTTTTTTAAGGCACCTTTTACACCAATTCCTAATGTTGCTGTGGCCATAAATTTCAACAGGTCTGAGTATGACTAACTCTGGATATCACTCAGACTTGGCATGTAAAGGCAACCTTCCAAGGGCCACATGCCAACAAAGGCACAGCAACAGATGCGAAGCTGAAAGTACCTGCTACCAACAGTGCCCAACTAGTCAGAGTTAAAAGATTTGCAGTGGCTTCTCACCCATATTCCAGGTTCTTGTACTAGTGTACAAACCCCCTGAGCAGCTTTGGATACACCTTAAGGCAGGGGTTTTCAACCAGTGTGCCGTGGCACCTTGGAGTGCCTTGAATGATGGTCAGGGGAGCCACGGGCAACACTGGCCTCTGTTCCTCTTTCCTTCCCTCCCTCCTCTGATGTTCCTCTTGTGTCTCTGCCTCCCAAAGACTTGTGTGGCTGTTTGTGCAACAGCCCTGGCTACAAGCTCCCCAGGCAAATGGTGCCTCTGGGGCTGGTCAGGTGGTGCTGGTTGCCAGGAGCTGAGGCAGCCTCAGAGTAAGCAAGCAAGCAAGCAAGCAAGTGGGTGAGGGATCCCAACCAGCCAATCCTCCAGCCCTTGCTGCTGGGAATGACAGACAAGTCCCTGGCCCCTGTGGGGCAGCTTGAGGAGGCACCTCTTTTTGGGGTGAGTGGGGTGGGGCAGCTCAGAGACCACGGGCAGCAGCGGCGGCTGCCCAGAGGACTCCCAAGGAGAAGGGAGACGAGAGGAGAAAGAGGGAACACTCCACAAGCGAGGGTGTTTGAAAAAGGGCGCGAGGCTGCCAGCTCTGCAGGCAAGGGGCGACATAACTGAGCTCCTGAGCCCCACATGGATGCTACAGAAAGAATGAAGGTGGTAAAGGGAGCCGTGGACTCAAAAGTTTGAAAACCTCTGCCTTAAGGATACACCTTAAGGACTGCCTCACCCTTATTGTGTCACAAGCTGAGAACACCTGCAGGAGCACTGTTTGTGGTTCCCCCATAATCCAGAAGCATGCCTCATGCCATCAAGGAGTCGTGCCTGCAGCATAGAGGGCCCAACTCCACGGCACTCAATCCCATCAGAAACCAGGCAGCCACCAGCCCTGCTAAGTTTCAGGCACCAGTCTGAAATAGTTTTATTTCAGTAGGTCTTTGGGGAAGCACCATGGCTCAGTGGTCCAGCACCTGCTTTGCATGCAGAAGGTCCCAGGTTCAATCCCCAACAGCATCACTAGGTACGACCCGGAAAGATCCCCGCCTGAAACCAGGGAGAATCACTGCTGGTCAAGGTAGACCATGCTGAGTTAAGAGTACCAGTGGTCTGACTTGGAATGAAGCAGCTTTATTCTAGAACCTTTATTTTCAGGGGCAAGGCCATAAGTTAGCAGTAGAGCATCTGCTTTGCTAGCAGAAGGTCTCGGATGAGATCTCCAGGTGAGGCTGGAAACAGTCCCATCTGAAACACTGGAGAGCCTCTGCTAGTCAGTGTCATATTGAGCTACATGGACCAGCAGCAATAGGCAGCTTCCTATGTTTCTTTCCACTATGCATATTGCTCTAACGTCCTACTTCCTATTTTAAATTTTGTAGGTATTGTACGCAAATAGCTGCCTCTGGATGCTCACAGGTAGGGAGGCAGCCTTGACCTGCTTCTTCATCCCTATCATCAGGTCCATCAGAGCTGCAGTGCTCCTGTCAACAGGGGATTGGTCCATTTAGCTACTGTGGCCAGGAGCCGTTAAATTACGCCTATCCTCCACGGATTTGCCTAATCCTTTGTTTAAAACCAGCATCCAGGCGTACCGCCAAAAACACATAGCTTGGCAAGGAGACCCCATCAGTCAATTGTGTGCGGAGGGGAAGAAGTAGGTTGCTCTGTGCCCCTTTCCTCAATAAGTTTTCACAAGTGGCCAGCTACTGTGAGAGGAGAAACGGAGTCGCCTTCCACTCGCCACACCATTGAGTTTAGACACCTTTTCCCCACCCCAAAATTATCATTTCCCTGCCCTAAATTAAAGAACTCCACACTTGCTGCCCTCGAAGTGTTTCGCACTACAATTCCCATCAACCCCAGCCTACAAGCCATATGTTGCGGAGGGTGATGGAAGTTGTAGCCCCAAACACCTGGAGGGTGCCAGGTTGGCAAAAGACTGCTGCACCACCTCTCCTTGTGCAGAAGATGCTCCAATGCTCTTCCATCATTTCTGTGTTTCACCAGGGCCACCTCTGCTCCCGATCATCCCTGAACGCTTATAATCACACAAGCACACCCTTGTTCAGGGAGGGTTGGCAGAGAGGGAGAATAGGTAGGAGACAAGTTTCTAAAACACATAACAAACAAAAACACACTCAATCCCTTTGCATTGTGGCGTTAGCGAAAGCCCACAGTGAGTTTCCAAGGCCTCGCGGGACAGCAGGAGGCTGATGGAAGATACCAAGCACAAACAATTATCCCCTGTCTTGTTCAGTTCCCAGCCAGAGACATTCAGCTCCTGCCAAGAAGATACTCCCCTATTTCAACAAAAGTTAACCCAGGCCTTCCTTTTCCCAGCACAATTCACTAGGCAGAAAAGAGAGCCTGCTTGCTGTAAGCTGGGTGAGGCCGGCTGTTATTCAAATTATGTAGCTAGACCGTCTGGCTAGCAAGTGTTGGAGGAAAACTGAGGCTGGAAGGGTTTTTCTTTTCCTTTTTTTTTAAAAAAAAGGGGGCTAGAGAAGGTGTAACTAGAAGTGAGCAAGTTATTTAAGAAGTGGGAACAATACAGGGTGCGTTTGGAGTCAGAACCCGTAAAAACAGAAGCAAAGAATATAAAGAACCCCAAGAGAGAAAAGAGGAAGGTTGTGTTTGATGCTCCCGAGAAACAAACAGCATTTTTTTTTGTAAAAACTGTACAGGAAACGGCTGTCAGGTTGGGCAGCCTGCTTCAGCCTGGCAAAGCGTTACTCAACTCTTTCGCGCCTGATCATTTATCATATTATCTTACAGGGCTCATGTATCACCTGCATTGGTTACCTTATTTGATCCTGGGTTCAACTTAAAAGCACCAATATTCAGCTACAATATTCATCCCCACTAGGGCGTGAAGTTCACTACGTGTGACCTTGCAGAGGGGGTAGTCGCCGCCTCTCAGCCTAGCCTACCCCACAGGGTCATTGTGGGGATTAAATGAGGAGTGGGAGGATGATGTATACTAGCCTGTGCTCCGTGGAGAAAAAAGTGGGGCGTAAACACAATAAAATAAAAAAGTAAATTCAAACGCCCTTGGGCCTATCCAGACATCCTTTTCACTGGACACTCCCGATGACACCTGCTCATGATTTATTAGGTTATTTACTACACTTGCATCCTACCTTTCTCTCCAAGGAGCTCAAGGTGGTGTACATAGTTATCCTCACAACAACCCTGTTAGGCGGGCACAGGCTGGGAGTGGGTGACTGGCCCCCAAGGTCACACCCAGTGAGCTTCATGGCTGCGTGGGGATTTGAACCCTGCTCTCTTCCAATTCCTAGTCCAACACTCTTAACCACACTGGCGCTCACAATGGCACGGGAAAATTTATACACAATCCCACATTTGACACTGTTTGTGTCTGCAAAAGCTTCTGTTTTGTTTCCAGTTGGTGCATCTCCTGTTAAGGTGTAGTCCCAAGAAACATCTGGGAGGCTAAAGGTTTTACACACAGCTGCAAGATCACCTTACCCCCCCCCCCACGCCTGGTCAATTGGCTTTAATCTTCGGAACTGGTACAGTTTACAGGTGCCACATAATATTTGTTCTGTTTTTAAACAATCAAGCAGTATATAATTTTTATGAAACAAGTATGTCATAAACACAGGGATTCTAATTAGCTGACACTGCTAACAACTGTTCACAGAACTTGCCCTCCATGAATCTGTCTGGCTCAAGGACTGCCGGCACAGTTCCCTCCTGTCATGAGTCCGCTGCAAAAGATGCCTTGGAGAGGGCAGCCGGATGCAGAAGACGAATGGGGAGAGACTGGGGAGCTGGAGGACTCACTGTGAGGCTCCTAGCAAACTGGGGGGGGGGGGGGATAGATAGGGACCCCAGTCGGTGCCTGACCCTGAGGAGCCCAGTGGGCTGAGAGAGGGAGTTTGGGCCCAAGCCAACTGACAGAAGAACCTTCTTCCTCCAAGACGCTAGATATCCCAAGCCCAAAACGACCTGCAATGGAGCCATACCTGGTGCTGCCTCTTGTCATTGAACAGCCCTTCCCGCCTGGAAAGGCAACTGAAAGACCAATGCAAAGCCAGTCCTGACTTCGCTCCCATCTCCAAGGATATGCTGGAGTCAGCACCAGTGAGAAGATGCCTCCCAAAGCTGACCTACTCAAAGGAGTGCCCGTTTGTTTGCCCAGACCCAGGACTTGGGATGTTTGCTGTGCATACAGTACAGTGGTACCTCGGGCTAAGAACTTAATTCGTTCTGGTGGTCCGTTCTTAACCTGAAACTGTTCTTAACCTGAAGCACCACTTTAGCTAATGGGGCCTCCTGCTGCTGCTCCACGCCACCGCTGCACGATTTCTGTTCTCATCCTGAAGCAAAGTTCTTAACCCAAGGTACTATTTCTGGGTTAGCGGAGTCTGTAACCTGAAGCGTCTGTAACCCGAGGTACCACTGTCTTAGAAACTCAGCTATATAAGCTAGGCATCAAATGGCTCCTTAAACCAGGTTACAGTCGCCAAAACAGAATGCCTAGTTGCAATTTTGGGGCCAGATGGCTCAAAAGTCGTACTTTTCAATATGACTTTTTAGTTCCTGAAATTCATTCTGATTGTGCAGATAAAATGTAATGGATAGAATTCTACAAGATATGTTGCTGGCGTCTGAAAACAGGCAAGATCCAAGGATCCCCAGGCATGCACCACCAGATGGTGGAGACATCGGGTGACATCCTGGCGCCTGGGCATCTCCACTTGGTTGCAAGTGGCCAAGAGCCAGTTGCAAAATGTGCCTGGAGTCTGGTGAATTAGCCTTTTGAAGCCCCATGCCTCTGATGTACCTGGTGTACCTGTTGAACCTGACTTTTGCATTAAAGCCTTTGGCAGAAACAGTGCTGAGAGTTCTCAGTCTTCATCCCGCGGTGAGAGCCAACACTTCCAGACATTGTTGGACTACAGTTACTCCCTTAAGTCCCAGTCAGGATGACCAAAGGTCAGGAATAATGGGAGGTTTAGAGCCAGCAACATCTGGAGATGAACCATATTGGCTACTACTGGCTCAGCTCTTTCTCAGGTTCACCTGATCCGATTGCAGCAAAGTCTAGAAATTTAAGTTGGGCATTTAGTTGCAAACAGATTATGAAAAGTGAAGGCCAGATTTAAAACATGAAGGTTATATCAGGTTAAGCACCAAGCTGGTAGCCACAGGCAACAAGGAATTGCATGCAGGTGAATACATGGTGTCCTGTGCAGATGTGTGGCCAGGCCAGCATAGAAAGCAATGAGGTTCAGGACGGGGGGAGTGGAGCCCCTCCTCCACAAGCCCAGCACAGAAATTCAGCTCTCTGTCTGGTTACTACTTTTTTGCAGGCTAGCAACTTTCATTACTTATTTGCAAGGCTGGCCAAACTTCCCTCCCTCTCCTTCCTTTCTCCAAAAAATACCTCCATGCAAACCAGGGCCGAGGGAGAAGTTATTCACCTCCCAGCTAAGAGCAACCCTAATCATCATCATAATTGCTGTTAATATTTATGCAGCAGCGTTCCAGCATGCCTGGAGTTCTTTTGGACACATTATCCCAGGCGGCCTTACAACCAACCCCATAAACCTCCTATGACAGGCCAGCCAGTGCATTGCTTTAGCTGGGAACTGAAAGCAGAGGCTGGCTGCCCACAGTTCCTGAAATAAGTGCATTGAAGCAGCTCAACCCAATCAGGTGGACACTCAGCAGAGACCCACAGGGCAGGAGGAAGGCACTTCTGCCCTCTCCCCTTCTATCTGACGGGGCACCCAAAACTGCATAAAAAGTGGAGATGTGAGCCAGGAAGCCACTGGTGCGAGTCATGCCTCCACCACTAGGTGGCATCAGAGAGGAATGACATCACACCCAAGCGTCCTTCAGCCTGGTGCAGTGGTTAAGAGTGCCGGTCTAGGACCTGGGAGACCAGGGTTCAAATCCACACGCAGCCATGTGAAGCTCACTGGGTGACCTTGGGCCAGGCACAGCCTTTCAGCCTAACCTACCTCACAGGGTTGTTGTGGGGACTCAAATGAGATGGGGGAGAACAGTGTATGCCACCTTGACCTCCTTGGAGAAAAAGATGGGATACAAATGTAATAATAAAAAATAAAGCTACTAATATTTGGGGGGTGGGGTTCCTGCTTGCAGGGAAGGACTGGCAGGCAGGATGAGGTCCTTAACTCTTCGTCCTCTGACCAATCCTCCCTGCAAAACACCCCACAGTACACATTTATGGTCTGGCTTTTCTCTCGGGGTGGGGGATAAGACTCTCCAACCTCACAAGGCTATTGTAAGGGCTACTGAGTGAAGCACTCTCAATACCCCCAGAACACTATATGTATGCACGGTTTTTAAAAAGGCACTTTATTGAACCAATACCCTTTGCTCTCACTTCTAATCATGAGGACTAGTGACCTTACAGGGGGGAGCCAAGGGCACAATCCGCTTCCTCGCAATCCTACTACCGCTCCAAACACTGTGTAATTACCGTTAAAGCCCATGTAACCACATTTAACTTGCTGGAATCATCCTCTGAGGTTATCTATTGCCAAAGCGATGCCGTAGCCAAGCGGAGCCACAGAAGACACGTCGGCAAGACCTGCGGTGCCAGCTATGCTGCAAACTGCTTCACCCTGAATCCAAAATGCCCCACTTTCCTCCTGCCCCCTCAGCAATGGTTATCTTCCAGCCTAGCAAAGGTACCTATTAAGACTTAGCATTCGCGTAAACAGACCTCAGCGTGTTTCTACCTTGCTTACAAATAAAGGCCATTGAGGAAACACTGCACTTAAGTTTCTTCCACCTCAAAATCACTCCAGGCTCCTAGGGAGCAGGGGGAAATGCAGAGGCCAGCAGGGCTGGTTCACACAGGCTCATTCATCACTTCACAGCCACACTGAAAACTGAATGGGCTTGCTGAATGGTGAAACCGCATTTGGAATACTGTGTACAGTTGCGGCTCCCTCAACTCCAAAATGAGATTATAGAGTTGGACAAAGTTCAGAAAGGGGCAACAAAAAACGATCAAGGGGATTGAGTCACACACACACACACCACTGAGGAAAGGTTGCAGGGTTTGGGACTTTTTAGTTTAGAGAAAGAGAGAGTAAAAGGTGACATGATTTAAGTTTACAATAAGATACATGACACAAAGAAAAGGTTTTTCTCCCTCTCTCATAACTTTAGAACTTATGGACATCCAATGAAGCTGGATGTTGGAAGACTCAAGACAAAGAAAAAAACAAAGGACTTCCTCATGCATAGTGGAACTATGGAACTCCCTCCCACAGGAGGCAGTGGTGGCCACCAACCTAGATGGCTTTGTAAGAAGATTGGACAAATGGATAAAGCTATCAGCAGCTACTAGCCTTGATGGCTCTAATCTGCCTTCACAGTCAGAGGCAGCAATGCTTCCAAATACCCGTTGCTGGAAACTGATGGAGGGGAGAGGGCTCTTGTGCTTGAATCCTGCTTGCAGGTTTCCCATAGGCACCTGGTTGGCCACCGTGAGAACAGGATACTGGACCAGATGGGCCAATGGCCTGATCCAGCAGCCTCTTCTTACGTTATTATGAGGCGGAACAGATTCCTCACTAGAGAGGAACGCCTACTTCACCTACTTGAGTTCAATTCTGCCTTTCAGCAGGATCCCATTTGTACATGGGAAGCTGCCAGCCAGTCAACTGGAGAGTAATCAAATCACACGGGAAGTGTATGTGGACCTCAGGAGACACCTCCCAGACTAGGGTCTCCAAAGTGGTCAATGGGGCTGTGCAGTGGGTGATTAAAGTGCCCTGGGGTCAAAAGAGGGCCAGCAAGGGTCTAGTGGTGAAAAAGAAGTTCACAGGGTATAGTGCAAAAAAATTAATCAGGAACTATGAGCCTCAGAAATCAAGGGCATGTGCGTGTACAGAGTGCACTCCCTTGCCAACGAGAAGCCTCTGTAATTAATAATACAACATTACCGTCAGACCATGCTGCTAAAAAAATCTGTATTGCTATTTCTTGATGTTATTTCACTTCCATTTCTAATAATATGGGTTGGGGGATAAGCAGTGTTCGAAACTAGCCAAGCGCCTGGTGCATTTTGCGACTGGCACGGGTCCAACTGTGATCACATGGCGATCTCTGGGTGCCAGGTTGGCAACTGACATCTCCATCTGGTTGGCCCCTCCAGCTTTCATAAGTAGGTAATCAGAATAGCTTATTTATTGCCTTTATATCCCACCTTTTTCTCCAAGGACTACATGGTTCACCCATGTAGTTCACCCCCCCCCCTCAATTAATCCCTACAATGGCCCTGTGAGGTAGGTTAAGATGTTATGACTGGACCAAGGTCACGCTGTGAGCTTCATGACTACATCACACTAGCTCCCTAGAGTACTTCTGCTATGGGGCAGCTATATAAATTAAGTAGGTAAATAAACATGGGGAAAGCCAAATGTCACTTAGAGAAGGATCTGAAATATTTTCCTTGAAGCAGGAGTTTGTTTTATTTGATCTTTTAATGTGTCGTAAACTGCTATAAGATTTTTTACTTTAAAATACAAAGTGTTACAGAAATGAAATATTAATAATAAATGCCACTGCAAAAAAGGCAACTAGACATTCCATTGTGGCTACCGCAACCTAGGTTTAAGATGCCATTTGCCAATTAGCTTCTATATCTGAGTTTCTAGCAATGGGGCAAGGACAGCTTAATAAGCTCATGAAAGCCGTCAGTGAACTCAGATGTTTAGGTCTGGACCAGGGTTTCCCAAAGAGGGTTCAGAACATGGTAGAAAAGCCCAGGCTTTGCATCCTGGAGGTCTCAGCTTTAACCCCAGGGCACTTCCAGTTTAAAAAGGATCAGGTAGGGGATAAATGGAAATAGCTTTGGTTGAGACCCTAGAAAGCCACTATCAAGTCACAGAAGACCAGCCTTTGCCAACCTGATGCCCTTGGGATGTTTTAGGTATACAGGAAGTGGCCTTATACCAAGTCAGACCATTTGGGGTCCATGTACCTCAGTTCTGTCTACACTGGCTGGCAGGGGCTCTCCAGGGCTTCAGGCAGGGTTCTCTCCCAGCTCTGCCTGGAGGTGTTGAGGGTTGAATCTGGGACCTTCTGTGTGCAAAACAAATGCTCCACTGCTGAGCTACATCCCTACTGCAATGTTTCCTAAATTCCAGGATTAGGATGGGTTAGATAACACAATACAGTGGTACCTCGGGTTAAGAACTTAATTCGTTCTGGAGGTCTGTTCTTAACCTGAAGCACCACTTTAGCTAATGGGGCCTCCTGCAGCCGCCGTGCTGCTGGAGCATGATTTCTGTTCTCATTCTGAAGCAAAGTTCTTAACCCGAGGTACTATTTCTGGATTAGTGGAGTCTGTAACCTGAAGCGTCTGTAACCTGAAGCATCTGTAACCTGAAACGTCTGTAACCCGAGGTACCACTGTATAAACTTAACAAATAAATAGTATTGGAAACTTGCACCAACCTAAGACTGTGCACATGTTTTGAACAATGTTTCCAAACAGACTTTTTTTTATTTAAAAAAGGAGGAGAGTTTGATTGCTCTTATGTTCATCTAATATCTGAAAAAGTGTTTGTTTGGTTTTTTTAAAAAAGAGGAAGGAAGGAAGGAAGAAGAGCTGTACTTGTAATAAAATAAGGCAAGGTGGCAGTTTCAGGGCACAATTAAAGTATGGGAGAGCCTGTGTGGCGCAGTGATTAAGAGTATTGGACTAGGACCTGGGAGACAAGGGTTTAAATCCCAACTCAGCTATGAAGCTCTCTGGGTGACCTTGGGGCAGTCACATTCTCTCAGTCCATCCTACCTCACAGGGTTGCTGTGGGAATTAAATGAGGAGGGGAAAGAGCCATGTACAACACTTTAGCTCTTTGGAGAAAAAGGTGGGATATAAATGCAATAACTAAATAAATACTGTGAAGTTATTCTGCACACTCCTTGTTAGGAAAGGTTTGATGGGGGCGGGAGTCTGTGCTCTCCTGCAACTCCCATTCATTCCAATGGGGTGCGAGCAGGAGAATGTCCCAGAAGATGGTGTGTGTGTGTGTGTGTGTGTGTGTGTGTGTGTGTGTGTAAGTAAGTAATGCCATTTAGATTTTCCGTCTCAGGACCTGAAACACTGGCTGACCCAGGTGGGGTGGAAGGGCAGAGAAAGAGGATAGATAGCTCAGAAGGGTTTGAGCTCCAAACAAAAGAGGGTGGGTATTTTTTTTAAAAAAGAGGGCTATCCTCTACTGAAATTGCTCCCCGCAATTCCCGCCCTCCTCCCCCTCAACCCAGCAAAGCAGACGCATCAGGAGATTTCAATAGCCGGCCAACCACCCCCCACCACCCCACCAATCCGTACAGCATGAGACCCCTTCTGTTCTCTCCCTCGGCTCACTTAACCCCTCCCCCCAACCGCTCCACCTCGAAGGGGAGGCCCCACAGCAAGGTTGTAAGAGACAAGAGGGAGAGAGAGAGACAGAGCACACTGTTTGGAGGAGGCAGAGAAAAGAATAGGGATCAGCGACCACGGCTTTCATCTCACTTTGTATCCCCAGGAAACTGTTCCCAAGGATTAGGCCAGCCGCCATGGATATTCATTCATCACTCACTCCTTTCTTTCAGGAGTGGGGTGACCTTGCTGCTCCCACAGAGATCCAGGATGGGCTTAGCTGATTAGGCACCGTAGCAAAGTTCAGAGGCAGGCTTTTCCGCAACCGAGTGCCCTCCAGCTGTTTTGGACTACAAATCCCATCAGCCCCAGCCAGTCAGCTAGGGCAGATGGGAGTTGTAGTTCCGAACATCTGGAGGGCACCCGGTTGGAGACTGGTTTAGAGGGAGGGGAGATGGCCTGCCCCCCCCCCCCGGAAAAACCCTACTCTGCATACATACCCCAATAGGACTAGCTTTATTACAACCCAATCCTACAGCAACCTCAGTGATTTAGGTGAGGATTACTTCCAAGTAGTAGAGCATCATATCCTCTTCCCAAACTAACAGAGACCTTTGAAAGACTAACCCATTTAGCACAGCACAACTTGCGTGGCCTGCTTCATTGTATCAAGTCTTTTTAATGGGTAAAAAAGAAAGAAAAAATAATGAAAACTTGTGCCTAACTTTCAGGATAAACTTTCATTACACTTTTAAGGAACACAGGGCACACACATTTGGCAGAGAGAGGAGATTCCTGGACACGAGAAAGGGAACGATCCCCTGAAGAAAGGAGGGCAGTGATCAACTTTCCTGCAACTCCCCCAGGCAGCCTCAAGGAAAGGTCTCCCTTTGGAATGCCTTCTGTTCACCTTGGATACTGAACTCTACCAGAAATTGGATTAAAACGGCACGCACTGTGACATTAGCCGCTGGCAAAGTTCTCTTTCGTAAGCCCCTCGCCCCAAAATGAAGGGGGACTGCATAGGTTCCCCTTTGTTTCTGTGGGTTTTGAGCAGAATTGTTCCTTTAAAAGTCATGCCCTGCAAAGGGGGGGGGGGGCGCGTTGTTTCCTCTAGGCAAAGTTCTAACCTTGAGCCCCATATCTCAGATTTCAACCACAGGAAAAATGACTTAAAAGTATCCTCAAGAAAAGACTCCCAGCCACTGCAATCCATCACGAAAATGTGTATCCACATTCACAAGCACCACCACCCCGCGCCCTGAAAAACTAAGAGTGAAAAACTAACAGTTGTGGGTTCAAGCCCGACATTGAGCAAAGGACACATGCAATGCAGAGGGTTGGACTAAATGTTGCTAGGGGTCCCCTTTCAACTCTACATTTCTATGATGCTATACTAAGATGCACTACAGGTCTCACAAACTGTTCAAAAGAGCACTCAACCCAGTTCTGGGTGACAACGGTTCAAATCAAAGATAAAGAACTACGCAACTTTTAGAAGTAATCTGAAGGCAGCCCCGTATCAGGAAGTTTTCAATGCTTGCCATTTTATTATGTTTTTATATGTGCTAGAAGCTCCCCAGAGTGGCTGGGGAAACCAGCCAGATGGGTAGGATATAAATATTATTATTATTATTATTATTATTATTATTATTATTATTATTATTATTATTATTATTATCTTATCCCAACTTGAACAAAGACCTTTAGCTGAACAGGCATTTTAAGTCACTATTTATTTTGGGGGGAAATCCAACTATTTGGGGGTCCGGTCATTTTAAGGCCTAGAGGTAGAAAACCCAATCTGAAAATCCAAATTTGGAAAGCCGGGAGGGGATTTGATTTGGGTATTCTCATCTGGATTGTCCACCTCAGGGCCCCAAATCTACTTGGGCTAAGACACTAGTTGGATCCGGACTCAGCTCTCTGTTATTAGACAACCAAAGAGCCACCATATGTTGGGAATAAGAATGGAACAGCTGCGCTGGCTGTTGATCACTTCTATAGCCCACCCCCCTCCCCGCCTTCCTCCCTAGTTCTTTGCTTCCAGACCTGCTACTTTCCTCTGCACACCCCCCAGGGCAAGTCTTCTTGCTTGCTGAACATGCAAATAGGCTTGAGGGGAGGGTCATGATTGGTGAAATATGTCAGAAAGTCATTTATGCAGTTCCTAGGAGGAGGGGCATTTGCCAAGGGGGTAGGGTGACTCCCAGGTGAAAGGTTGCAGATTCCCCAAACGTACTCTTCCCACCTCAATTTTATGGTGGTACCTCTCCCAACCACAACGGCAAAGGGACACAAAAGAGATAACTTTTAAACATTTAGGTAAATTAAGTGTACAAGATCCCCAATTTCACAAGAGTAGAGAGATAAGTCCCCCAAAACACCTGTTGGTCATCAAAAAGACCCCCACTTTAAAACAGATACTTATCAAAGTTCGCCACTGAACTTTGGGACTTGGCAATCACGGAGAAACTAACATGCCTCCTTAATCTGCTCAGAAACACGAAGGCAACTGACTAATTCTCAACAACTTTGGAATGACTTTATTTTTTACGTTAAATCAGGAAGATGGTGAGAGACAAGTCCCAGCCCAGACAGACACAGATGCACATGAAAGCTTCATTCTGATTTGTAACAGGAGTTAGGAGATGCTACTTTTAAAAATAGTCCCCAAGGTGACCTAAATGTTAGAGAAACGCAAAAGAGATATATACTCTAGAAATCCTTCTCCTCACCTGCACCTGGGATTTGAAATTATCATGCATCGCTATATATAGCTATGCTGTTTAGATGTATTTATTGCTGCATATGTTATTTTGGAAAATTACTGGTTTCTTATAATAAAAAAAGCCTTCACTACTGCAAAGAACATTGTGTTGTAAAGCCATGTCTCCATTTGAGACCCAGAACATGAGCCCCAGGGCCACATCCATTGAATGTTTGAAAACTGTGTCTCTGGCCATATGCAGAGTGACTCTCCCTCTTTAACAGAGACACTGTTGATCTTCTTCCAATACCCAGAATTAATGGGGAGGGAGCCCTGAGACATCATAGCTGGCATTCTACACAACCTTGGACCAAAAGAGCTTATTTTTATTTTTATTTTGCAAGTGAGAAGGGGATCTGCCAGTCAACCACTCAGGCCCCAGATATTGGGGGAAGAAGATCCAGTTTGAAAGGGTTAGGCCAAGGTGGAAAATCCAAAATCCAAATAAAATACCCCCTCTCAAAAAAACAAAACAAAAAAAAAACCCAGTCACTTTCTGATGCCTAATCAAGATCCAAAAGAATAGGCCTAATCTTCAGGGAGAAATCAAGCATCCTTCAGTATATCTCAGGTTCAGCAAAAGCTCCAGCACCACCCCATGGGCCAAGCCAGACAAAAGGCCCAGGGTCTGCCCTCACCCCACCACTGAAGAACTAGACTTTCCTCCAAAATATCCAACCAGCATCACACAGGCATTCAGCCTGCCCCAGTACAATACCTTTCAATTCATTACCTCCCTAGAACTGTTCTGCAAAGAGAACTTTGCTGAGTTAAAAAGTTTTGAAAAACACAACCCCTAAGCCAAGAAACACATCAGGTCCTTACGCAGACTAGAGAAGTCATTGGTTTCACTGCCTGCTTCAAAACCCAATAGCCAGACAGGATCAATATAGCTCTAGTCAATAGTTGATAGGTCGTTGGCTATTGCACACACACACACACACACAGCGCTCTGGAGATGGGAGAAGGAGACTCACCGTCTTGGAGTCCAGTTCGTGTCTAGATTGAGCCAGTACCTTGTCCACACCAGCTTGGTCCATGAAAGTGACAAACCCGAATCCTCTGGACCAGGGAGAGGAGGTGGGAAGGAGAGAGAAAGAGACGGAAAGGAAGTTGGTTAGAAAGAATGGATCTGGTACAGGAGGGATGGGGGGGGAGCGAGGGGGGCATCTCACCTGGATCGCTTTGTCAGCGGGTCCCTCATGACCAGGCACTCTTTCACCTCTCCAAACTGGCTAAAATACTCCCGCAAGCCTTCTGCAAAGCACAAGAGAAAGACACAAATGGGTCCCTTAGGCAGGTGGCGGCACTGTGGGGGGGGGGGATCCCCGGGTGATGCCTCTTTCCTCCCCACCCCAAAGCTTACAGAAAAGAGGGAGGGGGCTATTCGACCTCTGCTGGCAAAGAGCGGGGTAGATCCTACAACACTTGGAGGTGGAGAGAGAAGAGAGAGGGGGGCATGCTCGAGGGGAAGCTCCCCCCCCCCAACAGAGAAGGAGAGAGGGAGTGTGGGGGGGAACCCTTGCAAACGAGTCCGAACAGCGCCCCTTACCCAAAGCTATTCACAAAGACCCACATGGGAGAAGCCCGCTCCCCCCACCCCCGCCATGAAAAGGCGCATCTAAGTTCTGTACATCGCAGAGAAGATTTGGGGAGGGGCAGGAGAAAAGGCGTCAGAGGAGTTGGGAAAGTTTGGGTTGCAGGTGCGGCTCGGCCAGAACCGAACCCAGAAGACCCCCTGCCCCCGGCCCAGTAACTCTCTCCCTACCCCCCCCCATCCGCCCCAATACTCCCCACGCCGGGCCGCTACCGCCGCCTTGCTCTCACCTTGCGTGGTTTGCCAGCTCAATCCCCCGATGAACATTTTGCTAACGAGAGAGGGAAGAAAACACAAAAAGAGAGAGAGAGACACGGGGTTTTAAATCAGCACGCGAGAGCAACAAGACGGCCATAAAAGTTAAGCGTTTCGTATTCGGAGAGGAGGGAAAGCCCCCCGATCAAGGGCGGCGCGGGCGCAGGGGGAGAGGACGGGAGGCAGCCTGGGGGACCCCCGGAACTCCTCCGTCCATGGCGGGCGGCGAGCGTGGCGTTGGGGAGAAAGGGGGGGGCGTGTGTGCGCCGCCTCCAGAGCGCTCGGGATGGCGGATCGAGGCGGCGGCAGCGGCGCCAGGGCGCCCCGGGGATGCAGCGGGCGCCAGTGGGCTGCCCGGCTCGGCGGAGGCGTGGATGGAGGAGGCGAGCGCGCGGGGGAATCGGCCATGTTGGCGGCTCCCCGCAGCCAGGCAGAGGAGAGAGCCTGCCCCGGCCGCCGCCGCCGCCGCCAGCAATCGGGCATGGCGGGGAGGCTGCCGGCCGGCCGAGAGCGTCGGCGTCGGAGCAGGAGGAGGAGGCAGCGTCGGAGGCGAGGGTGGGCCGGGCCGAGTACCAGGGGTCGTGGGGGGAGTCCGGGGAGGCGAGGCCGGGCTGGCTGGCTTCTGTCTCCATTCGGACCTCTTCTCCCTGCGAGGCGCAGCGCCACACTCCCGGGGCAGCTGAGCGTTGGAAAAGGGGCCGGACGGCCAGGCCATGCTGCCCCCTCCCCCGACCCCTCTCAGCCGGGCGGGGAGGAGGAGGAGGAGGAGGTGGAGATGATGATGGGGAAGGAGGAGGAGGCCGGGCAACGGCAGCAGCAGCAGCAGCGCCGGGGACAACCTGCCCGGCTCCTCCCACCCGCGGCAGCCGGCGTGAGCATAAAAGCCGGCCCGCCGCCGGGCAGCGCGCTCAGGGCGGCGGCAAAGGCGGCGCGCAACCAGGCTGTGCGCTCAGGGCGCCCGGGGCCGGCGAGGGAGAAGGCCTCGCCGGGGAACAAAGGCGGGCGGGGGGCCGGCGCCGGGTCCACCTTGGCCTCTCAGGCGGGTCCGGAGGCCGGGAGATGCCGGCGGGGCTTTTGTCCTGCTCTACCTGCTGAAGGCGGCCGCGGAGGAGGCGGCGGCGTCGTCCATGGTCAAGGGCGCCGGGCGGAGGACGGAGCCGCCCTCCTCCCTCCGCTGCCTGGGCCCACCTGGCGCCTCATGCCTCGCTCGCCCCGCCGCTGGAGCCCAGCTTGGCGGCAGGAGCGGGGGAGCCCACGCAGGAAAGGGTTAAAGCCCATCTAGCCGGCAACAATAAACAGCATGTGACATGGCGGGGGACCGGCGCGCTTGAGGGAGGAGGAGGGTGGCCGGCCGGCTCGCTCGCTTGTGGGGCAGCCGCGGGGCTCGCCCGCTAGGCTAGCTTATTGGCCGCCTCAGCGCCCTGGCGACCCTCAGCGCCCAAGTTGCCCCCTCAGGCGCGGCCTTTTCGCGCGCTCGGCCCGCCTCAGAGAGGCGCGCGGGATGGAGCTTCTCTCGCGTGAGGGCCTCGGGAAGGACGGGAACGTGGTGCCTTTGAGGGGGGGGGTGAGAGAGGGAGAAGGTGCCATTTTGGTTTGGGGAGCCGCGAAGGAGCGGGCAGTGCATCACCCCCCTCCCCGGAAAGTGGTCCTGTCCGGAACTTCGTTGGACCAAGCGGGCCGGACCTTGAGAGGGGAAAAGTGGGGGAGTTCCTTTTGCCACTTTTAACCATCTCGACCCAGGGCACAAGTCGCCTCTGTGTGGGTGGCGCTGGGCTCCCAACTCCACAACCTTCAGAACCCCACAGATGGCCATCTCGACTGGGCCTGCTGGGAGTTTGGGTCCCACAACATTTGGGGGTCTCAGCCCGCCCCCGTTGTTGGGATTCATACACCAGGTGCAGAGAGGTTTTGCCCCACACCTTTTGTTGGAAGCACAGCTCCCATCATCCCTGGCCATTGGGACATGCTTGCTCCAGCTGATGGGGGAGTTGTAGTCCTGCAACATCTTCAGGGGCCCACAGATCCCCACACACCTGATTTACATGCAGGGCTTGAGGTGGTGCAGCTTCAGGCCAAGTAAGAGATGTCAGCGTTAGAATGTCAAACTAGAACCTGGGAGACCAGGATATGAATCGCTACTCCGCTATGAAGCTCATTGGGCGTGACCTTGGGAGCCAGTCACTGACTCCTCACAGGGTGGTTGTGGGGATTAAGTGAGGAGGGAGAGCTCCATGTACGCCGCCTTGAACTCCTTGGAGTAAAAGGTCGGATATAAGTGCACTAAATATAAGTTCCCCACTTGGGAATCTATGCCATCAGAAAAAAGGAAGAGCTTTCCGGTACTCCCATAATCACTGGCCCAGCTAACAATGGAGCGCTCAGAGCTTTCAGCCCTACAACCTCCCACCTTGCAGTCTGAAATGGTGCAGTTTATGGGACCCTCCAACCACCTTTGTGTGTAGCTCAGTGTGGAAGTACGTAATTAAATTGGTGTGCCTGAGGATTCCAGCAAAAGTATCTGCCTCTATTTTTTTAAAAAAAATAAGTGTCTACTGAGCCATGAGCATAGCTTGTGCTATATAAATTATAATAATGATAATAAATGAGTCCTTGTTTCTTATTCTGCTTGGAATTGTTCCTTTGGTCAGTTTCCAACTGGACAGCTCTTATCCAGGTGGGCAGGTTAACATGCTTTCTTTGAGTTCAGTCCACATCTGGGCCATCAATGACATCAGCAGCATCATACTATAAGTAGTAGTCAAGCATTTCTATATTGTATTCACAGAAAGTCTTGGGGTGATGTACAATAGTTTGGAAATACATTGAAAGCAAATAAAATAAATTCAACTGGTAAATCAGGGTGTGTATCCTAGTTACCCAATGGAATGAAGCACTAGTAAAATCCAGGGAGCCAATTGCAAAAGGCACTGGAATGTCCTGCATTGGCACATGCCTATGTTCATAAGGGAGGGGATTCCACAGCAAAACACCACTGCAGGAAAGAGTAAAATGAGCCTCTTGGCAGATCTGTGCTATCTCCAGACTCCCATAAAGGTAAAGGTATCCCTGCCCGTACGGGCCAGTCTTGCCAGACTCTAGGGTTGTGCGCTCATCTCACTCTAGAGGCCGGGAGCCAGCGCTGTCCGCAGACACTTCCGGGTCATGTGGCCAGCGTGACGAAGCTACTCTGGCAAGCCAGAGCCGCACACGGAAATGCCGTTTACCTTCCCACTAGTAAGCGGTCCCTATTTATCTACTTACACCTGGGGGTGCTTTCGAACTGCTAGGTTGGCAGGCGCTGGGACCGAGCAGCGGGAGTGCACCCCGCCGTGGGGATTCAAACCGCCGACCATGCGATCGGCAAGTCCTAGGCGCTGAGGTTTTACCCACAGTGCCACCCGCGTCCCTCCAGACTCCCCTAAAGATGCACAAATCTTCCATGTTGGTGTGTTTGCATCCTAAAACACGGATGAGAAGCATCATGTCCAGGTTGCGGAATGTGGCCCTCTGGAGGTCTCTATCTGGCCCTCAGAACTCTTCCCTGAGCCACACTCTTTACTGGCCCTGCTTTGCACCTTCCAGTGTTTCACCCTGTCTGGGACATGTCCTTGAATCCTGATGGTGCTGCTTGTTTGCCTGGGTGGAGGGACAGAGGGGTTGTGATGTACAAAACTAGCCTACTGTACAAAGGTAACATTTGCATTTATTGCTCCGCCCTCTTTTGCATCTGGCTCCACCCACCACTGGCATGCAGCCCCTGGGAGGTTGCCCAGAAGTCGGGGACACGGCTCTAGCAAGAAACTCCTATGGGAATTGAACCTGCAACCTTGACATTATCAGCACCAAGCTCTAACCAGTGAACTACCCACTTTAGGACATCAATATCCTCCAAAAAGAGTATGTATACACTGTTTGAACCTAAGAACACAAGAAGATCCCTGATGGATCATGCCAGAGTCTCACCTAGTCCAGCAGCCAACTAGATGCTTGTGGGAGGTCCAAAAGGAGGGCCCAATTACAAGAGCATTCTACTTCCTGTTTCTAGGAACTGGTATCCTCCCTCATGTCTTTTTTATTTAAATTGTAGGCCTCAGGACAGGGACAGCTTTTGTTTATTTGTCTTAGCGATTTATAATTGCTTCAAGACTTTTTGGGTTTTTTTAAAAAAATTCTCCAAATAAATGGCTGCCTTTTTACAGTAGCCCCAAACAAATTGCCGCCTAAGGCAAGCTCATCATGCCTAATGGCAGAGCCAGCCCGGCTTCCAGTCCCCGTCCTGCAGGAAGCAGCCTGCAGAAACAGAGCAAGCTAACAGGCTAAGACCCGATCCAGATGCTTAGACAGAAATACATGCCCCAAATCCCTTTCTAAGCAGCTCAGGGTGACAGCCTTGTTTCCCCGTGGCTTTGCAAAGGTATTTTCTTTGCACCAACCACCTGACAGGTCAATCTGCATCTCCTAATTGAGACGGACACCTTCCTGAGGAAAGATAACCCTGAGAGGAGAGAAGGGACTCAGAGTCTTTGTTTCGGGAGAACCTTATTCCGCCCAAGGGCTGCAAGCCCCTTGAGGGCAATCTTTTGGGGAACACACGCCAGTGTGGAGCAGGGCCTGGGGCAACACTGGGTAGCACCATTATTGTACATTTCTTCCTTTGTACAGTATAGTAGTTGCTACACACAAGAACGTAAGAAGAGCCTGCTGGATAAGGCCAAAGGGGACTTGTCTAGTCCAACATCCTGTCCCCACAGTGGCCGACCAGATGCCTCTGGGACCAGCAAGCGGAACCCGAGTGCAAGAGCAATCTCCCCTCCTGCAGTTTCCAACGACCGGTATTCGGAAGAATTGCTGCCTCTGACCACGGAGGCAGAGCATAGCAACCATAATAGAATCACAGAATGGCAGAGTTGGAAGGGACCCTGAGAATCATCTCTAGTCCAACCCCCTGCAATGCAGGAATATGCAACTCCCCCATACGGGGATCGAACCTGCAACCTTGGCGTTAATCGCCGCCATGCTCTAACTGAGCTATCTAAGTTCATTGATTCATCCAATCTCTTTTTTTTTAAGGTAAAGGGACCCCTGACCATTAGGTCCAGTCATAACCGACTCTGGGTTTGCGGCGCTCATCTCGCTTTATTGGCCGAGGGAGCCGGCATACAGGACTAAGCCGCTTCTGGCGAACCTAAGCCGCGCACGGAAACGTCGTTTACCTTCCTGCCGGAGCGGTACCTATTTGTCTACTTGCACTTTGACGTGCTTTCGAACTGCTAGGTGGGCAGGAGCAGGGACCGAGCAACGGGAGCTCACCCCGTCGCGGGGATTCGAACCGCCAACCTTCTGGTTGGCAAGTCCTAGGCTCTGTAGTTTAACCCACAGCACCACCCACGTCACACGTCCAATCTCCTTTTGAAGCCGTCAAGGCTAGTGGCTATCTCTGCCCCCAAGTTCCATACTTCTAACTATGCTGCATGAAGATAGATAAATACGGTAAATAAATTGATCAATCTGCCCAGCACAAAAATTTGGCCTCTGATCACATCCAAACCCACATCTTTAAACCACTTTAGCAGTCATGACTCCCACTACAAAGAATCATGGGAACTGTAGTTTAAGGGTGCTGACCTCGCAGACCAATAATTATCAGCAATCTCAACAACCTACAGTTCCCAGAACTCTCCAGGATGGTTAAATCACTTTTAAATGTATGGTATGGATGTGACGCTTGTTTTCCGGATATTGTAGGAGGTGTGAAATAAATTCTATTTGTTCATTTTTTTTAAAAAAAGAACTCATAAGCTCATGAAAATAACAGGAATCAAAAACAAATGTGTAATACCTTCATTAGGACCAACTGAACCTTCACAACATCACAAGGAAGCTTTCAGTTTTATCAGAAATCTTCATTCTAGAAGATAGTAGTTCTGGTTAACTGAAAAGCTTGCTCATTTTTTTATGATGTTCCTTTTTGCTCCTAATTAAGGCATTACGTGACTGCCACTCTTTCTTGGGAAACAAAGGCTCTTTTCAGCATGTTTTTTTGTGTTTGGAGCCCCTCATCGAACACACTAGAACCAATATAGCTTTGAAGAATAAACACACCGGAACCAATATAGCTCTGAAAAATAAACAAGTGTGCACTTAACTCTCAGCCTTGCTAATTTTAATTGCACTCCTGTCCCCCTGCCCCAATTAGTTCAACTTTTCCTCCTGGCCCGGTAATCATGGCAGAGGATGCCTTAGATGTTCACCTTCAGGCACCAGAATGTCAGTAGCATTAACCCTGATTCAGCATCTGCAGCCTGATGACTAGTAAGCCACTTACTTGTACTGTAATTGCCCCCTAGAAATCCGTTCTGAAAGGGGACATGTTTTATCAAAGGGAAAAGGATGAACCCTTGGAGGCGAAGGCAGTATGCCTCCGAATGCCAGTTGTTGGGAATCAAAAGTTGAGAAGGCGCTGTTGCTGTCAGGTTCTGCTTGCAAGCTTCCTCTAGGCATCTTGTTGGCCATTTTGAGAATGGGATGCTGAACTAAAATTAGACCCCTTTGGCTTGATCCAAAAGGATTCTTCTTATGGAACCTCCAAGTCCAGAGGCATTCTATCTAGGTTCCTATGTTCTTCGGGGCATTTTGGCCAATGTGGGAACAGAATGCCTATGGGCCTGATCCAGCAGCTAGTCTCTTCTGTTAACCCCTTCCTTCCTGTTCGGTCCAGGTCTTTCTGTCTCCGAGGCCAGGAATGCTGTCGGGCGATTTGTTTTTTTTTATTTATTTACCGCTTATTTACCAAAATCGGCTTACAAGCATTAAAAAAACAACAACACACCAACTGTGCAAGCATGAAAATTACAACCATCCATAATTAAAACGCACAATAAAGCAATCCCATTAAAACGTTAACATTTAAACATCCATAATTAAAATATGCAATAAAACAGTCCCATTAAAACAACACGGTAATTAAAACAAGGAGACTCGTCTGACATGGTCGTCGGCTAACTAGGGAGCAAAGTTCCAGATTCGAGGAACCGTCGGGCAGGGGGGCCTCCTTGGCATCTGGGGGGGGGGGTCCCCAGATGTAATTTTCCCTGAGGTCAGACCTGGAACTCTCCTCTTAAGGACTGGCATTTGTGTAGAGATGGAGGCCCTTTTCCCCACACGGAAGGGATTGGGGGCATCAATTTCGTCCCACTGATGAGAAACATAACACACCAATGAGCACACACACACACACACACTCCTCAAGGAAGGACACAGGAGGCAAAGGTCAATGTGTTCCACAAGGGGCTGCTACGCTTTGGATAGCGGAAATGCCCAAGTACAGAGTTTGCTTCTGTTCCCTTCAAACCGAGGACTTATCCTGGGAGCCCTCAGGTGCAGGAGAGTGTCAGCTCAGTCCTCCTGAAGCACATGAGAATGGCCACTGCCAATCAGCCCAAGATCTGCAACTCCCCTCTGTGGGAAGGTTGCAGCCTCTGGGACTTTTTAGTTTAGAGAGAAGGAGAGTAATAGGCAGCATGGTGGAATATTGTAAAATTGTGCATGGCATAAGGAAAGCAGATAGAGAAAGGTTTTTCTCCCTCTTTCATAAACCAAACCCTCCAAGTGTCCCTATTTCCCAGGGACAACCCAAGATTTACAGAAGCTGTCCTGGTTTCTGAATTGATTCTGTAATGTCCCGCTTTTCCTTAGGACGTTCCTATTTTCATCAGAGAAATGTTGAAGGGTATGGAGTTATCCAACCCCACTAAGCCATCTGAAGACAGCCACATATAGTGAAGTTTAAAAAAAATGTTTAATGTTCTGTTATGTTTTGATATATGTTGGAAGCTGCCCAAAGTGGCTGGGGCAACCCAGTCAGATGGGCGGGATATAAATAGTATAATAATTGAATAGGACGTTCCTATTTTCATCGGAGAAATGTTGGAGGGTATGGAACATGTGGACATCCAAGAAAGCTGAATGTTGGAAGACTCAGGTCAGGTAAAAAGGACTGCTTCACACTGCACATAGCTAAACTAGGTAACTGGCTCCCATAGAAGCCAGTGATGGCCACTCACCTGGATGGCTGTAGTCAGGGATGCTGGGAGTTGTAGCACTGTGTGGGGAGAACCAGTGGCGTAGCGTGGGGGGGTGCAGGGGGGGCCGACCGCACCGAGCGCAACATCTGGGGTTAGGGCAAATCCACAGGTTAGGGGGTGCAAATCCACGGGCTAGGGGGCGCAAATCCACGGGTTAGGGGGCGCAAATTACTTGCCTTGCCCCGGGTGCTGACAACCCACGCTACGCCACTGGGGAGAACTACAGTTCCCAGATTCTACAGGGGTGGGGAGTCATGTGCTTTAAATGTGTGTCGGATGCGCTTTAAATGTGCGGCTTGGATCTGCCAAATGTTACAGGATTTCAGCACGAAGTTACGGAACGTGCACCAACTGGAAACAAAGCCATGACACATGGAGGAGGGTCATGCAGAATAGTCAAGGGTTACTGGGGAAATGTTGTTGTTGTTAATACCCTGCCCATCTGGCTGGGTTTCCCCAGCCACTCTGGGCAGTTCCCAACAGAATACAGTCATACCTCGGGTTGAAGTAGCTTCGGGATAAGTATTTTCGGGTTGTGCGCTGCGGTGACCCAGAAGTAACAGAGTGTGTTACTTCCGGGTTTTGCCACTCACGCATGCACAGACGGTCAAAATGACGTCACACTCATGCACAGAAGCGGCGAATCGTGACCCGCGCACACGGGGATGCGGGTTGCGTTCGCTTCTGGTTGCAAACGGGGCTCCGGAACGGATCCCGTTCGCATTCAGAGGTAAAAAGGTAAAGGTACCCCTGCCCCTACGGGCCAGTCTTGCCAGACTCTAGGGTTGTGCGCTCATCTCACTCTATAGGCCGGGAGCCAGCGCTGTCCGCAGACACTTCCGGGTCACGTGGCCAGCGTGACAAGCTGCATCTGGCGAGCCAGCGCAGCACACGGAACGCCGTTTACCTTCCCGCTGGTAAGCAGTCCCTATTTATCTACTTGCACCCGGGGGTGCTTTCGAACTGCTAGGTTGGCAGGCGCTGGGACCGAATGACGGGAGCACACCCTGCCGCGGGGATTCGAACTGCCGACCATGCAATTGGCAAGTCCTAGGCGCTGAGGATTTACCCACAGCGCCACCCGCGTCCATCCAGAGGTACCACCTGCATTAAAAACATGATAAAACATCCAACATTAAAATCTTCCCTAAACAGGGCTGGCTTCAGATGTCTTCTGAAAGTCAGATAGTTGTTTATTTCCTTGACATCTGATGGGAGCGTGTTCCACAGGGCAGGCGCCACTACCAAGAAGGCCCTCTGCCTGGTTCCCTGTAACCTCACTTCTTGCAGGGAGGGAACCGCCAGAAGACTCTCAGAGGTGGACCCTGGTGTCCAGGCTGGGCGATGGGGGTGGAGACATTGAACGATGGAAGACTGGACAGTTTCATGAAGGATAAATCTACATTGGCTTTGCTCAGCCTCTGCTTCTGAATACCAGGTGCTGGCCTGATCCAGCTGCTCTCCTTATGGGCACCTTGTGTGGCCAGAACCAGCCGCCTTTTAAGTTTTGCAAGGCAGCTTCCAGATCAGCCTCTGGGGCTCCTGCCACTGCTGGCCATCCCCCAAGCTTGCATATTGCCACTTGGGATGGGGAGGGAGAAACTCAGCACAGGGGGATGGTGGCAGGGGTTTTTTTTTGGAGGGGGGGGTCCATTCGGGCAGGGAGCCCGGCCTGGGAACTCAGAGGAGAGCAAGCGAGAAAAGGAGAGTGGAGTGGAAGTGATTTGAATGGGAACAAACCCCCAGCTTGCTGAATAACAGCTTTCATCCCAGCCTGGAGAAGTCTTTTGTCAGGCCAGCCCCTGCCAAGGACAAAAGCCCCCCACTTGAATTCATGGAGTTTTAATTGGTTCTCAGGTGGGGGAGGAGAGGGGGCACAGCCAAGCCGGATTCCTTAAAGGCACACACACACACACACCAACACACACAAACCCCCAAAGCGATGGGCCTCCTTGAACTCTCGCCCCAGAAGATTAAGAATCACACACTGCACCCTGGTGAACTTTTGGAAACAGTTCCTGAAACCGTAGCTTTCTGAACAAGCTCTGCCTGCAGACTTTTCTGGGCGATCCTGTTTGTCTATCTATCTGTGCTGTAAAAAAAAACAAATAGCCCCCCTCCTATCTTCTTCAGATCAAGCTGTTTTACCTCCCTTGAGCCAGCCTGCGAGGGCTGCCAAGGTTTCTTGGTAACTGGTGCTGCTTTAGCTACTCAGAACATGAATGCTGGGTACACTGGCTTAAAACACAGCCAAGTCTTTCTTTTTCTCAATTGGGGTTGAAGCTGGTTTGGGGCCGGAGAAAGAACACTTCAAAAAGAAGCATTTTGTAAGAGAAGGCAGGGAAGATAAGGATCTATCCACATCTTTCCTGGAAGTGTTTTCAATGTGCTTTTATTGTTTTATGTGATAGGAATTTTGTTTACAACATTTAACATAAGAAAGTAAGAGAAAGTGGCTGGGTCAGGCCCATCTAGCCCAGCACCCTATCCTCGCAGTGGGGAACCTGCAAGCAGCACCCAAGCACCCTATTAATGTCCCCCGCTGTGGCTTCCCACAACTTGTCTTCAGAAGCATTGCTTCCTCCATAGCAGAGCTGAGCTATTGTGGCTAGTAGCCATCGGCAGCCCTTTCCTCCACAAAATGGTCTAATCTTCTTTTAAAGCCATCCAAATTGGTGGCCACCATCGCCTCTTGTGGGAGGGAGTTCCATAGGTTAACTCACTCTGCACCGTGTCAAGAAATCCTCTGTGTTATCGGTCCTGAATCCTCCAACATTCAGTATCAGTGGACATCCGCGAGTTCTAGGGTGTTACATTTGCCTCTCTAGGCTCTTTCGGGGTATAAATTTAATAAATAAATAAATAAATAAATAAAAATGTGGCAAAGGTTGCCCACACAACGTGTCCCAAATCAGCGTCGGGAGCACCCTGGTTGCAGAGTTAAACGGAAGTGTGAACATGGATGAAGTTCCAGTTATGAGGGATAGCATCTCAGCTGTTAAATCTCTGTACCTCCTGCTGCTGTTTAAAAGGCAAAAACTCTCTCTGTGTGTGGAGCGGGAGAAGGAATTGGTAACCCCAGTTAGTACACTCAAAAGGCCTGGGAGTTCAGGCCAAAACAAGCAAACAAGCAAACAAGCAAACAAAAACAGAAACAACCCTTGCTAACTGAGAGAGGAAGTAAAAGGAAAGGCACAAAACTTGGAGAGTCGAAAGTTTACCTTGCTTGAACTGTTGGCTTTGAAGACATCATAGCTCATCACTTAACACTTTCTTTGCAAACGTACTTTCTCTGCCCCACCCTCCAAAGGAAAGACTTGCTTATCCTAAGACAGCCTTTCTCAACCAAGCCAGTATTGCTGGGCTCTGTGTAGCCCATGATCTCTGGGCAACATGGCCCACATGGAGCTCAAGGAGAGTTAGGAATGTCAGAAGAAGCTGCTGGATAAGGCCACTGAGTGGTCCATCTAGTCCAGCATCCTGTTCTCGCAGTAGCCAATCAGAAGCCTCTTCTGGGTTATAGATGATACACAACACCAGTGCAGTTAGGGAAAATGTACAAAACTAGTTCAAATATATGTTGGAAGTGTAAGGAAAAGGAAGGGACATTTTATCCTATGTGGTGGGATTGTAATGTAATTTAAAAATTTTGGGAAATGATATACAATGAATTGAAGAAAATGTTCCATTTAACATTTGCTAAAAAGCCCGAGGCATTTTTGTTGGGGATTGTAGGGAAAGACCTGCCAAAAAAGCTGAAAAACATCTTCATGTATGCGACAACGGCCGCGAGAGTTCTGATAGCACAAGGATGGAAGACTGAAGAAACCCCAACTAAAGAATCATGGCAAGAAAAATTGATGGACTATGCAGAACGGGCAAAACTGACATATAAGCTACGGGACAAGGATAACTGTGACTTTAAGGATGAATGGGAACCCTTTACAAAGTATCTGAAGATGCAACAAAGCGAACTGGACTGCCTGGCAGGTTTTGAATAAACATTCACAAACTTTTTATTGATAATAATCAGCTAAATAGTTTGAGGATCTATACAACTTTGTAACATGCAGAAAACAGCAGTCTCAGAGAAACCAAAAACGAACTGAGGGAAGTCGGGGGGTGGGGGCGGCTGGGTTTTGTATGGGAGGGTGGGGGGAGGGAGGAAAAATGGGGGGGTGGAAACAAGGATGATATGTTTTTGGATAATATGTCTTGTTTTAATTTTGAATAAAAAAATTAGAAAAAAAGAAGCCTCTTCTGGGAAATCAGCAAGCAGAGACTGAGCGCAACAGCACTCTACCCTCCTGCAACTTCCAGCAACCAGTATCCAGAAGCATCAATGCTTCCACCCAAGGAGGCACAGTATATAGAATAATAGAATTGTAGAGTTGGAAGGGACCCCAAGGGTCATCTAGTCCAACCCCCTGCAATGCAGGAATCTTTCACCCAACATGGGGCTCGAACCCACAACTCTGAGATTAAGAGTCCCATGCTCTACCCACTGAGCTATCCAAAGCTGTTAATAATGGCTAGTAGCCATCGATAGCCTTCTCCTCCCTGAATTGGTGCAATCCTCTTTTAAGAGTTAGTTCAATGATGTCATGCTCACCTTCTTCTTTAGGGAATGAATGGGCTCTCCAGATGTTGCTGAACTACATATCTCATCATCCATCACCATTTCCCGTATTTGCTGGGGCTGATGGAATCTGGAGTCCTAAAAGCAGAGGGCACCGTACCACGTTCTCTACCCTGTAAGGAATGCTGAGATTATGTAGGATATGAAGTGCATAGGGGAAGGGCTGTGTCATGTGTATTAATTTACCGCCATAGTGGAAGATATATTAAATAATGAACCCCACAACAATTATAATATTTAAGATTTGTGGGGTTAGGGTAAGCTTCGTTATACGATAGTTAAGCAGATCCACACCGTACGTTGAAAGAACATCCACACACATTGAAAACACATGAATCCCCAAGAGTCCTGGGAACTGTAGTTCACAGCGCTACAACTCCCAGCACCCTTAACAAACTAGAGACGATGGTGATGATATCACTGATTTGTGACTCACCTTCTAAACCACTGTCTCAAGTAAAATTACATACAGTCCCTGGGATTTCTTGGCGGAGGTCGTGAGCTTGAAATGTGCGTCGGATGTGTTTTAAAGGTATGATGTGCCTGACGCAACTATTATTTCTGGAAAGCGGCAGGTGTTTGTTGTGAGCAAGGCGGGAGGAGAGAGAAGGCGCCTGTCTCTTTAAGAAGGTCCTTTTTCTTTTTTTAAAAAAACCATCCTGGTGGCAGGAATTAGGCTTCTAAAGAAAGAGCAGAGACTGGAAATTGGATTGAGCAAGCCCTGGGCTCAGGACCAAGCTGGATCTGTAAGGATTGTTATGCTAATCACCTGAGTGCTGGACTTTCATCACCCTTTGAGTTCAGAGTGGAGAGCAAATGGGAGCCTTCCTGGGCCCTCTCCTGGTTTGTTTGTTTTCCACTGGACCAGAACATCATCACCTCTTCCTTGTTTTTCATTTTCAGTTCCTCAGCTGCCTGCTGTTTTGCAACCCTGTGGTTGACTCAAATAAAGGTATATTCCCCAATTGTGCATTTTCACCCCACTCCCCAGTGGACCAAACTAACAGAGGGGAGAACTGGCTTCAGTCTTGTGTGATCTACTGGATTCCACCGGCTCCTCCTTTGCACATTCCAGTAGAGTTTAGTGGTTAGAGTGTTAGGCCTAGGAGACCAGGATTCAAATCCTCAGTCTGCAGGGAATCTCAATGGGTGACCTTTGGCTTCTCACTGTCTCCCAGTCTAGCCTACCTCACAGGGGTGTTGTACAGATAAAACAGGGACAGCCATGTAAGCTACCTTGAGCTTCTTGGGGGAAAGCTGGGATATAAATATCAATAAGATCTTTCTGCAGTTAAGATTGCAACCCTCACTTCCCTTACCTGAGGCAGTACAAATTCAGGGGCGCTTAGAGGAAATTGTGGGTGGGTAGTTCCAGCCCTGCTATTTTTGCTTTAAAAAAATAAATAAAATTATGCAATAGCGAGCCAACTTTTTAAACGTTTTAATATAATTTTTATTAAAGTATGACAACAGTTGAACATTAAATAAACAACGATTTAGGAAAAGGTAAAAATTACAACCATATATTTGTGGTGCATTTATACATTAAATGCTGAAACACAAGGCACATCATGTTTCTTATGGTTTTCTGGATGGGAAAGTTGAATTTAGAATGTTCAGAAAGCCCCTGTGTGAGAAGCAGGGAAGGTAAGATCTCTCCAGGTAAAAGGCTGGGCAAAGAGAGGGATGCTCTCAGGTGAGAGCTAGGAAGACACATATTTTTCTGCCTGGGACAAAAGTTAAGATATATTTGTGAGAGAGGATATTGTATTCTCCTATCTCCTTTTCTTTTCTTTTCTTTTCTTTTTATTATTCCTTGTATAGATTTAGCTTGTCTTTTATTGCCTTGTGAAAAGTGTTAAGAAAACTTCATTAAAAAAAAAAAAAGAATGTTCAGATAGTAAACAATGATGACTTTCTCTTTTTTTCATAAGCATAAGGTCCATGCGAAGGGGGTCAAAGACCTGGTCATAGCCATACCAGCCAAGACTGTACTATATTTCAGCAGCGGCACATATCATAACTTATGACTCAGCCAGTAGAGCACGAGACTCTTAACCTCAGGGTTGTGGACTCGAGCCCCATGTTGGGCAAAAGATTTCTGCAGTGTAGAGGGGTTGGACTAGATGACTCTAATTGGTCCCTACAATTCTATGATTCTATATACATTATAAAGGGACGCGGGTGGCGCTGTGGTCTAAACCACAGAGCCTAGGGCTTGCTGATCAGAAGGTTGGCGGTTCAAATCCCTGTGACAGGGTGAGCGCCTGTTGTTCGGTCCCTGCTCCTGCCAACCTAGCAGTTCAAAAGCACGTCAAAGTGCAAGTAGATAAATAGGTACCGCTCCGGCGGGAAGGTAAACGGTGTTTCTGTGCGCTGCTGTGGTTCCCCAGAAGCGGCTTAGTCATGCTGGCCACATGACCCAGAAGCTGTCTGCGGACAGATGCCGGCCCCTTGGCCTATAGAGCGAGATGAGCACCGCAACCCCAGAGTCATTCGCGACTGGACCTAACGGTCAGGGGTACCTTTACCTTTACCTTTATATACATTCTAAAGTGAAGTGGTGGTTGGCCACTGCGAGAAATGGATGCTGGAATAGGTGGGCCATGGGCCTGATCCAGTTAGCTCCTCTTACATTCCCATGCGTGACCCAGACCAGCAAGAGATTGTGGAGAGGCCTGATGTCACTGCTTGCCTGCCTCCCTGCTCCTCCGCCTTCCAGCTGGACTCAGGGGTGTCCCACGCCACCTCTGCCTGGAAGAAGGGAGGGGGGAAGGAGGGCCGGCTCTGTCTGCCCCCTACACCGCCCCCGCCCCCTGTACCCAGAGCACCGGATGGCCAGGGTTTTTGGAGAAGCCGGGCTTAGTGGAACTATTCAAGCCAGCCGCAGCCTGGCAACCGGGTGTCGACAATGGGCGCCCAGGAGGGGGAATGTTTCTGCATGCCTGATCAATGGGAGCAGGGTGAGACAGGCAGGCAAACAGGAGCTGGGAACGAGACCCAGAAGAGAAAGGGACCCTTCCCACCCCTCCTCTCTGCCCTGACTCAGTTCCTTTCATTTATCACGGGCGCTTTGTGGAGCTGGTGACACAACAGAGGCCTTTCGGAGGGAAGGCTCCTTGCGGGGAGTTGGGACGAGGGGTGTGCGTGTGTGTTTTCCCACCTACCTCCCCCCCCCCAACCCAAATTAAATATCAGGCTCTGCCCTTTTACTTCTTTGTCACCTCCTGGAAAGGCGGGGGCGGGTGAGGAAAGGGTTTTTTTTTCCTCTCCACACCCCCTTCCCCAAGTCCCATCTGTGCTCAAGTCAGGCCTCCCAGAGTTGCAGACCCTAAGGAATGTCCGTTTCCCTGGACAGACAAAGGAGCAGCCATTCCCACCCCCCAAAAAGCACCCACACCTCAGACCCTTGTTTGTTGACCCAAGGGAGAACAGAACGCCTGGGTTTAAAATGGCAACCGTGCCCATCAGCAGTTGCCGGGGCAAAAATGAGGAGGCTCTGGCAACAGGGGCAAAATATGCCAATGGTGGCATCTGAGGCGGGCTTTGGGGAAGAGGGTGAGGCTGCTGGAGGTGGTTATCGATGGCTACCACCAGCCATGGTAAGAGGTAAAGGTAAATAATAATAATAATTTATTATTTATACCCCACCCATCTGGCTGAGTTTCCCCAGCCACTCTGGGCGGCTTCCAATCGAGGGTTAAAAACAATACAGCATTAAATATTTAAAAACTTCCCTAAACAGGGCTGCCTTCAGATGTCTTTTAAAGATAGGATAGCTGCTTATTTCCTTCACATCTGAAGGGAGGGCGTTCCACAGAGTGGGTGCCACTACCGAGAAGGCCCTTCGTCTGGTTCCCTGTAACCTCACTTCTCGCAATGAGGGAACCGCCAGAAGGCCCTCGGCGCTGGATCTCAGTGTCTGGGCTGAACGATGGGGGTGGAGACGTTCCTTCAGGTATACAGGACCCCTGGACAGTTGAGTCCAGTCAAAGGAGACTATGGGGTTGTGGCACTCATCTCGCTTTCAGGCCGAGGGAGCTGACATTTGTTCACAGACAGCTTTCTGGGTGGGTCACGTGACCAGCATGACTAAACCGCTTCTGGCGCTACGGAACACCCTGACGGAAACCAGAGCGCAGCGGTACCTATTTATCTACTTGCACTTTGACGTGCTTTCAAACTGCTAGGTTGGCAGGAGCTGGGACAGAGCCATGGGAACTCACCCCGTCGCGGGGATTCGAACCGCCAACCTTCCGATCAGCAAGCCCAAGAGGCTCACTGGTTTAGACCACAGCGCCACCCGCGTCCCTACCAGCCATGATAACTGTGCTCTCTCCCCACAGTCGGAGGCAGTGATGCTTCTGAGTGCAGTGGTACCTCGGGTTAAGAACTTAATTCGTTCTGGAGGTCCGTTCTTAACCTGAAACTGTTCTTAACCTGAGGTACCACTTTAGCTAATGGGGCCTCCCGCTGCTGCCGTGCAATTTCTGTTCTCATCCTGAAGCAAAGTTCTTAACCCGAGGTACTATTTCTGGGTTAGCGGAGTCTGTAACCTGAAGCGTCTGTAACCCGAGGTACCACTGTACCAGTCTGCAGGAGGGGGAAAGGCTCTTGTGCTCGGGGCCTGCTTCTTGCTGGCTTCCCAAAAGAGGCATTTGGTTGGTCACTGTGAGAACAGGAAGCTGGACTAGATGGGCCACTGAAGCAGCCTCCTCCGGCAGTGGGTTTTGGTTGCCACCAAGAGTGGACATCGAGGGAGACAGACCAATATGACGCACAATGAGGTGGGCTCCCAGCAAACGGGTGGCATAGGGCTTCCCTCTAAACAGGCAAGAGTTGTTAGGTTCCCGCCTTCAAACAGGGTTGTTGAAGGTACCTTGAAAGACGGAAAGTGCGGCCCATGGCATATTTGCACACCCTACTTTTTGCGCTGGCTCAACAGGTTCAGCAGGCTTTTTGTATTCTTGCAAAATCTGCGGCTCCTGAAGGTTCTTTTTATCATATGTGGTGGTCTTGTAGTAACTTTAAAGCTTACTGGGAAATGATATATAATGAAATGGATGTTTAAAATAACCTTTGTAAAAACCAAAACACAAAAAACCCAGCAGCTTTTCTTTTGGGAATTATAGGGACAGAACTACCTAAGCTGTATAGAAACTTATTCATGTATCATAAGAATGTTAGGTAAAGGTAAAGGTACCCCTGCCCGTACGGGCCAGTCGTGTCCGACTCTGGGGTTGTGCACCCATCTCACTTAAGAGGCCGGGGGCCAGCGCTGTCCGAAGACACTTCCGGGTCACATGGCCAGCGTGACAAAGCTGCATCTGGCGAGCCAGCGCACGGAAACGCCATTTACCTTCCCGCCAATAAGCGGTCCCTATTTATCTACTTCCAATGTGTAAACGCTGCCAAATGTCAAGTTTCTACAAATGTAGAACAGGTATTCTGTGGCACCTGTAACAGGGCCAGTTCTGCCAATTGAAGAGGTCTAGTAGGCGCATGTGATCTCTTGGATTATCCATGAGGGCAAATGGAGCACTGCTTGCACCAATCTGAGCCAGCTGCCACCAGCCTGCCTTCCTACTTACATGCAGCCCAGAAGGTGGCCCTGCCAGTCAGCATCCTCCTTGAGGTATCAGTGTTGCCCCTGAAGAACTCAGCTGGGGTGAAACTAGAATGAACTCTCTCCCTTGTCATTGGCTCTCTGGCGCCACCTACTGTCAGGCTCCCTGCTCTCCTGCCTACCAGCTTGTGGGCAAAGGGTATATTTAAACACAGGTCTTTTCCAGTTTAAATTCAGGTCTTTTCCAGGTTGCATTTGGAAACCCATTTTGCTCCACCGGTCCTGCTTCGAGATCAGCACAAACCTGATCTGGGAAGAGGCACAGAAGGACTGGATGGTCTTCAGGTGCATTTTAACGTCTCTGTGTTTCTAAATTTATTCCTCCCAACGCTACAGCCTGCCACAAGATGTAGCATTAACACACTGAATTGTAGCTGGAAAATCTCGCCAAATATGCAAAGGAGGTATCTCAGAGCCGGCTTGGAATAAAAGCTTCCCGAGTGATAATTTCGTTCTTTTATCTGCGGGAGCGTTAAATGCAGGTCCCAAACAATACGAGCTCTGAGCGCCACGTCAAAAACCCTGAAAAGTTCTAATTGATAATAAATAATTCAGCTTCTCACCCAGGCCCCAAATTTGTTGAAATCTTCGGCAGCAATCCAAGCAAACGACTTAAAGGAGATGATGAAGCCCCAAACCTTTCACTGTGGGGGGTGGGGGTGGGAATTGGCCAGATGAAAATTACAGCACCCTTTGAGCTCCCCAAGGCTCTAGAACAGGGGATGGCAAGGTTTACCAGCCATGGGCCGGATCATTCCTACGGAGATTGTCCGTGGGCTGGACTGGCACAGCGCGATGCCGGAAATCAGGTTTGTGCATGTCCGTGGCACCAACAATCGCTTCTGCACATGCCCAGAGGCCAAAAATCATGCCTGAGCAGAAGCAATTTTCAGCGTCTGGACATGCGCAGGCGTGATTTCTGGCGCCGCTTGGTGAGCGGTTTAGTGCAGTGCGTGGGGGACTTGCCAAGCGGGCAGCTCGGTTCGAGGGTGGCTCCTGGGCCAGTAAAATGGTTTTCGTGGGCCGCTTCCAGCCAACAGGCCACACGTTGCTGACGCCTGCTCTAGAATCTTCACCTTATGACTGTGGAGACCAGTGTTTGGCAGCCTGGTGCCTTCCAGATGTTTGAAACTATAATTTCCCTCAGTCCCAGGTGATGTGATGCACAAGGTGATGGGAGCGGAACTGTAGCTCAGGGGCAGAGCGCCAGCCTTGCATGCAGAAGGTCGCAGGTTCAGCCCCCAATGGCATGCTGGCTTCCAACACATATAAAAACATAATAAAACATTTAACATTAAAAAACTTCCCTATACAGGGCTGCCTTCAGATGTCTTCTAAAGGTTGTACAGTCGTACCTTGGATCCTGAACGCTTTGCGAGTCAAATGTTTTGGCTCCCAAATGCCGCAAACCCGGCAGTGAGTGTTCCGGTTTGCGAATGTTCTTTGGAACCCGAACGTCCGATGTGGCTTCCGATTGGCTGCAGGAGCTTCCTGCAGCCAATCGGAAGCCATGCCTTGGTTTCCGAATGTTTTGGAAGTTGAACGGACTTCCTGAACAGATTCCATTAGACTTCCGAGGTACCACTTATCTCCTTGGCTCAGGGGTTCCATAACTCCATACCCTCCAACATTTCTCTGAAAAAAATAGAGACATCCTAAGGAAAAGCGGGACAATCCAGGATCAAATCAGAAACCGGGACTGTCCCTGGAAAATAGGGACACTTGGAGGGTCTGGGATTGAACCTACAGCCTTCTGCATTCATAGCAGATACTATACCAGAGACTGAATCTGGGACCTTCTCCTGCATGCAAAGCAGACGCCCCACTAAGCTGCATTCCTTCACAAATGGGATCATAGGAAGCATCCTTACACCGAGCCAGATCACTGGTCCAACTATCTCAGTGTCCTCTACTCTGAGTGGCAGCGGGCCTCCAGCCCATGGGTAGGCAACCTAAGGCCCGGGGGTCGGATCCAGCCCAATTGCCTTCTAAATCCGGCACGCAGACGGTCTGGGAATCAGCATGTTTTTACATGAGTAGAATGTGTCCTTTTATTTAAAATGCACCTCTGGGTTATTTGTGGGGCCTGCCTGGTGTTTTTACATGAGTAGAATGTGTGCTTTTATTTAAAATGCATCTCTGGGATATTTGTGGGGCATAGGAATTCATTCACCCCCCCCCTCCAAAATATAGTCCGGCCCCCCACAAGGTCTGAGGGACAGTGGACCGGCCCCCTGCTGAAAAAGTTTGCTGACCCCTGCTCCAGCCTTTCAGACAGGCTGGAGCAGCTCCACCAGGAGATGTTGTTAGGGATAGAATCTGGGACTTCCTGTATGGAAGGCAAGACGCTCTTCCTCTGAACTGCACCTGTTCCCCAGCGCAGCTTGGTTGCCAGCACCACCGTCCCTTCGCTGGCTCTCCAGCCCCTGGGAGTTGCTAGCGCCACCCAAGCTATGATCGCTGGATGCAGAGAGATGGCAACGGGCTGCCTGACGAACCTGGGTGTGTGAGAAGCAGATTATAGCATGGACTCAGCAATGAGGCTACGCAGCAGCCAGGGAGGAGTTGCCAAGGTGAAGGCAGTTTAATAGGTTGCTGCTTACAGGCTTAGAGTGCTTTACAGGTGCCTTGTCTGGAAATATGACCAGCAGCTGCTAATTGCTTCTCTAACTGGCCAACCTCATCTGACATCTTCCTATTTTGGGCGCAGGGACCTGCCCTCCCCACGCAGCGAGAGGCAGACTCTCCCTCTTTCCATCCCTTCCACTTCCCCTTCTGAACACACTGCGGACCAGAAAAAAGTCAGTTTTTAAGGCAATGGCTTGTTTGAGACAAGAGAAACTCAACTTGCGGGTTGCGAAGTAGGCTTGTTTCAACAGGCAGTAGTTACGACTGGCCACAGTTTAGGGTTTGAACATGAGTCACTATGGTTTTTCTTCAAAGCACGGGATTTAGGTCTGAATGTTTTGCTTAAATGCTTTATAGGTTTCTTCTCGTTTGCTGATGCTATGTACGGATTTTTCACTTGTGGTTTTGGGGTTGTACCTTGCATGCCCCACTTAGAGATTTTATTTATTGTACTTCATAAAATACACGCACCGTTTGATTGTTTTTTTTAAAAAACCTCCACGCGGTTTACAAAAAAGATAAACAAAATAAAATTATCAATAAGAAAAAATAACAATAATGTAAGGTTTGAGAAAGTTAAAACAACAATAGACTAAAAAAAGATTAAAACTCACAACCACTTTCTAAACGCCTTGGTGGTCTTAATAGCTCATTTGGTTAGACTGTGGTGCTGATAACGGCAAGGTTGCAGGTTCGATCCCTGTATGGGACAGCTGAATATTGCTGCATTGCAGAGGATTGGACTAGATGATTCTCAGGGTCCCTTCCAAACATTCTATGATTCTATATTTTTAGCAGGTGCCCAAAGAGTACAGTGGTACCTCTGGTTACGTTCTTAATTCGTTCCGGAGCTCCGTTCTTAACCTGAAACTGTTCTTAACCTGAAGCACCACTTTAGCTAATGGGGCCTCCCGCTGCCGCTGCACCACTGCCGCGTGATTTCTGTTCTCATCCTGAAGCAAAGTTCTTAACCCGAGGTACTATTTCTGGGTTAGCGGAGTCTGTAACCTGAAGCGTATGTAACCTGAAGCATATGTAACCCAAGGTACCACTGTACAGTGAAGAAACCAGCCTGACGTCAATGGTTCCAAAGTTTAAGCACTGTCACTCAAACATATTTATTTCTTGCAAATGCCGAATAGGTATAACAGTATGTGGCATCTGTAAAAGGGACAGTTTCGCAGATCAGTGCCCTTTTCTGAGCTTTCCGCAGCTCTACAATATCCTTTGCTTTACTATAACCCTTAGTCAATCATGTCTCTCCCCACTGAGGCTTCTCTCTTGGCTTTCCCCAGGTTCCCAGACTGGCCCCATAGTGCAGTCACCTGCTTTTTCTTCTGCTACACTGAAAATCCGGTGCAGCTTGTTTCAGACACTCACTCACACACACACAAAATGGGAAACCAAATAGCCCTCCCTTATTCTTCCCAGCTGAAATGTTGCACCTGATTAATTCAGGTTGTATAAATAGCCATCTCTGTGGCCCAGCAGCCGGCATCAAGGCCCCTGCTGTCTGGCGGAGAAGCCTCCCTGAGCTGTAATTAAAAACTTTACCCCTGAAAGGCTGTCGGGCTGAAGAAAGGAAGGAAACAGAGAGAAAGAGGAGAGGAACTGGTTCTCGGACGGACCTAACAATTATGCTCTTGATGAATTATTCAGGGTGGTTGCGGGGAGGGAGCGGGGCTGTAGAGATGGATTTCCCTCTGCCAGCATTAAACATGTGAGGAGAGGCTCAGATTTTAGCCGTCCGGGGAAAGGGTGCTTGCCGGGAGCTCAGCGGATCCAAAATCAGGTGCACGGCTTTTGTGAGATTACACGATGAGCATCAAAATCTGGATGGTGGGAGGCAATTTGGCCCAGGCACAGGCTAGAGCGCCACAGAACAGCCCATAGCACAGCCTGCATCAAGCTCCTGCCCTCCAAAAGTTTTGGACTACAACTCCCATCAGCTGGGGTTGGGTATGTTTAGCCTGGAGAAGAGGAGACTTGGATGGTCACTGCCTCCTGTGGGAGTGAGTTCCGTAGGTTAACTTTGAAGAACAATTTCCCCCTTTATCTGTCCTGAGCAGCTTCACTGTACAGTGGTACCTCAGGTTAAGAACTTAATTCGTTCTGAAGGTCCGTTCTTAACCTGAAACTGTTCTTAAGCTGAGGTACCACTTTAGCTAATGGGGCCTCCTGCTTTCGCCGTGCCGCCGCCACACAGTTTCTGTTGGGTTAGCAAAGTTCTTAACCCGAGGTACTATTTCTGGGTTAGCGGAGTCTGTAACCTGAAGCGTCTGTAACCTGAAGCGTATGTAACCCGAGGTACCACTGCATACAGTCAGAGATCTAGATGATGTAAAGACCACTGCATCTTCGGGGGTGGGGAAGTAGTAAAATGGACTGTGGAATGGCTCATCTGCTGTTAATATTACAGTGGTACCTCGGGTTAAGTACTTAATTCGTTCTGGAGGTCTGTTCTTAACCTGAAACTGTTCTTAACCTGAGGTACCACTTTAGCTAATGGGGCCTCCCGCTGTCGCTGTGCCACCATCACGCAATTTCTGTTCTCATCATGAAGCAAAGTTCTTAACCTGAAGTACTATTTCTGGGTTAGCGGAGTCTGTAACCTGAAGCGTATGTAACCTGAAGCGTCTGTAACCTGAGGTACCACTGTATGTTGACCAGTTCTAGCGCAATGAGAGGGTTTTCTCCCCTCTATCGACATTCCCCACACGGTGCATCATTTTATAAACCTTGGTTTTACATCTTCTCCAGCACCCTCATTTCTGAACTGGGAAGCAAAAGACGTTTCAGCTTTTCCTCCCACAGAACAGGCACCATTTTCCCGCACCTTCCACAATACAGTGGTACCTCAGGTTACATACGCTTCAGGTTACATACTCCGCTAACCCAGAAATAGTGCTTCATGTTAAGAACTTTGCTTCAAGTTGAGAACAGAAATCAGGCTCCGGCGGCGCGGCAGCAGCAGAAGGTCCCATTAGCTAAAGTGGTGCTTCAGGTTAAGAACGGACCTCCGGAATGAATTAAATATTTATCCTGAGGTACCACTGTATCCTTGTTGTTGAGATGCAGCAAATGGGACTTGGGGGAGTCTTCCAAGAGGAATCTGGTTGGGCATTAACGCAAGAAGGGGGTTTACGGGAAGGTCAGGCCTTTCTCAGTGTAAGCCTGGGACATAGTGAGCACTTGGCCAGAGCCTGCACTAATTACTGCCCCTAACGAGGACACCAATTAGGAACAGCACTTGAACCAGCTTAGCTCGTTTCCTTCTTCTAAAGAGGAGAGCTGCTTCCAGGAGCAGTGGTAACCCAAGACTGAAAAGGGAGGCATTGTGAGGCTTGCAACCTCACCCCTGTCCGTGGAACAGTGTGGCAGAGTGGTTAGAGGGTCAGACTAGAACCTGGGAGGTAAAGGTAAAGGTGAAGGGACCCCTGACCATTAGGTCCAGTCGCGACCACCTCTGGGGTTGCGGTGCTCATCTCGCTTTACTGGCCAAGGGAGCCGGCGTACAACTTCCGGGTCATGTGGCCAGCATGACTAAGCCGCTTCTGGCGAACCAGAGCAGCGCACGGAAACGCCGTTTACCTTCCCACCAGAGCGGTACCTATTTATCTACTTGTACTTTGACGTGCTTTCGAACTGCTAGGTTGGCAGGAGCAGGGACTGAGCAATGGGAGCTCACGCCGTCGCGCGATCTGAACCGCCGGCCTTCTGATCAGCAAGTCCTAGGCTCTGTGGTTTAACCCACAGTGCCACCCGCATCCCAGAGACCTGAGAGACCAGGGTTCAAATCCCCACCGAGCCATGAATCTCACTGGGGGACCTTGGGCCTCTCAGCCTAACCTACCTCACAGGGCTTTGGTGAGGATGAAATACAGAGGAGAACCATTTCTTGAGGTCCTTGGAGGAAAAGTGGGATATTAATGGAACAATAAACAAATATTTCAAAAACATTTCATCTTCGAGCCCTTCCAGACACGGGGGAGGGGAGCGGGTGGCGGATGTATAAATATGGAACATTTTTATTATTTGTATCCTTTATTACATTCCTATCCTGTCTGTCCTCCAAGGTGGGTTAAAGACTTCTCATTTTATCCTTACAACAACCCTGTGAGGTAGGTTAGGCTGTGAGTGACTGGCCCCTGAGGTCACACCCAATAAGCTTCATGGCTGAGTGGAGATTTGAACCCTGGTCTCCTAGTCCAACGCTCTAACCACTGCACCACAGTTGCTCTTTGTTGCGCCGGGGGGGGGGGGGGGGTGTGTGAATCTCAGAGACCTGAATTAAAAGAAATATTGTTTAACTGAAGGTAGAAAAGATGGATGTTAGCATGGGCTGAATGTTTTAAATTAACCATTTACCGTATTTTTTGCTCTATAAGACGCACCAGACCACAAGACGCACCTAGTTTTTGGAGGAGGAAAACAAGAAAAAAAATATTCTGAATCTCAGAAGCCAGAACAGCAAGAGGGATCGCTGCGCAGTGAAAGCAGCAATCCCTCTTGCTGTTCTGGCTTCTGGGATAGCTGCGCAGCCTGCATTCACTCCATAAGACGCACACACATTTCCCCTTACTTTTTAGGAGGGAAAAAGTGAGTCTTATAGAGCAAAAAATACAGTATTCTTTTTTAAATGTAACCTGCAGATGGAAAATCAGAAGTTTTCTTTTCTTTTTTGGTATCTTTTCCTAATGTTTCTTTTTCTTTTGTATTTTATCTTTTCTCTCCCGCTCTCTCTCCTTTTTTCTTTCTTTCTATTTTCCCTTTCTTTCTTCTGTTGCTCTCCTTTGTTCTCCTTCTTTTTCTTCTTTCTTTGGAGTCCTATGCCTGGGGCCTTTATGTTAAGGTCTAGAATATGTATACTCATCATGCGGGTGATAATCAATGGAGGACCCTGGGAAATGTTGGTCTCCCAGGGTGAGAGGCTAGGAGGGGAAAGGAAAGTTCCCAGGTGAGAGCTGGGAGGCGCTATTTTCCTTTGTGGGTGATAAGAGCGAAGAATTACTTTTAAGAGAGGACACCATATTCTGCTCATTCAATTTGCATTTTTGTAGTAGTAGTAGTAATAATAATAATAATAATAATAATAATAATAACAATAACAATAATAATAATTTTTATTTATACCCCGCCCTCCCCAACCAAGGCCAGGCTAAGGGCAGCTAACAAGCAATAATAAAAACAAGTTGAATGAATACAACTTGTATTAAGTTATAATATTACTGTATTTAAAAAAATAAAATCTTAGCTCAACTACAGTGGCTCTCAACTGCAACATAGCAGTGACAAAACAACACAGCATTGGTGGTGGATTTAAACTGGACTGTCCACACAGCTTTATTAGTTGCTATGCAATGTTTCCCCAACATTATTGCATCATTGCCACCTGCAGGGTCAATTCTTCCACTGCAGCACCGAAAACGGGTTAAAAAAGCAACAACCCAGGACATTTGTGGTACAAAAAGTGACAGGATTTCAGCAGGGAACTGCAAGAGACGCATCTGCTGCCAACGAAGTGGTTTGTCCGCCCCAAAACATTTGCAAACTGCATTAAAAGCAGGACCGCGTATAACCACCCTGACACCATCGCGAGGGCAAATCTTTGCGAAAGCGCAATTTAAAAAAAGAGAGGATTGGTTTGGTGGGTTTTGATTTGACGTTCCGGAGGGGGTCCTTAGAGACACCAAGTCCCAAGCCACGTGCCACGACAGAGCAGCTGGCACGCCACGTGAAGAGAAAAAAATCAAGCCGGGGTGAAGAGAAAGCAGAACTGGATGTATGGGTACATCTCCCGAGTGATTTGCTGTAGGTTGGAGGGCATTTCTGAAGCTGCCACAGTGGTTTAGCAGCAACAACACAAGAGCCTTCTGGACCAGGTCAATGGCCCATCTAGCCTACCATCCTTTTCTCACAGTGGCCGACTCCTCCTGCCTTAATTATATTGCTGAAATGAAGACAGCTTGGTTTGAGCGTTAAGCAAGCTCCATACAGTTTTGGCACTCCAAGCCAATCCCTGAGCTCAGAATTCCTGTGTCCTTCGCACCAGCCTCGGGTTGGTGGACTTGGGGGCTCTAGTTAAAGGACAAAGTAGGCCACACAAGCCTGAAACACACAATCAAATGTTCCTGTGAGCCTAATCTACCTACCCAGAGAGTAAGGTGCTCGTTGCGTCTCTGCATGAGTCACTGCTCAAGCCTGGCCTCCTTCCTGCCTGCCTACCAGCCTCAACTGAGCAGAGGTAACTAGCCTCTGTGGTTGTTCTGGGAGGTGTCTTCCATTGCTCCCTCAAAGGAGTATTCCTGATGCCTCCCTGCATGATATGGGTTCCTCTGTAGATGGGGACACCTTATATTTTTGCCTTTTTGGGTGGGAAACTGCCTCCACTTTTAATGGGGGGCTGGGGGGAGTGTGTTTCAACTCTCAGATGTTTAGAGGATATTTTGCTGGCCCGTCTCCATCTGCCATGTCTCTGGTAGAAGAGAGTTCAGAAGAATACCCCGCAGGGATCCCGATTCTTGACACAAAAGGGGGACAGGAGAAGTGCCTGCCTCGCCCATCCACAAAAAGCCAGAGTCCCGCTTAGCCTGAGAAAGCCTCCTGCCTGCTTCTTTCTCTGGGAGTAATTGAGTCGAGCCCTTCTCCTCTGACCCTGGTGGGGCTAGCTAGACTCTCCAATTTCCACATGAAAGGAGCCCTCAGGGAAGAGGGGCTGTTGGGATGAGGGAGGAAGAGGCCCTTCCTCCTTTTCACATTCACAAGGAGGCCAGGAGGACTATAAATAAACTCTGCTCTGGAAACAAGAGCTTTTCCGTGGCTGCACCCAGGTGCATGAAAGAGAATTGGTTGTTCTGTGCAGGAAAGAGCCATTGAGACACATGTGTGTGTGTTTGTGTGTGTGTGTTTGAGAAAAAAGTTACCATACACTTCTGCAAGTGCAGAAATTTACCAGATATGCAATTGCAACTTAAATCATGATATGTATCTTTCTTTCTAAAAACATATATATATATATATATATATATATATATATTCATTATATAATGAAATGTAATATATATACATAATGTTACATTTCATTATATAATTTTTAAAACTGAAAAATCTGTGTATGTATGTTTATGTTTGTGTGTATACGTTTGTTTTTATTTTATAATTTATTAAAAGCATTTGCTTTCATTTATTTTAAAAAATATTTGTATGCCGCTTTATCATAAATATATATATATCAAAGCAGTTTAAAGCCATATAAGAAAATCTTTAAAGAGTTAAAAACTTGGTGTACTTTGCTTTTTAGCTTACAAAGACTTCCAAGGAACAGATTTAAAAGTCAGTTCCTGCTTGTAATCTAAAAGGCACAGCATAAAAGGAAAGGGCTACTGGGAGGGAGAAAACAAACACAGGCACTGGTTTTCAGTGACCAAGTTTTTATAATGACTAACTGGGATGGAAACAGTTCGAGGAGAACATAAAGTTATTGGCATGTTAGTAGAACCTTGCTGTGGGGGGAAAAAAGATGTTTGAAATCATGTGATACACACACCTCTTTATCTGTGGCAATTTACAAAGAATTAAAAAGCATAAGGCAGGCTTCTCCAGCCTGGAACCCTCCAGGTGTTTTGGACTACAACTCCCATCATGCTATAGTAGCTGAAGCTGGTGGTAGTTATAGTATCAGCTTCAAATATTAGCAGTCCGTTCAAGGTCTTCTTCAGGCTTCCCAGTTCCTCTTCATTCCCAAACAATTGCACCCACCCATACCCTCTTCATTCTCGCTGGCGCTTTGCTGCTGCAGATAAGTGTGAGTCCAATGTTGCTTATCTTGGCACAGCTGACATCAGGTGCCCCTGTACAGTCTTCTTCTTTGGCGATCACTCGTAGCCGAGTAAGATTGTCTTCCATAAACACAGTTTTAACAATGAATCTGTAAATGACTGTGGAGGCCAATTCTGGATCCACACGTCCTTCCTCAGTGGGGACAATTGGTTTCCGGGCGGGAGTTGATCACAATGTGGATTTGCCAAACATGCCTTCCTCTTAGCACGTTTCTCCCTTGCGTCCTGAGTTCAAGCGTCTTCAAAGTCCATCACACCTTTGGTAAAGGCTGTTCTCCAATTGGAGCACTCGCAAGCCAGTGTTTCCCAGTTGTCGATGTTTATACTGCATTTTTTTAGATTTGCCTTGAGAGAGTCTTTAAACCTCTTTTGTTGACCACCAGCATTACACTTTCCATTTTTAAGTTTGGAATAGAGTACAGTGGTACCTCGGGTTACATACGCTTCAGGTTACAGACTCCACTAACCCAGAAATATTACCACGGGTTAAGAACTTTGCTTCAAGATGAGAACAGAAATCGTGCAGCAGCGGCACAGCAGCTGCAGGAGGCCCCTTTAGATAAAGTGGTGCTTCAGGTTAATAACAGTTTCAGGTTAAGAACAGACCTCCGTAACAAATTAAGTACTTAACCTGAGGTACCACTGTAGTTGCTTTGGAAGACAATAAGGTGGGCCCTAAACTTTAAACCAGCATTCAAGTCTGGGGCACTTGAACCACTTGTTACATCTCGCTGGGAAATCATGCAAGAGTTTCTCTCCCGCACACCTCTGCCCTCAAGAGTCCATGTGCGCACTGCTCGCTTTGGCCGGCGTTCCTGAAGCAGAGAGAAATGTACGGCGAGAAACGGGAGAGAGAAGGGAAGGAATTGTTTTCTGTTGAGCAGGCAAGGCCGCGTGATGTTACCTTTCCGCAAAAGGCAAAGAGGAAAAGAACAGCTTGTTCTCCTTATCTGTCAGAGGGGTAATCAGAGGAGAGAGAAGAAAACCCTGGAACGCGATTTGGATGGCCGCATGTCAACAGCGCCTTTGTATGAGAGCTGGCAATAGCATCCGAGGGACTGTCCGTATTTCACAGGAGGGAATCCAGCGCATACCAGAACTTCGGGGTTGCGCATTTAAAGTGGGTTGAAGCGCTTTGTCTCACCCTAGCGCAACAAAACTGGGTTTTTTGTTTTTTAATTGCGGTTTGGGAAGGAGTGGGGAAATAAATTGAAAAGTGTAGGGTGAATGAATGATGAACAGAATGACGTGTAAACACTCTGCAAGCAAATGTGGATGAATGCAGATAAGTGGTCCTTGTCATACGAACGTAAATGTAAGAACAGCAGAAGAGCCCAATCAATCAGGCCAAAGGGTATCCATCTAGTTCAGCAGCCCTGTTCTTAAAGTGGTTACCCAGATGTCTGTGGGAAACCGGCAAACAGGACCCAAATATGAGGGCACCCTCCTCTCCTGTGGCTACCAGCAGCTGGTACTAAAAAGCTTTTCTGCCTCCGACCGTGGAAGCAGAGTATAGTCAATTGTGGCTAGTAGCCATTGATAAGGGACGCGGGTGGCGCTGAGGGTTAAACCACAGAGCCTAGGATTTGCCGATCAGAAGGTCGGCGGTTCGAATCCCCGTGATGGGGTGAGCTCCCATTGCTCAGTCCCTGCTCCTGCCAACCTAGCAGTTCGAAAGCACGTCAAAGTGCAAGTAGATAAATTGGTACCACTCTGGTGGGAAGGTAAATGGCGTTTCCGTGCGCTGCTCTGGTTTGCCAGAAGCGGCTTAGTCATGCTGGTCACATGACCCGGAAGCTGTACGCCGGCTCCCTCGGCCAATAAAGCGAGATGAGCGCCGCAACCCAGAGTCGGTCACAACTGGACCTAATGGTCAGGGGTCCCTTTACCTTTACCTTAAGGGAGAGAAAAGGCATCTGGGTAGTTACTCTCACCAGACCAACCAAATGAACATCCCAGATGCTCAGAAGACATGGCAGCTATACATGTCGGAGGATGCACACACAACATATGGTATCATGCTGTCCTTCCTTCCAAGGAAACAAGAGAAAGGAGAAGGAATTCCCTGCCTACTGAACTGATACTGCATTGGGCTGCTAAGAGATCGCCAAACATCTCCCCCTCCCCCAGACCCCATAGCTAAACCCATCCCCCAGAGGCCCAGTTCCCAGGGTCTTCAACTGAAGATTTGCATAGACTGAGCTTCCAGATCATTCCTAGAAGACAGGACAATGGCATTCCTCCCCACCCCCTGCCCTCTGCCTTGCGGTGTAGATGGATGGGGGTCCCTGTAAAAAGAAGGGGAGGGGCAGGGCAAGATCTGAAGGGATGGAGGAGGCTGGAGACAGGCAAGAAAAGAATGGGGCAAATCTTCTCTTTTGTCCCATCATTGTCTCTGCTGCTGCTCAGCCAGGACTGGCCAGTGAACGTCTATGGAAAGGAGGCAAGCAGGGGTTTTTTCAGTGTTTAAAGTGATGCAAGAGTTTGCAGCATCCAAGGGTGGACTGAACGGCTCAGAATTTGTCCCATTTCTCATGGGCACCAAGGCTTAGGTCCCTTCCATCTCACCTTCTGGGTAGATACTTAAAAAGAAGGAAAAAAAGAATTGCGCACCGATAAAATCCACATTCTGCGCAATTAAAACGCACCCTTTAAAACATGAAAAACATGCATTCATCTGCATAATACATGTTTCATAGGCATCTTCTTCTACAGTATAAGATAGGACTTTTCAGAAACCATAAAAGGCCTCATTCCAAGTGAGAGCTGTGTTCAGATTTGCAAGCAAGCTCAGAAACAGAGGAACGTAAGACCACAAGAAGAGCCCTTCAGCTGGATCAGGCCAGAGACCCATCTAGTCCAGCATCCTGTTCTCACAGTAGCCAACCTGATGCCTATCAGAGCATGCAGTGGGTGGAATTGAGTCTATACCCTCTTGGCTGTGAGTTCTGGAGGCGGGGCCCTGACTGACTCCAACTACAAAAGCTGAGGCTGCTGAAGAGGCCAGATACCATCTTGTCTCTTAGTGCAGACTCAAGTCATTGAGCCTGAGCTTCTACAGACACAGCCCTCCCAGCAGAAGCATGTACCTGTATGTTCTATGCTTATTCGCTTGATAATTATGCTGCTTTAAATGTGCATTTTATATTTAACTTTGTTTAGTAATGTTTCCCATATGTGGGTTAACTTTGCTGCGTTAAAATGTGCATTCTGTAGCTGACCTCCTTTGTAATGTTAGATCCTGAAAACTTTAAGATCATGTTTTAGTTTCCCGTTGCTTTGAATGTATAATTTATATTTTACTTTCTTCAATAATGTTTTATTCTGGGTTGTTTTATTTGATGTTTTAACGTAAACTGCTTTGAGATTCCCCCCCTAAAAATATAAAGTGATATAGAAAAGGAATGAATAATAATAATTTAAAGGTATAATGAGTACACACACAAATATCTATCTATCTATCATCTATCTATCTATCTATCTATCTATCTATCTATCTATCTATCTATCTATCTATCTATCATCTATCTATCTATCTATCTATCTATCTATCATCATCTATCATCTATCTATCTATCTATCTATCTATCTATCTATCTATCTATCATCTCCTCTTCTGGAGGGGCCACCTTCAAATAGTTGAAGGACTGTCACATGCAAGATGGAGCAAGCTTGTTTTCGCTGCTGTTCCAGAAAACAGAACGAGTGGATTCAAGTGACAACAAAGGAGAGTCCAACGAAAGACTAGGAAGAACTTTCTAAGAGCTGTTGGGCAGCAGAATGGACCACCTTGGAAGGTGATGGAATCTCCTTCATTGGAGGTTTTTAAACAGAGGCAGGATGACCATCTATCAGGGAATATTGAGCTGTGATTCCTGCATTGCAGGGGGTTGGACTAGATGACTCTAGGGGTCCCTTCTAACTCTACCATTCTCTGTTTCCACCCCCTATGAAATGCATTCAGAGCCACATTCTTTCCCTCAAAGATTCTGCGTGCTGTAGTTTTATCTCTCACCACTGGAAGCTGGTGCCCACTGGGAGCCCAACAGTAGGTGGTGCCAGAGCCAACTCAGTTCTGGTTTTCTCCCCATCCCTGCTGAGTTCTGCAAGGGCAACACAGAGACTAAGAAGGAGGAAGCTGGTCGCTAGTGGCACCTGCTTCATCAGTAAGAAGGCAGACAAGTAAAAGGCTGAGGTTGGTGGGGGCAGTGCCTCACAAAACCAGCCTCCGCTGCTTCTCAATTTCCAGCAAGACTTAAGGAACTGCAGTTCCCAGAATTCTTGGCCAGAAAGGAATTTGCTTTAAAAGGTATACGGTGGTACCTCAGGTTACATACGCTTCAGGTTACATACGCTTCAGGTTACAGACTCCGCTAACCCAGAAATAGTGCTTCAGGTTAAGAACAGTTTCAGGTTAAGTACGGACCTCCGGAACAAATTAGGTACTTAACCCGAGGTACCACTGTAGTGTGTTTGCAAAACATCTTAATTAATAAAATGCATCTGAAGTCCTTTGGGGTCCCAGGGCCTAATTTGTGGTGGATTTGCAGGGAAGGGATTTTATTTATTCCATTTATGACATTGGCATGTCTCCAAGGAGATCAGGGTGGTATTCATGGGGTCTATCCCATTTTATCCGCACAATGACCCTGTAAATTACATGATTAGAGCGGATCTACATTCCCGCCTAGAAAATGCACGTTTTGAGATGTGAAACAGTCGCCTGGGCATCCCATCTCCAGGGTCAGCCACCGGTAGAAAGCTCAGCCTGCCTCCCCGTGGAACTGTCAAGTACTACCAATGATTTATCCACCTTTCAGGACTTGATGGCGGTTTCTCCAGAGCTGTTCGCCTAAAATGTTAGCAATGCCTTGTTTGTTATGTTAGGCCAGTGGAGGGAAGCCACTGGGCATGGAATGTGGCCCTCCATGTCTCTCTGTCTTGCCTAATGAACTCTCCCCAGCGAAACCCCTCACTGACCCTGCCCTACACCTCCCTTGAGTGATGTTATCTCCCATGCTTGCCTGGTGGACAGATGAGGTGGAAGAAAACCCTGGCTTTTGTGTGGATGGAATATAAGATTCTTGTAAAAGCCACCTCTGTGGCTCTACTCACTTTTGAGCATAAGATCTCTGCTGGATCAGACCAGAGGATCAGACCCACACCATTTTTTCATTTGAAGAATACAGCACCACGCCCAGCAGTGCAGGACACTATGATGGGGAGGTTTGGCCGCTGGACAACAGGGTGGAAGGCCTGATCATTTAAAGGAAAGCCTGGCCAAACTGGGATGCATCTGTTTGTATGTGGACATGCAAGAAACTGCTTTTTCCTGAGTCATACCAATGGATCATCTAGCTCAGTAAAGGTAAAGGTACCCCTGACCATTAGGTCCAGTTGTGGCCGACTCACTTTATTGGCCGAGGGAGCCGGCGTACAGCTTCCGGGTCATGTGGCCAGCATGACTAAGCCACTTCAGGCAAACCAGAGCAGCGCACGGAAACGCCATTTACCTTCCCGCCGGAGCGGTACCTATTTATCTACTTGCACATCTAGCTCAGTTCTGTAAATACTGTCTGGCAGTGGCTCTTCAGAGTTTCAGATGAGAGTCTCTCCCAGTCCTACCTGGAGATGCAATTGGGGATCAAACGTGGAGTCTTCTGCAGGCAGGGCAGATGCTCTACCACCGAACTGTGCCCCCCTCCCTTACAGGAATTTGTCTAACCCCCTTTTAAAGTTAACCAAATTGGTGGCCATCATATCGCTGTTGTCAAGTGGAAACTGCCAGCCCCAAGAGAGGAGAAAACAAGAGATGTACACAGACGGGCATCTTTGTCCTCCTACCTATGCCCATCCTACAGGTGATTTTAATAGCCTAACTATAATCATTTATACGTACTCAGAAATAATTGGTCCTCCTGCTTAATCCAATGGGGTTTATATACTTAGGTAAACATGGCTAGAAAGTGTCACTTACTACATTGAGTCTAACAGACAAGCCTCCACTGCTGAAATGGTTTTCAGAGCCCAGTGTCTATTTCCTTTTCCACAAGCCAGTTTTTCCTCTTCTACTCACAAGCCATGCTCCAGGTCTGTATTGAGGATCTGCTTTAATCTTTCCAGGATCTATTACTGCTATAAGCTAGGAGGAGCTCTTCTCTGTATTCTTTGGTCAAAGGGTCACACCAGCAGTAAATATCCATGAAACTAGGTTTACACAGCAGCTCCACACCTAAAGCACATGACTTCCTCTCCCCAAGAATCCTGGGAACTGTAGTCTCACAGAGCTGCAATTCTCAGCAGCTTTATCAAACTAGTTCCCAGATTCATAAAATTAATATATCCAGCAACCTCAATAGCACCTCCAGCAAGCTTTTGGGGTAATTTGGTTTTCTTTTTTAAAATAATTTTTATTAAGTTTTCCGTTTTACAATTTCAAATACTTATTTTACATCCTTGAAGTATCAGTGACTTCCCTTCTTCTCTTACTATGGTTCATTTTACATATCTTAAATCCCTGCATATTTTAGAAAAACAATACCAATCAGCTTTCCATTATGGCATCCTTCAAAATTTACTTATTTTACACTGTTGAATTTATCTTAATGCTGCCAACGTTGTCAGCTATGTACAATTATTTTCCATATAGTCAATAAACTTTTTCCAATCTTCTTAAAACAGATGGTCTTCTTGTTCTCTTATTCTATATGTTAAGTCTGCAAGTTGCACATATTCTGTCAACTTAAGTTGCCATACTTCTTTGGTTGGGACTCACTCCATTATTCCATTTGGTTGGGACCTCGCTTTCCATTATTCGGCTAACAAAACATGGGCTGCAGTTGTTGCATACATAAATAACCTTATCTCATTTGAGATCCAGGTAGGTAGCCATGTTGGTCTGACGCAGTCAAAATAAATTTAAAAAATTGTCCAGTAGCACCTTAGAGACAAACTAAATTTGTTCTAGGTATAATCTTTTGTGTGCATAACAGAACAATCCTAACTCTAGAAAGTTGGCAGAATTTATGATGACATAGATCACACCAGCTTAAGTTGTCCCTATTCCAGAATCTGCTCAGGATCAAGTTAGAGGAATTCAACTTTCACCACCCTTTCTGCCGGCTGTGTTCCACTGGGTTGCTAGGTCATGATAAGCACACGAAGGCTTATACCCAGAACAAACTTAGTTGGTCTCTAAGGTGCTACTGGACAATTTTTTTACTTATCTCATTTGGTAATTTGGTTTTCCATTTGGTAATATTTCCATTTGGTAATTAAGCTGTATGGATAATTCTGAACAGAACTAATTGCAAATTGTTCGCCTGATCCACAGGAGTATCAGTGGGCCACCCACAAATCCCCCATTCAAAAGTACCCCTGCGGCTGAAGCAAGATCTGTCTAGCTCCCAATGGCAATCTGAAGCCTGCTTTTGCCCAGTTTGCACTTTTAAAAGTTAAAATCTCCAAACCAAACAACAGAACTCTTTCCTCCCCACACACATTAGATAACAACTGAATCAGAAACAGCAGGCAGCAAACACAACCCTAAATAATCTATTAAATTAAATGGGGAATTCAAGCGGATTTAGGATGGCAGCCTAAAATGCTAGATTCCGTCATTGCTGTAAACCAGCAGCTCCCACGTCTGCCCCAAGCAACCCGGAAGTGAGTCCTGTGTGCGTGAATCTATCCCTTACAAGTCTATGTTGGAGGCACGCCCGCTGCGCTATGTCTCCCATCGCTCCCCCTGGTGCTGACGTCATTAGCAAGCGCCCGCTCTCCGTCTCCTTACATCCGCTTCCGGCACCGAGAGAGCGACCGAAGTCTTCTAGTCGAGAAGAGGCGGCGACATGGCGACGGCGGCAGCGGTCGTGCTCGGGAAGGCCTCCCGGCAGCTGGTGGCTCCAACTCCGCGGGCCGGGCTGAAGCGGCTCCTCTCGGCGGCAGCGGCGTCGGGCCACGGCGAGGCCGGGTCCAGTAAGTGGGGCCTGTGATCGGGTGACCTTGCGGGGAAGAGGGCGGTCCTGCCGGCGCCGCCAAGAAGGAGAGCGGGCGGGGGGGGGGGGGAGGGGGACAAGGCCGCCTCTGGGCACCGAACAAAGGAAGCTGCCTTGTGCCGAGCCAGGTCCCTGGTCCATTTGGCTTGGTACTGTCTACACGTACTGGCAGCTCTCCTGGGTTCCAGGCTGGGAATCTATTCCCAACCTTATGCAGAAAGCTAGTTACAAAGCAGAGACATCACCTTGCCAACAAAGGCCCGTATAGTTAAAGCCATGGTTTTCCCAGTAGTGATGTATGGAAGTGAGAGCTGGACCATAAAGAAGGCCGATCGTCGAATAATTGATGCTTTTGAATTATGGTGCTGGAGGAGACTCTTGAGAGTCCCATGGACTGCAAGAAGATCAAACCTCTCCATTCTGAAGGAAATCAGCCCTGAGTGCTCACTGGAAGGACAGATCCTGAAGCTGAGGCTCCAATACTTTGGCCACCTCATGAGAAGAGAAGACTCCCTGGAAAAGACCCTGATGTTGGGAAAGATGGAGGGCACAATAAGAAGGATGAGATGAGGATGAGATGGTTGGATAGTGTTCTCAAAGCTACCAGCATGAGTTTGACCAAACTGCAGGAAGCAGTGGAAGACAGGAGTGCCTGGCGTGCTCTGGTCCATGGGGTCACAAAGAGTCGGACACGACTAAACAACAACAAAGCCGTGTTGGTCTGCTGTAGTCGAAACAAAATATTTGTTTTTAAAAAAATTCTTTCCAGTAGCAGCATAGAGACCAGCTAAGTTAGTTATTCCTTCCAGTAGCATCTTCGAGACCAACTAAGTTAGTTATTGGTATGAGCTTTCGCGTGCCTGCTTTCCTAAAAGGATCATAGGAAGCTGCCTTATACCGAGTCGGGCCATTGGTCCATCTAGCCAAGCATTGCCTACACGGACTGGCAGCATCTCTCCAGGGTTTCAAGAAGGGAGTCTTCCCCAGCCATATCTGGAGATAGGATTCAATCCTTATCTGGGATGGAACCCAGGACCTTTTGTATGTAAAGCTGTTGCCCTGCCACTGGCCTACGTTCTTTCTGGTGGCCGCTAAATAGGGCCTACAAGGTCAGAAGCAGTCTACTTGTTGCTTAGTGCTGGCAACAGAGAAGGACTGCTATTGTGACTCGCTGCTCCCTGTAGGAGGCAGGGGAGAGCTGAGTTGGCAGACTTAACGGGCTGCAGGAATCAAGAGCATTGGCTGGCTTCACGGTTTTCCCCAGAAATGTGATTTTTGCATAGTGGAGACACACACGCACACACACTGATTTGCGATATTTTGTCAGGTCAGAAATTATGAAACCGATATCACAATATGGACTTCAAACCACTTTTGGATTATATATTGATATATCACCCAGTCCTAGCTGCTAAAAGGTAAAGGTACCCCTGCCCATATGGGCCAGTCTTGACAGACTCTAGGGTTGTGCGCCCATCTCACTTAAGAAGCCGGGGGCCAGCGCTGTCCGGAGACACTTCCGGGTCACGTGGCCAGCGTGACAAAGCCGCATCTGGCGAGCCAGCGCAGCACACGGAACGCCGTTTACCTTCCCGCCAGTAAGCGGTCCCTATTTATCTACTTGCACCCGGAGGTGCTTTCGAACTGCTAGGTTGGCAGGCGCTGGGACCGAGCAACGGGAGCGCACCCCGCCACGGGGATTCGAACCGCCAACCTTTCGATTGGCAAGCCCTAGGCGCTGAGGCTTTTACCCACAGCGCCACCCGCGTCCCCCATCAGACCAAAGATCAGACCCATCAGACCAAAGGCCCACCCATCAGACCAAAGATCAGACCAAAGGCCCACCCTGCCCAGCAACATCTGGAGGGCACAAGGTTGAGGAGCCTGGTTTAGGCAAGTCAGTGAAGGATAAGGCTATTAATGACTACTAGCTCTGGTTGCTATTCCCCAGTATTGGAGGCAATATAGCTCTGAATAATGATTGCTGGGGGTGAGCATTGTACTCTGGTCCTGCCTTCGGGCTTCCCAGAGAAATCTAGTTGGTTGCTTTGATAACACAATGCCTGTGATCTAATTCAACTAGGTTCTTCTTACATTCATACTCTAAAAAGAGCACAATTTAAGCTGAGGTTCTTTTATTTTTCCTTACTCCCCACCCCCGCCAACCATAAGTGCCTGCAAACTGTTCTGAAACACACTGCTTAAGTTATTGGCCAGTTGAGAGGAGGGATCCCATTATAAAGAAGCTGACATTCAGGGATTAATTTTATCAGTCCTGTGCTTTTTTTTCCCTTTGCAAAAAAAAACCAAAAAAACAGGGCAACCAATCAGTTTCTGCTTGTGTGTGAATTCTTTCCATTAGCTCGCATGTGGAAGATCCTGTCCTTCGTGGTTGCTTTGCCTGGAGTTGCTGTGTGTATGCTGAACTGCTACCTGAAGTCTCAGCAAGAACATGAAAGGCCAGAGTTCATTCCTTATGCCCATCTGCGCCTCCGGACCAAGGTATTGGGACTCAAACCTGTCCACAAGCAAGTCTTGTTCTTTATTTAGTTGGACCACTTAACAAGGAGATGGCACCAAACTGGATGATGATGCCTTAAGAGGTTTCCAAATCAGTGCAGTTTAGAAAGGTTCAGCCCTCCCATCTGGATGCAAAGCTGCATCCCGTGGTATCTAAACATGCTATTCCCCCACCTTGGGATCCGTCATGCTAGATAGGTTGATGATGAGATCTCAAGAGGCAAGCCACTTTCCAAAATTATATATAGTAGAGAAAGGTAGTAAATGTTAGTGCAAAAGCTGTATTTCATTTTAAAAAAGTAGCTGAAAAAATGGCAATGTTAAAGATCAACTTAAAAAGCAAAGACAGACTGTCTCCCCCCCCCCCCCCAAAAAAAAACCCTGCATTGTTTGATTCTGTCTGCTAGGTCTTCTTGCACCCAGCTCTGGCCAGTTGATCTTGGGGTGCCCAATGAAAAATGAAGTGGATCCCACCAGCCTGAGATGTGCCCTGCCCTTCACCCTGCCCTTCACCCCATAGCCGGTGCCATTTTAGTCCCACTTTATTTTATTTTGTTATCTATCTTTTATTTTACACTAAAACATTTTTAAAGTGCATTTGAAATATATGTGTGTTTTGTTTTTTCTAAATGTCCCAATAGCTACTAAAATGGCCCTGTTGGGTCATTGCCTGGGGCCCACCCATGTGACTTTGTCCCAGCCACTGGTCTGAACAGGGTGGGATGTACATACCTAAAGATAAAGAGCTCTAATTTCCATCATGGCTGCTTTAGTTGAGATTCCTGCATTGCAGGAGGTTGGGCTAAAAAGATGACCCTGAGACTCTTTCAGCTCCATGATTCTATGAATCTACAATTCAATACAGTTGTCATTTTAAGCCTTTAGTTTAACTCAGTTGTCCCCAACCTGAGGCCCTCCAGACGGTCTAATAACCATGGCTAAGAGGAATCTTCTAGGAGGGGCTCCTAAGCTCTGGGATAGGTTACCATGTTCAGTGTAGCCAATTCAGGGAGTGGTGTTGACTGAAAGAGCCGTTATCTTTTATAATTTAGTGTCAGCTCTGTCTTCTGTCTCTCGGTTTTGCTGGTAGTTTGTATTTAATTGTAATCTGCTTTGAGTCACCGGTAACTCTGAAACTACTGTTTCCAAGTTGTCCCTGCTCTGTAGCAGTGACTTCTGATCTAGCCTCCTGTTTGGTGCTAATTAGTGCTTTTCAAGCATCATTTTCAGAATAATTGCTTTTTTAAATAATCTACTGTGCCTTTTTCATTTATAAGCTGTTATAAGTAGTTGAATTCCTGCTTTGTAGCTTGCTAAAAACTTTAATCTCTTCTTTCTATAGCCCTTCCCATGGGGTGATGGGAACCATACTTTCTTCCACAACCCCCATGTTAACGCTCTGCCAACTGGCTATGAAGATGACCATTAAGCAATTGCATCATGCCAGCCATGTGGACCATTTAAGGTAGCTGGACCAAGACCCACGTTGGGACCAGCAGTGCTCTCCATTCCTTATACTATGAAATGATGAAGTTCTGACCTCTAGCAGAATGTATTGTTCCAGAGGTCACATTAAAAAGAAAACACTTTCAACCAAGTTTTTCTGTGATTTTTCTTAACTATCCTAGGGAAGCTACAATTTTGGTTTAAGACAACTTGAACAGCAGTGGGGAAATGGGAACATGAACCACTGTATGGTTTCCTTATATTCTTTCATGTTTGAGCAGATTATGTTATGAAATGAAGTGATAAATTTTCTCTGTATTGTGCAAAGGGATGAGAAAAGCAGAGAACAGCCACATTTGTTGCTTGCATTCTGATTCTTAACCACTGTATTTCTTATGCGTTAGTTTAGGTTAAAATTTTCATGGAAGTAAATATTATTATTTTTGCAACCCAAAACACATTCTTATCCAGCTTATGTTAGAGGAGGGCTAGTACCTCCGGTGAAGGAGCCCAGGGTTCTCCTAATGGTGGGTTTATGCACTAATCACAACCTCCAATACTGAGGAGGCCTACATACTTAAAAGATTATGTGACTAAATGAATTGGTAATTATTGGAATTTTACATAGTGCTCTATATACATACCTATTAAGACAGACCAGTAGCTCCTTTGCTGCTGCCTTGGCTGAGATAGAGATTTGCCTGAGGCAATACCTATTAAGACAGACCAGTAGCTCTGTTGCAGCTGCGTTGACTGAGGTGGAGATTTGTCTGAGGCCATTGAACTGAATGGATGGCAGAGGCAGGCAAGACTTGAGCTCTGACATTCACAGCTGGTATCTTAGCTACTTACACAGCAAGTATCTTCCCTAGTTCAGGGAAGAGCACCAGTGGTGTAAGCTGTCCACATGCTGTCCACCTATGATACTCCGAAGCAGTGCTACACAAAGTAAAAGGCCACTACAGTTTTATTTTTTTTATTCTTGTTTAATTGTTATTGCACACAGCAGAATGCATACAGCTGATTCATCATATCAGAAGGCACTTTCTGTTGCAAGAACATTTCCAACCACTGACAACAGGGCTGCAAGAAGTTGGTTGTAGAATTCTCTGTGGGGTTGTGCAGGTGACCCAACTATTGAATTCAGTCCTTTTAATATGAAACAAACTGCATTTTTCTTTTTAAAAATGCTGCTGGTTTAGGAAAAATTAAAATAAATGCAGATTTAATAGATGGGGTTGAGAAGCCCATTTGCTATGCCCCTAAAGTCCATTAACAATGTGCATGTGGGGGGGGGGTGTCTACACTTCTTATTAATGTTATACTGAAATCCTTTTGCTTAAGAAACTAGACTTGTCAAGGTTGTAAGAGATGGGTGTCAGGCCATCACATAACAAACTTAAAAAAGCTTCACATACAGAGCTGTCCGTTTCCTGGTTTTGAGGAGTTTCGATCCAGCTGCCTCTGAACGAACACCAATGCATTTTAGCTACTATGGTAAGATTGTATGACACTAGATGCTTGTTGATGTCAGCTACCAACTTGTTTCAATTCTAGATTTCCTCCTACAGGTTTATAAATCAGGCAACAAGTTAAAACAATGCTGGCTCATTTTAATAACCTGACTTTGGCCAAGTGAAATGGAGACCCACCTTTTGCACATCCATCTTATGCTGTAGACAGATTTCAAGTTTTTGAGGTCAATCCCAACAACACTGTGCTGAAGTTGAAACCTTTCCTCCCTTTGGTAAATAGAAAGCATTGTACCCTTTAAACTTCTACATCTGGCCTGGGCTTCTTGGAATAGCTGAACAAACAGACACAGAACGAGGCCAACTTCCTCAGAGGCACAGTATCTCTCCAGCAGTATTTCACTGAATATGGTATCCTTTAACGTTAGGTTTAACTTACAGCCCAAGTGGAATTCTCTGCTACCACTAGAAGTGGAATTGACAAACAGAAAGTAAAATCCCAACAGAACACATTGATTAATGTATGAGATTGACACTGACATTCATTTTAACAGTTGCAGTTAAGATTTACATAAATAAAAACAACTTGATCAAAAACCAGGCATGAATTTCTTCCCAACTCCTTTGTTAGAAATACATTCAGTTGTAAATCGGGAGAATCCCACTCTGCACATGATAAAACCCACAATACGTCAGTAGATATAAAGCTTGCTACTAGATTAATGAGGCAGATGTTAGTGATCATGGGCTGAACAGTCCTTGAATTTCTCCATCCCCATGGACAACATAGCTAGAGTCCTTGTCCAGCAGCCAACTAGATTTAGCATGCCGGTGTGGGTTCAGAATATATTTTTCTGTGACCATCATGGTCAAGAAGAGTTTTCCGACTTCCCTTTGCTGGGGCCCATGAATTCCAGTCCTTCAATGGGGATGTCTTTCTCCTTAATAGCTTTCTGGAAGAAGCAAAAAGGCAAGCATATTTTAATATTTACAAATATGGTCTAAAAAGTAACCAAATTATAAAAAAACACACAAAGCGCTGAATTCAGCATTCTCTGCCCACTAGTGCAAGGGTGAGAATTAATGCTCCACAACAGAGAAATCCAGTGCAACAGCTGTGCTAGCCGAAACTTGTTGCATGGCAGATACATTACCAACCACCTACCGTATTTTTCGCCCTATAGGACGCACTTTTCCCCCTCCAAAAATGAAGGGGTGAATGCAGGCTTTTGCTGAAGCCTGGAGAGCAAGAGGGGTCGGTGCGCACTTGAACTTGGATCAACCCAGCCCTAGTCCAACCTAGATTGCGCTACTCTAGTGCCCTCCAGATGTTTTGGACTACAATTCTCATAAGCCCCAGTCACTTTACTTAATTGTCTCAATAGAAAAAAAGTGTATTTAGACACAGGGGGGAAAAGATTAGAATCATATACCACAGAATGTGGAACTCGTAAAACATAGACCAGGCTTGGCCAACCCGGTAGCCTCCAGAAGTCCTGGACCACAACTCCCATCAGCACGAGACAACAGTCCATAGTGCAGTCTTTGACAATCTGTCACCTTCCAGATGTTCGGGACAACTCCCATCAGCTGCAATTGGTGTGGCTGTAGTCCAAAACATCTGGAGACTACTCAAACTACTACCACATTTTTTTCTACAGTGCAAAAGCAAGTGTTTTTCTGTTCGTAAACACATGCTCCCCATTTTCTCTCTCTGCAACCCATGCAAAGTACCGTATTTTTCCGTGTATAAGATTAGGTTTTTTAACGAAAAAGTTAGGGCATCTTATACACAGAAAAATATGGGCAGGTCTTGTCTGACTTCACTTAAAGGAAGACCTGCACGCCCTCCCCCACTGACCACCACCAAGCACACCCTGCCTGAGGTCCCCTAACCTAACAGAGATGAGAGCCACATCTTGCATTTAAAGAAGTATCATACCACTTTAAAGGACCATGACTTCCCCCAAAGAATCCTGGGAACTGTAGTTTGTCAAGGGTGCTGGGTTTTTTATTTTAAAATTTGCATTTCTACCCCACCTATTTCTCGAAGGAGCTCAAAGTGGTGCGCAGAATTCTCCCCTTCCTCATTTGATCCACACAACAACCCAAGAGATCGGTTAGGCTGAGAGGGAGTGACTGGCCTCAAGGTACATCCAATGACCTTCCTGACCCAATGGGGATTTGAACCTTGTTCTCCCAGGTCCTGGTAGTCTGATTTGCTAACCACTAAACCACGCTGACTCTCAGATTTGTTAAGAGACCACCGAATTCCCTTTCTGGAACGACAATTCCCAGAATGTCTTCACCATCACAGGGGACTCTGGGAATGGCAGCTACATGAGGCAAGCAGAAGCATCTCCTAACAGCCCGCAGCACCCTGAACATACTGAGGTTTCTAGAGTTCTCAGCTGTGACCATCACAGTGTTATCATGGCTTTTAAGCGGTTCAGATATGTGTTTTGAGAGCTGGCTAGGCGTTATGTTCAAGAGTGCTGGACTCAACTTTTCCCTTTTTAAAAGGGAAATTCCCTTATTCCGAATAGGATTCCTCGCGAGAAAAGGGAAAAGTTGACAGCTATGGCTGGACTGGACCATCGAGCTTACTTGGGTGACCCTGAGGAAGTCCCAGCCTCGCAACCTCACCAAGAGGATTAAATGAGATTGGGGGGAGGCGACTATGTTCCAGCTCCTTAGAGGAAATGAAGTGAGACAGAAAGGCAAGAAATAGCGCTTTAAACGCGAGGTGCAGATGCAGCCGAAGCCTGAAGCGCAAGCCCCGCCGCCCCGACCTCTGCATGCGCTCAGAGATGCCCTCCCTTGCCTGGACGCAGAGCTGGTAGCGCTTGAAGAGTTGGGCGCAGGGGTCTCCGCTGCCGTCGCCGCCCTCGCCCTTCAGGAACTTCTCGGCGAACCAGCGGTTGAAGCACTGGTCGTACTCCCGCTTCATCTCCGTGCAGGCCTCGCCGACGCTGTTCATGGCGACCGCAGCACCGACCCTCCAAGCGCGAACCCGGAAGTAAGCGCGACTTCCGCCTTTGGCGCACGGAAGCGGGGTTACGTGCCGACGCGCTTCCGAAGCGCCGGGCGAGAGGAAGGCATGTGGGCTCGGCGGCTCGCCCGTGTCTTCCGCGCGGGGTTTTGCTCCCAGGCTGGAGTTCCTGAAGGGGGTCTCCCCGCGCCGCCTAGGGAAGCAGGGGCTCCCCGGGTGAGTAAAAGGCCCGGCGGCGCCTAAGCAGAGCTTGTCCCCAGAAATACGAGGAAGTGACATAGGAGAGAGTGCTTCTGAGCGTGTGTAGAGGTCTTACAAAAACAAAAACCAGCAGTCACTGGTGGGTTCTTGGACATCTAGCCTAAGGGCTCTCAAATTGTAGTGATGACAGTGATGCATGAATTACATTTGTTGGCCACCTTTCCTCCAAGGAGCTCAAGGTGATTTACAAGGTTCTTCCTACAGTATTTCATATAATTACCATGCAGCCATGGCTCAGTGACTATAGCAGCTGCATTGCATACAGAAGGACAGTTCGACCACCAGTGGCATCTCCAGTTAGGGCTGGGTGAGACTCTTTGTCTGAAACCCTGGAGAGTCATTGCCTGTCAGTGTAAGCAATACTGAGCTAGACGGACCAAAGGTGTGTGAAGCCGCTTCCTATGTTCCACGTACATCAGAGGGTGGAATACCTCAGGCCCTGGGGCTGATTGCGGGCTTCTGGATCTATCAGGTCCTCAAGATTCTGCCCATGTCATGCCTCTCACAGGCTCTGCTCGAGTGCCTTTTCTGGCTGGAATATGCCATTGAACTGTGATCATGCCTCTTCCTTACCTGGGTGGAGGATCAGATCAGAAGAATCAGCATCAAACATTAGCCATAGCAATAAAATAAAATGTACTGAAGATAGAGGTAAAAACTTAACTATACAAAATACATTTTGGAGGTTTACATCAATAATCAAATAATAGATCTTATTCTAATTGCCCCTGCTAAAAACCTTGCAGTTTTTGCTGTCAGCAGAACCTGCGTGGAGGGTGTGTGCATATATCATAACCTATGGCTTGTGCATGGTTGGAATATACCCTTACTTTCCTTCCAGTAGGATCTATGTTCTCTGGTATTCACTGTTTATATAAGTAAAATGCTGTCCTCTGTTCCAATTATTACTGAATTCAGGAAAGTTTGGCTTGTTTAAGTATTTCAGCTTTGTGGGCTTTTAACAAGTTTATGCAATCGACGCTGGAGTTCAAAACATGTATACATACTTGGAAGCAACAGAAAGAGCAACAAGTATATAAAGCCAAGAGAAACTGCAATACAAATTTCCTTCCAAATGTTAATTTTAAAGGGGGGGGGAAAGGATTTTCAGAAAGAAACAGATGTGATTCTGTACAAGTTGCTTTATGTTATCATTTACTGAGGATCTCTTTGCAGGATCTAATTGCATTACTTTTCCTCTTCCAGAATAAAAAAGTAACTTTGGAATTGCTTGATCACCTGGAGCGCCTGGCACTTGTTGATTTCCGGAATCAGGAAGGTGTGGAGCGTTTGGAGAAAGCCATTGAATTTGCTGAAAAACTCCATGCAGTTAATACAGATGGAGTAGAGCCGATGGATTCAGTACTGGAAGACAGGTAAGTATCAGGATCACTTGCATATCAGCTGTTAAAATTTTCCCTATTGGTCCAGCAGGGAAAGTCTTGAATTTTTCTGAAATTGGTACAGGATATTCCTGTGAACACTTATTCCTCATCATCATAACCAGACAGAGAGTAAATAAACTTCAGAGAATGTGTAGAAGATAGCCCATAAGGCTTGTTGCCACAAATCATGTTGATTGCTTTTGAAGTAAAGAATAACACACTTGAATCCTTGGGGGGGGGGGGTCAGGTGGTGTAGCCTGATCCTTAGGTGACAAGCATTGTGGTAAACTGCTTCAATTCTGTATTTATCCCAACTACCTCCACAATGTTGAATAATTATTTGTTCTCCTCAGGTATCTGTACCTCAGGGAAGATGAAGTCACAGAAGGCAACTGTGCAGAGGAGCTACTGGAGAAAGCCAAGGAGACCGTTGAGGACTATTTTGTAGCTCCACCAGGTATTATCTTGCATCAGATATGCAGTCAAGGCTTTGCTGTAGTTTTGACATTTCTAGACCTCTTCCAAGTTTAAGAGCATGTGTTAGACAGAGTTTATTAACAATCACATCCTAACCAATTTCAGTTAAATAATGACAATCTCCAATTCAGCTAATGTACAAGAGAGATTAAGAGCAAGTCTGTCTTTTAACGTGGGGTCCCCCAAGCAACCCTGAATTATGCAAATAAACAGTTGAATTTGCACAGCTTTTGATGTCCTGCACAGTAATTTTGCTAGTACAGTTGTAGCTCGGGTTACAGACACTTCAGGTTACAGACTCCATTAACCCAGAAATAGTACGTTGGGTTAAGAACTTTGCTTCAGGATGAGAACAGAAATTGTGCGGTGGTGGTGCAGCGGCAGCAGCAGCGGGAGGCCCCATTAGCTAAAGTGGTACCTCAGGTTACGAACAGTTTCAGGTTAAGAACGGACCTCCAGAACAAATTAAGTTCTTAACCTGAGGTACCACTGTACTTGATTTGGATAAGCAACTGTGCAGGGTAGTAGTGTCCCCTAGCCATTGTGGGAAACTTACTCAGAAACCCTTCTACTTTTTGTAGATTTACAATGCCTTGCTTACATCCCAAGCACAGTTTCGCCAACACAAGGACTAGATTTTAAAGCTGAGATTCCCAGGAAGCAGAACTCTGCATGCAGTATCTTATTGTTCTGTCTCCACCACCATCCCAGGCATGCATACTGTACACACCTAATTGTGGAATTACCAAGAAACAGAGTTGCTCCGATAACCCCTAAAGAAGTGTTAGTCAGCCCATTTTGCTTAACCATCAGTAACTGAGGCATACATGTTTTATACCAGTGCAAGTTTTACTATGTATTAGGTGGTACAAATGTTTACTCTGGGTGTAAGAGAGAATGGCTTACACTGTCAAAGCAAACCTATACTAACAAGCACTTAATTCCAGCCAATTTTATTCTTTGTGTTAGGTAACATCCCTTTACCAGAGCTTGAAGACAGAAAGAGTTTCCTATGGAAAGAAGAGTCCTAGGCTCTACATCAGATGCCACAATAGACTTCTTCAGCAGCCAGCATGTACTCCATGAAGCTGCATCCAGGATAAACCTTCACCACATCCCTTGTGCAACTTGACCTTTCTCTCCGAAATGACTGCTGTTTCTGTACTGCTTAGGCCTAAGTTATTATTGACTCTGGCATTTTTAAATTGTGTATACAATCCAACAATGAGGGCAACAATCCAACCCAGAGTTACGTGTCCTTAAACCTGTTTATTTCAATTGGCTTCAGATGTACCCAACACCATTTTTAGTTATGGCCAAAAGATTTTCACAACCATAACCCTTTCGCCCGTTCAAAAACAAAACACCCAAAACCAAACTTTCTACTTCTGAAGGGGAAATTGTTTTAGAAAAATGACCGAGAAACCAGATAGCAGAATGTAGATTTCTTAGCTCTGAATATTGAAAGGAGAGTGATCACGGCAGGGACCGATGTGTCATTGTCCAGTGTTCTGTGTCTGGATAATCAGACTGACATATTTGGGGAGCAGAATCTCAAGGCTATCCAGCTGTCAAAGGTGCCCAAGGATGGAGTGGCTGTCTGTGATGCGCAGAATGATACGAGATGAAAGGGGAGACAAAGACTTCTGGCAGTTTCTTCCTATCCAGCCCAAGAGAGATTCTGGGCTAGCCCACACCTCTCAAAACATGGGAGAAGTATAGGTGTGATGTTTAATGGTACCATAGATTCAGGGAACAAGTTGTATCAACAGTGTTTCACAGACAGGTATACGCATAAAGGAAACACTATTTTAAAAAACCACACACATAAAAACTTGTGAGAAGTAGACAACAGGCAACAGTAGACAATAGGATCTCTGTTTTCCTGGGGAACATATGGCAGACCTTTAGAACAAGCATGTTGCTCAGTGGTATTTGTGATACTATTCTAACAGAATGTTGCTGTAGAGTTAATTCATGAGATGGGCTCGTGGTTGGGTACTTACAAAACCTATGAGAGCACAGAATAGTAATATTCGGTTCAGAAGGGGAATCAAAAGGCACTGTAGCACATTATCCTCAACTATACAGTATTTGTCATTTTCAAATTGGCATATGAATTTCTGCTTCAGAAAAGGATACTAGTTTTCAATATACTGTAATAATTTGCTGATCTGAAGTGCATTTCCTCATCTATTTGACCTGTTTATGTATAACATATGCAGTCTAACCTTTTATTTATATAGAAATCCCATGGACACCGATAGCACATCTCTGTTGTAAGCATGGATTGGATTGCAGCCTTAACATGATACGGCATACTTAATAGTTTAACTTAGCTCCAAACCTGAGGTTAGGCCTTCTTTACAGCTGTTACAAGGCTTAACAAATATTATCCACGCCAGCACTTAAATAAACTATCACATAATCTGGGAATGCTTTTTCTGTGGTTGCAGGCAAGATAGAAAAGTGAGCCTCTAAGCATGCAATAGTGTCTTTGCCAGGAAGCCCTCTAGGCTTGAGGCAAATACAACTTCATAGGTATGAAATGGAACACCTCTTGTTTTACATGCCAACTACAACAAAACATTAATTTCAAAGGTTTACAAGCAATGGGGCTTTAATACAGCTTTATTATATATTCCACCCTTCCTCCCAAAGGAGCAAATGCTTGCATTGCATTTTGATTTTATGTATTTTGTATGTATTTTATATTGTATATTTCATGTGAACCACCCTGAGACCTTCGGGTATAGGGTGGTATAGAAATGAAAATAATTGGGCAGATTTAGCAGTTGGCTAGATGCACAGGAAATACCCCTCTGTTTGTCAAGTCTTTGGCCAGAGAAGGAACCTATCCCATTAGTTGTGCTCTAGTGCTGTGCTTCCTATTCCAGCAGTCCCTTCGCTAATTCTGCTGCCTCGCCTGTTATCTTTCTTTGATGTTGCCTCTTAATAATTTTATTCTTTATATCCTACCTTCTGGTTTCCCCAGCCATTCTTGGCGGCATGCAACACATGTAAAAACATAGTAAAACATCACACATTAAAAACTTCCCAATATATGGCTGCCTTTAGAAGTCTTCTAAAAGCTGTGTTGTTCTGTATCTCGACATCTGATGGGAGGGTGTGCCACAGGGAGGGCACCACTGCTGAGAAGGCCCTCTACCCAATTCCCTGTAACTTCGTTTCTCAGTGTGGGAACTGCCAGAAGGTCCTTGGAGCTGGACGATAGGGCTCCTTCAGGTATATGGAGCCAAGGCTGTTTAGGGCTTTGTAGGTCAGCACCTTGTGCTCAGAAACGTACTGGGAGTCATGAAGTTACAGGGCCCCCTAGAAAAGGCCCTTAAAACAACTGGGACTTCATAACCAATTTATGTCATGTGCATTTGGCATGTGAAGTACTACGAGGTCTGTTCTTCCAGTTGTGGACAGTCACTGTTATTCCATCATCCATACTGGAGCTTGACTGAATGCACCTGTGATGTATTTTTCTGCTCCACCTATCTCCCCAATTTTTCTAATCTGACAGGTGCACAAGAGCAAATGCACAAACCCAGGAAGTGCACAAGAGCAAATGTTACGAGCTTTAGTTATGTTTTACAAAGGGCAAAACAGAAGATTGTGGGCTTTTCATAGGGACAATTGTAGTTTTTAAATTTTTAATTAATACTCTGGTGTTTTGCAAGAGTGATATTTACTTGACATGTAACAGAGTAGTATAAGAGGTGTTCTGCTATAAAGTTCTATTGGTTTTATTTAGAAGTCCAATGTGTGCAATTGCAATTTGGGTCTCCAAGATAGTTCCACATGTGTCCTCTGCTGAAATGGTTTCAGACATGCCTACTGCATGTGGCAGTCAGTGGAAATAGGCAGGCTCATGTCATTTTTGCTGCCAGAAATGAAACAGCTAGGCTACATTCAGGTGAGGAGCAAACGGAAGTAGGGGTGTGGCAATCGGGAACATTCACTAGAAAATGACAGATGTGACAAACTCCCCGCACATGCCGCAAGCGAGTTTCCACTCGTGGTCACTGTGGATGATTAATAGGTTATTTTCACTTATCGGTTTTTATCCGTATGGGCTGGCATTTTTATGAAAACAATGTGTAGAAGCTGCAAAAAAATTGTGTAAGCAACACCAATTCCACAATGCACTCCCATCTGAAAGCACTCAGGGTTATTATATCTGAGCAACTTTTAAATTATATTACTGTAGTGTAAATATTCTGTTGATTTCCCCACTACAATACCCGGCTTGACCAGTAGGCTTTGATAAACCCAGGAACGGAAAGGAATTTAAAACCTGTATTTTACACCAGCTTCCCACCTGCACAAAAGACAGTCACCCACTGATGAGTTACAGAAACATTTAAGTATATTTCAAAACAACACAACAGGCTGAGCCATACAGGTTGCTCCACTGCTTTACAGCACCTTCCTGCAGACAACCATTAATGCATACTAGTTCTCAAGCTCATATCCCTTCGTTCAGAAGGAGAAACAAAAACAATGTACATTTTCCAAACAAAAGAAGTTCAAGTGGCAATGTTTTATAGTATTTCATTACCAACACTTCCCTAGTAAAAACTGTAAGTCATAAAAAAAGATTTTATTGAATAAGAAAGGGGGGGAAACAAGGCTTCCTACGAAAGACTATATCCATCCATTTTGGAATGTAAACTCTGAGCAGAAATAAAGAGCTCAGTTCACATTTTTAGAAGTCCCTGTTGGGTGCAATCAGTATGGCCTGAAGGGAGAAGAGTAGCGTGGCGATCCCCTGCTTTGGTATGGAGAATCGCGACTCCTTGAACCAGAACGGGAGCGCGAGTAGCCATAGCTGATGCTTCTTTCAGGACAAACTCTGATATAGGATGTTTCACCCTGGAATTTAAAACAGAGAAAACCCAAACATTGGCATAACATCCTGTAGTCAACGTTATGAATGAATGAATGCCAAAAATGAAGATCAGGAACCAATGCACAAGTGGCTCGAGGGTGGAGATAGCTTTTTTTCCATATATACGCAAGTAGGAGTCCATCTACTGCTGCTGCCTTGGGCCAGCTCTGATCTGGCCCTTGAGGGTCTACAGACGAAGGGCATGTGTTACATAACAGCTAGTACGGTGCAGGTATTAGGCAAACACAGCCATGTTCTGTCCTCATCTAACTAAGAAGGGCGAAGATGTCGATAGTTTCCAACTTTTAACTGCCAGAGGGAAAGAGATGTAATCTAGTGGAGTCCTTCAGCATAGTTGGGAGATGCCTTGGTGAACTGTCTCACCAGCTCATCTTAATTTAATTGTATCTCAGCAGCTCAGGTTCTGAAGGGAAATCCCACAGCAAGCAGCCTCCAGCTGTGACAGAGGGGGTGGTTGCAGCAGATGGAAGAAGGTGGTTGCAAGAGAGGTAGCAATGCCCCAAGACTGGGGGGGAAATCTGGTTTATGGCAGAGACATCATGAGACCACCATAGGAAGAGGTTCCATGCATAGGTGGGAAAGACTGCTATTGTAACCACTATGGTTACTCATCAGCATCTCTGGGGAGAAGCGTTGCAGTTTGTGGATGCAAGCTCTGGCTGCCAAGGCAAAGGTGAGCTAAGCTTATTCAACAGCCAACCACTAGCAATCTCTGTTCAACTCTTGGTCTGTTAAAGGGAGAATGGCAAAGCAAGTCAACTCGACTTACCTAGAAGAAGACAGAGGCAAGTAAATCCAAATGCTTATTTTTTTCCCATGTAACTTAGGAATGAACCCCAGAAAACCTGGCCTTGGCTGTCAGGGCTCACACCACGCCATCATGGGGCAGGTCTCACAAGGCCTTGACCACTCTTTTAAGCTGGATTCCTAACATGCTACAAGGATTACTATTAGCCACCAGTTCCGAGACTATTGCTAGACTGTGCCCCCGGAGCCTCTTGAGAGCATCACAACAGGACACGTTAACGCATGTTCCTCCATGACTGGCACAACGCACATGCTCTTCACCCACAGGCAGGGACCCACCTCATGAGATCGGAATTTGGTGTCATCCAGTTTACGCAGTGCGTATTCCATGTCTTCCTTGCGGAGAAACTCAACCACCCCCATTCCATCTTTCTGTACATCTGCATAACATACATCACCAGCTTCACGCATATGATCCTTCAGGTCCTGCCAGCTGCCTGATGGAGGAAGCCCTGAGCAGTGAGAACACAAAACATAAGAGACCACGTCAAGAGATGGCACTTGCGGCTTAGGCTGGACCGGAAAAAGCTGCACACCCTGGAATGGTCCCTCCAGCGGGTCTGAGACTCCATCCACCACTTCCACAGACTTCCTGCTTATTAAGGATCCAAAGAACAGCAGTTAAGTTCCATTCCTGAGTGGATGAGCCTTTCACTGTCAGCAAGGTGGTCCCCTAGGTAGGATTCAGAGTTCTGGGCTTTGAAAGGAATCCTTCTCCTGTTGGTCCAAGGTAAACTTAACATCACCCCTAACTCTGCCTGGACAGCTTGTACTCCACATACGACTTAAGTTACTCAGGATCAGATTCCCATCCAAGAATGATAGTCCCCTTCTAACAGTATGAGTTTTGATTCCAATTTGGGTCCTTGGGCAGCGAAGCAAGGATACATGTGTTTAACTATCAGCATGAACCTTAAGTAAAGGCAAAGGTAAGTGGCTCCCCTGTTCCACATCGCATTCTGGAGACACTAGAACACTGCTGCTCCTAGCAGTTTGAAAAGAACGCTTCACAATACTCTCTAGCAATGCACGTTCTCCCATTCATGCCAAACGTCAAAAGAGATTCCTCCAGATATCCTCCCTGCCCTCCCAGGCTTCTGTGGTTCTGGGGTTCAACACTTTTGTTTTCGGGTCCTGATGCAAAGCTGAAGAGATTGCAATTCAGTAGTTTCCTCACAGGGAGCAATCACATTTTTTAGCCAGGATGCCACAGTACCATGCAGAGAAGCGCCAAGATAGGTCACTGTACTTCATTTAAGCAGTACATGGGAATAAACATGTTTTTTTTAATATGAGTTTTGTTTTAAGTGGACCATTCCATAAAACTGGTCAGGGAGTGCTGAGTTTTCTCCAGAGATTTGGTCGCCATGGCAAAACCTCCAAAATACATCCACTTCTCTCCAGTAAGAGGTATTTTCCACCTGTCTCTCCCAACTCACTAAACAAGACACCTACTCCAGATATGGCAAGGTTCCTCTGAGGGATCCACAAGGTTATTAACTGAGGGATCTAATTCAGGTTATTTTCTCTCCTAAAAAGCAGAAATACTGCACAGCAGCAGCAGCTCAGGCAGCTCTTTAATGCTCATATTTTTGTCTCAGAGAATCATTTGCTTTTAGGAGACCCAGTCCTCCTGGCCCTGCACTCTACAAGGATCTTCTTCTTTCCCTTCACCCTCCCAGTTGCCCATTTCCAAGTCCATTGAGTTCATGCCTGCCTACAGGTGGAGATGAGATTTATCTTTTGCTCACCATTCATTCACGAAGTTGAACTCCAAAAGCAAATTAAAATAGGCTTCCTCCGTTAATTGAACCAGAAAGCTGTCTTCTCCTCTTGCAGCTCTGAAAAAACTCCTTCACAGGAACAGTTTTCTTATTAAAGAAGAAACCCTATATTATGGAAGCAAGGTGCTCCTTCTCCCCAATATACCAAAACACGTAGCATGGCATCAGGATGGCTCCCAGCCAGTATGAAGTATGGAAGGCAACATACCTGAAACAAGGACTCGGAATTCAGAACGCCGTGAAGGAGGGCCATTCCTCCCACGAGGCCCCCCACCAAAGCCTCCACCCCGTCCTCTGGAAGGTTTGGGATACTCAACACGAAGGCGACAGTGACCATAATCATAGCCATTCCTCCCATAAACTGCATCTTCTGCATCTCTGTGAACAAATAATATATGCATGAATTTAGCATTGCCCAGACAGCACAGGAAAGGTACGAAAACAAGAGAAGAGTCTTTTGGCACCTTACAGACTAACACATTTTGTTGCTCCTTAAGGTACAAAGAGATACTTTGCTGTGTTTGTTGCAATAGATTAACCCTCTGGAAAATGAGTACTCCTAGGAACTATTGTACTTTGAAACTTAAATACAGTGGTGCCTCGCAAGACGAAAATAATCCGTTCCGCGAGTCTCTTCGTCTAGCGGTTTTTTCGTCTTGCGAAGCAACCCTATTAGCGGCTTAGCGGATTAGCGCTATTAGCGGTTTAGCAGCTAAAAGGCTATTAGCAGCTTAGTGGCTTAGAAAAATGGGGGGGGGAGCGAAAAAAATTGCAAGACTCGCAAGACGTTTCCGTCTTGCGAAGCAAGCCCATAGGGAAAATCGTCTTGCGAAGTGCATCGAAAAACGGAAAACCCTTTCGTCTAGCGGGTTTTTCGTCTTTCGAGGCATTCGTCTTGCGGGGCACCACTGTATAGAAATATTTAGATATAGTAGGCTGGAAAAAGTGGAGAGGTTCCCAGTTTCTAAGCTGGAAGATGTTAGCACTTGACGTTTATGAACGATAAAGTTGTTTCTAGCTTTGGAGAAAAGTCACAGGATGAAACATACTCACTGGACACAGTATTCACCATCAGGACGCAAAATGTTGCAAACAATAAAAAGAATTCTGAACATTCATGCCTTACACTTACAACAACAGTTAGCATAAGGGAGTTCCTATTTATTTTCCGAACACCAATTACTCTGTTGACTTTCTAGTCTCCCTGGAGTAAAATCAAGAAGGTGGCAATCAGGTTAAAAAACATTAGTGCCCAAGGCACCTTTGCTCCAGCTGTTTCAAAAAGCCATTGTCAGTTACGCAAAGAAGGCTACTTTCAAGAGATACAACAAAATGAAGAAGCTTCCCTGTATGCTTATGAGCAACAAGAATTCCACCAGCAGACTACTTTAAACAGATCAATTAGCAATGTGCCAAACACTACTTTGGGAACCCCTGCAGCCTGCTTCTTTATGCCAGCATATTTTTTGTAGTTAATCTTCATCCCTGATGTGGTAACCCAAAAAAGCCGTTCACTACACCACTTAAGGGGTCGTGGGTGTGACTTTTGTGTAACTGGACTAATTTCTGATGCAGTCCAATCCTCCATTCCTCAGATTAAGGATTAATGGTCTGTTGTCAGTCATATATGCTGTGGTGTTGAGCTACGCATTGCATAGACGTCTATATTTGAAGAAAATGACTAAGACATACTAACAAGAATGCCAGAATCAGAACAGTACATATTTGTAAAGCAGATTTAATATATACATGATCAACAGTTCTGCAAAAATGAAGGAAACACCCCTTTCCATAGGATTTAATGATGTTTTAAAATATTATATATTGTATTTTGTTGTTATATTTAATGTGAACCACATTGTGAATATGTTTATTCTTGAAAAGCAGTACAAAAATTAATGAATTAAAAATTAATTCATAAACATAAAGGCTCCGTTCCAGGATTTGTCAAGAAAGAAACAAAGGAAGGCAGGAAGGAGACTGGCAACCTACTAAAGATGCAGTGGTCTTTACATCATCTAGATCTCTGACTATATACAGTGGTACCTCGGGTTACATATGCTTCAGGTTACAGACTCCACTAACCCAGAAACAGTACCTCGGGTTAAGAACTTTGCTTCAGGATTAGAACAGAAATCGTGCAGCAGCGGCGCAGTGGCTGCAGGAGGCCCCATTAGCCAAAGTGGTGCTTCAGGTTAAGAACAGTTTCAGGTTAAGAACAGACCTCCAGAACGAATTAAGTACTTAACCCGAGGTACCACTGTAATATTAACAGCAGATGAGCCATTCCACAGTCCATTTTACTACTCCCCCCCCCCCCCGAATAATGATTTGATTTATGAATTGGGAAAAGGCACTATCTTATCCTCCATCTTGTTTCTGTGCCTGTTTTTAAATATAATTGATATATATATATATCACCTTGAATTAGGCAGGATTTGTATCCTGAAAGGCAGAATATAAATAAACTGAACCCAAGGTGTGGTTTGAAGCAGAGGTGGGGAAACTGTGGCTCCTCCACTGCTGTTTGTTATTGGGCAGTCCCAGTTGCAAGCCCCAGCAGCCAAGGATGGTGGGAGTTGTAGTCCAACAATATCTGGAGGGCCACAGTTCCCCACCCCTGAACTAGTGGCTGGTATTCTTGCAAAGAATATTGGTCTAGGTGCATCTCATCCACCTATGTTCTGGAAGGGGCATACCTCAGAGGCAGAACACCCAATTTGTACGCAGAGGATCCCTAGTTCAATCCTTGACATATCCAGTACTGTATGTCCTGTCTGAATCCCTGGAGAGCTGCTGCCAATCTACACAGGCCAGGGCTGAGAAACCTTTTTCACATCAAGAGCCACATACCCTGCTGAACAACTTTTCATGCGTCAAATGCAAAAGTAGACACGCAGTGAGTTACCTTCTAACAGTTGGCCATCTCTACACAAACTAGTCCAACAACATGGGGTTTGGTGAAGGCTGTAGGCTGCATTGGATACAATGCTGGGTCTGCTCATTGCCTAGATGGGAGGCTGCCTGAGAAAACACTACCAGGTGTATAGGGCGGTATATAAATTCCAATAATAATAGTAATAATAATAATAATAATAATAATAATAATAATGTTTGCCACCTTGGCTTCCATTAAGGAAGCGAGGTGGAAAATAAACATAATACATTTCATATAGATTATTTTAGGATTATAGGCAACTGAGTTCTACTTAGGGAAAGCCCATTGAAACTGATGGACCCAATGCTAATCACGCCTATCAATTTTAATGGATTGTATCCATTGTCAAACTCAATAGCAGACCCACTGAAACTGATGGACCCCATACAAGTTATGACTGTTAATTTTAATGGGTTGTATCTTATCTTAGTGCTACTCAATAATAGCAGACCCATTGAAATTAATGGACTCTAGGGCAGCCTTATTTTTGTAACTAAATTGTTTTAAGATGTTTTTAATACTGTTTCAATTGCTGGAACCTTAGGGGGAAGGGTGGGTAATGACAATGTGATTCGGTATTTGAATGACTGGTATTAGTAATTATAAATTGGTACTGTTATTATGAGGCTATTATTGGATTGTAATTGAAAACTAATAAAAATTATTATCATAAAGAAGATAATGTGACACTGTAAGGCAATGTTTATTTTTATTTGTGTAGCCGAAACCATTCCAAAACAAAACATCTATCAATTTCAGCGGATCATATCCAATGTCAATCCTACTCAACAGTACTCGCGACCTGCTGAAATTAACTATCTTGAGCTCATCCATTTCAACGGCTCTACTCTCTGGAGCATGGCAAATGCTGGATAGCAACCCCCTTATATCATTAATATAAATAATATAAATAATAATAATCTGAAAACCGTCTGGGTGGGTGGGTGGATGCAGGTGGGTTTGATTCCCTCCCCCTCTTTCTTTTTCCTTTCTCCTCCTGTGAAGAGGCTGCATCCTAATGTTTTAATGTTCTATCTTAATCTTTTAAATTGTATTTTAATCAACTTGTTTTTATTATTGGTTGTTAGCCGCCCTGAGCCTGGTCTTTGCTGGGGAGGGCGGGGTATAAATAAAAATTATTATTATTAATTATTATTATTATTATTATTATAGCAGCAGAAAGCCAGCATGTGACGTGCCAAAAAGAACCAAATAAAAATAAATTTAAAAAAGGCGGGAAAGAAGGAGGAGGAGAAGAAGGGGATGAGGCGGGGCTTGCACCTCACCCTGCCAGCAAGATGGAGAGCCCCACATTCACAAAATGCCAAAAATTGGGGTTGGGGGGGCTCCTCTTCCTCCTCCCCCCACCATCCTAGCATGCTTGGGAACCCCCCCCCCATTCCTAAATGAGAGATTATGGGGGGGGGGTCTCTACATCCCCCGCCTGAGGGAAACCGGGAACCCACCCGCCCCGCTCCCCGTCACCCACCGGGGGTCCTCGAAGCGGACGAAGGCGAAGGGGGCGAGCCCGCGCTTGCTCTTCAGCTCGATGTCGCGGATGCGGCCGTACTTGTAGAAAAGCTCCTCCAGGTCCTTCTCGCGCACGTCGGCCGGCAGGTTGCCCACGTAGATGCGGCCGTCGCCGCCGCCGCTCCCGCCTCCCCGGCCGCCCCCTCCGGACATGCCGGCCCCGCCGCCTCCGTAGTCCATCATATCCCGGCCCCAGCCCCCAGACATCCTTCCGAGTCTCTCACAGGCCGCTGCGAACGCCTCCGGGGCCTAGAGCCAGCCAGCCAAGTCAGTCAGGCCTCGGCCGCCGCCCCCTCAGGCCTTCACACGCCGCAAGGAGCAACGTGACGGAGGACAAAAAATGAGGAGCGGGGAGGGGGGGGGAACCGCAGCTTAAAGGGGAGGAGGAGGAGAAGAGAGGCGACGCGCCACCGAGAAGAGATGGGGAAGTGGGGGAGAAGGAACGGCTCCTATGCAAACCCTCACTCCGAGGGAGGGAGGGGGGAGCACCAAAGAGCCACCGGATGCGCATGCGGCGGCGGCTGCAGTTTGCGCATGCTCGGGTTTCTGTGGGCCAAGGGTGCCTCCAGCGGGGCGGGCGGGGATATTTGAGCGGATGCGCGCAGTTCAATAGCGTGATGCCACTTGTCAGGGCTTCAGGCCCCAAAGGATCCTGGGAAGTGTAGTTTGTTAAAGGTGCTGGAAGCTGTTAAGAAATAACCATACGGTAGATGGCTGCAGCTCTTGAGAGTTCCCTGGAAAGAGAAGGATTGGCCGTTAAACCTCTCTGAAATTGTAGCTTCAGGAAAGGGAATGTAGGGAAACTGTGGTACCTCGGGTTACAGACGCTTCAGGTTACGAACGCTTCAGGTTACAGACTCCGCTAAACCAGAAATAGTACCTCGGGTTAAGAACTTGGCTTCAGGAGAACAGAAATCGTGCTCCGGCGGCGCGGCGGCAGCAGGAGGCCCCATTAGCTAAAGTGGTTCTTCAGGTTAAGAACAGTTTCAGGTTAAGAACGGACCTCCAGAACGAATATAATAATAATAATGGTTTCCCCAGCCATTCTGGGCGGCTTCCAATAAAACACTAAAATACAATAACCTATTAAACATTAAAAGCTTCCCTAAACAGGGCTGCCTTAACCCGAGGTACCACTGTATTGTGGGCATCCTCTATCTCGAGAGTGCGCCTCTGGGGATAGCAGCACCAAAGTGACCTCCAGGCACAAGCTCGGGCAGTCTGTATGGGGGTACTGGATGCCCAGACAAGACCCACCCCCTCCCACCTCGCTGATGTGGTCTAAAGGAAGTCAGAGCAATATGTTTCAGCACCTTTAACAAACTACACTTCCCAGGATTCTTTGGGGGAAGCCATGACTTATTAAAAGCGGTATCAAAGTACCTTCCTGTGCATGAAAAGCCAGCTTAGCTATCACACTTGGTGTCTGCTTTGTTCATCACTGATTTTGTTATGTACTGAAGTTCTCAACCTGGGCCAGCAGGGGGATACCGTAGATAGTTTTCACTCAGGTCCACATATGCAAATAAGGAATTGAAAGTGACATTCAGTAATTGGATAGTTACAGAAAGTTGTTACTGTTGCCTTGTAGTTGAGCTCTCTATAAGCAGGTTGGCTGAACCCTTCAGTTTAGTTCTGTTCTGGCCTGTGAATAAACAAGAGCTGTTTGAAGAATCGCTGTGCTGTCTGATATGTTCACCCACAACTTAACAGATTTATTACTGGACTTTTGTCTTCCTTTCTGCCCACCCATCAGCAAAACCACATTAAGGAGACATAGGAAAAGCTGCCCAAACATTGGGGCCTGAGTTTTTAAGTTTTATTTTCCTCTTCCCTCCTTGCTCTTTTTCTCGTGTGTTGTATTTTTGTTTATTAGAATGTAAGCCTGCAGGTAGATAGTGTCTTGTTTTTATTTCATGTAAGCCGCTCTGGGAGCCTTTTGGGGCTGAAAAGTGGGGTACAAATGCTCTAAATAAAAAAATAAAATAAAAAGGCAAGCCTGTAGTGCATGCACGCACGTGCCCCTTGGGGGCCTAGTGTGTTGCACATTTCCAAGGATGCCTGCTAATGAGCTGCCCTTAAGTGACATAATTGAAATCTCAAGACAGAGTAAAACATCCATGATCAAAACTAAAAATTTCCAGCAACACTTGCTTCAGGCCCTGTTGGGGATGCTTTCTGATATCCTGTTTATCCAGCAAATCTGGTTGAAGCCTCAGTAGACAGCATTTGCTCAAGGCAGGTAAGATCAAAGTGGCCCCCATAAGCAACCTTTTAAATATGTTCCAACTTGATTTTAGCTTTTATTGCTGATTTACCTGCCTTGTTATTTTTTTAATGTTATATGTTTTGTTTGGACTCAAATTTTATGAATGTGAAGCTTTGCCTCTATAGGCATCATTTTAAAATTACTTTTGCTGAACCACATTTGCCGCTTTAACAATTCCTTGTGCTGCAGCTGGGGATGGGCAGTAGATCAAGCATCTGCTTTGCATGCATGACTGCTGGGAGGAACGAGGCAATAAGAAATGCCATGGTGCATCTGTCCCAGCAAAACCAGACGCCTTCATCTGTTCCAGCTGCAACAAAACATGTCTCTCCTGTATCCATCTCTACAGCCACAGCAGGCACAGTAAATCTGTAACAGTTTGACTTCAGTCCTGAAGGTGCACTCTTCCATTGTTTCCTGAGACAGATGGATGCCCACCAGCTGACCCTTGACTTCAGAGCATTGAACAGCATTAATCTGTTACCAACAGAGATTGTTGGTATTTGCTTGATTGCACAGTTAAACTATTGAACTTGCTCCAGCAGGAGACAGTGATGACCACTTTGATGGCTTTAGGAGAGGATTAGGCAAATTCATGGCTAAGTTCTGCTTCCAAAGCTGGAGACAGTAATGCTTCTGAATACCACTTGCTGGAAACTGCAGACAGGCAGAGTGCTCATGTGCTCAGGTCTTGCTTGCCAGTTTCCCATAATGGGCATGTTATGAGAAAAAACTGCTCCATTATGGGGTACCCAAGACGCGGGTGGCGCTGTGGGTAAAAGCCTCAGCGCCTAGGGCTTGCCGATCGAAAGATCGGCGGTTCGAATCCCCGCGGCGGGGTGCGCTCCCGTCGTTCGGTCCCAGCGTCTGCCAACCTAGCAGTTCGAAAGCACCTCCGGGTGCAAGTAGATAAATAGGGACCGCTTACCAAGCGGGAAGGTAAACAGCGTTCCATGTGCTGCGCTGGCTCGCCAGATGCAGTTTGTCACGCTGACCACGTGACCCGGAAGTGTCTGCGGACAGCGCTGGCCCCCGGCCTCTTAAGTGAGATGGGCGCACAACCCTAGAGTCTGTCAAGACTGGCCCGTACGGGCAGGGGTACCTTTACCTTTAAGAGCCCATAGAGTCCTTTTGTAGGTTCTCTATTGGTAGGGGAAAATAACAGAGACCATCCAGAGAATATTGAGAAGCAAAGCAGCTAGTAAGCCTGATATTTATTAAAGCTGTTGCAACAGGGTGCTCCTCAACACACATAAGGGGGGGGGGGAGGGACCCTAAGTCATGCGTGCAAGCTCTTATATAGACATTTTAATTTGCCTGCCCTGGAGTCCAAGACCACCCCCAGAAACATACATACATCACAGAAGGGGCGGACTACAACAGAAATCTGAGTGCGTTGTTTTTTTCCCTCTTGTCTGCTAGGTTGCTTAACTGAATCACCTGGGGATCCTAGCCACTCTTTTGTTACTCAATTCCTGAATCCAGGTCACAGGTCACAGGCTCATACCCTGTTTGTATCTTAAATGTGACCTTAAGACAGGATTTGTGAGAGAGACAATGGGGAGATTTCCCATTTCCTTCAACCTTGCAGAGAAATATTTGAGGTCATTTTGGGAGAGAGAAAATGGTTTCAGGACTAATAATAATAATAATAATAATAATATCTTTATTGTCATTACCCCCTCTCGGGGACAACGAAATTACTTGACTGCTCCATAAAAACACTAATTAAAACAATACAGTATAGTACAGCAAGGAAGATTAGATGTGGGTTTCAGACATGTGGTTTACATATTTGTATGTATTTGCTTGGTACATTTATTAACATCTATTTTATATATATAAGACCTTAAAATTCTTATAACAGGCATCTGGTGGACCACTGTGAGAACAGGATGCTGGATTAGATGGGCCATTGGCCTGATCCAGCAGAGCTCTTCTTATGCTTAATTCCCAGAAAGTGTGAGAACTGTCAGTTCACTCCTACCTTCTGCTTTCCATTCTTGAGTCAATTGCTGGTACAGTATATAAAAAAAATTCCACTCAAGCCATTCTTGATGTGTATGTTATTTGCAGTCATACCACACTTATGTGTCATATGGGGGTGTGGCTGTGCTGTAATGCACATTGCAGAGCCACATGATGCTCTGGACTAGAAAAGATTATCTCAGAGAGGAGCTGAGAACAATTTTACAGCAGAGGCAGGGAAACATTTTTTCAGTGAGACAGCTGCATTCAATTCTGGGTAAGCTTCCAGGGGCCTTTGTTGGGTAGGGCCAGAGGCAAAGGTGGGTGTGATCAGCAGCAAACATTTGGCTGAGCAAGAAATGGGAATTTTACTTTTGTACTCTAGGCTAGCTTCTTCACAACCATACACCCTCTGTTCTCCATTAAGGCAAGCAAGAAGTATGATAATTGATCAAGGTCATATTCTAGCTGGGCAAATTTTTTTGAGGTGAGTGTGATGCTGGGCCAGGGAGGGTTTTGTGACCTGGGGAAAGTGTCCCAATGGGCCAGGCAGATAAGTTTTCCCAGCTGCCCTGCTAGTCCTACAGCCCAGGGGTAGGGGCCAAGCCTCATCCGCTAATAATAATAATAATAATAATTTATTTATCCCCTGCCCATCTGGCTGGGTTTCCCCAGCCACTCTGGGCGGCTTCCAATAAAACACTAAAATACAATAACCTATTAAACATTAAACGCTTCCCTAAACAAGGCTGCCTTCAGATGTCTTCTAAAAGTTTGGTAGTTATTTTTCTCTTTGACATCTGGTGGGAGGGCGTTCCACAGGGCGGGTGCCACTACCGAGAAGGCCCTCTGCCTGGTTCCCTGTAACTTGGCTTCTTGCAGCGAGGGAACTGCCAGAAGGCCCTCGGCGCTGGACCTCAGTGTCCGGGCAGAATGATGGGGGTGGAGACGCTCCTTCAGGTATACTGGACCAAGGCCGTTTAGGGCTTTAAAGGTCAGCACCAACACTTTGAATTGGGAATCGGAAACGTACTGGGAGCCAGTGTAGGTCAAGACCGGTGTTATGCTGCTCCCAGTCACCAGTCTAGCTGCCGCTCATGAGACAACCACCTGTGATCTCCTCTCAGGTAAGAGAGGGCACCACCTAACTCCACAAGGCAGGGAGCCTCTGAACACTTTACTTACTATCTATTAAAACATTTCTATACCTCCTACCATATTAGACAGCATGCAATACAACAAAAAAGAGAGATAAGAACAGTATCCAAAAGCAACAACGTACAGCTAACAGTTGAAGGAGCACTCCGAATCACAAAGTAATTGCATTCTGCACATGCTCAGGAACACTGTACTCTGGTTTTATACATGCATACGCTCAGAAGCATTCAGTTTGCAGAAGTGCCATGCAGAAGTGCCATCCAGCTTGCGGAAGTGCCATCCGAGCTGCGGCTTTCCTCATTCTGCAAGGGCGCCCCCAGCAGCACCGCCTCCTTTGCCCGTCTGGCTGACCAGGCCCCGTCGCCACGGCAACGGACGCCGGCGCGGTGCATGCCGGCCCGCAACAAAATGCAACAATAAAACTCTACGGGAGGCTCAAGAGAGGCGGCCAATAGTCTCAGAGGAGTATTGTTGTCGTGGCCAATGGCAGCTGGCGGCGAGCTGGGCTGGGCGTGGCCGCTGCCGGCGGGCGGAGGGCGTGGCCGGGGCATCCAGGCGGCACTCGAGGCTTGTTCGCGGGCGAAGGCAGAGGCGAGGCGCGCGCGGGTTTCCTCAGCTCGTTGCGCGACGGGGGCAGCCTCCGGAGGAGCGCCGAGGTGACAACTTGCTCGTCCGCTCCACCAACGTCCCTGCCCGCCGCCGCCGTCGTTCTCGGAGGAGGAAGCAGCCGCAGGAGCCGCCGCCAACCAGAAGCACACGGTGAGGGGCGGCGGCGAGGTTTTTAAGCGGGGAAATTATAATGGCGTCGGCAGAGGTGATGGGAGGGGGCGGTTGGGGACATTATTAATATGAGGAGGGTTATAGCGTGATTCCGGCCATGTGTCGGTTGGGTTCTGTGGGACCGTCCAGAGGCCGTTAGAAAATGATATATATAGTGACAGTACGGTTACTTGAACTGTCGAGGAGGAGACGATGGGGTTGTGAGGGGGAGACGACATTATTATTATCATTAGTAATACAATAGTAGTTTGGTATGTAATTCTGGCCTTTAAAAAGTTGGGTTCTGCGAGCTGCCCAGAAGCCGTTTGAAAATACAGATTACTATTAGTGCGGTACAAGGATTGTTGAGGTGGAGGAGGTGATGGGAGTGTGAGGGGCGTGGGGGGGGGAAAGAAACTGTATTATTAGTATAGCTTGCAATTCTGATCCTATAAAAGTTGGGTTCTCTGGAATGTTCACAGGCCGTTTGAATAATTCTAATACGGTACAAAATTTAAATGGCGTTTTAAAAACCCATTAAAGCAGGTCATGATTAATGTGGGATTATTATCAGTTGGTTATTTGATTTATTGAACGCGTTTGTGTTCTGCTTATATATAAGTTGGGCTCTCGGAATATGTAAAATGTAAACTAAAATTTTTGGTGGGGGGGAGAAACCCCTTGGGGGGAGTTATAAATAAATCTGCGCAACTGAATCTGAATCATGGGTAATTGTTGTTCCTCCATTTCATTTATTATAGATTTTGTTTTCTCGTAAAGTTGGGTTCTCTGGGCAGTTTTACAGACCATTAAAAAACATAATAATGCAAAACTTTAAAAAAGTTTTAAAATAAATGAATTCCTTAAGTTTGTGAAATCTAAATTAGAGGGGGAGGGTGGCATTAAATAGTTCTGTGCCATGTGGGGTCCAACTATTGAGATAAAAGAGAAACCACAGCCAGCTCCTATTTGGTTTGCAATGAATAACTAGGGAAGGGAATAAATAGGAGGTGAAGTAACAGGAGTACGTTTTCTGAATACGTTGTTGGGCGTATATTTTTCAAGATGGGTAGGATTTGTGGTGGATTGCACTGTATTGCTGTATTATCTAGTGTGCTAGGTATTGTGTAATTCCTACTCTCTCTAGACACTGACACTTAAGTCTGTAGTGTGTGTATGGGAGACACAAGGCTTACTTAAAAGGCATTGTGGGTGTGGCAAGGAATCTCTGAGGCCTTGTGGGTAAAATGGGCAAATGAGGGAGGGTGCTAAATGTCTAATGATATGCAAATGTTGTTGGGAGGGGTGATGGTGGGAAAGCTTCTGATGAAGACATTATCAAATTGTAACTTTGCAAAGCATTGTACAACTTCTTTAAACTAGTCCCCCTGTCCATCCCTGCAATTTTGTATTTTTTAAAAATAGAACAATTAAGTTCCTTAATTGCATCATTTAATCTCTAAAATAACCTTAAAATAATATACTAGATTATTATTGTGTGACTTGAAGCAATACAGAAAAAGAGTTTGGAGAAGAAAGGAATCAAAATAATGTAGGAGGAGTTGGGAATCCTGTTTGATGGGAGGGAGTCCTCTTGCAAGCTGTACAAAGGGTATCTTGTGGGCAAATAGTTCTAGGATGTAAGAAAATATGGAATTCCTGCTTGAGGGTGAAGACAGTTAAGTCTGGGTATAGTGATGAGAAAACCTTGGTCTGCATTCCCGGAGGTGGGTGGGGCAACTCAGACATCTGTGGCCAATTAGGTCCTCCTATAATAAGCCAAGCTCAGCAAAAGGTGTCTGCAACACACTGCATTTGTTCAGTCTAATTTAAGTAGTGTGTAGGTTGTTCAGCTCAACCCCCAAGGTGGGGTCTGTGTTTTACTGAAGTACATCTGGCACACAAAGTGTTGAGCATATTGGTCTCTTCTTGCAGAAATAATTTATATGTTTGATCTTACATGCTTGATTTGTTAAAACAGTGGGAGGAGATAAACTGCATGTATATTCATTAGCTCATCAGAAATATGAACAGATGGTTCAACTTTTTGACTCCAGAACAAATTCTGGAGTGTGTTTATGAGAGTGGCTGAATGGTTCTGGAAATTAAGCCATTATACAGTGCAGACTTTTAGCTGGTGTAGTGTACGGATCTACCAGCACAGGTTAACATTTTGAATTCTTGTCCATTGTGCTTTGTAGGTAACCATGAGTGATCGAAAGGCCGTGATAAAGAATGCAGATATGTCTGAGGAGATGCAGCAGGACTCCGTGGAGTGTGCTACACAGGCCTTGGAAAAATACAACATTGAGAAAGATATTGCTGCCCACATAAAGAAGGTAAAGCTTGATAGTTGTTGCATGCTGCTAGTTTAGAATTCTTAGAGGAAGAGGAAAATTCAGACTGAGGGAGGGAACAGTTAAAATTATTTCTAACTAAACATGTGTCCACAGATTTCTTAACTGGCAAAGCTGATTTTGTATGTGTAGGAGTGTTCTGGCCTGCCAGGGAATAGTTGGACATTTTCCTGCATTTCCTTCACAGCCTAGTCTATGTGGGTGTTCTAACTGCATGTCTGTGTTCCTAGAGGGTTGTCAAGCATCTGTGATCTTCTGACTTTGGCAGAGCTTGCAAGAAGCTTGCCAGATCTGCTGTGACGGTGGGCAAGCTTATATCTGCATAAGTAAGACAGTGTGGAAGCATACACATTTGTTCCATGAAGATGAGAAAAGTACAAACCCTTAAAACATTCCTTAGCATAGCTCTTAACAAGTTGTAGCAAGATACACCCTGTATTTGCAACAGTGCTATTCAACAATTCAGCACTACAAAGGCAGGCCACAGCAAGCCTCATGGTTGGTTGCTACCATCTTCTTCAGCATGACTTTGAAGAGTTTGGTAGCCCTTGCTTCTATTTTAACCTAGCCTCAATTTGGTATTGTGATCACTTGGAAATACTGTTTAGTTTTAGCTATAATTATGATTAGTGGAAACAAGTTGGTTTCAAATCAAAGCAGTCTTTTTTCATTAACCAGTTAAGATTAACCACAAGTCATGGTTTGAGTGCAACAGTAAATTGTAGTTAATTGAATCAGCTTGTGGTCACACTGGAAGAGGCGCTAACTTACAGTTTAATAGTGTGTAAACCTGGCCACTCAGACTGTTTTGCATATGGGCTGGGGGGGGGGAGAATGTGGTAGACACTCAAGACTTGCTGCATTAGCCACTATTTGTTTAGGATTGGTCTGATTCAGGGGTCGTTTAACTGGCCCATGGACCCCCACCGCCTGCTCAGGGACCCTCACTGCCCGCTCTCCTCCTGCTCCGCGTCAGAAGGAGCCCCGGAAATAGCGTTTGTGTGTGTGCGCACACACTCCGGCCCACCGCAGCATGTGCGGGACGTGAACCAGCCCAAGCCATAAAAACTTTGCCAATCCCTGGATTGAATCCTACTCCAGTACAGGGACACAAGTGATTTAATATTAATTGAAATAATAGTGTATTAAATGCATAGTCTTGTACAAGGATGGGATTAATACCTATAAAAATCAGCACCGTATTTTTCGCACCATAGGACGCACCGGACAATAGGACGCACCTTGTTTTAGAGGGGGGAGAACAAGAAAAAAAAAATTCCCCCTCTCTGCCCAGCGCCCCTTCAGCAAAGCGGCAGGAGGCGCTGCGCAGAGAGGGGGAGAATTTTTCCCCTCTTGTTTTCCCGCTCTAAAACAAGGTGCCGTTTAAGGTGCATTCAGGCGGCTACCTTGGAAGCCTGGAGAGCGAGAGGGGTCAGTGCGTACCGACCCCTCTCGCTCTCCAGGCTTCAGGTTCCTTTCGACCTGCTCTTTGGGGCTGGCGGGGGGAAGCCCACCACCAGCCCCAAAGAGCAGGTCAGGGAGCAGCGGAAAGGCGCAGCGGAGAGGCTGCTGCCATAGTCGTGCGCCACCTCTCCAGCTGGAAGAGGGTCCTGGGGCTATGGCTTCTTTAGCCCCGCACGCGCTCTCCCAGCTGGAGAGGTGGCGCGCGGCTAAAGAGGCTCCTGCCATAGCCATGCGTCACCTCTCCAGCCAGGAGAGGGTCGCGGGGCTATGGCGTCTTTGCTCCATAGGACGCACACACATTTCCCCTTCATTTTTGAAGGGGGAAAAGTGTCCTATAGAGCGAAAAATACAGTAGTTTGAAATTTGCTAAGCAATATATTGATATAAATTGGTTGAATATCAACTGCTCCAAGCCTCTATAAAAGAGAATTCATGTTTCCAAGTTTTAGTAAAACATTACCTTAATAAATCCTCAATTTCTTTCACAACATTTTTCAGAATAAATATAGATGAGAAATTACAGTGCTAACAATGCAAAACTGTCCCTTTTTAAGCACACCATACCCTGGTTGCACTGTCCCCCAAAAACTTTAGGATTGGCTGATACTGTCATAGTTGCTTTGGACGAGGTTTTCTGTACTGCATCTTCGTTTCAAGCCATTACTTGAATGCCATTACTTAAATAATTTCCAAAATGACTTACGTTATCATGAATAAAATGCTTATCAAATCTTGTGAAGTAGATTCTTTATTGTTCCATAGACATTACTCTCTTAAATCAGTTGAATTAAGAATCCACACTTAAATAGATAGCACAGAGGAGTATACTACTGATTACTAGTTGTATACATGCAGGTCCTGCTATCCGCATGCTTGCGATGCGAAAATTCACTTATCCTTCTGCCCAAACCTTGCTATGAGCACTGTAGACTCAGTTATCCAAAGAACTGACTTCCTTGCTGGTTTGTGCTTTGCTAGTTGGCAACAGCCATTTTTGGGAAGAAACCAGAGAGAGAGGAAGTGGGGAGCCAAGAACAAAGGAATTGGGGCAGGGGAGATAAGACATGGGTTTCCCAAACTTGGGTCTCCAGCTGGTTTTGGACTGCAACTCTCATCATTCCTACATAGTAGGACCACTGGTCAGGGATGATGGGAACTGTAGTCCAAGAGCAGCTGGACTAGGTTTGGGAAACCCTGCGTTAGGCAAATCTGTTTTTTCCTCTGTTCTCTTGCAGATTAGCTGCATACATTTCAGGAACTTTGGCCGGGGGGTGGGGGGGAGAGGTTGAACAAATCCCGAATTAGAAATTTTTCCATAGGAAATGATGAAATGGTGGACTTTGTTACCAAAGTAGGACCTATGCGTAACTTCTCTTCCTAAACCCAGACAGCCTGAACGTCTGTATGGGTTGCATAGAATATCCCTACAACACTTCTCAAGCTACTTGCTCCAAAATAGTCCAGTTAATGTCAGTATGTTATTATGGTTTCATTGTGATTTGTGGACTGCAGTCTTCCATTGTCTCATACATGGCAAGAACAAAAATTAAGTCACTGGGCTATGTTGTTGCATGTTTCTTGTATGTATAGCTCAAGAGGTTAGAAGACTGCATTGCATATTCTTTCCAAACCCATGAGTGAAGCTGTTCACTTGAGAAGCTAAGTTATTAAGTTATTCTCTTTCAGGAGTTTGACAAGAAATACAATCCTACTTGGCACTGCATTGTGGGAAGAAATTTTGGCAGCTATGTGACTCATGAGACCAAACACTTCATCTACTTCTACCTGGGTCAAGTTGCCATTCTCCTCTTCAAATCCGGTTAGAACATGGGACTGTTCCACCCCAAACATGCATTTGGTTACAGGACTGCACGCTAATTCCAAATAGACTGAAGTCTTCAGCCTTCCCCAGGGAACATACCTTGATCTTCAAGCCTTTTGTTGTTTTAATGGACAGGTACTCCTCTGTACCATTTTGTGTTTTTGTTGTGGCCATAAAAAAATAGCAAAAAAGTAATCTTGTATGTATTTTCTTTACAAAAAGCAACCCACAAGTCCTAATTTTCTAATAAAACCTTTGGGCATACATTCAATCTTTAAGAGCTTGTTCTAATACTTCCATATTTGGCAAACTCTCCTATGACTACCAGCTTTGCACTGAAACAGCAAATTATTTGCCTAAATCAGGGGTGACTAACTTGTGGCCTTCTGGATGTTTCAGATTACAACCCCCATTAGCCATTTTGCTTGAGATTGGTGTGAGTTCGAATCCAAAAACATCTGGAGACCATAGTTTTCTGTCTACTGAATGAACTGGATTTGCCTTTGGCAAAACAGCGCCAGCATTGGAGCCAATAGGACCTGTAAACTATTCCCTGTGTTGCATCTGATTCTTAAGCATATTTACTTGTAAAATGACATAACTGACTCATCCAGTGGCACTTTGAAGCAAGTATGTGCGAGGTTGCACAAGCTTATGCATAAATTGGAAGGGATCCCAGTGTGTTCATTGTCTTTACAAGTAATTTTGCATGAGACTGCAATCTAGGGTGTATCTAATGCCTGCAAAGATGTATCTAAGGATGATCTTTACTCACCAGTATGCATGCTTTGATGATTAATGCAGTGTACAAAAGGAACAACTGAATTTAAATTACATTCTGGTCTATGTGATTCTTTAGTTAGAAATATGTGCCAGACTTATTGTCGCCTCTGAAAATGTTCAGTGATGCCTGGTTATTTAAATTCCAATATGGAATATTTTAATACATAACATTCTAACAATGTAATCAAAAGCATTTACAATACTTGTTCCCAGTAGCATACTTGCACTGTTCTTTTGGCATCATAGTACTTATGGCAGGGTATCTTGATGTAAGGAACAGTGCTAGAATGCCTGTCTAAAGCCCAAGGAATAAAACATACCACTGCTTGGAAAAAGAATTATCACCTAGCTTAGCAGGATGTACAACTCCTGCTTGTTTCACTGACATATCCGATCTCCTTTTCCCACAATCCAAATCAAGCATTCTATGAAGACCTGTTGTTTTGTACACTGGAGTGCATGCTCAACTTTTCCATTGAAAATGTTTGCAACTTTGGAGAATGCAACATTAATTTGTAATGAGTTGGTAGCTCTTTGGTAGTTAAGAAATTTTTTTTGCAGTGGCTGCTACTACTTTCCATTGCAAATATATCACTTGATGGTAGTCGTGAAAGCTCATCTCCTCTTTTTAGGGGGTAGATGGGAGGTCAGTAGCATCCAGACTGGAAAATTATTTGCATCTTCTGGTGTTGAAGTAAAGGCCAGCCCAGAAAGTCATTTAACTGCAGAGTTAGAAGGGACACGGAGAATCATTTAGTCCAACCCTTTCAATGCAGGAATACGCAGCTGTCCTATATGGGGATTGAACCTGCAGCCTTGGTTTTATCAGCACCATGGTCTAACCAACTGAGCTATCCAGCTTTCACTGTAGGTGTAAGTACAGAGACCCAATGTGCATCTTCATCAAATTTTAAATACTGTATGTAGTTTGTGCAAATGCTTGCTCCTCTGTGCTAGTTACTCCTCTTTCTAATGAAGATACTCAATCCTGCCAAAAGTGGTGGTGATGGAGGGCAGGCAGTCCATGAAGACTTACTGCCACTCAACAGTATCCAGGGGCTTGGGTTCAGGAGATGCAGCACTACACCAAGAATGGCAGTGCCCAAGCTTTCTTCACATACGGGAACAACATTTATGTAACTCCTCACACTTGAATCTATTGTAATCATGCAGTACCACATACATGATGCTACTATTTAAAGGATGGGGGGGGGCAGCTCCTTAACCTCATGGTAGAGTTTTTTAAGAGAAGAAATAACATGGTAGTTACTGTAGTTACACATGCTTACATTACAGCAGGAGATGAGGATTGTGTGTGTGTTGCCATAGACCTGGGTATAGGGCAGTATATAAATTCAATAAATAATAGACTTTGTAGATGAGGACCTCCATCTTGGTAATTATAGAGTATGTACCTGTAGTTCTCCTCTACACAGAGGGAGGCTACATCCATTTTGAGGTTCAAACAAATTACAAGTCTTATTTCAATGAAACAAATTTGAAAATTAATATATATTTTTAATAAATACAGCAAGAAATCTGGTGCTTCAGTGACTTTTACCCAGTAAGTGCAGACCTCTTTGTTTTTAAGGCTAGTTGGTGCCACACATAGCTACACAAAAGGTGGTTGACATGATTGAAATAGGAAATTACTTGAGTCTTAAAATGCAGCTGCCCTCATGAACAGAACTGCCTAAACCCATCAGATTTTTAAAAAATTCTCACTGAAATAAAAGTCCCATCTTCCAGTGGTTCACGTGTTGTTCCCTAACAAGATGAGCTGATGCTTACCCAGCTGTCACATGAATACAGCAGCTGACTGATAACTGAAATTTGATCCCCCAAGGGATTAGTGTGCTTCGATGGCATGATGCCGAGTGTGTTGCAAGGCCATAACCATTTGAATTTGGCCATCAGAGTTCAGTCCACCCTTTCATTTTAAAACTTGTACGCAGTAAGATGAAAGTCATAACTTGAAGCCGGAGTGAATAGCCACAATGCCTGAGCCCAGGTTCTGATAGTCCACCTTCAGAAAGCCTGCATCTTCAATCATCTCCTTGAATTCTACCTGAAATGCAACAATGGTGATACTGTCAATAAGTGATGAAACACTGCGGGATTCCTGAACATTTCACAGTGCACCTCACCTGGGACACTTGCTGTGTACAATTCTAGGAAGTACAATTGCAGCCTCAATGTTTTTAGACTTAAAAGGGTTTTGTTTTGTTTTTTTACCTGGGACGGGAAGCGCCTGATGCTTTCTACGAGATACTGGTAGGATTTCCAGTCACCAGCAATAACCTCGCCCAGCACAGGGATAACCTGGAAGCTATACAGATCATACAGACTGCAAAGGGGGGGGGGGGGAGGAAACACCAGTAGGTTAATACAGATATTGCAGATCAATCTCCTTTCTTGCCATTTGAAACCTTTGATTCGAGCCCTACCCTCTGAAGCAGCATAAAGCAAGCTTGCTCCATCTTCCATGTGACAACCCTTTAGATATTTGAAGATGGCTATCATATCACCTCTCAATCTTCTCCAGGCTAAACATACCCAGCTCCCTCAAACCTTCCCCACAAGGCTTGGTTTCCAGACCCTTTATCTTATTGGTTGCCTTCTGCATATCTTCCAACTCGTCAATATCCATTTTATAAACTGTGCTGCCCAGAACTGTACAAAATACTCCAGGTGGGGTCTGACCAAGGCAGAACAGAGTGGGACTTCAAGGCTGGCCAGCCCTTCAAGGGCCACATGCCACCAAACGCACACATGCACATAGACCACACCACACTCATCCCCGTTACAGCGCTGGACTAAGAAGGTTTAAACCTCTCTTCCCAGCCCAGTGCTGCAATGGAGAGTGCACAGGAGAAAAGACTCCAGTGCTATGATAAGAAGAAGATGGGGGCTGGGGGGGGGGCCCTCATCTGCCAATCCTAACTCCCATCAGCCCCTGCCTGCACAGCCATCCTCCTGCAAGCCCCAGAATCCTATGTCCACACCAACTGGGGATGATGGGAGTTGTAATTCAAAACATCTGGAGGTAAACAACATTTGCTTAAGGGGTTGGAAAAGAGAGAATCTGTAACCCAACCTGGAAATGAAGGAGTTGTTGACATGACTGAATTCTAGGCAGAGGAATCTCCCTCCTGGTTTCAGGACTCGATAAGCCTCCTGAAGAGCCTGGAAAAAAAGGTGGGATGAAGAAGACATTAAGCATATTTATGATGCTTCACACAGTGCTATTCTGAGATCCAGAACATGGATTTGGCAAGGCAAGTTGTGTTCATGTTAATAAACACACTAAATATAAGAACCGTTGCAAACTCTCAATATATACCAGCTGCCTTTAGAGACAGTGACTGCCAGTTTTGAGCAAGTTAGAAGCAAGCTGCTGTGTGAGGGGTGACAGCAGCTGAATCCTAGGCTGCTATTCCTTTTGCCAGTCCCTGTTTTCCAGGCCTCCACTGCCTTCCCTCTCAATTTAATGATGTCCACCTAAAAGCTTTATTTTTGCAGCAAGAGAAATAAAATCAAGAGAAATGAATATAGTTAAACGGATTCTTCAGGTAGCAGCTGGAAGAAGCTAGCCGGAAATGTAAAAATAGGGTAAGCTATGGTGGAAACTCAATCTATGAGAAAGGGAGGGGGGAGCCCCACCTGACAAAGCATCAAGGTATTGAGCAAGTTAGGCACCTGTGCAAGTTTGGTAACAGGACAAGGAGACCCAGGGCAGACTACTCTCTCATTTAGCCTTTTTTTCCCTCCTGAAGCTGATCATAATCTCAGCATTATATTGACTCGTTCTCGTAAATCCCAAGTCCTCAAGTAAAGAAGCTCAATGAATAACAACTAGGATGATTTTAGAAGCTGACTAAGCAAATACATGGGCAGATAATGAGCATGTACTACTTCCAGCATTAGAGAGAGTATGCCTCTCAATACCAGTTGCTGGAGAGCATATGTGCTGTTGTGCTCAGGTTCTGCTTGCCGAATTCCCATAGGCATGTGGTTGGACACTATGAGGCCAGGATAGTAGGCTAGATTGTCTGATCCAGTAGGGCTCATGTGCTGTTACTCCTCTCAATAATAATAAACACAGGAAAGCAATACCCTTCTCTCCCAGAGGCAAATGAGTAAGCTAGCATTGGAAACAGAACGGTTGACTACACAGGGGTCAGCAAACTTTTTCAGCAGGGGGCCGGTCCACTGTCCCTCAAACCCCGGGGGGGCCAACTATATTTTTTTGGGGAGGGGGGAATGAACGAATTCCTATGCCCCACAAATAACCCAGAGATGCATTTTAAATAAAAGGACACATTCTACTCATGTAAAAACACGCTGATTCCCGGACCATCCGCGGGCCAGATTTAGAAGGCGATTGAGCTGGATCCAGCTCCTGGGCCTTAGTTTGCCTACCCATGGATTACATGGACCTCGCTCTAATCCAGCAGAGCAAGCTGTTGTGTTCTTCAAAGAGTAAAATCCAGCGAAATCTGACCAATGCTCACCTGGTCTATATGAGTGACATTCCGGATACCAAAGGCAATTGTGTATATGTCAAAACTGTCATTGTTGAAGGGCAACTCTTCAGCATCTCCGAGCACCCAGGATAATCCTTTGAAAGAATGTAAAGGGAAACTGCTCAGTGGCACACCCTAAGCAACTTTCAGGAAGGCTGTGTCATCAAAGGAAACCAGACTGCTAGGAGAGTATCTACCCTCATTTACAGGCAAAAGTCAACTTAAAGCAAACCAGAACAAGATGGCACACGTGTATGGAGTAAAGCTTAAAAAGACACTGCTGTAGCTGTAGTATTCCATACGAACATATGAAAAGCTTGCTGGATCTGGTCAACCAGATGCCTGTGGAAAACCAGCAAGCAGGATTCAAGCACACAAGCACTCTCCCCTTTTGTGGTTTCCAGGAACTGGTACTCAGAAGCATTGCTGCCTCCAACCGTAGAGCTGAGCACAGCCTTCATGGCTAGCTTCTCCTCCATGAATTTGTCTAATTCTCTTTTAAAGCCATCTAGTAGGTGGCTATCACTGCCTCCTGTAGGAGTGAGTTCCACAGTTTATGTGCTGTGTGAATAAGTCCTTTATCTGCCCTGAATCTTCCAATACACAGCTTCATTGGGTGCCCATTAAGCTCTAGTAATAAAATCATAGAGTTGGAAGCGACCCCAAGGGCCATCTACTCCCTGCAATGCAGGAATCTCAACTAAATGTGAGAGAGGGAGAAAACTATTTCTCAATCCACTTCCTTTATGCCATGCATAATTTTATAAACTATCATGTTGCCAGTCACTCACCTCCATACCTTCAAAGAATAACTCATTGTTGCTAATTATAGATAGACATGATTCAGGATGCTGAGTGCTTATGGGCAGGATGCTTAAGAGCAGCCTTTGCTGGCTGTGGCTGATGGGAATTGTAGTCCAACATAACTGAAGTGTACCAGGTTGACATATACAGTACTGTACAAGTAATGGGGTAATCTGAGTAATGTAAGTTAAACTTTTTTCTAGTCGAAAGGGTGGGGCTTAGATGTTGAACTAGGCTATCCATACACGTTTTCCATCCCTTTGCTGAAGTGCCAGTCTATTACCTTTAGAATAACCAAGGCGTTGTGATTTCTTCTTCCCAACCTTCAGCATCTCCTTGTTAATGTCACAAACCACCACATGGGATCCTCCCAGGGACTGATGATCCTCTTCATGGTAAAGCTTGGTAATCTCCTGCCACGATAAATTCTGATGGGATCTCAGCTGCTGCTGGATTCGTCGCTCCCGCTGGGAACGAACGTAATTGATAAACCGAAAGGCGATGTCTCCTGCATTAGTTTTGAAAGGAAGACTCACAATGTGGGATTCTTCCCTAGAATCCAATGCTTAAGCATTGTAAGGGCACTAACGTACTACGCTAGGAGTTTCTGTAGTCATTCATTCTCAAGCTGCGCTCATTTATTCAACCTAGGAAGAACATTCAGCTCCAAATGCCGACTGTCCTGAGACTGTCCAGAGGGAGGCACAGTCCAATTTCAGCAGCACTCAGGAAAGGTTGTGCATCGGAAGCTGCCTTATGCTGAATCAGCCCATTGGCCCATCTAGTTCAATGCTCCCTACACTGTTCTGGCAATGGCTCTCCAGAGTTTCAAGCAGGGAGTCTCTCCCAGTCCTACCTGGAACCTTTTGAATGCAAAGAAGATGCTTGAGCACTGAGTCAAGGCCCTTTCCCAAACAACCAGAGGACTAAATGTTGCAGGGTAAAGCATGCGTGTGTTCATTATCTTGTATTATTGCAACCTTGTGCAAAACCAAGTTGAGAACCACTTGATGGAAAGTATTCTAAATCATAAAAAGCACCATGTACACCCACTTTCCCAAGGGTCATTCCCTTTGAGATTGTGTCACTTGGTGCCAAATAGATCTGCAGAGGATGGTACTACTGTTAATTACTTGTTTCAGTCATTAACACCCCTTCATCAGAAGCTCCCAGGAATGTATACAGAAGTGTGAATAAACCAACTTTCCCAACCTGGTGCTCTTCAAGTGATTTGGACCACTGCTACTGTCATTCTTGACCATTGGTCATGCTGGCCACGGCTAATAGGTGTTGTAGTCCAATGAAATCTGGAGGCCAGCAGGTTTTGGAAGGCTAGAATAACCCTGATTCACACACAACATATAAATACAATTTAGAAACCAACAAATAACCTGAAAAACTAAAAAGTGAACAGGAAGGGTTGTAGCTCAGTGGTGGAGCATCTCTTTTTAATGCAGACAGTTCCAATTTCAATCCCTGACATCTCCTGGTAGGGCTGGGAGAGACGATACTTGAAACCCTGGAGAGCCATTACTGTTGGTCAGCACAGACAGTTTTGACTAGTGGTCTGACCTGGTAAAAGGCAGCTTCCTATAATCCTAATACATTGCTCACCCCCAACTCCAGAGCAACAAGTTGAATAGCATTAATCTCTTCACAATACAGATTGTTGGGGATTGCTCACTTCCCAGAGGCTGCTACCAGTCAGGGTTGACAAATCTGAGCTAGGTGGACCAAGGTAGCTTCTTAAGTTCCTAAAAAATAAATGACTGTACACATGGTCTCAAACATGGCGCTAAAGCTCCTTAAAAGATGCCTGTGAACAACATGAGTCTCACCTGTCCCTCCAGCAACATCAAGCAACTGGCTTCCAGGGTAAGGGTTCATTTGATGCAGCAGGTTGTCCTTCCAAAGACGATGGATTCCCAGACTCATTGAATCATTCATTAAATCATACTTCTTAGCCACATTTTCAAAAACTTGGTAAACTGAAAAAGATAGCTGCATCACTGATCATGATCAAATAATGTGTTGATTACATTGCAAGATACTTTTTTCTTTCTTTCAGGGAAGGGCTGTAGCTCAATGGTAGAGTATCTGCTCTGGCAGATGCCGTTTTCTCTTCAGTGATTCCTGTCACTGCTCTGTTATACATTATCTATATGGGGCTGCCCTTGAAAATGGGCTGGAAACTGTGGTTGCTTCCAAATGCTACTGTGAGAATGCTCAAGTAGGCTCACACAATTTCTGAAAGCTTTTCCCAGTTACCTTTCCTGCCCCAATTTAAGGTGTTGACTTTAACATATAAAGCCCTAAATGACTTGAGACCTGGATCTTTGAAAGAGACCTCTCCCAATATAAGTCTGCCTGTGCCCTTCTCATGGACCCACTTATAGGTGAGGTACACTGTGTGATGATCTAGGACAAGACCTTTTCTGTGTTGACACTCAAACCACAGCATTCCCTCCCTCCTGTCAACTGGAGCCATCATTGGCTATCCTCCTGGAAAACTCAGTTCCTGCATGGTGTAAAACCAATTTGTTAGTCTTTAGTTTGCCACAAGACTCTGTTGCATCACTGCATATTCAGTGTATGTTAAATCCCGATTAATTTTATACGTTTTGTTTTATGTCATTGAATGTTCAGGTAACTTAAATTTTTTATGCATTTGTTCTTCTAATCCTCCCAGGGTCACAAATGTGATAAAGGGCAAAATAAAACCATGGTGTTAATAGTTATACAGTAGTGTTAAACTAGGGCCTGGAATACCAGAGCTCAAATCCCCATTCAGCACTGGGTGACCCTTGGACCTCTCACAGGCTTGTATCCACAACTATATTTTACTCAGAGTAGGCCCACTGATTTTAGTGTAGTATAAATGTTATAATAATTTTTCTTAAAAAGGATATTTATTCTATTGTGGTTTCATGCTACCTTTAATGTATGTGTTATTTATTTACTGTTGTAAGTCGCTCTGAGTTACTTTTGTAAAAAAACACAAAAAAAAGATTGACAATTTTAAACAAAACAAATACGTAAATTAACCCTCCGCCTCCGCTCAGCCGAGGCCTGGCTACTCCCTTCCGCCTAGCTCACCCTTCTCGCTTTTCTCTGACTCAGACACCGTCTGGAACCCGAAATGCGTCTCTCCGTCGGTGGCCGGGCGCTGTCCCCCGCTGCACAGGCCCCGAAGGAGGCGAAGCACCCTCTGCCCGCGGCGGCAGCCGTCCCAAACCCTGCGGGAGCCAACAACCATGGAGGCCGCCATCTTGCTAGGTGTCGCAATGGTTCTGCGTCACCTTTCATCGTAGCTCCGCCCATTTTCAAGGGGAGGCGGAGAGGGCGTGAACCACTCGAACGGGCTCATTCCTCCCCAGACGCCGACGTCATGGGCATCGCCAACATCGGAGGGAATTGTTGGGGCGTTTTCAAGACTGGTCTAACCACCTCTGTGAATTGCCATAGCTGTATAATAATGATAGCCACTGTTCAGACGTAATTAAGGCGTGGTTGTAAAATTAGGTATCTCCTCTTATGCAAACGACATGTGAATTTGCTTAAGGCCAAAATCCCATGTGCAGTTTTTTTGGGCTAAATTCTGTGGCTGTCAGAGGAACTTACTTGCAAGTGTAAAGAATGGGGGGTAAAATATACAAAAGGCTGAATTCATTTGGGGTTGTTTCTGAATAGATACATATACGGTCACACTGAAAATGCTAAATTATGCCTACTTCGGACGATGCAAATGCATCGTGATCGTCTTGCCAACTTCTCATGATGAGACACAGTTTAATGTGGTACCTAGCTATACCACATCATGGAGGACTCTTCAGCACAACTGCGGGGTGAAATGAAAGTTTGTGCATGACGATCATAAGGACCGCAATGCAATCTAAAACAACTCTACCTGTACTGCAAGAACAGAAGAGCTCTGTGGCACAAATCTACTGTGGCACAAGCGTTTATGGGCTAGCGCTCACTGATAATTCTGTTTGTAAGAGGGAGACGGCTTCACTGTCCCCCATAAAACACCATATGTATCAGATTTATAGCAGTTTATAAATGCTTTTATATATCTACCTGTAATTCAGTATAACAGTTCATGTATCTGATGAGCTGTCTTAACAGTCCACGAAAGGTTATGCAACAATACTGTAAATTTGTTACTTTTCAAGACTCCACAAGACTATTGTGCTGGGTATCCTATCGCGGCATTGGCACCAAGAGACGGTAAAGGTACAGGACCCCTGACAGTTAAGTCCAGTCGCTACTACAAATCCCATGAGGCGATGCGGCAAGGTCCAGCTGCAAACCAGAAGCGTTGCTTTTATTTTTGTCCTCCTTGGTCCTCTCAATAAAAGGCGAGGCCCGACGCAGGGACGAAGAGAGCATGCCGGGAGCTGTAGTTTCCCCGCGTTCCGATTCTGTTCCGTCAGTAGAGGGAGAAACGACAAAGCCCAGCGTGCCTTGCGACGGGCCGAGGCTGGCCCCTCCCACCTCTCCCAAACAGCCTCATCCGGGCCCTTGGCCGTCACTGTGGTCGGCGATTCGTCGCCATTACAGGGCAGCGGCGGCAACGGTCGTGCGGAGAGAGAGAGAGGCTGAGGCGGCCCGGGGGGCTTCCCTTGGGCGGCGACACTGCGGCCTTCCCGACGCCCTCGAGCCAAGGCCGGGCCGGGCCTCGCGGGGCTCCGTCCCTCCTCGCCGCCTCCTCTCTCTCGGCCGCCGCCGCCGCTCCGTCCGCGGGGCCCCGCAGGCCCGGCCGGCTCCCCCGCCTCCCCCTCCGCCTCTGACTCGGCTCTTGAGGCCTACCTGTCTCCGTTTCCCTCTTCAGGGCGAAGCCGTGAGGAAAATGTCGCCATGAAGGTGGCCGAGACGACTGCGCTGCGCCGACCCCGCCGCCGGGCCATGAGCCTGGGCCTCGGCCCCAGCCGCCGCCTCCTCCTTCGCAGTATCCGCAAGAGCGCCTCCGCGGCGCCCGTGAATGCTCCAGAGCGCGCCCGTCGCAGCAACAGCAGCTCCGGCCCACGACGTGATGGACAAGAGCAACCCCTGCGGCTCCGGCCTCGGCGCCGGCTCCTCTTCCTCGGCGTCGGCAGGCAAAGGGCAGCAGCCCCGCTCTAACTCGGCCGGCCCGGCCGGGGGAGAGTCCAAGCCCAAAGGCGGTAAGGGAGTTAGTTGGGCAGGCTTCCAGTTTGTGTGTGTGCTAGGTGCCAGGGAGAGCCGGTGGTGCGGTGGTTAGAGTGCCAGGCTAGGACCTGGCAGACCAGGGTTCGAATCCCCACTCGGGTCAGGAAGCTCGCTGGGTGACCCTGGGACCAGACACAACCTGAACAAGCTAGCCGGGTTGTTCCGGGTACTGGAGGAAGAGAGCCCATGTGTGTTATCTTTAGCTTCTTGGAGGAAAAGGTGGGCTATAATGCAAGCCATCGTTAAAATACAGGGTAGCACACAAGTCTTGCTCTTAAGCACCCTATAGGAACTTCCTGCCACAAGAAGGTGGAGGGGCTGGTGGAAAGTCCTCTTCTTTCAGTGTTCCTGGTGTGTGACCAAACCTCACAGGTGCCTCATGCCCTGAAAGTGGCTTTTTGGGCAGGTATGAATTATTTTAAGTTCCACAACATCTTGCAGATTTTCTCCGTCTTGGTGTGTATAGGATTGCAGCCATAAACATAAGTTCAGGACAGATAAAATGCCAGGTATTCAGGACAGACAGAAGAAAGTACTTGTACGTGTAGCCCATAGTTAAACTCTGGAGTTCACTTCCATAGGGGGGTAGTGATGGCCACAAACTTGGATGGCTTTAGGGAAGAGTGCTCTTGTGTTCCAATCTTCTTGGGGGTTTCCCTTGGGAGCATCTGGATGGCTATTAGAGAATAGGATGTTGGACAACATGGGTCATTGGCCTGATCCTACAGGGCTTTTCTTATGTTCTCAATCTTAGGTTTAGATTATGTGGTCAAGATGCTAATCTAAAGCTGAATGCATCCAAGGATTCTTTTAATTCATCTGCAGCTGCTCTTTGGCTCCTGCCTGTGTCTCTCATCGTATTCTGCCTTTTCCATTAGTTCCCTCTCTGCAGGAATATGGTCTTTGAAGTCCAAAGGGTATTTGTTGTGACTTCTGGGTTCTTGCTTACACTGTATTTATGGCCAAAATTGGAAGCAGTGCTGTGTTTGGACTGATGATACACTGACTTAATGGTTGGTTGCTGCTGCTAAAGAATGTAGTGTGGAGATAGAAGGTTTGGGTGGAGCAAGTGCTACTTCTGACTTTCACAAACCATGTGTCCCGGCACTGATTATATTCTAATCTACATAGCTAGTTGTGCAAGTGGCTGATTCTGAGTACGTAATCCTCAAATACTGGTAAGGTCAGTGTAACAAGCAGTTGCACTATTATTGTGACCTTTTACTTGGCTGGCAGTTACCAAATGTCTTTCATGAAAAACACCCTTCTTCCATACGTGATTCAAGCTGCAGAAGTCACCTGTATTGCTTGTAAAGGAATCTAATTACTCCCTCCCTACTTGTAGTTAGCTGTTTAGCTATTTGACTCTTAAGGTTGTAATTAGCAAACTATGATTGTCCATTATTATTGTAGACTTAGAGGCAACTTTTGACATTTGTTGGATTCCAAGTCCTATTAGCATAAATCAGCATAGCCAAATGTCTGGGAGCTCCAGAGGTTCCCCATCCCTCATATATATAGACCCCTGAGTCTCACTTGTCAGTGGTCTGGAAATAATTAAGATATCACAACAGCTGGATGTTGGTAAAAGTCTTGATTATTAGTCTAAGATATGTTTATTGGGTGTATCTCCATTGCCTAGTTGAAATAATAAGAAAAAAGAAAGACGAGTTGCAGTAAGCTTTAGGTTTTTACGCTGCCCACTCCTCTCTGCACAGCCAGGAGAAAGTATGGAAGGTTTTTTTCTGTTTCCTATTGAATACAGGTTGCTGTGCTGTCTGGACTCAGAACTGTAGTTAATCTTCACTGTAGTTGGTTTAAACAAGCTGCAGTTTGAAGTTGGCTTGTTGAACCTAAACCATAGTTAATGTAAGTGCAGTTTATTGTTGCAGAAAGTATGACTGCTGTGGTTAACCCAATGCAAAAGCTTTCAACCTTTTTTCTCCTAGCTGCACAGAAAGGAGTCTAAAAACCCAGTGTACTGCTGAGGTTCCTTCAGTTTGTTTACATCACAGGAAACTAACCATAATTTAGCATAATGTGCATATTCAGCCAATTAATAGAGTGTTACCTAAAATCTCAATAAAATGGCATGGTAGTGCCTCTGCATGCTGAAAAATATCTATATGTAGATAACAGCAATACTGAAGTTCCATATGTGCATACTGTGGTAGCCAGCATGGTACTCTCCAGATGTTGTAAGCTAAAATTACCATCTTCCCTGACCATTAGCAGGGATCTGATGCAAGCTTTAGTCCATAACATCTGGACAGCATCACATTAGCTACCCCTGACGTAAGCTGTATTTGCTGAAGTTGTGTGACTAGCTGAAAATATGACTGACTAAAATGCTCTGGGCACAGGTAGGAGCATGAGGATATCAGACTTTTTGCCCTATTTTTATAGTATCAGCCATGTGGGCAAGCACTATCCTTTGCCCTAGCTGTAATTTCTTCTTTCGGATTATTCTGCATGAGTCACTACAGAACTAGTGGCAATAGAGGCAAAGGTTTATCTTCCTGGAACAAGTTTTTAACATGATACTGCAATATATGCAAGAGATATGATTTGTTCAACAAATGCCCACTATATGTTCAACTGGCTGCTCTTGAAGGGGAGAAAGCTTCAGCATACAAATAAACAATTCACATTTAAAAAGACAAAACGTTGCTCCTATATAACTGTTTACAAACAGAACTATTTACTATAGACAGGCTCAATCACATGGTCTAATGTCAACTATATGTTCGCTAGCAGTTTTCTCTTGGCATAATTTAAAACAATGAATAATACAAACCACTGAGACTGCAGTATTTTACCAAGTTAATTGGTAGTAAACCCCACTGAATTCAATGGGACTTTTCAGTGGACGTGTATAGAATAGCACTGTTAAAATAGACAAATATTCAAGTAGCTTTTTCTGGGGATGAGTAGTAACAAAGCCCATAAAACAATGTGGATGCATCCTTGCAATAACTAAACATGTATTTTGTTGCTTCTGTGACTTTTCGGGTTGCATGTGGTGTTCTGCTTCTTGATAAAGCTTCTCCTGGGTTATCCTACTGATTTTTTGTTGCTTTAACATGGTATATGCTGCATGTTGCAGTAGGGGTTACTTGAAGGTGATTAGCTTAGTTGTAGTCAAGATTCCATTTTCCAGCCCTGAGACTCTGAACTTGGATTGCTTTCTTAAAAAGCCACTGCTTTATCTCTTTTTCTAGATGGAAAAAATGCAAGTGGATCCAAACAGCGTTATAATCGTAAACGAGAAACTTCGTATCCCAAAAATGATAACTTCGCCAGCCAATCCCGTCGCTCCTCTTCACAGAAAAGCAAAGCTTTTAATAAGATGCCCCCTCAGAGGGGTGGGCATGGCAGTGGCAGCAAACCTTTTAGCTCTTCTTCTAATGGTGGAAGACGAGATGAGGTGAGAATCTGTCTCGCCGGACCAGCCATATTTCTTGGGACGGGATGATTGCATGGTGATGCTACATATCTTGTGTAGAATGTGCTTGTGCTCTTTTGCTGTGTTCTGAAAAATGGGAAAGGATTCTGTATAGTGATTTTTACCTCATCTTCAAATCTAAATTGGTGCCAACAGCTGTGGAGGAAGCTAGAACAGCAACTAGAAAGTGTTGTGCGATAAGTTCTTTCCTTTACCTGTTAGGAAGCTTATCTTCAATTGCTGCCCCTTATCCAGGGGTGGATAACATCCATTTTTAAAAACATCAAAACCCTTCTTTTATGCAGCCACAATGGGACATGCCATGCCTAAAGTACCACAAATAGTGTTTTGTTTTGTTTTGATGAGTCTGTAGTGTGTTAAGTTTTGCTTGTACAACTAGCAGAAAGATATGTAAGGAATGGATGAAACTGTTGAAAGATCTACATTTGTGTCTCCATATCTGACCTGGCCTCTTCTGCAGCTAAAATTTATCTGACAGACAGTGTAATCTGTTTATTTGAAATACCAGTTGTTAGCAATACCAATTGGTATTTCATGCTGTAAAATGTGCTCATCATAGGCCTTACAAGTAAGTTAGCAATTGAGTAGGAAGTAATGATCTCAGATGTTTGGCTTGTAATTTATCAAATTTGATGTAAAATTAATTTTCCTGTGTGTTGTGGAATAAGAGTTGTTTGAAACTGACTGATTTGAACATTGCTGTCTGAATTGAGCCTCCAAAACACTGAAGGTGTTACTCTCATTTGTGTACTAAATCTTACAGTGCAGCAGTCTTTTATAGTAAATGCTCTTTGTACATGTGTTGCCTACACTACACACCAGTGCAAAAAACCATGTTTATGGGGCACAGCTTTTGAAAACTGTTTTATTGGTGTATTCTAAGTGACTCATTGTCTTTTCAGGTAGCAGAGGCCCAGCGGGCAGAGTTCAGCCCTGCCCAGTTCTCTGGACCCAAGAAAATTAGCCTGAACCACTTGCTGAACTTCACCTTTGAACCTCGCGGCCAAGCAAGCTACGTTGGGAATGGCCGTGGCAGTTGGGGCAAGAGGAACAGATGGGAGAACAAGCCTTTCAGCAAGGAGCTTTTCCTACAGGCCAAGTGAGTGGGAGGTCAACACAAGGTTGTTGTTGCCTTTCATATGCCCAAGGGAGAATGATTCATTGTGCACTTTTAAATTTTATGCTCTGGTTTCTATAGACACTTTAGAAGCCTTTTGTAGTAGTAATTCCGAGAGTGAGTTGAGAGTAAGCCTTGAAAGGTAACAATTGAAGGAAATGAAGGCATTTTCAATATTTCTTCTTTGGTACCATGTTATTCTTTATTAAATATGTAAGTGTTGGATTGGCTTCCTGCATGAAGTTGATCCACATACTAGTAATACTGTAATAAGGCAGGGGTGACTAACCTGTTGTCCTTCAGATGTTGCCAGGCTACAATTGCCACCATTTTTGACCATTGGCCATGATTCCTGGGGATGATGGGAGATGGGAGTCAAACATCTGTAGGGCCATAGGCTACCCACCCCTGTACTAATGTGATCCTGCTATTATTTTTTATGTTGTCCTATGTAGTGACGTGAGGTGAGAATATTCTCTGCTAGAAAATTCTCTGGCGAATATTCTCCACAAACTGTAAATTCTAATGTAAGAACCAGTTTTACAAGCTACATTAAATTCTTTTAGTAAATAATAAGTCAAGCTTGATATTGTCAGTGTAAGTAATGAATAATGATTTTTAAAAATCTATTATACATACACAACATAATTAGAATTGTTGCTATGGTTAGTAGCAGGCTTAGTGATTAACGAGAGTCATTCAGGTTGAATTTTCAATTTCAGGTTTGGTGCAAAAAATCAAAGAATGTGAATTGACTGCATTGCCCCATTGAATAAAAGTATCTACAGTTTTTGGTTGCCATCTGAACAAGTTTACCCATGAATAAACATGTATATTAACTAATTATATCACTTTCAATGCATAAAATGACATCACAAGTCTTACATACCGTATTTTTCGCTCTATAACACGCACCTGACCATAACACGCACATCGTTTTTAGAGGAGGAAAACAAGGGAAAAAATATTCTGAATGAAACAGTGGACGTATCATTTTTGTGCTTCATGCTGTGGCCACAGACATGTGATCTGATGGTGAATTTGGGGTGACCCAATGCAAAAATCCTGAGAATCCCTGTGGATCCATGCTTTGTAACCACGTTTTTGCACCATTGCAGCCCCAGGCAACAGTGGGTGCGTGATTTTTTTGGGGGGGCAGGCTGTAGCCATGGACATGCTATGTGCTCTGATGGTGAATTTTGGCTGACCCAATGCAAAGATCCTGAGGATCCATGTGGACCCATACTTTTTAACCACGTTTTTGCACCATTGCAGCCCCAGGCAACAGTGGGTGCATGATTTTTTTGGGGGGGGACAGGCTGTAGCCATGGACATGCTATGTGCTCTGATGGTGAATTTTGGCTGACCCAATGCAAAGATCCTGAGGATCCATGTGGATCCATGCTTTGTAACCACGTTTTTGCACCATTGCAGCCCCAGGCAACAGTGGGTGCATGATTTTTTTTTGGGGGGGGGGGACAGGCTGTAGCCATGGACATGCTATGTGCTCTGATGGTGAATTTTGGCTGACCCAATGCAAAGATCCTGAGGATCCATGTGGATCCATGCTTTGTAACCACGTTTTTGCACCATTGCAGCCCCAGGCAACAGTGGGTGCATGATTTTTTTTTGGGGGGGGGACAGGCTGTAGCCATGGACATGCTATGTGCTCTGATGGTGAATTTTGGCTGACCCAATGCAAAGATCCTGAGGATCCATGTGGATCCATGCTTTGTAACCACGTTTTTGCACCATTGCAGCCCCAGGCAACAATGGGTGTGTGATTTTGGGGGGGCAGGCTGTAGCCATGGACATGCTGTGTGCTCTGATGGTGAATTTGGGGTGACCCAATGCAAAGATCCTGAGGATCCATGTGGATCCATGCTTTGTAACCACATTTTAAGTGGGGAGGGAAGGAAAAACACAGAAGGCTAAGAATGCAGGAGAGGGCTATAACGTGAGGAAAGGAAGGCAAAAGTTTTCCCCCACCCACCCACACAAGCCAGCCAGCCTGCGCTCTCTCTCTCTCCCTCTCCCTCCCACCAGCATGACAGAAGAAAGCATTTTAACTGCATTAAGAACTATTTAGCAGCGAAACCTAAGCTTTGCCATCCCTTAAGAGGTACAGACACTGTAATCTTCCAGATCGCATGAATTTACAGGCAAAACACTGTTTAAGGATTTCATCCTTTTAAATGGAAGAAAGCATATTTGAATGCTGTGTGTCTCCAAAAACAAAAAGCAGGAAGTCAAATCAGAATTTTAAGCCGAACCTGTAATCTCTCTTCCCTTCACAAACATTGTTCCCTCCGGAGCAGGGAGAGGATAGAACGAGGGACGCTCTGCTCTCCCCTCTACTTGCCTGGAGGGGAGGGGCTTTCCCTGCTCTTTGTTCCGTTTGAGCAAACACAGTAACGAAACAGAGCAGGGTGGGCAGTAAGACCCTGAGGCAGAATGCAGGAAAGCCACCACTTCCTCTCTCACGGAGCTCCCTTCTCCCTGAAGCGCGGTTTGATTTTTGCCTCATTTTTCGGCTCCAGGGACCACACATTCGCTGCATAACACGCACAGACATTTCCCCTTCCTTTTTAGGAGAAAAAATCTGCGTGTTATAGAGCGAAAAATACGGTAATTGTGATCCTGAATACCTGTATTTCTGGATTCTTTTCAGATAGCTTAGCCTCAGATAAGTATTCAATATTTTCTGTTTTTTCTGTGTTTGCTTTCCAGCTGCCAGTTTGTGGTGTGTGATGACCAGGACTACACAGTTCATTTCACTGACCCAGACACCTTGGTCAACTGGGACTTTGTGGAACAAGTGGTAAGTAGCAATGCACTTGCCTTGAAAGCTTTATTACACAAACTTACACTTACCACTTGAGTTTAGGCTCAGTTCTCCAGTCTATTAAAGTCATATTTTAGAGTGAAATGATAGCATAGTAAATGGTACTCTGTTGCACTTTCGCAGCGGATTTGCAGCCATGAAGTCCCCTCTTGCCCAATATGCTTATACCCGCCTACTGCTGCCAAGATCACTCGCTGTGGGCACATCTTCTGCTGGGCATGCATCCTGCATTATCTCTCTTTGAGTGAGAAGACTTGGAGTAAGTGCCCCATCTGTTATGGCTCGATTCACAAGAAAGACCTGAAAAGGTAAAAGAGGTTCTCTGAGCGATGCCTTATTTTTTATTGGCTCACAAGTCACCTATCGCTCATCACTTCCCTTTTGTTTTTGCAGCGTTGTTGCTTTGGAAACCCGTCAGTATGCAATTGGCGACACAATTACCATGCAACTGATGCGACGGGGGAAAGGTGTCTTGATACCGCAGCCCAAGTCAAAGCTGGTGAATGTGGAACAGCCTATTCATCTAGGAGGTGAGCGGCAAAGAGGGAAGTTGGGTAGACCTTGCTGCCATTTGTGCAGTATCTGGGGCATAATCTAGTACAAAGTTTTCTGGCTTGAGCTGCCTTGAAATGAATAGGAGCAGCACAAAAATCAGTCTTGGAGTGGAGCTATATCTTTCCAGCTGGGACTTCAAAAATCAGTGGAGCTATATCTTTCCACCTGGGACTTCAAAGGGGTCCGTTGGACCTTAATAGCAGATAGAGAATGAACAAAAGGTTTCAGGTGGTAAAGCAGGGAGTGCTGACAGTCCTTGCAATCCAGAGAGACTGTCACGGGCACCACACATCCCAGGCAGCCAAGCACTCGCTGCAGCCTAGTATATAGGCTGCAAGTGAAGGCTTCTTTCAAGCCTAATTTAATGGAGGGGAGCAACCCCTGTGGTTGCTAGGGAAGGCCTCTAGAGCCCCTAAACAGCTGGGAAAGCATTGCTGCACCTCTGGCATAAATGCAGGCTGTGGCTATCAAGACAGCAAGCAGATCACAAGAGTGTTAACTTGTAGGATGTCTTCCAACTGGATGGCTACGTTCATCTCAGTGTACCATTAACTTGGCATGTCTTTGTCCAGATGAGCAACATGGACAGTACTCCAAGCTGCTTCTGGCCTCCAAGGCTCAGGTGCTGCAGGAGGTTATCCTGGAGGAGAAGGTGGCACTCTTGCGCCAGTATGAGGAGGACAAGCACACACCTGAAGCATGTTTCATTGAGGCTGCCATTCAGGAGCTGAAGGTGAGGCATCGCCGGGTTTTGAGTAATGTGATGTAGGGAAATCCGTGGGTTTTACTAGTTGCTCATGGCACCTGTTCAATGTGAGTGACTCCGAGCATTTTTATTGTGTATTTCCCTATTTTGGCAGGTGGCCAAAGGGTGGGGGGTTTTTTGGGGGGGAGGGGTGTTGACAAGCACAAATACTGCTGAAGTTGTAGCTTGAGCAAATAGGAATATTTATTTTGTAAAAATTTATACACCATTTGATTGTAAAAACCCTCAAAGCAGTTTACAAAAAGGTCATGCCATAAAATCAGGGGAAATGTGCAATACATTAAAACATGCAAGAAATTAATATACTAAAAGAGATTAAAAACCACATCAGCATTTCTAAGTATCTGGGTAGGCTTGTCTTTATTTATTTATTTAGGAATAATGGTTTTTAAGGGTTTTTTTCCAGTTTACTCTTTCATCTTGACTCATCAGTTTACTCTTGCTTCCAGTTTTCTCTTTCATCTTCACAATAACCTTGCAAGATGGGTTTGACCTTAAGTCACACAGAACCCAGGTAGTTTGTTGCCACTGTCACCAGTGCCTGTTTCTTGTTCTCTGGAAGGGCGTAAGTGATGGTTAAACATCAAGAGGAGCAGTCTGAAACATCTGGAGAGCATCAGGCTGTTGATGTGATGCTGAAATTAACAATGTTTGGCTTGGCTTTTAGGATCGAGAGGGAAACTTGATGTCCGACAAAAGCAGAGAGAGTGATGTTGCAGGAACCACGGCAGCTGTGGAGGCTCTCATTGTGACGGAGTCATCTGACAAAGAAGCAGTAGCAGTAGTAGTAGCGACCCAGGAGAGGAAGGTGAGAGCTTGAGTGCTTTTGAAATATTGTTATCTCACTCTATTCAATAACTATTTTAAGGTCATTAGAATGGGGTGAACCTAGCTTCAGTCCTTGTGCCCCAGAGACCATTAAGCTAAACACTCCAGGGTGACTTCAGGAAAGAGATGGCAGAGATAACTTGCTTGCTTGAATGGGTTGAGAAAGATGGATATCAACAACTCTCTATTCTTAACAGCCTATTCTGGAGTATCTCTCTGCTTTTGAAGAAGAAATCCTGGAGCCACCTCCTGTAGATTCTGCGGCTGCTGTCCTGCCCCCTTTTGAGGTGGAAGAGGCAGTGGGAGTGGATGATGCCGAGGAATCTGGCAGGGACCTACCGGGCACAAGTGAGATGGAAGGAGCCAGTCTGCCTGAACCTGCCTGCGAGAAACCTGAAACAGCATTCAGCAGTGGGCACCCAAGCACCACCCCTTTCTACTACTTCTATCAAGGTTAGCTCAACAATGTCAAGGCAAGGGTAGGGAAGCCTTTCGCAGTTCAAGGTCTGCATTTCCTCGTGGGGAGCCTTCTGGGGGGCAGCATGTCAGTGGTGGACAGGCCAAAGGCAAAAAGTACATAGTGTGATGGATATGGCTACATGTTTGTGCAGTGGACACACAATGTCTCTCTACCTTTCATCCAAATGAGCAAGAGATACTATCATAATTCAAGGATCCATTCCAGCTAGGCAAATCTGCTCACAGAGGGTACAGAGGAGAGAGGCCTGGCATAGGGGAGGGTCCTGAGGGGCCAAACAGAGAAGCTTGGGGGGCTGCATTAGGACCCCAGGCCTGAGGTACCCCACCCCTGATGTAAGGCTTCAGAAGATCACTGTGTGACATGCTTCACCAACAATAACTTTCTTCAAGGGAAGCCAGCCTTTTGGGGGCGGGGAAAAGGCCTTAAGAGCTTTGGTTGAGGCAGAGACACATAGCAGAACAAAAAATGAGGGGTTGTCAGTGCCCTGTGGAGCGATGCCCTCCCTGTTTTGTGCTACCTGGGTGTAGGTGGGTGCTACACACAAAGGGGGCTCTTAGGTTATTGGTTCCCAAGGATGGATTGAGAGCTACTTCCCTGAAGAAAACAGGAGATTCTTTGGTACTCTGCTCTCAGAAATAAGGAGAATCTGCTATGTTCTAGTTTTGGAGGCAGTGGTAGTGATGCTGGGAGAGGGGAAAGCGAAACATCAATATGGACTCTCAGAAGTGCAAATAAAGGCTTAATGACCCACTGCATTTCCGGGGATGCCATAATTAAGCGAAACACTATTGAACAGCAGTCCCTGCTAGAGTCTCAAAGGTGGTTTGCAATTGACGTTTGGAACTGGAGTGAGGTGGCTATTCAAGGCAGAATCAAATACCCTACTGGATTATTCCTCTTATTAATTATTATTAATTTATATGCTGCTTAAGTGGCATTTGGCAATTAAAAACCTATGTGCAGCAGCCCCAGGTGCATACAGAGGAGCACTGTGTAGACTTGGGGCTGCTGTGTCTCGTAAGTGGGTCAAGAGAGCAGGGCGCGTTGCCCTGTTTCCCCTGCTTTCCATAACTGTCCTGCAACTTCTCTTCCAATGCTGTAGCTGAGGACGGGCAGTGCCTGTACCTTCACCCAGTGAATGTCCGCTGTCTTGTGCACGAGTACGGCAGCCTGGAGAAGAGCCCAGAGAAAATCACAGCCACCGTGGTGGAGATATCTGGCCACTCCATGACAGAGGTAACGACACCCAGGATTGCCCTGAGTGTGTATTTTGACTGTGGCTGAGCTATTGTCTGAGGTATAGGTACCTTCATAGATTTTGCCTTTGCAAGAATTTATTATGTCCTGGAATGATTTTCTGGCTGTGTGCCGGGAGGCGGGTTTAGGTGCACTTGAGTGTTTCTCACACTTGGAAATACTCATAACTGGCACTGGCTTGGCTTTATTTGGTAAAAATAAGGCATTTTTTATTTACATTGACCAGCATTCTCTTTACACAACATGACTTCAGGGAATGGGTATGGGGTAGGGTTACCATATTTCAAAAATTGAAAATCCAGACACAAAAGTTTAGTTTTTCTTTCAAAATCTCCCCCAAAAATCTTCATTTTTTGAGCTATTTCTAAGTAAATTCGCCAAAAAAATCAACATTTCTGTTATGCGTTGTCATATGCCCAGGCAGGGAGGTGTGTTTGAAGGTTGCACAACCAGCTCTCTTCTTTCTAAACCCCCAACCCCACCTGCAGGACGTGCGGCAGCGTCATCGTTACCTGTGTCATTTGCCACTCACCTGTGAGTTCAGTATCTGTGAACTAGCTTTGAAGCCTCCTATCATTTCGAAGGAAACACTGCAGATGTTCTCAGGTGAGCATTGGGAAGTTCTGTTTTTCTGTTGCAATTCCCAGTTGTAGCTGAAGAGTTGCTTTCCACATAACATAAAATGGGAGTAGCCGGTATGGTGTCCTCCCAATGTTGTTGTTGGACTCCCAAATCCCATCAATCCCATGCCAGCTTGGCCAGTTGTCAGGAATGATGGGGGTTGCCGTCCAACAGTATCTAGAGGGCACCATGTTAGCCACCCTGATTTAAGGCTCAGTGCTGAGAAGAGAGGGGGGCATGTAATGGATGTGGGTGTGCTTGGGTTTGGAAACAAATATTGGAAAACTGTGAAGTCTAATCCTGCAACAGAAAATGGAAACTGAAACCCCATCATTGTTGGGCTTCTAAAGGAGGTGCCACTGGTGACTACTACCAAAGGGGGACAGGGAAGGAACAGGGAAGGTGCTTTTTCTTTGCTGTTCTGAGCAGTCTGTCTCACCTGGGAACTCTCCCAATGGCTCTTAGATGACATTGAGAAAAGGAAGCGTCTGAGACAGAAGAAAGCTCGTGATGAGCGACGTCGGGAGCGCAGGATTGAGATGGAGGAGAACAAGAAGCAAGGCAGATGTAAGTGGTAACCTTGCCCTCCTCTTCTATAAAGAACTGCTTGGTCTGACGATTGGTGTAGATGGAAGCACCTTAGTAAGTGGGAGGAGAGGGGGCGGTTGTGACTCACGTTGGCCTTTTGTGACCGGGGTTGTGGTGGTATAATTTGAAACAGGCCAGTGAGTATGTAGAAATGGCAGGTGGTGGGAATGCCATATTTTAAGCATTGAAGCTAATGAATTTCTCAATGGCAATATGGCTTTAACACCCCTCTGAAAAGGAAGAAGATGCACGAGGGAGTAGATGTCACTTGAATTGATCTGAATCATTGGCATAGGAGTGAATAACTTTTCTCACAGAGATAAAACTTTTGGTTTTCTGTCTAGATCCAGAAGTTCATATTGCTTTAGAGAACTTGCAGCAGTTCCCTGCCTTCAGCGCATGCTCAGGAGAGTATGCAGGCACTGAGAACCAGAGTGATGCTCTGCTCTCTCCTGTTGGTTCAAGTCCCATTTCTCAATCAGGTGAGCAGCTGAAAAAGACCTGGGTACCTAGCTACTGTGATCACTCTCTAAAGGTTTACTTCCACTTCCTTAGCAGAATCATCCATGGGTGGGATAATGCAGACAAAAGACGGGAACACCTGAATAGCAGCTACTGGAAGGAAGGTGTTCCTGAATTTAAAATAGCATCAAACATGAAACTAATGAGACTTGGAAGACCAGTGCCTGAGAAAGAAGGATGCACAGGTGCATGAGAGGCCCATACCTGTTCTCATGCCTCTTAGTTTGTATAGTAAATGTGTGATTTTTCTCCTTGCAGAGTCCATGTATACTCCACTGTCTCCCGCAGGCAGTCTTGGCAGCCCTTCACTCTTTGTTGGAAATCTGGAGGAGGAATCTACCCTCCCCTCCTTTGCCCAGGTGTGTGCTTTGTGCAGGACTTTCCGCTGCACCCAATCAGTTCTTCATTATGAGAATTGTTTAAGGAATCTGCTTGTGATTCAAGCATAAATGAAGCCTGAACCCAGAACTACAAAATTGTCCACACTGCTTTATCACTTCTGAGTAAACAACGAAAAGGTGTTTGCTATCAATAACTGTCATGGGCTGGTTGGATGCAGAGTGGTGGGCGACATCAGCTGTGACCACTAGGACAGAGCTGTTCTTGTTTCTTTGAATAATGAGTTAACTTCACTGACATCAGGTGCTTTATTCCTGACCTATTCCTTACTCCAGCTCCTGACGTTAACCTTTAAAGTAGCTTTAGCTGTCCTGTTGAAATGCCCTCCATTGATCTCAAGCCACCTTTAGTCACAGATTGGTAGCGTGAGGCTGATCTGACTCTTGTACTTGTTTTTGGTAGATGCTGAGGGCTGGAAAAGCTAAACCAGAAACATGGAATAGTTTTCAGCCAAAGAAGAAAGGTAAGCAAAGTGATTCTTCTTAGCTTAGTGTCTCCAAGAGGCAGCACCTTTGTAGAGTTGAGTCTATCTCAATTTATAGCCAACCTTTCTATATATGGCACCCAAGATGGTTAACACCAATCATAAAAAATTACGATAAAATGGTTAAAGATGTTTGTCACATTTTTAAATAAAAAATAAAGTCGCTAGCAATGAAACACCAAATAGTGACTACATTAGAGCAAGTTACAAGGATCCATAAATAAAGTCAGCCAAGCCAAAGGCCTGTCTCAATTTATAAAAGCCTTTGTCTTACAATGGAAGGATATCAGAGGTGTCTATGTGTGTTTCTTTTCAGTGGTGCCTCAGAGCACTTATGACAGAGGCCTGTTCAGACTCCCCAGTGATTTAAAAACAGCCGCTTTTATTTCAGAGGAAAACTCCACCCTGGCTCCGCCCGCTCCAGGAGACAGTGATGGGGAGAGCGATAACTCGGACCGTGTACCTGTGCCTAGTTTCCAGAACTCCTTCAGCCAAGCTATCGAGGCAGCCTTCCTGAAACTGGACAAGCCGTCCACTTCTGACCATCTCTTGGGTAAGAGAAGAGATGGGAAATAGCCCAGTAGTGTGGGTGGGGGCGCTCAGTTGTTCAGCTCCTTAACGCTGATGTAGGGGGAGACTTGCACAACCGCTTGTCTATGGTACATTTGCAATGTCCCTCTTGGGTGATGCCTGACATGGCCATCTCCAATTCAGGTGCTTCTGATAGTCGTACATAATATTGGAGCACAGTGAAGGGCAAACCTAGCTAGATATGTTGAACAATGCTTATACAGTCTCACAGTCATCTTTGCTCTGATGCTGTGGGAGTTTACTGGGCCAGCTTGACTCTCTGAGATGTGCAGGGTTCGTCATGGGACCTACTGCCACTGACTATGTCCCCACCCTTGCTCTGGCCAGTGACCAGCCAGGCATCCATGTTTCAAAGGCTTGAATGTGAAGCCGAAAGTTTTTGATCCAAAGGATAGGGGGCTTGAGAATGAGCTTGCCAGTGGACGCCTTCCCACAGGAAGCCTGCCCTGGTTCTATATTTCCAGGGATGAGTTTTTATTTAGCCCAGGGACAGTGAACCTGTGGCCCTGCAGAAGTTGCTGGACTATATATTTTCCATCATCCTGGGCCATGCAGGCTGCTGTGGCTGATGGGAGCTGGAGTCCAGCAACAAGTCAAAGGCCTAAATGGGCTCCTGTAGTTGCAGGATGATCCCTTATTGCAGGGTGTGTGTGCATATATAAAAGGAAATTGCTTCTTTGGAGTAAGTCATTAGTTTAGCATCTCTGATATGGAACATGTTGCTTCTGGTGACTCAGGCTGTTGTTTCTTTTACAGAGGAAAAAAGAGGCAGGAAAAAGAAGCAGAAGCAAAAGTTGCTGTTCAGCACTTCAGTGGTTCATACCAAGTGATCATACTAACGGACAGATTTCTTCACCTGGTTCTCTTTTGTTTGCTTTTGTGTTTTTGCTGCTATAGAAAAAAAAGTATTTAAGTTTGAGCAGAATAAGTCTGTTTCTGGGACTTGGGAAGGTGCATAGGAATTAAAAAGGATTACTTGTCCAGTTAATACCAAAACAAAGTATTGCATCGCAGAAGCCAAAGTGCCAGGGCTGTGCCAAGTATAACTCCTTTGACCTGGGAATAATACTGTGGTCAGGACGGCACACTTGCTTGTCACTTGAAGCAGGCAGGGAGCTCCTGATGCTTCCGGCCTGTGTGAAAAGGAGTCTACTGACTGCAGTGGGCTGGGTGATAACATCTGCTCCTGGCAAATTGGTAACTAAAGGAACCTGGCTATAGAGCATACACTGATTGTTGTGTCGTTTTGATTAGCGCTGCTTATAAAGAATTGGGGGGGGGGGGTAGTGGAGGAGGAAATAATTCAACTTATACCTGCTATTTTTAATCTTTTCCCCAAAGGGCAAAAGCTGGGGAAAGGTACTTTGGGAAGGCTTTCCTGAGTAATCTGATGGGTTCTGGAGGCCAATTGTATTCAGCTAGGCAAGAGAGAGTAATGCCCTTTCTGCTGCTCTTGGGTGTTAATGGTGCTAAGGTTACTTGGAGAGAAATTAGAAGCCCCCCCCCCCCCCCCCCGCAGAGCAGGTAGCTTGTATGCACATGCAGGTCAAACCCCTAAGGATCTGGAGGTCATGGTCTTCCGTTTGCTTGGTTCTGGGATTTAGTTTGGGTTTGTATAATGTACATTTTAGCCTTCCATTCTTTTTCTCTCCTCACTCTTCCAGCCCCTACTTTGTTTTGAGAAGTGGTCTCATTCTGCACTGCTTGTGGCTTGATCTGAAACTAATTACTACTAAGAATAAAAGTGTCAGTTCCGTTGAATACAATGAACTTCAGTGTACCATACCAGCAAGGGTGAAATTAGTTGCAATAAACCATATGCACAAGGTGTTTCCCTGAGCTGTACCTTACTCTCTTTTTAACAGACTATTCTGCATCAAGCCCTTTTCATTTAGGTTCATTTCTGTGACCAGGAAAAAAATGTCTTCCAACCAAACCTGGCTTCCCGTTTATTTAAGGGAAGACACCAAAGACAGTTTTAGTATCTGAGGGTCCTATAAAAGCTGTAATGTACAAAAGCTGACCTTGGTGCCAGTTTTTATTTTGGCTGAATTAGCTTAGACTTAATGTGGCTTTAGCAGCTGAGCCTTTACAATTTTTGTACTTTGGACAAAAGCCTAAAGCAGGCTTTGCCAACCTGGAACCATGCAAATGCTTTGGACTACAGCTCTCATCTAGTGAGTCATAGGTCTTAAGAACATAAGATCCTGTATCAGGCCAGTGGCCAATCTAGTCCAATATCCTGTTCTCGCTGTGGCCAACCAGATGCCTATGAGAAACCAGCAAGCAAGACCCAAGCACAAGAGCACTCTCCTCCTGTGGCTTCCAGCACCTAGTATTCAGCAGCATTGTTGCCTCTAGATGTGAAGTCAGAGCATATAGCCTCTATCATGGCCAGTAGCAATCAATAGCACTCTCCTCCAAAACATGGAAGGGGCACCACATTAGCACAAAGCCTGGCCAAGACTAAAAACAACAAAGCAGAGGATATTTTCCTTCCCGCTTGGCTGCAGGTTCTATTGACACAGCAATTGTTTCACTGGAGAAGGCCAAGCTGTTACCACCAAACATATTTTCAGTAGGTAGGTGGCAGGCACATGATGCCTCTTCCTCCCCATTGCAGTTGCGTTATTCTCGGTTGTTTGGCAAATTGTGCCTCATCATTCTCAGTGCCAATATGGTCTCTACCCATCGAACCATGCAGTCAATTACCTCTTCCCAGTGCCAAGGGGTATGTGCCAAGATTCACGGGGGGGGGGGGGCATGTGTAGCCCACCACAAATGTGACCTTCAAGGATTTAGAGCAGCCTTCCCCAGCCTGAGAAATGTTGGGACTACAACTGCTGGCTGATGGGAGTCCAAAACCTCTCTGGGGCACCAGGTTGGGAAAGACTGCTTTAGAGGAAGAACTGGATGAAAATGGAATGTCTGACTGCTCTGTTTCAGCTAGCTTGTGATAGTTAGACATCCCATTTTAAGAGATCAGGGGGTTATCAAACTTACAACACGCTCTGCGTGCAAGCAACAGGTGGGCTGCTCTCCCAAGAAAGTATTAAGCTCAGCAGGGGGACAGATGCAGATGTATAGTTCTGTGGATACTAGCAGTAGCATCATAGCACAAGCCTTCACTATGAACAGGCTGCAAACCAGGTGACAGTACATGGACATAACTATTTGCTTTTATCTATTTTATTACCATATACATTAACTGCTTTAAAAAGAACTGGGGGAGAGAAATATTGATCCTTGCCAGCAAGAATCCCTCATATAAATGGCCTTGTCCTACAAGAGTCCACAGACTACTGCTTTGTTCAGGCCATCTCTGTGCTAACATCGCTGTCTTCATCGTGACTCTGAAACTGCTGCTCTCCCACAAGTGCACAGCTCTGCATCGACTTCTGGATGGCTTGTCTGTCTGCTGTGTAAAAAAAAAAAAGTTAAACTCAAAGGACATTGTGATATACAAGGCAGTCTAGGGTGGTGCTTTTCTACCTTTGCGTTAGCCCTCTTCTACTGTTGCAAAGGATTCTGGGCAGCCTATCAGCTGTAAAGGCTAGAAACTTTTTTAAAAAACAAGAGATTGCCTGGAAGCAATCTGCACTGCTACCCTATCCAGTAGGTATGGGTGCAAAACTGGTTATGGCCTCACCCTACATGGGTCACTTTTGAGAAAAATGGCTAGTCTCCCTGTGCTAATCAGCCACCAGGTATCATATGATTCAAAAGGAGAATTAAGGGCACACTGTGTATGCTGCAGATTCTTCATTTGCAGGCTTTTCTTGAATTCGAAGCAGCAGGCTACAAAAGTCCCTGCCAAAAGCAAGACTTGCACTTCAGCTCCCAAATGCAGCCAGTCCTCGCAAGGGTTGCAATTGATGCTGAATGCCCCACCTGCCTGAGAAATAATCTGGAGTGCACTGTAAGGCTTCTAGATGTCCCTTTATAGCTGTGGCTTGGCCCACAACCCTGTTGTTGTTGTTATTTAATGCTCCCACAAAACTATAACAGGCAGCCCTTCACTAGGTAAATACTCACATGGCGGCAGCATGCTACCCACCACAACCAGATCAATGGAAACTCAGTAGACCCCACAACCTGTTCAGAGGGAGAGGCAGTGCCCCACCTGAACCCACTAGGAGAGAAGCAGCCTCCACATTCCACTCTGCCTCAAGCTCAACAATTACCGTATTTTTTGCTCTGTAAGACTCACTTTTTCCCTCCTAAAAAGTAAGGGGAAATGTGTGTGCGTCTTATGGAGCGAATGCAGGCTGCGCAGCTATGCCAGAAGCCAGAACAGCAAGAGGGATCGCTGTGCAGCAAAAGCAGAGACCCCTCTTGCTGTTCTGGCTTTTGGGATTCAGAATATTTTTTTTCTTGTTTTCCTCCTCCAAAAACTAGGTGCGTCTTATGGTCTGGTGCGTCCTATAGAGAGAAAAATGCGGTAATTGTTTTAATGTTTCTTCTCACAGAGGCTCTAGCGGCTAGAGCTCTAGGCTCTAGTCTAGCCTTTCTCCATTTTAACATTGCAAGCCAAGCAGTTTGTTACCTTCATTGGAGCAATTGCGTAGCAGCAGGAGCAGCTGGTCCTTGTTGTACTGGATTAGGAATTTCTGACACCTCCGTATTGTAGCTGATGGAGGAAAAGGTGAGCATATGCATCAACAACGCCGGAAACAAAGGCAACTGTGCTTACACGCTACAGCAGTGGTGTCCAAACTCTATACCTGAAGGAGCGTCTCCACCTCGATCGTTCAGCCCGGACACTGAGACCCAGCGCCGAGGGCCTTCTGGCGGTTCCCTCATTGTGAGAAGTGAGGTTACAGGGAACCAGACAGGGCCTTCTCGGTAGTGGCGCCCGCCCTGTGGAACGCCCTCCCTTCAGATGTGAAGGAAATAAGCAGCTATTTTATCTTTAAAAGACATCCGAAGGCAGCCCTGTTTAGGGAAGTTTTTAATATTTAATGCTGTATTGTTTTTAACACTTGATTGGAAGCCGCCCAGAGTGGCTGGGGAAACCCAGCCAGATGGGCGGGGTATAAATAATAAATTTATTATTATTATTATTATTATTATTATTATTATTATTATTATTATTTCAAAGAGGGCCAGATTTGATGAAGTGAAGGGCCGTGAGGGCCGACCAAAGGGCCAACAAAAGTTGTTGAGGTTTTAGGATTGAAGTTGTTGAGGTTTTTTAAGGATTTTACCCCAGGAAATAAACTGCCACAGGGGCCAGATTAAACCAACCGGCGGGCTGGATTAGGCCCCTGAAACGGACTTTGGACATGCCTGTCCTACAGCAATCCTCTTGAAATCCTCTAGCGCAGTGGATTTCAACTAGTGTGCTGTGGCACCCTGGGGTGCCTTGAAGGAGTCAGGGGTGCCTCTTTCCTTCCCTCCCTCTTCTGATGCCCTCTCATGTCTCTGCCTCCCAAAGGCTTACATGGCTGTTAGTTGCAGCAGCCCTGGCTACAAGCTCCCCAAATGGTGCCTCTGTGGTGGCCAGGGGGTGCTGGTTGCCAGGAGCTGAGGTGGCTTCAGAATAAGCAAGCAAGCACTCCAGGGAGCCCAGCCAGATAGTCCACTAGCCCTTGCTGTTGGGAATGGACAGACAAGTGGGAGGCCAGGTAGGCAGGTGTTGCACTGGCCTTTTTTGTGCAAGGTCTGCCTGGGAGCTGAGTGCCTGGTGCTGAAGTGCGCATACAGGCCCGGCAGCTGCCACTGCTGTCTCTCAAGGTAAGGTGCTGGCCTCACCTTCACCTTTGGCCAGTCTCCATTGGGCCACTAAGGCTGGGGGCATCCTCTTCCCAGGCCCTTGTGGGGCAGTGGGCATCAGGGTTTGGAGTTCAGAGTCCAGGGGCGGCAACAGTGGCTACCTGGAGGACGGAACACCACAAGGGTGAAAAAGGGTGAGAGGCTGCCAGCTCTGCAGGCAAGGGGTGACATAGCTGGGCTCCTGAGCCCCACAGGGATGCTGCAGAAAGAATGCAATTGGTCAAGGGAACCATTGACTCCAAGAGGTTGACAACCTCTACTCTAGCAGGAAACCCAGAGGAGGAGTGAACTAATGGGTAAGAACATAAGAGCCCTGATGAATCAGGCCAATGGCCCATCTAGTCCAGCATCCTGATCTCAAAGCAGCCACACAGATGCCTGTAGGAAACTAGCAAACAGTATTCAGAAGCACCGTTGCCTTCGACTTTGGAGACAGAGCATAGCCCTCTCCCCCATGACTTTGTCCAATCCCCTTTTTAAAAAGTCATTTAGGTTGGTGGCCATCACAAACAAGAATTCTTTCTCAGCGTTAATTCTATCACTCTGCTTTGGAACACATTTTAAAAAGAAAAGCTTGGCTAGCTTTTCAGATGCATGTTAAGTGAATAACTTTCTAAGGAAATGCCTGAAGTAACTGATATTATAGTTTGAAGTCTTGTTTATTCTGTTATATTTTACTCCGAGAAGACCAATTTATCCTAAATAGAACCCAATAAGGCAGACATGTATGTACAAAATATTTTTTGGTACTGTGATCCCATTTAGATCCCAATATGAAATTTTGCAGGTAGCTCTTAGAAATATTAAATAAATACATTTTGGGGGGAAATTGTAATTGTATTTTTTTAAATCACTTTTAAAAATTTAACTTACATTTTTAAAGTAAGCCCATCATGTGACATATATTAAGGCCCATAAAGTTCTGAAGAGATCAGTATTTTTAGTTTTGAAGTATCCCAATTCTGGGCTGTCATCATTACATTTGTGATATTGTTGGTGCTCAGTATACTGAATATTAGATAAGACTGAATGGCCCTGACATTGTTCACTTTCAGCAAATAATTACCACAGAAATAAAAAATCCAGGCGTCCCCATTTAAGAGACCTCAGCACACAAGAGGAGACCACTGAGCAAATTAAACTGCTGAAAAACAAGAATCCTAAAGAGCTGAGCTCACCTCCAACATATAGCGTGTTAAAGGAACAGGGATAACACTGATTCTTGTTCTCCAAGTGACTGATGAAGGGAAGAGATGAACCAAGTAGACGATAAAAGTCCTTCCGGCAACACAACAGAACAACTCCTGTGTAAGCATTGAGGTACTTTACTGGAACAAAACAGAGAAGAGACCCTTCAAAGTTTAGCACAGGCTTTCAACGGGACAGGAGCAAAATGTAATTGTACCCAAAAAGAAACCCATGTTTCCTTAGCTGCTTTTAGCAGCAAGTTCGAAAACACGATGGCAAAGATATGGAAGCAGCCTATCTGTGCAGTGACTAATCATATTTAAATCCCAGTCTCAGACATGAAACTCAGTGACTGGTCTAAAGCCACCCAATATCTATAAGCAGCCCAACAACCCAGCTTGTGAGAATAAAATAAACTTCAAACACCTAACTTTTGGCACCTGCAAAGAATGAAGTCATAGGAAAAACTGCTTTTTGATTGGCTGAGGATTTTTTTTTTTAATGTTCACCAAACTTAAATCTCAAGAGCAAGTGTGATGTTGAAGTGCAAGTGATATTTTCAACTTGTGTTGTAGCCTGTTCAGCTTCAGAGTAGTTTCTGCTCAGGGATATTCTGCCTCTGCCTCATCCATGCCTACCCGACAAATTACAAATGTTATCAGGCCCTCCCTATACAGATTTTCTACAAAGAGCCCCCTGATTTTTTGTAATTCATATCTTAAGACTGCTATACAAAATCATGGAGCCAGGTTAGCACTTAAGACACCAACACACCTCTGACACCAGGTATGCATAAACAGTCCCAAAACGCTAAATATATCCTGAATCTGCAGCCTTCCTGGGACTCCAGAAACAGGAGAATTGCCAGGTATTTGGGGGACCATAATATGTGGCTGGTGTGCTAGCAGGTCTGAAATTACTAGAATGGTCAATAGTTCTCAATAGAATAAAAATATGTGTATCTTCCAAAGCACAGGACAGACAGAGAGCTAAAGGGAGATTGTAGAGGAACCCAAACTGCACAGATTTCCTTAAACAGGGGAGGTTGACACACTGGGCTGCAAGAAAGCTCTAGAAGCCAGACCTGAAAAAGCGATGGAGCAGCAGGCTAGTCCAAAGTCTCCGTGAATTCGTGCAACAGCATTTTTCACTGCGTTGTGAACCGTGCGCTCCTCGATAAGGTGCAGACAATGAGGGTCCTCGGAGATGATCTCGCAAACGAAGTATCTGCAGAGACGGGAGAGAAATGGGCATTATGGCAGAGCAAAAGGTTAAGGGCCCATGAAACATTCACTCTGTCAGGCTCCTTTCCCAGCTATCACCTGCAGCAGCCATTCCAGTCAGGCTTACAGGAGAGGAAGAGATGGGGATTAAGGGCCTCTCAATTACAGTGGTACCTCGGGTTAAGTACTTAATTCGTTCTGGAGGTCCGTTCTTAACCTGAAACTGTTCTTAACCTGAAGCACCATTTTAGCTAATGGGGCCTCCTGCTGCTGCCGCACCGCCGGAGCATGATTTCTGTTCTCAACCTGAAGCAAAGTTCTTAACCCGAGGTAATATTTCTGGGTTAGCGGAGTCTGTAACCTGAAGCGTCTGTAACCCGAGGTACCACTGTAGTTCTGCTAAAACACCAGCAACCTTGGGGGTTCCTATCCTCAAAGTCATTTCATTCCAGCTGGTCTTTGCTGGAATTCTGTAACCACGAAAATGTGACTGAGCTTGCTTTCCTCCTCCCCATCCCTTTCCCCCTCCGTGCCTGTAATGTTTATTACGGGACCGCCTCTCCTGGTATGTCCCACAGAGGACCTTACAGTCTTCAAACAAAAACATCTTGGAGGTCCCGGGCCATAGGGAGGTTAGGCTGGCCTCAACCAGAGCCAGGGCTTTTTTGGCTGTGGCCCTAATCTGGTGGAACGCTGTCACAAGAGACTAGGGCCCTGCGGGACTTGACATCTTTCCACAGGGCCTGCAAGACAGAGCTGTTCCACCAGGCCTTTGGCCAAGGCACAGCCTGACTCCCTCCTTTGGCAATCTTCACAGAACTCTAGCCCAATGGTTGCCATTAATCTGATTTGAACTGATTTTATAATGAAATGATTCTAGAATGTTGTATCATTTTACTGTTGTTAGCTATATTATTATTATTATTATTATTATTATTATTATTATTATTATTATGACGGACATTTTAAACCACTTTGGGAGCCTTTTTAGGCGAAGAATTTTTTTTAAAAGCAGGTTTCAAATAACTAATAAAGCAGGCAAGGCGGGGAGCAGCTAACCACAAAAGTGAATCGACCATTAGCCGCCTCAGAAAAGCGATAAGAGTTTTTTTAAAAGGAAAGAAAAGAGCCTCACCTGTTCTTAAACCTCACCATCTCTACAGTGAAAACCCAGCTATGGTTGGACTTCAGGCGACAGTGAGGTCATAGAGTGGCAAAAGGCCCGAACTTCCGGCACCAGTTGAGAGCCCCCATTGGCTATGTATGGGCTTCGTGAGTGGCTTCGCTCTAGCCCTTGTAATCTCTATGGCGGAAGCCCTTAACACCAGAGAGATAGGAAAAGGAAGAGTGACAACATCGCTAGGCGAATCCGGGAGCTTCTTCGTTGGTTTCTCTCAGCAGTTAAACTCTGTATTCTGCATCAACCGCCCGATACAAGGGGCGCTTCTGTTCATATCAGCCAATAATAGTTCAGAAGAGGCGGGCTTAATAGGGAAGGGAAAAAAATCACATTCCCATTGGTCACGCCTCCTCCTGCCCCCCCCCCGCACTATTAGCGTACTAACCGTCATTACCTTTCAAAGTTCCCTCCCTCGGAGTTCAGCCGTCAGCCGACCAATCAGCGCTCATGCACTCCCTCTTTCGCCCGCCTTTTTTCAAGTTTAAATGAGATTGGTTCCCTCCGAGAGGGAAGGAGCCACGGAGGAGTTTGTTAACTTTTTCGCCGCTTGGTGGCGTGCGAGCGCTTTGCTAGGCTTTTTCCCGCCTAAAGTGCAGAGCGCTGAGGTGGGCAAACCCGTTTTTTGTTTCTCACCTCATGAAATACAGTACTCGTGTACGGGTCACATAAAATGAACAGAATTTTACCTTTTAAAAAATAAGCGTGGAGGGGGAGAAGACAGGCCACGAGTATAGTGTTTCACAAAAAATTAATATATATTTTAATTTAGCAGAATTCTATATACCACTTCTTTTTTTAAAGCAACAACAACCACCTCACGGCGGTTAACAAAAAGAATAAAAAAAATAGTTTAAAAACAACTATGTCAAGCCTTCGATGAATAATTAAAATAAATAATAAGCTAAGACTGGGACTAAAATAACTATTGTAAACAAAACAAAAAAGAAAAAGTTAAAATCGACACTAAGCTAAAAAACACATGAAAACATGACAATGTGTCTGGATAGGTTTTGTGTAATCAGAAATGTCAGGCATGGAAAAGAGTACAGTGAAGGTCCGTGCATGATGTCGGGAGGGAGCTCCAAAGTATGGAAGCTGCTAAACTGAAATATTGATTTATTACAAAAGCAGACGGTATTAATTACATGGTGCCTGTAACAGCACCAGTTCCTCAGACCAAAGCAGTCATATATGGGGGTAAGCAGTGCTTTTTTTCTGGGGGGATGCAGAGGTACGCATACCCCTAAACATTTTGTGAATCTTTGTACTTTTGTCCATTTACTGTATTCCCCCCCCCCCCAATTTGAACTATAAAATGGTGGTTTTCTTGAGTCAAAATGAGAGTACCCCTAAACATTTTTTAAGAAAAAAAAAAAAGCACTGGGGGTAAGGCAATCCGGCAGGTCAACTTCATGTGAAACAAACACATATACATAGACACATGTACGTGTAGGTATTTGACATGGTGCTTTTCTATTGTTCAAAGAACTGCAGATAATGTCCAATTAATGTCTTGTTATTTAGAAGGGAGCTTTGTGTTAAGTTGTGGGTGAACATATCAGACGACACACCGATTCTTCAAACAGCTCTTGTTTATTCACAGGCCAGAACTGAACTGAAGTGTTCAGCCAGCCTGCTTATATAGTGCTCCAGTACAACGTAAGTGTAACAACTTTCTGAAACTATCCAATCACTGAACGTCACTTTCAATCCCTTATTTGCATATGTGGACCTGAGTGAAAACTATCTACAGTATCCCCCTGCTGGCCCAGGGTGAGAACTTCAGTACATAACACTTTGATTGCAACCGTGATCACTGAAGCTGTGGACCAAGGAATGAGGTAAGAGAGCCCATATATTGCTTCACTCACTTTTTGCCTCTGGCTCCACACACTACTGTCATGCTGGAAAGGTCTCCCTGGCTTTGGTGAGAAGGAAGGGAGTGGAAAATGGTGCTGGAATGTCAAATTGCTGGGTATCACGTGGGGAGAGTTCTGCAGCACCCATGTCCTGCTTATGGGCTTCCCTTTGAGGCAGCTATTCTGCCACTGAGAGGATGCTGGGCTAAATCAGTCTGCTTTGCCCTGAATCAGCCACTGGGCTCTTTTTATGGTCTTAATGCTTGGCTATTTTTTACTCTATATCCATAAACTTACCATCTGAAGTTCCCACCTCATGCACCTGACCAAATGGACTCTGGTGGATCAAAAGGAGTCTTTTGACTCCTGCTTCGTCCCCTGGAACTACTTTGTTTTGGGGGTGCCTTTTCAATATTTTCCAAATGCAAATTGTCAAGTCACTGTTCTTCATCTTTCATCTCCAGGTCACTGGAAGTTAAAACTCAGCAAAATTTATCTTGCATTCATTGTACATATATGTAACAGCAGGCACATTTGGATCTGGAATAATAATATTTGGATTTGATATCCTGCTTTTATCACTACCCAAAGGAGTCTCTAAGTGGCTAACATTCTCCTTTCCCTTCCTTCCCCAGAGGTTAGAGAAGAGGAGGTTAAGGGGTGATATGATAGCCATGTTCAAATATATAAAAGGATGTCACATAGAGGAGGGAGAAAGGTTGTTTTCTGCTGCTCCAGAGAAGCGGACACGGAGCAATGGATCCAAACTACAAGAAAGAAGATTCCACCTAAGCATTAGGAAGAACTTCCTGACAGTAAGAGCTGTTCGACAGTGGAATTTGCTGCCAAGGAGTGTAGTGGAGTCTCCTTCTTTGGAGGTCTTTAAGCAGAGGCTTGACAACCATATGTCAGGAGTGCTCTGATGGTGTTTCCTGCTTGGCAGGGGGTTGGACTCGATGGCCCTTGTGGTCTCTTCCAACTCTATGATTCTATGATTCTAACAAACACTCTGTGAGGTGAGTGGGGCTGAGAGACTTCAGAGAAGTGTGACGGGCCCAAGGTCACCCAGCAGCTGCATGTGGAGGAGCGGAGACGCGAACCCGGTTCCCCAGATTACGAGACTACCGCTCCTAACCACCACACCACACTGGCTCTCAGTAAGGAACCCCTGTATCATCTGTAAATTCATATGCTGTAGCATAGGTGGTGATAACCTATTAAATACCAATTCTGATTCCCCCATCCTCTCCAAATTGATCTCATGCAGCAGGGATTAATGTCTACTCTACATGGCTCTGCTGGCTGGGGCTGATGGGAGTTGTAGTCCAAAACATTTCATGGACTGCAAATTGAGGAAGGCTAACCTATTACTTCAAATAATCTCCCTCTAACCCATGCTTCCCATGGCATCTCCCTCTAATCCAGTGCTTCCCATGGCAGGTGGTACCAACTTCTGGGAGGCTGTGGGATTATCTAGGGTGGCGCTAAGAGCCAAGGGGGCAGCAGTGGGACGCTGGAGGTGTAAACGACTAACAGGCTTTGAAAACCTGATATCATTGGATCAAGTTCATAAGTTTTGTTTGATTGATTCAACTAAATAGTTTTAACTGGCTTTTATATAAATGTGAAATCAATTGTTACAGCTTTGAATTGTGTTATTTTCTTCCTTAGTGGGTTGTGTAAAGTGCTAATATGAATGATGCTTTTTATAGGGTATGGGGCACTGGGGATGAGTTTATGGAACCAAGAGAATGATGGCTTAAAAAGGACTGGGAACCACTGCTCATTGGTCTTCAGATGGTGGGTGGGCCTAACCAAAGATTAGCAGCGCTTCTGCCTTGAAAACATATATTGGAAAATGAATAATTGGTTCCCTGAATGCATGCTTAGGCTAAAGGGTGGCTCCTTGGTCTCAAAAGGGTGAGGACTATTGCTCTTTTCAATGCAGGCCAGGTCACAAATCCAAAATACAGTACTGCAGGCAAAAAAAGGGTGAGTTGCTCTTTTCGGTGTTGCTCTATAGTATTCATTAACATAAGGTTTAAACTGGTTTGATGCTATTTAGTTGTTTCTTATTGTCAGGCAGACTGAGGAGGGCAAACATGTTATATAAATAAATAAAACCCTCTTGCTGTTCATTAAGTGCAATTGCATCTCCCTAGTTAACGACTCGTTTTTCCTCCTTGTATTCCTCCACAGTCCTCTGGGGCTTTTCAGTTTGAAATGCTTTGCCTTATGTATATAAATGAAGGCTACCAACACAGCAGTAGGTGCAAGGATTCTTCCTTGTTGCAAACCACAGCCAGCCTGAATTTATTCAAATTCTTAAAAAAATTAACATTTCATCCCCAGTAAAGCTGAGTATGTGTGGTGGCAGCAGCAGCAGGGGGTGGGGGATATTTCCACTCTGAGCCCCTGCTGGTTTGCCTGCTGGGTGCTCTGGTGGCCCCCCCCCCCTGATGTTGTGCAAGATGTTTATGGCATCCTTGAGAAAATTGGTGACATTATAGGAATGGGATGAGAGTGGCATCCTGTAGCTTCAAATGTTCCCTTTCTGCTCCCATCTGCCTCATTTGCACTTCAAACCTTGGCCTGCCTGGGCTTGAAGCAGGAAGCAGCAGACAGCCACAAAATTATATCCCCCTGGTTTTCACCCCCACTCGACTCCTCTGCTGTTGCAGTCCAGCTGGGCTCGCATAAATGCTCTTGATGAGTTCACAAAGGACTCTATGGAACAGTTATCCACCTCCCTGCCCCCACTGCCTGCCTAGTGATGGGGTGGATGTGCCTGTGGATTTCACCCCTGCACCCCCTGCATGTTCACAAATATACCCCAATTCAATTCTGTTTACTTCTCTTTCCAGAAAATTGCTTCAAGCATCACAGAACAGGGAGATCAGATGAAGAGGTGGCAGGTTTCACTCTTGTCTGCTGCACGCTCCCTTAGCAGACTGATATGGCCAACACGGTGCCCATGGGCACTAATGACCCCACCCATGCCTCTCTATGGTTCCTGCAAAAAGTCTCTGTATACATTCCCTGTAAAATGCACAATTTGCTACTCCTGTTCAGTGGCCGCCAACCCTGATGGCTATGTACCACCTCCACTGTTGGAGGCAGTGTGCTCCAGAAAACCACAGGAGGGGGAGAACACTGTTGCACTCAAGCCTGCCTGCCTGAACTATTCATGGCCTTGCACTGCTACGGTTAAATCAGCATGCATCATAGAATCATACCTGAAAGCCACCTCAAAAGCTAACTCTGTGCCAGCACTGGACGTTTTATTTTGGGGTGGGTTTTTTTTGTATCTGTTTATTGTCGTTATTGCTGCTGCTGTTATCTCACCTTTCCTGCAAGGAGCTCAAGGTGACACATGGCTCTCTCCATCCCCATTTCATTACAACATGACAGAAGTTAATAAAATCATGCATGGCCTAGAGAAAGTAGATAGAAATTGATGTAGGTACCACCTTTTGGTGTCCTTCTCCCTTTTCTTTCATTCAGATGTGACAGCCATTTAGTGTTAAGCCACACCCTTATGGCAACCATTTTGTGACTGACACCCGTAGCACTTTTTCAGAATTTACTATGTGATCATCCACTGGTTGATGACAGCTAGAGTAGATCCTACATCCCTATTTAGATGTGAACAGGGCAAAAACATGTCTAAGGGACACATGGTTAGCCTGCCTGGGGTCACTAGCCTTACAAGAAGGAAATGCATGGCTGTGTACATACCATCCTTTTAAAGCACATTTGAATCACATTCTTTCCCTTGAAGAATTATGGGCACTGTAGTTTACCGCTCACAGAGTTACAATTCCCAGCAGCAACCCTTAACAAACTGCAGTGTCTAGAATTCTTGGAAGGAAAGTCTGTGCTTCGAACATGCTTTAAAGGCATAGTGTGTATACAGTTATCCATTCCCTCACACACCACACACTGCAACCCAAAAACCCGATTCCATCCTCTCATAAAAAGGGTTTGTCTTGGGACTGTTGCCTGGTATGGTCTTTATAAGCTTCTCTGATTTTCCTGGCATTTATTATTTCTGACGCATATCCCTCTTTAAGTTGAGCAGCCTGTACATCTTTTCATTGCAGTTTCAATGTTCCCTGCCATTCCTGCCAGCCAGTGTGGACAATACTGAGCTGGATGGGCTACTGGTCTGATTCAATAACCAGGTAGATTCCTGTGATCCTAACCTCACAACATTTGGGGGTCTGGAAAAACTTCTCTGTGTGGTGACTTAGACAGAAATGTGGACACATAGAAAGCTGTCATGCTGAATTGTGACTTTTGGTCCATTTAGCCTCTGTATTGTCTACCTTGATAGGCAGCCACTTTCCAGAGTGTCAGCCAGGGTTGTGCCCAGCCTGCCCTTGATCCTAGAGGCATCCTTCCTACTCCCTAACCATAGATCACCTGGGCTGCTTACACAAAGCCCTAGTGGGCAGTCCTTGGAAAGGGCTCCAGTGACACCCCCTAGTGACACCTTCTGTCCTCTAACTGTATGGGCTCAGGTTGCTGCCACCCAGGCCCCCTAATTCCCCTTCCCCATTGAACAAAGGCGCAGCTGGGTCTCCAGCAAAGCGGGCCGCGTGAGTGCGGTCTCCCCTGTAATCTGATAGGACGTGTGCACAGTGCGTGGCGGTGAGCTGGGCTCTGTGCGCAGCAAAAGGAATCTATTTTCAGCCCAAGAGCCTGATTAGGAGAGACACAGAAGCCAAAGCAATGGAATCTTCAGTGAGAGAGAGAGAGAGAAATCCTTCTTCCTTCATTTCCCCCAAGATACCACTGTAGCTACTATTATATGGTTTATAGCGAGACAATTATTGCCCATGACAGTAAGAGTTGGATAGATGCCAATATGATGTAGAAAAAGGAAGCTTGCGGCATTAGATAACAAGTAATTAAGGTTGTTGTTGTTTATCAGACTTCTTCAACTAACAAGCACTTACCTCAAAGAATCCTCAGAATTGTTTGTTCAGGGTGATGGGAATTGCAGTTCTGTGAGGGGTTAAACTACAGTTCCTGGGGGGTGTATTTTACACTTATTATGCATATGCAGTCTTAATCCACTTTTCTCCCAACCCCTAATAGTGTGACTACTATTTATTTAGAAACCCCATCATGAGTGGGCTAATGATGCGACTAACATCCATTCTGGTTTGGCCCTGGGAGGTCCGTGAGCCAGGTGTGATGGAAACAGGCGACACTGAAGTTGGTTCCTTCTCTGTGTGCATGTTCAAAATGCAGCTCCATCAGCCAGAGGTTTGCTGCAGCAGCTATTCTTCAGAGCAGGTGAGGGACTTGGACCCACTCCCATTTCTGTTGGACTACAACTCCCAGAATCCTTGACCATGCTGCAAAAAGTTCCTTACTACAAAAGGTCTGGGTTTGGGGGAGATGGCAGTGCAGGCTTTTTCTGCATGAGCCGTAATCAGTGTTAACTGTGCAACCTGGATTTCTAGGTAACTTCTACAAAGGGAAGACAAAAGGGTATAGAAAAGAGCCTCTGTACCATAAGTGTACCTGGGCAATTCCTGCTTGAGACACCAAGGGTGTCCCTTTGTGATCTGCCACGGAGTTTCAGGTGCCACATAACTCCTCTTCTGAACCTGTAAGTAAAAAAATATTTTGCTGTGGCAGCACCCAGCCTTTGAGACTCCCTGCCTCTTGACATCAGGCAGGCACCTTCTCTGTTTTCTTTTCAGCACCTATTTAAAATATATTTGCATGGGCACTCCTATCCAAAACATATTTGCATAGGCACCCCTATCCAGATACGTAGAATGCTGAAATGTGTTAATCTATTTTTGCTTACTGTTGATTTCAATAATCTCTTGAATATTTATCAATACCCATTTTAAAATGTTGTCTATTGAGAATTTTAATGTGTGTTTTTTTTGTAAACCACTTTGAGGGGTTTTTCTCCCTATCAAGTGGTGTATATATATATTGCCATGAATTTTCTAAAATATACAATTCTTAGCTCCCATGGAGAACTCCCATCCACCTTAATTCCCTAAAACCAGCTTACCTGGAAAGGAGTGGGGAGGTGGTCACCTGAGAAGGGATTTTGATTACTTTCCTGTAAAGTGTTTAGTCATCATTACCACTCAGTGAGGCACAAGCAGAGGCAGAATGCCAAACATCTCAGGCCTCCCAAAGTACTTAACACCACTTAACTCCTGGGATAAGAGCAGAAATGGGGAGGGGGAGGAAAAGAGGAACTGGCACGTAGCTCCCACCTAGCAGGTGGTGAAGCAGGAAAGCAGATCTGCTGCCAACAAGTAGGCTAGTTAGGAACACATCTCACAAGATGGAAGAAAAAGGAATTGAGGCAATATATGCCAGGGTGACAGATTCCCAATTCACACACAGGATGGATCTGTGATAGTTCCTACACTGTCCAAGCAAGTGGCAATCTTGAAATGAAACTTAAGTCCTCAAAATACAGGAACTTGCCTTGTACTGAGTCAGACCCTTGGTCTATCTAGTTCAGTATTGTCCACGTGGACTGGCATCAGCTTTCCAGCATTTCAGGCAGGGAAAATTCCCTGGCCCCACTTGGAGATACTGCTGGGGATTAAACCTGGGACCTTCTGTATGCAAAGCAGCTGCTTTTCTACTAAGCTATTACTCTTCCTCAGACTGTTAAAGATGCAGCTGTTTTCATCGCATTTCCCTCTTAAACAAATACGTTTAATACTTTTTTCCTGAAAGCCTTCATCCTCTTGTGGTGGTGAGTTTCATCAGTTAATTAAGCATTCTATGAAGAAACTTTTCTCAGCCCTTCATGACACATTGCACCTGCCCAAATTCCTTCTTCTACACAACTGTTCAGGTGCCCTTTTGCCATCCTTCACAATCAATTGCTTTGCCTTGCACAGGATTTGCTTTAACTGGAGTGGAAGGGAGCGGTTGAGGCTGCATCACAAATAATGCACAGATTATTGTCATTTCTACCAGGCTCCCAGTAAATGGCAACAGTCTGTTGTATTAAATATATGAATCTCCCTTCCTACAAGTCTCAAGGGAATTTACACTCATACAATAAAAACAATTAAAAATGGGTTTAAAACAATAGAAAAAGACAACTAAGGATTTTAAAAGCTAATACAAACCAAAGCAAAGACCCCCAAAAGAACAAATAAAATCTCCAAAGCTTATAAAACTGGAAAAGCTTATTGAAACAAAAATGTCTTCAATTCTTTCTGAAAAAACAGGTGAAAAAAGTACTAAGGAAGGGGTAAAAAATGTCTGGAGAGACCATCCTGAGTCAGTTGCACTTCAGTTGGCCTTCATAGAACAAAAGGGAAGCCTAGCTGCTGAATCGGGCCAAAGGGGGCCCATCTAGTCCAGCTATTCCCTCGGCCCAATTTATTTTCAAGCCCTCCAAGGTGGTGGACATTGCTTCATCTTGTGGGAGTGAAGCCTACAGTTTTATCTATGTGCAGTGTAATAGAGTCATAGAACTGTAAATTGCTTTATTTTGTTCATCTGGAATCTTCTAACATTCAGATTCATTGGATGACCCCATTAGGTTCTAGGGAGAGAAAAAGCTCTCTGTAGAAATTCATATGGGAAGCAAGACCAAGACCATTTCAGAACAGTTCTCCTTCAGCCAGATTAAGACCGAGTCTTATCCGCGGAGCAGAGTGTTGTAACTACTCTCCTGGGACCCTTTGAAAGCCTTTCTTTTTGTCTGCGACCATCTATATTCTGCCCTGCGGGGATTTTCTCAGTGCTCCTGTTTGCACTGCTAGATGTGACCTTTTCATGCAGCATATATCACAAATCATAACATCCACACTTTGTTCCATGTTTTCACAAAGCCTGTGGCCCTTTTAGCAAATGCCAACAGTAACACAGTTATTTGGTTGAGGACGCTGGTGGGAGAATGAGATTGGGACAAAATCTGCTAGGTGCGTAAGGCATGCCCCTGGGAGTAAGGCAGTGTAAACATGCTGCCCAGAGGGTGTAAAGGTAAAGGTAAAGGTACCCCTGCCCGTACGGGCCAGTCTTGACAGACTCTAGGGTTGTGCGCCCATCTCACTCAAGAGGCCGGGGGCCAGCGCTGTCCGCAGACACTTCCGGGTCACGTGGCCAGCGTGACAAGCTGCATCTGGCAAGCCAGCGCAGCACACGGAACGCTGTTTACCTTCCCGCTAGTAAGCGGTCCCTATTTATCTACTTGCACCCGGGGGTGCTTTCGAACTGCTAGGTTGGCAGGCACTGGGACCGAGCAACGGGAGCGCACCCCGCCGCGGGGATTCGAACCGCTGACCTTTCGATCGGCAAGTCCTAGGCGCTGAGGCTTTAACCCACAGCGCCACCCACAAACGGAGGAGCATCCTTCTGGCAACACCTGTACATGATACCATCACCTGGTCAGCCAAAGTGTGGTCAAATTGGCTGTTGTTGTTGCTGGCGTTTACATAAGTCTTTGTGATTATGGGAAGGCAACCAATACCCTTTCTGCATGGCTGTTCCACCAAAAGCATATTTTTTCATCCTAAAATAACCTCGACTGAACACACAAAACAATCTGGCTAAAATTAAAACAGCCATTTGAAGCCTCCGTCTGCTGTTGCCTGAAGCATTTTGTCATCCTCCCCACCACCCTCTTTCCTCATTCTCCAAGGTCACTGAAACAGAAATGAACATCCACATTTGGGCACATTGTCCTGGAGCCTAATGGACTAAGAAGGATTCCATGTGAGCCCCTGCGGCCCTGTCACCCCACACACTTGCTTTGTCTCAGACCCATGGCCTCAAACAAACCCCATCTCTGACCCTTTGTCGCTAAAGATAAAAGCCTTTTTCTAGAGTTCTCATTCAACCTCTAGCCTTACAAGCCAGGTGATAATTAGGTAATTCAAAAACCTGCATTTTTCAAAGCCATTTTGTACACGCACGCACGCACGAACATCCCAGCCCTCTGGACACCCCTTCTGAAAGAGCATCTGTTCCTTCTGCTCAGTGGACCGGTCGGTGGGTGGGGGCACACACACGATAAGCCCGTCATCCCATCTGCTTAAAAAGGTCCACAGATGTAACTGAACTCTCCAGTGCTTTCGGTCACATGGGTAGCATTTAGAGCCTGAGGTCATAGGACGAAATTCCACTTGGGTCCTCTTCTGTGTTCTTAGCATGGTTGATGTTTAGTTGAGCCACTTGCATGCAGCAGCTGGCCTGACCTAGCTGGGACTCAGTCATGCTTTGTGCAAAAAAAAGAAGAACGTATTTGCACAAAAAAATGGCACGTGTAGATTTATATGTGCAGGTGGAAATTTAGAAACAATTGCTATAATTTAAAAGTGAAAACTGGGGGACGCGGGTGGCGCTGTGGATAAAACCTCAGCGCCTAGGACTTGCCAATCGCATGGTCGGCAGTTCGAATCCCCGCGGCGGGGTGCGCTCCCGTTGCTCGGTCCCAGCGCCTGCCAACCTAGCAGTTCAAAAGCACCCTCAGGTGCAAGTAGATAAATAGGGACCGCTTACCAGCGGGAAGGTAAACAGTGTTCCGTGTGCTGCGCTGGCTCGCCAGAGCAGCTTCGTCACCCTGGCCACGTGACCCGGAAGTGTCTGCGGACAGCGCTGGCTCCCGGCCTATAGAGTGAGACGAGCGCACAACCCTAGAGTCTGGCAAGACTGGCCCGTACGGGCAGGGGTACCCTTAAAAGTAAAAACTAAAAAGTTCCATAGACTTCACAAATCTGAAAATGCCTTTGAGATAGAAAGGTGCCATAGACTGAGTCAGACCATTGGTCCACCTAGCTCAGTACTGCCTACACTGACTGGCAGAGGCTCTTCAGAGTTTCAGAGAGGAGCCATTCCCAGCCCTACCTGGAGATGCCCTTGGGGACTGGACCTGGGACCTTCTGCACACAAGACGGATACTCTACTACTGAGCTATGGCCTTTTCCTATCCTTCTCAAAGCCATTGGTCCATAAATCTATTATTCACACAGCTCAGAGGGATATGGCAGGAAGACAGGCAGCCTGGCATGACCTTATCTAATCCATTCCTCCCAACATGGGCTTCCAGCAGGGCAGAAGTAACCTTTGGAGAGATGAAGCACAGTAGCCGCGGATTGGCTCCATACTGGGCTGAGGCTCTGATTGGTAGCCAGAGGGCCCTCAGCTTGTGCTGGTGTCAGCTTAGTGCCCAAAAGATGCCAATCACTGACAAGCCAGGGTGCACAAATCTAAAATGTGTGTTTGAGCAACCTCGACAAAGACCTAGCCATCTGTCTCTTCGAGCCTCAATCAAATCCCAGCCATTACATACCACCAACAAACTAGAGGTTTTTTGGGGGGGGTTAGACTGCAAAGGGGATGCAGCTAACAAGTATTGGTTGAAAGGGGGGGAACCCACATACCCACCTTTTCATTCTGCCTCTGAGTCGATTTGGCAGTTCAGGATTTGCACATTAGAACCCATTCGGAATCTGGTTCAGAGGGAGGAAATGTATTGAAGGAGCATCCTCTAAAATTAGGCCAAAGCAGACATTGAGCCTCAGAGGCACCCAATCCACTTTGGGGGGGGTGGGAGGTTTGCTTTAAAAAATATGTTTAATATTCTCAGCTCTTTCAAGACATGTTTGCACTTGAGTCAAAGGAGCTGGAAAGAGCTGTCACTTTTTCTAAGTCAGCTCTTCATCCAGGAAAAAGCAATGGCATCGGACAAAGAAATATATATTTTATTTTTAAAAAACCCAAATCTATCTTGTAGCCTTCGGTTGATGGACTCCACCAGCAGCCCTAGAGGGATGGGAGCTTGCAATGGCATCAAGGATGATTTGTGCTTGCTATCGGCAGGTCACACGCTAAGGCTGCTGGGCCCCTTGAGGAGCTGGATGTAGTTCATCACTCTAGTACTTAACTCAGGCACTGGACTGGAGGTGCCGACCTGCTGCCCCTTGGATGGCACCCTCTAGAATAGCTGGCTCTGCATCCAAGCAGTTGATGTTATATCGCATGAACTCCTGATACCCAACCAGTGGGGATGCCCTAGAAGCGAGCACTGCGTTCCTTCTTGGAATGAACCCAGCTATTTTAATGGGAGATGATTTGGGCCCTGCGTTCTCCAACATCTTCTAGGTTGCCTGAAGCACAAGTTCTGTCTTCTGCTTCCAACACTATCTGTACTGTCTGGGTTTACCTTCCATCCGTCTCAAATCATCCCCCTTTCCTGCTGTATTTTGCCCTCTGCCCATCATGTGCTGATAACTAGAGATGTCATTCTGGCATTAGAGAAGCCAAAGAATCAATTTATTTGTTCACCTTAAATCAGTTGTATGTCTCAGCATTCCCAAACCCAGTGCCTTTCAGAGTTTTAGACCGGAACTAAGGATGGGGAGAACACCTTGGCTCAATTCACATTTAGATGTGACTCTATCAAATTTACACTTAAATCCACATTTCTCCGAATTTTGAGAGGCAGTTCTCCAACCAAATTCCTACACCTGCAATTCCTGCATTGCAGGGGACTCGACTAGGTGGCCCTTTGGATTCTTCCAGCTCTACAATTCCTTGATTCTGTGATTCGATTAATGTATACAAAAATGCATATATCAGAAAGGAAGTGTGCAAGAGAGAGAACATATAGGTTGTAGACTTATAAGAAAGGACATGTAAGTTGCTTTAAACTGTTTTTAATATTGTGTTTTAATGTTGCAGCCTGCCTTGGGACCTTCGGGTGAATGGTGGGTGATAAGAATAATAATTAAAAAATGTATTGGTGAAAATAGCACACACAAAAATGTGTGTATTAGGAGAAACTTGCACTAAAATGCTGTTGAATCATTGTGAAGGCTTTTGAAAAATAATAATTGCAAACTGATATAGAAATGTTAAAAACTAAATTTGAAAATGAGATATTGGAGTGAAACTGACAATTTCACCCATCCCTAACTATAATTCCCATCAGCCCAAGCCAACATAGACCACTCCCATAGCACACTGTATCATTTCTGGGATGCTATTACCCTCCTGTCTCTGATGTGGGGCAGGGTATGGCCTCCATCTAGATGGGTTGCAGAGAAGAGCAAAGGGAGTCACACCAGAGACCTTGCAGCATCCTGGTGCTCTCTCCATTCCCCCCCACTTGGTAAAGTTGGTCACTTTGCAAGTAAATAAGGTAAAGGGAAAGATAAAAGTGAATATCAAGGAGAGGCAGGGAATCTCTCTTATGAGCAGCCTTGCAGGGGTCGCATGCCAGAGGTAGGTGTGACCAGAAGCAAAAGTGGGAGGGGCAAGGGATGCGATTATTACCTTCTGTACAGATAGGTAAAAGTAAAGGACCCCTGACAGTTAAGTCCAGTCACAGACGACTCTGGGATACGGCGCTCATCTCGCTTTACAGGCTGAGGGAGCTGGCGCTTGTCCGCAAACAGTTTTTCCAGGTCATGTGGCCAACATGGCTAAGCTGCTTCTGGCACAACGGAACACCGAAACCAGAGCAGCGCACGGAAACACCGTTTACCTTCCCGCTGGAGCGGTCCCGCTGGAGCGGTCCCTATTTATCTACTTGCACTTTGGGGCGTGCTTTTGAACTGCTAGGTTGGCAGGAGCTGGGACAGAGCAACGGGAGCTCACCCAGTCACGGGGATTCAAACCACCAACCTTCTGATTGGCAAGCCCAAGAGGCTCAGTGCTTTAGACCACAGTGCCACCTTTGTCCCTGGCCACCCGCATCCCTGATATGTTCCCAATAAAGTCAGTTTTCTATACCTCCCACCCTCATCTCTCCATCTTCCATCCAGACAAGCAGGAGGCATATAAGAGTTCAAGGATGCACTCCAATGACAAAAGCACTCGAGAATGCCAGAGCAGGGCCAGTGAGAAGTGTTGCTTGGGGAGACGTCAAGGGTCAGATAGAAAGGCCTGGAGGAGCACATTAGGTCCATGGGCCTAAGGTTCCCCACCCCAGGCCCAGATATAAATGTTGGAATAAGCATTGCTCTGGATATCTAGTAACAACTTGCACTCTTTCCCCTGGCTGATGATGTTATAACACCATTACTTCCCAAATCCAGTCTGATGTGCTCTTTCCTATGACTCATAAGCTTCTCTTCTTAATAGCAATCAACCTCTTCACGGTTTTTCATCGGGGGGGGGGGGGGGGGAGAGGATTATCAAACTTTCTAAGTAGCTGAAGTAATTTTGCCTTGAGCCTTTGGTCTCCAGAAAAGCACTTGTGCCTAATTACCCCAAAATGGGACACCTTGTCTGTCATGTCTTCTAGTCAGCTCAAGGATGTAAGGCCGCCCTGTCAGAAGCTTTTGCGCCTCTCAGGACACGCTAATCCTCCTCCTCTTCCTGGCGCATTAAGGTTCCTGCATAAGTAACGGCAAGAGCGCCTTTCAGCCTTGCTTTTGCATAATTCCCACAATGCAAAGCAGATTTGTTTCCCAAAATCATTAATAAGCAATAAGGAAGGGACATTATATAAGCTGTGCACTTGCTCCCCCCCCCCTGCTTTTTTTTATTAAAAAAAAGGAACCTCAAATCAAGTCCCTGGACAGCTAAGATGAAAGAAAATGCTGTCCAGGGAGGGACAGAGAAGAAGCAGATGAAGGATTAAGCTAAATGCCACCATGGCTGAATTTGCATGTGATGCTTGGATAATACAACAAAGGGCACATCAAAATTCCCAGCAGGGAGGCCTGCAGGAAGGAGCCTGCGTGGTGGTGGTGCAGAGCAGTGGCGTAGCGTGGGAGGTGCAGGGGGTCTGGCCGCACCGGGCGCAACATCTGGGTTTAGGGCAAATCCACAGGTTAGGGGGCGCAAATCCACGGGTTAGGGGGCGCAAATCCACGGGTTAGGGGGCGCAAATTACTTGCCTTGCCCCGGGTGCTGACAACCCACGCTACGCCACTGGTGCAGAGACAGACTTGTGCCAATTTGGCTATAGAGCAGGGGTAGCCACCAGGGTGACCTCCAGATGTTGATGGACAGCAGCTATGTACACTTTACCGACTTAAACCGCAGCTAGTCTGTTCCTTTGCTGCTCGTTTGCTGGGGAAATGCATCAAAACACAGTATTCCATAAGAAATGGCAAGATGGATCTATATTGTTGCTAATGTGGTGTCTATACCATTTCCCAAACCAACGGTGGGAGTGCACTAGATTCAGCATAAATGTGAGTCTGTATACAGCCTAATGCTCCCACCAGCATGGTCATGCTGGAGTAGAAATAACACTGGTCTGGTGGGAGCTATACATCTGTCCAACACATCTGGAGGGCACCAGGTTGGCAAAGGCTCAGTTAGAGAGTGGTGTGCCGCCACCAATTCCTGTTGCCACATTCCCCTGCATTGCCTTTTGGTGTGGTGGCCAATGTAATAATGTAGCACCACATTGTTGTGATACAGTGTGCCTCTGGCCAGAGCAGCTGTCTTTTAAACTCTGCCACCACCAACAAAAATATTACAGTTGCTGGTGCAGTGGCTGAAAGGATTTCAGCATCGTGTATGTGCTGCCATTTCATGCCATTGCCAGCTGAAACCCTTTTTGGACAGACAGAGGTAATCAGAGTTATGTGATATGGCAACCTGCCCAGGCTAGATTGCTGTAACGGCTGTCCTTGATGACTGCCCAGAAACTGTCATAATTGCTGAAATGGGACAGGTCTTTGGGACCACCATGCCACTTACAGAGCTCCGTGGGTGACTCCTGGTCAGTTTCCAAGCACATTTTAAACTATCGGTGCTTATTTTTGAAGACCTTTACAGTCTGTTTGTTTGTTTGTTTGTTTGTGTACCACTTACATGCCCAAATGCCATCTAAGACCACTGTAGCTCAGTATTCTCAAACAATGCCTGGCAGCAGGGTTTCAGGACACTCCCAGCCCAACCTGGGTTTCAGTGGAAAAGGCCTAATTGCTTCCCATTTCAATCTCACCAGTACTCGATAGTAGCTCCTTGTTTAGTTCAGAGTTTTTGAAAGGTTGCAGAAATATTTTGCATTTAAATTGTACATACCTTGTCCATGCCCCTAACATAAAAGATGCACTTTTAAAAATATTAAATGCACTATCTGCAGTGCTTTTCAGCATATCCATCACTAAAGTAAATGTTTGCATGCATCTCTTATGTAATCTGTTTTTGTGCACCAGAATGTCTCCAGGATTTCAGGCAAGGTGCATTCCCCGCCTTACCTGAAGATACCACTGGGGATTGAATCTGGGACCTTCTGCATGCAGAGCAGATGCTCAGCCACTGAGCTATGGTCCTTCCCTTAAAAACAAAGTAAGATTCTAGCACTCAAGCTTCTGAATAAAGGGGTGATTTAAAGAGGAAGCTGTCTTATACACAGAGCAGAAGTGGCTCTCCAGGATTTCAGGCCTGGAGTCTCTCCCAGGCGTTCCTGAAGGTGCTGGGGATTGAACATGGGACCCTCTGCATGTAAAGCAGAAGCTCCACCACCAAGCTATGGCCCTTTCCCCATAGATGTTGGAGAGATAGGGCGATCCCTTCCTGTGGGTCAGCAACTGGGTGCAAAGGAGCAAGACCTGCTAGCGTTCTGAATGAATGACAGCCGTGGCAAGTAGCATTAATGGGCCGCTGGCTTGTTCCTAAATGGAAGATATGGGGGAAGGGAGTCACCTGTCAAGACTAATTTCCCTCCTAGTTTGCAGCAGCCCAGTGGGATGAGCATTTCCTTGCTATTTTGCTCTCCCTCACATGTCTGAGCATGAGGAGGCCGCTAGGGAGGAGGAGGAGGAGGAGCAGGCAGCAGCAGCATAGAGGCTCTGGGGGCCATCAGGAATAGGAGGGCAATTTAGCAAAATGATTAAATTACTGCAAACATTTATTAATAGTACCACCACTGCCACCCCCAGCTTCAGTTTCTCTCGGCTGCTCTTTGTCAGGGAGGGGGCAGCTCACACATAAGAGCATAATAGGAGCTTGCTGAATCAGGCCAATGATCCATCTGGTTCGGTATCCTGTTCTCACAGTGGCCAACCAGATGCCTGCAGGAAACCCGCAAACGGGACCTGAGCACAAGAACTCCCTCCCTCCCTGTGGTTTCCAGCAACTGGTATTCAGAAGATTTACTGCATCTGACTAGGCATGGTAGCAGAATGCTTATCACTCTGGAAACTGGAAGTTCCCTTTAAAATGGGGTGGGATTGTCATGCAAAGTAAAAGATCCAATCACAGGGAGCACAAACTCCCATCAAATCCTGCCAACTCCAAAGCCTGGGTGAATTGTGTATAGGTCTCAATTCCTTAGTTGAAAAATGGGGGAGTCATCTCAAAGCCCCAAATTCAGACAGATTCCAGGTCCTTTGCAACCTCCTATAGGTGGTAATTGGACCTCATTCCAGAGCTCACTTTGGAACTGAGTATTTTCTACACTGGCTCCAAGGCAGGGGACATCCCCAGTTCAATCTGAAGATGCTACCAGGGATTGAACCTGGCACCTTATATGTGCAAAGTGGATGCTCTTCTCCTGAGCTGCAGCCCTTCCAGTAACTTGGGTTCCCTCAGGCCCCTTTAGTTGTTTACACACTTTAGCACTGGGGCATTGCTTTGCCACAATAGCTGGAAATGGAATTGCAACAGAAATTCCAAAGACACAGAAGTTTAATGTCATGCCATAATGCTGCTGCAGCAGCAGCAATGCCTTTCCCTGTGGCCACATCCTCTTACAATGTTTACTTATAGATAAAACCTGTTTAGCAAAGGTCCAGGGCAACTTTAATTAAAAGCTTGTTGTTTGCAGGTTCGGTCTGCTTTATTTCTCCCTATTTATCCCTGCTAGGGGATTAGTGATTATTTGCCCCCCTGGAACAGCCTCTCTCTCATAATTGTCCCCAATGTCAGTTTGTGTTCCTGCATGTGAGGAGGTTTTAATGAAATAGTCACTTTTTATATTGAAATTGTGCTATTAAAAAGAAAAGAAAAGAAATGGGAGGAAATAAATAATTAAAGCCCGCTTACACGCAGGAAGAGAAACTGAAGCTAAGGCAATTCAGAGAGAGGTAGTTCCAGCAGGCAATTCATAAGCTGTTTACTTGCAATCACACTGATGTTCTCAATAAGAAGCAAGTAGGATAATTTTCTTTGAAGGCCCTGAAAAGCCTCAATAACATTTTGTGCAGCTGGAACGTTTTTGCCAGTTTGGACTGTGTAGAAAGTGATAATGCCTCTTGCTTGCATGGGTGAAGAACAGAGGTGTGTGAGAGTGTCTTTAGAATTTTTCATTCTGTAAAAAGGTAAGAATTGCATCCATTGCTCCACCCACTTTTGCCTCTGGCCCTGCCCACCACTTGCATGTGGCCCCCAGAAGGTTGCCCAGAAAGCAATGTGGCCCTCAGGCTGAAAAAAGTTCCGTACCCTGACCTAAAGCCTTCTGCAACCAATGTCATGAATATATTCTGAATCCATTTTGGGTTTCACCTTGTGGACAGAGGGTGTCTTATTAATGGAGCTCCCCCCCCCACACACACCTTGTTGGGCCAGGCCACTGGTATTGGGAGAAGAGCCACATTTTTGGCCCAGTGGTTTGGGGAGTGCCACGGAGTTGGCAAAACTGACTCATTCTATCTCAACGACTCATATGCGAGCTGCAGGAAGAATCTATTTATAATCAGGCCTTTCAGGTTCGACGCTTAAAATGAAGGGCAGCTTCCGGTCCCACCTGCCTTAATGGAGGCAGCCCCCACGACTGCGGGGGATTGTCGGTGAACAAAAACAAGGATGACAGAGGGTAAATCATTCTTGCAAATTCCCTCCAGGGACAGGAGGAATGGGCTTCACTCGCAGTTCATCTCAATACCTGGCTCTCACTATGGTATGGAATGGAATGTGGGAGGCAGGGAGACGCTGAGTGCAAAAGCACTTCGCCTGGTGAAAACCCTCCCATACCACCATTAAGAAGCAGAGGTTCTCCATTTAACTGGATCTTTAATTGGTTTTAAAGTACCGGCACATGATGGAAAAGGGTTGCAACAACATGCTACTGAATATACCAGCTACATGTATCAAAGTTTTGAATTGAGATAAGATTTTATTCAGCATGAGAGTCAGTTGGGGAGAGGGAAGCTCACAGTTTGTTTATTCTAGGCTTCTTTTTTATATTTATGATTCGGCAACCCTTTCCGGAATATAAGATAAAAAGATATTTACAAGTGTGGAAGGGATGTTGGAGTAATATTGATATTAACAAGCAAAAATGAAAACTGTGTGATCTGAAATGAATAAAGAAGGGGGAGGGGAAGCTCAAGTATGACTGTGTTGGAAAGACAGAGTAATTCCCCTCAACTGCGTTTAAAAACAACAGACAAGGAAAAAGAGATTGAGAGTTGTGGCAGAATGTAATCTAAGATAAAGTTTAATTGGGCCATAAATCTCCTGCTGGAAGGAAAAGAATTTTGGGGCTGTGATAAGTATGCTGCAGAGATTCTGGGAGTTGGAAAGGAGTATTAAATCTTCAGTGCGCTCGAAAACTGCCCAGCTTTTTCTAGGCTGAGGGAAGATCTGCAACATGTTTTACTAGTGAGACAGAATGGTTTCTAGCAGACTGTCGCCTGTTCCGAGACACTGAAGCAAGGGACGGAGAGATAAGACCTCTGAGAAACTTTGAGATTCATTTCCGCCCCCAGCCACGATGGGAGAAAACAGCAGCTGGGAAGTGAAAGAGACAACACCATATATGGACAGTAGGAATCTCCATGGATATAACAGTTTTCACATACAGGGCAGAATAAAGATAATAGTTTGAGTTCCTCACTTAAAGTTTTATAAATTTATATATTGTAACATCACGAATGGAAATCTTTAATTATGTAGCTGTTGACTAACGGATTATTATTATAACTGAAATGTAACTGACATTAATTAAGATGATGGAACGCAGTGATATAAGATCAGAAATGCACCCAAACCATTGTGTGGGGAGCCATTTTAACAAAAATGTATTAATTGGAAGTTGATTGGCACTTTGATAATTGTATAATTTGGGAATTAATTGTTATTGTTATAATTTGGCTATTATTAGGGGCGTATTTGAAAACTAAATTATAAAAAAGAAGGAGTGTTTTCATCTCCAGAAGATTTGCTTTGCAGCCAAAAATAATAAGAAGGTGGAATATTCAGCCCCTTCGCCATACCAGATGGGCAAACATACAGCCAACTCAGTGTCAGTTCCCACCCATTCCACCCTGGCAATATGAGGAATAATAATTCTGGCTTAATTTACTGGGGTGTGACTAGCCTTTGGGCCTCCATATGTTGCTACACTACAACTCCCATCATCCCTGATCATTGGCTGCACTGGCTGGGGCTGATGGGAGTTGAAGTCCAAAAAAATTCTTGGAGGGCTACCCCTCTTGTAAAGGAGCACAGCCAGATAACACATGTGAAGTCCTTTGAACACTTGAAAGCCCTGTACAAATGCTAAGTAATGTTACAGGTAGTTTGTTTTCCATCAAAGATCAAACAAAAGAGCAAGGCATCTGCATGTATTCTTGTAACAGGAACTTCTGTCCTTGAATCCTTTGCGCATAAAATGATTGTCTATTTGAGGAAGCAACTATTTAGCTATGATCTCACAGTGCTTGTGTTCCTCTGGGCAATCAGCTCCCTTGTCCCCTCCATCCTTCTTCTCTAATACCTCCTAGATTCAGAAGCAAGAACAGGAGGAGGCTATATCAGCATCTGGCCATCAGCACACTTTATGACAGCAGATTCCTTAAATTAATTAAGCATTGTGTGAAGGAGGGCTCCCTTTTGTTACTTGGGAACATCTTGCCAGTCAGCTGGATGACTCATCTGAGCAGGACCCACTAAAGGTTTTTATTTTCTTTTTTAGATGCCCTGAGCAAATTATAATCTTTCCTCCCTCCTATCTTATCCTATGCTAATGAGCAGGATGATAGCAGCTGATCAAGAGTTGCCTGCGATGTGATTGTCACAATTCCATTTATGATATCCCTTGCTTCTTCACCTCCTCTTTGAATTGCATCAGTGTGCCAGGTGGCAAGTGGAGATGAGGCCAGGAAAACTCTTCTCACTCCAGTCCCCTGGAATTCTGGGTTTCACCCACAAGCTGTCATCATGATGCCCCAGGGTACCACCTCTAAAAGTACAGGCAGTGCTCGTCTGCAGGGTATTTTCCAGACAGCAGAGGCAGGCCCCAGAAATCTTGGCACACAGGCAGCTCCCTAATTTACTTGAGTGCTATGTAATGTTCATAGGAATATATTGCCTACTGAAGGAATGCAGGAGGAGATCCTGATTGGTTTTCTCTTCACTCTTCACACCTGCAACTCTAAGAGCACTTCCAGGCTTGTTTATTGGGCACTCATCCTGATTGGTTTGCAGGTAAAATAGGCTAGCCTGAGTACATAAAGAGCATTCATCTGATTTGTTTGCAGAGGGATTAGGGGGTCACATCCACACCCTAGATTTTATGCACAAGGCTTCCCTAAAATAATATTGGGAACTGTAGTTTACTCTTCCTGGAGTCGCAATTACCAGCACCCTTGAAAAACTACAGTTCCCATGATTCTTTGGTGGGGGGAGCCATGTGTTTTACATGTATGGTGTGTGATTGCATCAAAACAAGTGTTACTCCATACTTTCCAGGGTATCTTCTCATCACTCTCTTTGGCACAAAAAGGGACGTTTTTACTAAGAAAGCAAGTTTGTTGTGCAAGGGCTCCCAACAAACTGATTTGTCCAGTATATGACAGTATGTCTAGTATGGTGGCAGCCTGGGAACACCCTGAGCTAGCTGAACCATGCTCTAATTTTGTGTAAGGCAGTGACATCACTATGATGCTCCTTTCATTCCTCTTTGGTAGGCAGTTGCATGGAAAATATCCCCAAAGATGGTGTCTTGTCTATTTGCCCCACTCAGCTGCCCAAAAGTTGCCTTCAGAAAATGTCTCAATGTGAAGCCCACAAGCAGGACCTGAGTGAAATAGCAGCACTCTCTCCCCCTGTGATTCCCAGAATCTGGAATTCAGAGGTGTTCACTGATGGTGGAAGTAGAACCTAGCCATTGATAACCTCCTCCTCCTCCATGAGTTTGTCTAATCCTCTTTTAAAGCTGGTCATGTTGGTGGCCATCACTACGTTTGCTTTTCATTCCTCTCTTTGGGGGGTTCTAGAGGTGGGAGGGGGATTTGCAGCCTACCCAATTTGCACTTCTTAAACCAATAAAAGAACTGAAATGTACTTCTCATTGCGGTTCTGCAACCCAAAAAAATAATGATACATACCAGACTGCAGATGTCTGGGGCAAATGGAGATAAAACTGCATCTACCCATGAAAACAACTTTCAAATGCATTAAGTGAGAGAATAGACAGATTTGTCCATTCCACTCGTGGATGCATTGAGGTTCATGCCAACAGTTCCTCTGCGTTGAGCAAACGAGACTCTTGTGTTGAGCGACCTGCACAATTTGGCTGGGGATTGAATCCCCAGTCAGGGCCACCACCATAACCTGGAGCCTGAAGGAGCTTCTGAACCCTATCAGAGACTCAGGAAGGATTTGCTCCCTGCCATTCCAGCCTTGCTCCTTTTTTTCCTCTGTCACTGGGGGGAAATCCCTTTTGACAGCCCAGGCAGAGAACTTCTAATTCCTGTCTACAGCTCATTTTTTCACTTGAATCCCTCAGCTAAAGGATTTTAATGCTTGATGGATTCAACCTAAATTATTTCCGTTCCATGGCTTTGCAAAAGCCGTGTGTGCGCGTGTGTGCATGCATGCAAGGGTCAGGCAGCCGGGAGGAGGGAGGTCTTGTTTGCATGACATTCTCTGATAATCTCCCCTCTCCAAGGGAATTGCACTCTGTGCCTTCTCTCCAGAGCTCCTTGTTGATGACAGTCCCCCTTTCTTACTCCCGCCTTGGGGTCCCAGGACTTCTCAGGATCTCTCCATCAGTTTGGACAGCTTTAAAAGAGGATCAGACTAATTCATGGAAGAGGAGGCTATCAACAGCTAGTAGCCACAGTGACTATGTTCTGCCTTTGCTCTCAGAGCCAGTAAATGGCTCTGAAAACCAGTTGATGGAAGTGGAAGCCACAGGGCTGGGGGGGGGGGGATGTTGTGCACAAATTCTGCTTGCCAGTTTCCCACAGGCATCAGTTGACCACTGGACTAGATGGGCCACTGGCCTGATCCAGCAAGCTTATATTTTGTTCTCATTTTGAACACAGAGGCTACTTGTGCTGCTCTCTGCATTTCAGGTTTGGATGGTTTGCCCCAGAAAATGGCTAGGAAGCCAGATATATCAATGCCCTGAGCATTGGTGGCTGGTGCTTATAGGGTTTGGTGGTGAGGAAGGCAGGGAGACTGACAGTAGGCAGAGCCATAACCGGTGGCAGGCAGACAACTACGGTAATTCTGGTGTTGCCCCATCCTAGCCCTCCTCCCTACTGAGTTCAACAAGGGCAAACACTGATAAAAAGAAGGAAGCTGTATCCCCTGGACTGGTTGTTAGAAGGCAGGCAGGTCTAGGCTAGTTGAGGGCAGCCTGAGGCTGGTGTGGAGCAGTGCTGCTTTAACCCTAATGGAGCAGCCTGCACCAGCTGAGCTAGGCCTGGACCTAGGTGACACATGAAGCTGAGTGTGCCTCCCAGCAGTCATGTATGGTGACTTTCTTTAAAGGTTGATTAGCCACATTTGTGGGGCATGCTAGCACAGCCTTCTTTACCAATCTGGTGCCCTCCAGGTATGTTGGACTACAATTCCCACTAGCCCTAGCCTGCTAACTGGGGTTAATGAGAGTTGTGGTTCAACACATCTAGAGAGTACCAGGCTGGGGAGAATTGGTCCAGGAACAGCTCTTTGTCATTAGATCCCAATGGAGCCTTCAGGTTCAGAGGAGTGGATCTGGGAAGCAGATGTGTACCTAGGCTCCCTTGCGCCCTTAGCAAAGAACTGTGTCAGCACGTCCGAAGCCAGGAGAGACCATGGACCAGAAAATCAAAAAGTTTGCTTTTTGTTTCCTTTTGCACTCTGCCAGTGACTTTCTTCGCAGCCATCAGGGTTGGGTCTGCTCTGTTCTGCCTCCCCTCTTCCTCCACCTCCATTGGTGCATCTTTCTGCCCTTTTGCCTTCCTCCTTCCCTCCCTCCACTGCAGAGTTTCCCGAACTGTGGGTCGTAACACGTTAGTGTGTCGGCTGCAGTATGTAGGTGTGTTGTGCAAACGCTCCTTGCGCTCCTCCCGGGGCTGGAAAGGGGTTAATTTAACCTCCGGTTTGCTAATAAAACTGAATTACTGTGTCACGAAATGATGCATGTCTAAAAAGTGTTTTACTAACAAGAACAGTTTGGAAAGCTCTGCTCCACTGGCTGTTTTCCCTTCTGCCTCCTCCCTCCCTCCCTTCCTTTTTCTTCTTCCATCAACTCATGCTACGTCCAAGCCCCACTTTTTCTAGAAAAAGAGGTGCAGGAACTTCTTGACCTTTTCTTTGGGGAGCACCTAGCCTAAGTTCTTGAGCTTCTCTTTTGGTGCTGCTGCCCTCCACCGCACCAATCATGCCAGCAATTAGATTCTTCCACTGAGGCAACCATAGGAGCCTGTGTCTCACCCAGCTGCCCAGAGGAGCATGCAGGTTGGCTTCTAGCCACTCCAAGCCAGAGTGGAGAGACACAATTTTTGTGGCACCCCCCCCCCACCCAGGCCTATGCTCTTGGTGAGGGCCAACCTGGACAATCCCTAGGTATGCCCCTGCTGGGGAGTCTCACTATTGTGGATGAACAAACACATAGATGCTCTGCTTGCAAGTTTTCCCAGATTGTTACCTCCACTGCTAAGAAGTGCTGACTTAGGGCTCATCCACACTTCCCTTTGTCACATGATTTCTAGGTGTGGGTCCGAGAGGTTTTTCTTTTGTCCTGCCACTTTCCCCTGGAAAACCCACAATTTACTGCTGAAACAGAACAAACATCAATGCACAAAAAAACTGATTGATGAGTCCTCAGATGAACTCTTGGTCTGACCTAGCAGGGCTTTCCTTGTGTTCCTGTCCTGGGGGGGGGGGGCATCTATGATGTCACAAGTACCCTTAAAAACCTGTTGGGTTCCTCACACTCTCGGGGCTAGTCCCAGGATCACATACCTCATCTTTAGTCAGATAATATTGGCTGTGTCTGTCTTCCTGCTTTTGCTCAGAAACAAGAAAACAATTCTGACACTCAGCCTCAAACCCTGCCACCAATGCCAAAGTTTAATCCATTTAATAGCTGGAAGGATTTCTCTCCCTCTCATGCGTAAGACATTTATTAACATTCTGTTTTAATTGTCTTAGATTTCAGTGATATCCAGAAAGGGGTGTCTTATATAACCTCCTTATGCACACTCAGCTTGACAGATCTGAAGTGCCCAGGAATGGTTTTTGAGTTTGTGCATCCTGGCTTGCTCTTTCGCATAAAGCCATGAAAAGTGTGCAAGTGTTAAGTGCTTGAGCCTGTTTCAATTTGTATTTAAAGGCCAAATCCCTTCCTCTGATGCAGAGTCTGGTTTTGGCCATCTCATTTGCATTGCAAATGCAACCGTAGCTCATTGAGGAACAGAAGATTGCCCCAGTTTCCATGCTGCCTAGTGGTTTTGCATACCATCCCCAAGGGTGCCTCTGACTGTGAATAAGCATGGAGGGACAATCAGTCCATGCAGCCGAATCAGAGCCCAATGAAATGTGGAGTTTTGTGAACTGGAGCCCATCCATAGCAAAGGGGGGATTATTTTTTCAGAATATGGTACCCCTTTATAAAATACTCAAATGAATACTCTGATGACTGGCACCACAGGCTTAAGGCAAATGATGTATTAATATTCTGCTCTGTGGAGGGGGGGGGGTAGAACTGGGGGAAACTTAATGTTTTGTTTGTATTTTGTTGGAAACCAATAAAATTTTTTATTTAAAAAATACAGCCCAGGGGCAGCTAACATAGTGCCCTCCAGATGTTAAGAAAATCAGAAGAGCCTGCTGGATCAGGCCAAGAGGGCCCATCTAGTCCAGCATCCTGTTCTCACAGTAGCTACCCAGATGCTTGCAAGCATGACCCAAACACAAGAGCATTTTCTCTTCCTGTGGTTTCCAGCAACTGGTATTCAGAAGCATTTACTGCCTCCGATGGTAGAGGCAGAGCATAGCCATTGTGGCTAGCAGCCCTTGAGAGCCTTCTCCATGAATTCTTCCAATCCTCTTTTAAAGCCATCCAATTGGTGCCTGTCATTGCCTCCCGTAGGAGCAAGTTGCTAGACTGCATCTGCCATCAGCCTCAGCCAGCAATGCTCGCAGACTGAGACAACGGGAGTTGTAATCCAACAGCATCAGAAGGGCACCATATTGCTTACCTCTGAGACCGCAGAGCAGCGCCTGGTCATCAGGCTGAGCAGGCACACAAGTCACTCACCTGGTTTCTTCCCCGCTATGTTGAGATGCATCATATTTCTATTTAAATTAGAGCAACTGGGTTGTATCCAAATGTTAGTCGTACTCAGAGGAGACCCATTGGAATGAATGGACCTGAGTAGGTCTAGCCCACAACACAATCCTTTATTTCTCTCCTTTTTTTTAAATAAATTTTTATTGATTTTCCAACACAAAATAAAAACAATACACAATACATACACAAACAAACATATAAACACGTATAATTTCATAACCTCTTTTTCATAAATCTTACTTTCCGGACTTCACCCATGCCTCCCCTTTCCTGCATCCCTATTTTATAATTTCTTCAGCAACCCCTCACTTCAATTAACTAATTGCTTATTTTCTTTTCCCCCCCCTTTCTTCTCTTACTTAAACAATTACAGCTGAAATTCTATATTTTTCTTTTCCCTTGACATTTTAGCACTCATTAATTTTACAACAGTTCTTAAGATAAACTTTAAATTTCTTCCAGTCTTCTTCCACCGTCTCTTTTCCTTGGTCACAATCCTTTATTTCTCAATGTGCCTCTATGGATATAAACTACCACGGGCACTTTTTATGCAAACTGGTCTCTTTTTTTCTGTAATGCATAACAGGCCTTACTAATTCCATGCTATCACTGGCTCTTGGCCATAGACCAAGATGATATCCCTTCTTTTAAACCACATGGCTTCTTCCAAAAGGATCCTGTGAACTGTGGTTTATTAAAGGTGCTGGGAACAGTAGCTCCATGAAAGGTAAACTACAGTTCCTAGGATTCTTTGGGGGGAGCCATGTAATAAAAAGTATGTTGTGGGGAGTCCGGTTTCATCGCCTCCCAAGATGGGTGTGCTTTGTGGAGGCTCCACAGTAAATGCAGCTGCTTGAGGGGTTCGGGGGGGGACGCAGTGGCTACGCAACCCCCTCAAAAGGTATCTGAAAGGTATCTGGCAGCATCAGTGGCAGACCTATATTTTGGGGAGCTCTGAAACTTGAACTGATGTGGGGGCCCTTTCGCAACCAGCAATCCTATGCCTTTAGGAAAATATAAATGCATGATGCCTTTTTAAAAGCAATTTTTAAGAAAGCAATGTGGACTAAAGTCTCTTCTGGGGTCCCTCCTGGATTAGGGGCCCTGAAGCTTAAACTTCATTAGTTTCATGGTAGATCTGCCCCAGATCAGAATTGTAGAGGGAAGGGACCCAAAGGGTCCTCTAGTCCAACCACCTGCAATGCAGGAATCACAGCTAAAAAACCCCTGACAGATGCAGGGGAAAATCTCCAGGGAGGGAAGGAGAGTCAACCACCTTCCAAGGGAGTCCATTCCATTGTTCAATAGCTATTGCTGTCAAAAAGCTCTTCCTAAGGTTTAGTCAGAATCTCCTTTCTTCTAACTCAAATCCATTGGTTCAGGTAGACCGCCCTAAGCTCTGATCCTCACACTGTCTCCAACCAACCTTCCCCACTGGCTGGGTACAGTGAGCCCTTGGCTGCTCTCAGGCACTCAACCAGTGTAAATCACAATTTGTGCGGGGATTAAAGCCAGCACACACACAAAAGCCCCCAAGTCTTCTTTGCTGTTGGGATTATTCTCCTGTGAAGCGAAGCCTGATGTGCTGGGCAGCAGCAAATAACTCTCCAGCTGTAAATGGGCTGCACTGCAGCCTCCTCCCTGCCCCTCATTATTGCTCAGTGGGAGAGCATTCCTGTGAATGCAGAAGGTTTGGGGTTCAATCCTGGGCACCTCCAATGAAAAGGATTTCAGGCGGAGTGGGAAGGGAAGTTAGGAAAGACCTCAGTTTGCTTCAGAGAGCATCTGCCAGAATGAAAAATAAATATATACCTACTGAACTAGATGAGCAAATCCAACTGGTATAAGGCTACATCCAAGGCAGAGCTTGCCCAGCTAAATTCATCTTTGACACCCCTTCTTCCCCCCCTGCCAAATATTAATAGGTCCAGTACTGACTGTGTACTTTGTGGCTCCACAGATGCAGCACTGGACACTGGCTGTCATTTCCTCGCAACTCTACTTCCATTTATTTAAGGAAAACAGGTTTCTAGCACTTAGATGACAAAGAGTTCCATGATGAAACACTGTGGCAAAAACGGTCAGGTAAGGTGCACACTGTATTATTAATACAAACCTGCTCATCTTGCACATCGGTTGATAACAGGTTGCAGTGTCCAGCTTTTCACAGGCACAGAATCCTGTTACTGTTGTTGCTAAAGTAAAAGCGTTCCTTCCTAATAGGGCTCCTCTGCATTTAGATGGGAGAATTTCTGTGAGTGCAGCTTCTGCGATCATTCCATCATTAAGATGAGAAAAGTAGGCCTGATATAACATAGTACCTCTCCTCATGGTCCACCAATGCAGGAACAAAACAATGCAGGAAAATGTTTCAGACTTTACTTGCATCACTGTATGAACAGTCACATTAAGATTTGAGGGACACCCTTCAAGCATCCAGGGCAGCCTTACCCTAAAATATTTTTACGATTTTTTTTCCATTTATTAAATTTGTATACCGCCCTTCAGCTGAAGATCACGGGCTAATTCACAACATAAAAATGTAAAATGAGAACACACAGCACTTAATGGAAACAAAAACAAAAACTAACCAATACTGGCCAGGCCACCCCAAGTGAGAGGCACTGCCAAGCAGCCTTAAAAAACTGCCTTTGGGGGAGGTGATGTTTAGGGTTCTTCATAATAGTACAATGACATATCTAGTAAGTGTATGTTGGGAGTACAACACACAGCACTAGGACCATCCCAAATCATTCTGCTGCCTACAGTGAAAGCAAAGATTCAGGATGGGTGAATCTGTCAATTTCAGTGTCTCTCAGTTTCTAATATCTGCTTTTTAAGTTTAATTCTCCACATCTCCCAGTTTTGTTTCAGTCCCTGTGAAAATTCACCAGTCTTTTAGTGTGAAATTGTCCCATGTTTGCATGCAATTTCCCCCCAATATACACATTTTTGCAAAGCAACTTTGGTATGTTCTTTCCACTAATCTATGGGTTTTTGCACACATTACTTGGCCAGAGTACTGCACTGCAGAATTCAGAGAAGTGCACAATTTGAAGCTTGGGATATTCTAATATTGTTTTAGAAAGCACAAAGTGGATAAGGTAAGATTTCCTATACATGTGAACAGAATTTCTCCCCCATCTGTAAATGAGCTGGTGCTCCCATTCCACATACAAAATTCTACTTGGATGGTGGCTGAATCTGACTTCAAGGCTGTGGAGCGATGTCCTCCTCTGTACTTGGGGGCAGTAGACTAGCTCAAAAGGTAGAGAGGAGGCTTAAATGACTTGAGTGGGGGGCAGTGGAGGGACAGCTGCTGCCCCTGCCATCTGCCCCCTGAGACAGCTCCCTTACTCTGCCTCATGGTAGGGCCAGCCCTGCACAGAAATATCCAGGCCAGCCCTACCATGAGACAGAAATGCACAGTAGGTACATCTACACACACACACACACAAACAAACACACACACATATCCCAGAATGCTAGGAAAAGCATCATTGTGCAGATCAGGCTGCTGTTAAAGGCCCAAGAGCAGGAGTAGTAAGGAAGCAAACAAAAACAGAACAAGGATGCCTGGTAGCCATTATGAGGCCCTCTAATCCTATGCTGAGCAGAACAAAATTGAAGCTGCCGCCTCTACCCAAAACAGTTACTTAAACTTTATGCAAACACTATTTGTGTGAGATGGTGTTCCTTGGGAAATGGCCCAAATTCCATGCATATGCAAATTGGCTGTACGTCCAAGTAAACTTCAAGTCATTGCTGCAGCAGCTAATTTCTTATTCATCAGTTTTGATGGCACTGTTTTGCCCTGGAGAGGATGGTAGTTTCTGCCTTTACTGTAACAAACACCTTTAGCATCCAAGAGATTGCCAGGACAAAACCCAACTGAAATGGTCATTGCCCACAATCTCTTTTCCTATCTGTACAATAAGTGATCCCAATGAACAGCATCAAAACCAAATGTCTCTTCTCTTTCTGAACGATTTTGCCAAATAGCATCCCATTCACATTTAAAGTTTGCACACTCCCTTACAGGATTTATTTTCAATTTAGCATTTCTGCTCAGTTTTATAAAACAAACATACTTATCTGGAAAAAAGGCAACAAACAAAAAGAAATAGAAAAATATGAAAGGATTGCATCAACTATTTGGTAGGCATTATAATAACTATATCACTCTTGAGGTCCTCCTCTGGAGGCTCTGAGCCCTCTCTCACTCTACCTCCATGGTCATGAGTTGATGAGTGTAGTCACCTTTTTGTCCCTTGAAATGCTTGAAATGTACCTACAGCTGAAGGAGGAAGTTAGAAAAATGACATTCTTTCTCACTTCCTCTTTCATCCCTATGTAATTTTCAAGGTGCTGATTAATTCTACTGGATCTGACTTACCGAGATCCTTTGGAAAACTGAAGTGTGTGAGTGTGTGCACAAAAGTCTTTCTGTCTTTCTGTGGGAGGGTTCTCATCTGGGTGTGTGTGTGTGTGTGTGTGTGTGTGAGAGAGAGAGAGAGAGAGAGAGAGAGAGAGAGAGAGAGAGAGAAGGGGGTGTATTATATCATCTAAAATAAATATTTTGGATCTTGTGGAGAATGTGCTTGGTTAAAGACAGCATTTGGTAAACACTTTCCAGTTCTATCTAAACACAGAATTGTAGAGCTGGAAGGGACTTTCCTCAATTGACTCTTAATAGCTTTGCCATAAGTGCCTATGTGTACAATTTCCCTTCCCATTCTGTTAGGACAGGAATTTGAGCTTTCCTCCAGTGTTCCAATATCTAGCTAGCACAACACATTCTTGCTGTGACACTCGTATAGCATATTCATTGGTTAACCAGCAGAATTTATTCCATAAAGCAAATCTCCCTGTTTCTGAGCACTCTCAAAGCATTTCCAATCAAGTAATGATCTTTAGCACCCTCCAGACAATCTGTTTCAAGGAACATTTTTCTCTGTGGACCTATAGTCAGTCTCAGGGCCCTTTCAAGCACTCAGTACCTAGGAAATTAAAAGTTTGAGAAGACAGCTAAAAGGGTATTGTGTGCTGAGCTGAATGACATAGCAACACAAGAAACTGCCTTGGACCAACTCAGACCATTGGTCCCTCTAGTTCAATTGGTCTACACTGACTGACAGCAGCACTCCAGGGTTTTAGGCTGGGGATGCTCTGCCACTGAGGTTGTTTTCCTCTCTCCCAGCAGCAGCTGAATGCCACCGTTGCAGACAACACAAAGGCAGATTTAACTGTAATTCCTGCATTGCAGGGGGTTGGATTAGACGACCTTTGGGGCCCCTTCCAACTCTGCTGTGATTCTATTCCTTTTCCCCCACCATCGGTTTTCTCACTGGTTCATTAAGAGGTTTGACTTTTTTGCAGTTCAGATGAAAAGGAGGTCATGTGCATGAATCAAGGTGAAATGATCCTTCCTTGGAATCTGCACGCAGGATATTTTGGTGCCCACATGAGGTGGAAAATTCAAACGGCCCATCCTGCCTCTGGGTAATTAAAATGGGCCAAATTGCACGGGAAGTTCGCTGCATTGAAGTAAATGGCTACTGCACCCTTCTGCTTTCATTCAAGTCCCATTCAATTCAATGAGAGTTACAGATAGGTAACCGTGTTGGTCTGCCATAGGCAAAACAAAAAAAATTCCTTCCAGTAGCACCTTAAAGACCAACTAAGTTAGTTCTTGGTATGAGCTTTCGTGTGCATGCACACGAAATGTTTGTGTATCTGAAGAAGTGTGCATGCACACGAAAGCTCATACCAAGAACTAACTTAGTTGGTCTTTAAGGTGCTACTGGAAGGAATTTTTTTTGTTTCAATTCAATGAGGTTTGTGGTGGAGATTTTACCCTGTGTTAATTAGCCAGGTAGGGAAGGTACTATCTGAATATGAACCACATTGAAGCTGAGAAATTTCCAGCCCCTAGAACAACCCCTGCCACAATCTTGCACTACACAGGAATATTGGAAGCTGCCTTACAACACAGCATGTCATTGCTCCATGTAGCTGAGTACTGGCCACACTGACTGGCAGCAGCTTTCTAGGATATCAGACAGGGGTCTCTCCCAGCCCTACCTGGAGATGCCAGGGATTAAACCTGGGAAGTTTCTGCATACAAAGCAGATGCTCTGCAGCCCCTCTTTACATTGCCCTCTGTGTGAGTGATGTAATGCTGTCCTAAGTTGCTGTACCAATGATGCCTTGTCCTGTTTTGCTGCACTAGCATCCGGATGCCATGACTTGTAACCCCACCTTAGCGGCATCAAGGGTAGGTCTTGCCTCTGACTTTGTATGACGTTACTTAATGAAATGTTTGTTCCACCTTGGGAAGCAAGCAGCGAATAAGCGTATTATGTAAGATATTAAGTGTCTTGACAATTCTGTCCAGCCAGATGGCAAATAATCCATACTCCCTCTGGAGAGGCGGTTCTTGCAGAGAGCAGTTTAACAGTGTTAGTTTCTTTTCCTCCTTGGGCTTGTTCCTTGGTCTTGTTCAATCCAGCCAGCCAGCCACCTCTTTTGCATTCCAAAAGTATAATGTCCTTCTCCTGTTATGTGCCGATCTGAAATTAAACACGGTCTTCAGGAAGAGAGAAGCTGAGAACATAAAAAGTAAATGAGCCAACATGGGAAGTTTGACTCCCATTTATGACCTGTTTTGGACCAGGTTACAGCAGGCCCATTAAAATCCCTCCCACGGAAGTCACTGCAGGAGACATTCCTTGTGCCTGGGCTGGACCTGGGCCTTGTGCTGTCAAAGAGACTGTGATCATAAGCTAGAGTATAATAGAACACAGCAGCTGTCCACAAAATGATGGTTGTGCTCTGCCTCCATGGTCAGAGGCAAAAACACTTCTGAATATCAGTTGCTGGAGATCACAGGAAGCGAGGGTTGCTGTTGTGCTCAGATCTTGTTTGTAGTCTTCCTAGAAGAGGCATCTGGTTGTCCATTGTGATAGCTCAGTTAGTAGAGCATGAGACTCTTAATCTCAGAATTGTGGGTCCGAGCCCCATGTTGAACAAAAGATTCCTGCATTGCAGGGGGTTGGACTAGATGGTCCCTATGGTTAGACCCTTGTGGTCCCTTCCAGCTCTATGGTTCCTTGATTCTATGGACTTGATGAACCTTTGGCCTGATCCAGCAGGGCTCTTATGTTCTAGTGGCAGAGCATGTGCTTTGTATGCCATTAGCCCAGCCAACATGACCAATAGTCAGGGTCACAGGAGGAGTTCAGCAACATGTGCAGGGTAGCAGGTGTCCCAGCCCTGTGATAAAGTATCAGTGGGTTGGTTAATCTACCAAGGCCTCCTTGATGTAGCCTTCCTCCTGGGAAGGAGTGTTGCCCATCTGCTGCCAGTGGAACTTTTTGCTGTATTGATCCCCGGAGGGCTTTCCAAAGCCAATGTCTCGTTCCTATTTCTGCCTCAGTGATTTCCTCTCTATTAATAAGGCAACTGCTTTCAACCCTGATGAGGTTTCCAGCTGGAAAGTAAAGCTTCCTTGAAGCAATTACTACTTGGAATCTGAAACATTGCTAGATCTAGCTTGGCACTGACTGCATCAGCTTTCCCCAACTTGGTGTCCTCCACGTACCTTGGATGACAACTCCCAGCAGCCCCAGCCTGCATGGATCTATGATGCTGGGGCTGATGGGAATTGTAGTTTAGAACCTATGGTGGGCCCCAGGTTAGGGGAGGCCAGACTATGTTATATCGCTGGACATCACCTACCATGTAAGATGTGGGAATAGCCACCAGCTTTGATGATAACTTCAACAGCAAAATGGAACCTCTCTCTTCAGAGGCAATCTGTGTTTCTGGGCATCAGAAGCAAAAAGCCTGGAAAGGAGGTCATTTTCATATCATGCTGGAGGGCTTCCTGGTGGTGTGGAGTATGGTCCAAAGGACCTACACTCAGTTTGAGTCTCAGATGGTTCCCCTGACATAAAAATAGCTGGCAGGGAAGCTAACTCCACCAGGGAGAGATTATCTGCCTGGATGTTTGTCAATAAGGTACATGAGAATGACAAGGGTGGAAAAGGGTGTGACCTTTGGCTGCTGATATTGGGTATCTACCTGGACAGTTTCCTCATTTACTTTTGCACAAGAGAATCCAATTACATGTTAATACCCTTTCCCCAACCCCCTGAGGGATAGTTAACCCAAGATTGATTACACTACAGAACTTGAGAACTTGATGAGATGTTCCCAGTCAGGCATCTTGGGCTTCACAATGGATCTGAGCCAGACCACCTGACCTAATGAATTTACAAGTAGACACCGTTGCAGAATAGCTACAGGAAGGGTGGGGAACATCCAGCCCATGGGCCAAATATGACCCTCCAGTCTCCTCTAGCTGGCTCTCAGGATTCCCTCCAAACCACATCCCCTCCCCCTGGGTTACACCATCATTGTCCCTGTTCTGCACCCTCCTAGAATGCCTTTCCTTGATGGGGATGTGGCCTCCATGAAGTGTAATAATGCCTCCTGCTTGCGTGATTGTTGCTAATTATTTTTACTATTAATTTCATTTTTCACCCACCCTTCATTCTAAGATCCCAGGGCAGTTTACAATAATTTCAAGAATCTAGAACAGGTAAAAGAAGTTACAAGCACAGAAACAGAGGCTGTCCTGAAAACACACCTCTCAGGTGTCAAAGGCTAGAGTAAAGAGGTGCCTCTTCAGCATCCCCCAAAAGCCATAAAGTGAAGGTGCCAGATGCACCTGTGTGGGGAGAAGGGAGTTTTACAACTTTGGGGCTGCCACAGAGAATGTCCTCTCCTGGGCCAACACCCTCTTAACTTCTGAGGATGGTTGAACTACCAACAAGGCCTCCTCTGTTGATCTTATCCTCTAAGAGGATTTCTCCAGAAGGAGGCAGTCTCTCAGATATTTGTTGCCAAAGTTATTTAGAGCATAAAGCACTAATGTGAACACTTTGAATAGGGCCCAGAGCTCAGGGGGTTGCATAACCAGTTGGAGGATGGAGAGATGTGTGTGGAGGGGAGGGAATGGATGTAAAGAACTTTTGACTTTTGCTTGACTGGAGTGTGGCCAAGTGTGCAAAGATAACAGTCGTGTCTGTTGCTCTGCCCGATTTTGTTGCTAGCTCAGATCACCACTGGTTGTCTAGGCTGTCCTTATCAATCACCAGGAGGTTCTCAGCTATTTCTAGGCTAGAACTGTACTTGAAAACCTGTACTTGCCAACCCGGTCCCCTCTAGATGTTTTGGACTACAACTCCCATGGGGGGGGGGGGCCAGGTTGGCAAAAGCTCCTGTGCCTCACCTTGAGCTCCATGATGACTGTCATAAATGAATGTCAGTACAGGCCCCCTTCGGACTGAATGTGGGGGGTGCTCACAGAACAGGGTGGCAGTCACACCGGTGGGACTTGTGCCTGAGGATGTCCCACTCAGTTTTGACCCAGGGCTCTGAGGCCTCCCACCCTGATGCCCTCTGTGACATCCACATTCTGTTTCCTGAGCTGACCATAGGGAAGCAGAACAGGCAGGCTTCAGGATACACCTCACCCCCGTGGATGCCAAGAGTACTTATTTATCTCTCCTAGAGCAATAGAATGGTCTTGTGACAAGGGTGCCATTATTGGGACCCTTTAAATCTGGCTGTGCCAAGCGACAGCCCCCCCCCCCTCCATCAGGGCGCTGTTGCTGCTGCCATTCTCCTCCTCCTTCTCCTCCTCCTCTGCTGGAGCTCTCCAAAGTGCCTCTCTGCCTTCATTCCCCATCTACGAGTTCATGCTCTGGTCCAGGGTGAGCCTGGCGTTGAAAGTTGGCTGACTCCACAGGTGAGGAAGCGAGGAGAGGGAGGAGGAGGGAGGGGATCCGGTGTCTGCTAAGGCGGGGAGTGGGGGGGGGGAAGCTTTGGTGCATCTTTTGGCGAAGGTTCTCCCCACCCTCCGCACTACTCCTGTTTGGGAAGTGAGGGTCGCCTTCCTTCCTCCCTCCCTCCTCGCCTCTTTCCTTCCCAAGGCCAGCGCTGCGCCTTCATCCCGCCACCGGCGCGGCGCTTCCCACCCACTGCCGGGGCTCCCGCGGGGTTCGGGGAGCCGATGCGGCGGTCGGAGGGAGGGAGGGAGGCTGCGGCTACTGCGGCGGCGGCTCTGCGGGGCGAGGAGCTTCACCTGCGGCTCTGCCTGGCGTAGCCTCTTCTCTCCATTCACGGCTGCTGTTGCTGCTGCTGGCGCTGTCCGCGGGCGGTGGTGCTGAAGTGCGGCGGCGGCAGCTTTGCAGGCGCTTCACCTGCGGCGGCGGTTGTGCCTGGCGGCGCCTCTGCTACTATTACTGCTGCTGCTCCGGGCGCTGTCCGAGGGCTGTGGTGCTGAAGTGCGGCGGCGGCAGTCGCCTCCAGCTCAGGAGCTTCCTCAGGCGTGGGGCGGTGGGGGGGGGGGAGAAGATATAAAGACGCGTCCCCCCCACCTCCTCCTCCTCTCTACCCCCTCCCTCCCGGCTTCCTCCTCCTCCTGGCGGCTTAAGAGATGCTGGTCCGCTGAGCGGCGGCGGCGCCGACCATGAGTTCCTCCTCGGTGCGCAAGAGCGAGTCCAAGACGTCCTTACTGCGGACGGGCGGCGGCGGGAGCGGCAGGCGGGCGCCCAGCGAACCGCAGCCGCGCAGCTCCGGGGGCCGCACGGAAGGCAGCCCCGAGCCCAGCGCCAGGAGGCCCCTGTGCCACCCAGGAGCCGGCGCCACAGTCTCCTCCAACGGCAGCTTGAGGAGGCACCACCAGCAGCAGAATCGCCTGGGGGAGCCCGACGAGGCGGAGGCGGCACCGCGGAGACGCGGGAGCGGCCGGGCGCGCGGCTCCTCTCGGAGTGCCAGCCAGGAGGCGGAGAGCGACGGGGTAGCGACGGCGGGTCGGGGGCAGGACTTGGGCGGCAAACGAGCCAGCCGAGAGTCCCTCCAGCTGCCCGACGGAGCGTCCCCCAAAGGCACCTCCGGTGGCAGCGGAGGCGGCGGCAGCAGCAAGAGCTCCGCCGCCTCCAAACCCGGCGCGGAAGTCGACCCACTCTTCCACCAGCTCCACCCCATCCTCAGCTCGGTCTTTGGCCAGGTAAGGGGCCCTTCGTCCCTCCTCTAACTCCGCTGCCCCCTGCTTGCCACTCCTCTCTTTCCTGCGCTTCCTTCTGGGACGGGATGCGGGGTTGGGGAGAGAGAGCTCGGAAACTTCTGGCTGGAAATGCGCTGCTTCGGGGCTGCCTGGCAGGAAACTCCAGCGGAGCTATGCTGGGAGGGAAGGAGGGGGCGAGAGGGGGCGAAAACAGACGTTGGTGCTGCTTCTCTTCCTCCTCCCTTCAAAGCCCCCACTCCAAAATCTCCTGGAGTCCTCCCTGTGCACCTTTCCCCAGGTTCTCAGGAGGAAGCAACCACCGGGTCAGAAGTGTGCGTGCGCGAGAGCACCGGTAAAGTGATGCAAGGCAACCGCCGGGTTAGAGGTTTGCGCGCGAGAGAGCACCGGTAAAGTGAGGCAGGGCTAAGCAGCTAGTCCTCAGGAGTCGCCAGGGAAAGGAAGTGAGTCGGGCAGACATTGGCAGGGACCAACAAGCCACCTAAAGCAATCCCCGTGGAAAAGAAGCTGGTGAAGAGCAAAAGAGAACGCAGCAAGCGGGAAGGGGTCGTGCTCAGCGGTTTGGTGTGTGTATGTGTGCGAATTGTGCCTGAGCGCACCCCCTGTGTGTTGGGTATCGGCCCCGAAGCTTTGGGGTCAAGTTAACCCGTCTTTCTGAGTGAGAGGAGAGACACCGCTTATGCTTCCGTCCTGTGTGTTGCTGGGGCGGGCTGAAGGTTGGAGAGACTGTAAGTGCAAAGATGGTGAATTAGTGAAACAGTTAAAAATAATACATTTTTTTAATAAAAAAAAACATGCAATAGACACTTTAAGCAAACCTAAGGATGAGTTGCTTATCCCTTTATTTGTCTTTTGAGCTCCTGTGGATGACCTTCGAATATTGGGTTTGATTTTAGCACTGCTCTGTTCACGTCCACTGGTGACCATTTTCACATAGATGCATTTTGAAGGTGAGAAAACCTCCCCTGCTTCTTTTTTCTGGGTGTGTCACTTGTGAAAACTGCCTCAGGACCAAGTCTGGGTTGGATGCCAGCGGCATAGGATAACACCTATGCATGACCACAAGCTATGCAAGGCTTTGCGAACCTGGTGCTCTTCAGATGTTTTGGATGACAACTCCCATTAGCCCCAGCCAGTATGGACATACTGATGGGAGTTGTAGTCCTAAACATCTGGAGGATGCCCCGTTGGCAAAGTAAGAGGAGGCCCAGTTCAACAGGAAGGTCTCCTGCACAAGTCCCATTGAAATGAACAGGGGATGCTTGTGCAAGAGAACCTCAGCAACTTTCATCTCTATCTCATTCTCTGCCACCTTTTAATAGTGCTGATAATCTTCTCCCTGCAGGTGGCCCCTGTATCTTTCCACCCAGAAAGGTTTGACATTTAAGTTTACAGGAGTGACAAATGCCAATTCCAGCCATTTAACTGACCCTTTTTAAAAATGCATTTTTATTTTGATGTGTCAGCCAAATAAAAGAGCACCAGAATTAGACATGGTGGAGAGAGCGGGACAGGGAGTGTTTGCTTCAGTTGCTAAGTTGTGCTCTGGGTCCACTGCCACTCGCAAAACATTTGGTTGATAACAGCTCTCTCTGCATGAGTATTTTTTAAAAAGTCCTTTTTATCCAGGTCTGAAATCTTCAGACAGTCAGGATTTTAAACTGAGCAGGATGTGTAGAATGGTTTGTTTGTTTGTTTGTTTGTTTGTTTGTTTATTGTTAGATTTATTTATTGTTAGATTTCTTTCAAGGAGGTCAGGGTGACATACACTGTTCTCCTCCTCTCCATTTTATCCTCCTAACAACCCTGTGAGGTAGGTTAGGCTGGCTCTTGATGTTGTTGTGTCAAGTTGATGGCGTCCAAGTGTTCTTGCTGGGAATGAATCCTTCCTATGTGATGGAGAGGCTAAAAAGAGAGGAATTGTCTCTAACCTGTCCCTTTCTGCAGCCTATCTGTAGGGATGGAGCAGGAAGGGGCAGAAAGACTGCTCCATAAGATGCTCCCTCCCAGAAGTAGTCTAGCAAGCTCTTCACCAACTGGCTGCTCTTCAGATGTTTTGGACTACAACCTCCATCAGCCCCAGTCAGCACAGCTGGGAGTTGTAGTCTGAAACATCTGGAGGTCCTTAGGATGGCAAAGGCAGGTCCAAATTAAATTCCTGAAAACTCTGAAAAAGAGGGAGGTGGAAGGAGGAATTAATTTCTTTCCTTCACAATAAGGAAGAAAATTTATTTTATGGTTTGTTTGTTTATCTATCACATTTTTATCCCACGTTTTCTCCAAGGAGCTCAAGGGTTCTCTTCCTCCCCAACGTATCCTCACAAGAACTCCATGAGTTAGGTTAGGCTGAGAGATGGTGAATGGCCCAAGGTCACCCTGGGAGTTTGCTGGCTGCGTGGGGATCTGAACCCTGGTCTTCCGGGTCCTAGTTTAACAATGTAACCAGTATGCCACCACCGGCTCCCCTCTGGGGAGAGAGAGAAGCATTAACACCCCCAACTGTTCTGCTCAGGCTTCATACAACCCCTGCCAACCTATTTCAATCTTGGTGGGGTTACAGCGTGTAACTTTTAACCAACCAGTCCTGACTCAGTGCTCTTCAGACATTTTGGACTACAGTTCCCATCAGCCCCAGACAACACACTGTCTTAGCACAAGTAGTCCATGAAACCAAAGTGAGGATCTTGCAAATGCAAGGAGAGAGGGATTTGACTCTCCAATGATGCATTGTATCACAAGCCCAACCTGTATTTCTCATGCAGCTGGGGACTGGGGAGAGGAGATGACAGACTAGGAGCTGGGGGTGTCTCCAGGGAGATGCAGAGTAAGTGCATCTAAAGCTCTGTGTGACACAGTTTGTCTTCTTTGGGGAAGCGCTTCATACATTAGATTGGCATGTGTGTGTGGTAATGTCTGCAGGAGCAGTTTTCCCAATCTATGTGCTCTCCTTGAAGTGTGCTCTTGGGAGTACCATTTGGTGGAAAGGCAGGACACCACTTTTTTCAGACAAACTAGGGGGACCTGTAGCTTGATGGTAGAGCATCTGCTGTGCATGCATAACATCCCAGGTTTAATCCCTGGCATATCTAGGTAGGGTTTTAGTGGCGAGATTCTGGAGGCAAGCAATTGGGGAGGCTGTTCAGACCTCCTACTTGTGGACTTCCCAAGAGCATAAGACCACCAGAAGAGTATGCTGGATCAGGCCAGTAGCCCATCTACTCAGTGCCGGATTTAGGGTTGTGTGAGCTGTTCCCCTGCACAGGGCACTGATCCAAAGAGATACAAAAATGAGAAGATCCATTTGGGGGCACCAAATGTTGGCCTCGCACAGGGCACCGTATTACGAAAGATTACCAAAGACTGCCCCTAATCTAGTCCAGCGTCCAGTTCTACCAGTGGCCAACCAGATGCCCCCAAAGGAAAGCCTAGGAGGGGAACCTGAGCACAACAGCCCTCTCCCCTTTCCCCTCTGTGGTTTTCAGCAACTGGTATTCAGAAGCATTACTGCCTCTGACAGTGAAGGCAGAACATAACCATCAAGGTTTATAGCCATTTGGAGCCTTATCCTCATGTTTATCACTAAGCAAAGTTAAAAAAAACAAAAAACAGAACTAAGTTTTTTAAAGCAGAGGGGAAGGAGATCAGGGGCCCAGGAGAAAACAGCCAGGGCTCAAGCCTTCTGGGCAACCCCCTAGCAACCCTAACACAGGAGGGACTAGCAGGTTCATGACGGCAGAACTGGAGCGAGTAGAGTGGTTAACTGTCCATCCGCATGCACTTCCCCCCTACACAGAGTTATGGAGATGTGAAATGGTTGCCTGGAGGAGTCTGTGGAGAGGAGTACTGAGCACCTCAGGGGGCGCCTTAATGATCAGGATTGCAGAGTGCCAGTCTCCTCTTATTACATGTGTTATGTCAAGGAGAGAAACCATACCAGCTGGCAAACTGGTCCCCCTCCCTGCGTCAGTCTTGTCGGAGGATAGGAAGCTGTCTTATATCAAGAACTGAAAACTGGTTCACTCAGCTCAGTAATGCCTTGTCTACATCAGAGGTGGGGAACCTGTGGCCCTCCAGGTATTGCTAGACTCCCATCAGTTCCAGTCAGCATAGCTTTTTTGTTTCGTTTCGCTGGATTGAAATACTGCTTGGTTGTAAAAAGTCCTCAAAGCAGTTTACAAAGAGAACAAAACAATAAAACTGTTAGTAAAAAAATATAATTCAAAACATTCAAAAATAGTTAAAATCAGTGATAAGCTAAAAATCAGGTTAAAGCACATGTCAACATTCTACATCTTTTGGCTAGGCTTTGACTAAACAAAAAATTGTCTAAGGAAAACGCTTTTAGCAGGCACAGAAAGAGTACAGTGAAGGCACCTGCCTGGTGTCAATAGGCAGGGAGTTCCAAAGGGTAAGCGCTGCCATATGAAATGATGGAGTTCTTATAAATGCAGAATGGGTATCATATGGCATCCATAGTAATGCCCGTTCTGCTGATTAAAGTGGATGAGAGGGCACATGTGGGGCAAGGTTATCTCATAGGTAAACTGGTCCCAAGTTGTTAAGTGTCTTGAACTTGGCCTGGTAGCAAATCAGCAACCAGTGCGGATCTCTGAGCACAGATGTTATATGTTGACAGGGTCTCACTCCTGACAGCAGTCATGCTGCAGCATTCTGCACCAACTGCAGCTTCCAGATCAAATGCAAAGGAAGCCCCACTTAGAGCACATTAAAGTACAGTAGAACCTCGGGTGGCGCTGTGGGTAAAAGCCTCAGCGCCTAGGGCTTGCCGATCGAAAGGTCGGCGGTTCGAATCCCCGCGGCGGGGTGTGCTCCCGTTGCTCGGTCCCAGCGCCTGCCAACCTAGCAGTTCGAAAGCACCTTCGGGTGCAAGTAGATAAATAGGGACCGCTTACTGGCGGGAAGGTAAACGGCATTTCCGTGTGCTGCGCTGGCTCGCCAGATGGAGCTTTGTAACGCTGGCCACGTGACCCGGAAGTGTCTCCGGACAGCGCTGGCCCCTGGCCTCTTAAGTGAGATGGGCGCACAACCCTAGAGTCTGTCAAGACTGGCCCGTACGGGCAGGGGTACCTTTACCTTTACCTAGAACCTCGGGTTATGTACTGTCCTCCTTACGAACGCTTCAGGTAATGAGCTCCGCTAACCCAAAAGTAGATGCTCCTGGTTGCGAACTTTGCCCCGGGATGCAAGCAGAAGTCGCGCACCGATGGTGCGGCGGCAGCAGGAGGCCCCATTAGCAAAAGCGCACTTCATGTTAAAAATGGTTTCGGGTTAAGAATGGACCTCTGGAATGAATTAAGTTCGTAACCAGAGGTACCACTGTAATCTAATCTTGAAGTAACCAGTACATGGACTACTGTGGCCAAGCCTTCCCAGTCCAGGAACGGCTGTAGCTGCCATACCAGTTGCAGCTGGTAAAAGGCACTTCTAGCCACTGAGGCTACCTCGGCCTTCAGTAACAAAGATCGGTCCAGAATCACCCCCAGACTCCGAACCTTCTCCTTCAGAGGTAGGCAATTGACCTATTTCTCAGGCACAGGAACCACACATCCACAGTGTCCCCATCTTGCCAAGATTCAAGCTCATCTTGTTTTTCCTCATCCATCTAATCACTGCATCCAGGCACTGGTCCAGAGGGCTGCACAGCCTCTCCCAGTTCAGATGTTATGGAGAAATAGAGCTGAGTGTCATCAGCATACTGATGGCACCTTGCCCCAACCCGCCTAATGACCACTCCCAGTGGCTTCATATAGATATTAAATAGCATTGGAGATAAGATAGTGCTCTGCGGCACCCCATTAATGTAACTACCCAGGGCTGAGAAGCACTCACCTAATGCTACTCTCTTGATTTGGTCCTGGAGTTAGGATTGGACCCACTGTAACTGATTCCCTCCACATGGATATTGAGGTCACTCGGGATGATCATTCTGAAATCCAACAATACCCCAGAGACTACCTTGGACAGCCCAATCAGGGATACTGCTGGGCAACAGGGCAATAAATAGACCAGGAGCATACCCAAGCGGTCTCTCTAAGACCCTCTAAGTCAGGCTTTCTCAACCTGTGGGTCCCCAGATGTTGTTGAACTACAACTCCCATCACCCCTAGCCAGCAAGGCCAGAGCTCAGGGATGATGGGAGTTGTAGTCCAACAACATCTGGGGACCCACAGGTTGAGAACCACTGCTCTAAGTCTTGATCTTAACTTCTTGATCTTGAAGAAGTTTTCTGGCAAAGGAGTTGGTGGTTATATGGACAATAGCAAGCCACACCCTCACCCTTGAACCCCTAGTCTAGACTGATGGATGAACATGGTCTTAATTATGGACCCATCCGTCAAGGATGGTCAGGGATGAGGGGATCTGTAGTCTAGCAATATCTGGATGGCTATAGGTTCCTAACATTTGGACTATTGTGACCAGCAGCCCTTCAGATAGGGCATCTCTCCTAGCCCTACATGAGGATTGAACCTGGGGGATCTTCTGTATGCAGAGCAGATGCTGTGCCCCTGATCATGCAGATGACTCTTAGTGAGCAAAATGGGCGGTTTCTTCCTTTCTCTAAAAGCTCTGCAGAAAAGAACTCCTTGAAGCACACATGTCCTGCTCCTCTCACCGTCAAAATACATCACAGCCCAATAGTGTACCTCTCCCCATCTGAGGAGAGGAGGGAGCCCAGCTCCTCCTGTTAGTTCTGCAACAGTATGTACAGCCATCGAGCGAAACGCCCCAAGCTGGAGGGGTGACTTCACACATAGCGTGCTGTTTGGAGCAGGGGGAAGTGTCCCTGAGCTGGAGAAGAGGGCGTCCCAAGGAGAAAAGAAGAGGCTCACAGTGCAGGCAACAGGAGACAGAGCGAGGCATCTCATCAATGCTGCAGTGGTTGTCTCAATAATGTGCTTTCTGAGACGCTTGGCCAAGCTGACAGTCCTGGCACAGCTCTCTCTCTCTCTCTTTGCAGCGGAGCAATACCAGGGGGGAGGTGTGGGGGGAAACAGATGCTCTGTCATTGTGCCTGAGCACCAGCCGCAGTGTCGCATTAGGCTAATGACAGGTTAGGATGTGGGTGTGGTGGAGCATAATTGCTTAATATTAGCAAAGGGCCTTGGTGGAGGTGGACTCAGATGCTGGCATTATGATATGTGAGACGTGCACAGCAAGCTGAAGTGGCCCTCACAGGAGCTAAAGTGAAGCTGCTGGTTCCCAGGTTTGGGGTGTATCAGGAGATGGGCCAATCTGACCGATGGGGTGCAATCCACTGGGAAATGTCTGTTACTGGCCTGCTTTGGAGGCCTAGGCAGCGATGTTCTGAATACCAGTTTGCTGGAATCCGCAGGAGGGGAGAATGCTCTTGTCCATGAGTCCTGCTAGGGGGCTTTTGAATGGGGCATCTGACTGGCCACCAAAAGAACAAGATTCTGGACTAGAGGAGCCATTTGCTTGATCCTAATTTGTACTTTCTGAAATAATACACAAATCGAAACACAGCCACCCTTCACTTCTCCACATTTCACAGTGCAGTTCTCCAGCCAAGTGATGTGCACAAAAATGCATATACTGGAATAAAGTATGCATATAATTGCATATATTAGGGGAAATCACATTTAAAAATGCATTATATCCTGGGAAGCTACTTTGAAAATGTGTATATTAGGAGAAATTGAAACTAAAATGCTGGTGAATTTTCATGAGCAACTTAAAAAAGAAATAAATCTCAAGCTGATGTGGATATGTGGAGAAATGAATCTAAGATTTAAAAGTGAGCACATCAGAGAGACAAAAATCGACAAATTTGTTGATTCCCCGCACCAAGGTCCAAAGGGGCCACTTCCTGTGGACAGCTGAATTGCCAGCTATTGTGGTGATTTTGTTTTATAGAAATTTGTTTGCTTCTTTATAAAATATATTTGTATATGATAAGATAGTATATGAAATCTGTTTACAGCACTAAAAACATAAAACCATAAAGCTAAAAACATACACCAATTAATTATTATGGAAGGCTATATTATTAATCGTAATTTAAAAAGGGCCAAGGAAGTGGGGGCCTGACTACTTTTTATCACTTGATTTAGGAGGGGAAGTTTTGATAGCAGATTTTCGAATTCAAAATAACTATCTTATGTCAGTAGAAATCAAAATTGAATTAGGAGCATTTCTTTTCTGTATAAATAAATATCTACCTCCCTCCTACTAATAGTATGTCACCGACCACCAACGTTTAGTCAGGTTGAACATCCCTACTAGAGCAGATCAGCCATAAATTCCTCACAGCATTTGTACTTTTTAGTGGAGATTTTAATGCCTCAGTTGTAGCAACTGCAGAGGGTCTCTTGGTACTTTTACTCAGAAGATATTTTCCTAACCTCACATTGTTCTTTGGACAAGATGATGCACGCACAGAGCCTGAAACTGTTGCAATTTGTATTCCAACATAATTTATATGTTCTTCGCAAGAGTCCTCTAGACATATCTAAGGGTCAATATACTTATTTGAACAAGCATGCTGGAAGTGCTTTCAATTACATTATAGTCTCTCCTTCATTATTCACTTTTGTAGGGGACAGGGGTGGTGCTGTGGTCTAAACCACTGAGCCTCTTGGGCTTGCCGATCAGAAGGTCGGCGGTTCAAATCCCCACTATGGAGTGAGCTCCCGTTGCTCTGTCCCAGCTCCTGTCAACCTAGCAGTTCGAAAGCATGCCAATGCAAGTAGATAAATAGGTACCGCTGCAGTGGGAAGGTAAATGGCATTTCCGTGCGCTCTGGCACTTGTCATGGTCCTCCATGCACCAGAAGCAGTGTAGTCATGCTGGCCACATGATCCAGAAATCTGTCTGTGGACAAACGCTGGCTCCCTTGGCCTGAAAGCGAGATGAGTGCCGCAACTCCATAGTTGCCTTTGACTGCACTTAACCCTCCAGGGGTCTTTTACCTTTACCTTTACATTTTTATTCACTTTTGTGAACACTTTTGAAGTGCTAGAACAAACAGAAAGCAACTGCTTTCCAATATCAGTGATCCCATGTCCTTTAACAGAAAACATACTAGCTACCAGGGCATGACAAACTTGAGTCAACTTTTTGTGAGCAAATCTCCAAATCTTGTTGATGTCTTCCAGCAAATTGTCACAGAACCCAGGCCCTATTTGATAGCTTATACAATTAATAACAACGCAGAGACAACACGCCTTGACTGGTTTGATGGTCAGTGCAAAGTAGCTAAGAAAGTTCTGGTTAATGTGATCAAACGTAGATTGGAATACAAGACTCTGCTCAAAAGCAAGAAAGCTGAATATACGAAAACCCAGTGGCAGGAACTGGGACTAGCAGTAATGGAAAATAAGGAAGACAGATTCTGGGAACTGGTGGCCCAGAGTTTAAATGAAGTGAGATCATTACAAGAAGCCTCAATTCCTCCCTTTAATTGTGTTAAATGTTTCTCCAACATATTTGGTGGCCAATATTTGGCCACCTCATGAGAAGAGAAGACTCCCTGGAAAAGACACTGATGTTGGGAAAGATTGAGGGCACAAGGAGAAGGAGATGACAGAGGACGAGATGGTTGGACAGTGTTCTCGAAGCTACAAACATGAGTTTGACCAAGCTGGAAGACAGAAGTGCCTGGCATGCTCTGGTCCATGGGGCCACGAAGACTAAATGACTAAACAACAACAACAACAACAACAAAATCTGGGCAAACTTATGTGCCAGCAGTGTTTAAGGATTTCTCAAACCTACCTGATTGGCAACCTGGAGAAGATATTCTTCCACCTGAGCTCTATAAAGAATACATGGAATCATGGAAGTCTAACCTGGCTGGCTTATTTACCACCATAAACAACACAAGCCAAATGTCCTCTGGGTGAAAATTGAGTATTATTTTCCTGATTTATAAGAAAGGAGATAGGAAGAATCCAGAAAACTATCAGCCAATTAGCTGGTTAGACACTTCCTCAAAGCTATAGGCATGATATCTCCTTCAAAATTATCAGACTAGTTGCAAAATAGCAACATTATTCGTGAAGAACAAGTGGGATTCAGAGGAGGGCACAGCATCAATGATCGATGTTTTACTCTTAACCATAAGGAAATATACTAAGAACATTAAGAATTATCCTTATGTAGCCTTTATTGAGTTTTCTGCAGCATTCAACTACTAATTGAAACAGACAGGGAGAAATTTCGAATTGCTAACATTGACTACAGAATTCTGCTATTCATCCACAAACTATACAGCAATACAAAAAAGAGGTTTAAATGATGGCATGACTGATGCTTTAAAAATGTCATAAGGAGTGAAGCAAGGTTGCATTCTGGCTCCCACTCTTTTTAACTTTTATAGCAATGATTTGGGGAAATATTTAGCCAATGCAAGCTCCACCTCTCCAGTAATTAGGAACCGAAAGATCTCCTTATTGATGTATGCAGATGAATTACTGCTCCTCTCTCTTTCTTGATTGGACCTCAAAAATCTCTTGAGGGGTGTTTAGCACATGCTGTAAACAGGAAAGCCTATCTATAAATTACTCTTAAGACCAAGATTATGATTTTTGGCAAAGACAGTCCTAGGTATAAATGATGTTTTAGATCAGCGAGCTATTGAACAAACTTACTCATTTAGATACCTGGGTGTACACTTTAGTGAAAGCCTTTCTTGGAAGTGTCATATGGAAGCAGTGAAAGTTAAAGCACAGAAAACCATGGGGCATTGATGAAGTTCTTTTACAATAAAGGAGGGCAGCTGATTGAACCTGCCCTAAAGATATTTGGTAGGATAGTGCTTATTCAAATGCTCTAAGGTTTTGCAGTCTGGGTTTTGGAAACTGTGCAGAATATATTATATCTAACTAACTAAATAAATAACTAACTAAATAACTAAATAACTATACTCTACCATCAGGAATATCAGAAGCTCTTCTTCATACATAATCCTCATGGTCAACAATTAAGGCAAGAGCGGACAGTGCTCCTTTAATATTTTAAAAATTGCTACTATGCCTATTGAGAGTTTTCCTGTGCTGTATGGACTTGGGTGATAACCAGCTCTGGAAAGCAGCTTGTCAAGGTGTTTTAGAAATGAACTCTGCTTTGACATTAAATAAGTGTCAATTAAGGAATTGGCTTTTCTGGACAGAATCCAGGAGGGACCTACAACTAAACTGGAAACACCAGATTTCCCCTTTGGTATCCACTTTTGAGAAGAGAGCATTTTAAAGCTTGTTATATGACCAAATTCTGACCAGTTTCCTTAAGAACTGCATTTATTGCACTGTGTTTCCAAGTGATGACCACTGCATTCTTGGAAGGCTGCTACAGCAAGGTCCCATAAGCAGACAGCCTTTGTATCTGTGGTCAACCGCAGGTGGAAGACTTCACTCACTATCTGTTAGCCTTAAATAGAGACCCCAGAGATTGCTTTCTGAAACCTTTGCTCACACAAGCAAGCAGGCACCGCCCGGCAGAAATGGTTCAATTTCTTTTGAGTGGCAATAATAGCTTTGTAACACACAAGAGTGGCCCTCTATGCATTGGCTGCAAAAAAAAAAAAAAAATGCAGGCAAAACAAAACAACCATGGCAAAAGGAGTTAGATAAAAAATATATACGTTGATGTGGTGATTCAGAGATTTAATTTGACATCAAGCTGGATTTGAGTTTGTTGGTGTCTCTGGTAACTTCTCTCTCTTACACCATGGATGTTGGCAAATTGCATTTTAAAAAGGCAAAATAGTATTAGAATTGGAGCTGTCAGAGATGCACAAGGGAAGCTGTGTTTTAATGCTCAGAATCTTACCATTTTTTTTTTAATGTTTTGCCTGTATGTTCTGAATTATTTTATTAATACTATTGCTTAATACAAGTTTGTCATGGCCTTTGTCTCTAGAACAATAAACTTATGAACTGAACTTTGTACTCAGAATAGAAAGGTTTTAATTGCTATCTAAACAAGGATGTGGCCTCAATAATTGGCAAAGATGGTTAAATGGTAAAAGCCATGCCTATGAAGATGACTTTGCTCACGACATTTCCAACATCAGGCTCACAGAACTTCATAAAAATGCCAGATGCAGAGAGCGCTTGACGTCTCTGGAAAAAGGGGATGTGTGTGTGTGTGTGTTCGTGTGTGTGTAAATAATTAATTCCTTTGCAAATGAGGAATTCCAGTGTGGTTTGAGCAGACTGCTTTATGTCCCCCCCAAATCTCTTTGAAGCCAGGGACCTTTTAAAAAAACACACACACAACGCACAGCATGATGTGAAGCCAGCCTGTTGGTCATAACATCAACAGCTGCTCCAGATGGACCGGAAGTGCTATTGGCTGCTGACGCCAGACCCTTGCAGAAAGTGCTCCAGTGTTCTGCAAAGAATAAAATGTGCTTCAATCTGCCTTTGGGGTCAGATTGCACTTCCCAGCAGCAGCAGTGGGGGGGGGGGGATCTTTGCTATGCCATTGCCGTAACATTGAGAAGAAGAAAAACTCTGTCCTCAGTCATGATTCTCAGATTTGGCCCCTTTGGGGACGATTCAGGTGGCAATGAAACAAGGCTGCTGCATTCAGAGGATGATCCTCAGTGCTTCCCCCTTGGTCCCCCTGACCTGAGGAGGGAGCTATTCTGCCTTTCTCGGAGATATTTCCACACCCGCTATGGTGCAGAGGTCAGCCCACAGTTGAACTATGGAACTCACTCACACAGGAGGTAGTGATGGCCACCAACTTAGGTGGCCTTAAAAGAGGGTTAGACAAATTCATGGTGGACAAGGCTATCAGTGGCTACTAGCCACAATGGCTATGCTCTGCCTCCACAGTTGGAGGCAGTAATGTTTCTGAATATCAGTCGCTGGAAACCACAGGAGAGGAGGGGGCTCTTGTGTCCAGGTCCTGCTTGCAGAGAGTTCCCTTTGGCTTATCTGCTTGGCCAGTGAGAGAACAGGATACCTGAACTAGATGGATCATTGGCTGGATCCAGAAGGCTCTTCTTATGTCTGCAGAAACAGATAAGGTCTCCTACACATGGCACAAACAGCTCCCCAAGGAAGTGGGTCATAGGAATGTAAACCTTACACAATGTCAAAAGCTTACTCCATCCAGTTCAAATTGCCTACGACTAGCAGCAGTGATCAAGGATTTCAGGTTGGGTGTCTCCTAGCCCGACGGGCACTGAACCTGAGGCCTTCATGTAAAACAGGTGCTGTGCTATAGGAATCTGCCTTCTACTGAGTTGGACCTTTCGTCCATCTAGCTCAGGATTGTCTACAGTGATTGGCAGGGGACATTCTCAGCCCTACCTGGGAATTGAACCTGGGACCTTCTGCATCCAAAGCAGATGCCGTACCACTGATCAATGAGCCTTCTTCTTGAGGTCAGCTGCGGCACAGGGCTTGCTAGCCTACTAAGTCCTCTGATGGAATGTTTCCTTGAATTCTATCTATCATCTATCTATCTATCTATCTATCTATCTATCTATCTATTTATATCTATCTATATCTATCTATCTATCTATCTATCTATCTATCTATCTATCTATCTATTTAAAAACATTTACAAACCACTTAATATTTAAAAAGCACAACACAAAAAGTATAAACATAGAATAAAAATACAGTATAAAAGCATATAAATGGGGTTTTTTTGTCTGCCTGGATGGAGGAAAGGGAGGTGCTATGTGTGTGTGTGTGTGTGTGTGTGTGAGAGAGAGAGAGAGAGAGAGAGAGAGAGAGAGAGAGAGAGAGAACTAGCTTATTGTACAAAGGTAAAATTTGCATCAGTTGCTCCACCCACTTTTGCCTCTGACTCCACCCACCACTGGCATGTGGCCAGGGACGCGGACTTATAAAAAATATTGGGGGGGCCCGGGAAAGCTCATGAATAATAAATAAGCTCATGAATATGCAAATAAAGTGGCGCCGCCTCCTCGTGAGCGAATAGGGGAGAGCGTGCTGCGCCTATTAATCAGCTCCAAAGGAAATTGGGTGGAGCTTTTGCTCGGGAGGGAGGGCAGGAGGCATGCAGCCCGCCCCTCCCTGTGCATTTTGGGCTGGGGGAGGGGCGGCGATGGCGCTCTGCTGGAGGGGCGCCGGAGATTATTGGGGGGGCGGAGCCCCCCCAAACGAATTTTTGAGGGGGCTCGGGCCCCCTCAAGCCCCATGGAGTCGGTGCCTATGCATGTGGCCCCCTGGGAGGTTGCCTAGGAGTGAATGTGGTCCTTGGGCTGAAAAAGGTTCCTCAGCCCTGTTCTACACTGACTGGCATCAGCTTTCCAGAGTTTCAAGCAAACACCCTTTCACAACCCTACTTGGAGATGCAGAGGACAGAGGGATGGAGCCTGAGACCTTCTGCATGCAAAGAAGATGCTCTTCTACTGAGCTGGGACCCTTCCCCAAAAGGCTTGTTTTAAAGACGAGTAAGTTTATTACGGCATCAGCTTTTTGTGGACCAGAGCCCACTTTGTCAGAGGCATGACGTAGGGAGTGCAGATGTTCAGATTCTTTGATAAGGGGGGGTGGACCGATCAGACAGCCTCGGAAGGCAAGGAATGGTGGCCAATGAGTCACATTCTCCAGGCAGAGCTCAGGCAAGATTGGAAAGAACGGAGTGACCCAGCCCAAGTAGCAGCCGCTGGGTCGCAATAAATCAGCAGAGCGAGGAAACACAAAACAACAGGAGCATTAAAACCCGAAGGAGGACAGCAATTTCCTCTAGTGAGCCATGGAATATGGATTCCATAGTAGCAAATGTGCTCATACGATACGATAATATTTATTGTCATTGTTTCCATAGAACCCTGATCACCCTGAATTACAGCTCCCATAATTATTTGGGGGAAGCCATGTCTGTCTAAAGTGGTATCATAGTGCTTTAAATATATGGTGTGAATGTGGCTTTAGCTGGTTCCACCAGTCATTGACTCTGCCTCTGTCTGCCATTGGCTCTGGCTCCATCTACTGTTGGACTCCATGCCTTCTGCTCTACCAGGACACTGGCCGCCACAGGCTGATGCACTGAAGTCCCAGAATAAATCAGCAGAGAGTCATCAGTTGCCCCTTTTGGCATCCTCAGAGGCACTGGTCCTTAATAGATCTCCCAAGCCTTCTTGTCCTCCTGGACTGCACTGCTTCCCTCTCTGATTGCTTATTCACAACCTTACCAAGATGCACTGAATCTACCAGAAATCACTGGTAGCTGTGTGGCTCATTGGCAGAGCACATGTTATGTGTGCAGAAGGTCCCAGGTTTTATTCCCCATTTCTCCAGTTAGCAGGGCTGGGAAATCCCTGCCTGCATGAACTCCGGGAAGCCAGTCAGATCAGACAGTCCTGAGGTAGACTGACAATGATTTGGTGGAAGGCAGTTTCCTATGTTTACGGGTGACTCGGGAAGCTGAACAGTGTCTGCCGGCCACTACAGGTGCAACTGGCTTCATGTCTTTGCCACCTGCTCGGTAGGGGCTTGGAAATTTGATTTTACCACTCTAGTTCTACATAATTTGCACTAGCTGTCTGGGCTCAACTTAAGGTGTTGGTCTTAATCTTGAAAGTGCAGAAGGCTAGAGATCTGGGTACCTTGGGAGCTGCCTTTTCCTTGCACCCTCTGATTGACATCTGAGGCCCGGCTCCAAATCCCTCAGCAGCCAAGGGTGGTGTCAGCTATGGGCAGAGCTTTTTCTGCTGCAGCTCCTACCCTATGGAATGCTTTCCCAGGTAAGGTCTGTCAGGCCCCATTGCCATTGAGAAATTTTCAGTTAATTGTGTCATTTTTTTCTGGTTCAGTTCAATGTTCAGTTCAATGTTATTTTCGTGCCGCTGCAATTTGTTAAACAGGTTGGATAATGTTAAATAGGAGCCTTGGAGCTGCAATGTGTTGACATCTCAGTGTATATCTTGTCCTCATATTTTCTCTCTCTTTTTTTGGCAGAGAAATGAAAAGGAAGCAATTGCTTTCTTCTGTAAAGCTTCTGATTTCTGTAAATAAATTAAAAGGGAGCAATTGCTATCTTCTGTAAAGCTTCTGATTTTGCTTTAAAACATCTATGTTTTTATTATGTATAATATTATGAATGAAATAAAAAAATAAAATTAAAGCCTAGGTGGAGCTTAAAAACATTTTTAAGGGGTTATGTTTGTTTTGCTTGGTTTATTATTACGAGTGTCTCTTAGCTGCCATGAGTCTCTTTGGGAAAATAGGGTAGAAAAACTGAAATAAAATAACCAAAGGCACACTGTTACAGAAGAGAGTGTGTGGTGGCGGTGGTGGCAGCTGAATTTGGCTTCTGCAAGCCTGTTACAAGATACACACAGAGATTTCTTCTGCTACATGATCTCCAGACCTGAGAAGGTAGCCAAACTGAGACCCGGAGCAAACCCCTTTGTAATTAGTTCAGATTCTCAGCTACTGCTTAAAATGACTCATACGGCTAGAGGCCTTGCTGCTGCTCCTCATGTTCTGTGCACACATTTCTACAAGTCTGGATCTGCTTCCGTCAGCCACCATCCATTTCTCTCATCCTTATGGGCACCGGTTCAGAGGAAGCACTCGCGCCAGCAATGCAATGGTGGCACCGACCATTCCAGATGGGGTCAGGGACTCATGTGCCCCGAGGTCTGAGGGTCTGCTATCTCTCCCTCTTTCTCTTTTGCCCTTCTCTCTTCTCCCAGGCCCATTTTCTCATCAGTGCTGTGATAAGATAGGAAACCACTTACGTGAAGTAGAAAAGGAAACGCCATCTCAGGCCGGCAAATGCTGTGGGTGGATGTGGCTCCGTCGTAGAGCACGTGGGCTGCAGCTCCAGTTACAAATGTTGGGAGATGTAGGAGAGGCAAGAGGAAGGACTTCTTGACACGGTGCATAGTTCAGTTGTGGAATTTGCTTAAAGAGGAGGCAGTGATGGCCACAAACCTGAATGGCTTTAAAAGAGGGTTAGACAAATTCATCTTGATGGCTACTAGCCATGGAGGCTATTGTTCTACCTCTACTGTGAGAGCCACTAAATGCCTCCGAATGCTGGTTGCTGGAAGCCACAGGAGGGGAGAGTGCTGGGGAGCTCAGGCCCTGCTTATAGGCAGGACCCCATTGAGGGGTCTAGTTTGCCACTGTGAGAAAAGGATGCTGGATTAGATGGGCCACTAGCCTGATCTGGCAGGCTCTTCTCGTGTTCTTATACAAGGTTCTCAGGCTCTAGGAACTTGGACTCAAACTTTTTTTGGCAGCCCCATATATAAATACTTCAGCCACTTAGTTCTGGCTTCATGGTGTATGCAAGGCTTTGGGTTCCAGGGTCAATTACAGATGGCTCTCAATTTCAAGTATAGAGCTGGGAGAAAACAAGGGGAAGGGCCATAACTCAGTGGCAGAGCATCTGTTCTGTGTGCAGAAGGTCCTTGGTTCAGCCCCTGGTGTCTCCAGATAGGACTGGGAAAGACACCTGTCTGAAACCCTGGATAGCTGCTGCCAGTCAGTGTAGAGAAAATGGACCCCAGTGTTCTTACTTGGTATAAGGCAGCTTTGTAGGTTTCTGTGATACAGAAAGAATCCCCAAAGATAGAAAGTCTAATTTTGTTGCGTAATCCTCTGCTTTTCAGCAGATTCATGAACTGATTAAATTCACATCAATTTGCACATTTAAACACCCATATAGGCTCTGTTTTCAACTATTAGAGGATTTGTGAGATAAATGATGATGTTGTATAAGCAAAAGCTGCCGTGTATTACTAGAGGGGAAGGGCATCCTTCATACTGGCATATTCTATTCCCTTTCACCAAAACCCAAAGAGCCCCCAAGTGCAAACCCTTAGCTTACGTCACCCTCAGCCACTACCAATTAATCAACAAAAAAATTAAGTTGATTAACCTGCGGGTGAAACTGTTCAAAGCCTAGTGTAAAATATTGGTTTTGTCCGTCCCCTTACAGTGTGTGTGTGTGTGTGTGTGTGTGTGTGAGAGAGAGAGAGAGAGAGAGAGAGAGAGAGGGGGGGGGGAGGGGAATGAATCCCCCAAATGTTGGAGGGGTAGGGTCATTCCACACCTGTCCGTATCTGTGTGATGCAGGCCCTGCTCAAGGAGAGAGTTTTGCCAAACCTCTCAAGAAGCCCTGCACTGGTGGTGGATGTGTTCTGTTCATCTGTTTTCTTGCACTCAATTTGCTCAGGCCCTTCTTAGCGCCTCTAAGTGGATTGTGCTCCTCCCAGCTGTCTTCTCTGGGCATCGAAATGCTCAGTGTTTGAGGGGATAGAACTGAGCACTGTGGCAGTCTCTTGAGCACTGAGGGCAAAGGTAGAAACTGACTTCTTGTGGGGGCTTCTTTGCTCTTCATCCTCCCTCCAATGAGTCAAACCAGATTCCTCCTCCTCCTCCTCCTCCTCCTCCTCCTCCTCCTATCCTGAGTGGTGGGAGGGATCAGAACTTTAATCTGATGTAGATTATATCCATCCACCCCCTCCCTCCTTCTCTTCCTATTTCTTTCCGTTTCTCCCTCCTTCCCTCTCTGCTGCTGCTCCCCTCCTTTCCTTTCCCCTCCCTTCCTGCTTCATCTCTTCAAAGAAGTGAGCATAAAGTTAACAAGCAGAAAGAAAGAGAGGGAGGGAAGGAAGGAAGGAGATGAATGAGTGAAGGAAGGGAAGAAGAGAGCTCTCAGAAGAGAGGCGCCCTGCCACTTGTGCCCAGTGGAGCTCTAGATTTGACTGCTGCCGCCTCTCTCCCTTTGCTCCTAAGGACTGCCTTTCATGGAACCAATTGCCCGCTTCCCTTTCTAAGCCTGTCTCCCGGAGGGGCAGCTTCAGCATATTATGGGCAACTGTGTGAAGTCTCCACTGAGAAACCTCTCAAAAAAGGTACGTTTCCCCCCCACTGCTTAGATGTGCGCTGCTTGGGTCGCCATCCCAGCATCTCTGGGACAGGGTGACCACTTGGTGTCGCTTAAACAGGTAGGGAGGGCTGGTGGGAAGCAAGTGGAGATGTGTCTCCCAAACTCCCCACCTAAAGTTGGTCATCGGTCGGGCAGCGCAGGGGCTGAGAACAGTCACTTGTGGGTGTTTGTGTGCATGAAAGCATGATCCCGTCCATGTGCAGTTGTGTGTCGACACAGAGGTATGTGCAGTTGTGGGCACCTGTTTGCAAAACATGAGACATGAGGCACTAGGAAGCACTCCAGCACAAGCTGCATATAAATGATCAGGAGATGCTCCTCTTGGTATAGGTGCCATTAATTGCCTTGAGAATTGTGCAGGAGATCCTTTCGGGATTGTTGTGCCCAGTGCCTTTTTTCTGGGGGGACGCATACCCCTAAATGTTTTGTGAAGTTTGGCCTCATTGAGGGACAGTATTTCAATACTAGTAGGAAAATGAGAGTATCCCTAAACATTTTTTAAAGAAAAAAGCACTGGTTGTGCACCTTGTTGGTTGATTACAAGTGTGTTCACGTTTCTGTACCTAAACATACTAGCATAACACATGTTTTGTACAAAGCTACCAACTGAAGCATCTTTCTATGGGTGTAGGTGCACTTGTGGCTTGGTGCATAGATGTGCAGAGTGCAAATCCATTAGTGCATATTCTTCCTTAGGGACACAACTAAAGGGTGTCGAGTTTGCGGTGCATTTTGTTTGAGCCACAAGCACATATTCTGGCTAGGTTGTCCCCCGTGCTTCCATGAAGGTCTGTGATCTGCCATCCCTGTTGAAACAAAGATTTTAGGGTATTGCTAGCAGCTACTGCACTCTGGGACAGGGGAAGATGTGACTTCCTTCCCAAATCCCCCTCTGCCCTTCCCCATTTTTCTGTTGGGAGGTGGGTCCAGCCGCTGTTTCTTCAGCCCCACCTTCTGCATTAATGTAGGTCAGCCCTTCCGGCAGTTATGTGCCAGTCCTCATTTACCCTGGAAGAATCACTTCCATGGTAAACAACAATGACCTTTAAAGCATGAAATGGACTGGATTTTGCATCGTTTAGGGTGCACATTTTCCTATGTGCTGCTTCACACCCCCTTTTCTCTGAGGCCTTGTCCTGTCTCCCCCACCCATGAGGGTAAGTTGCTGGGCCTTTTCTGGGATAGTTTGTACCCTTTGGAATTATTTGTTAGGGGAAAACCATAATGTTAATTTCAGCACACTGTCGATGCTTTTTTTTAAAACGCGTTTTTGAGTAGTTAATCATAACTGGCTGTTGATGCTGCTGTTAAGTTCTGTGTTTATAACTCGGCTGAGGGTTTCAGTGGGTGTTTTCGTCTATAGCGAAGTGTTTGGATTTTAGCTGCGTGATCAGTTTTGCTCAAGGTTCTTCTCTCCCCCCCCCCCCCATACATTCTTATTGAATCTTCCTGTGATTTTCTGCTGTAATCACTTCAAGTAACTTTTGGCAGAGAATGCAACAGATAGGCTTTATAAATAAAGCCAGCAATACAGCAGAGCACCCACATAGCATTTACTGATTCCCCGCTTCCCCTTCCATTTCTATGCTCCGGCAAAAAGGTATATTCGTGGAAATAAGTAACACACACACCCTGCGACTGAACTGTGAATGGAGTTCAACCTGGAAGGTGGGCACACATTTGCCCAATAACACAACCAGGCACTTCCAACTTGTTGTGGCATCAGTGGCAGTGCGTGAACAGTAGCCATCTGTTAGTAATTGGATGGTGCTGGTGATACAGGGAAGGGCCATAGCTCTATGGCAGAGCACCCACTTTGCATGCAGAAAGTCCCAGGTTCAATTCCTGGCAGCATCTCTAGGTAGGGCCAGGAAAGGTTCCCTGCCTAAAAACCCTAGAGAGCCATTGCTGCCACCCAGTGAGGACAGTACTGATCTCTGTATAAAGCAGCTTCCTGTGTTCTTAACGACAAGTGGAGCAAGGGATTATTGAAACAGAAGGAATAAGTGAAGTGAGCCCACCCTGTAAGCAGATGCAGATATTTGCGCAGGTTCAAAAGGGTGTGAGTTTGTGGGATTGTGCAGATGGTGCTTGGGATGAACGTCTGTGCTCCTCTGCATGTATCTGTGCGCACATTGATCCAGTTATGCACAGTGACGTAGCCACACATATGGACAGATGCTCACATCTATGCCCCACACCTATCTCTGTGGGGTAGCCTTCTCCTCTATGAACACATGTCTGTCCCGGCATGTGTTTAAGCTTCCCCCACATATGTGCTCCTGGTATGTAAATGTCTGTGTTTCAGATCCCTCCCTCTCCCAGGTGGTTTGTGTGAGTGTTGGCATTCAGCCAGTGGACTGCTTTACGTTGAAGTGCTCAGAATAGTTTGTGGACTCAGCAGCAGCAGCAGCAGTAGCAGTGTAGCGGTAACATGGGTGGCTGTTGAGCTGGCAATGGAGCTGATTCCCCACCGTTGCAAACTTCAGAATAAACTTCTGGGCAAAATGCTTCCTAAATTTGCTTGCTGAGAGCCTGTTTTGGGTTTCACCAGAGACAACATAGAAACACACACACACACACCTGTCTGTTCGGCATGGAGCACGATGCCATCCATGCTTCCGTCTCTGGAAAACTTTGTTCTCTGTCCCATGTAGCAAACAGAGGGACATCCCTTCTGCTGTGTGGTCACGAGGACACTTCTGTTCCGAGCCGTGTACTTTGCTTTCTGTTACATATGTGTTGTTGTGGATTCTGGCCTCGATGCTATTCTTGCGCCGTGATGCCAATAGCATCATACCTTGGCAGATTGACTCAGGGCTGTGTGTTTTTGTTAAAAAAAAGAAAAATGCCAGCTCCCATCAAGCTGGATATGTGTGTCGTGCAACAAACACACGTGGCCTCTAAACACAGCCGTGCATGCAAATCTGTGAGCATCTGTGTCCGTGTTCTCAGCCCTGCCAAAAGGAGGGTGCAATGCTTTGCAGCACTGCCTTTTTTAATTTTGGGAAGGAGATTGCCCAAAGCTGCCAGCAGCACCATGAAGAAACAAGCTCCCTTTCCCTGTCCCCCATGAAAACAACGATGGGGTTGTTAATGTTTACTGCGTACGATCCAAAGGTCCCTGTGAAGGGAAGACGGCTAGCTTTTTATAGCTGCATGAGAATGTCAGGATGAAACGTTTCTGCCAGAGCCCAGGCCGATGCATTGCTATATAAGGCAGCCGTTGCTTCTCCAGTGGGGCCAGGAACTCTCAAGACCAGATTCCACTCCGGGGTCCCAGAATGCTGCTGGGAGGTGCCTCTTGTGAAAACCAAACAAGACAGCACCCCACGTAATGTGGAACAGAAGAGGGTGGTGGAGGCTGAGTGGGATTTCTGATGGTGAGGGAGCCGAACAGGCCTGCATTAGGTTTGACTGAATGACCAAAGGCCCACTGTGCCCTTTGCCACTGATTCTGTAATACTTGATATTTTGCTAAAAAGAAATACGCTCGGCATTGAAGCCCTGCTCTTTGAACTCCTGATCATATAAATGCACAGACAGTCACTTCTGGAATTTCAACAGGCACTGCCCTTCTGCTATCTTTCTTTACATCTATCTATCTATTTATTTATTTATTTATTTATTTATTTATTTATTTATTTATTTATTTATTTATTTCACTATTTTCAAAAACGAAACCCAAAGCATCTTTTTAAAAAATGAACATTAAAAACCAAGGATAGAACAACCTGAAATGCACAAATAACATGTAGGTAACTTTAAGGACTAGAAACTTACTTTTTAAAAAAACCTGAGTCGCAGGACACTTACCTCTGTGGCCATTGCCCATTTTGTTCCTGTTCCCATATGGCCAGACCTAACTCCTGATCAAATGACCAAATAGTGTATATTGAATGCATGGAGATAAAGGTGGGATTATGGCCCCACTAGAACACCAGTTTATTCATTGGCTCTTCTGAACAGACCACTTAAGCCTGTCCTTACGTCTCCTGCATACAGACAGCTGTTGAAATGGAGTAGGGAAACCCAGCTGCGATGCTGGTGTTCCACACAATATCTTTTCCTAGGTGTCACCGAGAGTAGACACAGATTGGAGAGACGCAGGTGGGTGGCACCTGCCCCTCCAATGCCCAATTTGGGCCTGAGGCCTCTCCAGCACCCTGCTCTTTCTCAGGCTTCATAGAGACTAGCAACTTTGGAAATCCTTCCCTTTTAAAAAAATGCCCACCGATGTTCTCAGGGAACTTAGTTCCGTATGCAGTTCCGACATTCCAGCGGCGTCACCTTGGGAATACCAGGCTGCCCTGTGTATTGTAAGCAAACTTATATCGGTACACATGGGAAGCGCTGTGGTTACTAATATGCAGCTGCTCCAAGTGTCTTGCCAGGATGTACGGGCCGCCCAATTCATGTTCAGCAGGAGCCCCAAGAGACGCTTCTCTCATCAGCCTTCTCTTGAACTCACAAAGAGCTACGCCTGTGCCTTGCAGGCTAGGCATGATTTCACCTCCAATTGTTTTGGTCCAGGCAGCAGACGAGATCAGAGAAACCCTTTCTTCTTCTCTGCCCTCTTTCTAGTCTGTTGCTGGAAGGATGTCTGCAGTGCACAGAGGGCTTTTGATGTCATTTCCAAAGTGGGGAGGGGGGACGACGACCTTTGTTGGCCGCTGGAAGTGAATTCTAGTCCCTGGCTGCTCAGAGCTGTAACAAACAGAAGGGGTGTGTATGTGTGAAGTGGTATGTATTGAAAGATGAGGGGTAGGGGGTGGGGGAGACAGACGTAACTTACTAAGCAAGGTGGAAATGGTTTATACACATCTTTGCTGTCCTGTACACACATATACCTCTCCGGGGAGGGGAGAAAGGTTCTGCAACTTCTTAGCAAGTCCTTGCAGGGGAGGAGACAGGGGTAGGTGCCGAGCACCTACTGGCTAGTATCTGAATGTCGCCAGCATATTTCCCCTTGCACAAATCCCTGTGGTACATTTTCAACAGCTTTACAGTTTTCAGTAGTTTTAGAGTGTTATTTAGGGGTGGGTGGAGGTGGTGTGGGGAAGGGGGCGGGAAATGTGATACTTAAAACATTTCAATAGTCCTTAAAAGCACAAGGGAAGCTCAAAGAGTCAGTCCACAGTTTCTGCTTGCGCTGCAAATGGTGACGCCAGGTTCCTGTGGCAGGAAAAGAGTCTCTGTTCGGATGGTTACGTCTGTCTTCCCCTTAAGTCTGGACTAGCCTTCGCCAACCATGTGCCCTCCATGGCGTTTTTGATCACAACTCCCATCAGCCCCGGCCTGGCCATGCTGGCTGGGGCTGATGGGAGTTGTGGTCCAAAACACCTCAATGGGCAAAAGGTTAGCCGAGGGCTAGGCTGGCCTCTCTGCTCACTGAAAGCATTGGAGCAGACCTGGGAGGAACCGGGAGGTAACTTCCTCTATTGTATCATTTGCTTGCTGCTGGTTTGGCGGAGAAGATCCACCATGAGGACAAGACATGCTATACAGCTGTCCAGACGAGCGAGGAGGGGTCAACAGCCGGGGAGTACCAAGGCCCGCTCATGGTGCTGGCCCAGAACTGCGCTGTGATGCACAACATCCTGGGGCCGGCGTGTATCTTCCTCAGGAAGGGATTCGCAGAGAACAGGCAGCCAGTACGTAAGTTGCACCCGGACGGGCAAGGCAAACACTGCAGAGCCCAGAGGGTGTGTGGAATCATGTGCCCTCGCCCTCCTGTGGATTGAAAGCAAAAAAAAAAAGCATGTCGCCACCTGGGTTTCAAGAGATCCCCATCACCTCCTTCCCAGCACGGAATGGTTGGGGTGTGGGGAATGGGGGGAGAAATGGTCAGCACTACGTCCAACAATTGCTTCTCCTCTCGTACCCGTGGTTCAATAAAACGCAATGCTAATAAAGCAAACGTGCAGCCCTTTCACGAGACCCAAAATCAGCTGCTCGAGGCAACTGCCTCATTCTGGTTCGTGGTCGGGCCAGTCCTAATGGTAGGGCCAGCTAAGTAGCATCCAAAACCTGTCACTTCACTTTGCCACATCAACAGGGCCAACTTTGAATCATTACATCGGTCAATCTGTCATGGGTGCTTTAGCTGAGATACCTGCGTTGCAGGGGGTTGGACTAGATGACCCTGGGGGTCCCTTCCAACTCTACAGATCTATGATTCCTTACAGCAGTGGTGAGGAACCTCAGGCCCAGGGGTCAAATGTTCCCCCCAACATCCCTAGCTGTCTCTCAGAACTCTCCCCTGACAACACCCCTCATTGCCCGTCTCCAAAGTGTTTTTGGCTGGCTGGAATGTGTCACTGATCTCTGCTCATGGCACTTGCTTCCCTGGAAGGAGGGTACATAGGAGGGCTGTGAGTGTAGAGACTGGCTGACTGTACAAAGGTAACATTTACAAGTGTTGCTCCACCCACTGTTGTCTCTGGCCCTGCCCACCACCGGCATGTGGCCCTCTGAAGCTTTCCCAGTAGGGAATGTGGCCCTCGGTCTGAAAAAGGGTCCCCAACCCTGTTTTATGGGGTAAAGTTGGACATCTATTGCTCCAGGTTTGTCAATGAGAATAACCCTTACTTTGGCCCTTCCTGTGTCATGGGGAGGGGAATCCTTAGGGAGAGAGAACCGGGCAAACTGCCACTAAGGTTTACTGCCGCCACCCCTTCCGATCAGTCTTAATAAAAGCAGCAGGAGAAATTGGATAATGGCACACTTTGAAATTGCTGGCTTGGTGAGGGAGATTTTCAGCTCAAGAGATCCTCCTCCAACAAGGAGAGAGGAATCTTTGCTTTGGCTAGGGAGCGGGCAGGAATGTGATTAATTTCTCCCAGAAGAGTGAATCCTACCCAATTTGCACATTCCCAAACAACATACAAACCCAAACACGGCTGTCCTTTGAAAAATCCACATCTCTCTTAATTTTGCAATGCAGTCCTCCAGCTAAGCAACACGTGAAAAATGCTTATGCGAGTCCAGAAAAATGCACATATTGTAACATTAAAAAATGCATCATGTAAGGGGAATGCTGAATTGCAAAAATGTGCTACATTAGGCAAAACTGCATACAACAATGAGTTGATTAGGAGAAATTTACATTAAATTGCTGATGGATTTTCATTAGGGCTTTTGTTTTCTTAAATAACAATCACAAACTGATGTGGAAATGCAGAGAACTGAACTTCGGAATGGACAGATGAGCAACTGAGAGAAACCGAAATGGAGGGATTTCCCCAGCCCTATCTCTGGCCCGGGTGGACGCGGGTGGCGCTGTGGGTTAAAGCCTCAGCGCCTAGGACTTGCCAATCGAAAGGTCGGCGGTTCGAATCCCCGCGGCGGGGTGCGCTCCTGTCGCTCGGTCCCAGCGCCTGCCAACCTAGCAGTTCGAAAGCACCCCCGGGGGCAAGTAGATAAATAGGGACCGCTTACTAGCGGGAAGGTAAACGGTGTTCCGTGTGCTGCGCTGGCTCACCAGATGCAGCTTGTCACGCTGGCCACGTGACCCGGAAGTGTCTGCGGACAGCGCTGGCCCCCGGCCTATAGAGTGAGATGGGCGCACAACCCTAGAGTCTGTCAAGACTGGCCCGTAGGGGCAGGGGTACCTTTACCTTTACCTATCTCTGGCCCACCCCTCTGCAACCCAGTGGGCTTGCCCCACTGCAAGGAGACTCTGAGCACCTGCTGTTCTTTCACAAGCACAGGAGTCGGTGGGGAACTAGCTTTGTGGGCTTGAGACCCAGGAAATGGAGGACACCCTTTTGTGGGAACCTGCTGTGGGCCTAGAGCAGCTTGATGGGGGCAAGGAGGTAGAGACTGAGAACTGGGAGTGGTCTGCCCACCTTCCTCTGCCCTCAATTGCCTGGAGATCTGGAGATGTTGCCCCTTCTTCCTGGGCAGCCAGCAGTGCATTTCCAGCCTGGGCTTTCCTTTCTCTTGCTGCAGCTTTCTCCACCCATCCCATCTACCCTTGAAAACAAAATGTTGGGCGTTTGCAAGTACTTCCTGCCTGGGCTGAATCATTGTCTCATGTTACCTTTGTCTGCAGATGCTCCAGTCTCTCTCAGGAGCTGCCTTTCTGCCCTAGGCATCTGAGGAATGGATGGGGCCATAGCTTAGTGGTAGAGCATCTGTTTTGCATGCAGATGGTCCCAGGTCCAATCCCCAGCAGCATCTCCAGGTAGGCCTGGGGGAGACTTCTGAGTCTGAAACCCTGGAGCAGAAGTGGCTCTCCACTGCCAGTCAGGGTAGATAACTGTGAACTAGATGGACCCAATGGTCTGACTCAGAAGAAGGCAGCTGCCTAGGTTTCCTGAGATGGTGCCTACAGCTTCCAGAGCCCCAGTTTTTTCCTACCAGCCAGGGTTTGTTTGTTTTTTGAGATCTCAGGGCAACATGGGAGGGGCTCAACTGGCACGAGATGTTTCCACCAGTTTAGCCGGCTGCTGGGAGGGAGGTACCAGCAGCTCCCAGCTCTTCCAGGCAGAGCTCATCATGGCCAACAGCCTAATTCTGCCTTCCACTTTCTGTTCCTGGAAACAAGGCAATCTTGGCTCTCTGGCGTGAGCATCTCTAATGAGCTGGTGTAAATCTGAGATGTGGAAGGACATGGCTAGTGGGATAGGCTTCAGAAAGGCAGCTCTTTCTCAGGTTCACTTGCTGGGAAGGATAATGTCATGGGGTTTTAATTCTTCCATGTGCCTTTTTCCCTTGGGAGAGAGACAGTAGGCCACTGGCAGAGCACCTGCTTTGCATGCAGAAGGTCCCAGGGTCAATTCCTGGCAACATCTCCACTCAACATGCTCTCTCTGGAACCAGGGCCAGAAAAGAACCCTATGTCCCCGCCTGGGATCTTGAAGATTTGCTGCTGGTCAGAGTAGACCAACTTGGCCAACCTGATGCCTTCCAGATATTTTGGACTATCATTCCCATCAGCCCCTGCAAGCATGGCTGTGCTGGAGGAGAAAATATGGCTGTAGCCAGGAGGAGTCCAAAGCCTCTGGAGGGCACCAAGTTGGTGAAGTCTGCAGGAGACAATACTCTGGCTTTGATGGACCAATGGGATGACATTGGCCTCTACATATGCTCAGAGGCTCCTGCCTTAACCCTGATTTCATCTGAAGGAGCTGGCTTTAATCCCTGATGTTGTTCCCTTGCAGGACAGAGAGCTACGGCCAGAAGAAATAGATGGTAAGGTTCTTGATTGTCTTCTTTATACCTATAAAAATGGAGTAGATAAATTCATAGTGGATTAAGACTGTGACAGCTAGGCATGCTGGCTATATGATACCTCCAGATGAGAGGCAGCAGGCCAGCTGAATGCCAGCTACAAGGCTACAAGCGTGGGAGCAGGGCATCTGCAAGTGGCATCTAATAGTCCCTGTGAGAGGCTGGACTACATGCGCCTTCAGAATCACAGAACTTCAGAGTTGGAAGGGGGATCCAAAGGGTCATTTAGTCCAACCCCCTGCAGCGTAGGAATCACAGCTTTAGCCTGATTCGGCTGCAGGGCAGCTCTGATGCTCATATGCTGCTTTTGCTGAAACAGCACTGCTGGCCTTCTGGGGTTTCCAACAACGAGATGCCAGCCACCCTCACTTCCTGGTTTTGTACCGACCTGAATGATAATTCACAAATTATTTAAGATCATAAGAAGAGCCTGTTATATCAGGTCAATGGCCCATCTAGTCCGGCATCCTGTTCTCACAGTGGCCAACCAGATGCCTGTGGGAAACATGCAAGCAGGACCTGAACACGAGAGCCCTCTCCTGGGATTCCTACAAACACTCGTACCTTGGATCCCAAACGCCTTGGCTCCCAAACAAATTGGCTCCCAAACGATCAAAACCCGGAAGTGAGTGTTCCAGTTTTTGAATGTTCTTTGGGAAGCCAAACGTCCGATGGGGTTTCCATGGCTTCCGATTGGCTGCAGGAGCTTCCTGCAGCCAATCAGAAGCTGTACTTTGGTTTCTGAACGTTTTGGAAGTCGAACAGACTTCTGGACACATTCCATTTGACTTCCAAGGTACGACTGTATTTGGAATCATTACTGCCTCTGACTGTGGAGGCAGAGCACAGCTATCCTGCCTAGTAGCCACTGATAGTCCTATCCTCCTTGAATTTGAGGAAGTGTAAGAAGTTGCATTGTCTCACTATCCATCTGGAGGTGCATGCTTTTATTTAAACTAGGGTAGCCATGTATCCTACTGCACCAGAGGTGGGGAACCTTCTTCAGGCTAAAGTTCACATTTCTTTATGGGGAACAAACAAAACACCTCTCTTCTCCATCCAGACTAGCACGAGTTCCAGGGCGCATTGTCAGAGACTGGCAGGGGTCTGAAGAGTGTGTGGCAAAGGCCGGGGGCTAGGAGTGCAACTCAGGAGAGGGGACCAGCAATTAATGGGGTCAGGTGCCACCCACAAGGCAGGAGCCAAGCCCATGGGAGGAGGAAGAGTCAGGGCAGTCTGAGACAGAGGAAGGCAAGCAGGATGTGGTAGAGGAAGAGGAAACTATTCAGACAAGGGAACAGCCGGTCGACTCGCCACCTAGAATCAAGAGGCTCTTGAAGAGGGAAGAGCAGCAACGACTTCCATGTAGGAGAAGTCTCGGTTTGCGGGCACACAATCCATCAGAGGAGGGCATATAAGCCAAAGGAGGGGAGTGGACCCACTATTTCTGCAACTGCTTCGCAGGGTCCAGATCTGTGGACAGCTGCCCAGAGGCTAAAAATATGGGTGCATGTGTATATCTGGAGCACTGGGGGAGCTGCTGTAGGTGCTTCACTTGTCAATAAAGAGACAGCTATCAGGTGTGTGCCTTCCTTAGCTGGGGCAGCAGGCCATGAAATGCATTCCAGTCAGGTGAAAACACTCTCAGAGACTGTGAACTGGAGTCATTGAGAGGTGTGGCTAGTGAGGGTGTGTGGTTCAGGGAGAGAGTCCCAGGAGCTGGATAGAAAGGTTTAGAGGGCCATATGTAGCTCCTGGGCCTGAAGTTCCCCACTCCTGTACTATGAGAAGCACAGCCTTGGTATTTGAAGGCATTCTTTCTGTTTCAAGGACTGTCCAGTTTACTTCCAGTTCAAAGAACCATAAGAAGAGAGGAGGGGCCAAGGATTGGTCTAAAGCAGGCGTCCTCAAACTTGGCCCTCCAGATGTTTTTGGCCTACAACTCCCATGATCCCTAGCTAGCAGGACCAGTGGTCAGGGAATTGTAGTCTCAAAACATCTGGAGGGCCAAGTTTGAGGAAGCCTGGTCTAAAGTCTCCTCTAGCGTCAGGAGAGCCCTGAGAAGATATCCCACAGCTTGAAACCCCAGGACCTAGAAGCAGAAAGTAGTAGCCCTTTACTGGCCAGATGCAGCGTACAGGGAGTAAGGCTTCTGGCCAATGAATACCTAGCACAGGCTATAAAGATCTCCTAGTTGCTCCAGGACACTGCTGAAACAACGTGTGTGTTGTGTCTCAGCTGTAGGATTACTGACCATGTTCCTGAAACTCACCTATATGTCCCTCTCCAAGGTGCTGATCTTGATGCCTCACCTTCCTGTCTGCTTGGAACTCATGGCCTCCCCTTTCCTTCCATGTGGATCAGACAGATGGTAGCACTGGGCTGGGATTGATGAGAGCTGGAGTACAAAACACCTGGAAGGCACCCGGCTGGGGAAGGCAATGCTAAAATACTCTGTTGCCACAGACCTTTCACACACTCCTTTCTGTCTCCATGCCAGCAACATGTCAAATCATACGGCGCGGTCCATTTTGTGGACACCTCACACAGCTTAGCCTCAATAGCAGGAGGACCTAGACAACATGATGCAGGACCAGGGCCTGTGACAGAAAATCCACAGGGTATGTTCCTCCTACTCATTAATTTGAGGCACAGTCAACCCCAGCGGTAAAGAAAATAGCTCAGTGGTAGAGCATCTGCTTGGCGTGCAGAAGGTCACAGGTTACATCCCTGGCACTTCTTGGTCAGGCTGGGGGAGATTCCACTCTTGAAACCCTTGAGAGCTGCTGCCAATCAGTGTAGATGTTACAGTGGTACCTCGGGTTACAAACTTAATTTGTTCCAGAGGTCCATTCTTAACCTGAGGCTTGCTTTCACTAATGGGGCCTCCTGCTGCCAGCGCACCGCCCGCGCACGATTTCCGTTCTCATCCTGGGGCAAAGTTCGCAACCCAGAGCAACTACTTACGGGTTAGCGGAGTTCGTAACCCGAAGCGTTTGTAACCTGAGGTACCACTGTACTGAACTAGATGGACCAAAGGTCTGATTCAGTATAAGGTAGCATCCTATTTAAATCACCCCTTAGTTGAAAACATTGAGAACACTGTCAACACTGACTCCAGGGTGTCAGACCAAGGAGAAATTTCTAGCCCTAACTAGAGATGCCACTGGGGGTTGAACATGGTCTCTGCATGCCAAGCCGCTGCTCTGCCACGGATGACCTGTGGCCCTTCTTTTCCAAAGTGGGTTCATTCCAGGCCATGTTCGTAGCAAGGACCATGCCTTGCCACCTCCACTGACAGCCACGTTCTCTGATTGGATTCACCTCAACAGAACTGAGAGAAGCCTTCAAGGAGTTTGATAAGGACAGGGATGGCTACATCAACTGCCGAGACCTGGGCAACTGCATGCGCACCATGGGCTACATGCCAACGGAAATGGAACTCATTGAGCTCTCCCAGCAGATCAACATGAACCGTGAGTGCCAGCCACCTGCCAAGGGGGCATCCCTCCTCCCTCCACAGTGCCACTCTCACTCCTGGTTAGGCTTTTCCAGTCTTCTGGGCAATGTCTTCCTCAGTGTGGTGTAGTGGTTAAGAGCAGTGGACTCGTAATCTGGTGAACCGGGTTCGCGTCTCCGCTCCTCCACATGCAGCTGCTGGGTGACCTTGGGCTAGTCATACTTCTTTGAAGTCTCTCAGCCCCACTCACCTCACAGAGTGTTTGTTGTGGGGAAGGAAGGGGGAAGGAGAATGTTAGCTGCTTTGAGACTCCTCAGGGTAGTGATAAAGTGGGATATCAAATCCAAACTCTTCTTCTTCATCATCTCCCTTTGGGCTGCCTTTCTGCACAAGCACAACTCCCCAGGCCACTTCTAGACTAGGCTTATGCTTGGCTGCTGTACTCCACACTCTGGCAAACTTGCAGACTGGATTATTCCAACTAGGGTTGTCAAAGAAATCTGTAGAAAGTTGACCTGGGGTTGTATCAAACTAAGTTCTGCTAGTAACAACAACAACAATTTATTATTTATATGCTGCCCATCTGACTAGGTTGCAGCAGCCACTCTTGGCAGCTTCTAACAATTTAAAACAGGCACCCCCAAACTCGGCCCTCCAGCTGTTTTGGGACTACAGTTCCCATCATCCCTGACCACTGGTCCTGTTAGCTAGGGATGATGGGAGTTACAGTTCCCAAACAGCTGAGTTTGAGGATGCCTGATTTAAAACATCAAACCCACAAACAGGTCCTGAGCATAAGAGCATTCTCCCCTCCTATGATTTGTAGCAACTGGTATTCAGAAGCATTACTGTCTCTGGCCATGGAGGCACAGCACAGCCAAGTAAGTCACATCCATCCATTTCAGTGGGTCTACTCTAAGTAGGACTGAGTTGGGTTCAGGCCGTGGATGCAATATTCCCTTTTTTCACAGTCAGGAATGGGACCCCTTCCTGTGGATGCTTGGCAGTATTTGAAAACATGTTCCCCCTGAGTCCTCTCCAGGGTGAACATAACTGGCTCTTTCTCCTAGCCCTGACAGGACTTGTTTTCCATACAGCTGACCATCTTCGTTGCCCTTCCTCTGAACCCATTGCAATTTGTCTGTATTCTTCTTAAAATGGTGGTCAGTATCTTACTGTACTCCCTCCTCGCTCTGTGTTCCTAGAGGGTGGCCACGTAGATTTCGATGACTTTGTGGAGCTGATGGGACCAAAGCTTCTGGCAGAGACGGCAGACATGATTGGGGTCAAGGAGCTACGCGATGCCTTCAGGGAGGTGAGAGCCAGATTGTGCAGCCCCTTCAGTGTGTTGCAAACGATCTACAAGTTCAAGGTGGTATACAGCTTGGGATCAGGATACCTGAAAGATCATCTAGCTCCTTATATGCACAACCCATCTCTGTACCCTGCAAATGGATCAGGCATCCTGCTTCCCACACTAGCCAATCAGATGCCTTGTGGAAGCTCACAGGCAGGGAATAAAGGTAAATCCCTGAGGTGGGATGAGGCCAAATGGGGCTCATCTAGTCCAGCATTCTGTTATCTCAGTGGCCTACTAGATGCCCTGACTGGAAATCCAGAAGCAGGACCCGAGCACAGCAGGAACTCTTGTAATTCCTAGTTACTTGTAATTCCCAGCCACTGGTATTCAGAAGCACACTGCCTCCAACATACGTAGCCATCACGGCTCGTGGCCATGGAGAGCCATGGATTTCTCCAAGGACCCCTCCAGACACTCCTTTTTTTTTGTATGCATTCATGATTTGTGTTCCTGGTGACATCAGGGCAGTTATGTGTGATCCCACTCTCAATACTTTTGCAAAATTTTCAGGATGCACATATAGCTTTGCTTTCAGTCAGTGCATGTCCTATAACTTCCTGCTGAAAGCCTGTAACTTTCCTTACCACAAATGTTTGGGGAGCATTTGTCCCACATTTGTTGTGCTATACTGCAAGGGTGCATCCCAGATGGCAAAAGTGAAGTACAGTGGTACCTCGGGTTAGGAACTTAATTTGTTCTGGAGGTCAGTTCTTAACCTGAAGCACCACTTTAGCTAATGGGGCCTCCCATTGCCGCTGCGTGATTTCTGTTCTTATCCTGAAGCAAAGTTCTTAACCTGAGATACTATTTCTGGGTTAGTGGAGTCTGTAACCTAAAGCATCTGCAACCTGAAGCGTCTGTAACCCAAGGTACCACTGTAATGGGGAAGCATCTCGGAACAACTAATAAAGCTGAATTGCATGTGGGCAGTCTAATATAAATCAAAATGTGAGTTTTAATCTTCCTCTGTGCCCTTCTCCAGATATTGCTAGACTTCTCACCATCCAGAACATTTAACAGAGCTTGGTGGGAGCTGGGGGAGGATGGGGGTGGACAGGTTCCTCCCTACCTTTGCAATGCACCTTTAAAGTGTTTTTCACAAAAGGCAGGATATAAATAACTTAAAGCAAAAAGCAGAGATACCAGTCTGGTTTCAATCAGGTGATGTTCTTGCCAGAGTGGCTCAAGAGGTGAGAAAGGACATTGGAAACTGTGGAGATGAGAGGGGTGGGTCCTGAGAAATCTGACCAGTTCCATCCTAACAGTCCCTGACATCTGTTGCTACCTTGCAGTTTGACACAAACGGTGATGGAGAGATCAGCACCAATGAACTACGAGAAGCAATGAAGAAGCTGCTCGGGCAGCAAGTGGGGCACCGGGACATAGAAGATATAATAAGGGACGTCGACCTGAATGGAGACGGACGAGTGGATTTTGAAGGTGAGAGAGAGAGAGTGAGTGAGGGGTTTCCCACTGGACAAGTAGCAGATCTGCACCTGGTTCCAATGAAGGGCATGCCCAACGTGAGTCATGAACCAGCTGGACTCAGAGGAGTGGTAGCAGGCACCAGTGGGTAAACCTCAAGGGAATGCCCTCCTACTGCAACCAACTGCCCTCCCCCCCCCCCCAGTTTCCCAGGATCAGAAGAGGCATGAAGAGGGTGGAGCAGAGACAGACCTGTTGACTGAGTCTCAAATTGCTTGAGAAGGACCCAGGGGATGAGGAGGCTGAGGCATCTATGGGAAGGCAGGGGCCTTCAGTCCTCACAACTGCCTTATTGGGGCAAGATCTACCAGGAAGAGTTGCTGTGCTCGTTAAGCCTGGCCTCCTGAGCTATTTGTTTCTTTGAATAAAGAGTCAGCTTCACTGTGAGTTATTACTGACCTGCTCCTGGCACTCACCCGACAATAGGTCCCGTCAGGAATTGTCCTTGCAGGAAACATTGGAGGCAGGCAAAAGCACTCAATAATGGTGCGGAGCAGGGCCTTAGGGAGAGTCCTGAGGGCCAGAAAGAGAGGCTTGGAGGAACACATCCTGGATATTTGTGGCCAGGCGACCTCTGCCCATTGGGGATCTCCTAAACTTGTGAAAAGTGTTTCATGCCATGGACATTTGGACCTCCAACAGGAAGCCTGGATCTGACAATAAAACACACATACAGTGTAAACCTGATCCTTAAGGGGGCATGCAACCCCCTACAGAAAGGGCCAAATCCACTCCCTGGTCAGGCAAACCGTTCTTCCACACAACCTCCTTTAGCTTTTTGGCTCTCATCCATCTGTGACCAATCTCAACTGAGTCAGCTCATAATGTCAACATTTCTAAGAAGCTGCTATCTGGAAGCTGGTGAAGACCAAAGAAAGATTAAAAAAAAAAAATGTCCTGAATAATATTCAGTGCTTGAAGCAGCAGGTGATTGATTATTCATTATCACTATTCCTGCACAGCCCTCGGATCATCTAGTGCTTTACAGCTGCCTTCTCCAACCTGATGGCCTCCAGATGTCTTGAACTGCAACTCCTATCAGACCCTAGTATGGCCATTTGATGCTGGGGTTCATAAGAGCACACACTGTGCTGACTGGGGCTGATGGGAGCTGTAGCCTGAAATATATGGAGGGTACCAGGTTGGCGGAGGCTGGTGTAGGCAGTGGTGGTTGGTGCCCATTGGGACTGGTAGGGCCAACATTAGGTGGCACCAGAGCCTATAATAGTTAAGTAATTCTAGTTTTGTCCCCCTGCTGAGTTCTACAAGGGGCAACACTGAGACTAAGGAGGAGGAGGAAGCTGACAAACAGGGCCACCACCTGGCTTAGTTGCAAGAAGGCAGGCAGCTGGAAGAATGTCTGAGGTCGGCAGACTGAGACTAGCAGAGCAGTGCCTTACTTGCCTTAATCGACCAGCATCCTGACTCAGTATAAGGCCACTTTCTACACACCTTCCTTCTCTATTTTCACATCCGTACCATAAGTTTAAAGCAAATGACACCCTCAGAGAATCCTGGGAACTGTAGTTTGTTAGGAGTGCTGGAAATTGTAGCACTGCGAAGGATAGGGCTGGGCGAAAACTGGTTTTCAACATTGATTTATCACCAGCTAAACATCGCGATATATCAATATATCACGATGACTGAAATAAAGGTGGAGATATGTAGAGGCATGGGCTGGCTTCATGGTTTTTCCTGCATTGTGATTTTTGCTGGTGCCTGCTCTTGTGGCTTGCTGCCTGCTGCGGGAAGCAGGGGAGAACTGAGCCAGCAGAATTAGCAGGGGCTGCAGGAATCAAGAGAAGCATTGGCTGGCTTCAGAGTTTCCCCCACACTGTGATTTTTGCATAGCATGCACGCACATCATGATTTGCGATAGATTGCCAGGTCAAAAATTATGAAACTGATATCACAATATGGACTTCAAACCAATTTTGGATGACATATTGCCCAGCCCTAGTGAGGGATGCACTACAGTTCCCAGTGTTATTGGGGAAAGCTGGGACTGTTGAACTGCTACATAAATGTGTTTTAAACGTATGATGTGGGTGTGACCTCTTTTTCCTTTTTCTCTTTCCTTCTTGCCTGCAGAGTTTGTCAGGATGATGTCCCGCTGAGTATGGTTCTTGGGCTGAAAACGAATCAGCAGCTGAGGGAAGACGAGGACCTGAATGGAGCGCCCAGCCCCAATGTTCCTATGCAAAGGCTGACGCACTGGCTGCGCTCGAGACAGTGCGAGACGCCAACCTGCCTCTCTGACCCAAAGTGGCCCTGATGCTCCTTCACCCTTCCACACTGTGAAAAAAGACGATCTCCAGCAACTGGAAGCGTTCCTGGGTGACGCTGGGCTCCAGGACCAGCCACGTTTGCAAGCGAAGGTGACAACTCTTTCCCTGCCTTGACTCTTCCGGCAAGCACTGCAAAGGTGAAAGAGAAGGAAGGGGTTCTCTCAAACTGGTGGCTTATGGCAAAAAGCCACCTGGGATTGGTGCCTGCCACGGATTGCACTCTTTTCCTTGGTGAACTGACTGTGTATTGGCCTCATGCCTCCTTGTGTTGTTAATCATCTGTGTTGAGTTATTTATAGCCTCCCCGGAATGTTCTTGTGTCTCCCTGCGGTTATGTTAATGAGAGCAAATATATCTTTGAAATGCAAAACATAAATAACAAGAGCAAGACTTTGGTAGGCCTGGCTCTTCTGTGGGAGGGGGAGAGGTGGCTTGAGGCAGTGGGGATGGCGACAGCGATAGAGCCGGCCCTACCATTAGACAGCTGCTTGAGACAGCAGGTGCGAGGAGGAGGAGGAGGAGGAGGAGGAGGAGGAGGAGGAGGAGGAGGAGGAGGAGGAGGAGGAGGAGGAGGAAAGCCTCGGTGGCTCTGTCCTACCTCCATTGTCAGAGGCAGTAAAAGCCCCCAATGCCAATCCTGGGATTCCCAGGTGGAAGAGTGCTGTTTTGCTCAGGTTCCATTTGCAAGACATCTGGCTGGCCACTCCGAGAACAGGAGGCTGGACTCCATGGACCACTGACCAGACCCATCAGGGCTCCTCTGATGAGGAAAAGGCAGCCCCTCCCCATCTGTTCCTCTTTATCCCTCTGTTGAAACCCAGAGCTGTGTGTGCCGCACAAACTAACCAATAGCCCTTAGGTGCCGTGGAGGATGCTCGCTTTGCTAGTACCGAAGAGAGAATCAGCTGCTAGTCCACTTGGCTTCTGTATATCGGAATGGGGGGAAAGGGTACTAACATGTCCTTTGCCTCACTGGCTGCATCCACACCATATATTTAAAGCACACACACACACGCCCCCAAAAATCATGGGAACTGTAGTTTCCTTCTCACAGAGCTACAATTCCAAGCACCCTTAAACTACAGTTTCTGGGATTCTTTTGAATTATTTCCACTCCAGTTTCTGAGGAATGGGTGGGGCAGAAGTTCTGTCTGAAACCAGCAAGCTTGATGCCAGGGGTCACATTTCCAAGGCAGCCTTAGAGCCTGGCATAATCAAAGTAAATTCCAGCAGTCACAGCTATCACTTGCCTGATGCCACAGATAGCAGAGGAAGCACGTTAGCACACGTTGATCTCTTGTCCATTCTAGTGGCAGTCAAAACACACCAGGCAGCACAATCCTGAGCATATCTCCTTAGAAGAACTGTCTATTGCAGGGGTCGCTAACCAGCAGCCTGGGGGCCTGATCCAGCCCCCTAAGTAAACCTCAAGACCCCATAGGGTTTGGTGGCAGCAGAACAAAGTGAGGGGGAGGGAAGCAGACACAGAGCTACAGTGTATAAACCATAGTTCCCAGGATTTATTGCAGAGACACATGGGGAGATGTGCTTTAAGTCTTTCCCACCTGACACTGTAAGGTACATCTTGGGTTTCTAGTAGGGGGGAAACCAATCACTGAGTAGATCTGACAAGCATGAGGTCTGCCCATGCCTGCCCTGGGCCAATGATCTTTTCAGCTGGTGGATTAGAACCCACAGACGGGTCTCAGCTTAACCTAAGCTCAGTCACAGCCTCCGCATGGAAATATATGGTTTTTAAAAAGCAATGAATTAAGAAGCAAGTCCTCAAATGAACGTTTGGACTAAAAGTGGGTCCCAGGTGTGAAGCTGAGGCACTTCAGGTTCCAGAGGGCCTGTCAGCAAGATACCTTCCATGGACCCCTTTGCTAAGTGAGCCTAACCGCTCCTCAGGGTGTTGTAATCACCAGTTGTTGTTGTTGCTGCTGCTTCTCCTCCTGATCATCATTGGTACTACTTGCTTGCTTGCCAGGCAGAGCCCAGTGAGTCAGCAAGCAGACCAGGGGCATCTTCTGACCCTCCTTCTTTCACCACTGCCGCAGTCTGGGTCAGAGTAAGAGTAAGAAGTGGATGAACCAAGCAAGCAGTCTGCAAGGGGGGGTAGGGGAGGAGCAGGATCTTGTCAGCAGGTCCTGCTGCTGAGGTGTAAGCCCTCCTGGCAGGTGCTATACCATGCTGAGCCTTGATGCCAGCCCAACCATTGGGCAAAAAAGATAACAGCCCTCTACCTCCAACATGGATCAAGGAGCTCCTGGGCCTTTTCTTTCTAAACTAGAAATCCCTGGTTATGCAGGTAAGAGGCTCCAACTCCTGGCTGATATTTCTTACCCTTTTCTAACAAACTGTGGTTAAGGAGGAACTACCAGAACAGTTTGCAATATTCTAAATGCAGCAGAGTCCCACCCCACGTTCTTTCTGATGGTACAATAAAGGTAAAGGGACCCCTGACCATTATGTCCAGTCGTGGCCGACTCTGGGGTTGCGGCGCTCATCTCGCTTTATTGGCCGAGGGAGCCGGCGTACAGCTTCCGGGTCATGTGGCCAGCATGACTAAGCCGCTTCTGGCGAACCAGAGCAGTGCACGGAAACACCGTTTACCTTCCCGCCGGAGTGGTACCTATTTATCTACTTGCACTTTTGATGTGCTTTCGAACTGCTAGGTTGGCAGGAGCAGGGACCGAGCAACGGGAGCTCACCCCGTCGCGAGGATTCAAACCGCCAACCTTCTGATCAGCAAGTCCTAGGCTCTGTGGTTTAACCCACAGCACCACCTGTGTCCCTGATGGTACAATACAGTAACTGAAAAAGGGGTGGGGGAACCATAACTGAGTTGATTGAAGATATGCCCTGCAGCTCTTACATGTGTCATGAAACTGTCTTTTTGTGGAGCTGATCGTCGGCCCAACTAACCTTGTATTGTCTGCTCGTGAGAGCAGTGGTTTGCAAGCTTTTTCAAGCCGCTGTCCCCTTGGTTCCATAAGCTCATCCCCACTGCCCTCTATTCAGTGCTCTTTTTGGGGGAGGGGGACGCGCCAGTACTCACCATGAAGTTGTTACAGTAAGTGCCACGCTTTGAACATTGGGGAGGGTGATGTGCCAGTGCTGTGTACCCTTGAGTACCCCCAGAAAAAAAGCACTGCCTCTATCCTACCCTATGAAAAATATTATCCAGAACAACAGTAGGCACGACCCACTAAGGAAGATAATTGCACCATAATATCCAAAACAACAACAATGAATGCACATTTATTCAAAATCCAATTCAACAAAACTGACAAACTTCATCCAGTGATTTTCAAAGTCTGAAAGCCATTTATACCTCCAGAACTCTGCTGCCACCTCCCTTATCACCTCCCTAGGTAGCACCACCGCTCCCTGGGAACCCCAGTTCTAGATGTATTTATTATTATTACTTTGATTTATTACGCACCATTCACGCCGAGGTCCCGCAACAGGTCGCAACAAATAAAAATGCAGTATTAAAAACAGTTTGAAACAAATCAGAATAAGAACAGGGTGGGTCTTAAAAATACGCCTCTCTAGTGGGAAAGGCCAGCAGAAAGAGGTTTGTTTTCAGCTGTTTACAAAAGCTGTACTTTGACCGCACCCGATGCACCTCTGGGGGGAGAGCATTGCACAACTAACAGGGTGGCACAGAGGATGTCCTCTCATGGGCCACCAGCCCTTGAGATTCTGAGGACAGTGGAGCAACCAAGAGGCCCCCTCCGTAGCAAGCACATCCCTGACTGTTGCTGGCGAGGGATGATGGGAGATGTAGTCCAAAACATCTGGAAGGCACTAAGCTAGCGAAGGCTGGTTTACTCGGAGCAGCAGCAACTCTCCTTGGACTGACTCAGCCAGGTATCGTCCTCAGCTGCAACCCTTTTAGGTGCTGATACCACTGGGCCTGCTGGCCTTCAAGGACGTGCTCTGCTTCCAACATACATTATAAAGCACAGTTCACATCCACTGGTGGTGCAGCCACCCAGCCCTCCTGTACCTGCCCAAGTATTATTGGACCAGCCTTAGCCAAAATGGGAATAAGCCAGAGTGTGAGAGTTGCCCTACCATTCTGCAGACCAAAGGATGGCTTCCTTCTCTGTATAACTCAGTCTCTGGAAGCCAAATTCAGCAGGAGAGAGGCTGTTTTCTTGTACAGGCAGGTTCAGGGATTAAACCTTCAATCTAATAATCTCATTGCAGGGATTATTCCTCTGCTTTCATCTCCCGGCCAGCACTGGGAGAGATTCCAAGCTGCCCTGCAGACAATACACAAGCGGAGCAAGAACCCGCCCAGCTAGGCGGCTCAGCATGCAAGCGCCATGTCTCCATACTAGTGTGACTTGCCCCCATGGTTCTGCCTTTAGCTATGTGCTGCAGCTAGGAGTGCAGCCAGGAAAGTTTGGACCCTGGTCTTAACAACCTGATGGTGCCTCCTTCAGACAGCTGTGTATATTAGTTGTGAGATGCACATAAGAAACACTTCTCTTGCCACCCTTCTGCCATTCCAAACTTTATGCCTGCTTTTACTTTCCTGATAGGTTAGAGCAGGAGTGGGGAACCTTTTTTTAGCTCAAGGGCCACATTGTGCTCTAAACAACCTTCTGGGAGGCCATATACAAGTGGCAGGTGGGGCCAGAGGTAAAAGTGGGTGGAGTAACGGATGTAAATTTTACCTTTGTGGAGAACGCTGATTCCTACACAGATTTTCACCCCCTCCATTCAGGCAAACAAGAGGTATTAGCAGAGCTCAATGACACAGTCTACCTAAAAAAATTCCTTCCAGTAGCACCTTAAAGACCAACTAAGTTAGTTCTTGGTATGAGCTTTCGTGTGCATGCACACTTCTTCAGATACCTTCAGATATCTGAAGAAGTGTGCATGCACACGAAAGCTCATACCAAGAACTAACTTAGTTGGTCTTTAAGGTGCTACTGGAAGGATTTTTTTTTGTTTTGACTATGGCAGACCAACACGGCTACCTATCTGTAACAGTCTACCTAGTTAGGCAAAACCACTCAGGGCCAGTGAGGGGTTTGGTTATGGGTGTGGAGAGTGCAGATTTGGTCCTCAGGCCTGTGGTTCCCCTTATCTCTCTCTCTCTCTCTCTCTCTCACACACACACACACACACAGAGAGAGAGAGAGAGAGAGAGAGAGAGAGAGAGATGCCTCCCAAAGCAGTTTGCCAACCCTGATGAAAATAAAAAGAAATACTCTTGGAGCATGTGCAATATTGCATTTTAAACTCATTCACCATCATGACTGCAGGAATAAGACGGTGTTTGGTTCTGCTGCCCTGATGTTAAACCCATTTATTTGGGGATTCGCACCATTTTGTTATAGAAAAGGCTAATATATTTTTAAAGATAAAAACCATGGTTTGCACCCAATGTTAGTCGAACTCAGAGTAGACCCACTGAATGGACATGGTTAACTTAGATCCATTAATTTCAATCTGACTTCTGTTGCTGCAGCACTTCGTGGTACCCACAGCCCTTTTCTCTCAGCGGACCTCTTTCTACCGGTGTTAACACAAAGCAGTGGACCTTTTCTAAAGGGCATGCTGGCTGGGCTGATGGGAGTTGTAGTCAAAAGCATCTGGAAAGCAGTAGGTTGGCCAAGGCTGGTCTGGTGAAACAAGCTGCCTGGGAACCTGGTGGACTCTCCTCCATTAGAAGGGGTTTTTTGGGGGGTTGGCTGGCCACTTATTTGATGCTGTTGCAGTGTAAACCAGTATGGTGCAGTGGTTTGGGTGCTGGGTGAGGGCTTGGCAGACCAGAGTTCAAATCCCCACTCAGCCATGAATCTCACTAGGTAGGTGACCTTCTCTCAGCCTCACCTATCTCAAGGATAAACCAGCATCCTCTTCTCCCACTGGCCAAGCAGATGCCGCAAAGGAAAACCAGAAAGGAGGACCCAAGCATAACTGACTGTGGAACCCTCTTCACGCAAAGCTTGTGTATACCACGAAACCACAATAATAGAATCATAGAACTGTAGAGTTGGGAGGTTCCCTGAAGATCATTTGGCCCAACCACCTTTGATGCAGGAATATGTATCTGTCCCATACAGAGACTGAACCTGCGACCTTGGCATTATCAGCGCCATACTCTAAGTGGCTGGATATATGAGGCTGCCAACATAGTTTGAGTCCAATACTGCTTACCAAGTTCCTAGAGCCTGAGAACCTTGTATAAGAACACGAGAAGAGCCTGCCAGATCAGGCTAGTGGCCCATCTAATCCAGCATCCCCATGTTTTCACAGTGGCCAACTGGATGGGTCAATGGGAGGCCCATAAGAAGGAACTGAGCTCATCAGGACTCTGCCCCTCTTGTGGCTTCCCACAACTGGTTTTCAGAACTGTTACGGTCTCCAACAATGGAGTCAGAGCATAACCATGGTGACTGCTAACCACTGATAGCCGATAGCCTTTTCCTCCATGACTATGTCCTCTTTTAAAGGCATCCATGTGGGTGGTCCTTACTGCCTCCTGTGGGAGCAAATTCCATAGCTTAACTCTGTGAAGAACTTTCTCATCTGTCCTGGATCTCACATCATTCATCTTCACTGAACGCCTGTGAGTTCTAATGTTATGAGAGAGGGAGACAAACTTTTCTCTAACTTCTTTCTGCATGCCATATGTGATTTTAAAAACTTCTATCAACTTGTAAAGAAATGGGCAGAGAGCTACGTTTGTCACCTTGAGCTGCTTGCAGGAAATATGAAATATAAAGATAACAACAACAGCCGCAGCAGCAGCAACACCAACAATAGATTAAAAAATACAAATAAAATTTTAAAAAACCAAAATAAAATGTCCAGTTCTGGTAGAGGGCTAACTTTTGAGATGGCTTTCAGCTATGATTCTATGACTCATGCTGATTTAACCACAGTGGTGCAAGATCAGGAACAGAGGCCTCTGAGCCTTTCACTTGTAGGTCACTAGCACAAATCCAGAGGAGCTAAGGCGATGCGGTGGCTAAGCATGTTAGCAATAAACAGGATACAGAGGTGCTGTGTAGTGTGCAGTGCTGATAGTTCAACATTCAGAGTGACTGGCAGCATTTGAAGAAGAAGAAGAGTTTGGATTTGATATCCCGCTTTATTACTACCCGAAGGAGTCTCAAAACAGCTAACAATCTCCTTTCCCTTCCTCCCCCGCAACAAACACTCTGTGAGGTGAGTGGGGCTGAGAGACTTCAAAGAAGTGTGACTAGCCCAAGGTCACCCAGCGGCTGCATGTGGAGGAGCGGGGAAGCGAACCCGGTTCACCAGATTACGAGTCTACCGCTCTTAACCACTACACCACACTGGCTCACTCACTGTGACCCTGCAGGTTTGGTTGCTGTACCCCGAATCCCCAGCCGCCTGCATGGCCAATGGTCAGGGATCATGAGTGTTGTATTCCAGCAGCATGCACAGGGACACATTGTCTAGTAGTCTATGCAGGAGGCTACACTGCTGACAAGCTCTGTTGCAGACTTGGTCGCTCTCCTGGTGAATCCCAGCATCAGTTCCACCACCTCTTCCTTAAGTTGATAGGCAGCGATGGGCTTGGCTCCCATTCACAGGGACACAGACAATTTAGGCATCGAAAAACAATGGAAACACCATCACTTATTACTGATGCCCACATATTAAGCTGCTGTTCAAAGCACAGCTGCAGTGACCCACTGAAAAGGTGGCAACCCGTTTATAGCTCCCAAGTTGCTGGCAGGTAATTTGGCTACTTAAGGCCTCACAGAAAGCTGCCTTATACAGCTGGTCCATTCAGCTTAGTACTTTCTATGCTGATTGGCAGTGGTTCTTTGGGATTTTGGGCAAGGAGCCCTACCTGCCATTGGGAATTGGGACCTTCTGCAGTGCAGATGCTCTACCACTGAGCTATGGCCCTTGCCCAAGAGAGTCTATTATGTCAAAATGTGGACCATTATTGAGAGGGCAATGAAAGAGCTTTGTTTCAGCTGCAAAGTTGTTCCTGCTGCTGTTATTATTATTATATTAATTTTATTTATGCATCACACTTAAAGAGCCCTGGGTATTGCAAAGGATGAACAACAGAATCACATCACTGATTTAACACAAACACAGCAGGAAAATATTCATCAAGTAACAGTCCTACATAACACACGTTGAGCTGCTCCTTCACCCTGGGGGACCGCTGGGGCTTAATTTCCCTTTCTCAGCTAATAACTTGTTCCACTGACCTGTCACCCCGGCCGCGTTTAAGTGCTTCAAAGCCCCGTGGCCGACCTGGACTAGTCACAGCTTAAACTGAGAAATCTTCAGGGATTAGTGAGGATTGGCTGTAATCAGTGCAAATGAGCCCTAACAAGGCCTGCCTCTGGCCAGCCGGCCTGAGATTTTTTGCTGCCTGAGATGGTGCCACCTTCATTCCATGCGGAGAAACTGGCAACACAGGCAGCTGAGCCTTATTTCAACACTGGCAAAGGGGCAGCAGAGCATAGGAAGAGCCTGCTGGATCATCTAGTCCAGCATCCTGTTCTCACAGTGCCCAATCAGATGCCTCTGGTAAACCAGTAACCAGAATCCGAGCACAAAAGCAATGTCCCCTCCTGTGGTTTCCAGCAACTGGAAATCAGAAACATAACTGATTCTGAACATGGAGGTAACACATAGGCACCAGGGCTAGTAGCTATGGATAGCCTTCTCCTCCATAAATTTGTCTAATCCTCTTGTTAGAGTCATCCAAGTTGGTAGCCATCACTGCCTTCTGTAGGGTGAAGCAGTCCTTCCTTTTGTCAATCTTCCAACATTCAGCGTAATTAGATGTCCACAAGTTCTAGCCCTAGGAGAGAGGGAGAGTCACTGCCAGTTATTGTAGACAAAACTGTTATAGATTTTTTGGGGGGTGGGATCCCACTAAACCCTATAAATTAATAAATGTGGAATTTGGAATGTGAAGGGAGAAACAGAAGCTGCATGTGCAAAATGACCTAGTCAAGCCAGGGTCATTAAGAAACAATACAGGGCAACTGAGAGCCATTGGAAATGCAAGGAAATGCAGGGGAACCCCCTTGCCCTGAGGTGTGAACAGAGACTGGGAGTTTGTAAGTAACTGAGTGTGAGGTGACAGGAAAAGAGAGTTCCTTAGTAGGGCGTTCTGGGAAGAAGAAGGAAGAAGAAAGACTGGGCTCCATCTTGGGCAGGCTGGCTGAAGGCTGGCTGCACTGCTGTAGGAGACAAGCCCCTCTTGAAAGGACCATGCTGTAAGATCTGGACTCCCTCCATGAAGAATGAAGGTGTAAACAGGTGAATAAACCATATTTCTTAAAGCTACGACAGTCTCCGCTGTGTCTCAGTTCTGCAAAGGAACATAGACCCTGGGTGAATGTCTGAAACCCCCTATGGCCCCTTCTACCGCTCAGCAGAGAGTGGGAGGCACCCAACTTTTGTAACAATACTGAGCTAGGTGAACAAAAGGTCTGATTCAGTAAAAAGCAGCCTCCTGTGCTCCTGCATACATGCTTGGTTGCTTTAATAATTTTAAAATATGTCAGAAAAGATGTTCTAGTGACCAGTAGTAGCTCCTGAGTGTCTATGTCAGAATAGGTGCTGGTTGCCAGGTCTGTCTGCTGCTGTCCCCATAAAATGCTGTTATTTGGGCTGTCATTTGTGTAGGGGCTGGGCTGTGGGGCCATGGAATTCTACCAATGAATGCCTGATACCTGGAATATCTTTTTTTTTTTTTAAAGCCTGCAACTCTGCCACCTTCACCGGGGTCCTAAATCTGTCTCGCTGTAGGTTTCCCTCCTTCTGGGGATGAGTGTGCTTTGACTAACTTTGTACCAGGATCTGAGCAAACCTGGAGGGGCTTGCTTCTGCGAACTTGAGCCAGAATGACATGGGTTTTGCTGCACATACCAGGCTATGCAAGACTGCTTTAGGACCATCTTCTTTGGAGGTTGCTCGCTTGCTTGATTAAAAACAACAACATGCCTTGAACAAGTGATTGCTAAAGCCTTTCTTCCGAAATCTGCAGAGGGCATGGAGCGATTGAGTGGGATTTATAACTCCACAGCGCCACCAAGCACCCAATCTGTGCATTTCAAGTACCGGCTGCCCAAATTGAATGAAAAGGTACATTAGGGAACGCTCTCCTACATTCATTACAAATGCTTTGGCTCTTGTGGAGGCCTCCTTTCACTAAAGCGACTCAGCTTTTAGGGCATTCCCCGCAGACTTTGGAAATGCTGCTGAATAATTTACTGGAGAGTCTGAAAAGTCAAAGATCAAACACCTCTTTGAAACCAGAATGTCATTGAAGGAAGCATTAAGTGCACTGCTTCACTTTCCACTCTCACCTCCCAACTTCCCTTCCCTCTTAATTGGCTGCCCACCACCACCAAAAGAACTGAATAAGTTCACCGGAAGAAGGGCCTGATTGGGCTTGAGTTAGCCTATGGATCACCTTGTCTGCTGAAGCAGGGAGAGAAGCGCATTGTTTGAAAGTCCCTGCCACAGCAACACCTTCGCTGATGCTAAGCAGGCCTGGGTCTGATCAGTGCCTGGATGGGAGACCTGTCTGGGGGCCCTGTGTGAGGCTGGCTTGAATTCCGCTGCAGAAAGATGGGGTGCAAATAAATAAAAAGACATCACAAGGCACCATTTCCCTAATGTGGAACTCCCTCCTCATAAAGGTGCATCTGACACCTTCGTTATGCAGCTTCCAGTGGATGTTGAATATGCTTTTGGCATACTTGAGGTGCATATTTTCAGGACCCACCTTAGTTTTGTTATTGTGAGTTGTTTTAAACTTTTTTGAAATTGTGTTTTAATGTTCTAACCAGTCCTAGGACCTTAGGGTGAAGGGTGGTTAATTGATCATAATCCTCTTGATGTACAATATATTTTATCCTGATCTTTTCCCAGTGGCAGGAACATAGGGGGGCGGGTCTTATCACTGAGTAGACATGTATAGGATTGCAGTATCATTCCACTGCTATCCACTGTTTAGTAGCTGTAAAAATAGAGGCTCCATCCAGGGCTGTCTTAAGCATATGTGGCGCCAGGCTGCAAAGATCTGCCTGCCCCCCCCCCCCCGATTGCCCAGTCCTAGGTGCGCAGGAGAGCGGAGCCGGCCAGCTGCCTCAGTGTCTCGCTGGCTCGGTCACCCCCGAACTCGCGGCACAGAAGGAATAACCCAAACATCATGAACCTTCTGCTTGTTTCTTTCTCAGAGAAGCTTCCAGAACCCCCTTGAATTAATCAGAATAGGAAATATCTCTACACATCAGATCGATGCTTTCTGCACTAAGTCTGCAAACTGGCATCTTACTTTAACAAGAGTTTGCAGACTGCAAAGTGGCCGTAGGGCTATCAAGAAAGGCAGGAGAGAGATCACCTTGATGTGAATCAGTTGGGGGCTTTTCCAGTCCCTCTCCAGGGTTTCAATTTTCCGGCAATTTAATTTTTTATGAAATTTGTGTCAGAAGCTGCAGTAGCAAATACTTTTTCCTTTGGCTATTAACTAGTGACGCACAAACTAAAAAAACCCAAACTGAAACACAGGGGAAATCCATACCCAGCCTGTCAATTCGTTATACGGCTTTTCTACTTATTCAGAGATGGTGGAAAGAAATGATTTTGTCGCCTGAGAAAAATACTATCATAAATGGGGGCTTATGTTTTCCTCTGAGCTTGCTTAAATCTGTGTTTGAACTATAATAAGAACTATTGGAATATATTTATTTATATACTGCATTTTACTGATGAAATAAGAACAGCTAAAAACATAGTGTGGGGGGCAACAATCATTGAAAAACAATTAAGTATTAATAAAATTAAAACTGTATAAGATCTCTTTAAAACATACAGAAAATCACAACAAAAACAGCAAGGCACCAGCCTCCTCATTAAAAGCAAAGGAAACAAGGAGGACAACAAGGAGGGAGCCAGTCTAACATCTCTAGGGATTTGCCAAGTCTGGAAGCAGCCACAGAGAAGGCTCTCTCCCGCATCCTTACCAAATGTGCATGTGAGAAGGGACTCCCCCCAAAATCTCCGAGTCTCAGCATGTTTTTATGAAGGAATATGGTCATTCAGATAGCTTGGACCAAAGTCATACAGGGCTTTACAGGTCATAACCAGAATTTTAAATTGTGCCAGAAAGCAGACCAGTAGGCAGTGGAGCTGTTGTAACCAGTGCCAGTCAATAATTCTGTCTACAGCTCTCTGAGCTAATTTGAAGTTTCTGAGCACTTTTTAAAGGCAGCCCCACATTACAGCGATCCAAATGGGATGGAACTAAGGTGTGTGTCACTGTGGCCAAATCAGACATCTGGAGAAACAGGCGCAGCTGGCGCACTAGCTTTAACTGTGCAAATGCACTCCTGGCCAACACAGCGACCTGGACATCCAGGCTCCGAACTGAGTCCAGCACACACAAACTGCAAGCCTGTGTATTCAGGGGGAACGCTACCCCATCTAGCACCGGCTGAATCCCTATTCCCTGGTCTGCCTTCCAAAAGACCAAGAGCACCTCTGTCTTGTCTGGATTAAGTTTAAATTTGTTTACCCCCATCCAGGCCATTATTGATAGCAGACACTGGTTTAGAACTCAGACAGCTTCCTTGGATTTAGAGCAGGGTGTCATCAGCGCACTGGTGACACCGAACCCCGAAACCCCAGACCACCTCTCCCAGTGGTTTCATGTAGATGTTAAATAGCATGGGGGACTGAACACAACCCTGAGGGACCATGCAGGCAAGCTACCAACCAAGATGTCAAACAGGAGTCCCCCAGCACCATTTTCTGGGTCCACCCCTCCAAGAAGGAAAGGAGCCACTGTAAAACAGTGCCTCCAAGTGCCATTCCAGCAAGGTGGCCCAGAAGGACACAATGCTCAATGGAATTGAAGGCCACTGAGAGATCCAGCAGAACCAACAGGGTCACCCTCTGTCCAATTCCCAGCATAAGTCATTCACCAAGGTGATGAAAGCAGTCTCATCTCATAACAAAGCCTGAAATCAGATTGAAGTGAATCTAGATAATCTGTCTCCTTGAGAGAATGGCAGATGAAGGTGATGGACTACATGGAATTGGCGGAAATGACCGGCAGAATCCGAGACCAGGGAGAAGAGTCGGTGGAAGAAGATTGGAAGAAATTTAAAGTCTACTTACAGAAATACTGTAAAATTAATGAATGTTAGAATGATGTTGGATAAGAAGTTAAGTGGTTTTTAGCTGTAATGCTATAAAGGAATATGAAAAAATGGATTATTAAGAGGTAAAAATTTAATGTTATAATACTTTAAGATTAAAGACTAGGATAAACAAAGAGGGAAAGGATTTGTTGAATTAACAAATTGAATTGGAATACAAAAAAGGGAGGTGTGAGGAGGTCCGGGAAACAAGCAAATGAAAGATAAGTAATGGAAAGATGGAATTGTTTTTAACTATTTTTATTTTGTATTTTTCTTTTTTCTTTTTGTAATATTTTGAAAATCTTAATAAATATCTTTTTTAAAAAAATCTGTCTCCTTGAGAAACCCCTAAAGCTGAGATACCGCCGTGCCTAGCCCCAAAATGGGATGTTGGAAATTGGCTGATAATTATCTAATATGGTGGGATTCAAGGCAAATCACAGGTATGTAATATCATGGAGCTCAGTCTAGTTGTGAAAATGTGCATGTGTGCGGCTATCACTGTTTCCACCCTCAGATTTCTGTTGTTGTTGCTCTGGGGCAAATTGAAATTGGTGTCACTCTGCCCCACCAAGTCCTACTGAGCAGCATTACCTGCACACTGAAAGATCTAGAGCTGCCTCAGATATGATTCTTGCAATTCCATTCTTGATGTCCCTTGGTACTTCATGTCACTCCCTTTGAATTGCATCAATGGATCCATGTGGTTAATGGAGATCAGAACAGGCAGGCTCTTCTCAGCTTGGAATTTGGAGTTCCACCTAGCCTACAAGCTGTCACAGTACCTCCTCCTCCTCCTCCAAAAATACTGGCAGTGCTTGTCCCTAGCCTAGGGCATTCACACACAGCTGGGGCATAATCTTGGCATTTTTGCGCTCCCAGCATCTCAGTTTACTTCCACCTGCCCTGCAGCTCTGCTTTCCAGTATGCACAGCCCATTTACCAAACTAATGTGACATTCCTGCGTGTCGCCAGTGACCAGCCATTCCTGTTCAGCTGCTCCATTCCCAAAAGTTCTCCTCTAAGTACACTACTGCATACAAATTGCTTGGAATTGCAAGTGGGGAGAGGGCTGTTGCATTTGATTATGTATTTTAATTATGTATGGACTATATTTATTAATAATGGATTTTATACTTCTAAACTGCATAGAAACCATTTTGGCATGCAAGAGGTACATAATAATTCAGGTGCTGCTTGTGGGCTTCCCTTTGGTGAATTTGCTTGGCCACTATAAGAACAGGGTGCTGAACTAGCCCCCTATCCCCTTCCTGCTTTGGCCTCATTCAGCAGGGCCTTTCTTGTTCTCCTGAGGCTGTTCTAGACCTGCTGTTATAAAAGGTTAGCGGCAAGGCCTTTTCCATGGCGACACCTATGCTATAAAATACCTCCCTTGGGACATGCAAATGCCCTTCAGACAAGCCACCAACTCAGTTCCTATCTTTCTGGAGGCCTAATCCTATATCTGCATTATTTGGCTAGGGGATGTGGGTGGTGCTGTGGTCTAAACCAATGAGCCTCTTGGGCTTGCCGATCAGAAGGTCAGTGATTTGAATCCCCACGACGGGGTTAGCTCCCATTGGTCTGTCCCAGCTCCTGCCAGCCTAGCAGTTCAAAAGCACACCAGTGCAAGTAGATAAATAAGTACCGCTGCGATGGGAAGGTAAACAGCTTTTCTGTGCGCTCTGGTTTCCATCACGGTGTCCTGTTGCAGCAGAAGCGGTTTAGTCCTGCTGGCCACATGACCCAGCAGGACAAACGCCAGCACCCTCGGCCTGAAAGTGAGATGAGCACCAAATCCCAGTCACCTTTGACTGGACTTAACAGTCCAGGGGTCCTTTACCTTCACAGTGGTAGCTCAGGTTAAGTACTGTACTTAATTTGTTCCGGAGGTCCGTTCTTAACCTGAAACTGTTCTTAACCTGAGGCACCACTTTAGCTAACGGGGCCTCCTGCTGCTGCCGCACCACCGGAGCACGATTTCTGTTCTCATCCTGAAGCAAAGTTCTTAACCCGAGGTACTATTTCTGGGTTAGCAGAGTCTGTAACCTGAAGCGTATGTAACCCGAGGTACCACTGTACTTATTTGGCTATTTTGTACACTGATCCCATATGAAGCCTCAACGGGCTTTCCTCCTGTCCTAAAAGTACAATTTTGTGTATGGATACTTGGAAGCCCCACTGAGTTCAATGAAACTTCCTCCTTTGAACTTCTAACCACCATTGCTCAGAAGTCCCATTGAATTCAATCGGGTTTATTCCCAGGTATATTGAGTTAGGGGCTGCAGCTGGTTTAGTCTGTATACTTTTAAAAACAGTTCTAAGGTATAATCGTTCTAACAATTTTTCTCTCAACTTTCTGAGATCAGTTCCAAGAGTCCTGCCATCTGTTGTTGTTTAGTCGTTTAGTCGTGTCCACCTCTTCGTGACCCCATGGACCAGAGCACGCCAGGCACTCCTGTCTTCCACCGCCTCCCGCAGTTTGATCAAACTCATGTCAGTCAAGAGTCTAACACTCAAGAGTCTACAGGACTATAAAAACTGGCTGGTGGAGGAGTGGAGTCGGTTGCCATGACTACAACTAGGCCTCCGAGGGCCCAAGCGCCGGCTTCCGGCTTCCTTCTGGCGCTAAATCCCCATCATTACCTGCGCTCATCAGCCGCGCTGTAGCTTTGTGATTGGTCGATCTCGGGGCTTACCAACACGTTTAGAGGAAGGGGGGGTGAATTCCTAAGGGACCGTTCAAGCCAAATGGGTTACCAGGAAAAAGGCAACGCCGTTTCCCCTCCTCTCCTATCGTGGTTTATTTTTATACAAATTTTATACAAACAGTTTAGGCATTCCGAAGTAGAAAGCGAATTGTTTCCACCGCGTTAATAAAATGGACCACACCACATGGAACGCGCCACGCACTCTGAGAATGGAAGGCGGGAAGCGCGCGCGCTGTGACGGTTGAAACGCTTTCTCTCTCCCCCCCCCCTCGCGTCATTGAGCAAATGGTACACCCCAACCGCCCGGTCCTGCTCCTCCAGAGTTGCCTGTCCGCCAGCCCGTCTCCACTTCCCACGGCTGGTGCGCTCTCAACGCAACTTGCTTCTTCTTTCTCCCTCCCCGCGCGCGCTCTGCCGATATGCAAATAGCGGGGCTCCGGCAGCCAACGGGAAGAAGAGGGCCCGCCACGCCGCGCGGCGATTGGCCGGCGTCGCGGGCAGCCGGCAAAGGCTAGCGGGTTAGGGTGCCCCCTTGCGGCTGAGGCCGAAGCGGCGGTGTCGGTGTGAGGCGCGGGCGGCATGAGCAGGAGGCACCGCGGCGGCGGCTGAGGCCGCGGCGGGGCGGGACCGTTGCCGAGCTGAGGAGCCAGGAAGGAGCCAGAGATGGCGGTGGTGGCGGCGGTTCCGGTGGCGGCGGCGGGTTCAAGCGGGCCGCCGCTCCTGGCCGCTTCCGTCCTGCTGCCGGCGCTGATGCTCTTGCTGCTCCCGCCGCAGCCGCCTCACGCCGTGGAAGGCGCCGGCCTGACGGAGAACGTGATCTGGGCGGTCAACGCGGGCGGAGAGGCCCATGTGGACGTCCACGGCATCCACTTCCGGAAGGACCCCCTCGAAGGACGGGTGGGACGAGGTGAGAACGTCCAGACGGGCCTGGTCAGCCTGTGGAACTCACTGCCACGGGAGTTGAGGGGGGACGCGTAGTTCAATATCTCCCATCACCACCACCAGGAATAATACACCTATAGGTGAAGGATTGTCCTTAGCAATCGTAGTCCTTACACCCACATTTTAATTTTTTTAAAAAGGACTTAAGGCAGCCAACTGAGTTGAGCAGGGAAAGGGGATCCACCATAGGTTTTGCACTACTGGCCCAAAATGGGGAGTTGTAGCCCAAAACATCTGGACCAACCCACTCCTTTCCTGGAAAAAGGTTGCCTTAGGTGGCTTCTGTTAAAAGCAGCAGGGAGAGATGGGGTGGTTTGTTGGGTGTAATAGTAAAATGCAGCTTTCATGCGCAGGGGTAGGATGCCTGATGTGGTAGCGGTGAGAACAACTATGGCGCCCTCATACCAGCTCTTAGAGCATTTGTTGCAGACACTGGGTGCTAGGTAGTCATCAATGGTTTTTTTTTTTTTTTTACTTTGCACCCACCTTTAATCTGGACATGTGTTTGGGGGCCCATTTCTTAATTTTCTTCTGTATATTTCTATGGTGGAAGTGCTGCTGCTGTGACTCACCTTGGATCAGGCTGTGACCAGGTAGGGTCACAACCCACCAGTTGAAGACAGATGAGGGTAGAGGCTTATAAAGTTATGCATGGTGCATATAGTTGCTTTTCTTGTTTGGTGCTAGAATTCAGAGTTGTCAATGGAGGCTGTTGGCAGATAGGTTCAGAATTAGGAGCACTTCTTCATATAACACATAATATGGACTTTGACAATTTGGTGCCCACCAGTTGTTTGGGACTACAATGCCCATCAACCCCAATCAGCACATCCATCTATGATGCTGAGGCTGGTGGAAGTTTTAGCTTAAAACAACTAGGTTGAGGAAGGCTGCTATAATGGAACTTGCAGTTGTTAGAAGGCATGGCATAGCCAGCCACTAGGTGGTTTTGTGTAGGCATACCTACACAAATCTTATCAATTGCTGCTTGCCATGTTAACTACGTGGAACTATATGCAGAGGCAGCACATCTGTGAATGTGATGCAACTAGAGTGGCTCCTTTGGAGGCAGAATGCTGAACTAAGGGGGCTTTGGTCTGGTTCAGCAGGGCAATTCTTTATATTATTACTCCAGCAAGTCTGCTGCTGCTTCCTTTCCTAAGAGCCCTTTCCACTGGAATTATAAAGCCATGCTCTTGTTTAGCTCCAGATTGACTGAGCTGGATTAATGTCATTAGTAGCAGTAAGATGCCATGTGGAATGTTCATGCCTGCTAACATGAATTGGAAACACTAACTGAGAAAGAAACTACTCTGCTCTTAACAACAAAACTCTGGCTAAAGTGGGTTATGTGACCCTATCGTTACTGTATGATGCAATAGTGGTTAATAATAGTTTGAAGCTGGTGTAGCAGCTGAGATGGTAGCCTGGAAAGTCCCCAGTTCAAATATTACCCCAGCAGTGAACTCCCTGGGTTGCTTTAGGCAAGCTATTCTCTGATGCACAGCCAGTCTCTTACCCCACCCACCGAGGTGCAAACTTGGGACAATGGCCTACCCTTGCACAGTTGTTCTGATGGTTCTGAGAGAATGTAGGCAAAATGCTTAGAACACTCCAAAACACTTGAGTCAATTGCAAAAAAAATCATATTACTTGCCATATAAATTCTAGTTTTCTTTATGCTAGAATAAAGTATTGTCTCTGCTTTTATTTTTTACTTGTTGAAAGCATTCTTACCCCCAATCCCCCAATTTGCAGCTTTAAAAAGCCCTCAGAGCAGCTTACAGACCAGTTTTAAAAAGAGAGAATCCCTGTCCTCAGGGGGTTTTTTTTGTCCTCTGGGCTCCTGCCTTGTCTCCTGGGCAAGTTGTTTTTTGTCCCACATTCCACCTCTCCTGCACCCATATTTGCATTCACAGAACCCCACCATATTTCCTATGCTGTCATGATGTCAACTCTCCTTTCTTTAGAAGTAGAAATTCAAAGCAGCACAATATTACTCCACCTTGCCACTCTCTTGAGCTATGAAATGAAGGGAGTGAACACATGCTTAGGGTAACCCATCTCCTGTGACCTTGAAAGGCTGCTCCCACTGTTCCTCCTGTTTGCTGCAATGACCTGCTTCCCTTCGTTCTGCTCTTCCTTCACCCAGGACTGAGCCAGCTTCTGTCTCTTTTGCTCCACACAACCCCTCCATTTGTGTCCTCTTTTCACCCAGATCCCTTTCTAAATGCACACTGCATTGGCCTCTCTTGCGGCTGGACTTTGTCCCTTCAGGGGCTGTCCCCCTTTCCCTTATAATCTAGCTTATGAACGGGGAACAGCAAACATGGGGACTGGACACTTAATGAGCATGTGGTCTGCTCCCATTTTGGTTGGTGCACGACACAGGGTGGGGTGGGTTTCTGTAGAGATGGGTAGGGTGACTGCTGACTCTTGCTAAAATGAGTCCCGCGAAGGTTCCAGGTGCTTTTCTTGGGAACCGTTTGTGGTTACTGTAAGCCGGAAGCTGCTCATTATCAGACTCATAGCTGCTTGTGTTACAAGACGGCCCCAACCATTTTTTTCCTTTTTATTTACATATTCACTGTTAACCTTCTCCTTCCTTCTGTGCTGTGCTGATCCTTTCAGGTGTTGGAGGACACCATATGTTAAGCCACTGCTCAGCTTCTTAAAGAGAGCCCCTTGTGTTCTCTGTCATTTACCCAGAAGTTCACAATCCTTCCAGGCTAATTTCACCAAGGTGCATGTGCGTGTTGCTTTCTCTCTCGCTTGGCTGCAGTTTTTCTTCTTACATCTAATCCAAACTCTTGGCTTACGCTGGCTGCTGGCGTCTGTGCCTGCTAATTGTCAGGTAGCCAGCCAAATCTAGGCTGAGAGGCAAACTTCTGCAAGGAGATTTCAAGTGTACAAAGGACTTTGCCACAACACTGCAGTGCACAGTTGTACACTTCCGTCTCGTTGGGGTGGGGAGGCATGATGGGGAAAACGTCTTAACAGACTCCATGATTGTGCAATACAGGTTGTAAGCTGCAGTCATGTTTCTAGTCTACCATGCATTCTAGTCTTGCTCAATATCTTGCTTAGCAGAGGGTGGAAATTTCAAGGAAGCACATTTGGATGAAATGTTAGGAGACACTTGCTAATGATTAGAGCTGTTTGACAATGGAATAGACTGCCTTGGCAGATGGCAGGCTCTCATTTGCTAGAAGTCTGTAAGCAGAGGTGGGATGGTTCTCTGAGGTGTTGTAAGATTCCTGTACTGGGTATTGGGGTTGGACTAGATTACCTTTAGAATCACTTTCCAAACTTAAAGTTCTAGGATGTGGTTTTGAAGTATATCCCTTTCTTGTAATCATGTTGCAGAAGCTTCTTGTCTTCTTGTTTCAAATATTCTTAGCACCATTGTACCAAGTAAAAATCCAGATTTCTCACTCAGAGCCATGCCAAGTTAGTACAAATATTGCTTACCTTGAATAGTTAAGTGTCACTGCTAAAGATTTATTTTTTCTGTGCGTACAACCTGCCTCCTCCCTTTCAAATTGCTCTGTTCGGCAAGAAATGAGGATTAAAAACAATTTCTTTTACAAGCAAGAGCAATTCTGATTGCTGCACCTCAAAAGTTATTGTAGGACTGGAATAGGTTCAGAAAAGAGAAAACAGAATGATCAAGGCTGGAACAACCCCTCCTACATGAGGAAGGTTACATTGGTTGGAGCATTAACTTTAGAAAGAAAATATAGTGAGGGCATTAAAAAGTTTTGCATGGTATGGAGAAAGTGGACAAGGATAACTTTGCTTCCCACTCTCATAATACTAGAACTCAGAGCCATCCACTGAAGCTGAATGTTGGAAGCTTCAGGACAGAGAAAAGAAAGTACTTCTTCACACGGTGCATAGTTAAACTCTGGGATTTGCTCTCACTAGATGTAGTGATGGCCACCAACCTGGATGGCTTTAAAAGGGTTTTAGACAAAGTCATGGAGGATAAAGGCTATCCGTGGGTACTGGCCACAATGCCTATGCTCTGCCTCCAGTGCTGCTGGAAGTCACAAGTAGGTAGAGTGCTCTTGCACTCATATCCTGATTATGAGCTTTCCAGAGGAGGCATGTGTTTGTCCAATGTGGGAACAGAGTGATGAACTCAGTAGACCTTTGATCTGATCCACCGGGCACTCTTTATGTTCATTGGAGTAAAGTACTCCCTTGCTTAACTTTTAGCGTGGGTCTGTGACAAATGTCACATACTCTCTCTAGGCTTTTGATAGGGACTCTTCTTTTACTCTTTAGATCAGGATGTGTATGTACTATAAAATTTGCTGCTTGCTTATATTGTAGCTTTGCTGTCCGAAGCAGCATCTGTATATTCTGCAACGTTCATTTCATGCAATAAGCCAAACTATTCCTTTTGCCAGATAATTTCTTGTGGGTATAAGGTTATGGACAAACACATATTCATAACAAACACACATTGTAACTATAGCAAAAGGTCCTAAACCTCTTGGTAGTGTTTGCAGGAGTACACATAAGTGCAGGACATCCATGTGGGTTCAGACACACCTTGTCACACTGGTTCTGAGCACAGCCTTCCTGGTAGCTAAAATAGCCAAACCAACAACACGTCTATTTCCAAAGTGCTATGAGGTGGGTGGGAAGGAAGGAACAGACTGTCAGTGAACTCAGGACCATTGGTGTCACTGTGCTCAGGCAGGTGTTTGAAGTGGCATAGGGCTAGACCGCATGTAAGCCTCCTTCAAAGCTCCATCAAAGGTGGGGCTGGCAGCAGTTTCCTCCTGTATTTACAGCTGCAGAGAGGGGTTTGACTCTGTACTCAAATCTGTAGCCCAGCAGAAACACAGAACTCACACATTAACCAGTCTTTATTCTGAAAGAAAAGTCGAGAGAGGAATTGGCCTGTTTTTCTTGTGGGTGATCCACTCAACCCCACCGTTTTCAGTTTGACCATTTCCCCCTCCCCAAACTATGCTACTCATTGCTAGCAAAAGCAAGGAGGTGGTGATGGTTTTAATTTTCTATCATTCATGCAGGCTTTCTTTGGAAGAGCTATGTTTGGCTGCTTCTAGAAGTATTTCTCTATGAGTCCACAGCTGTTCTAGCTGCTCGGCTTGTATGCACCCTGCAGTTTGCAGCAGGCCTTTCTCAAACTGCTGATAGCTGAGGCATCCCCCACCCTGGAAAGCATTACTTTTAGAAGGAAACAATACACACTTTCATAACCCTCAGAAGAGCCCAAGCTCTGTGTTACTTGGTTCATGCAGAGGTGCAGTGGGCAGCCTCCCCTGAAGGAGTTGTTTGTGGTGTTTCTGCACTCAGGAGTCTTTGGATTATTCAGTTGCTCCCATATAGCCGAGTGGTCCATCCCTCAGAAGAGGCTGATGGAAAGGAGAGCAGATTGGAGCAGCTGATCTGGCAGGTGCCCAGCAGTAACCTCTAGGGGTAGTGTGTTGGTTGCCCTTAAATTTGATTATGAAAATTGCAAAGTCTTCTGTGGAAGCATAACAAACTTCACGCCTCCGGTTGGTCATGGTAACATAGGCCCAGATATCTGATCATGAAAAAGTGGGTAGTCCAATGTCATTTCTTCAAGGTACATGGAAGGTACAGCTAACTTGGGCCTCGTAACACTGTGCATAAAAGCTTTTTCTCCCCACACCCTGCCCCAAATTCAATGAGAGAGACTAGTTGCTTCTGGCATGTAGAGCAAGACTCCAGTGCCCTGCAAAACTGTGAAGTGACTCTGTGGTCTTGTGTCAGAGGTCTTCTTGGAACACAAAAGCTTCTCAAAGATCATCTTTTTGAAAGAGGAACATGTAGAGGGGATTATCATTGCTGACTCAGACCCAACTGAAAGCTCAGCAAGTGGTCCCCAAAGAGGACCAGTTCACCTATGTGTTTGTCACTTGTGGATCGCAGCATCAAGTGTGTCTTTCATGTGAGAGTTTGTAGGAACTTCCACCCAAGGAGTTCATTTGTGTTCATCTCTTTTTCAGATAGTGACATCTATAAGTGAGAAATTAAGGCATATATGTGCATGTGTGACATAGTTCAGGGGTGGGGATTTCTTTCGAATGTCATGGTCCAGGGCCAAATTTCTTTGTGAGCAAACTTGGCGTGGGGGATATGCCAGTGGTGGGCAGGACCAGAGGCAAAAGTGGGCAGGCTGTATTCCATCCATGCAAAAGTCAGTGGTTTCTACACACTTACACCTCCATATCCAGGTAAGCAAGAGGCATTGTTAGAGCACAAGGATACAGTCCACCCAAGTAAAAACCCTGAAGGTGCAGAGCAGGACGTGGAGAGAGCCCTGAGGACCACGCAGAGAAACACAGAGGACCACATTTAGCCAATGGGCCTGAGGATCCCCACCTCTGCTGTAGTCTTTCTCACAGAGTGTTCCAGCCACCCGATCTGCTCCCTGATCTAGGACTTTGCCCTTAAAATGCTGAGTTTGGGTGAGGAGCTCTTGGTAGGGACAGGTGGGTAGCCAGAAGTGTGGGAAGGAGGGAGGGATTACAGGCCAGAGGTAAACTCCAGCAAGTATTTTGAGAGAGTTGCTATTTCTTTTTGGAATCCAGCCTCCGATTATGGCATGAAACTGCCGATCTTGCGATCCAATCCAGAGGATCAGATTCTCTACCAGACAGAACGCTACAATGAGGAAACCTTTGGCTATGAGGTCCCCATCAAGGAGGAAGGAGACTACGTTCTTGTGCTGAAGTTTGCTGAAGTCTATTTTGCACAGTCCCAGCAGAAGGTAAAAAAAAAGTACTGTGTTCTGGAAGGACTTCCTTGAGTAACACCCATCAGTGGTTGGGTCAGGTGCCAGAGGCCTGCTGGTATTGCCATAAGCGTATGTGGGACTCAAGCATGCACACCTTTCCCAGCGTGGGGGTGCTTGCCTTCACTCTTCCAGCATACAACAGAACTCATGCCCCCCCCCCCCCGAAATGAAGTATCCTGGAGTCATACACACAGATGCTCTTTCGGGGGGGGGGGGGACCAGGACCTGTCACCACCATTTCTGCTGGTGGAAGTCACTGTTACCAGTTGGTTAACTGACCTTTGTCATGGGAATATAGGAAGTTACTTTCTTATGACCCAGGTCATTTAGTTCATTAGCTTGTACCCTGACTGGCCACAGCTCTCCTGAGCTTCAGACAGGGGTCTCTCCCAGACCACCCTGGAGGCACCATAGATTGAACCAGGAACTTTCTACATTCAAAGCAGATGCTCTACCACTGAGCCAAGACCCTTCCTATACAGTGTCACCCATTGCACTAGAGATCAAAAGTGTGTCCTTGCAGGTCTGAAATATGTTTTTGCTGCTGCTCTTTTCAGTCGGTTGTATTGACGGGTTGTGGTTATAGAATTGTAGAGTTGGACGGGACCACGAGGATCATCTAGTCCAACCCCTGCAATGCAGGAATCTTTTTGGGACTTGAACCCACGACCCCATGACCCTGGGGCAGCCCTCTCACCCAACCTCCCTGGCTGCTAGAGGCCCTACCACTGAGTTCAGGCCCTTTCCCATAAAATAGAGACCTATTTTACAAGCAAAACCAAAAGTTGCTTGTCTTCTTTATTTGACCAGCTAAGGAAATTGCTTTTCTGCCAATAGATGAGTTCCAGGTCTTGGCACAAACACACTCCTCCAGCTGAGATACAAAATCAGCCAGGCAGCATCTCTCTTAGTTCAATGACTGTCGGTAGCATCACATGTAGGCTTTTTGAGTTACACAGGATTTTTCACTGGGCAGTATGGAAAGGCAGCTACTTCCATCCTCCCTAAGAAGTTTGTGTAAACTTGAAAATTTGCATGCTGCTACGCCCATGAAAGATGTCAGTTAGGCTGCTCTCCTGGCCCTGCACAGTAGCAAGGTCAGGATGATTTTCCTGCATCGGCGTTCCTCCAATCCATAGCTTGTTGTCCTCCCATCTTTGCTCCTGATCTGACTTCTACTCTGCAAGAGGCCTCATTCCTTTGCCATATTTCTTTCCAAAGGTTTTTGATGTGCGCTTGAATGGCCATGTGGTGGTGAAGGACTTGGACATTTTCGACCGAGTCGGACACAGCACAGCGCATGATGAGATTATTCCAATTGGCATCAAGAAAGGGAAGCTGAGCGTCCAGGGAGAGGTCTCAACTTTCACAGGAAAACTCAACATTGAGTTTGTCAAGGTAAGAAAAGGCCATTGCTCACAAGTGGCTTCTCCCCCCCCCCCCCCTCTCTCTTACAAGGTATGGATTAGGAAGGTTCACTCATTCCTTATATATTGCTAAGCCCCCTGGCCCAACTATCCCCAGGAGGAGGCTTAGGCAAGAGCAGGTTTGATTCTCAGTGATGATGGGTTTTGTCATGTTCTTGATCCGGCCTCTCTTCATTCAGGTAAAGGGCTACCACTCATGCCTTTTGAGAAAGGTTAAGTGCTGAACATGGAGAAATGTTTGTAGGGAAGTCAGATCTGATGCAGCCTCTGCTGGCAAAGGTCCTGAACATAAGAAGAGCCTGCTCAATCAGGCCAAGTCCAGCATCCTATTCTCACAATGGCCAACCTATGCTAAACCCCCTATGTCTATGCCTATGTTAAACCCCCAAGCAGGATTTGAAACAAGGGCTGCAATAGGACTGCACCTGCAAGCTGTGTGGGCAAGCTTTCCCTTGACATATTTCCCTTCTTACGTCTGAGAGAAAAATATCCCTCTTTTAAAAGATCAGAAATCCTATTGACAATGGAATGATGTTAGTGAGTAAGCAAATTTCCACAACATTTGGGCTATCCAAAATAGTATTCCAGGGCCATATTAACAGAGATTTAAGGAATTTCACCCCTTTCCCAGATGAATTAAAAAGAAAACAAAACAAAATTGTAAAATGTCTTAATAAAATGTGTTGACATTGTGTCCTTACATAACTTGGTTTACAATTATATCTACATGGAATACAAGCATGATATGGAAGTAAATCTTCATATGTTTGCTTGGAGTATTTATGCTCATCTATTAACCAGAGTTCTCAAGGTGGCTTTCAATATGTGTTTTAAAATACAACTAAACAAGCAAGAGGTACAGAGATGTGTACAGGTTTTGCTCTCGGATATTCCACTTTCTGCTTTGCTGAAATATTTTGGGCCATGGCAGATATCAGATGAAATGGCTACTCTATTTACTTCCATGTTGTGGAAATGGACTGTCCTGCTCAGTAACTGCCAGTTTGTGTGTCTAGGAGCTTCTCAGCCCTGAGCCTTCATGGCTCTTTCTTCAGAGCCTTACATGTACATAGAGAACCGAATAGTTGCCCTGAGGCTGTGGAAGCCAAGAGAAGCAACCCATGACTGCAGCTGTTAGGCAGTACAGGGGCCTAGGACTACTGGAAAGTTCTTTGTGTACACACACACACACACACACACACACACACACACACACACACATCTGGCTCCTAGATAGAGCATCACAAGGGGGAAACAATTCTGGCTCCATTCCACTAGCCAGAGAAGCAGCATCCACCCCTGCAAAAAAAAACAAAAAAAAACACTGCCTATAATATTTGGATTGCAAAAATGAAGAGAAACATGTTCTTGCCTCTGGCACCATCAGGAACCACAGCACCCCTTTCAGCACCCATCAGCAAGGAGAGATCAGCCTGGCTATAAATGCCTGCCTGCATCTCATCACTTTGTTCTGACATTGTCCAGCTGGTCTCCATCCTCTATTTTCCCCCTCGACATCCCTTTCCTTGGATGTCTTGTCTCCCCCACCCCCTGTAAACCCATGTTGACCAAAGCTTCTGTATATTACAGAAGGCACATGGATTGCATGCCCAGAGGTTTTTGGCTCTGCATAGCTGCAAATAGAAACATTTTATGTGTATCTAGTAATCACATGAATTTGCACATGAATTTGTCTTTTAAATCTTTGAATGAGTAAGTTGAAAACTTGATATAGATCAGTGCTTTTTTATTACAGTAGTACCTTGGTTCTCAAACTTAATCCGTTCCGGAAGTCTGTTCCAAAACCAAAGCATTCCAATACCAAGGTGCGCTTTTCCATAGAAAGTAATGCAGACGTTTAAAAACAATCCCTAAAACAGCAATTTAACATGAATTTTACTATCTAACAAGATCATTGATCAATAAAATGAAAACAATAATCAATGTACATGATAAAAATTATTACTTTTTCTTACCAGCACTGATGATAGTCATTGTTTGGATGGGGGGCTTTTATCCATTTCAGCAGTCACAATCAATCAATCAATCAATCAATCATAAAACGAAGAACAAACCACAGTCACAAAAACAAAAAAGCCACAAAAACGCAAAAAAGATTAGCAAAAACTAAAACACCAAATATAAGCTCCAAATACCACCTCAGAACACTGCAATTGGAAATGGAAGGTTTTGATTACGGGGGGGAAGGGGAACACAAATTAGCAGCCCAACCGTAAAAATGGGAGGAAAAAGGCTTTGATTACAATGGGGGGACGCAAATTAGCAGTGCAACAGTGAAAACGGAAGCTCAGGAGCACATTCAGCTTCTGAAGCAAAGTTTGCAAACCAGAACACTGAATTCCAGGTTTGCAGCATTCAAGTTCCAAGTTGGTCGGGAACTGTGCTGTTCAAAAACCGAGGTACCACCGTACTTTAAATCAGTGGTTTAAGCTGCCTTTATTGGAAGTGTTACTGAATTTGAGAACCCTTGCCTTCCTCAAATTTGAATGTTCCCCTAATATTCAAACTTGGATTCCCCCTCCCTTTTTTGCCATTCAGACCCATAGATTTCAAATACTTTAAACTTAACTTTGTTTTTGTTGTAAATAAAGGTCTAATTTTTAAAGGAACTGATGACTTCAAACTATTTTTTTATCTTATTTAGTCATTCATTCATTCATTTCAAGTATTTATATACCACTCAATATTCAGAATTTCTAAAACCTGTATGGTTTATATGAATCAGCATTGTAGACAATTTTGGAGTAGCTGACAGAGAATGAAGCTCATCTCTGCTTCCTTCTTTCTTTACAGGGGTACTATGATAATCCAAAAGTCTGTGCACTATACGTCCTCCGGGGAACAGTGGACGGTAAGTTTATTTCTTATAACCCCTCCAATTTCAACCTCCTCCTGGTCACCAGTTGCCTTTTCTGTTACTGCAGTCAAAAAGTTTGCTCAAGTAAGACCCTATTCCTCCCTTAGACCCCATTCCATGACACCCTCATAGGAACAAAGGAAAGCTTCAACTTGCCCCTGGTTGAGGTTCTCAGTATTCTGAGTATCTGTGTCTGGGGAGCAACAGTGGGAGAGAGCTTTTGCTGTTGGGCTTTCCAAGAGGTATCTGGGTGGCTATTGTGGAGAAATTAGTCTGGCATCTGGTAGGCGTTTTAATGTGGTCTAGCATGGCTCTTCTGCATCCTTGTGGATCTTGCAGGACATTCTCTGATTTGGACCAATTTCCATCTGTGCATCTCTGTACAGACACCCACATTAGACAAATGTTGCACCAACAAACACAGATCTCTCTGCTTAGAATAAATGATGTGTGGCAACATTCTTACTAAATGTGAATTTATTTGGCAGCATTCATGAATATTTGGTATGTTTGGTACAAATATGAACCTTGAATTCTACTGTGGAATATATTTTACACCACTCATTCTTCTTTAATCTTTCTCTAATTATTATGATTATTATTTTATTGTCTTGTGGTTTTATTTTTCCTGTTTCAAAGACTTTTTTTTTAAGCAAGCAATATACTGAAGACCAAATGTTTTTAAATGGAAAAAATTAAAAGAACGCTAATTAATTTGCAGGATTTACATGCAAAGTCAGTGTCGGGTAGTAATTAATCCCCAATAAGCTCGCTATATGAAGAGTCTCAAAAGTCTCTCTTGCTAATTATGTGTTCTTTTAATGTTTAAAAAAGTATTAAACTTCAAAAAAGAGAAAAGATTAAATGATATGGTTCAGTGTTAACCAGTTTGGATGGCAAAACTTCAGTTTTTGCCAAATTTGGAATAATTTTGGGAAACAGAGTGGTTTTCCTGAAGTCGGAGAAGGTTTTTCTAGGACACTCCAGTTGGCTTTGTTCTGCGTACATCACAGACCCTGGCATTTCTCCTTCTCTTCCCTCCCACAGATGTCCCAAAGCTACAGCCCCACCCCGGCCTGGAGAAGAAAGAAGAGGAGGAAGACGAAGAGGAGTATGAAGAAGGCTCCAGCACTAAAAAGCAGACCAATAAGAACCGGGTCCAGTCAGGCCCCCGCACACCAAACCCCTATGCCTCGGACAACAGCAGCCTCATGTTCCCTATATTAGTGGCCTTTGGTGTCTTCATTCCTACCCTCTTCTGCCTGTGCAGGTTGTGAAGCACGAGACTGCAAGGCCAGTGGCCGGCCAGAGGGGAGGAGTTGGACCAAGCGCGGAGGCTCTTTCGGTTTCTCATAATTTAAGGAAAATTTTTAAAGGTTTGTTAAGGAGCAGCAGGTACAATAAAGGGCAAGCTTGCATCATCCTCTTTGAGGAAGGCAGCCTTCACCTACCCACCCTCGCAGCAACTGCCGCCTCCTTGAGCCACCCAGCTGCACCATGAGCCGCCACCTTTCTGGTCCAGAGAATCTTGAAAGCAAAGCCTGGGTAGTTCTGGCTCTAAGATGCAGATGAACTATCTTCCCAGAGAACAGCAGGATGGAGGGGCAAGGGCGAGCAGCGGGGAGAACGAACAGGGAGGGGCACGTCTCCAAATGTTGGCATGAAGAAGCAGACTTTGCCATCACACAGCCTTGGCTGGAATAATCCACGTTTGTGCTGGGACTGCTTGCGGGGGTGGGGAAAATAGGCTGGCTTTTTGACTCCTGCTGAAATGTTTGTAACTCAACCCATGGTACTTCTTTTCTTTTCTGAAAGAGAGAGAGGCTCGCCCTTGCTGTTTGGGTAGAAAGGCTTTTGGTGACTGGAGCAGGATGAACAGGTTGGTCTTGTTCAGCTGCCCTGCCTGGGAGAAATGTTTTTTCCATGGTCACTGCAGCATCTGACCGGCCACTCTGGAAAGGCTTAAGCCTCCAGAGGGCAGTTTCTTTTCTCGACACAGCACCCTTTGTTTGTCCCTGAATGGTTCCCACTTCCCATTTGCTTGTCCTTGGGGGATTTCCTCTAATGCCCCATCAATTGTTGCTTTAAATGTCCCTCTATTCTAATGCACGTGCGTGCACACACGCGTACACACACACACACCTGTTTCAACACTCAGGACCCCTTTCCATTCTGCATGTCCCTGATGAGAACTTGGTACGTAAAGATTGGAGTTCTGGCAAAGATTTAGGATCTTTTTGATTTCCTTGGTGGCCTTTTAATCTCCCTTGTTCCAGGAGACCTGCCACCTTTTGAGCTGAAGAAGGCATTTTTTCATTTGTTTTTAGGAGCACCAGCACAGGGAGACCTCTGTCACAACTTGTCTCCATGTCCCTGGACCTCCTTGAAATGCTTCAGTTGTGTTATGTTTGTGTATTTGTGTTTTTAAATCGACTTGAAAAACCAAGTGCCAGTGTTTTGTTTTTGAATTATCAGGTGTATCTCACTTTCACTGGTTTGCTTGCCACCAGTTTCTGGTTGTTTCTCTCCCCCCCCCCCCCCCCAATTCTGGGAGATTAACATTAACAGTCTGAAATAGCCCTTAAAGAAAGGAGTACCATCCCAAGAACTGCAGATTGTATAGTGGCAAATCCTGTGCCGCCATAATAGTTGTGATGCACTGTGAAAGGATGAGCCAAGTAGGTATCTTCTCCTTTCCTCGTTTTGGGGAGGCGGTTTCAGAATATGACCAAGAGAGATGCCCACTTTAACCTTCTGTGGTATAGGAGAGAGCTGTCATATTGACCTGGATTGTGATCAGTTTTCAGTGACACCTACATCGCAGGGCCTGTCTGATTCCCGCTTCCCGGTGAAAACAGGGAGAATTATTTTAAATCTGTACATTGGGTTCTTGTGGCTTTCTGGTTTTCCATTGCTATGACAAGAGAGTGAGAATTGGCAGTCCAGTTCAGGGACAAAACACCATAGAGAAAGGCCTTTCATGGGGAAACTAAACAGAGGGTGCATCTCCAGTTGTTGGCTTAAAGAAGCAGATTTCGCTTTTTGTCTTGTCTTTCTGCACAGTGAAGATTCTTGCATAACTGTGAACTGGGCATTAGTTGGCACTTGGCAACTGGCAAGGCTGGAGCCCCCCTTGCACCCATTTTTTGCAGGCAATCTTTCTCCTCATGTCACCAGCCGAAGTGGTCTTGCCTAGACCGACCATTGTGGCTGATCCAGACTGTCGCCTCTTCATTGTGCTCCTTCCCTGTACCCTTATTTCCCTCTGCTCCAAACACACACACAATAAACTTCCTGCCATTTCCTTACACAGTCACTTGAGGATGTCTTAGTATGTGGCTGGCAGCTTTTTTGTGTCCTCTGTCCTGCAGTCCTTGGCAAGACTGGCCTAGTTTGGGAGCCCTGAGCCCTGAGCAGCTTCCTTCACCCCTTCTTCAGAGTGCAGAAGTTTGCAGTTTGTTACTATAAGTTGTCCTGTGTTAACAGTTGGGGCATATGTGCCCCTTGAGGTCCTCTGCTGATTTCCTCCCAGGTACAGTCTCGATGGGGAAATTGTATCTGAAAGGGGCCTTTGTTTCACATTGCCAATAAATGCATTAAACTCAACCAGATACTTCTTTTCCTCCACCCAACCCTTAGCTGCTTGGCTTAAAGGAGAGCCTGTCCAGATTCAACCTCCTGCTGCGTCTTTGGCCCCAGTGAATCCTGCTTCTCCTCTTTCACCACCACCCGTCTGCCCAGTTTTTGTTCTCCGTGGTTGTTGAGCCTCATCTAAACACATAACTGCAGATACTGGCAGGGATGTGGAATAATCCCTGAGCTTGGAAGCCGGGTGTCCCATTGCACTGCCATCCTGCTGTTTACTCCTTCCATCTGCCCCTTCTCCCAGTACTAGAGCTTGCTATACAGAGCAGGGAAGCAGCGCTGTGTCTTTTCAATACCAGCTCTTTTCCAAAGGGTTTGATTTGAACTCTGCCACAGTTAGGTCTGGCTGGCTTAATCTCTTCACAGCAGGAAGGTGGGATGTGAGCTCAGGTACATGGCCTTGAGTGTGGGTGGCTGCTTTTGTCTTCATACCATTCGTGCGTTATGATCCTGCATATTTAACTTCCTTTTTGACAGCTGCTTATTTCTGGGCCCATTTGGGAATGACAGATAAACAGAACTGCTAGCATGTCGTGAAGGCAGCCTGATTCCTTTAGAATTGCAGGATTCCATCCCAGGCAGGGCATCTTATGTCCTCTGAGGGTCGAAGCAGGGTGAAGTGCAGGTTTAACCCCTCCCAGAACAAGGCCAGAGTTTAAGAAAAACTGCAGCTAGTACAGGGTTCAAGCAAAATGGTGCCACAGGAGAAGAGGACCATGCAGCAAGTCCTCTGCCTGCCAGGTAACTCATTGGTAGCGTTGGCCTTCCCCAACTTATTGCCCTCCCTCCAGATGTTTTGGAGCCCCACTCCCATCAGACCCAGCATCCTATGACTATACTGGCTGAGGCTGATGGAAGTGGGAGTCCAGAACATTTGGAGGGCAACAGTTTAGGGCCAAGTTTCCACTACCCAGTAGGAACTTACAAGCCCACTTTCATCCCCTTTTCTCTCCAGCCCTGTACCTTCTTGCTTTGAGGGCACTGATGGGTACTAACCGCCTCCCTGAATGTGTCTGTGTTCCCATCTGTTTCATTAAGAGGGAAAGATGCCATTTGATGTAAGGCAGGACTTGAAATGTATGCAGTGCGGTTGAGCAGGATTTGGTGGTGAGGTCAGAAATTGGTCCTTGCTGCAAGAGCACTTGCACGCAGTGAGGAAATGATGTGATTTTGTTTCTCTCCCCTATAATCTTGAAGGTTCTCAAAGGCGATAGAGTACTGGCTGATTCAAAAGCTGTCCCATTAAAAAAAGATTCAGTGAAAGGGCTGAGATTGTCTTGAGATTCCCATGCTTGGGATATGAAAAATGATCTGGTCACTTTGCCTACAAAGACACCCTCAGCTCCAGTTGCTGTGCAATGAAAAGTTTGGGTTTGCCAAATGCTGCCCTTGCTTTGGGAGATCTGAGAAAGAGCTCCTCTGATAAGCTTGCTCTTTTTGAATTAAGTTGCAACAAGACAACTTGGGCACTTTCTTCCTTTCCTAATGTTTGGCATCTAAGAGGTAGCAGTGAGCTGCACTATTTTATTTTATTTTTATTTTGGAGGACGTTGCAGGTGGAAACCGAAGGAATGCCAAAGTTGAATCTTATGTGTCTCCATCTTTTTTGTGCCTTCTTTATTTTTCAGGTAGTGAAATGACAACAGGTTCTGCTTGTAATGAAGCTTCTGTTCTAAGGAACTTCTGTTTCCTCTTTTTCAAACAGACAAATGTGTGTGGGATGAGTGGGAAAGCTGTCTCCTGTGAACCAGACATTCCTCATTTACAAATGCAAAAACCGCAGTGAAGTTCAGCCTCTGTGCATCTTACTCCATGCATTGTCAGGAAATGCTGGTGAGCTAGGGAGAGCTTCCATTCTTACACTTCAAGTTTAGTTGTGCTTCGGAGAAGGCAAACTGGCAGGTGCCACAAAGCACATCTAAACCTGAACTGTAGAATGGAAGCTTAATTCCTCAGCAATTCCAGATATATCTTCTGAGTAGAACCCTCTGGTCCAGCCTTCGCTAACTTGGTGTACTTCAGACATGTTGAAATACATCTTGCATCGGTCCCCAGTGGGAACTTGTGCTCCAAAACATCTGATGGAGACCAGTTAGCAAAGGTTCCCATAATATAATCCCTAACTATTGGGCAATCTGGTTGGGACTGATGGGAGTTACAGTTCAGAACACCTAGAAGGATCACTTTGGGAAAGGCTGATCTAAACAGTCATTGATCGAGACTATCCTGATCTACAACCGGGACTTGGCATCAGTTCAGAGCATGCATATTTATATTCAGTGCCTGTCAATGGTTGGGCTTTCAGAATTGTTCTACCCCTATGTTGGATTCTTGTGTTGCAGGTACTGGGTTAGAACAAAATGGTAGAAGAGGAGCATGGGGCCAGCCTTCTGCCTCCCAGGTGATTTGATGTTAACGTCCAGTTCTACAAGGCACTGGGATTTGCTAGCACTCCATGCTGTGACAGCAGGCAAGACTTCCTCCCCAGCACCTTGCATTGTCTCAGCACTAATACATGCCCTCCTGGCAGGTAGAGCAGGTTGGTGCAAGTGCCCTTTCCTGTGCTGGGACACAGCTATGAGAGTTTGCTGTTTTATGAGGCAGTTTGAGACTCCTCCTGATAGACACCATCTCTTACAGCATGTTGGGAGTATGTTGTTCCCATATCATCCTGAGATCACGGTGCAGTCATATGATTGGATTGAAACAGAATCCTCTTTAAGTGCACCATGAATCAAAGCATCCAGAAAATGAGATGAAGCCGTTGGATCAGGCAGCCTGGCTTTATATATGATGAAGAGAAAACGAGGGTCAGGACTTGGGAAAGAAACCAGTCGCAAAAGTGTTAGGGCAGATCCACACCTGTACATTTGAAGCACATGACTTCCTCCAAAGGGTGCTGAGAACTATTTCCCCCCCCCCTCACAGAGCTACAAGTCCCAGCGCCTTTAAAGTCATGTGCTTTAAATATGCATTGGAGGTCCTTTAAATGTATGATATGCATCTGTTCTTGGTCTCCCAAGACATCCACAAGGGTAAAATCAACTGAGCCTCTGAGCCTAAGCTTCTTCCAATGATAGCGTTGGATGCAGATTAAAGCATTGCTTCTTTCTTCAGTAATGATTGTTCAACATAAGCTTGCAGGGTCAAAATACTGTCTGAACTTGCAGTTGTTCTCTCTCCCCCCACCCAATGGGGAACAAGAGGAAGTTTTAGTCAATAGACTATTGTCTTGGGGTCTGGCACTTCCTGATCTTAGCTTAAGGAAGAAGGAGAGTGTGTTTAAAGGCCACTGGAACTCATGACCATTGCAGCAGCAGCACCAAAACATTTTCATCGTGATCGCAACTGCTGGCATTAGCATAGAGCAGTCTTCACCAACCTAGTGCCCTTCAGATTTTTGGGGCTATATCCCCCATCAGCACAGCTGTGCTAGCTTGAAGCCGATGGAAGTTTTAGTCTGAAAATCTGGAGGGCACCAGGTTGGGTAAGCTGTTGTAGAAAGGATCTCTGCCAGAGCTGGGGAGATACTTATAGTTAAACATTAGAGAAATGGTTTTGAAGAGATGATATTCTTTTATGGGGTGTTGCGTATACTTTGTCCGTTCAGAAAGGGCCAGTGTTGATCAAATGCTTTACCACCACCCCTTTATTACTGTCCCTTCTTCCCCCCTGCCTTGGGCAGATGCTTTATTCTAACAAACTGAAGTGCTTTCCACCCTCCCATGGATGCTTTTATGCTCTGGTACCTTGACTATCTCGCAAAAGATCTCTCTCTTGAGGAGGAAATCGTGGGTGTGTCAGTGTTGTCTGCAATTAAGGAAAGGTTTTACAGAAACTGTCTGCCTGCAGCCTGTTCCCTTAGAGGCTTTGTATGGGTCTATAGAAACACAGAAAATCTCAGACCCAGAAGTCTTAAGGTATCCTTAACCGCAGCCTCTTTCCAGAACTCGTGGGGCAAGTTGCCCCAGTCCTTGAGGTTCATCACCCACTCCCCCACAAAGCTTCCTGACTGCCCAGGAAAACCTGGTGTCTGAAGGACTGAGTGATGGAAGGGGAGAAAAGCAGGAAAGAAGACTAATAGTCTGTAGGGCCAGCTGGGGAGGCTTTAAAAGGCTATGCATGCCTTCTTTCACTGGAAAAAACTTGTGTCATGAGTGCAGTGAAGATCCAGGAGCAGGTTAGTGGCCTCTGACAGGGACTATTTTGTCCTCCTTTATTGAACACATCATGGGATTCTCCTGTGCCTTTCACATTTACGTGGGGTGATCTTTGGGGTGCCTTTAGGGAGTGCCTTCTGTTACTCCAGGGGAAAGGCCATTTTCCTCCCCCTCCCCTTTACTTCCTAAGCAGGTAGGGTCAAACTTAGACCCCTGTCCTGTCCATCAGTTGTTCGGCAAGATTATACTCTTTATCACTGTTAAAGCAGGTGGGAACTTTGAACTCCTGCAGTTTTCAGATGATTGAGGCCCATCTTGCTTTACCGTGCTGGGATCCTATTAATCTCTCCCACACCACACATGAAGCTTGGATCTGTGCCCCTGCTTACTTATGAGGCATTGATGTGCTTTCAGGCAGCTGATCTCCTGGGCTCTTAGGACAAGCCAGATGTAAGCTTGAAGGTTACAAGCCTAAGCTTTATGGAATCAGTTTCTGTACTGGTAGTTCTGTAACTTTCAAAGTTAATTCCTGATTTTGAAGGAGGGTTGTGTCTTTAACCATCTCTTGCTTTCTATGTCTAATTATCTGCAGCTTTTCTTATTGCTATATGTTTTGTTTTTTAATAACTTTGGGCAAAGGGTAAAAAGCACAGGTGTGTGTGTGTGCGTGTGATTGTACTGGCTTTGCAAAAGGACTACCCCCCAAAAAAATTCCTGGGGAAGTGGAACAGGTATGAGTGAATTATTCTTGCTTTATTTCTCTTCTCCCCATTTTCACCCCTGATACATTTAGCTGGCTGGTTTTTTTTAACAAATTAAATTTTCTTGGGTTTACTTTTCTTTCTCCCAGGATGTCTGGTTTGAGGGGAAATGTTCAGAAATCTACTGGCTGGCAGTTTTAACCAGCAGTGTGTTTAAAAATAAATAAAAACAAAATTATATTGTCACTCAAAGGAACTGGTGTTTTTCTTACAAATAAATAAATAAATGAGGGACATATTTATGTCAGAGAAAATGTTCATAGCTCTCAGCTGTATGGAGCCAGAGGCTTAAACCGCACTGCAGCAGCTATTGCAGGCTGCCAAAGAGACTTAATTTTTAAAACCCCATCACCACAACTCAGAATTATTACAGCATCCGAGCAACTCTTCTCCTGCCTCTGCTGAAAACTGCCCTGTTGCTCATCCCTATGGCGGTGGCATCTCATTTCTCTCTATTCTAGTGGCTTGTGCATTTAAACTTTTCTGATCCTGAGTGGCTCATGTGTGAGTTGGGAGTCCTATTCCTCCACATCAAATCCCGTTCTGTGAATGGGTGCAAGCATACATTTAGTAAATAGTGGGTCCAATTTTTAAAAAGGGGAAATGTATTTTGTAGAGGGTATGTGATAATAAAGCTGCAGCTGGCTGAATTCTGTGGTGTCGCCTTAGATTCGGAAATGGATTAGACAGTACCCCAAGCATAGGAAAAGCAAAGAAGTCCATTCCTACCTGACCCTTAAATCTTGAATTGGTCCAGTGGCTGGGCCTTGTTCAATTCTCTCTCCTGTCTTGTGCCAAGGCTCTGGGCATGATCAATGTGTGATTCATCATCCCCTCTTTGGAAATATTTATTTTGTTATGCACTAGAGTAGAATAGGCACATAACAGAGCCTGATTTAAAGTGGGCTTCACCAGCACCAGAATTTTATTTCTAGCTTCAATTTTTAAGAGAAAAAGCAAAAGACGGAAGGTGAAACATTCTTTTTAAAAAAAAAAAAAACCCAAAACACCCCTGGCTGCCATGTCATAGGGAGGGTGAGATGTGAGTGCCCAGTCAGCAGTGACTGAAAGCCAGTGCTGGTATCACAGTGTGCAGAGTTTTGTTACTTCAGCCATTATACCACATGGAGAAGAGAAATCTGCTGCTGACCTGCTGCTATGTGCAGCTGTAGATGACTGTCGGTGGGTTCTTGGTGGTGGCCCAGAAGCAGCCTGCCTGGCCGGAGTTTGCAGAGTAGCCGGGTGGAAAACACAAAAATGTGTATGAAGTTTGCACGTGATGATTTGCATGTGTGGAAGCAAACGTAGAAACAATGACTCACAAACAATGAAGTAGATCTCATCGTAGTGGGGAAGACACCTAATCCGCCTTGCCATAGCAAAAGAAAAAAAGCTAGTAATAATAATATAATGATAATAATAGTCTTATTTATACTCCGCACATCTGACTGGGTTTCTCCTGCCACTCTGGGCGAGTTTCAGCACAGAGAAAAATATAATAAAAAGTCAAACTAATTAATTTAATTAATAGTAACTGAATGGGTAGTTCCAAGGCCCCTTTCTGGTCCGCTTTTTTCTGGCAAGGACCCGGCAGCTTTTCAAAACAGAGGACTGTCCTCTACGCGCGGCTATCTTTCCCCATGAAGCATTCAGCTGCGGAGGAGGAAAGTCCTGCAACGTTTCGGTTTCGCTGCCCAAAATCCCCCTTACGGAGATTTGCCTGCCTGCCTGCCCTGTCCAGATGCGCCCCAAACCGCTTCGCGCCGCCACCCCCTTCCAAAACCGCAACAGCCCCTCCGAGGTGCTTCCTTCCGGAGTGCGCGTGCGCGCGGCGTCCTTCGCCCCACCCACCATCCCTACCTCCCACCAACGTGCCTCCTTTGGCTCCGCCCTCCTCGACCTCCGTCAATGGCGTCCTCCTGGCCACGCCCCCTCGCTCCCATAGCTACGAAAGGAGGCGGCGGCGGAGGCGGCAGCCATCTTGGCAGCGGCGGCGGCGGCGGCGGCGGCGGCGGGCCCGACGGGGCGATGAGCGGCTCGAAGCCCAGGGTGGCGTCGGGGGCCGGCGGGGCGCTGAGCCGCTTGCGAGGCCGGAGAGGCTCCGGAGACGCGTCGCCCGCGGTCGTGGCTCCTCTGAGGGCCGCCGTGTTGCCCCGCACCGAGGCGGAGCTGCTGGCGCTGGACGCGGTCCGGCCCGAGCACGTCCTGGGGCTCAGCCGCGTCACTGAGAGTGAGTAGCAGGGGCGCCCCCGAGGAGCAGCAGGAAGGAGGAGCCCCCCCGGGCGAACCCCGACATTGTGCCAAGCCCCCTCTCTCTGCGCCCCGGTATCGACTCCCCAGAGCCCCCGCCCCACCCCAGTTCGTGGATTCACTTAGGTGGGCACCCATGTATCTACCCTGCCCCCCCTCTCCGTAGGCCAGGGGAATTGGGAGGGGTGGTCCTCACGCTCCCCCCCCCAAATCTTCTCTTGCCTCTGAAGGTTGCCCCTTCTATGGACTCTTCTGGGCACCCCAACATCGATTATGCTTTTGCTCTGAATACAGTGATACCTCAGGTTACATACGCTTCAGGTTATAGACTTCCGCTAACCCAAAAATAGTGCTTCAGGTTAAGAACTTTGCTTCAGGATAAGAACAGAAATCGTTCTCCGGCAGCAGCAGCAGGCCCATTAGCTAAAGTGGTGCTTCAGGTTAAGAACAGTTTCAGGTCAAGAACGGACCTCCGGAACGAATTAAGTACTTAACCCGAGGTACCACTGTAGTCATGTTCTTTTTCCAATCAGGGCGCAGAAAATTGGGAGCGGCGGAGCACATTCTCCCTTTACACGCCCGCTAGCATTTTGCTCCGAAGAAACCTCCCTTTAATGGCCCCACCGGCTAGACCCATAAACGTGGGCCCCCAAGTGTCTGTTAGGTTTCCATTTCCTTCCTGTCCCTGAGCGCAGGAAATTTGTGGGAGACAGAGCATGCACCCTGCTTTCTTGTTTCACTCAAAAAAATCTATCCCCCTATTTGCAACTAAGAGAAACTCGGGATATGTATATTTAACTGCTCAGGGCTTTGTCTAGCCCCAGCTGTAAGGCTGACGCAAATAAAGATTCATTCATTCATTTAAAGAATTGATATGGATAAGTTCTCACTCCTGGGTGCCCCTGAAACTGGGAAACCCTGAGTACACCATCAGCTTTCTGTGTTGCTGCTGCCACCCACTTCATGTGCACAACCTCTCTAGTTACTTACCAACTAGCCAGTCCCTTTTTCTGTCAGAGTAACTCCACCAAAGACGCAAAAATCTGGGAGCCCCAAGGCACCCTAGCACCACCCTGCCGCATATTAGTATATCAGGTACTCTGAACAGCATTTCCATCCCCCCCCCCTTTGAATAGTCTCTTTACTCCCTCTTACTTAATACAGTACTTTCAATTAACAAGATGGTAATAGCTTCCCTATGCTTTTCTACTTGCAGAACTGTGAGCACACCTGAAAGTCATCACTGCAGTCATAATTCTTAATAACTTCTTTTCTTTCTGCCGTCAGTCCTTTCTGGCTTAGAATGACTTTCTCTCTGCAGTCTGCCTACAATCGTGGAAATACAGGGTTGCCCAGGCTTGTATTTAACAACTCATGTAATAACCATAGGGTGTTCCAGTATAACGCTAATCAATGTGTTCTGTCAGTGCAAGAATTTCCACTTGTGCGTCAGAACTTCCCTACTTCTCTCCTCTCCCCCCCCCCCAGCACAACCCCTAAATCTGTTCCTTCAGAGTAGATATGGTGAGAGCAGAGGGAGATGGAGAGGGAATTTGTGATGTAAACAGAAATCCTTGTACTGATGTAATGCATTCAATGGGTTCCACTCCATACCAGGAATTCCCTGCAGGCCAATGACCAGCCCATTCCTCCTCTGAGTCCTTTCTTTGATTGATTGATTGATTGATTGACTGACTGACTGATTGATTGATTGATTGATTGCATTTATACCCCACCTTTCCTTCAATCCTAGACGTACGTTAGTGAGTTATTGGCCAAAGGTGAGCTTCACGGCTGAGTGGGGATTTGAACCCCGGTCTCCCAGATCCTATTCCAACACCCTAACCACATCACCAGGGACCGCGGGTGGCGCTGTGGGTTAAACCACGGCGCCTAGGACTTGCTGATCAGAAGGTCGGCGGTTCGAATCCCCGCGGCGGGGTGAGCTCCCATTGTTCGGTCCCAGCTCCTGTCAACCTAGCAGTTCGAAAGCACCTCACAGTGCGAGTCGATAAATAGGGACCGCTCTCTGGTGGGGAGCGGGAAGGTAACGGCATTTCCGTGTGCTGCTCTGGTCCGCCAGAAGCGGCTTAGTCACGTTGGCCACGTGACCCGGAAGCTGTCTGCGGACAAGCGCCGGCTCCCGGCCTCTTGAGCGAGATGAGCACGCAACCGCAGAGTCGGTCACGACTGGACCTGATGGTCAGGGGTATCTTTACCTTTACCTAACCACAACACCACACACTGGCTCTCTGTGTCTAACATTTTTCTCCACAACCAGTATGATAAGACAGAGGGCTGGTGGAGAAGGGACATTGGAAGCTCCTCGGTCAGACAATTGGTCCATCTAACTCACTATTGTGCACACTGGCGGGTTGCTCTATCCTTCCTTCCTTCAATAAACCTGGGCAAGGAAAGGCAGTACAGTGGTACCTCGGGTTAAGTACTTAATACATTCTGGAGGTACGTTCCTAACCTGAAACTGTTCTTAACCTGAAGCACCACTTTAGCTAATGGGGCCTGCCATGCTGTCGGAGCACGATTTCTGTTCTCATCCTGAAGCAAAGTTCTTAATCCGAGGTACTATTTCTGGGTTAGCAGAATCTGTAACCTGAAGCGTATGTAACCCGAGGTACCACTGTACTAGCTTGTCAAGTGGCTAGAAGCCTGTGTTTTTGTGCATGCTTTATAGGAAGCTAGTACTTGGGGGGGTGGGCAGGGAGCAGGCTAGTAACATTTGTGGGCTTATTTGCAGTGTTGCCGCAATATCTACTCTCCTTTCTTTTATATACAGGCGGCAGCCATTTCGTGCAGGTGTTCCATTCCTGTCCCCCACACTCGTCGAAGGAGCACATTTAAGTGTGCTCCGATCCTGTTCTGCCTTCTTGCGGGTCCAAAAGGACCTGTGTGTCAGCGATCACACGTCACTTGGACTCACCTAAAATGGTGACCGCCTGTATATAAAAATGAGGTCCTTGGGTTTATGTATGCATGAAGCTTTATTTCTAGCAGGATGGACCCATCAGATTGGCAGTAGACCTCCAAGGCTTTGGGCTGCAATGGCTCTTCCCAGCCCTGAAGTCCAAGATCCCTTTACCTGTCTTGTCTTTCCCAAATGGTAATCCCCCACATGGGACTTCTCAGGTTTCCTTTTCCTTTGTCTCCTAGACTATCTCTGCCGACCAGAGGACAACTTTTACAATATTGATTTCACCAAATTCAAGATCAGGGACCTGGAGACAGGGACGGTGCTATTTGAAATTGCCAAACCTTCAGCTTTAGGTAAGTGGGCCCTGAAGAAGAAAAAATAGAGAAAGTGAGAGCTTGTACATAAAGCCTAAGGTTCAGTCTCTGTCTAGAAATTGCTGGGATTTCAGAATCTAAATAGTTTCTTCTAAAGATTTGAATGATTTCTGCAATTCCGCCTCTTTTTCTCCTTCCCTCCCCCCTTCTGACATTAAAGTTCCCAACAAATATTTTAAAGAAGTTTGCAAATTTTCCATAGGGATTAGGAAGGCAACTCAATAACTTTTATATAAACTACTTTGCATGATATATTGCTCACCACTAATATAGACAAGCTGGTGGGAGTTGTAGTGCAAAGCATCTGGCAGACAGAAGTTTGGGGAAAGGCTTCATTACATTTTCTCTTGCATGCAGTATACAGCACAATAGGGCCCTGATACTGTTGTATCTAAACACCACCAGCTTTGCCCACCCTGCAGTTCAGCCCAGCTGAACTAACACTGTCTGTAACATGAATCAAGTCACCATCTTAGCACATCGCCAGCAGAGAGCTGCTTATCGCTATCATTGTTGTTATTATTAATTTCATTTATAGACCATCTCACGTCCATGGCCTCAGAGTGGTTTAAAATACATGAAGAATACTAAAATGCAAACAATTTCTGTTACAATCAATAACGCACAAAACATTAACACCAGTAGTGACCGTAGAGCAGTAAAAACAAACAAAGACACCACAGGGTGATTGATTCAGCATGCAAAATGTCACCAACCTGGGTAAATTAAACCTGTTCAACTGATGTTGGGGGCTCTGTGTCAAAAGTGCTTGGTGCAGTTCTGGGAGTAGCAAGGTGCTGCCAGAAAGAAGGCTCAAATATAATAATAATAATAATAATAATAATAATAATAATAGTAATAATAGTAATAATAATAATAATATAATAAATTTTATTTATATCCCGCCCTCCCCAGCCGAAGCTGGGCTCAGGGCGGCTAACAACAATCAAAATAATCCGACATTCTAAAAACATTCATTATAAAATTAAATCAAATTAAGATCAAATTAATGGCAACCATCAAGCAAAATTCTGTGCAGATTGCCGATTGCCAGAGGAGGGGGTCAGGCTGCGCCCTGACCAAAGGCCTGGTGGAACAGCTCTGTCTTGCAGGCCCTGCGGAAGGATGTCAGGTCCTGCAGGGTGGCAGGCCATGGTGGCCTGATGGGAGAATCTGCCCCCTTCCTGACAGGTGTGGCTGAGGGAGTGCCAGCAAAAGGTGTGCATGATATCTCATGGGTGACTTGCTTCTTAAATGTCGCTTCTTGCAGAGCAAGAGGACGATGACGGTGACGCCGGGGAGGTGGACACCAGCGCAGGGCGCTTTGTCCGCTATCAGTTCACACCTGCCTTCCTGCGCCTCCGGACAGTTGGCGCAACGTGAGTAGGAGCTTGTGGAGTGATGGGGGAAAGGGGGCTACCCTGCTAACCCTGTGAGTGCAATCAAATGATTCTGAGATTGTATAAAGCAGGTTCATCAGCTCACAAAGAATGTATATTGGAAAAGTGGCTGTGCCTGGGGCTCGGTATAATCTGTGATTCACAATAAAAAAAATAGTTTAAAAAAGGAATGGGTTGTATCCAGCTAAGTCCTACTCAGGGTAGGCCCATTAAAGGACCTACATTAAGTCTGGTTCATTAACTTCATTGGGTCTATATGGAGGAGAACCAACGCTGGGTACAACCCAATATATCTGCAACACTAGAAGTGGCATTGTGCAAATTGTAAAAATTCACAACATGCTTGATTTCACTTCCTTGTCACAACCCAGCCATCTTCATTATTTTGCATAATTTATTTGGCTAGTTGTGGATAGGAGCAAGGAGCCCTAGGCTTGTTTGCTGCAAATAGTTGTCAGTTGCTGAGATGTCATTGAGCGCTGCCTCATTTTTCAAACATACCTTCACAATCATAGGCACTAGGAACTTTTGATTCTATTATTCTGTTTAGGAAATGAAAGCTGTTATCTTTAGGAACAAGTGCTTGTGGGCAGCCCATGTTTTGCTCCTGCAGGTTAGTTACAGCAGTGTTTCCCAACCACTGTTCCGCGGCACACTAGTGTGCCGCGAGATGTTGCCTGGTGTGCCGCGGGAAAAATTAAAAAATTGAAAGATTTTTTTTTTTTTAAAGTCAAATTTTCGATTGGGGCGCCGTCACTAGATGACCCCTGGGGTTCCCTCCCTCCCGCTCTGTGCCTCCCTCCTCCTCCGCGGAGGCCCTTCCTGGCTCTCGGCCAAGGCTTGGCAGCTGCCACTCACTCACTCACTCGCTCGCCCACCCGTCCCTCCATCCCTGCACCCGGCCTCTCCCCCTCCATCCCCGGCGCGGGGGCTGCCGGGATCCGTAGTCCCCTCGCCCTTGGGCTCCGCGCCCGCGCGGGGTGCGCAAACTACGTTTCCTGGCGGGCCGGGCGTTTTGTTTGAAGCGCTCTTCTCCCGGCCATGGAATGAGCGCAGTGGCGGCGGCCGGGCAGGCAGGGGCTCTTCCGCGCAGACCCCGCGCAGCCTGCCTGCGCCCCCCCGGAGATCGGGCGGCAGGATGGAGCCCGGGGATCCCCGCGGAGGCGGAGCGGCGGAGGCGGAGGCTGCCCCCCAGGTAGGGCTGCGTCGGGGGTTTTTTATTTTTGCAATGCTGCATCCGCGCCGGAGGGGACGCATCGGACCGCGGGGAGACCCCTTGGCGGGCGTGCAAGGCAATGCATGCGTGCAGGCGTTGCATGGAGTGCAGTGCAATGCAATGGCAACGCGGCGCCCTGCATGCAACTTCCACCGGCGCTCCGGACTTGGCAGGTGAGGGGGGTCCCCAGTGGGCGGCAGTGAGAGCCGGGAGGGTGAAGGGGAGCCGGGGGGGAGCAGCGCTGCTCCCCGAGCCGAGCCCGGGGGAAAACTTCGCCGTCGTTGCGCCGGGTGTTGGAAGCGGAGGCTGGCGGGGGCCCCTCACCTGCAAAACCTGGTCGCCTCTCATATATTTCGTGCATTGCATTCATCGCCCGCTTTCTCCTCCAAGGAGCTCCCGGGGGCGCGCGTGGTTCTCCCCGTGTTATCCTCGCAACAACAGCCCTGCGAGGTGGGTCAGGCGAGTGGCCCAAGGGAGCACCCAGGGATTGTCCTGGCCAGGTGGGGTGATTTGAACCCTGCTCTCTGCCCGGTCTTCGTCCTCATTTAGCCCCCACATGTGCATGACTGTGCATGACTGAGGTTTTCCCCCCTCGTCTTGGCTATGGTGTGAGTCTGTGCTGTTAATTAATGGGGTTCTGCCTTCGGAGAAGATGAGCCAGCCCTCAAGGAGGTGATTATGTAATTTGCTAGCAAATCATGTCCGTCCCGGCGTGACGCTGCGCGCTGACGTCACGGGGCTGTAATGGTGGTGTGCCTCGAGATTTTTTTCATGAAACAAGTGTGCCTTTGCCCAAAAAAGGTTGGGAAACACTGAGTTACAGCTCTGTCTGTGCCCATCACAGGCAGCATTGCCTCCAGGGCTGGGTCCTTGCAGAAACCGAGTTTTGGCTTCTAGTCAGGAGACCATCTTGACCACCTAACTGGTTGTTCTTCTCTTTCCCTCCTGTCTCTGCAGCGTGGAGTTCACAGTAGGAGACAAGCCTGTGTCGAATTTCCGTATGATCGAGAGGCATTACTTCAGAGACCGCCTTCTCAAGAATTTTGACTTTGATTTTGGCTTCTGCATCCCCAGCAGCAGGAACACTTGTGAGCACATCTACGAGTTCCCACAACTTTCAGAGGACCTCAGTAAGTATCTCTTGTGTGACCCAGAGCTGGCTCAAGACCAGCCTGGTCTCCTCCAAGTCATTTTGGACCATAAATCCCATCTGCCCCAGCCACTGCAGGCTGCAGAGTGGGGTTGATGGGAGTTGTAGTCCAAAATTGGAGGGCATGACGTTGAAGAGGATACAGTAGACTTTGCTTCAGTATCAGCTACCAAACGTCATGCATTGCTTTAAACCTTTCAAACTGAGTTGTACTCAGAAGCCGGTTGGTAGCCAATGGAGTTCTTGTAGCACCAGCAATAGCTGTTCAGTGGTCACTCGTGGTTAGTAACCCATCCGCTGTATTCTGCACTAACTTTGCACAGTCTTCAACCTGACCTAACCTCTTCCTGCTAGCTGCTTAAGCTGTTTTTCACAAGGAAGAAGATAGGGCCAAACAGAACTTCACACAGAAATCTTAAGTGTGAACTTGATATATTTCAAATACCATGCCTTTTAGAATTGTGGCCACCGCAGCCTAAAAAGAGAGAGAAAAGTGGGGAGTATTGCTGCTAATTTCAGTTTGAGTAAGCACAGCTCACTCTCTTCAAAAGATTCCTCATTCAGGGGAAGAATGTGGTTACGCAGAAGCACTGAATTGGTTGACTTCTCTGTTCCATTACAAGCTCTGGGTGTTAAAAATATGTTTTAGAAGGTCATAGCAACCTAGTATTGTTGAGTTGGAAGGGATTCTGAGGAACATCTAGTCCAACCCCCTGCAATACAGGAATATGCAGCTGCCCCGTACAATGATCAAACCTGCAACCTTCCAACTGAGCTATTTAAAATTCTTTTTTTGGAAATTTTAATTGGATTCTTATTGATGTGTTTGCCACCTTGGGCTCCTTAGAGGTGGGTGCAGGATATAAAGTCAATAAATAAATGTTTGCTTTCCATTCACTGGCTGCACTTATGTAGTTCAGTTGCTCTTGCACGTAAAATAAGCGACCTCATGTAGCACGTCTCAATTTTTTAGTAAGTGGTCAGCAGGGGAGTTGTTACATATAGAGATCTCCTTACGTGCTATGTTCTATGGCTGAGGCTAACTGACCTATCTCTGTCTCTCTTCCTCTTTCTCTCCCTCCCTCCCTCTCTTTCGCCCCACGCAGTCCGTCTGATGGTCGAGAACCCCTACGAGACCCGCTCAGACAGCTTCTACTTTGTGGACAACAAGCTGATTATGCACAATAAGGCTGACTATGCCTACAACGGAGGGCAGTAGCCGCCGCCGCTGCATCCCCCTCCCCCCTCCATTGGACTTTGCACTACCGCCAGCCATCCTGGTCACATTGGAGGAGAGCAGGGAAGCTGCCCTGGACTCCGAGGCCTTTTGCGGAAAGCTCTGTGAGGCTCAAGATGTGATGTTGAAGGGGCTGAGGTGGCAACTGGTGACAGTAAAGGAGCTCCCCTGGCAAACCCGAACCCTTTCCAGCCTTGTTCCTTTCTGGTCCTCTGCTCGGTCCCCAGTGGCACCTGGGTCAGGTTACAGGTTGGACTGTCTGTTAAATGTTAAACTGATGTAGCAGTTCTTGTAGTTTGGCGCACTTAGCCTGTATTTCTTGTATGTTCTTCCCCTTTCCGGTGGGCAAAGGGTCCTCCGACACAAAGCTGTTTCCTCTTCCAGGTAGCCCATGAAACGTATATAGCTGGTTTCCCCCCTTTGGAGGAGTGTGGCAGGGCTGGTGAATCACTTTGGCAAAATTGGTGACCCAGCCTGTATGATTGACTGTAAGGGCCCACCATTCACAACCAACCAAAAAACAAAACAAAAAGGAGGAGAGGTGTTGGTTTTTTTTTTAAGGGATGCTCCAGATTGTGGCTTCGTTCTGTGGTCTTGAATGTTCCTTAAACGCTGTTGGGTACCGGTTGGCAAAAAAAGGCCTGCGTCCCACTGTGAGTCTTTGTGAGGTCTTTTGAGGCCTTTTCTGCCAACCAGCTTAGGGGGAGGGAGACTGAGATGAGCATTTCAGCCTGAACACTCCACACACTTCTCCATCCTGCCTTCAGCCTAGGTTCCGTTCTGCATCTCAGTTTTGCTCTTTTCCTTGAAAGGAGTGCAAAAAAGGAGGTGGGCAAAGGTGGGCAAAAGCCAGGAATTGCCTGGTGGAGCCTGTCCAAGCAGCAGGGCAGATTTTCCCAGGAGAAATCTTCTGTTTGTGTCTCAAAACGTATTAGTGTAAGAAATGGTGGTGTTAACCAGCTTGTATTGCCTGCCTTGGTTTGTGCCGCCGTTGAAGTGGGCTCCATAGGCTCCCCAGTGCAATGAGATGTGACGGAATCAGCGTGGCTGTGAAAATAAGGGACTTTTCCCTCTTGAAATCTGCAGCTCTGAGCTTTTACTGGCTCCATTTAAATGTGTAGGAAACCAGCCAGCTTTTGCTGCTGAGATGCCGCTATGCCTGTTGGTTAGGTGAGGAGGGAGTACTGGATGAGGGCCTGGGGAGGAGGGTGTGTATCAGCCAGGGAAGCGGGAATCTTGCCCTGAGACGGCTGTCGGCAACTACAAAGCAGTATTTTTGTTGCTGTCGGACTCCACTCCCAGGCCTTTCTCTCGCTTCAAAGTTAAGCTGGTGTTCAAAGGCCTTGCAGTCAGGGGCCGGTTCTGTGTCAGATGCTAATTCAGCCTGCACGGGAGAAAGCCTTCCAGGCTCTTGAGACTAGCCCTTTTTGGAGGGGGGTGGAGGCACACGCACATTACCCTGAAACAAACCCTTTTAGAGAGGGGAGGAGGATAGTTACAGATTAGAGCGTTTGTAGGAGGCGAAACGCAAGAGGAAAATGGCTTGGACTCTTTAGCTGTAAGGTAGGATGTTCTTAACCACTCCCAAAATATTGGGGATGTAATAAAGGTGAAAAGGCCAGAGCTTTTTGTCCCTGTGTAGCCAAGTTTGTGGGTTAACAGAAAAGAAAACCCTCTGTATTTTTGTTCTTGTTTTCTTCCTAACCTGTGATGTTCCAGCTCCTGCACTGTGTGGCCCAGTTGTCTCTACCGATTGATGATGGTAGTCAGTTCTGCTGCAGTCCGCTTGATGCTTTCCACAGAAAGGTGCCTTTTCTCCCCATGTCCAAGGCCACATTCCCAGAGGAACAGTTGAGGGAAACACTTCCTCATTCCACAGGAGGAGGTGGTGGTGATATGGGGTTCCAGAGTCAATGTGATTAAAAACACCAGGTGCCTTTTAAACATCATTCTTACTGTTGCTCAGGCTCCTTCCGAGGACGTCCCGCCTTTGCTTTCTTACGAATTTATCCCAGGAGCAGTTGGGAAGGATGGGCAGCAATCTGAGCCAAGAGCAGGTACCGTACTTTGCAATAAACTCCCAGCTGCTGGCCCCCTTCTCTGGGCTCCAGATTCTTCTCTTCTCCTCCTTCTCACTTCTTCTTTCTCAAAAACTGAAACTCTCTGCCTCCCCACATTCCTTCCGAGTGTTAATACTCTGTGTGTCCTTTGCAAGCTCCCATCTCTTCAAGGAGAATTGCGAAAACAGTAATGGGGCGAGGGGCTTGCTTGTTAAATTCTGCCTGTTGCTGCTTCTGCCTTGTGGGACCAAATATGTGAAATGGGGAAGGAAGTGTGGGGCAGCGAGAGACAGGTATCCTGATGCCCCAGAGGACGTGGCCAAATGTGTGGATTTGAGCTCTCTGGAACACTTTGCACCAAGAGAGAGAGGGGGGCGGCTCTTTGAATTACCCCACCTGATAGAAGATGAACCTGGCCTCGTCCAGCCGGCACTTTTATCTGTCACTCATGTGGCTGCTGCCCCTTGGGACCACATGCTGCATTCCTGTGTGGAAGCCTGTCTCTCCCTCCCCCACCCCCTGAGCCATCTTCCTTTCGCACTAACACTGCATCCGTGGGTTGCATATGGAAGAGGAGGGGAAGGGTCTGCTTCTGCCATGTTGACCATAGTGTTAGTGCAGGGTGTGGGGGGCTAGATACAAGAACAGCGTTTATCCAAAGACAGGGGCACCTAAATTTATAACTGGAATAGATGGGCCATCTCCCTACTTGCCATTGGAAGGCGTCAACGATTCGTTCTTCCTCCCCAGCCATAACCTGGGGGACGGGGGCTTTCTCGTGGCCTCTGCTAAGTTTGGCAGGCCATCTCCCTGGCTTGATTTCAAGCCCTTGTCTTCCTCTTTGCATGTCCTCGTCCCTCTGGAGAATTGTTAATGAAACTGAGCCCTTCCCTGTTGAATAAACCACACAGGACACTTGAAAGCAAGAAGTGTCTATGAGGAAGGGAAACTGGAAATACATTGACTTCTGTATTGTATGCAGATTGATACTGATGACAGGTTTGCCATGAAAAGTATCTGCCTTAAAAGCATTAATCTGTAAGGTTCACTGTTGCCCTCCAATGGTGTTGACAGCGGCTGCTTCCATCATATACTCTGTGGCTGTGCAGGCACTGAAGTCCTTGCATTGCATTGTCCGCTTGCCCCACCCTAACTAATGGAGAGACCTGGTCATAACAGGGCTGCTCTGTTACATTTCCCATTTGGTGAAGCACCAGCAAACATGCTTGGACCTCCTATGTATTATTATTTTTTAATTAATGGGGATTTTTATAAGGCCATCAGACCCAGGCAAGGGGATAGTTTATTTCTCAGTCCCACTGATTTTTCAGAGATGTTCCTGGGATGACTGGAAAAAGAAAACTTTTCTGGTATCCTGCGATCGGTTTACCAGCAGGGAGAAGAACATTTGCAGGACTGTGACAAAATGCATCTTTCTCCAGTTTGTCTCTGAATTGGCCATTGGAAAGATTTCCCCTGCAAGATTTGTTTTTAAAATAGGGTTTTCTATTCCATTGTGGTCCTTGCCTGACAATAATAAACCCATTTTTGGTCTGTCTGTGTGCATCTGTGACCGTTTGGAGAGTGGCAGGTTGTTCCTTTTAATCTTGTGAATTCCAGAAAAGAGATCACGGACGTTATATTTTTCTGTCAAGGTATTTTTCCATAGAGGATGACAGGAGTGTCCCAAGAAGTCTGTGTGACCATTACGATCACCACATTGAACCGTCGCCATGCTGTTGTCATCTTGTGTGTCTCCTAAACCTACAGTATACTAGCTGACTCGTTTGTATAAAATGTTACTTTGTTGAAAGCAATAGTAATTAAAAACAAAAAAGCAAAAAAAACCATCAACACACAGCTGCTGTTGTCTTATTTGTTGCGTGACCTTAGTGCTGGGAGCTGGGTGGGTGGTGACCAGGCAGGTCTTGCGTATTGTGGACCTGGAAAACTGAGAACCCTGAAAATACAAGTGGGTAATAAAAAGGTCCAGATCACCTTAGAATAGGTGCTAGCTGTTGAAAAGAGGCTAGGTAGGAGATAGGGGCTCATCAGTGTCCTTTAATTCCTGGTTGAGGTTATGGTGGGGGCTGTTTCTGGACTAGAATAGGAGCAGCATTTCAGAGGCCCTCTTGGTTCCAGCATCCAAATATAACGTGGCTTTGTCACTGCTCCAACAACATGAGTTTGCATGATTTCATGGGAATACCTTTTAAGAGGACATAAAAACTGCATTGGTTGAAGCTCCATCTGGCCCAGGGGGCTCTTCCTGACACAAGATCAGCCAGTTGGCTTTGGGAAATGACCAGGTAGAGCATGTAGCAATAGAATCATAGAGTTAGAAGGGTCTTCTAGTTAAACCCCCTGCAATTGAGCCCGAGGTGGGCTCAAACCTCCAACCTTCTGGTTAGTTGCCAGGCGCATAGCACCACAGGAGAAGCCATTACTTGTTTATCCCCTGCATCTGTCAGTAAGATTTATCACGGATTGTGTGATCTTCATGATGTGCTCTGGAATGTCAAGATTCATATTCCCCCGTCTGTGGAATGCTCTCCCCAGAGAGGCTCCTCTGGCATATTCGATACATACCTTTTCGCACCAGGTGAACCTTGCATACACGTGCTTGGGTTTGTTAGTATTTTGCTTCTTTGCAGTAAATTTTAATACTTTACATTCTTAATAAACGCCTATTAGCACTTTCCAAGAATAAAATCCTCAAATGTGAGGTTGCACAAAATGTAACATTTGAAATAGGTAAAGGTAAAGGGACCCCTGACCAGGGGGCCGACTCTAGGGTTGCGGCACTCATCTCGCTTTATTGGCCGAGGGAGCCGGCGTACAGCTTCCGGGTCATGTGGCCAGCATGACTAAGCTGCTTCTGGTGAACCAGAGCAGCGCATGGAAATGCCGTTTACCTTCCCACTGGAGTGGTACCTATTTATCTACTTGCACTTTGACGTGCTTTCGAACTGCTAGGTGGGCAGGAGAAGGGACCGAGCAACGGGAGCTCACCCCGTCACGGGGATTCGAACCGCCGACCTTCTGATCGGCAAGTCCTAGGCTCTGTGGTTTAACCCACAGCACCACCCGCGTCCAACATTTGAAATAACCTCAAATAAAACGCATCTCATTTCATAAAAGTTATACACCACTTGATAGTAAAAACAACTCAAAAGTGGTTTACGAAAAAGAAACGTAAGAATTATCAATAATTTAAAGACTTGAAAAGGTAAAAAAAAATTAGAAACTTGCATCTACTTTATGGTTATTAAACATGATTAAAACCAGCATGACAGGCCCAGACCCTTCACTTTCTTTCTCATCCTGGGGGGCGGGGGAGGTTTAGCTTCAGGCATTTTTTTCCATTTCAAAAAAAATTAAATGAACCGACCCAGTGCAAAGTGCTGAAAAGTGTTTTTTTAAAAAAAAACCTTCCAAAAAAAAATCTTCCAATGGTTAAAAAAAAGTTGGGGGAGGGGCTGGGAGCTTATTAATGCTAATGAGGAGGCGGAGCTTAATGAGGCAGGCAGGAAGGGCAGCAAAAGAGGGCGGTCTATTCCTGGGCTCAGCATGGCGGCGGTGACGGGTCTCCTCGCGCGGCGCAGAGGCGGCATTGGAGGTAAACAGGCGACCAAGTTTAATTGTCTCCCCCCGCAACTTTTGAGCGCTCCCCTTGGTACACGCCGGGAGCCGCACGGCTTTTACGGAGGGGGACTGGCACGTACCAAGGAGAGATGGAAGCGGGGGGTGGGGTTAGATGAGCGGGAGCAAAATACTGGGGAAGACTCTTTTACTTCGTGAGGGGCAGCAGCAGTTGGGGTGGGGGAGAGAATCTAAGGAGCGGCTCCCTTTCTGGGGGCTTCTTCCACACACCCCTGGGACCCTTCACATACCACTGTGGGATAGCTCAGAGGACCCTCCATGGACAGGGGCAGTCTATCTCAAAATACAGTAATACCGGCTGCAAATCACAGCCACCTTCACGCCCAGATTGCAAGTATCCAGAAGCTGCACCCGGGCTCAGTGGCCCTTTGGATCTCAGTCGGCAAGCCCGCTCACTCTCTGTATATGTATAAAAATATACTGTATTGAGCTCTCTGTGGGCCTGCCTTTGAAGACTGTTTGGAAACCTTTCCTGGTGCAAACTGTAGCTGAGCAAATGCTTGTCCAAACGCCAGTGTTGCGGCACCAGCCCCACTTGTGCATTTCCAGACTTAGCCCAAGATGCTGCCGTTAAAACATGAGTGGCCATAAATGGCTTGGAGCCAGCACCCCTAAAAGCCAGTCTTCAACTGAGTGGGACTACCAGGTCACAGCCTTAGCCAAATGGGGGTTTGCATCCCCAACACTGGCACCATACAAATACAGTGATACCTCGGGTTACAGACATTTCAGGTTACAGACACTTCAGGTTACAGGCACTTCAGGTTGCAGACTCCGCTAACCCAGAAATAGTACCTTGGGTTAAGAACTTTGCTTCAGGTGAGAACCGAAATCTTGCGGCGGCAGCAGGAGGCCCCATTAGCTAAAGTGGTACCTCAGGTTAAGAACAGTTTCAGGTTAAGAACAGACCTCCAGAATGAATTAAGTTCTGTACAGTGGTACCTCGGGTTAAGTACTTAATTCGTTCTGGAGGTCCGTTTATTTCGTTTTAAATAAATTAGGAGTCCCCAAAAGCATGTTCTCTGGTCCATGGGGTCACGAAGAGTCGGACACGACTAAACAACAAAATGCATGTTTGAGTAAAGAAGCTATAGCCCTTCTCCTATAAATACAGTAAGATTCCAGTCCTCATTGTTCAGGATAAAGACCTGGTTTAAATAGTAACGAGGAAGCTGCCACCTTACTGGTCCATCTAGCTCAGTATTGTCAACACTATCAGAAGCCAGGATTTCAGGCAGGGAGCCTCTCCCAGCCCTCCCTGCCAGGGATTTAATTTGGGACCCTCTGCAAGCAAGGGGGTGGTAACTGTTGTTCGATGTGCGGAAGGCATGTTTCTAATGTAGGGTGTTAATAAGACGGCAGACTTGGCAAGGCCAGCCAGGAAAATGCAGGCCTTGAGGCCTTGCTTGCTTTCTCACCTCTAGCAAGGGGGCTGTGGAGGGAGGGCCATGGCTCCTTTCACCTTTCCGCTCAGTTGGCCAGGAGCCCGTGGGCGTCTGTTGGTTTGCTGCTCCCTCTCGGATTGCAATTCATCTCCCTGCAATTCCTCTTCTGTTCTTTACAAGCCGGGTGTCTTTTATAGGCAGATAAACTTTTGCCCCTGCTGTAAAGTTGGACGGTACTACTTGTCTCCTCTGCATTGGGTGCTGTAAAATGAAAAGACCCTGAGGCGGGGTGCTGGGTGTGCAGGTTCAAAGCAGCTTCTGGGTGCTTGAGTTTTAGGAGCTTGTGTCACCCCCTTTGTTTTGTGAACTGAGGACTTTAACCCTGACCTCCCCAGTGGAAAGGGACAGGAGCAGATCTTCAGCCTAGCCTAGCCTGACTAATTCTTCTGCTCACTCAGCAGCTAATGCCGCAAGAAATCTTGCAGACTCTTTTGCTAAACATGGCTAGAGACATCTCTTTTTTTTCTTTTTGCCCCTTTGCAGAGACCAGAACATAGACAGAGTCAGAGCATTGGTACATGGAGCTCAGTAATGTGCAAACTGACTGGCAACAGCTCTCCAGGCTTTCGGACATTCCCAGCCAGATAGGCGGGGTATAAACAATAAAATTACAGTGGTACCTCGGGTTAAGTACTTAATTCGTTCTGGAGGTCCATTCTTAACCTGAAACTGTTCTTAACCTGAAGCACCACTTTAGCTAATGGGGCCTCCTGCTGCCGCTGCGTCACTGGAGCCCGATTTCTGTTCTTATCCTGAAGCAAAGTTCTTAACCTGAAGCACTATTTCTGGGTTAGCAGAGTGTGTAACCTGAAGCGAATGTAACCTGAAGCGTATGTAACCTGAGGTACCACTGTATTATTATTATATTACCTAGCAATGCTGTAAGGGACCTTCTGCATGCCAAGCTCGTAGAGCTTCAGCCATTCCCAAGTAGGATTGCAGGAAGTTGCCTTATACCAGGGGTCGGCAACCTAAGGCCCATGGGCCACAAGCGGCCCATGGGGGTCGTTTAACCGGCCCATGGACCCCTGCCGCCCGCTTGATCGGCTCCCGTGCGCTGCACTAAACCGGAGCAGAGCGGGGACCGCCTTCCGTGATGCTGGCCGGCTTCCCATTGACTGCAGGAAGCTCCTGCAGCCACTGGGAAGCTGTGCACACCTCATCCATGCTGGAAGTAGCTTTTTTCTATGCGTGCATGCACACACGCGTGCACACTCCAGTCCACTGCAACATCTGCGGGACTGTGAACTGGCCCAAGCCACAAAAACTTTGCTAACCCCTGCCTTGTGCCATTGGTCTATCAAGCTCAGTATTGTTCATCCTGACTGGCAGGGGCTCTCCAGGCTTTCCTGCAGGGCGTCTCTCCCAGCCCAACCTAAAAATGCTGTAGATTGAACCTTGTACCTTCTGCATGCAAAGAAGATGCTCTATCACTGAGCTACCCCCCGTCCCCAACAGGGTGTCTTGTTTAGTAGCCCTGCTCTAGGTCTTCTGGGCCAGACTGAAAGGGCTCTTCATGCTTTTCCATTTGCAGCTTGGACTTTTCAATGTCTGCGAAGGCTGCACACTGTATACCAGACGGTAGAATTGCCGGAAACTCACCAGATGCTTCGCCAGACATGCCGTGACTTCGCTGAAAAGGAGCTGTCCCCCATTGCTGCTCAGCTGGACAAGGAGCATCGCTACCCTGCAGAGCAGGTATGTATGTGACTCATCTTCAGGTAACACAGGCCCCCGTCTGATATTCTGAATGACCCTAAAGGCCTGTCGCAATCCAGCAAGTTTGTCCCTGAGAAGAGCATCCATGTTGAGACTGAGACCTAATGCCCTGGTCTCCTTGACCATTGGGATTTTTAGCTTGGTCTCGGCAATGCCCAAGGCAGGCACAAACTTTTAATCCTTTGGCTCATATCCACTTGATTACAGTCAAATCTTGGTTGTCAAATGTAATCCATTCTGGAAGTCTGTTCGGCTTCCAAAATGTTCGAAAACAGAGACATGGCTTCCAATTGGTTGCAGGAGCTTCCTGCACTCAAGCGGAAGCCGCGTCAGACATTTGCTTCTGAAAAAACGTTGAAAACCGGAGCATTTTTTAAAAAAATTTAAACATTGGCGTTCAGGAGCCAAAACGTTCCAAAAATGAGGCATTCAGGATCCAAGGTTTGACTGTATTAGAACCAGAATTCTGCATCCAGAAAAGCTGAATTCTGCAACCTGTATAATGCAGGCTGTTTACCTTATTACGCCCAAATTTGCCTCTTTGATTCTAAGAACATAAGAAAAGCCTGGCTGTTGAATCAGGCCAAAAGGGGCTCATCTAGTCCTGCATCCTGCCTGTTTTCACAATGACTAACTAAATGCTACAAGTAGGACCTGAACACATGAGCACTCTGTTAGCACTGAACCCATTCCTCTTGCCTGCTTATTCTGCTATCCTCCTGGCTTCTAAGATGCTACCTTCCTCATATGCTTTCAAGCATGTTTTCTCTACCATGAGGGCTAGGAACTTGATTTGTTTAAAAACAAACACCTCCCCCCCATACACACATTGAAACACCTTTTTTCGTAAACCACTTTGAGATTTTTTCTGCAACCAAGTGCTTTGTAAATTTTATAAAATGAGTAAAAAAATAAAATGAAAGCCAAGATTCACAAAACTGAATTGTGCTTTCTCTCATAACCAGTTTTTCTGTCCTGAGAAACAGCAGCCATGCCCATCCTAGCTGCCGGCTCACAAATTACCTTGTTTTGTATTGTACTGGCTTCACACTCCTTAGATTTTATTGGTAAGGCTGCCTTGCACAAATGTTCTTTCAAAGAGCAGTTTAATGTAAATAAAAGAATGAATTGCACGACGTGTGGTACGCTTTCTCCTGGCAGTATGTGCTGTTCTGTAATTAAGTAATTGCTATGGTTCTGCTAGGAAGGGAAGAAGTTATGGCTGCTGCTGGATGACTGACAAGGGCAAGCGTAATCCAGTGTGGAATTGCTTTAATTCGGCTTTCAGCTGGGTTGTTTCTGCCATTGTGCTGCCTCCCCTAATCAGTTTACATCATCATTTCCTTCTCCACTTACAGGTCAAGAAAATGGGTAGCCTTGGACTTTTTGCAATGGACGTACCTGAGAAGTATGGAGGAGCTGGTCTTGATTACTTGGCCTATTCCATCGCTGTTGAGGAAATCAGCCGAGGCTGTGCATCTACTGGCGTGATCATGAGTGTAAATAATGTAAGAGATTCCCACAGATGTTAACCTTGATTAGCATTCATTCATTGTACCTAAGAGTTAGTGGCTTGTTGTTGTTTAGTTGTGTCTGACTCTTTGTGACCCCATGGACCAGAGCATTTCAGGCACTCCCATCTTCCTGCAGTTTGGTCAAACTTTGAGAACACTGTCCAACCATCTCGTCCTCTGTCGTCCCCTTCTCCTTGTGCCCTCAATCTTTCCCAACATCAGGGTCTTTTCCAGGGAGTCTTCTCTTCTCATGAGGTGGCTTCTCATGTGTGGCTAAGATACAATCAAAACAAGGCAATCTCTGGCCTGGTGGGCTTACAATTAAAAAAACATGGCACACAAGGCAAAAAGGACAGGGAGGGAAGAGGAAAACCATCAAAATTCAGGCACGAATTTCTAAACAGTTGTTCCTACACTGACCAGCCGGCACAGCTGGAATGCCTGATGCTTGAAGTTCATGCAAAAGTGGTACCTTACCCTGTTAAAGTGATCATATATTTATAGGAATGTTTCAGCAACTTGTTGACAGGAATGTAGTGAAAGGGATAGCTATAAACACATCTAACAGACATGTGTCAGGGTAATCAGTGTTCCAAGTATTCAATGAAATGGACAGACTTACGTGGCAGTCGGTTAGGAAGAACCTGTCCGCTTGCTCTACTAAATTTATTTGCAGATGATAATATGGACTTGAGCTATTAAACCCCCTCATAGGATACTTTTTGGTTCCTGCACATATGACTGTCGCCTTTTTAGGAGGACCTGAAAGGAGCTAATTTAACAGCACGAAACGCAAGGGTTCAGCAGGAAGCTCTAGTTGAGAAACATACATGTAGACTAAGGATAGTTAGAGAAATAAAAAGCAGAGGCGCATTTGCAAAAGGCTGGTGGAGCCTTATTGGTTTGACTAATATTTTAGGCAATGAAAGGAAATCCCCTAGAGTGTACTCCAATATATCAATTAAAATACTGTACCTCTGCATTTATTAGAACGTTTTCTGCAGAGTTTGTACATAGAAACCTCTTGGGGTTTTTTTGTTTCTAGTTTCATTCAGTTGTTTGTGGTTTAGATTTCTGTAGTATTATTTTTTCCTTCTTCTGAGCTTTGTTATGTTTGTTGTGCCACCTAATAAAAAGTTTTGTAAAATTGTAATAATATTAAGGCCTCCAGGAGCTGTTCCATGCAGCCTCCTCCAGTGTGCCATCTCTCCCTCGCCCCTCCACACTGAATAATTCTTCTGAGGGCTGGAGTTGGTTGCTTGGCATTCTGGTCAGGGCGGTGTGTAAATCAGTATAACTCAGGGGTTGGCAAGGTTTACCTCGCCTGGGCTGGTTCACTCCAGCGGAGATCCCTCCGTGGGCCGGATCACCCACAATTTCCGGCGTCTGCACAGACGCGATTTCCGGCACCATTGAAGTGAGTCCCCGCGCTGCGCTGTGCCAGTTTAGCGCAGCGCATGGGGAGTTGGCGAGCGGGCGGCTTGGTTCGGGGGCGGCTCGTGTGCCAGTTAAACGACCCCCATGGGCCGCTTGTGGCCCATGGGCCTTAGGTTGCCGACCCCTGATATAACTTGTCTTACCTCCCCTCCCCATTTAGTCCCTCTATTTAGGACCAATTTTGAAGTTTGGGTCTGAAGAGCAGAAACAGAAGTGGATTGCACCTTTCACCAGTGGGGAGAAAATAGGGTGCTTTGCCCTAAGTGAACCAGGTAAGTTAGGCACACAGGTAATACCTTGGGGTCCTTAAAAAGAAATTATACTCAGATAGCTTCCCGTAAGAGGGAGTGATGGCCACCAGCTTGGATGGATTTAAAAGAGGGTGAGACAAATTCATGGAGGAGGAGACTATCAGCAGCTACTACCTATATTCTGCCTCCACTGTCAGAGGCAATGGATCCCTCCGATACCAGTTGTTGGGAATCAAGTGGGGAGAGCTCTGCTGCCCTCATGCCCTGCATGTGGGTTTCCCATTTGGGCATCTGGTTGGCCACTGTGAGAATAGAATGCTGGACTAGAGGAGCCCCCATTGGCCTTATCCATCTGCAGAGCTACTCTGATGCTCTTAATCTAGAATCTGTGTCCTGCATACATTACACAAATGAGTATATTTTGCTTTTAAAAATAATAATAATAATGCTTTCTTGTTTTAAAAAAACACTATGTAGCATATGTAATCAACAGAAAAAAGATCATATAAACAAACATTTGTTCCATAGTCAGTGCTTGTATGGAAAGGAGACGCTATCTCATCCAAATCAGACTGGCAAAATAAGATGCGATCATATGCAGAGCTAACCAGGTTATCAGCAAGGTTCCGAGATGTTACTGCTAAAAAATTTAATAGAGAGTGGGAAGTGTACAGAGTTTTTCTAAAAGAACATTGCAAAAATATAAATCCATTGGCAGGTCTGGACTGACTTACCTGCGTGTAATAGGAGAATCGTACAAAACTATTGTAACTGGAATAACCTAGAGGAGATAAAGCTTAGTGTGATATGGGAACCACAAATGAGCATATTTTGCATTCATTCTGATCCCCGCAAGTTGTTATCCATTCCCTAGGCATGTGGAGCATTAAGGAACCTGTGTTATGACATTTAGTCGTGCCAGCCATGGGTCCCCAGAGCTGGTTGAACTAGTGACTGCCATCACTCTCAACCAGCATAGCCAATGGTCAAGGATGGAGGGGCACACACACACAGACAAACAACTGGTGGTGTCTCTAGCTCAGGGTGGTTGTTTATTCTTACCAACAGCAGCCAGAAAGTCTGATCTGCCGGAGAGTGGTGGGTGTGTTAAAAAGGCTTATTCTGCAATTGAAATACAGCTGGAGGATGGGGCTGCACAAGGAGATGGGACTCCTCTGCCGAGTCAAGACTTGAGTTTTCGCAGTCCCCTCTCAGAGAGGGAGCAGCGCCAGGTCTTTGGGTCAGAAACCCTTTTGGTTTTCTCTTGCTAAGGCAACGGCAGCGACGCCGGAGCTGCTTCAACGGTTGCACGGCTGGTTGGGGACGAGTGGGTCCTGAACGGCACCAAAGCCTGGATCACAAACGCCTGGGATGCCTCTGCAACGGTGGTCCTTGCCACCACAGACAAGTCTCTGAAGCATAAGGTGAGTGTAGCCCTTAGGGTCAGTCTTCACAACAAGGAAAGCTGGGGCCGAGCTAGGTCCCCACACAAAGGGGCTCTGTCCCATGGGTGTATTGGTTTGTTTTTAAATGCAGCCTTTCCCAGTGATGTAAGAGGGACCTAGAAACTTTTGACTCTGCTGCTAGCCTTTATTCCCTGCTCTGTCCAGCAGAAGTAGAAATGGGATAGATGGTCTAGATCAGCCTTGCTCAACCTGTGGGTCCCCAGATGTTGTTGAACTACAACTCCCATCACTCCTAGCTAGCAAGGCCAGAGCTCAGGGATGATGGGAGTTGTAGTCCAACAACATCTGGGGACCCATTGGTTGAGAACCGCTGGTCTAGATGCATTGGACTTATGACTCCCATAAGAGTATGGCTCCCGTGCTGGCTGAAGCCAATGAGAGTTTTAGTCCACAATACTTGTCTCTGGTTCGCCAGAAGCGGCTTAGTCATGCTGGCCACATGACCCAGAAGCTGTACGCCGGCTCCCTTGGCCAGTAAAGCGAGATGAGCACTGCAACCCCAGAGTTGGTCACAACTGGACCTAATGGTCAGGGGTCCCTTTACCTTTTACTTGTAGGGCATCAGGTTAGGGAAGGTTGGTTTATAGCCAGCCAGGTGGTATAGTGGTTAGAGTGGTTGGACTAGGATCTGGGAGGCTAGGATCCAAATCCCCACATGGCCATGAAGCTCACTGGGTAAACCAGTCACTGCCTCTCAACCTTGATAATCTCACAAGGTCATTGTGGGGATTCAGAGCTACCTTGAGCTGTTTGGAGGAAAAAGTGGAATGCAATGCATAAATAGCCTGCCAGGGATCCCAGCTCAGGCAGGCAGGAGAAGAAGAAGAGTTTGAATTTGATATCCCGCTTTATCGCTGCCCGAAGGAGTCTCAAAGCGGCTACCATTCTCCTTTCCCTTCCTCCCCCACAACAAACACTCTGTGAGGTGAGTGAGGCTGAGAGACTTCAGAGAAGTGTGACTGGCCCAAGGTCACCCAGCAGCTGCATGTGGAGGAGTGGAGACGCGAACCCGGTTCACCAGATTACGAGTCTACTGTTCTTAACCACTACACCACACTGGAGAGACTTGTCAAGCCACTGGTGGATCACCGGTCATGCCAGCAGACCTCCTTCTGCGTGAGCAACTTGCCAACGTTGTTCTGTCTTGTCGCGCAGGGCATCAGCGCCTTCCTCGTCCCCATGCCAACCCCCGGCCTGTCCCTGGGAAAGAAAGAAGACAAGCTGGGGATCCGAGCCTCCTCCACCGCCAACCTGATCTTCGAGGACTGCCGGATCCCCAAGGCCAACCTCCTGGGGGAGCAGGGGATGGGCTTCAAGATTGCCATGGTGAGTAAACTCTTTTAACGGTGAGGAAGAGGGGGGGGGGGGAATGGGGTTAAGCAGCACCCTCTGCCTGCACTGGAAGCACAAAGGGTGGCGGTTCTGGCCTTCGCACCCTCTTCCCCTCCATGCCCTGTTTTCAGCCTTTCGGGAATTTGGCGGATCACTATGTAGCAGTTTTCCTTTCCTCTCCTTTGTGTTGGGGAAGACTCGTGTCCTTCATGCCCTCTCTGTCTGGCCCACAGACCCCTCCTCAGACAAAGCACCCCTCTCACTGCTTGTCTGTGAACGCTAATAAATGCCTCTTGCTTGTCTGGATACGTAGTCGTTGCCCAAGTGTACATAGAAACTAGCCTATGTCTATGAGAACATTGTGGTTTTTTAAAATTTGATTTTCTGTTTTTGCTATTTTTTTATTACGCCTAGAGTTTTTTATTGTTATTTTTAACAAATGTTTTATACAATTTTGTAAGTGGTATATAAAGGTAAAGGTACCCCTGCCCGTACGGGCCAGTCTTGACAGACTCTAGGGTTGTGCGCCCATCTCACTCAAGAGGCCGGGGGCCAGCGCTGTCCGGAGACACTTCCGGGTCACGTGGCCAGCGTGACATCGCTTCTCTGGCGAGCCAGAGCCGCACACGGAAACGCCGTTTACCTTCCCGCTAGTAAGCGGTCCCTATTTATCTACTTGCACCCGGGGGTGCTTTCGAACTGCTAGGTTGGCAGGCGCTGGGACCGAGCAACGGGAGCACACCCCGCCGCGGGGATTCGAACCGCCGACCTTTCGATCGGCAAGCCCTAGGCGCTGAGGCTTTAACCCACAGCGCCACCCGCGTCCCAAGTGGTATATAAAACTTGCTAAATAATAATGTGTATCCCCTGGCTGAGGAAGGGGGGGGGCACCTACTCCACTTTGGGAATTAAACTCTGGAACTCACTCCCACAAGAGGCAGCGAGGGACAATAACATGGATGACTTTAAAAGAGGTTGGCGCCAATAGCCATGTTAGCTGTGTTTTACCTCCACAGCTGGAGACAACAATGCTTTTGAATACCAGTTGCTGGAAACCACAGGACGGAAGAGGGCTTTTGTGCTTGGGCATGGGACACGGGTGGCGCTGTGGTCTAAACCACTGAGCCTCTTGGGCTTGTCGATCGGAGGGTCAGCGGTTCAAATCTCTGCAACGGGGTGAGCTCCTGTTGCTCTGTCCGAGCTTCTGCCAACCTAGCAGTTTGAAAGCACGCCGGTGCGAGTAGATAAATAGGTACTGTGGTGGGAAGGTAAATGGTGTTTCTGTGTGCTCTGGTTTCCGTCATGGTGTCCCATTGTGCCAGAAGCTGTTTAGTCCTGCTGGCCACATGACCCAGAAAGCTCTCTGTGGACAAACGCCGGCTCCCTTGGCCTGAAAGCGAGAGGAGCACCACAACCCCATAGTCACCATCCAGGGGTCCTTTACTTGAGGACTTTCCATTGGGGCATCCAGTTGGCCACTGTGAGAAGAGGATGCTGGACCAGATGGGCCACTGGCCTAATCCAGCAAAGGCACCTTGTGTCCTTATTAAGCATCCTTATATTGAGACCATTAGTCCATCCAAACTCAGTATTGTTGGCAGTGATTGGCAACAGCTCTCCAGGGGATTTAGGGATGTTTTTTTCCTTCCTTGGCTCAACCTGGCCACGCTGCCAAGGGACTGAGCTAAAGGCAGAGATTAAAGCAGTGGGAGGCAGTGGGAGAGGAGGTCCTCCAGTATGTGCCCCTTCCGAAAGGTTTGTAGTTCTGGGGAAACCCAAGAGCTGCACTGTGGGTTTTTAACCCCCCATTTAAGAATGTTCTTGCTTTTCCAAAGTGGTTCATATCATAAATAATAGTAATGGAAAGATAGAAAGGCAGGTCTTGAGATTAGTCTCTTGTCATAGATAAGAGATAAGGTCAGGTGGATCACAGTCTGAGACAGCAAAGCCTGAAGCCATAATCTACTTACACTGGTATAATACTGCTTCCACCCCAAGGATTGTGAGAACTGGACTTCTCTAAGCATCCTTGCCAGACTGCAGTTCCCAGGAATCTTCTGGCAAAGCCAGGATAGTTTTAAAATAGTGTAAGACAATATAAGTTTGTACTGTGTGCGCCTCTTCATTGTGGTTCATCTGGAGGTAGTAGCAAAACTGCCCCACTCCATGGTTCACTAACAGCTGCCTGTATTTACTGGATGCTGGGCTTTGCAAAGTGTGCCCAGTCATTCCATAGTCTTAAAGATTGTCTTCAGCTAAAGTTGGCTTTTTCAGATGTGGATGGTTGTAGTGCACAAACTCATTTTTTTGTCTTTTCACCTTCCTTTCAGCAAACCCTGGACTCTGGGAGGATAGGAATTGCATCTCAGGCATTAGGAATAGCCCAGGCAGCTCTCGATTGTGCTGTGGATTACTCTGAGAAAAGGGTGGCTTTTGGCTCCCCCATTACTAAGCTGCAGGCCATTCAGGTACATAGATAGATCTCTCTCTTACAGGGGCTATTCTCTTTGTAGTTCCAGGACTCATCAATACTTTAAAAAATAATCATAATCAGGGAGGCTAACCTGCAGCCCCACTGTTTTTGCTGAACTAGAGCAGGAAGGCTTGCCTGGCACCTTCATTACATATATTTAGGTGCTGAACAAAAACATTTCTCTTCTCCCAGGCCTTTGGCTAATTAAACAATCTTTGGCACTTTAAACTGTGGGGGGTATTTGTTTTCATTTGTTACCGTGTTATGTATTTTTGTGTTTTTATATTGTAATCCTCCCTGTGATCTTTGGATGAAGGCTGATACAGAAATGTTGTTATTGTTATTATTAGTGCTCCCATCAGCTCTGAGCAGCATGGAAGTTGTCCTTCAGCAGCAGCTGATGGGCTGCAGGTTTGCCAATCTGTTTTAGAGAAAAATGTCAAAACAGAAGAGCTGGAATTCATTGTGTACTTGTTGCACAACTTGATTACTTTGGGAACATCAATATCTTAAAAGTGAAATGGTTTCCCTGACCAGGACCAGCCCAGAGGGCACACCCTTCCTCCTATAATTACATGGGGCACAAGGGCATTCAAAGAACCATCATCCCCAGTGTATGGTTCCACATGGGATGGATTTCTTAGTCTTCCACTTGATGTTCCTGCAAGACATTCAAAATTAGTGAGACAAGGCATATGCTTTGCTTTATTCAGAAACTGGATTGTGGTTGCGCTTCTGTTAAGTACTTGCTGTGCTCATTTTGATTTGTTGCATGCAGAAGCAGCCTTGCCTTTTGATGTTTTGAACTGCAGCTCCCATCAGCCCCAGCCAGCGCAGCCCCAAACAGGAGTTGTAGTTCAAAACATGTGGACAGCACTGGCTTGGGGAAGGCTGGTGCAGAATATCTAGGGCCACCAGAGTTATTCAGCCAACCATGGTGTTTTGTGTCTGTAGTTCAAGCTGGCTGACATGGCACTGGCCCTCGAGAGCGCCCGTCTGCTGACATGGAGAGCCGCCATGTTGAAGGACAATGGAAAGCCCTACACAAAGGTAATAGTGCTTGTCTTCACAGATAACGGACAGGTTGCAGGCACCCTAGAAATGTGTGCAAAGGCAAAAAAACCAACCCATTCCCTGGGCTATAGAAAATCCCCCACCCCACCCGTTTTGCAAGGTGAGCTGGTGTGGCAAGTGACTCTCCTTATCACCACGCAACACTTAGGGCTGTGGGGTTAGGTCTGCCTGGACTGTAGCACTTTTCTCTCCTCTTCTCCAAACAGGAAGCTGCGATGGCAAAGCTGTCTGCCTCCGAGGCTGCAACTTCAATTTCCCATCAGGTAAGCCTGTGCCATGAGCACAGAGGGAGAAGCTCTCCCCTTCCGTACAGCTGGCACGCTGCTGGCTTACATGGAGCAAGAGACACAGCCGGAATCTCTCTCCTTGGACCGTTCTGTCACCGTGGCCACAAACGAGTCCCTGTAGGTGTGTGGGGCTCTTAAGTGACTGTGGCAAATGAACAGAGCATGCGGTAGGGGGAGCGAGTGGCGTACTTCCTTTCCATCTCCTGGATGTAAGTGCATCCCTCCCCATTTTTCATCTCTGTTGCCGTGCTGCAGCCACAGCATCCAGTGCTGACGCACTTGGGGTGCTTTTTTATTTCAGGCGATCCAGATCCTGGGAGGGATGGGCTACGTGACAGAGATGCCGGCGGAGCGCCACTACCGGGATGCTCGGATTACGGAGATCTACGAGGGAACTAGCGAGATACAGAGGCTGGTCATTGCAGGGCAGCTGTTGAAAGCTTATCGAGGCTGAGGGGGAGAAGATCTGTGTTTCCGCGCCTCCTACTTTCTTGCAGATGCACATGCGATTAGAGATGGTAGACCCTGGGTCTGGTTACAAGCCAACACAGAGCCCCATTTGCCAGAGTCTGGGCAGAGTAAGAGACTCGGGCCGCCAGTTGCTGCATGCCACAGCATTCACTGTGAGAGTTGAACAGTAAGCCAGAGCGGAGAGTCTCAAGACAGCAAGATAAAAGTGTCCTCTGCCTTTAAGGTGCCTTAGTTAAAGATATATATATATATATGCATACACAAAATGAATAAATTGCACTACCAAGGGTTTGATTTCTCTCTCCTCACCCCACTTTGCACTACAGCCTCAGGTTGCGTTTAATGGACATTCATTTGTGTGATGTTTCTTTAAACTACTTCTGTCTGCAGCGGAGATCAGGAGTGCAGAACTGTTGTGTGGATAAAAGGCTAAATGAAAACTCTTCTCCAGCATCAGATACTGCCCTGAATATGTTAGTAGGGTGCAGGGGGTGGGCACCCACTAAGAATACCCATTGAGACCTGTGGGTATAGGGAGGTATACAAATTTAATAAATAATAATAAATAATCTGGAAGCATAGTAATTATTGCCATGGACCATTGGCAATAAATGGAAGATTATGTTCATGTTTGTTAATAGTGGCAACAGATAAAAGTCACAGCTGCTCTGGGTACTTAGGCAATGTCCTGCTGGTTGGTGAAAGGCAGCCTCCTTATCCTCTCTGTGATGTGAAGTGTCTGGGAAAGAAACTGAGGTGCCTGTGCATCTTTTTCTCACATACAATACAGACTCTTGCCAGCATTCCTTCTGCTGGGGTCTCCGCTATGTGGGTTCTCGCTTGCAGGGGGAGAAAGAGACCAACCTTGGACTCTGCAAAGCTTTCCACATCTCAGCCTGGATCTTGGGTAGAGTACAGTGCTGATAATGCCAAGGTTGCAGGTTCAATCCCCGTTTGGGACAGCTGCATATTCCTCCATTGCGAGGGGCTGGATCCTCAGACTCTACAACTCTATGATTCGATCAAAGCAGTTAAGGCCTTTGACAGTGTAAAGCAGGGGTCGGCAAAGTTTTTGTGGCTTTGGGCCGGTTCACGGTCCCGCAGGCACCGCGGTGGACCGGAGTGCACATGCACGCACGCACAAACACTATTTCCAGCACGGAGCAGGCATGCGCAGCTTCCCATTGGCTGCAGGAACTCCCCGAGTGGGCGGCGGGGGTCCATGGGCCGGTTAAACGACCCCCGTGGGGCACTTGTGGCTCATGGGCCGTAGGTTGCTGACCCCTGGTGTAAAGAGCAATTAAGAGTAACTGCTATAGCAAATGCTCTCACAGCTAATGGCTCCTCTTCAGTTGGGCAAGGAGATTCAAGATGCAGGCCACTTACTCCACTCTAAAAATACAACCAAACCCCACCTCCTTGCCCAATTTCTAAAATCAGTGTTTAGAATTACACACAACCATCTGTGGCTGATTTCCACCTTACCTACCATGGATAACAATTATTACAATACAACATTGTACATACAGGATAAGGTGTGGCTATTCAGTATGACAACTAAATAGAACAAACTTCAAGCAGCAGCGGCACTCTAAACAATCACCTGACATTCAGAAGACATCTTAAGGCAACCCTGTTCAGGGAAGTTTTTAATATGTAATGCTCTACTGCTTTTAACACTTGATTGGGAGCCGCCCAGAGTGGCTGGGGAAACTCAGCCAGATGGGCGGGGTATAAATAATAAATTATTATTATTATTATCATCATCATCTACCTCTTACTATAGGATTTTGGGACGCGGGTGGCGCTGTGGGTAAAAGCCTCAGCGCCTAGGGCTTGCCGATCAAAAGGTTGGCGGTTCGAATCCCCGCGGCGGGTTGCGCTCCCGTTGTTCGGTCCCAGCGCCTGCCAACCTAGCAGTTCGAAAGCACTCCCGGGTGCAAGTAGATAAATAGGGACTGCTTACTAGCGGGAAGGTAAACGGCATTTCCGTGTGCGGCTCTGGCTCACCAGATGCAGCTTTGTCACGCTGGCCACGTGACCCGGAAGTGTCTCCGGACAGCGCTGGCCCACAGCCTCTTGAGTGAGATGGGCGCACAACCCTAGAGTCTGGCAAGACTGGCCCGTACGGGCAGGGGTACCTTTACCTTTACCTTTATAGGATTTTAGCACTAGACAACTGATGAGAGAAGTCAGCTTTCTAACCTGTTTTATGAATGTGTCGAAAATAACTTGCTGGTTACAACGGAAACTGTTCTGGACTTGGTGGCCCTTTGGTCTGAAGCAGCAGAACAAGCTCCTAGTGGGAACAGAATACTCTCAGCACCACTTGCAGTAAGAAGCCAGGGTAGAAGTGCCCATCCCTGTTCTGTATGCAAATCCTACTTCCTCCACACCAGAAACACTCCTCTGGGGACACTCACGCCCCACGATAACCTAGAAAGGCCATAAACATGTTTAATTTGATGCCTGAGAAAAATCCCAAAGCTGCTTTCTTGTTTACTTGGGGAATTAGTCTGCATGGCCTCATCTAAAGTATGAATGAAAGATATGGCTTCCGGCAGAGTGCATTGTGCTCACAAGCCAACTTGGGCTCCCAGTTTTAATTAAAAAAACAAACAAACCAAACTTAACCCAACAAGTTTTTCTTAATTTAAAGAGGGCAATAGCAACCAGTGTAACTTATTCAGCATTTTATCAAGCTTGCCAGATCTGCAGTTCGGTTTGTGGTAAGTGAAGGTCAGTGAATTCCCTTGCCTCTTTCCTGGGAACTATGCAGCAAGCAACCTGTCCATTTACTATTTTTTATACCACCCTTCATCAAAACACAAGTAAAAGCCCAAATAAATAGAAAACAACACCCTCAACACACACACACACCAAACATTTAAAAGGCTGTAGAATGTTAATCATCCAAAGACCTGGTTGAAGAACCTTTTCACAAGGCACCTAAAGATATATAATGAAGGTGCCAGGCAAACCTCTTTAGGGAGAGCATTTCACAAATGGGGAGCCACTGCAGAAAAGGCCCGTTCTCATGTTGCCACCCTCCAGACCTCATGTGGAGGCACACAAAGAAGGGCTTCAGAGGAAGAACGCAGGGCTGGGATCAGTTCATATGAAAAGACGCAGTCTTTGAGGTATGGCGGTCCTGAGCAATTTACAGCTACTGCTTTGCTAATATCATCTTCTTCTTTGGCGATCCACTCGTAGCAGAGTAAGATTGTCTTCCATAAACACGGTTTTAACAATGAGTCTAAGTGACTGTGAAGGCCAATTCTGGATCCACATGTCCTTCCACAGTGGGGCCATTGGTTTCCGAGCAGGAGTTGATCACGGTGTGGATTTGCCAAGCGTGCCTTCCTCCTAGCACATTTCTCCCTTGCGTCCTGAGTTTGAGTGTCTTCAAACCCATGACACCTTTGGTAAGGGCTGTTCTCCAACTGGAGCGCTCACAGGCCAGTGTTTCCCAGTTGTCAGTGTTTATACTACATTTTTTTAGATTTGCCTTGAGACAGTCTTTAAACCTCTTTTGTTGACCACCAGCATTACGCTTTCCATTTTTAAGTTCGGAATAGAGTAGTTGCTTTGGAAGACGATCATCAGGCATCCACACAACATGACCAGTCCAACAAAGTTGATGTTGAAGAATCATTGCTTGGTGATATTTTGCTTCTTCCAGTACACTGATATTAGTTTGCCTGTCTTCCCAAGTGATGTGTAAAATTTTTCATAGACACGGTTGATGGAATCTTTCGAGGAGTTGGAGATGGCGTTTATAAGTGGTCCATGTTTCACAAGCATATAGTAAAGTTGGTAGTACAATAGCTTTGTAAACAAGCATTTTGCAAATATAACCCTTGTGGGGCACGTCAAGTGATTTCTGACAGTTTTTGCTCCTCAAAAAACTGTTGGGAGACATTTCTCCCCCAAATAGTTTACCGCCAGCTCTCAGTGCTCTTCAACTGCACAGTTTTACTTTCAAACACCAGCCTCTGCAAGCTCCAAGCCCATAGGGAGAATGGAAAGATAATCATGACAGAATCAGGATTCACGATTACCTTAACTGAAGCCCTTGGGAAAACTGGACCCAAACAAACAAGATTAATTTAAATGGGGACAAGGCTCTACACCTAGGCAGGAATAACCAGCTGCACCAATATTAGATGGACATCTGGCTTGCCATTATTACATGTGAAAAGGATCTAGGGGATCTTGGCAGACCACAAGCTTAACATGAGTCAACAGTGTGATGCAGCAGCAAATAAAGCTAATGCTATTCTGCGCTATTCTATGGTTTTGACCTATAAAGCTTTATACAGCTCAGGACCTCAATACCTCAAAGACCACCTCTCCCCGTATGAACTGATCCAGACTCTGCAACCATCATCTGAGGCCCTTCTTCATGTTTCCTCCCCCCCCCCCCACTGGAGGTTTGAAGGGTTGAAACACGAGAATAGGCCTCTCTTTTTTTGCGCTAGCTTATTTTGGGGAATGCTCTCCCCAAGGAGGCTCGCCTGGTGCCTTCATTACATATCATTAGGCACCAGGCAAAACCTTTCTCTTCACCCAGGTGTTCGGCTGATTAACATTCTACGACCTTTTAAATGTGTCTGTGGGAGGGGTGTTATTATTTTGTTTTGCTTTGCTTTTGTTTTATTAGGTATCTTGCGTTTTTGTTGTGAACCGCCCTGTAATCTTCAGATGAAGGGCGGCATACAGATTTAATTAATAAATAATGATGAGGATGGACAAGCATCCTCATCAGTTCAAGAATTTAACTTCCAGATGCTGTGCCCCCCAACATGCTGCAGACAAAGGAAGCACCAAAAAAATCCAAAGCCATTTTTTGTCCACTGAAGACTGAACACTTCACCACCCCTTCCAATTCAATACAATGCGGCTGCAGCCACGGTAGAATTCATGGCACTTGCTAGGGGTAGAATCCAACTTGGTGCCACTACTCTCAACCTAACCGTGTAAAGATTTCTTGTTGAGCAATTGAATGTTCCCCCCTCCATGTGAACACCCACTAAATGTGGTCTGTTCCTCCTGGAAGGGTTCTGCGGAGAGCACAAGGGAGGCGACGCGGCAGTTGAATAGGTTTTCAGCAAAAGGCATTTCAACAGCACTGTGTGCCCTTAATTCCCCAAGGCGGTGCCAGTGAAGCAAGCAAAGGGCTTCCGGAACTGCACAGGACTGCTGAGTAAAGCCCTAGACTTGTCAACACAATACAATGAGGTTGGGCAGGCACTACCCTGGCCAACGCCTCCTGGCCCAACCCCAAATTACACAACAGTGGGATTAACAGCTGCCGCTTCCACGGGAAAACCTGCTTTGTAAAGATAGCCAGGATACTGGACAAATTGATTACGGTGAAGTTGGCATCGTGATAGCTCGTGTGGCAAAATGGCTCCAAAGACTGCTGTCAATCAGGGAGCCTCCTGCTTCAGTTCCACCAGCAATGAGCACACAACAGACCACTGTCCCCCTCAGCAGGAGGGCACATAACAGGGTGATATTATGGCTGTTCAGGATAGAAAGAGAATACAAAGGAATACAGTGGTGCCTCGCAAGACGAAAAGAATCCGTTCCGCAATTCTCTTCGTCTAGCGGTTTTTTCGTCTTGCGAAGCAACCCCATTAGCGGCTAAACGGATTAGCGCTATTAGCGATTTAGCGGCTTAGCGGCTATTAAAGGCTTAGCGGCTAAGCTGTTAAAAGGCTATTAACGGCTTAGCAGCTTTGAAAAAGGGGGGAAAAGCGGGGGGGGGGGGAATGGCAACTCTCGCAAGACGTTTTCGTCTTGCGAAGCAAGCCCATAGGGAAATTCGTCTTGCGAAGCGCCTCCGCAACGGAAAACCCTTTCGTCTTGCGGGTTTTTCGTCTTGCGAGGCATTCGTCTTGCGGGGCACCACTGTATACTTAAGCCCTATTTGAAGTATCACTAGTAGTGGAATAAATGAATCCATCTCTTACAGAACTAGCTTAAACCCAGTTAAACCAGATGAGAGTTTTAAGTGATCATAAATGCACAGCAGGTACGTAATGTTGAAGGTTGTGGAACATCAACTATAAAATCACACCTTCCTTCTGCAGTGGAAAGTCAAAGCAGAAAATGCTACCTGTCTTAAGTAAGGGCTGTTATTTAACCCACTATTGTACAGTGTTTCGCCTCCTTATGTGCTGAGAGAGCAGGTTATTACAAAAGGTTTTTTAAAAAGAATTCTGAGTAAACAGGGCCTTGGGAGTCAATGCCTCAATTATGTATAATTTCCACACAGTTGGTTTTAGGAAATCTTAAGAGAACTACAGGCAGCAAATTAATAGGCACTCTGGATGATGGTGGGGCATTAATTACTGCACCACGACAGAGTCAGATTCCACTGCTATATAATCCAATTTGAAATTGCTGGGTTTTAAAGTAAGATTTACATGGCATGGAGAGCCTTTCCACCAGTTTGTACTACATGTAATCTGGGTTTATAATGAAGGCCACCAACCTTGATGTCTTTGAAAGATTAGACAAATTCAGGGAGGAGAGGGCTATCAATGGCAACTAGCCATGAAGGCTATGTTCTGCTTCCACAGTTGGAATGCTTCTGAATACCAGTTGCTGGAAACCAGAAGAAGGGAGAGTGTTTTTGTGCAGAAATCCTGCCGGGAGGTTTCCCGCAGACATCCGGTTGGTCACAGTGAGAACAGGATGCTGGACTAGATGGGTCCCCTTTGGCCTGACGCAGCAGGCTTGTCTTAGGTACTGAAGGCTGCTTCTACCGAAGATGGCCAGACCTGCTTCCTGCATGTTTCGAAGTGTGCTTGCCACATGCAGCTAGTGGAGGGCAGGAGGGCCACAGCAAATTACTATCCTCTTGGGTTGGCCCCACTGGTGCCTTTGCTACTTGACTCAAAACACAGGCACCTTGCACCAATTCTAAATTCACTAGAAAAGCCCACCCTCACAGGAGCACTGATCGTTTGATATATACATTTAAGCAACAAGGTTAATTCATACTGACAACTAGGCTGCTAAGCTGAGGATGAACAATGCTATGATGCTGTCTGAAAAAGTTAATGACCAGGTGGTTTTCATTTTTAAAATTACAAATATATCCTTCACAACTGCAAGTAACAATTTGTAATTATTAGGACAGCAAATCAATAAAAGTTCCACCATTTGGAGGGGGTATGTTGGCTGTTTGGCCGTATTAATAAAACATTCACATTCATTTAGAGGGGGTTTAAATGCCCCTTTGTCCTGCCCCCCCCCATCCCACTGCCAGACCTCCAACCTAGTATTGTCTTTCACATACCCAACTCTGAGAACAGCTGGCTCACGGCTCACACTTCCAAAGTCTAGGTACTTTGGCTTAGGGGTGCACAAGTTATGCAAAGCAAGCACGTTAGAATAAATTAAAAGGAATGTTTTAAGATACAGAACTCCCAGCAGAATGTAGGAAATGGGTGCTCTTCACGCACAACTGTGATGTTCTGTTCCTTTAATAAAAATCTTACCTCTCTGCAGGTGACCAAACAGAATGAGTCTTCAGTATTGTGGCATATAAGTGGACCTTGCCAATCCCCACAAATGAAACTTTTGAACACAGCCCTCCTTTTTTGCAAGCCAAGTCTCCTGCTCTGCCGGTTGAACAAACCAACATGAACATTATTTTCAATATTTGCGGCTTTGCAAAAGAACTTTACACTGTGATCTGTTCAAATGAGGTTCCTCAGCATGTCTCCTGAAACAATGCATCTTAAAAAATAGTAATAATCCTAGTGTCCACAAGGATGGTTAAGAACTGTTCTTGGCAAAAGAACTTTAGGATAAAGCAGGGCTTAGTTAATTCTGTGTGGAGTCGTATGCAAGAATTGTATGCAGCTGTTCCCTAAATCATTTAGGAACGACCCAACCAATCCCAACTTTTCAGCTCATAACCTTTGACACGTAAAAAAAAGGCAGTGGTAGATGGGGGTGAAACAGCATTTCCTTTAAGCATTTCCTTCCAAGATTTTGCTTGTCCTCAGCATGGTATGAGGGCAAATGAAGAGAACTCAGCAGGTCTCAGTCAATGCATGGGTGGAGCAAGGAGAAGACCACCTCAGGATCCCACATTTGCTGCCCTGAGCTCCACGATAGAAGAAAGGGTACGATATAAATGTGGTAAATAAACAAATAAAAATATGTGGTTTCCATAATTATTTATTATCTTCTGGTCCTGTTTCCTCCCTCAAGGCAGCTTCTAATTCATAAAGCATAAGACCAGCCCTGCTGGATCAGGCCAGAAGTGCACCCAGTATCCTGTTTCCCAAGGTAGTCAAGCCAGATGCTCCTGGAAAGCTCTCACAGGACATGAAGACACAGCCCTCCCCAGCAAGAATTGAGGAAGCAGCAAGAAAAGGGGGGAAGGGGAGAAAATATTCAGTAAAATGATTCCCCAATCTGGTCTAGGACAAGAAGGGTCTTAAAACCACCACCTAATGCCAGGAATTCCCAGAATCTGGGCTAAGCTAACACACACCCCAATACAGGGGCAGGTCTTTTAAACCAGGGGGCAGAAAGGAAACTTTCATTTTTGACAGGAAAGATTAAGTTCATCTTAGGAACCTTTGAAACAGTTAAAAATAACATAGCCAGGACAATCTGTTTAGAAAAGTCCACGTTTTAAGAGACTCCCAGGTACAAAGCAGTCATCACAAACTTTGACCAATCACAACAGCAGAGGACAGGATTCTCTCTTTCTCTCTCCCTTTTTTTTTTAAACGTAAGGGAATGGGGGGAAATACAGCACACTAATCAAACAATGCAAAAAAAATAAAATACAAAAAATAGAAAATAGAAAAAATGTATTTACAAGTCATACATTACTATGATCAGAACGCACAGAGACAACAGCTGCTATAATACATGCACAGGGTCAAGAGGGGAGCTACTAAAAACCTGTAATGGATTAAGTTGTAAAAAACAAACCCACAAACAAAAATAGGGGTTCGGCCGGGGGGGGGGGGGTCAAGGGCTTCAGCTTTCTCCCTCCCCTAAGTCTGCTACATTGATTGAAAAATCAAAGAATCCCCTAAAATCCAGGAGCACACTAAGTACAAAATACTACACTGGTTGTTGTTGTTTTTTAACTGAAGCTTCACTCATGGAGGGAAATGGGAAAGACAGCAGCATATTTGCAGATCCATATACAAGAAAGCCCAGAGTAAACTGCTCTACATGCTAAAAATTACAGCAAGCCCCTGTCAGCTACAAAGCATGATCCTAGCAGGTTTTCCCATTGCATGTGTGTGTGTGTTTCTGTGTATGCATTTGTGTGTGTATAAAAGTCGTGCCCTTGTTCACTGCAACATGACATCTGGGTGGAAATGTAACTTGTTTACAACAAAGTCTTTATATCGTGTACTGCAAGAAGTCACTCAAATGTCTGTGGATTTAATAAGTCACCTCACACCACAGAACATATTTAATAAATTTGAATGGGGGGAAAAAAAGATTATAGCGACAGAAAAACCTCTGTCTCAGTTCTCTCTGAAACCGGAGTCCAACAGAAAACTGGTCCCAAAGTACTTGTAGGGTTTCCCAAGAAACTCCAAGCGCAGTGACCATTTGTCTCCTCTTAGTGTTCACAAGTTCCTCAATGACTCTATGCCGTTTTCACCAGAAAGTGTCTGTCAGTCTGCCTCCTCCTCCTTCTCCCCTGAGGAACACCGGATGGCCTAGCACTAATCCGTAAGGAGGAGGAGGAGGGGAAGGAAGAAGAGGGAGGCGGCTGCCATGGCAAACTGTCTCCAGTTCCAAGAAGGGAGGGGGAAAGCCCCCACTCCCTCGACCACCACCACCAAAACGCCTTTGCTCTTTCCTCCTTTTCCCAGAAAGCAAGTCCATTTGTACAAGTTCCACAAACTGGTAATTCTCTCCTGAGTACCAGCCCAGCCACAGGGACGGACAACCAAGCTGTGAGCCACAAAAAAAGGACCAGGCAGAAGTTCCGGTCACTTTCCATCCGTTCCATCATACCTCCAGGAAACGTGAGCTGCTGGTCTTGGAGTGGAATGGTTCAGACCACATGCGACGCAGATCTCCCTAAGGAAAGGGACAGAAGAGTGAGCAACTGAGAGTGCACAGACTCACAGAGTTCAAAGGGGCTGCTCCTGCACCCAGATTATAACAGGCTGCTAAAGCTCCCTTTTGGGGCAAGGGGCTCAAAGATGGCAGAATTCAGAAAGTGAAGCTGGACAATGACTATTTTGCTCTGTAACATTTACGCCAGGGGGATCCAACATGGCGCCCTCCGGATGTTTGGGGCTACAACTCCCATCAGCCCCAGCCCACAAGGAAGAGCCAGGCCTGCAGTGCTTCCATGGCATCAAGTGCCCTCCGGCAGCTCAGGTTGATACAGCAGAGACCTCTTTGGATGCACCAGCTGGAGGTAGGACAGGCAGCGACAGGTAGTGGCATCACCCAACTCAGGGAATGCTCCCCTAGCACCCATCTTGACATCATTTCATTACCAGACAACTGTGAACTTTAATACCTGCTAAGTGGGCTTTTATGCTGACTTTCAGGTATTTATTTTATTGTATTTGTTTAGAGTTGGAGTAGTAGTAGTAGTAGTAGTTGTTGTTGTTGTTGTTGTTGTTGTTGTTGTTGTACAGGCAGCTCCCCACCTACACAGAGATTATGTTCCAGACCCCTGTGCGCATAAGTGAAAGGTAAGTGGGGAACCTTGTCAGGGCAGGGAACTAGGGCGATTTCTTTTTCTTTTACAACAGAAAAGTTCAGAGCTCTTTGGAACCCTACATAACAAAAAGCAACCTATACTGTATCTTTCCTCGCGATGGGGTGAGCTCCCGTTGCTCGGTCCCTGCTCCTGCCAACCTAGCAGTTCGAAAGCACGTCAAAGTGCAAGTAGATAAATAGGTACCGCTCCAGCGGGAAGGTAAACAGTGTTTCCGTGTGCTGCTCTGGTTCACCAGAAGCAGCTTAGTCATGCTGGCCACATGACCCAGAAGCTGTCTGCGGACAAACGCCAGCTCCCTCGGCCAATAAAGCGAGATGAGCTCCGCAACCCCAGAGTCGGTCATGACTGGACCTAATGGTCAGGGGTCCCTTTACCTTTATACTGTATCTTTGCCTCCAGATCGCCAGAACGGACAGGGAACAGGACTGAGCTTGCCGCATTACAGCTTCCCGCCCAACAGCTGTTGAGCGGGATAGCCTGGCAGCAGCGAGGGCTCCCATGCACTATTTTGGAGCCCACAAGTTTTTTCCTGCCTTTAAAACCTCTTCAGGCTCTGGGGAGGGTCTCCTTGCAAGTCACAAGGACTTTCCAGCTCTCTCCCACCATTTCCAGGTTTGAACTGATTTATATTTATTTATTTCGTGGAGTTGCCCTACATGCAGTTGCGCCCAAGTCAAGCACGTGTAAGTGGGGAGGTATATAGTGTATACTGTATGGTAGTATGTTGTAGGATGCATATATCCTAACAAAAATAACTTCTTCTTTTTTGCTGCTTTCAGTGGCTGTGCACAACAATTCAAAAGGATGGTCCTTGCAATAGCACAGCAGATGCTGGGGAGGGGGTTAGACAGTACATCACTGACGTGCCCAAGGAGATTCCCACAGACGTGACTCCCAACACTCCTCTCACCTTTAAATAGGCCATAGTGAGGAGTGGCAATAAGGTGAAGGGTACCAAGTAGAGGAGGGCGGGCTGAGCTGCCCGGTGGATGCGAGAAGCGACCGTCGCGGTTAAGAGGCCTGCAATATAAGAAAAGACAAGATGACATGAGAGCACCCAGGTAGGCACCTTTCTCTCTTAGATGATGTATTTGCTGTCTTGTTTTCTCTTGAGAGAGAGACACTGTGTATCATGGCAGGATGATTCCACAATGCAAACTGCACCAAGGTCAAGTGAACGGCTTCCTGAACTAAAGTTCTGTTAACAGCTTTTTAATAATAAGCCTCTGCTTTAACTTTCCAGAGCAAATGGCTTCTAATCTCATGGTAGTGAGGAAAAACTTCAAAGCACAGAAATGATCTCTGTGGCAGCCTTGCAAAGAGACAGAAGGCAAGTTTGCCCCTGAGCTCTTTTGCTCCTTCCTTTAATTGCCCTCTGCACTCCAAAACCAATTTCCTCTTTGCAAATCCCCTAAACACACATGTTTTGTACACATACTTTGCAAGCAGTCAACACATCAAACATGCATGGCTATTCTCAGTATTTTGCCTTCAGAATCTAGATTTTAAAATACCCTTTGTTGGAAAGTTTTTAAAAAAACATCAAAATCCTGCATGTAACAAAGACAACTTCTCAAAATAAAAACAAGTTTGCTTTAATTCCTGTTCCAGAAGTCTATAAATGGAGCTCACGTGTTTACAAAATAGTTCCCAATGAAATTTTAAGCCTTGCAATTTAACCATTCCAATTCTTTAACAGTCACTGCCAATGAAAGACTTCTGTCCTCTTGTTTTTCCAATATCAGCCTAATGCTAAGTGACTGAACTCCATTCACTCTTCAGAAAGACAACTTTAGCACACCCCAAAGTGCAACCGTTGCTCTTTCCCTCAATCCCAGAATCTTATCCTTTAGCACACTTTTAAAACTTTCTCTTCTATCACTCTTCAGTTCAGGTTTACAAACAGCAACTTTGTCTACTCGCTTCTGGCAAATAAAACCAATGTGCTCCAAACCAAGGTGTCTGCGTGAGCACCTTCTAACCTTTAGGAAAAACATTACAGTTAAAAGCATCTTGCACACTATTGCAAGATACATCAAACTTTAAAGGGGGGGGGGGGAGATCCATCCAGACTGCACACACATCAACTTCTGCACACGTCCCTCCCCCTTACCTACGAAGTATCCAATGAGTGTGCAGTGAAAATAGGAGACTTTCTGCATGCGGCCAGAGATGTTCCCTGGTCCTGGAGCACCACAGGAATCGCTGTTGGCTTGCTTCTTGTAGTTATCATAACGCAGGACAAAGCAGAGGAGGAGGCCAGGCATCACAATGTCTCCAATTCCCAGCATGGAGAAGTGGCTGCCTGTGGAACTGGAAAACAAGGAGCTAGGTTAACTCGGGAGCCAGCTCCCCTCCCCTCCCCACCCCACAAACCTTTCTTCTCTGATCAACCATCAGCACACAAACCCTCGGGTTAGGGTGCAAGCAAAAAGGAAACCGCTTTCCTAACTGTGGCCCCAAAGGTTCTTGGGTTCTTCTTCAAACAGAATATCTACCACAAAACAATTTCCCAAGAGCAAAATGTAAAGAAGCCTCAGGAAAGGATGTGAGGCAAAAAGGTGACTCCTACCTTGGAAATACAAGTTTGCCAGGCAGCGACAAGCGGGGGACATCTCGACCTACATTTGGTCCAAGGTGGAGCTTCCGTGATAAAACATCAAGCGGATTATCAGCTGGTTGTGTGGCCACTTTCACCATAACATTGCTATTGAAGATGTAGGCGGAAAAGAAGACCTGGGGGGGCAGGGGGAATACAAAAGCTATTTTTGATCACCTCAAAAGCTATGCATCTCTCTCATTATCCAGCCTAGGATCAAGAGAACCTGTGAGCCAGGAGACCAGTAAGTGAAGCAAGTAGATGAAACGATATAGGATTTGCAGATTTGCCAGTTCCCAGTGACATGGCACTAACCCTTTTGATTAGTCTCAAGAGGGGCTGATATACATGATAGCATTATGTTCCTTAAAGAGACAGAAGCCCACCTGCATCTATAGGAGATGCAAGATGGCAGCAGTGGACACACCCACAAGGACACTCAGGTTTGCTGGCTCAACAGGGACCTGTTGATACCACCCACACAGGTGAGAAACAACCCCTGCCCTTTGGGGGCACCAACCAATTGCACCATTTATTTATTTCTAATATGCTTTTTATTAGTTTTCTTGCTTAATAAACACACATAAGAAATTAACAAAAATGATAAAATAATAACAAAAAACATACATACATCCATAAATCCGTATGTTCTTACAAAAGAACTTATGCCACCATGTTCTTAATTCCTAATTCCTTATCTTCCCCAATAGACTTCTGTCTTCCTCAAAGCAGGTCTGTCTTATCTGTTTACTAAACTGCTTCTTTAATCATTTTGCCACTTCTTGTTATCTGAATACTATACTTATAATCCATATTGTGGTTTGCGAAAATTAATCAAAGCATGTCCAGGTTTTAACTTGAGGGCACTGTTTTTTTTAAATATTCTTTATAAATTTCCCACTCCTTTTTGAACTTTTGGTTTGGCTGTCTCCTAATTGTCTCCGCCATTTTTGCCAGTTAAAGATATTCAAATAATTTCTCCTGCCATTCCTCTTTTGTTGGTACTAATTCTCCTTTCCAATTTCTGGCAATTAATATTCTTGCTGCTGCTGTTGTAGCATATAAGAATATTATCTTTTTTCATTTGGAATATCTGAATCTAAAATGCCTAAGAGTAAGGCTTCTGGTATCTTTATGAAAGTTTGCTTAAACATTTTTTTTTAATTCCTCATATATAATATCCAAAAAATTCTTAATTTTTTTGCAACCCCACCACAGATGAAACAGTGTCCCTTCTGCCTATTTACACCTCCAGCACGTATGAGATCTCGTTTTATACATTTTGGATATTTTGCTGGGAGTTATATACCACCTGTAAAACATCTTCAAAAGATTTTCCTTTAGTGTATATTGTACCATCTAGACCTGGTGGTCAATAACACATTGCCAGGACGACTGCAAGCCTCACAAAGAAGTAATCAACAAGAGGACAGGGTGAGAACTTTTCACACCAGTTCCCCCAGAAGCTCCAACAACAAGAGTGTTCAGGGAAAAAAAGAGGTGTTGATACCATCTGACCAATGTGGCCTTCAAGATGCAATGAAACGTGAAAATCAAACAGTGGAGATATATGGCTGCCTTGTTGCATTTTTTAATTGAAAAGCCACATATATATTTTCTAAAGAGGCAAATTTCTCTGACTGCCTGGGGGTGGCTGCTGGGTGAGACCAAGGTGGTACCCTCTAAGGTGTGCCAAGGTGTGTAATCAGTCCCTTCTGAACAGTGGGGGGATCTTCATCACCTATTTCCTACACAAAGTTGAAGTGAATTCGTTAATTAATTAAACTTATAGGCTGCTAGACTGTAAACAAACAAACCTCAAAGAAGTTTATGAAAAAGATCAAATTGAGTTGGGGAAGGTCCCAGGGAGTGATATGGAAAAATTACAATGTAAGTGAAGGGGAAAGTCTTTTAGAAAGTTATGACTGAAAGATGCAGCAACAAAATGGGGTGTGCCTGGTACCCAGTGACAGTATTTCAAGATGTCCAAGGTGATGGGTCCTGCAAGCCTGCCTCCAAGGTCAGAAGAACTCTTTGTCTGGTTATAGGGATACGTAAGAAACTAAAAGAAACTCACCCAGAAGACATCATAAATTAATAGCCCTGAGAGCAGCAGACAGGAAACCTTGAGGCTGGGCAATCGGACAAAGGCGATCATTGCAACGCACAGGCCCATGGCCAGAGCTACAAAACAGAAATGCAACAAAACAGTTGGATCACTATGCAAGGTGACAGTTGCTGGTAAATAAGCCTAAGACTACAGACAAAACATCTACTGTACCCAGACACACCAGAGTAGGGATACTTCTTGGAAATGAAGTGGCAGCTTGAAAATGGAGGAAAGTTGCCAGTGTAGACTACGGACATATAGGGCTATGTGTATTTGGCAAAAAAAATATCAAATTTCTGCAAGGCAGACATCCTGTTTCGTCCTCTGAATATGTTGTGTAAATTTGTATATCCAAGCAATTAATCTGCTTTCATAGTTTAACATGCTTCTCTAGATCAACCTCTCAAAAATCCTAAATTGCTTTGGGCAGGGAACAAAATGGGGGAATGCAAGGGAACGGTTTATCTCTCTGAATCTTAAGGCCTAGAAACTTGCTCTTTCAGTATCTGTGTAAGCCAACTACCGTATTTTTCGCCCTATAGGAAGTGCACTTTTTCCCCTCCAAAAAGGAAGGGGAAATGCGTGTGCGTCCTATGGGGCGAATGCAGGCTTTCGCTGAAGCCTGGAGAGCCCCACCCCAGCCCCACAAGCTCGGGGGACAGCGGGGAGGCGGAACGCCGCCATCCCGCTGTCCCCCGACGTGGTTTGGAGGCTGGCGGCGAGGAGAAGCCCGCTTCCCCCGCCCCCAGCCCTGCAAGCTCCCAGAGCGGGCTTCGTGTAGCTCTCCGCAAGCTGTGGGAGCCCGGCGTGACTTCACGCCGGGCTCCCACAGCTTGCGGAGAGCTGCCTGTTCTGGGGGCTGGGGTCGGGGGAAGCTCGGGCTTCCCCCGCTCCAGCCCCACGCCTGGGGAAAAAAAAATAATTTCCCCCCTCCCCCCCCCAAAAAAATCTAGGTGTGTCCTATGGGCCGGTGCATCCTATAGGGCGAAAAATACGGTATGTCAGTAATATTAACACAATGTAACACGTTAGAGATTAAGAACGATTAAAAGCAAAGAGAGTAGAGGACGAAAAGCATTCAGTAAACCTGCAGCAGCACAGAATGTACACAGCACTCCACGATTCATTAGCCAAAAGTTACTGACAAGCTCCATATAGGCAATAATATTTTGGTAATTTTGACATGAGATACACTGTTCAAGACAAGAGACAGCAATGCAAAAGTGCCTTTGCCAATTCTTTATACAGGTTGGGAAAGGTAAGACACATCTGGAATAATTATCCACATGTGGGAAAGGCAATCAACCAAATGGTAATGTTAATGGTTTGATCACAACCATGAGAAGGGCTGCCTGAAGAGAAACATGTGTGACTTTAATAATTAATTTTCAGAACAATAAGAAGAACACTCTCCCCAAGCTACTTATAAAACTGAAATCCTCCCCCACAACAGACAGGCTTGAGCTAACATTAGCATAGACTTGAACTAAAGTTTCTGCAGAGAGAGAACTTTCTTGTCTGTTTGCTGTTCCGCCCCTTGGAAAAGCGGCTGAGGCCTGTGTGACAAGTGATGGAGGCTGCACCCTTTCTGCATCAGGTGCTACATGTACAGTACTGGAGACACCAGCACTTCAAAAATGTTTCACTTTGCTAAGCTTGTTGTTGTATTTGAGCCATGACTCATTATGTGTGTGAATGTGTTCTGTCTCTGAAAATCAGTCACTAGTCTGCACAACTGTCTACTCCTCCATGAGTGCACCAGTGAGGCTGTTGCCACATCTAAGAACCTGGAAGTTCTGCACTTCTCCTTCTCTGCAGTCTATTACATAATGACAAGTGTTAGATTGACTAATTCTAAACCCACACCCCACTTCGGACAGAAAAGAGCGCTTTTCTTTGGCTCACAGTAATTGTGTGAGCTTTTTCTGAGCATTTCCCAAGCTTCTGATAGCTTGGACACCCCCTTTTTCTAAATTAAAAGTAGAAGAACTTCATTCCTCCTTATATATTTGCTTTATATTAAAGTCACTAAAATTATGTCATAGTACAGATCTCCGTGTTTCTGCCTGCTTCTTTCCAAACCCTGAACAGTTTCTGCTGCTGACATACAACAGGCAGTCTCCTCTGAGGGTGGGCCATCAGGAGCAATTGAATGATCAAGATTCTATGATTACTCTAAGATTCTCTTATTCTATATGGATGTTTCAGCAGAGATTCCTGCACTGAAGGAGGTTGGATTAGATGACCCTTGGGTGCCTTCCAAGATTTTAGGATTCGTCACTTCCCATGCAGTCAAAAGAAAAAGCAGTGAATCAGGCAGAGGCACAGCAACAGCATACTCTCTGGACGGGGACTTTGTGTTCATAGGGACCTTCAGTTTATTAATTTCTTTTGCCCCACTATTTGGAAAAAAAACTGCCTTACACAATGCACACATGCACACGCACTTCCATGGCAAGTACAGAGTTCATTTTGAGTAGAGAATGCAAGAAAAGTTTCCACTAACCATTTTTCAACCTGTCACTGTTATAAGCAAGTAACCAGAACCACATATTCAGCAGCACTTACCGTCCATGAGGAGCCAGTGACCAGTTAGGACCCAGATAAGGACAAGCATCACAGAGAGGGAGAAAGAGAGCAGCTCAGCAGCTGTAAAACGCCCACAGCAGCCAAAAGAAATCCTGGAAAACACCACCAGAAACACAAAAACAATGAAGGCTCTTCTCTGGTATGTAGCGAGGAGGTGGTGGGGGGGGATCTCTCGCGGCTCTTATTTGGACTGGATTCAAGAACACCAGAAATGCCCTAGTGACAAAGCTTTTGTCAAAGGAAAGGTGCTGAAGGCATGAACTCAAGGATCTCCCCCACAAACCTGACTCATTTGCCAAGATCCTAAAATTAGACGAAAGGGTTATTTTGGCTACTCTATTATTGGGCTTTCTGCTGAGAGGGTGTCAGAAGTGTTCTACCCCTTCATGCCAATTTGGGGGTGGGGGGGCGTAGTTTTAAGATACAGCTTTCCATCCAGGAAGAGAGCAATTTATTTCAGAAGACATTATTCCAAAGCTGTCATAAAAGCTGGACTTTTTTTTAAACGTTCCCTGTGATCTCTAGAGCCAGTGCTTGTGACCAGAATTCTTCCCTCCCCTGCAAAAAAATGAATTTCAACTGTGTTTCTGTCCCCCAGCTAGAAAAGTACCACCACTATGAACCAACCCTACTGGCGTCAATCCAAACAGGTCCTTATTTCTGCCTATAATCATATACATCAGTTTTGGCACGGTGAAGTGGTGATTCCCGAGAAGCGGCCGAAAAAAGAGAAGTAGTGTGTGTGACACTTTTGCCCCCACCCCTTCTGCTGTAAGATCAAAAGCGGGAGCCTTGCAGGGGTGGGAGCAGCACATTGTCCTCAAGACCTGGGGGAAGCAGCTGTCTCAAGCCACCGTGAGCAGGCGAGTGGGAATTAGGCAGCTGTGACTCCCAAGGCAAAGCCTGCTTGGATGCTCTTCTGAATATGAAAGCCTTGAGATGAAGGAAAGTTGTGCAAGCTCCTCTTCGTTCCAGTGCTATTTGTGCAGGAGAACTTCCCAGGAGAGCGTGCCTCACATTAACTGTGGGGAGGTTTCAAATGTGGGTCGGCCCTGTTTAGAGCTCACCGCAGAAGAACTCTGCAATACCCTCTTTGTGCATTATAAACACAGGCGTGGAAAGCAGGGGCAGGACTGTATTTGAACTTCTTCTCAGAGCCAAAAGCTCTACCAACAACAGAGAGGCCCATCTTGTTGAATCAACAACAGGTTCTTTGCACTGCACAGAACAAAAAAAACAACAACCTTCCTTACTTGTTTTGAGGTGAACAAGGTCGTGTTAAATACTGGCACATTGGGAGCAGAAGGAAAGCAAAGGCTATTGTTGCGAGAACTGGAGAAATGGAGAGAGAGAGAGAGAGAAAAGGCAATGTTAATACAGACCAATGTTGCAAAAACTCCAAGACAAGCACAGAAAACTAACACATGTCAACATCTGTGGCCAAGGATGTGAAGAAAAAAAATAATCTGTGGCCAAAACACAAATTGAACTTTAATTAAAACGTCTGTGAAGGGCTTTTTGCACTTTGCTGGAAAACATCTAAAGTCCAAGCAATTTATCAGTAAATTATAATCATGAAACTAGTATGTTCCTAAGGTGGGGAGAGCCCACACAGAATGCTTTGGTCAAAAGACTGACACAAAACATTTAAGTCTGGCTAGGAAACTCTTCTGAAATGCCACATTTTTGTCAGTGGGCCAAAGATGTGGCACGCAGAGACTAATTTCCATGGGTGATATTTAACTGTTGCAAACGTCTAAATGCATCACCACATATTGAGCACAACCCTGCAGGAAGTCCTCCCATGCAAATCCCACTGAAACAAACAGGGCTCTGGGCCCTTGCATGGTATTTATTTAAATGGGTATTCTACAGGAGAACTTCTCAGAAGAATGTGCCCATTGGCTTTGGAAAATTCTGCAGTTCTCTTTTTAATTACCGTAACCTTCTCATGAATTTATACCACACCTCTCAACAGGTTCACAGGGTGACTTGCAAATAATTCAAAATACAGAGGAGGCAAATGTAAAGGCAAAAACATTAACACGATAGCAGAAATAAAACAAATACAAAAGAGTGTATAAGCAATCAGCAGAGATAAAAGAGGCAAGATAAAAAGCATGGGAAAATAAAACTCGCTTTGTCTGGTGCAAAAATGAGTTGGAATCATTAAGCTGGAAGTGGCTTCAACATCCTCTAGTCCAGGGGTGGCCAACTCCCAAGAGACTGCGATCTACTCACAGAGTTAAAAACTAGCAGTGATCTACCCACTTTTGGGGGGTTCAGGTCAAAGTTGTTGAGCTTTTTTAAGGGATTTTTTGAGCTTCTGGGGGGGGGCAGTGATCTACCGCAGAAGTCCAGTGATCTACTGGTAGATCACGGTCTACCTTTTCTGCCTTTTGGACGTGCCTGCTCTAGTCCAACCATTTGCCAAAATGCAAAAAAAAACCTCACTCCTACAAGCCCCTAAATTAACATCCAGTTTCTGCTTAAAATCCTCTAATAGAGGAGGTATTGGGGTGAGCCTCCCTAGGGAGAGGATTCTACTGGGAGGGCACCACCACTGAGAAGGCTCCTCTCCAGGTAACTACCTACCAAATCTGATAGCTTGACAGATCACATCAAGAGAAATATAAGTTAAAGTCTATTATAGACACTGACATTTGAATCAGCAACTTGAGTTTATTAAATACAGTGGTACCTCAGGTTACATACGCTTCAGGTTACATACACTTCAGGTTACAGACTCCACTAACCCAGAAATAGTACCTCGGGTTAAGAACTTTGCTTCAGGATGAGAACAGAAATCATGCTCTGGAAGCACAGCGGCTGCAGGAGGCCCCATTAGCTAAAGTGGTGCTTCAGGTTAAGAACAGTTTCAGGTTAAGAACGGACCTCCGGAACAAATTAAGTACCTAACCCAAGGTACCACTGTAAATCCTCCAAGAATTTGTTTAATCCATTTTTAAAACCATTCAAGTTGGTGGTCTTTACTAAATCCTGTGGTAGATAATTCAATCATTTCTTAGAATGAATTGTTGTTAAAGATGTTAGTCAATCTTCTCTTATCAATATGCCCATTTCTATTTGTATTTCCTGTGAAGGAAGTTCAACCAATCTTAATGGAATTTCTATGCAAATGTGCATGGGACTGCCAGTTTATTTATTTAAAATATTTTTAGCCACTCCTCATCACAAAAGCCATTGTAGGGCAGGAAGCTGACCAATGAAACCTGCATTATGAACAAACACAATAGTTCTGGAGAACCGCCCCCCCCCCCATACTCTGATTATAAGATGCCCCAAAAGGCACCATCTTGGGAGATTTATGCTCTTGTGAGAAAAAGGAGGAAGTGCCTCTAAGAGGATCCAAGATGCCTGTGATTTTGCAAGTACATTTAACCAGACTTGTTTTTAAAAATCTGCTGCTCAGCTAAAGTGGAGAAAGTTGTAACAGAGAAAAAAATATTAAAGCAAGTAATGGACAAAACACTGCAGCCTCTACATGCTTGATTTTATATACATTGACAGGTAGTTTCTAGCTGTTATATACACAAATAGAAGGAAACCACCACTATTTCTACAAGCAGTTTCTTCATATGACATCCTCAAATCTCTGTCAATTTACAGCAACAATGAGTCCCTATGTAAGATGGGGGAAAGTGAAGAGAAGGCAGTTACCTGCTGTACATATTGTAAAGACAACTTGAACCGAGTCGAAGAAGAAGAACATGACTAAGAGAGACACAGATGCCCCAATGGGAAGGAACAACGCCTGTGTTGAATCAATGGTCTGGATACCTGCAGGAATTTTATTTTATTAGTTTTTAAAGGAAAGGAAACATTTGTTATTTGGCATCACAGGGCACACATTTAACGTTCAGGTGCATTCCTACCTGATGTTCACCCCTCCCCCTTTACAACCAAAGCTTAGGCCTAACTAGGCATGATGTTTTATATACTTTTGCAGTTGGTGTGCCCGTGCTTTGTGAGGAGGGGAGCTGATAAGAATCAGAGATTGCAACAGGCAGTGGAGTTAAACCATTTCCTTTCTTGCTGCAGTCCCAAAGCTGCTATTTACACTGGGAGAAAATTGCCTCAGGGTGCCAAGGGGAGCTCTCTTCTCAATGCAAACTGCAGCTGCAAAGGAGAAATTTTTGTCAGGATTGTGGCAAGAGAGGAAAGGAAAAAATTCTGCCCCCTTCCTTCTGCGATCCCAATAATACTCTCCACCATGCCACCCAGAGAGAGATGGGGGGGGGCGTGCGGATGTGCACAGAATCCACCTTCTACACACTTGTTCACCTTCTCTTTCTCGGTAACACCAAGTAGCAAACTGAGATAACTGGGAGGGCAAGGAGCTGACCACCCCACCCACCCTCAAAGCATACTGTCAGTGTTCATCAAATACACAGATTGGGTCTTGCCTGCATCAGATGCGCTCACATGTACCTCCCAGACATGTTTAAATTGAGCATAAGCTCCACAGTGAGTCTTGCTTCAGAGTAAAGTTGCATAGGATTGCACTATTGGTCTCTACTCTAAAGAAAAGGCAATGGAAATTGGAGAAGCAGAAAAAGGACACAGTGCAGCTTGCATGGAAAACTAGATATAATATTGTATACTGTACTGAAGTGGAAAAAATGTGTGTGCTTGTGAAGGGGGGAAATCTGTGACTCATCAGATGACTGATTAATGGAGTAGAACAGCAGGTAAAGAAAGACAAATGTGCCTCAGAACTAAAGGAGGTAGCTTTGCCCATCTCTACCAGTTTAGCATTACCTGTCTCAAACAAAACTTTATACTACAGGCACCAATGACAGAACCACTCATCTACAGCACATACACAGTGCAATGTTGAACTTCAAGTCAACAATGCAAAACAAAATGAATTATTACAAGACTTTGTAATCAATTATCCACCCTTCAATTTGGCAGGGCTTGTACAGGACAGAGATGTTATGTGGTTCACACCCAGGAGGGGTAGCCCTGTTCCAACAGCAGATAGGATGGCCTCAATCACAAGCCTGCAAGACCAAGGTCGGTCCAAGTTCTGCATCCTCAGCTTATGGAGCAAGAAGTTCTTACTGTTATTTGTGCTGTTGCCATTGAAGGGCCCAGATGAGCTGCTGCTGTCCTTTTCTTTGTCTTGATTCTCAAAGTCCATGTTAAGGGACCTACAGACAAAAGAATACATGTAAACCTTCTACTTTATATTTGCAGTGGTTACTGAAATTTAATACATAGCTTTGATATAATTTAACGCAAAATTTAATGAGTGTTACTAAGAGGCTGCCCAAAAGTGATACCCCCCTACTTTTCTGCAGAACATTCAGAACAGCTTACAAACATGAAACAGTAAGCAGAAAAAATTACAAAGGCAATGTATAAACAGCTGCAACAAAACCTTAAAAGCAGCAAACGTAAGAACAAGCTTAGAAGCAGAAGAAGAAGAGAGTTTGGATTTGATATCCCGCCTTTCACTCCCTTTAAGGAGTCTCAAAGCAGCTAACATTCTCCTTTCCCTTCCTCCCCCACAACAAACACTCTGTGAGGTGAGTGGGGCTGAGAGACTTCAAAGAAGTGTGACTGGCCCAAGGTCACCCAGCAGCTGCATGTGGAGGAGCGGAGACGCGAACCCGGTTTCCCAGATTATGAGACTACCGCTCTTAACCACTACACCACACTGCGCGCAGCTTCGCCATCGCTCTCGGACCTGTTCTGGGGGCTGGGGTCGGGGGAAGCTCGGGCTTCCCCCGCCCCCAGCCCCGCAAGCTCCAAGAGCGATGGCGAAGCTGCGCGCAACTCCACCATCGCTCTCGGACCCGTTCTGGGGGCTGGGGTCGGGGGAAGCTCGGGCTTCCCCTGCCCCCAGCCCCGCAAGCTCCGGGAGCAATGGCGAGGTTGCGCAACCTCGCCTTCGCTCCCGGGCCCCCAGTCCTGAGGCTAAAAATGAAGTCAGGACAGCGAGCGGGATCCATCCCGCTGGCTGTCATGGCTTCTTTGCTCTTTGGGGCTGGGGGGGGGGGAAAATAATTTTTTCCCCTTTATTCCCCCCCCCCAAAAAGTGCATCCTATGAGCCGGTGCGCCCTATAGGGCGAAAAATACGGTACATAGAATATACCTAATATACCGTATTTTTCGCTCTATAAGACGCACCAGACCACAAGACGCACCTAGTTTTTGGAGGAGTAAAACAAGAAAAAAAATATTCTGAATCTCAGAAGCCAGAACAGCAAGAAGGATCGCTGCGCAGTGAAAGCAGCAATCCCTCTTGCTCTTCTGGCTTCTGGGATAGCTGCGCAGCCTGCATTCGCTCCATATGACGCACACACATTTCCCCTTAGCTTTTAGGAGGAAAAAAGTGAGTCTTATAGAGCAAAAAATACAGTATTATGGTTCTACAAGATTACCTTTAAGGAACAATGCATCAACATACGGCCAGCAATTCATGACTTTTCTTTTGGGGGTGGGGTTGTTATATATACCAAAGAAAATAATCGTACCTGAAGCTACCATAAACTATGAGGAGAATAGAAATTAGGAACGTAGATACTTGACTGGAATCCACAAGGGAGTAAGCCCTGTAAAGGAAGACAGAGAGGCACAGTATATTATTATAGAACCAAACTGATAAACATTTGTTCAGTTTTTAAATTATCACAAACCCAAAGAGGTGTCTAAACACAACAGTAAGTTAAACAAGCCAGGAATTTACTCATTTTCTCATTGTTCACCCACTCACATGACTGGATTATCACCAAAGACAGATAACCCAGAGGCACTTTGTTTTAATTCCAGAGAAGCAAACTCAAATAAAAGGTGGGGGCAGGATTTACAGGAGAAGCCTTGTGGCCTGAGGCCAGGACATAGCCATGTGAACTATTCTGATCCACCTTCAGGCACAGAAGGGAAGAAGAACAAGAAACAGCAGCTCCTGCAACTAACAAGCAAGATTTCAATTAGTCTAAGTCTGAGTAGGACTAGTTTTGGATACAACCCACAAACCTGAAGCTGGGGGAAGAGGGAACGATGCCAAGTTACAATTTATGACCAGAAATCTGAACGGTTTTTGGATAAGATTACTTGTTCCCACCTACATAAAAGGACCACCAGTCACCAATACCATCTCCATGTCACTTGGTACAAGACCCAAGCACAGGAATTTCTAAGTCGCATCAGCACACATTCCACTCTAGGCAGGAGGCTACTGACAGAATGCCTGCCTGCTTGTTAAATCTAGGTATCTAGTACTTAGGTTATAGGGATCAGTTCTCTCACATGCATAATACAGCAAAGTAACCCGTTTGACCAGAGGAGCTCCACATTAAGCCTAAGCTTCTCTTGCACAATACAATGCCCATGTGAACACGTGTGTTTCGGTTCTAAGCACCCAAACATCTGGCGGCTGAGCCAACAACACCAGGGCTGCCGGAGTGACACATTAATTCCAAAGAAATGAACAGCAATAAAATAAATTCTAATACACAGCAGTAATGCAAGTGCAGCATGTTTATTACATACTGTTGATTCAAAATATACAGTAGACATAATGCCAAGCTTCAGAAGTATGTGCTAAGCTACTTGTTTGGAAACCACTGTGGTGAAATTACATCATGGGTTCTCAGCAGGGTGACCTGATAACCTTCTTTTCTCTGTAACTACATGGGAAAGAAGCCTGATTAAGCCTCACCTGTCAGCAGAAGGGAGTTATCAGGAAGAGGCTGAGCCCCTGGAAACACACAGCCTTCTGTGAGCTGGAAAAGAACTAGCTTAGCAGGAGATAATGACTGAGGCAACCTGGGCTGCTGATGAATTGATGGGTTGCCTAAGCGAATGCAGGAGCAGGCACAGCAAGGAATGACAAAGTATGCCTGCTTGTTTATTTCTCTTAGGCAGACACTCAGAGAAAGCATAGGATGGTTGCAATCACCCTGCAAGAGCCACAATAGTAAGGATTACTGTGTTTACAATAAAAAATGTATATCACAGATTGATGAGCAATGACAAGGAAAACAAACCCATTGGTTAAGCAACTTCTGTTCAGCAGACATGCAACATTCTTTAGAACAAACTGCATAGCCGCCGCCCCCCACACTCCTGCTAGCTTTCTACCTGCATACCTGTTGTTTTTATTTAGAGTTATTTTAAAAACTTTTGATTACGCAGATCAATAACAGGGAGCGTTAACTACCCTGCCTCTTCCACATGTTGCTGAACTTGCACAGGTGCCTTACTTGCTTATTACCAAGACACTTTGTCACTTAAGCTGAAACAGTGCTTCAGCTGGGACTCTCCACACAAATGAAGAATGAGGTCTCTTTGTACTTGCACGGTTGGCTCTCTTGCTACCTTACCCTAAACATATAGCCATGGCTAGCTTTTCCTACCTAGTACTGTAGTAAGATTGAGGGGCTCATATACGGAAATGAAATGCGTAGAAATTCAGAAGAGGCAATTAGGTCAGTTCAGTCACTGTGAATGTAAAGTTTGTCAGAAGTGGACAGTGGGTGGTGATTTAGTGGGGATTAAGGTGAGAATGTGGGCAGTTAAGGCCCTTTCTGGGAATGCTATGATCCAAATCCCTATAAAACATGCCTCAATGCAAATTTTTGTAAGTTACACTCTAGGTTGTTTTTTAAAACAGGGAAAAAACCTGAACTAAAAGTTGAACTTCTAACTTGGACTGAGGCCTACACTCAAGTTTACATGCTGCACTTAATAACTCAAACAGAGCCAACACTGAGCTTGAACAGAAAGCTAAGCCTACATGTTTTTATTATAAACTGGCTTTTCCACTAGCTAGGTTTGCACTGTAGAATTATACACTGTTTTTACCCTAATCTTCAAAATTAAATTTAATCTAGATTTCTGGTAGCTGCAGGCACTCAAGACTGCAATTATGGAACGACACCTTCCCTGTGGAATTGCTTCAGTTTCAGCTATTGTTTTAATAAATAACTATATAATATTTACCTTCTCACAGGGGTGCCTAACTCACTTGTTACACCTTGATGTTTTGTCACATTACCAATATTCTGCTTTTGGTGGGGCTCCCCATGTGCTTGAAGAACACTCTTTTCTTAAGCAAGAGGGCAATCTCAGGGTCTTTTAACAATTAAGGCATTGCCTTAATTAAGGCAATTAAGGCATGAGTGATCATGAGTATTTATGTTTCCTTTGCATATGAACACGCAGATTGGTGAACAACAGGATTCTAAATATATATAAAAATTGTCCAGTAGCACCTTAGAGGTCAACAAAGTTTGCTCTTGGTATAAGCTTTCACGTGCATGCACACGAAAGCTTATACAGAGAACAAACTTAGTTGGTCTCTAAGGGCTACTGGACAAATTTTTTATTTTTATATATATTTCGACTGCGTCAGACCAACACGGCTACCTACCTGAAACAGGATTCTAGTTAAGAGTAAAGAAGACTAAAGTCTAAAGTCTGCCCACCTCTGGTGTTACAGACTCTGTTAGCTACTTTGTAAAAAATGTTCTGTGACCTTATAAGAGCTTTAATGTATTCCTCTCCTCCCACCCTAAATAGTACTCCCACCCTAAATATTAAGTGTTTCTCCATAAAAGGTGCCACCAATGGCTGCCTGGGCAAAGAATAGCTGAACAGTGAAAAGAGAAGTTCACAATGTGCTGCTCTATCCCAGGGAAGACCCCCTGGATGATGGTGGCTTGCTAATGACAGAAGGGGGGAGAGTGCTACACAGCCCCCGTGAAGGGCATGCCCAGAAGCACACAACAAGCACTGTTCTGCAACAGCTCCGGGTGTCAGCCTCCCATGTTTTACAATGACCTCATTCTTGTCTACACAACAACAAACCAAGCAGTTAGCTCTCTAGCCTGTCACAGACAGCTCCACAGATCTTTACCTACAGAACAATTCCAAGAATGACTCTGCTTCTCACATTGCACAGCTACATGGCTCCAAAGTTTTCCAACGTGAAAAATATGTCCTTCCAGACATTCCAACTCGACCTTTCTAGCAGTGCACAATGAAAATGGACAATGTCAGAATGAATGGTAGGCAGAGAAAGAGCAGCTGCTAGGGTCAAATAGCTAGCCAGTTAGCTAGTTGGGGGGTGGGAGAGAGCTTCCAGAACAAATTAAACCATGTTACAGCCTTACAAATAAGTTCACTGAAGTTTCTGGCCCACAAACATTTTTACTGATGGCCTGAATTGTAGGGGGAAACAAAACAAACACTTCTCTCATTTACAAATGTTTCCATGCCTACTCATGTTTTACTCTAGTTGAGGTAAAACAGCCAACTGAGCAAGTGGTTACTTACTTGTTTGCCACATTGGTAAATATCAATGTCCAAATTCCCCCTTGGACACACAGAACTATCAGTGCTCATCCTGGCCCTTACTAGCACAAGACATCCAAACCACCACACAGGGGATAGTAACTGGCAGCCCTGCACCAAATCTGTTGAAATCTGTGTCTGACTGTACAAATAAATAAACTGGGGGAGGGGGGGAAATCCTATGCAAATAAGGGCAATTTGAGGGGGAAAGGTTTTGCAGCCCATTGTGATAGCAGCCTGAGAGGTTAAGTGGACCAACTGAATCAAAGGGGTTTAGAAGTTCCACCACTTCTCTAAAAATTAACTACTGTATTTTGCAGATATTGTTCATTTGTTTCCAAGCATCTCTCTGAAATCATGAAACATTTTGTTTTGTTTTTTTAATGAAAAGAGTTTCCAGGTTTTGGTGACAGTTGTCAAACTCTGCAGATCTGCTATATTCTGCAAAGCATACAGTAGTTTGGGGACTGGGGAGAAGATCCCACAAACTTTTTCATCTCAAAGCAAACAAAACTGAATGGGGAGGCAAGTCTCAGAATGTCTTACATTTTCGATATCCATTAGCAGCTCTATCCTGGCTATCCAGGCAAGTTGGTCCTTTCAAAGAACTCATGGAGAATCCCATTTGCTATTCTCCCTCTCCACACCCCTCCACCCCACATTTTTGTCCCACATTTTGGCCACAAGGATGATCCCACAAGGCAGCTATAAAATTCCAAAATTACAACAACAACAAAATAAAACAAAACAAGTTAAAACCAGACAAACCAGAAGTTTCGTCATGCTGTAGCTCATGCACCCAAAGCCATATTCTAAGAATAGCAAAGTAATTAATCCTACAAACGCACATGGGGGGGGGGAGCCCCATGTAGCAAAAATTAAATAAATTACAATTATATATTTGCAGGTTTCCCACAGGCTTCTGGTTGGCCACTGTGAGAACAAGAGTGTCAGCTGGGTTGGACAGCCCCCCTTTGGCTGGATCCAGCTGAAGGACTCTTATGTACGTCTCTGTATACACAACCCACCTCTATTGGTACTTGCATTAAAAGTCATTTGTGCAGAACATTCTCACTTAAATGATTACTATGGGTTATCTTGAGACATGGGAAATTGTTGTACAGGCAACGACCAATTAACGTTCATCCAAAAGACGCACGATTGCGCACACACGCACCATGCTGTAGTAACCCAAAAACATCACTCAACATTTCACAAAAAGGGTGGAATGGGGGCATGGCAGGGGGAAAGGGGACAGGGCTGAATGTAGCTGAATACGCTTATACATGCTCCTCCAACGCACACAGGGGCCAGAAACAGAACTCCTGCACAAAATAGTTGTTGACTGTATTAGTGTAGTGGTGGACTTGTAGCCTTCTCCTTGCTGCTTGACTCCACTCCTATCACCCGACCACTCACCATGCAGGCTGGGGCTGATAGAAGCTGGAGTCTTAATTAATATCTGGAGACCAGACACAGGTCCCCCCACCCCTGATGATTTCCCATACAGTATTTACTTCATCACCTTAGAACTGTTTCTATATACCCAGCATCATTAATGTGTGCTGTGCTTTACAAGTATAACAGCAAAACAGCAGGTGCCCATCTATGCTTTGACAGTGAGAAGGACAACAAAGAAGGGAGAGAGATGCACAGCAAGAAGCAACTGTAAGAAAATCCAGTTACACACACACTTACACACTAGGAATATGTGGAAAGTACTGTGACAGTAAATCCAATGTGCAAGCATAAATGAAGGCTTTGGGCTTTGTTACAAGTGAGCTGCCAAAAGTGGGAAACAATTATAATAAATACTTAAATCAGGGCAGTCCAACTTTTCATACCAAGCGGACCTCAAGAGTACTTCGACACGGGACCTGTGGGCCACACTGCCTTGTCACATGGAGTGGAAAGGCCAACATTTGATATACACCCCAGCCTTCATGCTGCCTTCCCAAAGTCAGCTATGCGAGGTGCTGGGCTTTGGGAAGGAGGTGTGAGGCTCTGGCAGAGTCCTGGAGTCTTCCCATCTCCTTCCCAAAGCTGGGAAAGCACTTTGGGAAGGAGGCAGAAGGACTCTAGAAACCTGTAAGAGTCCTTACACCTCCTTCAAGGGCTATGCGGGGCAAGGCTCAAATGTTGTTCACTATGCCCCAAAAGACTCTCATCCCTTCCCTTACCTCACCTGGCGCAATAATCCAACCACTACAGCAAAGGAAAAACTGCAACCAGGCAGGCAGGCAGGCAGGCATCAAGCCCAACAGCTAGAATGTCCTTCAGAAAGATGCTGAAGGAATTGGAATGTCTTTCTCCTGCTCTCAATGGCTATGTTTCTGTAGTCCAGATGAGACTCCAACCACCACCCTGCTAGGAAAACGAGAGAGCAGAGCCAAGACAGTTGCCACATCAGGCACCCCTGTTGCTGCTTCTACACACCCATCTTCCACAACCCTCAATCAGCTAGATCACAATCTCAATTTCACTTAAATAGCTGTCACATCAGGCAAATGATGCAAATACAACTCAGTGCTCTGTCTCATCCTGCACTTTTTGTACTCATGGAAGGAGTGGTGCCAGAAGGCAAAAAGTTTCAGAAAATGCAGCAGGAGCATATCCATTTGTCAAGTGCTTGGGTCACCAGGTTCTACTCCTGGGCTATCAGCCATCTGAGTACAGTGGTACCTCGGGTTAAGTACTTAATTCGTTCCAGAGGCCTGTACTTAACCTGAAACTGTTCTTAACCTGAAGCACCACTTTAGCTAATGGGGCCTCCTCCTGCTGCTGCTGCGTCGCCGGAGCACGATTTCTGTTCTCACCCTGAAGCAAAGTTCTTAACCTGAAGCATTATTTCTGGGTTAGCGGAATCTGTAACCTGAAGCGTATGTAATCTGAAGCATATGTAATCTGAAGCATGTGTAACCTGAGGTACCACTGTATTTTTTCCATGTGGTGCACAGTCCCTTTTTTCTATCTGTAGAAGGGGAAAGGATAGCAATGGAGCACACAAGAAGGTGCTCATGCAGCTACAAGCCTCTGAGTTCCCCCTTACCCATTCCACTGTCATAGAGGGAGAGGGGCTGACTTTTTAAATCTTTGAGCTGTAGCTGGAAGTAGTGAACTCCAACATGAAGGGGCCCAGGGGTATTTCCAGAGAGACACAATCTACCTAAGATGCAGATTTTTAGTCTTAAAGAGCCAGTAGCTTTTTAGAACTAGAATGGGGACTCATCAGGTTGCCAAAGACAAGTGGCTACTTGCAAGTCTGCGTTAGCCTAACGTACCACCCTTTGCCATAACTATTCCTATTGCTTAGGGTGAAATACACAATGTAGCCAGCCTATGTTTTAAAATGAATTACTGGGAGAAGAAAGTACAAGCACACAAACTTTCTCCAGTGGCTTTTCACTTTAAGGATACAATTACAATGTTTTCACAAAGCTCTGGTTACCATATGCACACACCAAAACCTAGCATTTGTGCTAAGCCCATCCTGTCAGTACAGTTAAAAATATTTTTGTGGTTTTTACTGTCTATTCTTGCAACTGACTTCTTCAGGACAGAGTTCTTTTCAGTGGAAGTCAGACACTGGCAATCTGATATAGCTAGAATGGGAGCGAAGGAGGCAAAATCTTAAAGGCCACAAAAAACTTGTTAGGAGGGGCAAATGCAAGCCACAGGTTAGGCACCTGATTAACAGTAACTGCATTTTGAAATAATGACAACTGCATCTGTTTTCATGGGGAAATAGTGTTTGTTAGCTGATTGGCGACATTATAGAGAAATAGCGTACACAAAGCTAGTGAACAAATATAGCACATAACACAGGCTTACAGATCATGCTGTACTTTCTCAACAGATGTTTTAATTTCTAACAAAATAGGAACGGACAAAAACATGAAGGGACAGCTAATTATCTAAGGCAATTACCATGGCATCCTAAAAATAGTTAGTTATCAAGTTCAATGAAAACTCTCTGATCATTTTACTGCATTCTGTCATTATCTATTACAGGAATTCATATCTCGCCCTTCCAATAGATCCCAATGATGGCTTAAAATACCACTGGGGCACCCAGTAGTCTTTCCTCCAATGACTGATCATGTCTGTTGTTTCAGCTTTAGCAACCCTTCTAGCTGCTCTCAGTCTAGCCAAGATAACACTGCCCATCTCTGCTCTTAACTCAAATCATCATACTACAGTCAGTCTCATCACATATCTCTTTATGAATTCTGTGATTCTCTGTTTTCTGTCAAATGTTCTCACACATCTCTGTTTATATAACTCATGGCAAAAATGCCCAACAGCAGGACATTTCAATGCTTGATTAGTCATTTGCTTGAGGCTACAGTACACACTGCCTTTTGTACACTGTCAGTCGCTGGACATCTAGTCAACCAGGTGATAGCAAATATGTCTTCGCTTAAATGTCAGCCCTGGCTAAGGTGGGAAGAAGCATACATGTGCTTCATTCTAACCTGCAAAGCAATTTGTTCTTCTGTGGTAATGGTACAGAGCATCATTTTGCTGGCATGGTTTTCTAAAGAAATGAAGATGTTGTGAGACAGACTGACACCCCATAGTTATTAGAGTCAAGTCACATTTTCATTCTGCATCTTTATGGCACATTTGTTCAATAGCTTGATCACATGCAATTGAAGATGTTATACGCCTTCTATGACTCTGAAATGCTATCTCCAGAAAATGGAGTTCTTCACACAGTCAGGTTTACATTTCCAGACAATGTAATGGAATACACCTGACAGTTAAAAAAATAATCAATCAATAATCATATTATAGCATTGTAAAGGTATTCATTCATACAATTTATATTCCATCCTCCATCAATACCATTGTTCCCATCAGAATATTACATGACACTATCATGAATAGGAGAAAAAATGCAAAGTGCAAGTGGAAAAACACAAAAGGCAAAATGATTTCAACTGCTCTGTTAAAAAACACAAAAAGTTTGGTTCTCTCACCAGATTATGGTATTTCAGAGGTTAAAACTAGAACTTTAAATTAGGCCCGGAAAAGGACAGGCATAATGTGATCATAAAGTCTAGCCTCAGTTAGTAATCTAAAAGACACACGGCACTAACTGGTTTCTAAACAGTCTTTAAAGGCAGTCCCATGTTAAACACATTACAGCCTCTATTCCAGAGACCACCACAGCATGGACAACTGAAGCCAGGCTCCCTCTGTCCATGTACGGTTGCAACTGGTATACTTGCCCAAGTCTGAAATGCTATGTACTTACTTGGGAGCAAATCCAATTGAACTCAATGTGGCTTACCTCTGAGTTAACATGTATGAAAAGGGTTTATTATATGTGTTTTTACATGATACTTCTACTAAGTAGAATACTGTGGGATTTCTTTTAATCATATCAAGCCTTTGGAACTTCCCAAACTAGGTAAAAAGTGTAGACCAGGCATCCCCAAACTCAGCCCTCCAGATGTTTTGGGACTACAATTCCCATCATGCCTGACCACTGGTCCTGTCAGCTAGGGATGATGGGTTTTGTAGTCCCAAAACATCTGGAGGGCCAAGTTTGGGGGTGCCTGGTGTAGACGCTACAGCTACAGTCTCTCAATCCATCAGAATGCAAACATTTGTGTTAGGTCTGTGCTTTAATGAATATAGACAAAAAACTGAAGGAAATTTTGTGAAGAACTTCAATGGTCAGCAGGGTTATTCATTACCTAAGTACACTGAGGAGCAACTAGTTTCCAGCTGATGGAACAAACTCAAAAACAAGTCTCATCCAATGTCCTAGTAGACTCTGTAGCCAATACTAGCATGAGATTCCATATGAGCAAACACAAGAATGACAGCAAGGCAATTAAGATTTAATACATTTGTTCTAACATGAAACTTTACTCAACTTTTAAGTACACTGATTTCTTGTTTTATTAATTTCCCCCACCCAATGAAGTTGCACAACATATTCAAGTTATTATAAAAGTCAACCATGAGATTCTGTCAACAACCAGAGTTCTAATCTTGAAACAATAACCAAGCAGGTGAGCAATTGTTAAGTTTTGCTGTAGGAAAGACAACCATTTTCCTTTGCTTGTTCTTTGCCAACCATGCTTTAAGTTGCAGCCAACATGTGGGAGGCTGTCTGGAAAATGTCTGAGTTCAAACACAATTCCTTCTCACTTCCAACGCCACAGCACCAAATGCTTCATCATAGACACAATTGTAAGGAGATTCAACAATTATTCTCTTGTTTTCAGAACAGTTGCATCAAAATATAAGAAAAGATTTCTTTTTTATTCACAACTGTTACTCTAGAAAAGTCCTCCAGCATTTTAATCAGTTGTTTTAATATGAACATTCTGAAAGAGCAAATCAAAAACACCCCGATAGTTACTGCAATCTTATCTATGCAAATCATTCTATCCATGAACACCTTCACTATTTTCACACAAAGAATCCTCCCTAACCTATACAGTGTACACTGTCCTTGCAAGCCCAGTGATTAATATTCATACCAATCAAGGCAGAGCAACAGGTCTATTATTTGCAAGCTAGGTAAGAACTGTGGCCTGGAATCTCCAGCATCCTAGTAACCCTGAGCTACAAAGGCTGGAAGCCTTCTAGATCGAAGGATGCTGCTCAAGATGGCTGATTTACAGGCTGTTAGCTGATTTACATCTTACACACCTTTTAAATGTGTTTGTGGGATGAGAGGGAGGGGGTTTATTGCTTTGTGGGTTTCTTTTGTTTTTATTATGTATTTCATGTTTCAATTTTGTATTTTTATGTTGTGAACCTCCCTGAGATCTATGGATGAAGGGCAGTATACAGTGTTAGAAACTCAGATATATAAGGTAGGCGCCAAATGGCTCCTGAAACCAAGGTTACAGTAACAAAAATACGCCCAAGCATCTTCACTTGGTTGCAAGTGGCCAATAGCCAGGTGCAAAATGCACCTGGCTAATTTCAAACACTGGTGCTACACTAAATAAATAAATGTAGATTCATGACTCCCTAATCAAATATATTTAAAAACAGTCTTTAATTTGCAGAACAAACAAGTGGCCAGTACCCTTTGCAATCATTTGCAACATTTCCCCATGGTTCTATGATTCTCTATGTGGGATATGTGTACGAAACAACACATAAACTAATAAATAATACCACTTTTTATTTGCCATGTTTGCCATGGCAATTGTGCTACCACTTTATGCCAAACAGGACAAGCAACCAGATTTCCTCCCTTCCTTGGGAGTCGTAGAAGAGGTTGGGCATCATCCCAGCAGTTATATGGCAATTCCATCTCCCTCGCAAATGCTGGGAAGAAGGATGGGGAGTTGTTTGGTTGTTTAGTTGCTGAGGTACCCCAGCACACATTGTAGCAGTCAAACCAGGGTTCGAAATTAGCAGGGCACCATGCACATTTTGCACCTAAAGTCTCCATTTGTGAGCACCTAAAAAAGACTGGGTGCCATTTTTTGCACCTGGCTGACACTCAAGCATTATTGAAATGTACAGTCATACCTCGGGTTAAAGTTGCTTCAGGTTGAGCGTTTTCGGGTTGCGCTCTGCAGCGACCCGGAAGTATCGGAATGTGTTACTTCCGGGTTTCGCTGCTTGCGCATGTGCAGACTCTCAAAATGACATCATGCACATGTGCAGAAGTGGGGAATTGCGCCCCGCGTACACGCGGGTTGCGTTCTCTTCAGGATGCAAAGGGAGCTCTGGAACGGATCCCGTTCACATCCAGAGGTACCACTGTATGTGCTTTGAAGCCTCGAAGTATATGTTAAGGACAGACAATATGTTAAGGATTTTAACAATAAAGAGTGTTTTGAAAACCAAAGTACAGTACCAATATTTTTATTATAAACACAATTTTAAGCATGTATTAACAATTTCTGCTACAAATGTCATATTAACAATGTGTCGCTTATGTTACATATTAGTTCCTGCTTATCAAAATAATAAATAAAAAGTGTTGCTGACACACACACCCCGGTGACTAGACATTCTGTTTTGGCACCCACAACCCAGGTCCCTTCTATCCCCGTTTCTAACACTGAGCCAAACAGGCATACACTTTCCTGGTTGGTCCCCATGCAGGACCAACTCAGTTCCTGGTGACTACAATGTTGGACATGCGTAGCACAGGTGGACAAAAATGGTCGATCCCTATACATCAGGTCATATAATGTATTTAGTATTTAATATTCGCAATATTAATGTCAAACACCATGCATCGCACTGAAGACACTGAATACCACAGTTTTCTCAATTAAGAATTTTCTAGAAACACACCCACACTAACATACACATGCAGCATCATTTTAACATGACCTGAGGGAGGCCATTTCTCAGAGGACCAGAGAATGACATTTCTTGCATCTCATGTTTAGCAATGGAAGACAAGCATAACAACAAACTCAAAACTATTTTCTGGCCCTTTATAGGGCTTCACAAATGGGCATGGGGTACCATGAAGTTTCATCACAAGCATTCCCAACAAAGGCAAATAACTTTGTTAAATTAATGAAAATATTTGTTGCAGTAAATCTCAACACCAAAGTCAAAGCCTATTAGCAAATCCTTATGCCCCACTGCATCCCATGTATAATAATTTGAATGCAGAAAATAAATGTCTCGCTGAGCTTTCCCCTCTCTTAAAATGTTGCTTAGGCTGTAACACAGAAGCCTCAACCCACAAAAGCTCCAATGCACAGGGTAGGAAAGTAATTTATTTCCACTACAAACTAATGGAACTAGGTCTAATAACTAGAAAGAACAGGGGTTAACAGCAGCAAAAGAGGAACTATTCATCTTTGTGAAATCCCAGCATAAGGTAATTTGTATCAGAAAATTTTCTGATGCCCTAGAAAGTGATCTAATCTTGTAAATAAAGCTGAAAACTTTAATAAGCTCACCTAATATTGTATTTGCAATTGGCATCCACTCATTTTTACTAAAGAATTCATGAAATGGAAAAATTTTCATGGAAAAATAAAGGATTGGTATATGTTCTGTTCCATATAATTGTACACATCTGTATCTTAAAAAATGCAGGGTTTCGTAGGTTAAGAGGAGAAATAAAACAAAAGAACAAAGTACTCCACTTTTAAATTAGGTTGCTGCATGTGTGTGTGTGTTTTATTTCATTTGGCCCTGCATACAGGAATTGAGGTCCAGCAAGCCCTGCATCACAGAACAAAGGAGAGGCAATCAAGTACAAGACAAGTACTGTACAGGTGAAAGTCAAATACAGATTTTTCCATGGCATTTTTGACTACTGTCTCATCAATACAAAAGGAATTTAAGCTTTAGTAATCTACTGAGTATTTAGAAACAATGTAAATCCAAGCTGACCGTTATCTTCCTTTGCTCCGTGCATAGACGATTGAAGAGCTTATCCTCAAGAGATTATAAATTTAGAACCAGTGTTTAGTCTATTACATTAAAAACAGAACCTGAAGCACCCATTAACCTTATTTTAAAAAATTCAAAATGAAGAGAAAATGTTTTAAGATATCCAGAAACACTTGGCCCATCAGCTGATGATGAGTTGAATTCTACTTGGCCGCTATCTCCATGGTGCGCCAACTTTGGAAGGTGGGCAGGGCAACCAACATGTCAATCGCCTGATATTATTACATCAGATTATTCATAGGTGTGTTCCAGCCCAACTGTCAAATACTGGTCCACAGGTGGCAGGAGAGCTAGATGAAAGTCTGGCCCACAAGGCCTAAAAGGTTTCCCGTCCTTGATCTAGTGAGTTACTTCACACGACAGATGTCAAAAGTTAGCTAAGAATATTATAAATCAAATTAAAAAAAAAAATGCAGTTGGGAACATTAGCTTGGTCTTTTGTTTGAGGCCTAAAGCAGGAGCTCAGCTTCAACTGCAAAAGTAGGGTGAGACTAAGGATTACTATTAGCCCTCTTATACACATCTTAACTTTTAAATATTAATTCTCCAACCCTTAAATAACATTTCTCCCTTTCCCCACTAAACTGCACATGGTGTCGTCATACTTTAGACATACCTTTAGATTTGTCAATTTTTCAAAGGCAAGGAAAACTCAACAACTGCTCCACAGAGCACTGTAGTGATTTAGTATTTTAAAATTGTATAGCACTTTCAAGTGGTCAAAGCACTTCACATGCATTATCTAACTGTAATCCTTACCATAACTCTGTAAGCAAGTCAGTATGATTTTACATAGTAACATAATGATTAACTCTTTTCTACATATTGACACTTTATAATTTCAACAACAAGCAATTCTCTGAAACTAGTACTATATTTGTTCTGTGAAAAACTATACATGTCAGGTGTGCTGCCACAGTTTAAAAGAAAATCTGGAGTGCTATATTAGGCTGTGATACTCTGGAATTAGTGTTTTCACTTCCAAAGTCACAACTTACTGGCTAACCCTGGTCTGTAAAATACTGCTAATCAGCATTCTGAGCAAAAACAAAAAAATGAGACACAAAAGCTAATTAAGTATTTGGAGAAACCTGAAATCAGGAACATCCGTTCTTTTCTAGTTCTAGCCATCCTGTTACATTTTATCCAGTGTTCGAAACTAGCCAGGCACCAGGCACACATTTTGCATCTGGCTGTCAGCCACTTGTGACCAAGTGAAGATGCCTGGGCGCCAGGATGACATCTGACATCTCCACCATCTGGAGATGCATGCCTGAGGATCATTGATCTTGACTGTTTTCACACTAATACCACATCCTGTACAATTCGATCAGTTATTTTTTACTTGCACAATCAGAATGATTTCAGGAACCAAAATGTGTGTTTTTTCTATGCAACCTGAGCAGGAGCAGTGAACATTATAGTTACTTGTTGTAGCTTGTTTTCACTTACCCCACCCCAATGGTGTACTCTCAGTTGTGAAGAATATTCTTATGTTATGGATGGTCTTTGTCAAAATTAAGAAAAAGAGGTAGTAATAGGCCAATATATAACTGGATCAAGTGCCTGTTTTCTTTATATTCTCCAAGTTCTTAATCTAGCTGTTACCAGGTACTTAACTGATAATCAATCACAGTCAGTCCATCATTTAAAAAATAAACTTTAGAGCTGTCTTGCCAAAAAATGGCAACTAGACATTCTGTTTTAGCAACTGTAGCCTTGGTTTAAGGAGCCATTTGATGCCTATCTTATAATATATGAGTTTTTAACACTGATTTTATCTGCCTCAAAGCAGAGTTTCAGCATAATAATTCTACAAAGTATTTTAGGCTGAGATTTAGATATCAAGAAAAAACCAGTTTGCCCAGCAGGGTTAGGCCTCAGATTTATGCATTCCCTCCTCTCTGATAATGATAATTGCCATCTGATAAAGTGGATTCTGGTCCACAAAAGCTTATATCATTATATATGATAGTTTTTGAGGAGCTACATGAGTCTTTGTTGGTTTTTTTGCTGCAACAGACTTAACACTGTTACCTCTCTCAGTATTAATTTGCTGAGACATCCAAATCATGGCTACTGCAAACCGTAAGTCCTTTTCAGATGACAAGCTGAGGATAATGAATGCACACTTGAATGGAGGGAAGTGGGATCATAGCAACAGCTCCCACCCACTACTTACATTCAGGTTATAAATAGATCCTGCACGTGTAAGAGGTGTATGTGCATAAGGACCAGTGATTTAAGGCGGGGGCTCTTTTTTTAGAAGAAAATTCATTGCTATATTTTTGGCAAAAAAATATCCATGTCTATTTCAGGAGGTCAGTTAGTAATATAACAAATCAGACTGGGCAACTGAAATGCCTACAATATTATTTAGATCTAAAACTACAATTTTAATTAATGCTTTTCACGCAACTATCCGTAGAAATAATATATATTTCTGTGAAGCGCTAGTCATGCTTTCTAATATTATTTCCCCAGTTTATATACCACTTAACACTTCAGTCTCTAAGTCGTGTACAGTAAACAGATGCAAGAAAAATAAAACAAGTTAAAACTAACCTTAAATCAAAATACCTCCTTAAGCTGCCTACTCCATGTCTCCCTTAAGCTGAGAGAGCAGCCAAAGGGCGCCTTCATAGGTAAAAAACTGCACTCAAAAGTAAGGGTGCTTCATGCACAAGCTCCTTGCAAATTCAAAAAAAACCCTGACCTGCGGTTTTTGGACTGGTGTCTGGACTGGAACATAGTTGATTGTAGTGTCTTCAATTTTTGATTTAAAATCTAAACTATGTAAGGGGCGTATAAGCTATTACATCTTAGTATTCCCATAAAAAAAAATAATCACATAAGCCTCTGAATTTGTTTGATTATCATATTTAAATCACACATGCCTATAGGACTGCAGCACAAGTGAACATTACTGAGGGAGGGGGAGCCTAATATTTCAATTCAACTACTTTTGGCTATTTGTGGGGGAAGCTTTTCATGTGTTTATTAAGGATGCAAAATTAGCATGACCTTATTTCTTACTCTGGTTTATGACTTTGCCTCTTTTCCATTCCTCCTCAAAACTCAACCTTCCTGGTAAACCTTTTCATCACTCCACTAGCTCAAAACTCAACCTTCCTGGTAAACCTTTTCATCACTCCACTAGCACATGTCATTAAAGCAATCCTGTGCCTTCCATTTCCAACCCCCTTCCTTTGTTGTTTCCTTGTGTCTATTTTAGACTGTAAGCCCCTTTGGGCTTGGGACCTGTCATACCTGTTTTTTGTAAAACAGCATGTACAGTAATAATGCTGTAAATAAATATATAAATGCAAGTCAACTAAACATGCTCAACAAGGCCCACTTAGTTCTGTGTAAAATTGCCTTGAAGGCTTTCTAGAAAAATTTCTAGAAAACCCACTAAGTTTATTCTTGGTATGAGCTTTCGTTTGCATGCACACTTATTCAGACACCTGAAGAAGTATCTGAAGAAGTGTGCATGCACACAAAAGCTCATACCAAGAACAAACCTACTTGGTCTCTAAGGTGCTACTGGACAATTTTTTAAATTTTATTTTATATTTCTACTGCATCAGACCAACATGGCTACCTACCTGAATCTAGAAAACCCACAATACTGGCTTTTCCATACCATCAGGAAACCTGCTTCTTCAGCACCCCCAGTACACTGAAAAAGCTGTGCACACATATCCTTCCTTCTACATTTTATTTAATACCAGGATGCACATAAGAGCTATTTGGACACTATTCAGAATATACATCAGTCAAGGGTAGACACTTTCAATGAAATATCACATCTCCCCATCAATTATCCCTAGTTTGTTACAGCTATTGGTTTGCTTCCACACCAAAACAGAAACTATAGTTAGAAATCTGATTTGGAAGCAAACTTTGGTTTGCAATAACCATAGCTTACCTCAAGGTTGGCTCACCTTTAGACCTCTAGATGTTGGTCAACTACACCTGTCACCATCCCTGGCCATTGGCCATGTTGACTGGAGCTGATGAGAGTTGGCATCCAGCAACTTCTGGAGGGCCACAGGTTCCCCATCCCAGTTTACCTGATTTGGGCATCACAGCAAACTATAGTTATAGCAAAGCAAAGTGAAGGAAGAAGTCCAAGACACGAGCCTAACCATCAAACATGGATTGGCGGCTATCTGTAACATCTGAACCAGGTCACTGCCATGTGCCCAAGACCAACCAATAAAGTTCATAGTTAAAAACTGATTTGAACCATTATCTTCCCCATCTAAGTCATCATCCAGAATTCACACACCATTTCTTGGACGATCACATCACTTTAAAACCTAGCTCCCTGCAATTTTATTATGAAACACTATATTTAGAAGAAGTGTGCTTGTGGGTACCAGATACTAGGAGGAAGAGAAGATGGTACTCCCATCACACCCTCTTGTGCAATTTCAGAGGCATCTGGCTGGCAACTGTTACAAACTGAAAGTAAGTCTAGCTAGCCCTTTAGTTTAGCAAAGGGACTAAGAATATGAACCACAAGACCATAGTTCAAATTTTACTTCAGCCAGAAGTCCCTAGACAGTCCAACTCAGGTCATTCACTTAATCTCCTACTGTGGGATAATAACAATGTCTGATAAGAAACCAACTCCATCCTATATAGGTTGAGAACTTTCAGTCAGTGCTCATATCAACCTAACATGACTTAGTAGGTTGTTGCAATGATCACAAAGATAATGTATAATAGAAGGCACTAAGTAGAAAACACTTATTTAGCCAACAACAGTTTTTTTCCTTAAGCACTTTGTGTGACATTAGCTCCAATGTTATCCATCCACCTTGCATTCAAGCCTATGGGACTTACATCCCAAGCAAATCTGCTTCGGGTCAGGCTGCAACTATGCATAGCTGCTCAAGAATAAGTGATACTTACTTTTCAGTAAATATGCAAAGAAATAGGAATGCTTTTTTTCAAACACAATCTCTTCTATTACAGCAGGGAGACATCAGAACATGACCACATCTGCAAGGTGTGTGACAAACTATAGAGTATTTCACAACCCGCCCTTCACCAAAAGCTGATATTGGAGTTGTCCCCATGACCAAGCAAATTATAACCACCACATCATCAAGACAACGTAAGTTCATAGTATTTGTCTTCTTCCTTTAATCCAGGTACACTGCACCTGGACCCTGAGAAAGATGCTTCTACACTTCCGCATTTTTAATGTAAGAAATTATCTTCTCAGAGGCACAGTTGTGCTCTTTCACGACCAGGCTTCTAAATAACAACTGGTTGATGACAAAATAGATTGCACCATACAGACAGGTGTCTCTAATTCAGCCTAGCAAGTGGTGAAATACATCACCACCCCAACGTTGTGCACCTGGGATTTTGTGGCGCCTTAAAACCCAAGTAGTTTATTGTAACAGGATCTTCTGTAGCAAGCACCGCGGGGAGGAGTGAAACTAGTGTATATATACACTTGTAAATTTTTTCATGGTATGAGAATCAGATTTTGCAAGATGCATAAACAGATACTGAATACACACCAGCCAAACACCACTGCCCACTTACTTCATGCATCTGAATCAGGAGGCTCTTCACAGTAATTTGTAAAATGTTCAAAAGATCATTATTACAGGCTACTTTTCAAGAACTTGGGAATTAGGAGACAACTATGAATGAATCTCACCCCCATAATATGCTTTGATACTTCCAAAACATAAACAGCCCCAAAAGGAGGCAAGTGAGGCTGCCAAGCCACTCGCAGGAACCAGCAAGGGCAGCTTTGCCAGGAGCCTACGGATCCCACTGCTCTCTCTCTCTGACACAGTGTCAAGTTTGGACGAAATAAACTTGGGGGTGGGGGGTGCGCAAGGCTGCCAACCTCTCAACAGGTTGCTGCAGCTCGGCCTTTCCCCTGGGCAGATCTTTCCTGCTTGTTTACGTCCTATCGCCTCATGCACAGCAATGAACGTCCATTGTAGGAGGCATCCTTCGGGTCCAGCTGGTGGGTTTAAAGCGGGGTAGGTCAGGAAAAGGAGGGGGGAGAAAGAGAAAGGAGGGGTGGCGGCTGCTAGATGCCAACTTCCCCACGGGCCTTTTCTCCTGTGCCTTTAACAGCAGCAGTAGTAGAATATAGAGCCACCTCGCTCAGGGGGGTGTGGGGAGAAAACTATTCCTATGGGGGAAAGACCTGCCCCGCTCGCTCTTCTTCCCTTCAGCCAAGGGCCGGAGCCTGCTTTTGAGGCCGAGAGCTCTCGCTCCCATGGCGGGAGGGAAGAGGCCGAGGCGGCGGGGATGGGCATTCCATGGAAGCCCCTCCATAGGCAGGCAGAGAGATGCTCCCCCACTCGGGAGAGGCCTAGCAGCAGCGGCGCCTCCTCACCAGGAGTAGGTCTGCTCCGCCATGGCGCCGGCGCCGGCCGCTCCTCTCCCTCCTCGTCCTTCCCGTCGTCGTCTTCGTCGTGTCCTCCTGGCTCCCTCTCCCTTCTCAGAGGGCTCAGCGGCGGTCCCGCTGCGGCTCCCGGCCCAACATGGCGGCCTCGGCGGCGGCGGCGGCGGCTGAGAGGCGAAGAAGGGAACCCCCTCCGCCCGGGCGGAGACGCCTCAGCGGCAGCCGCGCCACACGAACCGCAGCGGCAGCAGCTGGGCCGCGCTCCAGCGACGGCGGGCGGGCCTCATGACCGACGGCTACCACGACGAGGAGGCGGCGGCGGCGCTGGCGCTGGCCGAGGTGTGTGAGGGGGAACGGGCGGCCAACGAACAACTCCGAAGGCGAGACCGCGCTTGCTCGCTCGCGCGTCCTCGGGCGGCGGGGGGCGGGGGGGAGAGAGAGGAGGAGAGAGCGCGAGGGGGCGGGGCTTGATAGGGGAGCGCGCGCGCGCACCAAGCCAGGCTAGCGACGCTGGCGGGTCACGTGCTCACAACAGGCTCACGTGTTTCGACGCAGCAGCCTTTGAGGAAGGAGTCAGAGAGAGAGAGGGGAGAGAGACGGGGTTTTTGTCGTCTTTATGTGTTTGTTTGGAGGCCCGGCGCGCAGCACGCTGTGGGATATTGTTGGGATGAAGGTGAACCGGCAGATGGAGGCGAGTTTAAGGAGAAGAGGGGGCGGGGATGATGAAGATGATCTCATTGCGCCTGCGCGGCATCCACCCGCGGTGGATAGAAGGGATTCTTTTTTGTTTCCCCCGCCGGGAATCGACGATGCTTCCTCGGAAAATGCAGGCGGGCGGGCTGTTTCTCTCACTCGCACCAACGAAAATTATTAGTATTGCTTTGTTATTAGCACGTGCTGTTTACAAATTGTTCTGTTTATATATGAGCTGGCAATATACATTATATAGCATTGTTACTATTATTTATTAAATTTATTAGGCGGTGTTTTTCTGCCATAGCAACTTAAAATATGTTAAGCGAAAAACCACACATATATATACATTGAAACCAGCGTTTTAAAAAATCAATTGTGTTTTGTAAAGATTGTTTTATATTATTTCTTTATTATTTTTCTTTTTAGGGATAATCGTTTTTTGCTATTTTCTTGTAAACGAGTTTGAATTTTAGTCTTTTAAAATGCTAAAAGAACTTTCAATAAAATTGCTATATATATAAAAAAGACACCAGAATTTTTTTAAAAATCTAGGAGGATCTAAAACAATTGCAATAATTTTATAGCATAGTGCAGTATTGTATTGTATTATATTTGTTACCTTTGCATCCTGCTTTTTCCTCATAGGCATGGTTCTCTCCATTTAATCCCTACAACAAGCCTGTGAGCTAGGTTGGGCTGAGAGTTCACAACTGGCCCCTAAGGTCGTCTAGTGAGCACGTGGTGCTACGGAACTTACCACCAACCTAAAGGGACCCCTGACCATTAGGTCCAGTCGTGACCAAATCTGGGGTTGCGGCACTCATCTCACTTTATTGGCTGAGGGAGCTGGCGTACAGCTTCTGGGTCATGTGGCCAGCATGACTAAGCCGCTTCTGGTGAACCAGAGCAGTGCATGGAAACGTCGTTTACCTTCCTGCCGGAGTGGTACCTATTTATCTACTTGCACTTTGACGTGCTTTCAAGCTGCTACGTTGGCAGGAGCTGGGACCAAGCAACGGGAGCTCACCCCGTCGAACCGCCGACCTTCTGATCGGCAAGTCCTAGGCTCTGTGGTTTAACCCACAGCACCACCTGCGTCCCACCACCAACCTAGATGGCTTTTAAAGTGGGTTAGACAAATTCATGGAGGAGAGGGCTATCCATGGGAACTAGCTATGATGGCTATCATCTGCCTCCGGCAGCAGCAGCAATGCTTCCAAATACCAGCTGCTGGAAATCGCAGGAGGGGAAAACGCTCTTGTACTGGGGTCCTGCTTTGTGGGATTCTCCATGGGGCATCTGGTTGGCCACTGTGAGAAAAGGATGCTGGACTAGATGGACCATTGGGCCTGATCCAGTAAGCTCTTCTTATCGGCACCCACAGCAGCTGAAACATCTGATTGTAGGCTTTGGAGATGTCCATATATGGGATTTTGTTTTTAAGCTTCAATTTGGGTTTTTATTTAAATTTATTCTGTTCTAAGAGATGGTGGATGAACAGTGGAGGCTGGTCCATTAGGGCAAATGGGGTACTGCCCCACCAACCATATTCCTCTCACAGCCAGCTCCCACCTGCCTGCCTTCTCTTTTGGAACTGGCTGTAGTTTCCTCCTCCTCAGTTTCAGCATTGCTCTTGTTGAACTCAGCAGGAAAGAGGATTGGAAGAAACCTATAATTTGTTGGCTCTGCCTACTTGTTTGCATTCTTTTCGTTCCACAGCCATCAGTGAAGACCAGTGAACTGTGTTGTCCTTCCTCCCTACTTGTGCTTCCCGAATATTTTTCACATTTACTGGAAGCACAGAACTATATCCAAAGATGCTGCTGGCATACAAAGTGGACGAGCTGTTCCTTCAGCCTATGTATATTATACATAGGCCTTCTAGGTGTAGATTCAATGCAATGGTGTAGTTCAAATGATGGGAACATAGGAAGCTGCATTATACAGTGGGAAAGAGGATTTTGGAAATATGTAAACCTTTGGTCCTGATCCCCCTAAAGCTCTCTAGAGTCTGTGACAAGGACTCTCCAATTGAAGAAGAAGAAGAAGAAGAAGAAGAATTTGGACTTGATATCCCGCCTTTCACTCCCCTTAAGGAGTCTCAAAGCACCTAACAATTTCCTTTCCCTTCCTCCCCCACAACAAACACTCTGGGAGGTGAGTGAGGCTGAGAGACTTCAGAGAAGTGTGACTAGCCCAATGTCACCCAGCAGCTGCAGGTGGAGGAGCAGGGAATCGAACCCAGTTCACCAGATTACGAGTCCACCGCTCTTAACCACTATACCACGCTGGCTCTCTTTTGGAAGACAAGAAGAGCCTGCTGGATCAGACCAATGGCCCGTGTAGTTCAGCATCCTGTTCTCACAGTGGCAAGCCAAATACATGTGGGAAACCTGCAAGCAGGACACAAGCACAAAGAGCACTCTCCCCTCCTAAGCTTTCTAGCAACTGGCATTCTGAAGCCTCCGACCATGGAAGAAGAGCATAGCCATTGTGACTAATAGCCATTGATAGCCTTATTGAATTTGTCCAGTCTTCCTTTAAAGCCATCCAAGTTGGTGGTCATCCCAGCCTCCTGTAGAAGCAAGTACCATAATGTGCTTTCATCTGTCCTAAATATTAACAACGTTCAGTTTCATTTGATGTCCATAAGTTCTAGTGTTATGTAAAAGGTAAAGGGACCCCTGACCATTAGGTCCAGCCGTGACCGAATCTGGGGTTGCGGCGCTCATCTCGCTTTATTGGCCGAGGGAGCCGGCGTACAGCTTCCGGGTCATGTGGCTAGCATGACTAAGCCGCTTCTGGCAAACCAGAGCAGCGCACGGAAACGCCGTTTACCTTCCCGCCAGAGTGGTACCTATTTATCTACTTGCACTTTGACGTGCTTTCAAACTGCTAGGTTGGCAGGAGCAGGGACCGAGCAACGGGAGCTCACCCCGTTGCGGGGATTCAAACCGCCGACCTTCTGATCGGCAAGTCCTAGGCTCTGTGGTTTAACCCACAGCGCCACCCGTGTCCCTTTCTAGTGTTATGAGAGAGGGAGAAAAACCTTTCTCTATCCACTTTTCCCATCCCATGCATAATTTTATAAACTTCTATCATGTTCTAACCACTGATGTCTTTCCTGATAGGGGAGTTGCTCCATCCCTTTTATCATTTTGATTGCTCTTTTCTTAACCTTTTCCAATTCTGCAATAACCTTTTTCAGGTGAAGCGACCAGAAGTATACACAGCCTTGTTCTGGATCTCTGGACACCCACTTAGTTTAAGAGAAACAATTGCAATGACTGCTTAAAACATGATTATTTATTACTGCATTTATATTCTACCTTTCCTCCAAGGAGTTCAAGGTGGCACACATAGTTCTCCACCTCTTCATTTTTTCCTCACAACAACCCTGTGAAGTAGGTAAGGTTAAGAGGCAGTGGCTGGCCCAACGTCACCCTTTGTACTCTTATAATGGTGGACATATTCTACATTGCCATTAAAGTCAGTCACCAAGTCTGTAGTCATATTCTGCCAATAAGCAGAAGTATCATCACTCTTAACCATTTTTTACAGAGAAAGAAGTGTTTTCTTTAAACGATTGCACTGTTATTTGACAGGTGTCAGATGGTTTAAATTTCTAAGTGACGCATTTGATGGTACAAAAGATGCCAATGCAGATGACATACAGCCAAATACAATTGGAATTCAGGCTACACAAGGCAGCACCTGCAAGACACCAGAAGGAAGATCAGTTTTGACAGCTGTTAAGACTTCCCCAAAAAGTTATATGGCTTTAGCCATGGGTTTAGTTTCAGGGATAGTGAATTCATTTGCAGTTTTGACTCAGGTTTTGTCTCTTTAATTTCAAAAGATGCCAACAGGTATCCCCTTTTGTTGAAGATTCTCTAAATTTCATTGGGGTGGGGCGTTGTTAGATACTCTTCTTTACAAGGGGCACTGATCTCCAAAAAGATGCTTTTCTTTTATGTACATGGTTTCCCCCACAATGATGTATCTACTGGTAAGATAAAAATAATATACTTAATATATCTAATTGAATTAATTTAATAGTTAATATAACTAATATTAATTATTAGTTATATTAATTGCTTGCATCCACCAAGACCTTGACTGCTGTTACAGCAGATGAATCTCATGGGGCGTCCAGAGTACAGTCTAGTCCTGTTGTGTTGGATGAATTTCAGCTGGTAAGGCTCGAGAATGTGGACAAGGTGCTCAGATCAGTCAAGGCAAGCACTTGCACTCTAGACCCTTGCCCCTCTTGGTTGATAAAAACCAGCAGGGAAGGAACAGCTGGCTGGGCCAGGGAGGTGATCAATGCCTGTTTAAGAAAGGGGGTGGTCCCTGCCTGTTTGAAAGATGCAGTGGTACAACCACTCATTAAGAAACCTTCCCTGGATTCGGAAAACCTAAGTAACTACCAGCAAGTTGCTAATCTTCCTTTCCTGAACAAGAGGTCGCAGGCCAGATCTAGGTGCTTTTGGTAGAAACTGATTTTCTGGATCCATTTCAATTGGGGTTTAGGCCCGGTTTTGGCACAGAAATTGCCTTGGTTGCCCTTTATGATGACCTCTGTTGAGAGAGTGACAAGGGAAACCTGTCCCTGTTAATTCTTCTCGACCTCTCAGCAGCTTTTGATACCATGGTATCCTTCTGGAGCGACTGTCCAAACTAGGGTGGGTGGCACCGCTTTGCAGTGGTTCCAGTCCTACTTGGATGGTCGTTCCCAGAGGGTGTTGCTTGGGGGATGCTTTTCAGCCCTGTGGAACCTACAGTGTGGGGTTCCACAGGGCTCAATTCTATCCCACATCTACATGAATCCACTGGGTGGGGTTATCCGGAGATTTGGAGTACATTGTCAGCAGTATGCTGATGACACTTGGCTCTATTTCTCCTTTACATCTGCAGGTGAGGCAGTGGAAGTGCTGGATCAGTGTCTTGCCTCGGTAATGGACTGGAAGAAAGCCAGCAAACTGAAGCTAAATCCAGATAAGATTGAGGCACTGTTAGTGGCTGGTTCTCTAGACCAGATGGCTGGGAGGTCACCTGCCTTGAAGGGGTTACACTTCCTTTGAAGGAGCAGGTTTGTAACTTGGGGGTACTCCAGGATCCTTTGCTGTCGCTCGAGGCTCAGGTGGTCTCAGTGGCCCAGAGTGCCTTCCATCAGCTTTGGCTGGTGGACCAGCTACGCTCCTATCTGGACAGGGATAGCCTAACTACTGTTGTCTATGCTCTGGTTACTCCAAGGTTAGATCACTGCCCTGCGTTATACGTAGGGCTGCCTCTGGAGACGGTTCGGAAACTTCAGCTACTGAAGAATTCAGCAGCCAGGTTGCTCACCAGAGCAAGACGGTTTGAGCATATTACACCGATCCTGGTCCGACTGCACTGGCTACCAATTAGTTTCCGGACCCAAATCAAAGTGCTGGTTTTGACCTATAAAGCCTTGACCACGATACCTCAAGGATTTTACTTTCCATATGAACCTACCCAGATCCTGAGATCATCTTCTGAGGTCCTTCTTCATGTGCCTCCTTCTAGAGAGGTCTGGAGGGTGGCAACACAAGGACAGGGCCTTCTCTGCAGTGGCTCCCCATCTGTGGAATGCTCTCCCCAGAGAAGTTCCCCTGGCGCCTTCATTATACACTTTTAGGCACCAGGCAAAAAAGTTCCTTTTTAACCAGGACTTTGGTTGATTTGACTGATATCCTATGCCCTTTTAAAATGTGGGTGTTTTTTGGAGGGGAAGTTATTGGGTTGTTTTTATTTCGATTACAGTGGAACCTCAGGTTACGTACCTCTTTGGTTGCATATTCTTCAGGATACACACGCAGCGAACCCGGAAGTAACAGGAAGGCTTTCAGCGCCACACCTGCACAGGAGCGGGCTCCTGCCGGCTGCACATGCGCAGAACAGGGCATCTGGATACGGATTTTTTGGAGTGCACACAGACCCCTGGAATGAATTAAATTTGTATCCAGAGGGTCCACTGTATATATTTTGTGCTTGTTCTGTGAACCGCCCTAAGGCCTCTGGGTATAGGGCAGTATATAAATTCAAAGAAGAAGAAGAAGAAGACATAAATTTATAATATAATATCATATATACAGATTTATATTATCTGTAATGAAATAAATATTTTTCAATTTAAACAATGTATTGTATTTTTTAAAAAGTAAAACTTTTTTGTCATTTTTCTCTCTCTTTACACCGACTTTCACCAAGGTTGATAATACTAGGAGGCAGTTATGCTTCTGAAAACCATTTGCTGGGAATCACAATTGAGGAGAGTAGTGCTGATATTCTCTGGTCCTGGTCGAGGGCTTTCCTTTGGGGAATCGGGTTGGCTACTATGAGAACAGGGTGCTGAGCTGGGTGGGTTCCCCTTTGGCCTTAACCAGCAGGCTCTTGCGCTCCAGATCATCTTTCATTATGCACCCTTAATTTGCTGCAATACAACTGAAGATAGTGATAGTCAAGTGTCCTCAGGGTAGGTCTACTGAAATTAATGCTCAGACTAATTTAGGCCCATTAATTTCAATTGATCTAGTCTGAGAAAAAAATTAGTTGGATAAAACCCAGTAGAACTGCCATTTCTGCAGTTTTAATAATGCAGAAAAATAATGCATTTCCCACACCCACCAAATGATTCTGTCTATCAAAGAAGAGAGAGAGGAGGGGCTAGAAAAGATACCACAACACACAGAGAGAGAGAGAGAGAGAGAGAGAGAGGAGGCACACTTCCTATCACTCCAGAACCCTGAAGTGAACACATTAAACACAGTCTCTTCCCACTTCTTACCCTTGAGAAGTGCCCAAGGGACTTTAATAAGACTACTTCAGAGTAAGTGGTTTGAAGATTGCAGCCTGTATGACCACAGCATCATTATGATGTGTCTGCATTACAGCACTCGCTGGCTCTCTTGGGAAAGTTGCTAGAAAGGTTAATGGCATAATTACTATTATTACCATAATGATAATGAGTGGAATTGCTTCATCTACTTTAAACACTGTTAAGCCTCATCTGCTCCTCCTCAGCAGTCTTTTTTCCCCACTGGGACGGGATGGAAACTGGGCTAGTCGTCGTCTGGCCTATGGGAAATGAATGTTTCCCACATTGAAGGAAGGTGGGGGGGGCATGAAGTGAAACAGGCTGGAGCCCAAGTTTCACAATTTTGCACATGTCTTTTAACTGCTGCTCATTTTACACTTGTTTTACTGCTGACGTAAGCAGAGCTGCTTTGAGAGTAGTTCTGGAGGAGACAGCTCTGCTAGGCTGCAAGTTTGCCTTGGGGCACCAGCTACAGGTTGATTCATCAGTGGGAACCAATTTTAGTGGTTTGATAGTTAAGGGCACTTGGGTTTGTCTGAGGCTGCTTTGGTTTGAAATGATTCCTCTCCTAGAGAATGGAAAGGTCAGTACACAACGTGGCTTCCTTTTTTAACAGGGAACTGAACCTAACACTTGAGTAGCAGCCTTTGAGCCCCTCCTCCAAAGTCCATTTTATCCTGCGTCACAATGACTTGTGCTCATGATGGCATTGAGGTGATAAAAGACCTGTCTGCTTTCAATGCTGTCTGGACCAGGTGTCAGCAAACTTTTTCAACAGGGGGCCACTGTCCCTCAGGCCTTGTCTTGTCTGGGGGCCTGACTATATTTTTTTTGGGGGGGGGGAATGAACGAATTCCTATGCCCCACAAATAACCCAGAGATGCATTTTAAATAAAAGGACACATTCTACTCATGTAAAAACATACTGATTCCCGGACTGTCTGCGGGCTGGATTTAGAAGGCAATTGGGCCGGATCCAGCCCCCTGGCCTTAGTTTGCCTACTCATGGTCTGGACTCTGGACCTTTGAAAGTTTACCTGCATACATAATTCTTTGTTTTGAACTGGGCATGTCCTGTCGCTTCCTAAAAATATAAGAAGAGCCTGCTAGATCAGACAGAAGGCCTACCTGGTCCAAAATCCTCTTCTCACATTCAAAAGGCATCCCCTCCCCCAATTATTATGGGCATAGTAGTTTGTTAAGGCTTTTTAGAACTGTAACTCTGTGAGGGGAAAACTACAGTGCCCAGAATACTTTGAGGGGGAGCGGGAGGAATTTCCTTAGCATGTGCTTTCAAGGTGCAGTAAAATGTAAAAAATATGACAGATCTACACAATTTTAACATACGTTTATTTATTTAAAATGTACCTCACTATCCAGTAAAAAAAAACCAAGTCTCTCGAAGTGGCATTAGAGTCAATAGGTGAGATCCAATTATATTCACAGTAGGGCTGGGTGATATATCCTTCAAAACCGTTTTGAAGTCCACATCATGATATTGGTTTCATAGTTTTTGACCTGGCGAATCATGATGTGTTAGGACTTGGTGACAGATCTCCCAAAGCCAGTTTCAAATCCATATCATGATATCGGTTTCATAGTTTATGACCTGGCAATATACTGTATTGTGAAACTGTGTACGTGTGCATGCGCGCTATGAAAAAAAAACCACAATATGGGAAAAACTGTGAAGCCAACCAATGGCTCTACATAGCTCCATCCTCCTTTCAGACATGGTGATATATAAGTACATTGCGATGTTTAGCTGGTGATATATCGCGATGTTGAAAATCAGAAATCACCCAGCCCTAACGTGCCCTTGAATTCCGATCATGCCTCATGCTTGTCTGGGTGGAGGAGAGAGTGAGGTGTGTAGAAACAAACCTGCTGTACAAGGGTAAAGTTTGCACTCATTGTTCCACCCACTTTTTATTCTGCCTCTGGCCTTGCCCACTTTTGGCATGTGGCCCTCGTAAGGTTGCTCAGAAGGGAATGTGGCCCTCCGCTTGAAAAAGTTCCTCACTCCTGCATCCGATGCATCAAGCAGGCTGTTTTAAAGTAGTGCAACAGGTCAGTTTGGCCACTAAGTGGCACTCTTCTTTCCGATACCAACAATGTGCACATCCTATCCACATTTTTCTTCGGTCTTCTTGCTTTTCCGTCCTGGATAAAAGAATCAGAAAGCCAGCAGTCGAGGACAGAAACCCCCAGCCCTGTGTTTCTCGGATTTGTTCACTGCTTCTAAACTTCTCTAGCCCCAACTCAGCACCTACGCTGAAGCAGTTGCATGTGTTCGCTTGGCTGCATACACCTTGTACATTTAAAGCATCTTTTGCACTACAGCTCCCATCAGGCCTTGCCAGCACAGCCGTGCAATGCTGGGGTTAATGGAAGCACAGCCATGCTGGATGGGGCTAATAATAATAATAATAATAATAATAATAATAATAATACTTTTTATTTATACCCCGCCCTCCCCAGCCAAGGCCGGGCTCAGGGCGGCTAACAAGCAATAATAAAAACAAGTTGAATGAATACAACTTAAAAACAAAATTAAAATACAACATTTAAATATCGAAACATTAAAATATTAAAATGTAGCCTCATCGCAGGAGGAGAAAGGAAAAGAAAAAAGAAAGAGGGGGAGGGAATCAAATTGGCTCCAAGCCAAAGGCCAGGCGGAACAACTCTGTCTTACAGGCCCTGCAGAAAGAAATCAGATCCTGCAGGGCCCTGGTCTCATGAGGCAGAGCGTTGCACCAGGCTGCAGCCAGAGTTGAAAAGGCCCTGGCTCTGGTTGAAGCTAATCTAACTTCCTTAGGGCCCGGGACCACTAGGGTGTTGCTATTTATGGACCTTGAGGCTCTCCATGGGGCATACCGGGAGAGGCGGTCCCGTAGGTACGAGGGTCCTAGGCCGTGAAGGACTTTAAAGGTCAAAACCAGCACCTTAAATCTGACCCTGTACTCCACCGGGAGCCAGTGCAGCTGGAAAAGCACTGGGTGAATATGCTCCCATGGCAGAGACCCCATGAGGAGCCTCGCTGCAGCATTCTGCACCTGCTGGAGTTTCTTGGACAGCTTCAAGGGCAGCCCTGCGTAGAGCGAATTACAGTAGTCAAGCCTGGAGGTGACCGTCGCATGGATCACTGTGGCCAGGTCGGGGCAGGAAAGGTAAGGGATGGAAAGGTAAGATGATGGGAGATGTAGTCCAAAAAACATGGGTGCGGGCATGCATCAGGTTGGTGAAGACTGATCTGTTGTAAGTCGCCATCATAGAAAGTTATAGTTAGAAGAGACTCAAAAGGTAATTTGGTCCAGCTCCCTGCAGGAATCATAACTAAAGAATCCCTGACAGATGGCTATCAATATAGATTGCCTTGAGGACCACACGACCACAAACCTTTTAAACCATAAGCCAAGCCCTGGACATGGCAAGTTTCCCTGCGGAAAGCTGCTTTCCGGACAGGTTGTATAAGTTACTTGTCAGCTGCTGAGGACAGGTAGGCGTAGAAACTTTGGGTGGAGCTACCAGCCCTGTCACCAAGGGAGACGCCTGGCTTGGTTCTATAATGGGATAATCACAGGCCAGGAAGTAAAGGGGCAGGATGAGGTCTGTCAAGATCTCTTTCATTTTGTGTACCTGAGCTGCCAAATAGGAGTATGTAATACACAGATTGTCTATTAAAGCACCAGGGAAAGGGTTTTCAGCCAGTGTGCCGTGGCACCCTGGGGTGCCTTGAATGATGGTCAGGGGAGCCACGGGCAACACTGGCCTCAGTCCCTCTTTCCTTCCCTCCCTCCCTCCTCTGATGTCCTCTTGCGTCTCTGCCTCCCAAAGGCTTGTGCGGCTGTTTGTGCAATAGCCCTGGCTACAGGTTCTCCGGGCAAATGGTGCCTTTGGGGCTGGCCAGAGAGTGCTGGTTGCCAGGAGCTCAGGTGGCCTTGGAGCAAGCAAGCAAGCAAGCAAGCAAGCAAGCAAGCAAGCAAGCGGGTGAGGGATCCCAGCCAGTCCACCAGCCCTTGCTGCTGGGAATGGACAGACAAGTCCCAGGCCCCTGTGGGGCAGTGGGAGAAAGCACCTCTCTTTGTGGTTGGGGGCACAGCTAAGAAACCAGGGGCAGCAGCAGCAGCTGCCCAGAGGACTCCCATGGAGACGGGAGAGGAGGAAGAGGCAACACCCCACAAGGGAGGGTATTCGAAAAAGGGTGAGAGGCTGCCAACTCTGCAAGTGAGGGGTGACATTACTGGGCTCCTGAGCCCCACAGGGGTGCCACAGAAAGAATGTAGTTGGGCAAGGGAGCCATGGACTCAAAAACGCTGAAAACTAGGGTATTCAAGGGCAGGCCACCTCCCTCAATATCAACCATCTTGGGCCTTATGATCAGCAGGGGAGGCCCTGTCGGTGGTGCCACAACATGGAACCATCCAGTTGGTGCTGATAAACTACAGGGTCTTCTCAGTGGTGGCTCCCTGTTTGTGGAACACCTTCCCAGTAGGAGAGGTGCATCTGTCTCCCACCTTAATAACATTCAGGAAGATTAAAAAAAAAAACAACCCATGTTCACCCAGGCCTTTGAAGGCTGACAGATACTGCTACTGGCAACCAGGGCTTTTTTTCCAGCCAGAACTGAGTTCCAGCACCTCTTAGGTGGGCACCATTGTCATTCTAAGAGAACAAGGGTGGCATTCATGGTGAGTTCTGGCAGTAGCACCTCCTTTTCTAGAAAAATAGCACTGTTGGCAGCCATTAAATTATTTACTGTGATGATACTGAATTGCTTTGAAATGTTTTCAGATGTTCCCAAATATTTTTAAAAAGCTCTGCTGTTTTCCTGCTTTATTTCCCAACCTGGGCTCTTTTGCAAAAGAAAGGTGGAAGTGTTACTAGGCTAAGTTCAAAGTGTTACTATAATAATTATAATAAATAAACAATAAGATTATGGTAAGATTATCAATCAAGGGATGCAGGTGGCGCTGTGGGTTAAACCACAGGCCTAGGACTTGCCGATCAGAAGGTCGGCGGTTCGAATCCCCGCAACAGGGTGAGCTCCCGTTGCTCGGTCCCTGCTCCTGCCAACCTAGCAGTTCAAAAGCACGTCAAAGTGCAAGTAGATAAATAGGTACCGCTCCGGTGGGAAGGTAAGCGGCGTTTCCGTGTGCTGCTCTGGTTCGCCAGAAGCGGCTTAGTCATGCTGGCCACATGACCCGGAAGCTGTACGCTGGCTCCCTCAGCCAATAAAGCGAGATGAGCGCCGCAACCCCAGAGTTGGTCACGACTGGACCTAATGGTCAGGGGTCCCTTTACCTTTACCTAAGATTATCAATAAGAATAATTAGCAACAATACAGTAATTTACCATTTCTTAAAAGTTAAAATAATAGACTAAAAATAGATTAAAACTCTAATCACCTTTCTAAACATCTGGATAGACTTGTCTAAACCAAATGTTGTAAGCAGGTGCCAGAGAGTACTGTGAAGGTGCCTGCCTGATAATAGAATTAAAAAATAATAATAATGGTAGAGTTGGAAGGGATCCTGAGGGTCATCTAGTCCCCCCTTGCAACACTGGAATCTCAACCAGATCATACATGACAGATGGCCATCCAACCTCTGTTTGAAAACCTCCAACAAAGAAGAGTTTTACCACCTCTTGTGGGAGTCTGTTCCATTGTCAAATAGCACTTGTTGTCAGAAAATTCATCCTGATGTTAAGTTGGAATCTCCTTTCTTGTAACTTTGAATCCATTGGTTTGGATCCTAGCGTCTGAAGTAGGAGAAAACAGGCTTGATCCATTCTCCATGTGAAAACCTTTAGATATTTGAATATAGGGCTATCACATCTCCTCACTGTAGCTGCAATATATACTTGTCTTTTATCTTATTTTTTAAAACATGGGTGGAAATATGTAATTGCAGAAGTGCCCTGGGAATTGCATTACTCAGGTTTGTTTTTCATTGGAAGTCATTTTGGTTCTCCTATAAAGACAGACCTACTGAATTTGCACTTTCTGAAACAATACACAGACTGAAATGCAGAACCCTCCTTCAAAATGTGCACTTTCCCAAATTTTGTAGTGCAGTTCTCTAGCCAACGAATGTGAAAAAAAATTGTGTTGGCTGGGATACAGTGTGCATAAACATGCATACATTAGGAGAAAATAACATAGGGACATATAACGTATTATGGAAAATTGCATAGAAATTTGTATATTGTTTTAATTTATTAGTACAATTACTTTTAAACTATCATCTTTTTAGCTTTTTGTATTTCATCTGTGTTGTTTTAATTTGTGTAAGTCCCCTTGAGTAGGAGTCTGGGGGAAAGGCTGTATATAAACAGCAACAAGAAGAATAAAAAATGTGCAAATTAGGAGAACTTTGCACTAAAATTCTGATGAATTTTCACGAGGACTTTAAAAACAACAACACAAACTGATATGGAAATATGAAGAACTGAATTTACACTTTGAAATATGAACAAGTGAGGGAAACCCAGATTGACAGATCCACCCATCCCTGGTGGCAGCAGAGCGTGGGACAGATAGGTTGTCATCCTCAAGTCAAATCTATCATGAACAGCACGGCCATGCCCTTCCGCAGCTTATTTTCATTGCAACAGGGCTTCTTCCAGAAGACAACCTCCTGATGGACCCAATGAGTTAGGAGCTGAGGGAGAGAACCATTTGAGGAGGACAGGACCATCTACATCTCAGAATGTGCTGGGCCAGCCCTTTCTATACTTTCCAGCCACATCCCAAAGATACATAGGAAGCTACCTTATACCGAGTCAGACCATTGGTCCATCTCACCCAGTACTGTCTACACTGACTGGCAACAGCTCTCCGGGGTTTCAGGCAAGATTATTTCCCAACTCTACTTGGAGATGCCAGGGACTGCTTCTGCTTCTGAGCAGATGTTCTGCTACTGAGCTTGGTATCGTTCTATTACTGTATGTACCTTTCTAGGAGATGCCATTAAACTTCTTCCCATGCCCAGATCCTGCTCCTCTCCACCACCACCTGGTCCCTTCTTTTTCTTCAAGGGTATCTCCTGTGCTGCCTCATCTCCTTTTCCTCCACTCTTCTTCCCCCTCTTATTTTTCCTCTCCCTCTCCCTCCCTTCCCGGGCACTTTGTGAACTGCTGTTGCAATGCCGAAGTCCAAAGTTCAGTAACTTGCCTAAGCACACAGATAAATATGAACCTTGGAGAATTTGCATTGCTCCAATGTAAACAGATAGGCGAGGGTCCCTTTATCAGCACTGACTCAGGACAGTTGTGGGGGGTCTGAAGCTGCTTTTTTTTTTCTCTTGGGGAATTTTTTTTGTGGGGGGGGGGGGGTTTGCAAAGGCCGAACCTGCTGCCATTTCTATTCCGCTCCGACGGGTGGCTTCAGAAACATGGTGTAGCAAACACGGGGATCTGCGCCGAGCACGTCGGAAAAATCTCGGGCCTTAGGAGAAGCGGCCAGAACTGAAAGACCATGGTTTCCAAACTCACTCATCTTCAGGTGGAGCTGCTGGGGGCTCTCCTGGAATCCGGGCTGAGCAAGGAGACACTGATCAAAGCCCTGATGGAATCGGACCCCTACCCACAGCATGGCGACAGCCAGCAGCGGACTGTCAGCACAATCCAAGTCGAGAAAAGAGAACCCTGCACAGAACTCACGGCTCTTGCCAATGGGATGGGGGAGTCCAGGATGTCCGAAGACGAGACCTCTGATGATGGAGAAGACTTCACTCCGCCAATAATGAAGGAGCTGGAAAACCTAAGCCCAGAAGAAGCTGCACACCAGAAAGCCGTGGTGGAAAGACTCTTACAGTAAGGGCATCTCCTGCCTAATCTCTCTCTCTCTCTCTCTCTCTCTCTCTCTCTCTCTCTCTCTCTCTGTGTGTGTGTGTGTGTGTGTGTGTGTGTCCTCTTTTATCCTCTACCTTCTCAAATCACCCTAACCCTTACCTTAGTGCTAGCAGCCGATCTAAAGGCATAGAGATTCATGTTGTAGCACAACAACTGGACAAGAACCCAGCTTCCCTGTCTGAGATCATTCTAAATAAAAAGTATAGTTAAAACCTAAAATTTCAGGCCCATGCCAACAGAGTGCCCCAAAGACCAATTCAGATAAGAAGGTACTTCTTTAGGTGAGGAATAACTTTGGAACTCACTCAGCAAACATCTCTTTTTTTTATCCTGTCCGCCATTTCAGATGTTGCATGGGAGGTAGAAGAGTTAGCCTTGTAGAACCCAGAATTGTTTTTTCTAAACCTGAGCAAGCAAGGAACTATCTTCGGGCAGTTGGGGTTGATGAGCGTGGGGGAACTGTCCGCATAATTGTTCCTACAGCAGAAGTGTTCAAAGATGTGAAATGAAGCGCCATAGAGTTGCCATCATGAGACATGTTCTCCAAACACACAACACTCTTGCCCTCAGTCTCGAATAACTCAGATAAGCCATCTTGTTGTTACTGGCAAAACAAGCATGCTCAAAGTATGCGCTGCCAGCCTTGGACAAAGAGAGGATTCCCTAGGAATTCATGCGAATGTTCCTAGCAGGAAGGTTGTGACCATTCTTTCCCATCTCCCTTACTTTCTTTCCCACTCTTGCTAACCATAATATATCCACAACCTACTTATAGATGAGCTCCTTTGGGGGGGGGGGGAGTAAAAACGTTCTTTTAAAACTCCAGACTGTTGTTGGATCTAATAATATTTATTAGGGGCTGGGGGAGAATCTCTGTACGCAGGGAGGGGATTTACATGAGCTCCTATGGAAGGGCTCCTTGGGGAAAATATGAATGCAAAAACAGCCCCTTCTGTTACTGATAGGGAGAGCTTGTGAAGACCACAGCTCTGATTTTGGGAGCAAATGGAAGGCGGGTCAGTGGGGAATCTGTGGGATAGCTCATTCAGTGGAGCATGAGACTCTTAATCTCATGGTCATGGGTTCGAGCTCTACGTTGGACAAAAAGATTGACAAAAACTAAGCAAAGACCTTGCAATAGCCACCCCTGTGATGCAGATCCCAATTGAGTCACATTAATTAGCTGTACTGCTTTTGCTTCTGAGCCCAGTGTCACAAGCAAAGCAAGAGGATCTTCTTACCTGTGAGTGGAAGGAGAAAGGCCTCAAGACTCCAAAAGTCCTTTTCTTCCACCATTGTTCCTTCTTGTCTTGTATTTTCTTTCTTTCTCCTATTTTTAACCACATCCACCCCCTCAAATCATCATTCTTTGCTCATTTCCCCTTTTTGGGGTCGATCTTTAAAACTCCCCGGCTCCTAAATGACCCCTTGCATCACCCCACCTTTCCCCTCCACCTCTCCCAGAGTCTGTGTCGAGATCTAGGGTCAGTTTGATTTCCAAAGCCTCAGGACTGAGCTGGTTACTAATTATCCAGTGGCTTTATTATTTCTCTTTTGTCTTATAAATTTATAAACGAAAAGGCTCAGATAAGCTTTTTGATCATTAACTTTTGATGATTTGTCAGGTGTCTCCTCTCAGAGGAAGCCAAAGGAGTCAGGAGAACACCTGTTCTCCTCTCCTCTTTTGTGATGGACGTCCGTGAAAAGGTGAAAGAGGAGGAGGATGGTGCTATTAGGATTTGGAAAGGAGCGTTGCGGGTGGGTTCACACTGGGCTCTCAAGTGATGGCAGGTTTAAAATGCCTCCGATGCTTAGTGGGCTGTAGTAAAGGCAATTCGACTAATTCATGAAAAATGGATTTCAACTATGAGGACACAACATTTCATATGGCATATTTGAGCATTCAAAGCACTTCACAGGCATTATCTCAGTAATCCTTCCAGCAACCCTATTAGGTAGGTCAGTACTACTACTATTCACATGCATTATCTCCAGCAGAATATAAAAACATAACAAAACGTCAAATGTTAAAAACTTCCCAATATAGGGCTGCCTTCAGATGTCTTCTAAAAGTTGTGTAGTTCTTAATTTCCTTGACATCTGATGAGAGGGCGTTCCACAGGGAGGGCACTACCGACGAGAAGGCCCTCTGCCTGGTTCCTTGTAACTTCACTTCTTGCAGTGAAGGAACCACCAGAAGACCCTCGGAGGTAGACCTCAGATCTCAGCTTATTGATGGGGGTGGAGACACTCCTACTAGGTAGGTCAGTAGCATTACTATTCTCATATGCAAAGGATCAAGGCTAAGGGAGTGGCTTCTCTAAGGGGCCTCCCATATGTCCTTTTAATTTGGGGTTCATTATTATTGTTATGATGGTATTGTGCATGCTATACCCAATTATACCGATCCTGCTTTGAATACAATTTGTGCCTGCAAAGGTTTTAGGGTGGGCATGCTGATTCTTTTCCATTCAGTGGATCTCCAGTAATGTCCTGGTAATATCCTGTAACCTTTTATACCACAAATGTTCTGGGCAGGGGAGGAAGGGTGTTGCACTATAGTGCTAAAGTGCCCCTCTAGAAAGCAATAAAGCAGCAACACAAGGGAAGCAGAGTAGAACAACCAATAAACTGGAATGGTTTAGTGTGGATGGTCCAGTATAAATCCATCACTGGTGCACTGTTATTACATCAATGCTGTGTTACAGAACACACACACACACACACACACACCAGTCTGGACGGACCCTCTGCCCACTGTTGTGAGATCTGAACCAGAGATGAACCAGTTCACACTTGTAGCCACTCCACCAGACCACTCCACCAGGTTTAGACAACCAGCTCTTAGTTCTACCTATATCTGCTCGGTGCATTTTAATGAGAGGGAGTGTGATGTATTGGTCAGAGCAGCCTCCACAAATTCAGTGCCACCCAGCTGTTTTGGGCTGCAACATATCTACACGGTTGTATTATGCTGGAGTTGATGGCAGTTATAAAAACAAAACATCTGGAAGGAACCAGGTTAAGAACATAAGATGAGCCTGTTGGACCAAGCAAATACCCCATCTAATCCAGCATCCTGCCCTCACAGTAGCCAACCAAGTGCTCCTAAGGGAAACCCTCAAAGCAGGACTCAATTGAGCACAAGAGCACAACCACCTTCTGCCATTTCCAGCAACTGGTATCCAGAAACATGAGTGTGAAAGCAAAGCTAGTAGCCATCAACAGCCCTCTCCTCTGTGAATTTGTCTAATCCTCTCTTGGTGTCATCCAAGTTGGTGGCCATCACTGCCTCCTGTGGGACTGAATTCTATAATTTAACTATGTGCTGTGGGAAGATTTGGGAAAACTGAGTTAGAGAGGCAGAGTGGACCTTCGTTCAAATCCTCACTCAGTGACAAAGCTCACTTGGTGACCTTGGGCCTGTCACCAACCTTCAGCCTGACCTATCTCAGAGGGTTCTTGTGAAGATGAAGTGGAGAGGGATGGGGCTATGAACTCTGCCCTGAGCTCCTGTTTTAGGAGAGAGTGGTGTGGCGCTCAGAACCTGCTTGTGGGCTTCCTCCTTGGGGCATCTGCCTGGCCACTGTGAGAAGAGGATGCAGGACTAGATGAGCCACTCTTCTGATCTAGCAGGCTCTTCCTATGTTCTTAACTATATTTAAGATGTATACAACAGCTTTTGGAGGATGCATCCAAAATGCTATGGGACTTTGGGTGGTAATAGTTGAGAGTGGCTGCCTCCTCGTTACCCTTTTGTGGCAGGTAAAGACTTTTTTTGTCCCAAATGGGTTTTGGGAACTATTTTTAATAGATTAGAGTGGCTGCCCCCTTTTTGTCCTTTTACTCACAGGTGAAGAGTTTGTTGTTCCAACTGGCTTTTAGGAACTCACTGCTTTTAACAAAAGAGCTGGCACCACACTGTTTTTATTGTAATTATCCGTGTGTTTAAAATAGATTTTTATATATAGTTTTAATTCTAACAATGTTTAATTTTAATGTTTTTAGTTGCTATTATTTTTATCTGTAAGCTGCCTCTAGTCCCTGTCAGAGTAAAAGGCAGAGTATAAATAAATTAATCATTAAGTTCAAGCCAACAGGGAATTCTGCTGTGCAAAGCACATAAAGTTAACAGGGATAAGGCAAGAACATAGCAGTGCCCCAGAGGTCTTTCCAAGGTACTGCTTATGATAGCATTCAAAACCTACCACTTGAGGTGGCTGCCTCACTTTGTACTATGTGTCTCAGGCCTGATCAATCATGCCACGCACAGCAAATCTGATGTTTTAAGTTCACGATCCAGTTCTATCCCAAACTCGGGTCTGTAACATTAGCAGGCCGGCCTCTGGGTTGCTTCATAGAAATTTCATGTTCTATAGCTAACTACCTTGTGCTTCCCACAGCTCAGGAAGAGAGCAAACACATGCTCAGCCATGCCAGATGATTAGTTTGCTCAATCCACTGAAGCAGTTTGGACTTTGGCTGTAGCAAATGTCCTGATAACACCAAAAGTACCTAGGCAGGTTTTACAGCTGAGCTAACTCCCTCACCAGGAGAGGGTGGGGTTTTTCCCCCCATAAAGGAAAGGGACAGAAGAATAACTGGAATCAGGCATGGCCTCACGTAGGAACCAGCTGCCTTATACTGAGTCAGGACTTATCAGCCCATCAAGCTCAGTGTTGTTGACACTAACTGGCAGCTGCTCTCTGGGGTTTCGGGCAGGTGACATTCCCAACCTAGCCTGGAGATGCTGTCAGGGACCTTTGGATGCAATACAGTTGCTTTACCCCTGAGACACAGCCCTTCCCCTGAACAAGTTGTTGCCATTGCATTCACAAAGAGGACCAGGACGTGTTTGGAACAATCCTAACAACATCAGAAAAGCTTGTTGGATCAGGCCAATGGCCACCTAGTCCAGCATCCTCTTCTCACAGTGGCCAGCCAGATGCCCCATAGGGAAACCTGCGAGCAGGATTCGAGCACAAGATCCCTCTCTCCTCCTGTGGTTTCTAGCAACTGGTAATCAAAAACCTTGCTGCCTCTAACTGGAGGCAGAGCGCAGCTATACTGGCTAGTAGCCATCCACAGGCCCTATCCACCACAATAGTTATTGTACTGATACAGCACAAGAAGGAATGAGAGCAGCATTTCCATTGGTAAGAGTCGAGTATTCTGACAAGTGAAGCTAAGAATGTAATTTAAACATCAGTGGGGAGACCGATATAGCCATCTTAAGTGCTGTAAATCTGCTCCAGCAGTGGGGGGTTTTTCCAAGGAGTGTCCTTCTGCAGAAATATTAAAAGATGATCAAGGATTCCTCTCAGGTTGGCCAAACCAATGTGATGCCCGCCAGATGTGGCTGGGGCTGATGGGAGCTGGGCTCAAAAAACATCTGGAAGGCACCCTGTTGGCTACCTTCCCCTCCTCTTGGGAGAGTATCAGTAATGGCAGAAAAACTCACTTGGAAGCAAGTTTTGTTCACCACTACCAATCTTACCCTACAATGTGCAGCCTCAGAGGACTCTATGCTCTGTGCTGGTAATTGCCGGTAGACGAGCGCTGAACAGAATCCCAAAAGCCTGAAAATCTCTGTGCTATAGAGAACAATCATTTTCTGTTGCTTCTTACTGCCATTACTTTGTTCAAATTATAGAAGCGGAGAATTAAAATGGAGTGTTTAAGATCAATTTTTAAAATGTGTTAGGATTGCGTTTTTTCCAAGAGGAAAATGTGAATATTTCCTTGAAGAGCAAACTGAAAATAGTGTGTGTGTGTGAGAGAGAGAGAGGGGGGGGATTTAAAATTGCAATATTAAGTTAATCAATTTGGGAAGGCAGGAGTAGGAAAGTGGATTGTATTTTTCGATGCGGTGGAGTTTTTTAAAATTTAGATTCTGTTTTGCTGCGAATGGCAACGGCTGTTGGGGCTCTGGGCTCAAATTGCAACATCATATTTGTTGTGTCACCCAGTACACAGGCCAGCCTAAAGGCCAAATTCAACAGAGAGGGGGGAAATGTTACCAGGAGGAACAGTTCTTACCTTTCTTCCTCCTCTGTCCTTTCCAAGTCCAATTTATTCAATGAAATCAACAAAGATGCAGGCTTCAGGGTTCAAAGACCAGGGATGGTGAGAGCGGTGGTGATCCAGGGCTTGGTCCGAAGCAGGAATACCAAATTAGTTTTCAAAGGGATCAAAGGTCCTCTTTCTTGTACCAAGAATGGGTCTCAGAAACCCAGCTCAACATTGCTCAAGGAAGTGGTGGAGAATAATGGGGTGGAGAGGCAGCATAGAAAATGAATAGCAAGAAGACAGATGTTGGAAAGCGGGCAAGTTAAACCAAAATAAAAAAAGGAAACTAACATTTAAGCGAAAGGCTCTTTAGGACTGGAACATGGAGGCATTCCCCCCCCATGAATGTTGCTTTCCCAGTTCTCCGGGATTGGGTTTTCTTTTAATGCTAACAACTTGATATTTACTTTCCATTTAAATTTGTGATGCTGCTATAAATTATCAACCAGGCTCTTGTTCCCTTTGAGTTTATAACTAACTACCTGGGTTACTTATTGTTCAGGTAACAAAAGGGAGGTGAGAAGCCCTTAAAAAAAGGGACCTCAGAAGCCCAGCGAAAAGGGAAGCTTGAACTGGTGCTGGGAAAAGGGTCGGAGAAGGATAATAAGGGGCACCAGTGTCAGCAGGCCGAGGCCTAGCAGGTGGGAAGCAGCCTGCGAGACAGTGAACATTGAACAGGACCACTTTGAACTGCACTATGAAAGAATGAGCTAGTTCACTCTTCAATCATTTGAAAGAAGCTCAGGGTTTCCCTTAACTCTGTGTTTTGTTTTTTTAAAATGTGTTCTGCTGCTTTTTGAGGAACTTCCTCCACAAAGCAGCTTCACAATCTCCACTAAAAAAACCCAACTCCACTAAATTACAAAATAGAAAAATGCAAAATACAGGAGCACAGTAAAACAGCAATATGGAGTGGAGCACAGGAATACAATACAAAACTGTTCAGCTCTTTATTATCGCCAATGACCAGTATTCATAGAATACAAAATGTAAAGCATGAGTGGGGAGTGCTCTGGTGCTCGAATCCTGCTTGAGGGTTCCTTACTGGAGCATCTTGTTGGCCACTTTGAGACCAGGACTATAGTGAGGCCCCTTTGGCCTGATCCAGGAATAGGATAGGAATAATGTGCCATAATGTTCTAAAGAGGTTGACTCAACAATCTCCATGTTGTGCAGACATACTTAATAGCTACAGTGGTACCTTGGTTCTCAAACTTAATCAGATCCGGACATCTGTTCCAAAACCAAGGCGTTCCAAAACCAAGGCGTGCTTTCCCATGGAAAGCGATGTAAAACAGATTAATCCATTCCAGACTTTTAAAAAGAACTCCTAAAACAGCAATTTAACATGAATTTTACTATCTAACGAGACCATTGACCCATAAAATGAAAGCAATAATCAATGTACTGTACTATAAAATAAATAAGACAGTATTGTAGATTATACCTGCACTGATGATAGTCATTGTTTGGATGAGGGGCTTTTATCCATTTCTGCAGTCACATAATCAATCAATCAATCAGTAGCTGAACAGGGTTCCACACGATCACCAAAACAAATTAACCAGAAAAGCCTCAACAACAAAAATGCAAAATAAATAGCAAAAACAAAAGCTCCAAACTTAATCCATTTCGGAAGTCCATTTGACTTCCAACAGTCAACAGCCACATTGGACATTCGGCTTCCGAAAAAACATTTGAAAACCGGAACCCTTACTTCCGGGTTTTCGGTGTTTGAGAACCAAGGCATTTGAGAACCAAGGTACCACTGTATATAATAATATTACTATTACAATTAATTTATTAACCACCTTCTAAACCACCATCTCTGGGCCCTTTACACATAAGATAATGAAAAACACTTTATAAACACAAAAACGACAAATAAATTTAAAACAAGACTAAAACCCTAACAAGTAGACACTCATGGTAAATGTAAATTTATTTAGCTGGGACAGCCTGCTAAACAGAGGAGACTGAACAGCATCTTCTAGTGTTGACCCAACATCTACTACCAGAAATGTCATTGGTTGATTCTCCTTGCTTCTCAGGACTCATAGGGAGAAAGGACATGAAGGGTCATCTACTGTAGTCCAACCCACAGTAACCCTCTTTCATGTAGTGTGCGCTTTCTGTTCCTTCCAGAGAGGATCCTTGGAGGGTAGCCAAGATGGTGAAATCCTACCTACAGCAGCACAATATTCCCCAGCGGGAGGTGGTAGACACCACAGGCCTGAATCAATCCCACCTCTCCCAGCATCTCAACAAGGGCACACCCATGAAAACTCAGAAGAGGGCTGCCCTCTACACCTGGTACGTCCGCAAGCAGCGAGAGGTGGCTCAGCGTAAGTACAGCAACCAGCAGCTCTTTCCTAGCCCCAAAGCACGTACCAGAGCAAGGCCATTTTGTACCTGCTCAACAGCAGCAGAGCCGGTCAGCCCAACATTTGCAAGGGATTCTGGGCCAGGTTGCAACACTCGTGTGCCATGATGCTTGCTGAATTTCCATGCCTGCAAAATGTCGCTCCTGTTAGTTGGACAAAACATGGCCAGCAGTTTCAAATGTGCTGTGAGGAATAAATGAATTCAGTGACTGAAAGTTGCTGCCCGAGGTGTGTCTAGGGGTTGGCAAGGTTGGCCCCTGTCAAGGGTGCAGGCCTAGCAGGCACAAAAACTGTGCCTTTCCACTCCTGCTTGGAGTGACTAGGAACCTGGCAGCCAGCTCCACCACTGCCCTGGACGGCCAGGCAAGGTGGGTAGGCTCCTCTGATTTTCAACATTGTGCTATATCAACAGCTAAACATCACAATATACTGATATATCACCATGTCTGAAATAAGGATGGAGCTATGTAGAGGCATTGGCTGGCTGCATGGTTTTCCCCACATTGTGATTTCTGCATAGCACCCACCCACACATATCATGATTTGCGATATATTGCCAGGTCAAAAATTACGAAACCGATATCACGATATGGACTTCAAACTAGTTCTGGATGATATATATCACCCAGCCCTACTGCCAAGGGTGCAAGGGATGGGGAAGCACTGATACAGGTGCTTGCCAAAGGCACAAGGGAGCCTGAGCCTCTCGTTGCTCAGAACCCAAAGGACCCACTCCCAAAGAAGAGGCTGACCACGGATCCTCTGCCTGGGCCTGTCAGTCAGCCTGCTGTGGGGATCATTCATTCATTCCTACTGCAGAACCAAAAGGAAGTCTCCATCTATTAGATGAGGCTGCCTGTTGCGTATCTAGATGAATGATCCGGCTCAGGGGAGCATTCTTCAACCCAGCCTTAGAAGATATGCAGGGAGCAACAACTTTCTGTAGGGTGGGCTTCTGTCTTTGGGGATGCTAAAAATAGTATGAACCAGGAAGTGACCTAGCCAGACAATGAGATGGGTTTTTTTTCCTACCCTTAACACATGCTTTTATATCTATGTTTCCATGCAGAAAACCTTTCTGGGGGGACGCAGGGGTACACATACCCTAAGCATTTTGTGAATCTTTGTACTTTTGTCCATTTACTGTATTTATTTTCCCCGATTTGAACTATAAAACAGTGATTTTCTTGAGTCAAAATGAGAGTACCCCTAAACATTTTTTAGAAAATGTTCTAGTGACTCCATTCCCCCCCCCCCCATGTGTCATCCCTGCCACCAACTCATTCAACTTTCTGTATTTCTGCTGAGTTGTTTTTTAGATGCCTTGCTTTGTTTGCCCCCCCCCCCCGGCTCCTCCCACCTGGTTTCTTCAAGAAATGGACAGTTAATAATAATTATTATTATTTTCAGCCTTCAACTTACGGTCACACAACAATTTAAAATACAGCATTAAAAACTGTTTAAAACAATTTAGAATCACAAGGATATGGTGGGTCAGGTGCTAAAGTCCTGGGCAAAGAGATGTGTGTTTGACCAATAATAATAATAATAATAATAATAATAATAATAATAATAATACTGAAGGAGGGAGTTCCACAACATAAGGGCTGCCCCAGCGATGGTTGCACCCCACCCTTTCTGTGCTTCCAGAATTCACCCATGCTGGCCAGGGCATTATGGTGGAAGATGCAATGGGAGAGGACCTGCCAACGAAGAAAGGCAGACGCAACCGCTTCAAGTGGGGCCCAGCTTCACAGCAAATCCTCTTCCAAGCCTATGAGAGGCAGAAGAATCCCAGCAAGGAGGAACGGGAAGCCTTGGTGGAGGAGTGCAACAGGTGAATGGAGGAAGGTCCCTCTTTTAAGAACGTAAGAACATCAGAAGACGCTGCTGGATCAGGCCACTGGCCCATCTAGCCCAGCATCCTGTTCTCCTAGACGAAAAAAACTGATGCAATACATAGCACTTATCCACAATTACCTTTTGCCCTGCTGTTTCCAGGCACAAGTCTGTGCTTAAAAGTTCCTTGTCCAAGCATGGGTTTGTTTGTTTGTTTGTTTGTTTGTTTGTTTGTTTTGCCCCAGAGTTTTCCCTGCAAAAGCCCACATTTTAGCGCTCTACTGGAGAAAAAGTCCATTCTGGTTTTTCACAGATTGCTGTTTGCTCCGAATGAGCTTTAAAGAGTGGGTTTTCGCAGGGCAAGCACCAGAGTGGAAAGAAAGGGACTTGGACACGGATATTTAAGGTGCGGACTGTGCCTGGAAAGGGCTGGTGAAAGGTGAGTTAGTTAAACTATGGGGATTGCTCCCTCTAAAGGCAGTGATGGCCACCAACTTCGATGGCTTTGGACAGAGGATTGGACAGATTCATGCAATGATAAGCCTATCAAGGGCTACAAGCCACAGTGGCCATGCCCTGCCTCCATAGTTGGAGGCAGTGATGTTTCTGAATACTAGTTGCTGAAAACCCCAGGAGGAGAGAGTGCTCATGTGCTCAAATCCTGCTTGGGGGTTTTCCACAGGCATCTGGTTGGCCACCGTGAGAACAGGATCCTGGACTGAATGGGCCATTGACCTGATCCAGCAGGCTCTTACTTATGTTACACAAAGTAGGGGGTGGGAAGAAATGGGTGGGGGAAGTAAATTATTGGTTTTGGCTGAGCTGAGGCTAATAATTCCTTGCTCATTCTGCCCCCAGTTTAACTATTTCACCCCAAATTAGACCTAAGCATATAATCAGCTATGAGGTCTATGAACCTCAGGACTAAAAATGCAAAAGTACAGAGAGATCCGAGCCAACTATGGTTAGACTATAATTAATGCAAAGGAGGCGCCAAAAGTAATTACCTGAAAGCACCTCTACAGTCAGGGACGATGGGATTCTTTTGCACCCTATACTGGGATCTTATGAAATGCTTCATAGCTCAGGGGCTGTCAGCTGTGTGCTCCTCACACCTTTAAATTACATCCAAAGCACATTTTCCCCTCCTCAAATAATTCTGGACACGGTGGTTCACCCTTCACCAAGTTAAAATTCGAAGCAAGAAGTCTTAACAAACTACAGGGCTCAGAATCCTTTGAGAAAGGGGGGGGGGGGGGGAGTAGCTGAAATATCGCCCCAGATTTCATTCCATGATTTTCCAGGGAAGTGGGAACAGACGTATTTTCCTAACATGGAAAGGAGTGCTAAACGTCCACTAGATTCTACTAGATTTATGGAAGCGGCCTTTGCATCAAGTGAAGGGTCACATTAAAGGAGAAAACTCTCAGGGAAGAAAGCATTAGGGAAATGGAACAAAACACATTCCCACAGGAGGCAGTGATGGCCTCCAATAGGGATGGCTTTAAAAGAGGATTGGACAGATTCATGGAGGAGATTCATTGTGAGAAGAAAATGATGGACTAGATGGGCCACTGGTCTGGTCCAGCAGAGCTCTTCTTATGTTCTTCATGCAGCTCATATATCTTTGGAAATGGTGCAACAGACACACCACTCCTTTAATTTGAAGGGGTTCCCTTTGGAGAAATGGCTTCGCCTTAACACAACCCCCGTCCCCAACCTGACAAATCCATGGCCTTTCTCGGCAGGGCAGAGTGCATCCAGCGCGGTGTCTCCCCTTCCCAGGCCCAGGGTCTGGGCTCGAACCTGGTGACTGAGGTGAGAGTTTACAACTGGTTTGCCAACCGCCGGAAGGAGGAGGCTTTCCGGCACAAGCTCGCCATGGACAGCTACAGTGGGCCACAGCCCGGATCTGTGCCCACCTTGGGCTCTTCCTCGCTCCAGTCAGCAACGCCCCTCTCACCAAGCAAGGTCCATGGTGAGTGTCAGGCACTATTTATTTATTTATTTGTTTGTTTGTTGTTGTTTTTTTAAAAAATGATATTTATTAAGATTTTACAGACAAAAATGAGTTACAAAATTAAAAAGGAGCAAGTAAAAAAGTAACAAGGAAAAAAATAAAAGGTATAAAAATGCAACAGAAAAAATACAAAATACATAGAAAGTAAAAAAACAATTAAAAACAAATCAGTATCTTCATATCTTATATTTCATTTACTTGTTTCCTGACCTCCTCACACCTCCCTTTTTTGTATTCCAGTTCACATGGTTAATTCAGCAAATCCTTTCCCTCTTTGTTTTTATCTTAATTCTATATCTTAACATATTATAACTTCATATTTTCATCTAATTATCAATCCATTTTTACATATTCTTTTTAACCTTATTGCTAAAGCCGTTTCATTTCAATCCAACATCATTTTAACATTCATTAATTTTACAATATTTCTGCAAATAGTCTTTAAATTTCTTCCAATCTTCTTCCACCAACTCTTCTCCCTGGTCTCGGATTCTGCCAGACATTTCCGCCAATTCCATATAGTCTATCACTTTCATCTGCCATTCTTCCATGGTGGGTAAATCTTGTGTCTTCCAATGCTTTGCGATGAGTATTCTTGCTGCTGTTGTAGCATACATAAAGAAAGTTCTATCCTTCTTTAACACCAATTGGCCGACCATGCCCAGGAGAAAGGCCTCTGGTTTCTTCAGGAAGGTATATTTAAATACCTTTTTCATTTCATTAGATATCATCTCCCAGAAAGCCTTAATCCTTGGGCACGTCCACCAAAGGTGAAAGGTGAAAGAATGTACCTTCAAGGCACTATTTATTTATTTGAAATCTCTCTCCACCCACACAACTCTTAGACTTCAGCCAAAATGACTCCTAGAGTAGCTTACGGATCAATCCCCACTACCACCATCAGTTCCTGCTCTCCAGTTTAGAATCTAAAGGACACAGCCCAAAAGGAAAGAGCGAGGAGGAGGGAGGGAGGGAGAATGGGGGAAAGCAAAGTCCAGGTCAAGTTGTTACAAGTTACAGTTCACACAATGGCCAGTTGCAGTGGAAGCATTTCAGATCTTTCTTTCTTTCTTTCTTTCTTTCTTTCTTTCTTTCTTTCTTTCTTTCTTTCTCGTCCATCTGGCTGGGTTTCCCTAGCCACTCTAGGCGGCTTGCAACAAAATATTTAAAATACAATAAAACATCAAACATTAAAAACTTCCTTAAACAGGGCTGCCTTCAGATGTCTTCTAAAAGTCAGATAGTTGCTTATTTCCTTGACATCTGATGGGAGGGCGTTCCACAGGGTGGGTGCCACTACCGAGAAGGCCCTCTGCCTGGTTCCCTGTAACCTCACTTCTTGCAGTGAGGGAAGTGCCAGAATGCCCTCAGAGCTGGACCTCAGTGTCCGGGCTGAACGATGGGGGTAGAGACGCTCCTTTGGGTATAGCCGGATGGATTGGCTGCTGCTGGGTGACAGTTGAGGAAGAGTCTATGACATGTGGTCTCTCAGCAGAACCAGTGGAGGAAGAAATTAATGATTTAAATGAACTGCCTCACTCTGCCTAAGGGTAGGGCTGGCCCTGTCTGAGATCAGAGCTAAGCGTCCTCAGCTTAAGCACAAATTACTAAGAATTATCTCCCCCTTCTTTTGTTTGTTTATAGAACAATCCCCTTTGCAGCAGCAGCAGCAGCAACAACTCTCCTTTTCCGACTCTGGCATGAGGTACAACCAGCAGCCCGTCAGTGAGACAGATTCCTCAGACGGCAACCAGCACGGGGGAAGCAATTCCATTGTGACCACCCAGACCATCTTGCACCATGCTTCTTCCCCTGGCCTGTGCTCAGTTAGTTCTGCAGGGGATGCAAAGCTGGTGAGTCAAGCACTGCCTGGGCTCGTTGGCACCACCTACTGTCGGGCTCCCTGCCTTGCGCCCTATTAGTCCCAAAGGGGAACTAGCCTCCACTGGACGGTTGGGAGCCATTTTGTTGCTGCTCTTGTTGAACAACCGGGGACCAGAAATCCTTGCAGATCTCCTGAAAGTCATCCACAAATCTGCCAGTGGTTCTACTTACTGCCAAGCTTGCCAATAAATGCAATTAATATCGCACCACTTCTAAGCTATCCCAAATGTACTTCCCACAATCCTGCAACTCAAAAAGCATGTTGATATTCTTCCCTATTTCTCCTGTGCACAGATCTCTGCTCCTGGGGGCTCTCTCCCCCCAGTTAGCACCCTGACAGCCCTGCACAGCCTAGAGCAGAACCACACCCTGAGCCAGCAAACCCAGAACCTCATCATGGCATCACTCCCAGGCGTCATGGCAATTGGGCCGGGAGACACGTCTTCGCTCACACCAGCCTTCACCAACACAGGGGCCTCCACTCTGGTCATCGGTAAGTGAGGAGAGACACAGGGAAGGCATGCCATTTGCACACAGTAGCAAAAAATAGCTTTCTAGTCCTCATTGTGCAGCAAGACTGTTATGTACTGAGTTGAATAGGATCCAAATTGCAGCAGACTGATTGGTCCTAGAACAATAGGATTCAGAATGCAGCAGTCTGATTGGTCCTAGAACAATAGGATCCAGAATGCAGCAGTCTGATTGGTCCGCAGGAGCCACCCAATCCAACTCCAGGTGGAAGTGAATCCGCAATCTGATTGGCCTACAGGAGAATCCCGGAATTAGCCAATCACGTGGGGCCCATTGTGTAAATAATGTATATAAAGCAGACATTTCAGGGGAACTTCCATTCCTCCTCACTACTGTGAGCTGAATAAAGAGCATGAAATACACACTCGACTGAGTATATTTCAAAGACCCACTGAAGTAAAGCTGCAGAACAGTGCCAGGATGCTTCAAGATGACAAGCACTGATTCTCGCTTTCCACCGCTGCAAATTTCCTGCAAAAAAAGGGAGACTTTGCTCCCTGGCTGGCTGGAACTAGCTGGTGTGTTTTTTGGAGGGGGGGAGGGGAGAAAGTGAACTACTGAAGATGCTCTCTCCTGTCTTCCAGGCTTGGCCTCCACCCAGCCCCAGAGTGTCCCAGTGATCAACAACATGGGCAGTAGCCTCACCACCCTGCAGCCAGTCCAGTTCTCCCAGCAGCTGCACCCATCGTACCAGCAGCCCATCATGCAACAGGTCCAGGGCCATCTCAACCAGAGCCCTTTCATGGCCACCATGGCCCAGATCCAGGCACCTCACGGTAGGTTGGGGAGCCAGCAAGGCAGGGAGGGAGGCTCCCTGGAATTGTGGGCCAAAGACTCACGACAGGCCTTGTTCAACTCGATGCGGGCTACTTTGGACTCCGTGTCCCATCATCTCCAGCTACTCAGCACAGCTGTGTTCTCATCATCCAGCTGTGTTGGGTGGGGCTGATGGGACTTGTAGTCCAAAACACTTGCAGGACATCAGGTTGGGGGGGGGGAGGCTGGAGTGGAACGTTCCTGCCGCAAGATGCGGTGGTTTAGAGAAAAGGCAAGTGCAGAGAGGATGAACCTACCCTTGGCTACTAGACTTGGCAGCTAAACTGAGCCTCCATGGGCAGTGGCAGTCTGCCTCCGAATATCAGATGCTACAGCGATTGGATGGAAGGAAATGGAGAGGCTCCTATAAGCCACACAGAGCTTTGCAAAGGAAGATCAGGCTGCCCATTTTTAAAAGGAACACACAGATTGTGAGGAAAGCGTAGCTAATTGCCCCCGCCTTGTTTTATTATTATATTTCCTTGCATTTATTCCCCTCCTTTCCTCAAAGGAGCACAATGTGGCGTACGCAGTTCTCTTCCTCATTTATTCTCATAACAATCCTATGAGGTAGGTTAGGCTGAGTGTCGGTAACTGGCCTAAGGTTACCCAGTGAGCTTCATGGCTGAGTGGGGATTCAAATCCAGCTCTCCCAGGTCCTAGTCTCTTAGTCTAACCGCAACACCACATTGGGCCTCCCTTCTTCCACCTCCTCTTAACCCCCACACCTTTGTACAGACATCTTGAAAGCGTTCCCTTCCTTCCCCTGGTCGCCTTCTGAAATAACACCCTCCTCCTTTTTCTGTCAGCCCCAGGAGGACAGCCTCAGAAGAAGAAGCTGTGGTGGTGGTAGAGAGAGGGAACCTACCCTGCAGGGTTGTTGTTCAGGATGAAATGAGAAAGGCTCCCTTACTAAGAGCATTGAGCTTTTTGGATGAAGGAGAGCAGGGTACAAAGGATGATTAAAAAGCAAATAAGGGATAATGGTCACTCTAGAGATGCTTGGAAGCCGGAGTTAACTCCATGGTTCCCTTCTCCCTCAAGAGTCCTCCATACAACCTCTATTCTCATGCCTTTTTGGTCCCCTAGCTCTCTATGGCCACAAACCAGAGATGGCTCAGTACGCCCACACTGGGCTGCTGCCGCAGACCATGGTGATTACAGACACAGCCAACCTCAGCGCCTTGGCCAGCCTGACGCCAACCAAGCAGGTAAGATGGGCTGAGGGGGAAGCCAGGAAAGGAGGAACCTGGGAAAGATGCCCTGAAATCCGAACTCATCTAACCTCTGTTTAAGCACCTCCAAGGAAGGAGAGTCCACCACCTTCTGAGGCAGTCTGCTTCACTGCTGGAAAGCGTTTACCATCAGAAAATTCTTCCTAATATATAGCCGGAATCCCCTTGTCATTTGAATCCATCAGTTCAACCATCCATCGTGCGCTACCCTCTGGAGCAGCAGAAAGCAAGCTGGCTCCATCTCTCATGCGACAGATATTTGGCTATCCTATCACCTCTCCATTTTCTCCACGCTAAACATACCCAGTTCCCTTAACCGTTCCTCATAAGGCTCTGTTTCCAGACCCTGGATCATCTTGGCTGCCCTTCTCTGCACACTTTGCAGCTTGTTGATATTCTTCTATTCAATCAATATAAATTTAATTTTAATGTCTGAAATTCCCAAAACCAGCAGTTTCCATATTTCTTATTGTGTTGTTAATCTCTCTCTCCCTCCCACATTTTACAGGTGTTCACATCAGACTCTGAGGCACACACAGAGACTGGGATGCACACGCCCCCCGTGCAGGCTTCCACCATACACTTACAGAACCAGGATGCCACCATCCAGCACCTCCAGCCCAGCCATCGACTCACCTCTAGCCCTGCTGGTAAGTGGGGGTGGGGAGCCCTGCTTTGAAGAATGTGCAACTGAAGCTCCTGCCAACTTTGAGGGCTTTCCATTCTTTGGTGGAGCAGGTGGATTTCATAAACATTGTATCCTCAAGACAGTAACTTGATTAGTGTTGGGGCAGTCCATGTGGACTACGACCCCCATCAGCTCTATCAGTATGGCCATTCACCAGGGATGATGGGAGTTGTAGTCCACTTCTGGTGGGCTATCCCTGGAGTTTGTCCAAGCCGTCTCCCCTCAATCTGATGCCTGTCCAGATGTTTTGGACTGCAACTCCCATCAGCCCCAGCCACCACATCTGTGCTGTGGGAATACAAAGAACCACCTTATAGGTTGGCCCATTGTATTGCCTACACTGACTCACAGCTGCTCTCTCTCCAGCTCCAGTATCATATAGTTGCACTGGCCTGGGCCAATGGGAGTTGGGGAAGGTTGTACTAAGCACTGCAACCCTAAAATGCTTGGGAGGGGTGTGTGTGTGCATGTGTGTATATTCCCTTTTGCGGGTGTAGGAACTGAACGAAGGGCTGTAGCTCTGTGTCAGCGTGCCTGCTTTGCCTGCAGACGATGGCTGGTTCAATCCCCAGTATCTTCCAGTAGGGCTTGAAGCAACCCCTACCTGAAATACGTTGCTGCTGGCTAGTGTTGACCCTGCTGAGCTAGATGGACCAATGGTCCATCGCAGTGTAAGCCAGCCTATCTTCCTAAGGAAACGCAGTATAAAGTAGTCTCTATGGGAGTATATTGTATTTAATTATGGGGTATCAGAGTTTTTAGGGGGCTAAACAGGCTGGGATAGCAGGCTTGTTGGTTTTTGAATGTCTGATATAGGTTTTTTCAATTTCGTTGTTCTGTATGGGACAATGACAATAAAGATTATCGTATTATCATATCATATCAAGTGATGATCTCTCCCTGCTTACACTCACATGTGCTTATGGGTGTTTTCCCCTCCCCTCTTCTCCTTTCCTTCCAGTCTCCTCCAGTAGCCTGGTGCTCTACCAGAGCTCCGACTCCTCCAACAGTCACAGCCACTTGCTGCCGTCCACTCATGGCGTGATAGAGACTTTTATCTCCACCCAGATGGCCTCTTCCACTCAGTAGCCTGATGACCACCCAAGGACCCAAAGTGGAGAGAAGCCTCATTCGCAGCTGCCACCACCCACTGATGTCTGCCTGCCTGCCTAGGATGGAGGAGGCAGCCAGCCAGGGGGCCTTTTTTCTCCTCCAGGACGTTGTGCACACACACCCTTGTTCCACATCCCAAACCCTCCTCAAGAGGTGAAACTATGCGCACAAGGAACGGAACGGACTCCCTTCAAAGATGGTGGACTCTCCTTTGTTGGAGGTTGGATGGCCATCTGTCAGGGATTCTTTAGCCATGATTCTTAGGTTGAACTAGATTAGCCTCCTCTCAGACAACTGTTTTATGAATGCCAAGAGGAACTTTGTGCCTTTTCAAACAAGAGAGGAAAGGCTGGCTGGCCCATGCTCTTTGACTGCCTTCAGGACAGGACTGCAATAGAAGCTGCAGCCCAGCTTAGACCAGGCAAGAGCCAGCCAGCCCTGCAGGCAGAAGCAAGGAGGGCTGGGCTCCAACAGCAGCGAGAGACACGTGTCCTATACATTTCTGCCGGCAGGTTGAAGCTTCAGGCAGACCCTGTGCAGGTAGGTGCATCTTGGTGCAAAATGAGAAAGAAAACCATCCTCTTACTCATTGTTCCTGCCGATCATCAAGATGCAAGCTTGCCCGGGGTCAAGCAAATGCCCTTGAGGAGGAAACTCAGGAGCTCAGCCAGGCCACGAAGCCAACTGGTCAGAGCCAGAGACCCTATAAAGTCTCCTGCTCATCGGCGTGAGAAAATAGGACTTTGGCTCTTGGCAGCCACAGATCGCCTTACAGGAGCCACGTGTGACACCTTTGCAGGAGAAGGGAGGGAAAAGAGAGGCCCAGCTTCAGCTGTGATTTCTGCAATGTTGGACTAGATGAACTTGCTCTAAAGTAGTCTTTAATAGGAAGAACGTATGATACAGGAAGCATTTTCAGAAGCTCAATTTTGGGTGTGGCAAGAAGCAAAAGCGCAAAGGGCAGCGGAAGTGCCTCTTACTGTTTTGTGATAGGTTAATATTTCAGCCACACACAGAAGTCCCTCCAGCCAGCCAATCAAGTGCAGTTCAGAGACACATTCCAGCCAGGCAAAAACCACTTAAGGGCACTGAGCAAGGCCAGTAAGGAATGTGGCCTGACAAGAATCATGAGGGCTAGAAAGAGGAGGTTGGAAGTCCGCTTTCCCCTGTCCCTGCTACTGAAGGAAGCATTCGTACAGGCAAGCTGTGAAACCTAGAACATGCAGTTCAGGTGCAGAATCTGGTAATGCGCGCTGCATTCTAAGAACCTCACTTTGCTCTTACAAAACAAGCAAACCAAGTTGCCAGTCCTCATGGCAGCTAGAAAAAAACAACGCCCAAAGCAAAGCCAAAGCTTGTTTGAGCAATGGCATTGTTGAAGCTTCCAATAGTCAGGGAGTAGGTCTTCACACATGGAAACCTCAACCTCCCCAGTTATCTCCACAGCAAGCCCCCCTACACCCTAACCCAGTGTTTCTCAAACTTGAGTCCCCAGCTGTTGTTGGACTATAGCTTCCATCATCCCTGACCACTGGGCCTGCTAGCTAGGGATGATGGGAGTTGTAGTCCAACAACAGCTGGGGACCTAAGTTTGAGAAACGTTGCCTAACCCGAAGAACCCCTAGCCTCCTTTCCCAGCCTACACAGAATCCCATTTACGGCATTAACTGTCCAACACACCCTGATAAAGACACTTAAAATGCATAATTTGCACCAGAATCACCACAAGACATTACTTTTTAAAGTACAGGTTTTCAGTTCCTCCCCCCGCACCCCAGTAGCTCTCATCATTCCTTAGTTTGAAAAGCACTCAAGAGAGAGATAGAGACACATCATTGGCCTAGCAAGAGAAGGAGACGATCTGAAATGTGAGCATTCCTTCCCGTCCTAAATCACGCCAGCTGCAAAGTTGGCAGAATTCAATTTTCCTCCCTGTATAATTTCTTGGGTGGGGGGATGGCACCCCTTGGCTCTGTGATGATGACCGATTTCTCAAGTGCCATGCCAGAGCAGGAAAAGCCCTTTTTGGTGGCTAAAATGAAACCAAAACGTGCCACAGCTGGGGGGGGGGGGGGAGAAGCGAAATCAGTAGTATTCAAGCACTGCAAACAGAAGGGGGGAAATAGCACCCAATGATACCCACCCAATAACCCCCGGGAACTTTAAACCATCACTCTGCATATTTGGAGTCTCAATAAAGCAAGCATCACTGCCCAAAGTGTTTGCTGTTCCACCCAGTGCCAGAGGGCCTCTTCCGGCCATCAATTGCCAGTTTGGCTCTATCTTGTAAATATATTTAAATTGTCAGTAAATCAAAGAGAGGGTGGGGCAGGGATTGTTATGTATAAGACTACTGTGTCATGCTGCCTGTTTATAAAGCTAAGCAAAGCTGTGGCTCAATGGACTTTTAATAGCTCCCTCCCTGCAAAAAAGTATAATCAAGGTTTGGTAAGATCTTTGTCCAGAGTTCCATTCCTAAGGAAAACGGAGACAAAATGTTTGCCAGTTGCCAAGAGACAGAGAAGAGCCATATTTTAGCATTGCATCTTTCTTTTTTCTTTTCTTTCTTTCTTTCTTTCTTTCTTTCTTTCTTTCTTTTTTTTTTTTGATTCTTAGCAAACCTGGTGCCCTCCAGATCTGCTTGGACTACATATTCCATGAGCCCCACCCAGCACGGCCATATTATTTATTTTATTTCCAGCACTTTTTCACCCCACCGTATAGCCAAAGCAGCTCTCAGAGAAGCTTAAAGGTAAAGGGACCCCTGACCATTAGGTCCAGTCGTGGCCGACTCTGGGGTTGCGGCACTCATCTCGCTTTATTGGCCGAGGGAGCCGGCGTACAGCTTCCGGGTCATGTGGCCAGCATGACTAAACCGCTTCTGTTGAACCAGAGCAGCGCACGGAAACGCCGTTTACCTTCCCGCCAGAGCGGTACCTATTTATCTACTTGCACTTTGACATGCTTTCAAACTGCTAGGTTGACGGGAGCTGGGACCGAGCAACGGGAGCTCACCCCGTCGCGGGGATTCGAAGCTGCAGGTTCCTCATTCCTGGTTTTAAGAGATCAGCTGGATACAGCCCTATTTCTGGCGCGCACACAAAAGGGTTTCCTGCAGGGCTTTTTTGGGATGGGTAAAGTTTCTATCTAGAGAGAGGAAGGTGCTGCCAGGCCTGCCGCTCAGGGCTCTCCCTACCGCCTTCGGGCACCAGCAGGGCCGCTGCTGCTGCTCACTGCAGCACCGGGTCCCAGGCAGCCTCCCAGAGGCGCCCCAAATCCTCCTCCTCGCTGCTGCTGCTGCTGCTGCTACTCCTGGTAGCCGACATGATGGAAATCCCATCGGTTGCAATGCATCCTGGGGGCTGTGGTCCAGGCTTCATTGCTCAGCCCTTTCCTAGCCCGGTGCTCTCCACTGATTTGGACTACAACTCCCATTAGCATGGTCAGGTGATACTTGGGCCGATGGCAGCTTTACAATGCTGCCTGGGGCTGATGGGAGTTGTAGTCCAAAACTATTGAATGAAGAAAACGACCCTAAATGTCTTCATTGAGCTGGTCAGCATATGTGTGGAACACAGCACACTTAATTCACCATCAGAGAGTGATAAGAAGAATAACAAAGAAAGGCAGGTTTGACTTATCGGTAATTTATATCTGTTAAGTTGTGGGTGAACATATCGGACGACACAGCGATTCTTCAAACAGCTCTTGTTTATTCACAGGCCCAGAACAGAACTGAACTGAAGGGTTCAGACAGCCTGCTCCACTAGAGCTCCACTACAACGCAACAGTAACCACTTTCTGTAACTATCCAATCACTGAACGTCACTTTCAATCCCTTATTTGCATATGTGGACCTGAGTGAAAACTATCTACAGTATCCCCCTGCTGGCCCAGGGTGAGAGCTTCAGTACATAACAATATCATTTTGTAATGTACTGAGTTGAATAGGATCCAAATTACAGCAGTCTGATTGGTCCTAGAACAATTGGATCCAGAATGCAGCAGTCTGATTGGTCCGCAGGAACCACCCAAACCAACTCCAGGTGGAAGTGAATCCACAACCTGATTGGCCTACAGGAGAATCCCGGAATTAGCCAATCACGTGGGGCCCATTGTGTAAATAATGTATATAAAGCAGACAATTTGGGGAAACTTCCATTCCTCACTACTATGAGCTGAATAAAAAGCATGAAATCCACACTCGACTCCAAGTATATTTCACATTTATTAATAATACAGTTTGACCAAACTGCGGGAGGCAGTGGAAGACAGGAGTGCCTGGCATGCTCTGGTCCATGGGGTCACGAAGAGTCGGACATGACTAAACAATAACAACCTCGGGTTACATACGCTTCAGGTTACAGACTCCGCTAAAACAGAAATAGTACCTCGGGTTAAGAACTTTGCTTCAGAATGAGAACAGAAATTGTGCTCCAGCAGCGCAGCAGCAGCAGAAGGCCCCATTAGCTAAAGTGGTGCTTCAGGTTAAGAACAGTTTCAGGTTAAGAACGGACCTCCAGAACGAATTAAGTACTTAACCTGAGGTACCACTGTAGTGCCTGCCCAGTGCCTACCCCCTCTTTCTGCCAAACAGTGGCCAGAGCGCATGGGGTCACAGGCGCCAACAGGTGCCAACAGGTGTCCCTTTGGAGAATAGAAGACACTGTGGAGACTCTTGTGCTTTAAGAAATAGGGTTTATTCGCCTATTTACACCCTCAGTCTGCATGGAGGAGGTCCAGATCTTACAGCATGACCCAAAGCATTGCAGGGAGTCCTTCCTTCTACCTCACCAAGACGGATCTCGGCCTTTCTTCCCCTTTCTTCTTCCCAGAAGCACCTTGTCCTCCCACAGAACAGTTACCCTGGCAACCTTCCAAATCTCAGTCTCTGGTCACACCTGGGACAAGAAGTTCCTGAAGACCCTCAATGGCTCTCTGTTGTAATGCTCTTCCCTCAGCTAGCCAGGCTGATTTGCATAAGGCAGCCCAGGAATTCTCTGTCTGACACAGCCGTGCAGTTTATGTTTTAATCCATATCCCAGTCAAAATCCTAGTATTTATTTGTTCCTAGTGTTTAGGGGGATCCCCTCCTATTTCTATAACAATAGTAATCTCCCTTCCGTCTCAGTCGCAACAGCAACTATATGAAGAAATTGTCTTAATGCTTTAGAGTGAAGTATACTGAGGCATCTGATCAAGGCCTGTATTTTAAAATGAGCTTAAAGATATATTTGCAAATGTTTGTATGTTTCATGCCAGGCGGAAACCAGCTGGCTAAGTACTTTGTTTATCTTCCTGCTCTCCTGAACAAGGGCCCCCCTGATTTATAGCAGTAGCAGGAGACAAGTTTCTCAAAGTTGTAAAAGGAAATTACAGGCTGGGGGCAAATGTTACACTGACCCTACATATTACAGAATACAATCAAGCTGCAAAAACACTAATTAAGGGTTGGTAAATAGTAAGATTTATTGTTTAACAGAAAATAATACCATGTGCCTCCCATCAGACTCTAGCCATATTTTCCTAAGGTTTAAGGTATACTGAGAGAGTTAAAGGGCAATAAATTTTGGGAAGAGTTAATGGGAAAAGCAGCTGGCTGGGAAAGGGGGGGTGTAAACTGAAGAGGCTTCTTTTGAAGCTGTTTTTACTGAGTTCCTTCTTTACTTTGCAAAGGCCTTTTCTTCTAAAAAGCTATCTATGTTATGTATGAGATTTATTGGCTTAATGTAATTATGCAAAGGATTTAGAAAGTAAGAAATGTTAGATTCTTATGTTAGATTCTTATTTCATTGATGGTGTGTGAGAATGTGAACCCAAGATCTCTGTTTAGATAGAATTTAATACCATGAGCCATTTGTTTTAGCCATTTGTTTTGGAATGCAGGGGCAACAGGGGCAAAAGGTGATCTGGTAATTAAGGTGCCTTGTCGAGGCAAATGTAAGATATATGGCTACTTGTCTGCCATTTATGGATAGAAGGAAATATAGCTCTTTGTCTCCCATAAAAGGTAATAGGAAATGGGTGTATCTTTTATGATTGGTTCTAGCAAACAGCCAATAGGAATTTCAACCAGGCTGATTGGACAGAGGCAGCCAAAGGAGGAGCAAGGGGGCTGGGCTGAGGAAATATAAGTACTGGCCATCAGGGCTGGAGAGAGGCAGAGCTTTGGTAACCATATACCACTGTGCCTATCATTTATTTGTCTGACAAATAAATTATTATTTTAATTTCTCTATTGCTGCGTTGAATATTTCATTCCAGCTAAGCGTTAACCACGAGCAGGGTGCTACAATACCTTGTGGTTATGAGCGTAATCTGTAATATAAAATATTTTCAAAGTTTCTTTTTATGCCACATGGATGGCTGCACACTGCATACAAAATAAGTCTGAACATCTGTATATGTGTTTGTCTTAAGGATGTATCTGTATATGAATAGAGTGCGCCTGTGACCTGGACTCAGGAATTAAGTATTTTTCATCACAAAAGAGTGGCCTGGCTGCCCAGGTAATGCAATCTGTGACCATTATTAGGTATCCTGGCAGACAGATTAACAGGTTTTCTGCTGTAGACCACACCCCTGTGATGTACAGTGGTACCTCGCAAGACGGAAAACTCGCAAGACGAAATGGTTTTTTGTTTTTTGAGCTGCTTCGCAAGACGATTTTCCCTATGGGCTTGCTTCGCAAGACGGAAACGTCTTGCAAGTTTGTTTCCTTTTTCTTAACACCGTTAATATAGTTGCAACTTGACTTCGAGGAGCAACTCATAGCACGCGGTGTGGTAGCCTTTTTTGAGGTTTTTGAAGACTTTGGTGATTTTTGATGCTTTTCCAAAACTTTCCCGACACCGTGCTTTGCAAGACGAAAAAATCGCAAGACAAAAAAACTCGCGGAACGAATTAATTTCGTCTTGCGAGGCACCACTGTATTTCTGCTAGGGACCACCTCCTTCTATGATGTATGCATTGGGGGATGGTACTGAGCTACAGGGTGGCAATTTCAAAGTCTATATAAGGGGGCTTGCACACCTTTGTTCTGGGTCTCCTCCCTCCTACGTGTGGGGGAGCACCCTGTTGCAACAGCTTTAATAAAGATCAGGCTTACTAGCTGCTTTGCTTCTCAATATTCTCTGGTTGGCTTCTGTTGGCCTCAATGGTTAAGTACTGAACCATCAACAATGCAAAAAAGGTTGCCCAGTTCCAAATATAACATGCAAAATTCTTTCCACAGCTAAATTTCAGAGTTCTCCCACTCTTAATTGTCTCGTTGTTGTTGTTGATAGATTTTTATTGATTTATCAGGTTTTGTTTTGTATGTATATACCTATGCATTATAGGAACATCATTCCTGACAGAGATTTTCCAGGAAATAACTTTTCATTTCAAACAGGATTCATTAACCTCTAGGAAGACTCAAACCCACATAAGAAAAATGTTTAATAACTTCTCATTTGTGTCCAAATTAACAAAAGTTTTGTCCCTTCATTTCTTCCACAGCCAAGTGAAGGCTAGGGGCCAGGGCTCGCTCCTCCCCAGGGGCTTCATTCAGGTGTTGCACAAGGTTCCAGTCCTCAAATTGCTCTTCCATTTTAACTGTTGCAAAGAAACAAGGGGGGGGGGAGGAACCAACGTCAAAGTGGAGCCAGCTCTCATCTTTTCTCTCCCCCCACCCACCTCCCACTCTGCCTGAGAATTTCCAGTACTCCAAGGCAAACCATATTCAGATCAATTCCTTTAGGAGGAACAGAATCCAAACATACATTCACACCCCTGGAGGCCCTTTGAGAAGAGACATAGCTCCAGTGGCAGAATATCTGCTTTGACAGAGTTAAGCTTGGTGGATCAGGGGGATGCTCTGGACGAAGTGTATCTTGATTTTAGTAAGGCTTTTGTCAAAGTCCCTCATAATGTTCTCATGAGGAAGCTGGTAAAATGTGAGCTGAATGAGGTAACTGTTAGGTGGATTTGTAGCTGGTTGACTGACCAAACCCATAGTACTTATTAATGGTTCCTCGTCATCCTGGAAAAAAGTGACAAGTGGGGTGCTGCAGGGTTCTGTCCTGGGCAAGTTGTTGTTTAACGCCTTTATAAATTGGACTTGGATGAAGGAATTGAGGGGATGCACACCAAACTGGGAGGGGTATCTAATGCCACAGAAGACAGAATCAGAATTCCAAATGACATTAACAGATTGGAGAACTGGGCACAAACTAACAGAGTTAATTTCAGTAGGGACAAATGTAAACTTCTTCACCTAGGCAGGAAGAACCAGATGCACAAATATAGGATGGGGGACACCTGGAGAAGGATCTAGGGGCCTTGGTGGACCACAAGCTTAACATGAATCAACTGTGTGATGCAGCAGCAGCAGCAGCAAAAAAGAAGAAGCTAATGTTATTCTGGGCTGCATCAACAGTGGTCTAGTGCCCTGATGCAAGGAAGTCATAGTCCCTCTCTGTTCTGCCTTAGCCAGTCCACACCTGGAGTCATATGTCCAATTCTGGCACCACAATTTGAGAAGGATGTTGACAAGCTGGAAGGTGTACAGAGGATGCATGTTTTTTCCGGATAGGCAGAACCCTTGGAACCAAGCCTCTGCATACGATGTGATCATACTGTACTCCAGAACCGACCCCCCAATACCCCACTTAAGGGAACGGGGGCCCCTAAACCTGTGTACCAACTTCAGGCATGACAAAGCTCTCCACCTGAGCATTTCAACTGTTTCTTACAAATTTAACTGGTGTTTTTTTAAAAACCATTACCAAGCTTAAAGTGTTGTCTTGCAGGGACAAAATGCATGTACAGATGTGAAAATCTTGCATGCATTCACACAGCATTGAAACAGACTTGGAAAACCTTTTACATGACACATTAAGCTCGCATCCATACTTGGATAATTTATCACAGTGGCTGCTGCCCGAACTTCACTGCGGTCTCTCCACTGGGGATGTCCCATGGCAAGAGCCCCCTGCTGAACCCCCTTCCCCTGTGGTGATCTAGTCTCCTGCCTTTAAGAGACAGGGACACTCTCCTGAGATCTGGGAGAGGCTCAGGGAATACGGACTGCTGGTTACTCAAAAACATGAATGCTGTGTCCAAACGCTTTCCCCCTCGCCCCGCTCCTTTCCCAGGGAGAAACCCACCTCTACATCAGCACTAAAATCAGAGTGGATGTCAACCCAGAGAAAACCCAGATTGCTGTTTGCTCCAGACTGAGTGCTAAAGAGCAGTTTCCCCTGGGGATAAAAAGAAGCACCAGTGTGGATAAACCCAGAGTTTAAACCACATTAGAGCTATGAGCCCATTGAACCTCGTCCCCTTTCACCAGGCACTGGATTTGGCAACAGGAAATATGTCCTTGACGTAAACAAACCCCACAGCTTACACACTGCAAAGATGTTCCTGTCCTCCGCCTCTGACCAGCTTCTTTTCCTTCCTCTTTCAGTCTGGAAGGTGGAAGAGCGACCTGAGGGAGCAATCGGAGGGCTGGATCCACCTCGTGCAGCAGCATTTTCAGGGCTATTGGCAGGCAGTTCCTCATCCTCTGCATCCAATTAACTATGCACAGAAATAAGGAATCAGGGACCATCTCAGACTACCAGTACCGCCCCTAAAAAAAACCACCAAGGTGAAATTGGGTCCCTAACTCCCTGAGGGTTTGAGACCCATCAGCTACCCTCACCTGATTTAGCTGGCCAGTCGAAGCCGTTCTTGGGGTGAGGTATTGTTTATTTGCTAATGAGTCCAGTTTTCATTTTATTATTTGAGTATTGATAATGTTGTTTGCTCCTATTTATATGGATAGTATGCTTTTTTCCACCCTATGGATGTTACGCTATACGATTTCCCCCATTCCTCCGCCTCCCCCCAATGGTATTATAGCTGCCGAGAGCATATAACACCAGCCCTGAAAGACCTACATTGGCTCACAATACGTTTCCAAGCACAATTCAAAGTGCTGGTGCTGACCTTTTCAGGCCCTACACAGCCTCGGTCCAGTATACCTGAAAGGAGCGTCTCCACCCCCATTGTTCAGCCCGGTCACTGAGGTCTAGCTCCGAGGGGCCTTCTGGCGGTTTCCCTCACTGCGAGAAGTGACGTTACAAGGAACCAGGCAGAGGACCTTCTCGATACTGGTGCCCCGTCCGCCCTGTGGAAAGCCCTCCCATCACAATGTCAAGGAGATAAAGAAGTCTCTGACTTTTAGAAGACATCTGAAGGCAACCATGTTTAGGGAATTTTTTAATGTTTGATGTTTTATTATGTTTTTAATATTCTGTTGGTAGCCTTCCAGAGTGGCTGGGGAGGCCCGGCCAGATGGGTGGGGTATAAGTAAATGGTGGTGGTGGTTTGGTGGTGATTGTATATTTTTCTTTGCTGTAAGTTACTTGGCAAACAACTAATAAGATATATAGATATAGATTTTTAAAAAGAAGATTGTTCCAAAGAAAACTCCCTTAAAAGAATCAAGTCTTTTTGTCCTAAGAAAGTCTTTAAAATAATTCCTCTAATATTTTTTTTTTAATTGTTCACTAGCACCTTAAAGACCAACTAAGTTTGTTCTTGGTATAAGCTTTTTGTGTGTCTGCACACTTCTTCTGATATAACAACAGCAGCAGCAACAAACAACAACGGAAATTTTTAGAGCTGGAAGGGACCCCCAAGAGCCATCTAGTCCAACCCCTGCAACGCAAGGAAGTCCAAGCAAGGTGCCAGGGTGGACCAGAAGGAACTGCTGGGTATCCTTAAACCAGAGCGTGTTTTTGCACTGTGTTCAGACCCACCTTGGCCATGGGGAGACCCACAGGTCCCTTTCCTCGTCTTCTGCTGCAGGGCTGACTGCCAGCTGCTGTTGCGGTTCCTGCGGAATATGTGAGGCGGGTGGCTGTTAATCAGTTCCTTCAGGCGCTTCAGCACCCCTTTCAGGGGCTTCTTCTTTGCCACCATTTCTGAACAAGAAGAAGAAAAAGCCATGTCATTGTTTGGGGAAGCAGCACCAAGCCAGGCTGGGAAAGGAAGGTGAAGAAGACTCAGGGAATTTTCACTGCTATCCAGAGGAAACAGTGCAAAACAGTCAGCCTTCACGCGTCCCAAAAGGTCCCTGCCAGATGTTTTGGACTAGAACTCCCATTAGCCCCCCAAACAGCTGTCTTCAAATATCTGAAAGGCTGTCCCACCATGGAAGATGGAACAAGAGGGCAGGACCTGAACCAATGGATTCAAATGAGAAGGACAGATTGGGAGAGGCTATGGAAAACAGATTTGAAATTCATGGCATGTTGTTCACTAAAAGAAAACTACAGGAAAATGATCTACCAGAGGTATTTGGCTCCTGTTAAATTAGCAAAAATGTACAGAACAAGTACAAATACTTGCTGTAAATGTAAAGAAAAAGGTACCTTTTATCGTATGTGGTGGACATGTAAAGTAGTAAAGAAAAAATTGGGAGATGATGTATAATGAAATGAAAAAAAAAGGTTTCAAAAATAACTTTTTGTTTAAAAAAACCAGAAGCTTTCTCATTAGGAATTACAGGTACCAAAATTCCAAAAGATCAGAAAAGATTGTTTATGTATGCAACAACATCCACACAGATGCTACTGGCCCAGAGATGGAAGGAAGAGACAACACCGATCAGAGAAGAATGGCAAATCAGGATGATGGACCATGCCAAAATGGCAAAATTAACTGGGAAGCTCAGAAATCAAGAAGACAATAACTTTAAAAAAGAATGGGAAAAGTTTGTAATTTTATATACGAGACCACTGCAAAGCAGGTTAAAAACATTGGCAGGATTTTAAACACACTTGTAATGTAAAGGAAACTATGGACAATTCAGCAGGAAAAAATATTTTTGATAAAATATTGATATTGCAGTTGTAATTATTTTCATTAGGACCTATGGAAGGGATGGGGGAAAGTCAGGAGATTCAGAGTAATCTCAGTATTTGGATTTTGAATTGTTGTTTGTTGTATGTTTATATTTAAAAAATCAAATGAAAACAGAGAAGGAAAGAGATTCTGACTCAATCACAGAAACGACTTTCTGATGGGAAGAGCTCTTCGATGGTGGAACAAGCATCACAGACCACAGCCAAGAGAACAGGTCCATTCCTTTGTCCCAAACCTCCTCCTTCCCAAGTTTACAAACCTTGCTCTTCTTCCTTCCAGGAATCTAGCACAGGTTGGTGGCCAGGATCTGCAGCAGCTTCTGCTGAAACAAAAGAAATCAAGGAATGCATTGCATCAGCGTTTGGGGCTGTCCCCTGCTGGAATTTTTAGGTGTAACTCTTTCCATTAGATGGGAAGAAGATAAAGGTCCCCTCCCAGAGAAGAAATGGCAGATCAAGTTGATGGACTATGCCGAAATGGCCAAATGACTGGAAGAACCAGAAGTCAGGAAGACCAAAATTTCAATAAGGGATGGGGAAAATGTATAACCTGTCTTAAAAACTATTGCAAACAGTTAGTAGGATTGGAATATTACTTGCAGTTTAAGGGTGAATTTTGGACACACAAAGGGGAGGAGGGAAGTCCAGGAGATTCCTTGGAATCTTGTTTCTATGTTATATGTTTGATATGTGACTGAAAAGTTTGAATCTGAAAAACCAAATAAATAAATCTGAGTGCAACTCAGGTTGCTGAGAGGAGTTTGCATGGAGTAACAGGGTTTGTCATTTTAGGAGGTGAAACTTAACTGTTGTTCATTTCTTCGGTGAAGGGTCTTAAAAATATGTTTCTGGGATGTGAGGAATTCAAATCCGCTATTATTTTTGTGATGCTGGAAGCTGAAGAAATTCGACATGCCCTGATGGGTTAATGGAGTGGGGGAACCCCAGCTCCCCTGGACCATCTTCTCTATGCTGACATCTCTCTTGTCTCTTTGATGTTTAGAGGGAGAAACCTGAGGTTGCATCCAGCTTTACGGTTCCCTGCTCCTCTTCCCATTCTTAATCTGGACCTCCAGGGGGAGAGGTCCTCTTGGATCTACCTCCTGAGAGGAAAGGGGCAAGGCCGCCTTCTGTGGTGTAGTGGTTAAGAGTGGTGGACACGTAATCTGGTGAACTGGGTTCGATTCCCTGCTCCTCCACATGCAGCTGCTGGGTGACCTTGGGCTAGTCACACTTCTCTGAAGTCTCTCAGCCCCACTTCCCTCACAGAGTGGTTGTTGTGGGGGAGGAAGGGAAAGGAGAATGTTAGCCGCTTTGAGACTCTGTCGGGTAGTGATAAAGCGGGATATCAAATCCAAACTCTTCTTCTCTTCTCTCTCTCCAACCAGACAGCCAGGACTATAGAACTCTTTCCCTAACCTTTAATAAATGTAGAAACGTGAGGAGTTTGCTGGGTCTGGCCAATGGCCTTTCTAGCCCAGCATCCTCTTCTCACAGTGGCCAAAGAGATGTCTGTGGTAAACCCTGCAGCAGAACCCGAGCCCAAGAGCTCTCTCCCCTCCCGCGGTTTTGAGCAATTGGTAATTCAGAGGCGGCAGAGCAGAGCCGTCCTGGCCAGGAGCCCCCGGCAGCCCTCTCCTCCTCCATCAATTTGTCTAGCCCTCTTTCAAAGCCATCCAAGTCGCTGGCCATCGCTGCCTCCTGTGGCAGGGAGTTCCACAGTTCAACTTTGTGCTGTGGGGAGGATTTTGTTTTATCTCCCCTGAGTCTTCCAACCTTCAGATTCCTGCACACTAGTGGGAGAGGGGGAGAACTATCCCCTCTCTTCATGCCAGGCATCAGTTTATCGTTTTCTACCATGTCGCCTCTTTGAACTGGACTGTGGGGTTCCCTCTCTCCTTCTACCTCCATGGGGGGATCCTTCAGGACCTCCTCTGCTTGGCTCCGCCTCTCCCGCTGCAAGACGGTCCAGAGGGTCGGTGGGCGTGGCTTGAGGAGGAGGCTTGGCTTGGATACATTTTGGGTTTTTACCTTGTATTTTTATGTTATGAACCCCGCTGAGATCTATGGAGGATGAACAGCATACTAATGAATGAATTACTAGCAAGGTGGAGGTCCCTGGTCAAACCTACTGCCATAAAGGTCTACCCACAGCCTCACTTACTTGTGGGATGTGATCCAACCATCCCTTGCCAGGATCCCCTGGGTACCCCGTCGCCCAGACCCTTGGCATCGCCAGGTGGGATGTTGGAGGGGAACAGCTGGCTCATGGCAATGTTGGCCAGGAATCTCTCCAGGATGGAGAGCGGGGAGGCTGACGAAGCTTGGCTGCCCATGGTGATAAGCTCTGGTTCTTGGGTGGAAGGAAGCCCCCTTTCCTCCTCTGGAGTGAGCAATGCGCTCCAAGGCCTGAACTCCGTCCCCTTCTGCCACAAAGTCCAATCCACCTTTGATCTCGTGTCTAGGAAGAACAAAAACACTCCAACTGAAGGTGCTGAGGGATGGGACGCCTCTCCTATCCTCTCCGAGGCCTCAGCCCCCGGCTGTTTTGGAACTACAGTTCCCATCATTCCTGACCACTGGACATGCTAGCTAGCAATGATGGGAGTTGCAGTCCAACAACAGCTGGGGACCCAAGGTTGAGAAAGACTACATAAGCTGGTAGCAATGGTTCTCCAGCATACTGCCTCGCCAGGGTGGCACATGTTCTGGCTACCTCCCTCTTGGACTACCGCAATGCGCTCTACATGGGGCTACCTTTGAAGGTGACCCAGAGACTATGATCAATCCAGAATGTGGCAGCTAAACTGGTGCCTGGGAGTGGCCACCAAGACCACATAACACTGGTCCAGAAAGACCTACATTGGCTCCCAGTACGTTTCTGAGCACAATTCAAAGTGTTGGTGCTGACCTTTCAGGCCCTAAATTGCCTTGTCCCTGTATACCTGAAGGAGCGTCTCCACCCCCATTGTTCAGCCCGGACACTGAGGTCCAGATCCGAGGGCCTTCTGGTGGTTCCCTCCCTGCTAGAAGTGAGGTTACAGGGAACTAGGCAGAGGGCCTTCTCGGTAGTGGCACCCACCCTGTGGAACGTATTCCCATCAGATATCAAGGAGATAAAGAAGTATCTGACTTTTAGAAGACATCTGAAGGCAGCCCTATTTAGGGAAGCTTTTAATGTTTGATGTTTTATCGTGTTTTTCATATTCTATTGGGAGCCACATGGAGGTGGCAACCCAGCCAGATGGGCGGGGTATGTATGTATGTATGTATGTATGTATGTATGTATGTATAAATAAATAAAATTGTTGTTGTTGTTGTTGTTGTTGTTGTTGTTGTTGTTGTTGTTGTTGTTGTTATTGTTATTTGTACCCAAACTTTTCCAAGAGATCTGGGTCAAAGTCAGATCTGATAGAATCTGCGCCCTGAAAACCTCTATTTACCGTATTTTTCGCTCTATAAGACGCACCAGACCACAAGACGCACCTAGTTTTTGGAGGAGGTAAACAAGAAAAAAATATTCTGAATCTCAGAAGCCAGAACAGCAAGAGGGATCGCTGCGCAGTGAAAGCAGCAATCCCTCTTGCTGTTCTGGCTTCTGGGATAGCTGCGCAGCCTGCATTCGCTCCATAAGACGCACGCACATTTCCCCCTACTCTTTAGGAGGGAAAAAGTGAGTCTTATAGAGCAAAAAATACGGTACTTTCCAAGAGAGAAAAAAGATAACCTCCTCAGCCCTTCACAGCTAAAGGGGTGATGTAGGTGCTCAGAGGCTTTCCAGGTACTGATGTCAGGTTAGTAAGCTCCGATTTAAATGTACACCTGCCCTACCAAGAAGGTGCAAGGCAGGTGACATCACCTGCCTCCACCACCATTGTCTGCCCTTCCCACTGCCTTGCTAGAGGTGCAACTCCAGAGGCTCACCTTCCTGGGCTGAACTCAGGGCCTCCACCTCCTCCATGGTCCACGGGTGCTGCCTCTCCGGGGAGCTGCTGTTGGAGGAGATGGCAGTTGGCAACCACAGCTGGCTGGGGGGGTTCTGGGGCAGCTCCCTCAGGCACCGCTCCAGGCCTTGCAAGGGGGTGCTGTTCCAGCTGGGTCCTACCGAGAAAGGGCATGCAAAGCTGTCAGCTACACAACTGCACCATGCTGCTGTTCATTTATTATCCAGGTACCAACTTTCATTCCAAGAAGAAATACCAAAACAGTCAAGGAATCATGGAATCACGGAGTTGGAAGGGACTCATAGAGTCATCTAGACCAACCCCATGCAAGACAGAGATAGTATCTTAAGAATAAGAATAAGAATAAGAATTTATTATTTGTACCCCGCCCATCTGGCTGGGTTTCCCCAGCCACTCTGGGCGGCTTCCATAGAAACCAAAAAACACTAAAATATCATATCATACATTAAAAACTTCCCTGGACAGGGCTGCCTTAAGATGTCTTCTGAATGTCAGGTAGTTGTTTATCGTTTTGACATCTGATGGGAGGGCAACAGCAAAACAACACTCAAACCGATTGCAGAAACACAGCTACTTGGAATTAAAATTTACAGTAAAACAACAGGTTTGAAACATGCATAATTAAAATATATAATGTATACAGCGTAACAATTAAAATAGTTAGACTAGCCGTTCCCTAAAACATCAAACATTGAAAATTATTATTATTTCTGAAGGCAGCCCTGTATAGGGAAGTTTTTAATGTTTGATGTTCTATTATTGGGGGGGGTGTTATTGGGTTGCTGTTTTTATTGATTATATATGCTGTTTTTATTGTTGGGTTGTTGTTTTTATTCATTATATATGCTGCTGGAGGAGGGCAGGGCGTGGCTTTATTTGACGGGGGTGGAGGGAGGGAGGAGGAGAAGGCAGGATCTACATCAGATTGCTGCCTGCACAGCATTCTTTGATGGGGGTGGAGGGAGGGAGAGAAAACTTCAATGTGGGGGATGTGACAAAAATATTTTCACACCGGGTACCACCTGACCTTGCTACGCCACTACCTAGAGGGGCACAGGCAGTGGGACATCCAGTCAGTGTAACTGCCTGTTCCACTGGTCTGGACCTTTTCCTCCTGCATGTGACCTGGGAGATGCGCCTGGCTCTGGCTGACTCCATAAAAGAGCCGAGTCATGCAGCCATTTTCTCGGTTGTTGTTTTTCTCTTGTCTTGCTTGCTGATCTTTTGCTGCCACGCTGCTCTCCTGCAGCCATTTTGTGATCTTAATGTGATTTTGCTATCTGCTGGCTCTCAGCCAGCAGCACCTGAGTTCTCACACGGTTTCTTTGTGTAACTATCAAGCAAAGTCTGCTTTTCAGGGATCATATCGCAAACTGAAATGTGTCAACTTTTTGTTACTTTACTCAGAAAGACTCTTGTGTTGTTATTCTTTTAAGAGGGATCAAAAGGGAACACCAGAAATAAACTTAACTAAGAGATTAAAACGAACCTGCAAACTAGCTTCCAGCTATATTGAGGGGTATCTGCTCTGCTACATCACTTACTAGTGTGAGGGAGGGAAATATCTTTTAGGTTGAGGTTCAAGCATAATTATTACTCTACTTTTTTAGCAGTCAGTCGTGTTTTCATTGTTCATCAACTGATTATTCACTATCTTCTCCATTTATGGGCTGTTTGTGTCCCCCCCCCCCCCCCAAGTTCTTTCCAGTATTTTATCCAAAAGATATTAGCATCCTTTACCGTTTCAAATCATTTTCTTTTTCCTTTGAAATAGAAATTCTCTCTGGAAATTCCCACCTAAAATCAATAGACTTAGCTTTTAATGCCTTCGCTAGAAATTGAAATTTGTCTCTTTTCTTAAGCAGACAGGGTGGGATTTCCTTTTAAATTATAATCTCCTTTCCATTGATTTTTATTTCATTTCTCTACTTGTCATTAGTATCTTATCTTTAATCCAATTTGAAGTAAACCTTACAATACAATCTCCTGGCCATTTATTAGCTTTCACTTTCACGGAGTTGACTCTGAATATTTTTTCTGTGTGTCTGAGTACGTCCTCTTTCTGTAATCCTAACCAGGTGGTTAGATTCTCTATTATTTTCTTCTGTAAATTTTCCCAAGGTTCCTCGGGTATCCCTCAAAATCTCAGTATTTTCTCTCTACAGTGGTACCTCGGGTTAAGAACTTAATTCGTTCTGGAGGTCTGTTCTTAACCTGAAACTGTTCTTAACCTGAAGCACCACTTTAGCTAATGGGGCCTCCCGCTGCTGCCGTGCTGCTGCGCGATTTCTGTTCTCATCCTGAAGCAAAGTTCTTAACCCAAGGTAATATTTATGGGTTAGCGGAGTCTGTAACCTGAAGTGTATGTAACCTGAAGCGTATGTAACCCGAGGTACCACGGTACTTTGCATTTGTAGAATTGCAAGTGTATCCTAGGTAGCTTCTTGTTTGATTTTAAACTCATCTATTTCTTTTTAAAATTTATTATATTCTTTCCTTGGTTCTCTATTCTCTTTTGTTATTTTCTTCGCAACTTCCTCCTAACCTTGAGTCTTGTTTTTTATTTCTTGTATATTTTTTTAGTGTTCTTTGTTCTGTACTGTAAGCTCATTCACCTGCCCGACAAATGCTTCTGAGACTTTTGAGTTTGCCTCCATTCTTCCTTCCATTCTAATTTCTCTTCTAGTCCTTTAACCCTTTCATTCATTTCTTTTTTCATTTCACCTAGATCTTTTTTCATTTCTCCTATATCTGTTTTCAAGGCCAGGATGAGCCCCCTGGGTGGAACACAGGACCTGGCTAAGTGTGGACAAGCATAGATCCCATCTGCCTTCTCCAGTCACTGCGACTGCCTCACTCCTCCCTTCAAATACCCTCCCACCCCATGTTTTCTGAACCAACCAGTCCATCCGCCCCACCCTGTCTGGACTCTGCCTCACCCTCCAAATAGGGGACCCATATCCATAGGTCAATTCCTGTCTCTGGGCTGCTGTGAGCAAGGGTTCCATCGGGGAGGCTAGAGGCCAGGTCTCGCTCCTCAGGGTCTTCCTTCAGGTCTTGCACAAGGTTCCCATCCTCAAATTGCTCTTCCATTTTAACTGTTGCAAAAAAACAAGGGAGGGGGGAACCAGGGTCAAAGTGGAGCCAATCCTAATCTTTTCTCTCCCCCCATCACCCACCCTGCCTGAGAATTTCTGGTAATCCAAGGCAAACCATATTCAGATCAATTCCTTTGGAAAGAACAGAATCCAAACATACATTCACACCCCTGAAGTCCCTTTGAGAAGGGCCATAGCTCAGTGGCAGAATATCTGCTTTGACAAAGTTAAGCTTGGTGGATCGGGGATGCTCTGGACATAGTGCATCTTGAATTCAGTCAGGCTTTTGACAAATTCCCTCATGATATTCTCATGAGGAAGCTGGTAAAATGTGGGCTGAACGAGGTAACTGTTAGGTGGATTTGTAGCTGGTTGACTGACCAAACCCAGAGTACTCATTAATGGTTCGTCATCCTGGAAAAAAAGCGACAAGTGGGTGCCGCAGGGTTCTGTCCTGGGCAAGTTGTTGTTTAACGTTTTCTTAAATGACTTGGATGAAGGAATTGAGGGGATGCTCATCAAATTTGCAGATGACACCAAACTGGGAGGGGTATCTAACGCCACAGAAGACAGAATCAGAATTCAAAATGACATTAACAGATTGGAGAACTGGGCCCAAACTAACAGAGTTAATTTCAGTAGGGACAAATGTAAAGTTCTTCACCTAGGCAGGAAGAACCCGATGCACAAATATAAGATGGGGGACACCTGGAGAAGGATCAAGGAGCCTTGGTGGACTACAAGCTTAACACGAGTCAACAGTGTGATGCAGCAGCAGCAGGGGGGGGAAAAGAGGGAAAGAAAAAAAAACTAATATTATTCTAGGCTGTATCAACAGAAGTCTAGTGTCCTGATCCAAGGAAGTAATAGTCCCTCTCTTTTCTGCCTTGGCCAGACCGCACCTGGAGTCATATGTCCAGTTCTGGGCACCACAGTTTGAGAAGGATGTTGACAAGCTGCAAGGTGTGCAGAGGAGGGCAATCAAGATGATCAAAGGTCTGGAAACCAAGCCTTAGGAGGAAGGGTTGAGGAAGTTGGGGATGTTTAGCCTAGAGAAGACTGAGATGTGATAAAATAGCCATCTTCAAATAACTGAAAGACTGTTGCATGGAATATGGAGCAAGCTTGTTTTCCGCTGCTCCAGAGGGGGGTCACCCCAACCAATGAATTCAAATGACAAGGAAGGGGATTCTGAAAGAGACACCAGGAAGAACTTTATGATAGTGAGAACTGTCTGACAGTGGAAGGGGCTCCTTCAGAAAGTGGTGAAGGTTTTGAAAACAGGTTTACGAACTTAATCCGTTCCTGAAGTCCATTCTTAAACTGAATCCATTCTTAAACTGAGGCACATTTTCCCTAATGAGGCCTCCTGCCGGCGGTGCCCTTCCACCGTTTGGATTCCGTTTGTAGACTGAGGTAAAGTTCACAAACCAGAACACTACTTCCGGTTTTGTGGAGTTTGTAAACCGAATAGTTTGTAAACAGGGCTGTACGTAAACCGAGATACCGCCATAGAAGCATTCTAATTCACAATTACCTCACTGTTTGCAATCCTTCTACCCAGATTCAACTTTTCTGAGACCCTTTGCTTTTATGGAAAAGTGACATTTCCCTTTCTTACAACTCCGACCATGTCACCTCTTTGAATTGGGTTTTGCATGGCTACTACTCCTGTGTAATCATGGAGTTTTTTGGCCTGGGGCTTACTCCAAGTCCCCTCCCTAGTTGCCGCCCCTCATTCCTAGGTCCCAGTTTGGGATACAACATTAAAACGCAGTATTAAAACAACCTACAAGCGTTTCTGTGCGCTGCTCTGGTTCGCCAGAAGTGGCTTAGTCATGCCAGCCACATGACCCGGAAACTGTTTGCCGGCTCCCTCGGCCAATAAAGTGAGACAAGCGCCGCAACCCCAGAGTCGGTCACAACTGGACTTAATGGTCAGGGGTCCCTTTACCTTTACCTTACAAGCATAAAAAACGAGCCGGGTCCTAAAAACAGACACCTCAGACGTCAGAAGCCGGGTTCTAGAGGTGCGTCTTCCGTATCCTCTGGAAGCTGTGTAAGGAAGGTGCCAGGAGTACCTCTTTGGGGAGGGAGTTCCACTGTTTAGGGGCCGCCACAGAGAAGGCCCTGCCCTGGGGGGTGCCCCACTGCGATCCTCTGAGGGAGGAGAAATTACCGAGAGGCAGCACCCAAGAGGGTCTGTAAGGAAGGAAGGTTCTGGAGGGTAATGGCTGCGTCAGTTTGTTGCTGGGAATGAAGCATTCCTGAGCATTCCATTCTCACACAGTTCCATAACTGCCACCTTGGAGACAGCATCATTTAAATGGTTCCACAGCAACTGGCAAAAGCAAAGGAGGCCAGAACTTTTTGCCACATGAATCAAATTTATCTCTTTTTTAATTTGTTTATTGGGTTTTACAGTTTTATATCAACATAGTCATAAACAAGAAAAAACAACAAGAATGCATAAATCCCATTCTTCCCCCCATCCCCCACCCAGCGACTTCCCTCAACTTCCCCTTCTGGTTCTTTAAGTATTTACTGCTTCTGCTTACATTATTTTACCTTAATTTCAAAATCTTTTAACTAAATGCTCTTATTTTCTTATCATTTTTATACCATATCATTCAGATTACATTTTGCACTTAATTGCTTTCCAGATCATTGTTCCTTATCTATTATACTTATTTGCTTAGTTGTAAGTGTTTACTCAAACCCTGCAAGAAGGTCTATTTCTTTACAATATTTCTGCAAGTACAACATAAACAGATCCCAGTCTTTTTAAAAGTCTCTGTTGTCTTTGTCTCTTAGTCTTCCTGTAAGTTTCGCCATTTCTGCATATTCCATCATTTTAACTTGCCAGTCTTCTTTCGTTGGTATCTTATCGTCATTCAATTTTTGAGCTAGTCGGACCCCATCTGCCATTGTAACATACATAAATAAGTTATTCAACTCTTTTGGCAATTATTGTCCTATAATACCTAGTAGAAAAGGTTCTGTTTTTTTAGCAAAAGTTATTTTAAACATTTTTTTCATCTGATTATAGATAATTTCCCAATAGTTTTTGATTGCTTTGCAATTCTACCACATGTGGTAAAAGGTTCCTTCTTTCTCTTTACACTTCCAACATATATTAGAGCTTGTTGTATACATCTTAGCAAATTTAACAGGAGTCATATACCATTGATACATCATTTTAATATAATTCTCTTTCAAAGTTATACAATCCTTAAATTTTAGGTCCACCTTTCATAACTTTCCCCAATTTTTCATTTGTATATTATGTCCTAAATCTTGTGCCCACACATGAATCAAATCTCGATGCAAAGTTGGGGTTGGGCTGGATGACCCTTAGGGGTCCCTTCCAAGGCGGCTCTGAATTTTCTTTTTCAAATGATGGCCAGACCACACCTGAAGTCATATGTCCAGTTCTGGGCACCACAGTTTGAGAAGGATGTTGACAAGCTGCAAGGTGTGCAGAGGAGGGCAATCAAGATGATCAAGGGTCTGGAAACCAAGCCTTAGGTGGAAGGGTTGAGGAAGTTGGGGATGTTTAGCCTAGAGAAGACTGAGATGTGATAAAATAGCATCTTCAAATATCTGAAAAACTGTTGCATGGAAGATGGAGCAAACTTGCTTTCTGCTGTTCCAGAGGGGGTCACTCCAAACAATGAATTCAAATGACAAGGAAGGGGATTCTGAAAGAGACACCAGGAAGAACTTTGTGATAGCGAGAACTGTCTGGCAGTGGAAGGGGCTACCTCAGAAAGTGGTGGACTCTCCAGGATATAAAGGATATAAAGACAATATGGCATTAGTGACATAGTTGAAAGGAATATGTAAAAAAATGTTTTATAAGAATAAGGGTGAAAAAGCTAGAACATTATGCCAAATTTAAACAAAATGATATAAAGGGAAAAATTGGAGACATAATAGTTGAAATGTATAACATAGAATAAGATTTGAAAGAGGGTAGGGCACTGCTGAATACGATTGTGTAAAAGGGAACACAGAAAAGGGAGATGTGAGGAAGTCAGGAAGGAGGGTTATGAAAACAATAAGTAAGAAACTGGATTTTTATGTCTTTTTTATGTCTTTTTCTTCTACTTTTTATGTTTTGTATTGCATCTTTCTGTTTTTATTTGATTGTGATAATGTTCCTTCTTTCTTTCTTTTTTGGTTTTGATTGTGAAGTTTGTTTTACTGTTCAAAATTTCAATAAATATCTTTTACTTATTTAAAAAAAACAGAAAGTGGTGGACTCTCCTTCTGTGGAGGTTTTGAAAGCAGAGGTTGGATGGTAATAATAATAATAATAATAATAATAATAATAATAATAATAATTTATACCCTGCCCATTTCCCCAGCCACTCTGGGCGGCTCCCAATCAAGTGTTAAAAACAATACAGCATTAAATATCAAAAACTTCCCTTAACAGGGCTGCCTTCAGATGTATTTTAAAGATAAGTTAGCTACTTATTTCCTTCACATCTGAAGGGAGGGTGTTCCACAGGGCGGGCGCCACTACCGAGAAGGCCCTCTGTCTGGTTCCCTGTAACCTCACTTCTCACAATGAGGGAACTGCCAGAAGGCCCTGGTGCTGGATCTCAGTGTCCGGGCTGAACAATGGGGGTGGAGACACTCCTTCAGGTATACATGTATACGCTCCTTCAGGTATATATCATGTGTCATGGATGGTCAAGTTGAGATTCCTGCATTGCAGGGGGTTGGACCAGATGACCCTCAGAGTCCCTTTCCAACTCTGCAGGTCTATCGTTCTATAATTAGGCATAAGGCTGCTTCCTACTGGAGAAATACTCTTCCTCTAAGCTATTTAAAGGTAAAGGTACCCCTGCCCGTACGGGCCAGTCTTGACAGACTCTAGGGTTGTGCGCCCATCTCACTCAAGAGGCCGGGGGCCAGCGCTGTCCGGAGACACTTCCGGGTCACGTGGCCAGAGTGACATCGCTGCTCTGGCGAGCCAGAGCCGCACACGGAAACGCCATTTACCTTCCCAATAGTAAGCGGTCCCTATTTATCTACTTGCACCCGGGGGTGCTTTCGAACTGCTAGGTTGGCAGGCTCTGGGACCGAGCAACGGGAGCGCACCCCGCTGCGGGGATTCGAACCGCCGACCTTTCGATCGGCAAGCCCTAGGCGCTGAGGCTTTTACCCACAGCGCCACCCGCGTCCCTCTGAGCTATTTACCCTCTTCTTAATTTCATCGGACACACCAAATCTGTTGTCAATAGTTGGCCAATCTCCATTCAAATCTCCTGAATGCCTCCAAATGCCTCAAACTGTCAGGAGCAACTAGGTAAAGACAACCCCCTCACCTTTGACCCTCCCCACCTCACCCCCCCCTTGCAAAGCCAGCCAGAGGAGTTTTACTTTTGATGCCCTCGGCTGCCCCCTCCTTGCCTGGGGCTCCACATGGACTGAGAGGATGACCAGGTCTGTTCCGGTACTGAAGTGAGGAGCTGCTGCTCATTGCTTCCACTTTAACTGCAGGTACCCCCCCCCCCAAAGGAAAACGCAAAGGCTAAGCCAGAAGCTGGAAACACATTGGGAGCAGAAACAGCCCGAGGTATCAGCAAATCCACACGACTGGCAATGGCTCTAACGTGGACGTGGCAAAAACAGAGTAATAAATGGCGCAAGTGGGAATTTGTTGCCATTTAAAGGTACTGTACAATCGCATATTGCACGCATCTAACTCTTGCAATTTCAGCCTTGAAAGCTGTCTGGTTGAAATTGCACTTTAAAAATAAAATAATATGCTTTTCAGGTTTATACATTTCACTAATTTTACAATCATTTTAATATTTCAAAACTCAACTTCCTTCCCCCTCTTTCTGCAGTTCTTTAAATTCATTTTTAATATCTTCTGCATACCCAAATTAACTTAATTTGCTCATTTATTTGTCTTCTTTAAATACATACTCTTATAAAACTACAGGTTATTACAATAACCCTACCAAAGTTTTTATCTGTTTATAATTTATCTGTAAATATTCAATAAACCATTTCCATTCTTTTATTTAAAAATTTGTTATCTCAATTTCTTATTCGCCCGGTGAGTTTCGCCATTTCTGCATATTCTGTAAGTTTTTGTATCCATTTTTCCTTTGCCGGGACTTCTGCTTCTTTCCATTTTGGGGCAAGTAACATTCTTGCTGCTGTAGTTGCATACATGAATAAGTTTCTATATATTTTAGGTAGTTCTGTCCCTATAATTCCCTCTAACACGTGCGATTTCAACACCAAAGCATTCAGATAATTTCTCCATAGAAACTGCCATTCTGGTGGTTCCCTCACTGCAAGAAGTGAGGTTACAGGGAACCAGGCAGAGGGCCTTTTCTGTACTGGCGCCCACCGTGTGGAACGCCCTCCCATCACAATGTCAAGGAGATAAAGAAGTATCTGACTTTTAGAAGACATCTGAAGGCAGCCCTGTTTAGGGAAGTTTTTAATGTTTGATGTTTTATCATGTTTTTAATATTCTGTTGGTAGCTGCCCAGACTGGCTGGGGAGGTCCGGCCAGATGGACGGAGTATAAGTTGTTGTTGTTGATGGAGTATAAGTTGTTGTTGTATATTTTGCTTTGTTGTAAGTCACTTGGCAAACAAATAATAATAATAATAATGATAATAATAATAATAATAATAATGGAATTGTAGAGCTCTCTGCAATTCTCTCCCTAAGAGGAGCAGTCTCCCTAAGAGGAGCAGGCTAGCTTAAGGGCTGCAAGGCACACACAGCTCTGCTCTCAAACACATTCTCTCTGCAGAACCCGCAACTTGAGGCCATTGCCCAACAGTAGGGCCAGCTCTGCAGAAACCCTCAGAATCATCACCGTGCTTCCCTGCTGCTTCTAAGTGGGTAATGATATTGAGGGCAACCAAGTTCCCATTGGAAAAGTTGCCCTGCATTAGTTACCAGGCGTCAGAGCAAGTGCAGTGAAGGTAGATTAAAAAAAAGAAAAAGGATCAGCCTCTGTGAAAGGAGATGGAGAGAGACAGCTCTGGTTAAATTTGACCGCACTTCAAGCAGATTTAACATCATACAAAAATAAATTTGATAATGGGTCGGTGGGCAGGAAGGACACAGAACCAACTACGGAAGGCCAGGGATGGTCATGTGAGATCTCATGGGAACTTTGACGGCCCCACAAGATCTCACAAGAGCATCCCAGAACCAGCACGCTCAGTGGGTCTTGCCCCTCTAGCAAGGCAGAGAGCTAAAACTCCTTTTCCGCGCAAGGTTAACTGCAAGCAGCTGAAATCCCACAAGTTAATTGTGCACAAGGTTCAACCATTCTGTACGTGCTACAGTAAAACTGTAGCTGCAGCAGACACGAACTGGAACATCAGAAACATTTGTGAACTCAGCTGCGCACGCCCTTCTGACGTCCCTCGAGCAAGGACACTTTCAGCAGTCATTTCAGCACCAGAGGCTGAAGTAGCCGCTTCTGCATGCCTGGCAAGTGCAGCCAAAATTACACCATGGAGCTCATGGTCGGAAATATCCCTGAGACCCAGACAATTAAATGAAATCTTCAAAGAGGATAACAAGGGAGGATTCACTTACAGACTTTCCAAATTCCAAAAGGATGTTATAGATAAGTCCAAATTATTAAAGAAGGCGTATACTTTTGGAATGGGAAACTAAAGATGAAGAAGTTAATGATTAAGTGGGCACAGTATACAATTTGAGGATTGGATAAGGCTTTGGAAAGTGAATTTGAAAGTTATGGATTGTATATTGTTGAAAGAGAACTATATGAAGATGATGTATAGGTAGTATGTCACACCAACAAAATTGGCAAAAATGTATAAAACAGAACAAAAGAACTGTTGGAGATGTACAGAAGGGGAAGGTACATTTTACCATATGTGGTGGGATTGTAAGATTGTTAAAAAAATTGGGAAATGATATACAATGAATTAAAAAAATGTTTAAAATAACATTTGTAAAAAACCAGAAGCTTTTCTGTTAGGTATTTTAGGACAAGAACTGCCAAAAGAAAAACGGACATTATTCATGTATGCTACAACAGCAGCAAGAATCTTAATAGCACAAAACTGGAAGACTGGAGAAATACCATCAAAAGAACAATGGCAAGAAAAGTTGATGAACTATGCAGAGTTGGCAAAGTTAATGGATAAGCTGTGTGAAAAGGAAAATAGTAATTCTGAAAAAGAATGGAAACCTTTTACAACATATTTGCAGAAACAACAAAAAAACGGACCCGCTGGCAGGATTTAAATAAACATTTACAACTTTGTTTAACAATGTGACAACACAATAATATATACAAATAGCAGAATGTAACATTTGATGTAATAAACCAGAAATGGAAGCCGAGGGAAGTCAATAGGGAGGGGGGAAATTGGAAAATGAACGTTATTGATATTGGATATTTGTTATGAGAAAAAGAAAATCAGTAAAAATTTATTTATTTATTTAAAAAAATATCCCTGAGACGACATTACAGGGGAGATGGAATCAGTCTGCATCAAACTGTGACGTGCCTGGCAGGAAGGCACCCATCCACTGCCATTATCAGTGTTTGACGACGACGACCTCAGTTCAGCCTGCCCACCAAGTTGATCATAGCCCACTGGCGACATGGGGCAGCTGAGCTGAGCAGGGGCCCCGATGAACCTCTTGGTTTTGTGGCTTGAGAATATAAAAGTAGAGAGAGTTGTCGAGCACTTGGGAGAACTGGATCCATGGCTAGTGGGCAGCCTGGGAGGTCACAAGCCCAGGAGAGCCATCCACAGATGTCTTATCCACCCACTGCCCACCTGAGCAGTCCAGTAAGCAGCTCCAACAAGTCCTCGTTCTCTGTAACATGGGGAGCTTTCCCTGCGTTTTTACAGGGCATCCCTCGCGGCAGGGAGTGCCAAACTAAGTTCTTTGATTCCATAAAATATAAAATTCAACAACTGTGTTTCCTTAAATGCAGGCCAGACCAATCAAGAGTCACATCAGGTAACTCTTCCTAGTACCAAGTGTCTGTAAAACATCACTCCATCCTTATTTCCGCTTTCCCCCTTTTCTTCTTCTTCTTCCTCTTCTTCATCACTGCCATATCCTCCGTACTCGCGTTCTCTCCTCTCCTGCTTGCTCCATCGAAGCCCGAGGGCCCTTCAGTCCCATGATGTGCGCCTTCTCTGGCCTCCTGCTCACTGCTATTCTCTCCATTCACTTTTGCCTTCTTTTTCCTCCTCTTCTTCTTCTGGCTGGGTTCCGTGGCCGGGCAGTGGTGGTCCTGGCTGGAAGTCTGGAGCGCTGCTGGGAGGCTGCTATGTTTCAGGATGTCTGCTGCTGTCACCGTGGCTTCCTGGCACCTCTGCCATTCTTCGTCACTGTCCTGCTCGCTGCAAAGAGTTACAGGCAAAACAGTGGTAGAGTTAAAACCTTGGAATTTGCTTCTGCAATATGGAGCAGCGGCCACTAACTTAAGATGGCTTTAAAAAGAGGATCAGACCAATTCACGGAGAAGAGGGGTATGGATGGCTACTAGCCATGCTTATTATAAATTAATCACTATCTACACACCTGGGAATCCCAAGTGCTGGGGAAGGGAGGGGGAGCCTTGGGAGCATCGCAAGGGTCAGACACAGCATCAGCTGCAGCCTCCAAGCCAGCTGCCTGGCTGGCCAGTTCCACCTCTGTCATGCACACCTGCCAGAGCAGCATCTCACCTGGAGCTGCAGTACCGCTGCCGCCGCCTCCCTGCAGTCTGAGGTTCTGGCTCCCCACAGTCTCCTGGCACTGATGAGGAGAAGAGGCGGAAGCCTAAGACATTGAAAGAAAAGCGGGGAAGTTATTAGGGCACCCTCTGTGTTGGGGTCAGACCAGGACCATATATCCAAAGGGCATGTAGGAGTGCAAGTTATCCAACCCAGCTAAGCGTTTTGTGTTTCCATTTTATATTTTTGTGCTGTGAGCCGCCCTGCGATCTTTGGATAAAGGACAGTATATAAATTTAATAAATAATAAAAATAATAATAAAGACTACAGTCATACCTGGGGTAAAAGACGCTTCAGGTTGAGCATTTACAGGTTGCATTCCGTGGTGACCCAGAAGTAATGGAATGGGTTACTTTCGGGTTTCGCCACTCACGCAAGCGCAGACACTCAAAATAACGTCACACGCATGCGCAGAAGCAGCAAATTGCTACCAGCAGACGCACAGACGTGGGTTGCGTTCTGCTCAGGGTGCGAACGGGGCTCCGGAACGGATCCCGTTTGCATCCAGAGGTAACACTGTATTGGAGCGAGAGACTGGGAGCGCAAGTGGGCCTTGCTCTGTTGACCAGCAGGGCAGCAGGTATGGCTTCTCGGAATTCTACCAGGCCTCACCAATCCAGGAGCTTCATACTGCCTGTCAATCTGAGAGCCTGGTGTTGCATATACCTATCCCTTACTGTGCCTGAATTGTGTTCCACAGAGTACTGTGTTTGCCGTCAGAGGCCAAGTCTTCTGTGGCATGGAGGGTGGTGGCACAGAACTGGCCTTTTCGGTGGTGGCTCCCTACCTCGGGAATGGTCTTACCAGGGAAGAATGCCTGGTGCCATTGTTGCCTGTCTTTAGGCAACAGGCAAGAAGACACTTGTTTACCAAGCCTTTTTAATTTTTTATTGGGAAGGTACTTAACGAGATTTGTGCTCATCCTTTAAGTGGGGCAGGAAAGGACTTGTTCTTTTAAAATATATTGCTGGGTTAGTATTTTAGTTTGGGGGTATTGTTGTTTTCCTGCTTGGTTTTAATGTATTAGTTCTTTCTATTTTTATTGCGGAAGTTGCTTTGAGACACCCAACTACAAAAATGTGACTAATAAACACAAAAACCTAACAATAAAATATTTGAGGTTTGAGGATACGCAGCCTCAGGCTCCAAGGTCCTTGCTTCAAACTCCAGAGTTCCTGACACAGCAAATTTAGCTTGCACAAACACACAGAACCAAAGCAACACTTAAGTTGGTGTAAAGCATTTTAGATTATGCAGAGAACCCACTCACCATCGTCTTCAGTTTCTGAGGACTGCAGATCGTCCTGTGCAGGTCCTGGAGAATGCTTCAAAATAGTAATGGAGCTAAAAGAAAGAATTACATTTGCACAACGAAAAGGGAAACCAAGGGTCATACTGGCATGACACAAATGATACAGCAAGCCTAGGAGTCATTGGTTGGTTGGGTTTTGGCCAGACAATCTGGTAATCATTTGCTGGTCCAGATTCCCAGTTTTCATTATCATGCTTGTTTTTTGTTTTTGTATTTAAAGAAGCAAGTCTTTAGCTCTGATTCCTGCATTGTAGGGGGTTGGACTAGATGTCCCTTTGGATCCCTTCCAGCTCTGTAATTCTATGATTGTAAAACCAGAGCTGAAATGTGCAGGCATTATTCCACCCACCTGCTTTGGGGAAACTCCCTGCTGCAGTCAGCTAGAATTGACCAGGAAGCAGCAATAATACCCACAGAGACAGTAAATTCTAGATGTAGTTACAGCTGCCCAGAGATGGAACTTCCTGGTTTCTTTCATAGCTATTTTCCCCTCTCACCTGGAGTGGAAGTAATTTTTTAGTCCAGGATTTTAGCATGCCTGTGATTGCATGACCTGCCCCTCCCTTCCTCCCTCAAACAAAAGTAAAAAAGACAGGGGTTTATGTTCTAAGGCAGGTGCTTTTATTTAATTTTACAAAGTTGCTTTTTAAAAAAAGCTTTGTATTTGTTCCTTAAATATGCTAGTTATACATGACCTGGATGACTGAAGTGCATTAAACTTGGGGCTGGCTTTGAAAATGATTTTAAAAATTCATGGTCATGCTATGCCAGTGCTTTACCATCTGCCTTTAATTTGGAGCACTGGATGTGTCCTTAAGAATTCTTGCACCAAAGCAATTTCTACTTAGAACTCTCCAAAAATATGAATTTTATCTGAGGGAAGGGCTCAAGGAGCATCAATGTCACATCTTTGAGAACATATACCTGTCCAAAATTGCTCCCAATTTCTTTGCAACATGAGCTCGGAATTCTGGAGTGGTCTGCAGCTCATTCCCATCCTGCCCGTGATCAGAGACCTTCTCTCTGTTTAAAGAGAACAAACTACTAAATTATCTTGGAAGTTTGTAGCAAACAGTTCCCTTTGCCTTGAAAAGAAGAAGCTGGAATCAGATCCTGAAAACTGTAATGAGCCAGCCAGAGGGCTGTGCAGTATGAAAGATCTGGGTTATGGCCTCAGTGCGAATGCCAAGCAGAGAGGCCAAAGATCTTATATAAACACATTTGGCACCAATTCAGGTTGTCTAATACACGACATGGAGGTATGAGAAACAGACTTATAACTCACCTAGGGTTTTTTTGTTTTTGTTTTAAGATCCAGGTAAGTACAATCCTGCTATCCTACCCCTGTGCTGGGTAAATTGGAGAAAAGCATAATTAAACCTAGAATTATGACCAGCTTTCTGGCAGAGGACTCAGGGATGCATTTAGACCAGCATGCCTGGTGAGAGCCTCTTGGGGCTAAAACATGTCAAAAAGAATGGAAAAGGTTGTAGAATAGAGTGTTCCCTTGTTCTGAGTGTTTTATTTATTATATTTATATATATTATATTTACTATATTTCTTTATCCTCAATAAAAACTTTATTACCGGGGGTTCTTGGGGTTCTTGACTTTGCACAATTTTGCCTTTGCGTGCAGACCCCTGGAACCAAACTTTCACATAAGTGGCAGGCCAAATGTACTACATGATTCTTATGGCTATGTAGCTCAAATTTTAGTTTCTAGTAGAACAGAACACAACACTCAGTAAACTTTCAAAAAAGCAAAGTTACCTGATGCTAGGTTCAGCGGATGGCAACTTGCTCTTCTTAAAGTTACCTGTAAAAAGTTAACAATTAGGCCCAACATGGAAGCGACGTTAGTTCAGATTCATGAGCGAGCCCTTGACAAAAGCAGTTTACAAAAATAATGGTGCAATAAAATTATTAGCAAAAGCAATTATTAAAAAAATTAAAACCAGCAACAAACTAAAAACACATCAGCATTCTAGATATTTAGGTAGGCTTGCCTAAATGAAAATGTTCTTAGCAGGTGTCGAAGAGTAAGAATACAGTGATGTTCCAAAGCGTAAGTGCTGCTAGAAGACTGATTTTTGACAGATTTTTGTTGGTGCTGCAAAAAAGCATCAAAATCTTTGTGGATCGTTTTTCTGAGTCACGTGCCTCGTGCCAATTGATTTTATAGGCTTCTTATCCATCAAGCTAAGGCAGGCATATGTGGCCATTGGCTTTTGAAGCGCCCAGCCCCCATCAGCCCCAGCCAGGGATAACAGAGGTTGCAGTACAAGGAAACTGCAGGTGCCCCATTCCTGGTTTTAAGAGATCAACTGGATACAGCCCTATTTATGGCACATACAAAAAAGGCTTTCCTGCAGGGCTTTTTTGGGATGGGTAAAGCTTCTATTTAGAGAGAGGAAGGTGCTGGCAGGCCTGCCGCTCAGGGCTCTCCCTACCGCCTTTGGGCACCAGCAGGGCCGCTGCTGCTGCTCGCTGCAGCACCGGGTCCCAGGCAGCCTCCCGGAGGCGCCCCAAATCCTCCTCCTCGCTGCTGCTACTGCTGCTGCTGGCTCTCCTGGTAGCCGACATGATGGAAATCCCCATGGTCGCAGTGCATCCTGGGGACTGTGGTCCAGACCTCGTGGCTCAGCCCTTCCCTAGCCCGGTGCCCTCGGAATTGGACTACAACTCCCAGTAGCATAGCCAGATGATACTGGGTCCGATTGGAGCATTACTGTGCTGCCTGGGGCTGATGGGAGTTGTAGTCCAAAACTGTTGAATGGCGAAAACGACCCTAAATGTCTTCATTGGGCTGGTCAGCATATGTGTGGAATACAGAACACAGAACACTTAATTCACCGTCAGAGAGTGATAAGAAAAATAACAAAGAAAGGCGGGTTTGGCTTAATTTATATTATATATAAGCCCCGCTGATAGCTTTAGATCGTCCATCCATCACATAGGTGGCCTTCTCCTCAGTCTTTTGAAATTGTAAGGTTTCCATACTGACACTGCTTTTCTCCACTGGCCCGAGGCGCCTCATAACATATCTTGCATATGTCCATCTCAACTTCGCAGACTTTTTGGCTACACATAAATTTCAACATTTGTCTCACCCAGTTATTAGTTTAATGATATTACTATAACATGCCACGTTCCATGGCATGCTGTGTTGCTCTCACGCTGCTAAGGCTTGCCAAGACAAAAATGTATAGCAGGCGTCAGAAACAGCAGCAGCACCTCATCAAGAGGCAGGGAGTTCCGAAGTGCAAATGCTGCCACACCGTGTCATGAATCCTTCATTCTCCTCCTCCTCGTCGTCTATTTCCATACATTCAAGTGACGTGGCCCTGGGCTCGGCCCCACCTTTCTCACAGAGCTAGGCCCGGGCTCCGAGGAAGCAGCCGCCTCCGTAGAGTGGCGGGCCTTTTGGCAGGCGGAACCTTTGTCGCGGCTGCCTCCGGGGCAGTAGGGAGAGCCCTTTGCGCCGGGGGACGGCGTGTGCCCTTGGGATAAGGGACCCCCTTTCCTGTTGTGGGGCCGGGCTTCCGGCTAGGGGAAGAAATCAGGTGACAGTTGCCGTTCGGGCGGAGGTGGAGTTCGAGAGAGCGAAGGGCCGCGAGCGGCGGAAGGCGCCAGCCGGAGGAGCCCGCGCCGACTCCGGTGAGAGCCCCGCAGGAGGCAAAGGGGGAGGCCCCCCGAGGTCGGCGAAGGGGGAGCTTGACCTTGGCCGGGCCGGGGGCCTGTCAGGAGAGAATTCCCGCCTTGGGATCAGGTGCCGGGGCTCCGTCTCGCCTCCTGCTCTCTGTGGGGTGGGGGGTATAGGGGTCGAGGCTGCTGGTCAGGCTCAGTACGTTGCCTTTCATCATCCCCTCATGTACAGTGGTACCTCAGGTTACATACGCTTCAGGTTACAGACTAACCCAGAAATAGTGCTTCAGGTTAAGAACTTTGCTTCAGGATGAGAACAGAAATGGTGCTTCGGCGGCGCGGCAGCAGCAGGAGGCCCCATTAGCTAAAGTGGTGCTTCAGGTTAAGAACAGTTTCAGGTTAAGGACGGACCTCCGGTATGAATTAAGTACTTAACCCGAGGTACCACTGTAAAGGGGGGGGGGCTCGTCTGGCTGACCACTGTTGGAAACGGAATACTGGAATCTCCATGGATCCCAGCTTGGCCCAATCCAGCTGGGTAGGGAGGGAGAGCCTATCAGTGGTAGGATAGCCGAATACAGCCTTATTTCCACCAACGTTATTGTTGTTGTTGTAGCCAAATACTGTAGAGCCTTATTCTCCCCAACATTGTTGTTGTTGTTGTTGTAGCTGAACAGAACCTTATTTTCCCCAACATTATTACAGTGGTACCTCGGGTTAAGAACTTAATTCGTTCTGGAGGTCAGTTCTTAACCTGAAACTGTTCTTAACCTGAGGTTTGACTTTAGCTAATGGGGCCTCCCACTGCCACCGCACGATTTCGGTTCTCATCCTGAAGCAAATTTCTTAACCTGAGGTACTATTTCTGGGTTAGCAGAGTCTATAACCTGAAGCGCCTGTAACCTGAAGTGTCTGTAACCTGAGGTACCACTGTATTGCTATTATTTATTATATCCTACCTTTTCTCCGAGGAGCTCTAAGTGTCTGGCACGTTCCTCCCCTTGTCCATTTTATCCTCGCAACAACCCTGTGAGGTAGGTTAGGACTAGAGAGACAGTGACTGGCCCAAAGTCTCCCAGTGAGTTTCATGGCTGTGGTGGGATTTGAACCTTAGTCTCTCTCCCAGGTCCTGGTCCAACACTGTAGCTGCTGTGGTATACTGGCTGTCTTATGCCGAAGACTTGGCATGTTTGCACTGTGGCTTTTATTTGTTTCGTAGAATCTATATACTGTTTGATTGTAAAAAAAAGGGGGGGGGGAAATGCCTCAAAGCAGTTTACTCTCTTTCTCTTCATATATAATGATTGTTAAAAACAACTGCTTAAAACATTTAAAAATAAAACCATTGAAAAACAACAAACAGATTAAAACTCGCACAAAATCTTCACACTTGAGATGTATTCTTTTGGGACCCTCCTCATTTCTGTGATTGTAAATGGTCTGCAACAGGAATTGCAGGATTTGATGCATTCAAGGAGGAGGAGGGCTCTGCAGACATTTATTGGCCATGGTAGCAAATTGGAACCGTCATGTTCAGGGACAGTATCTACCTCTGAATATCAGTTGCTATAGGGTATGGGGGATGGGCTGTCAACTTCAAGTTCTTTTAAAAAATACACTTTACTGGTATTTAGGAAAGTGCACACCTTCATGTCCTTTCTGAAAGCACCAAGGTGACCATGTTTGAAAGCAGGATACTGGACTAGATGAACCAACAGCCCAGCACACTACCTCTTTTACTTTTTAAACTTTAAAATGTACTTCTTGCCTTGTAGTGCAGAGTGAGGAAGAGAGGTGCCCCTCCCCACTCACTGCATTCCTGTGGTGATCAGTTACAGGGAGGCCTAAAAAAACCAAAGATTTTGGGATTCAGAATAGCGTGTAGACTTCCATGTTATCAGACTGAAGTGTTTTTTCCTGCAGTTTTCCCTCTTGGGTCTGTGCATCACTTGGGTATTCTCTGATTGTAGAGTGGCTAATAAATTCTGAAATAAAATAGAATAGAGTAGCAGCTTGGAAAATGAACCCTCTTCTTGTAATGAACAGATTTCAACATTAAAAGACTAGCGATATATCCAGCACAATGTAACCAAGCCAGGATTGCTGTCAGTATGCTTTTTAATGGCATGTAGCCATAGCTTTCAGTTCTAAACTTTTAAAAGGCTTGTTTTTTGTGTGTTTCCCAAAGACTTCATTTCCCTCTGTATCAGGCCGTATAGGCAAAAATTTGCTGTTATCTTGAATCTCTCGGGTCGCCCCAAGCCTTTACATCTTGGTACAGGCATAGTGCAAGACTCTTAACTGATACATGAAAAATATTGAGTGAACTGGTCTTACTTAATTCCATTCAATTAGTGTTGTTCATTGTTAAGATTGTTTATAAATTCTGTGTAAGTGCTGGTGATTTATTCCTATGTGTTTCTTCATTTTTTTCCATTCAAAACCAGAGCATTTTGCAAAGACTGTTGGTAGAAGCTGCATTTGACTTGTGGAATTTTCTGATGTTGTTCCTCTATTCTTCTTCAAGAATGGCCTTTGTGTGTCTCAGTTAAATGGCACAAATAAGTAAGTGCCATTGAGTTCAGCAGGGTTTACTCCCAATTAGTTACATAGTTACATTAGTTACATAGGATGGTGGCTGCCTTCTGCCATGCTTGGGCATGTGCAGATATTGACCTTACTTTGTTGTTTCTGGAATCCGTCTGGCTCGGGAGACAATGGAGGAGTGTGCCTTTAAGGGTGAAGTCAAAAGACTTTACTATAAATGTATTAATGCAGAACTATTCCAGACATGGAGATACGGTAGTTTACATGCATGATCTAACACAGTGTTTCCCAACCTTTTTTGGGCAAAGGCACACGGAGGTAGGCTGGTGTGCCGTGGGAGGGAGGCGGGCGAGTCGGGCGGCGAGCACACGCGGGGCGGCGAGCGAGCTCCCTCCCACATCCCATCGCCGCTCGCTTCGGCCGGCCTACTGGGCTGTCGCAGGCGGAAGGCCTGCGCATGCGCGAGGTTTTCGCGCCTTCCTCCAGTAGGCCGGCCGAAGCGAGCGGCGATGGGATGTGGGAGCTCGCTCGCTCGCCGCCCCGCGTGTGCTCGCCGCCGCCGCCCCGCCTCTCGCCGCCCGAGTCGCCCGCCTCCGTCCCACGGAACACCGGTTGGGAAACACTGATCTAACAGGTTAAATTGGATGTATATTTTTTCCAGAATAAAGGAATAATGCATGCTAAATGTTTTCTTAGGAACTAGATTCAGGTAGGTAGCCGTGTTGGTCTGACGCAGTTGAAATATATATATAAAAAACAAATAATCCAGTGGCACCTTAGAGACCAACTAAGTTTGTTCTTGGTATAAGCTTTCATGTGCACACAAAAGCTTATACCAAGAACAAACTTAGTTGGTCTCTAAGGTGCTACTGGACAATTTTTTTATTTTCTTAGGAGCTAGTATGTTAAGAGCGTGAAACGAACATCTGTGCAGGAGATCATATTGAGGTGATCTGGGCAGCCCCTCCCAAAGTTATCCAGTTAATCACCTGGTCTGGAAAAATGCTTTGGGTCCCTAATGTTCAGCCCTGCAAAGAGACAAAGAAATGTTTGAAAAATCATGTGTGTCAAAATACGAATTTTAGCTGCCTGGATGAGTGACCACCTGAGATTTTTCCAACCCTATTCCACAGGCATTGATTTTGTTTTGTTTTTAATGTTAGCTCGTTTGCTTCTAGTGAGCTGTGCATAATTAATCCAAAAGATTTTGTGGTCACAGATGACCAGACTTTGTTACAATGCTTATACACTATTTTACTTAAAGACTATTTAAATAAAAATCAAACATATTTACTATGGAGTAAGTCCATTGAACAAACTGGGGTTACTTCCAAATAAGCATAGATAGGATTGTGCTGTCAAAGTGGCTTGAAGGCTCAGGATAGCTGAGAATTGCAAAACTGGAGCAAAGGTCCAAGGCAGTATAGTAGAATGGGAAATAGAGCCTCAAGAAGTCAACATGTAAATCAAGGTGTATGTATATCCTGGGTGCAGACACCTATATAAAAGGGTAACGTCCAGATTAGATAACTTCTCTCCAAAGCAGGAAACCACTAGTACGTTCATAAGCTTGCAGCTTAATGTTTCATGAGAAGTGCCCGGCTTAATAAAGGTGTGTGTGTGTGTGTGTTTTGCCACTTTTTTTCATTTAAAATGCATGCATGATTTTACTAGCAGTGGCTGAACCACTGAAAAATCTGTAGAGCTCAGAAGCTGCATCTATTAAAGCTTGCTAGCTGATTGCAAGGCTGCCCTTTGGGAGCCCCCTGCAAAATGATGTAACTGAATGAAAAGAGTTCTGTTGAAATAGGTGCCTCCTCTTTCCCACTTGCGAAGTTCTGGTGATGTGGGCATTAAGCTGCTCTGGACCCACTGTGGAGCTGCGTTCCCCTATGCAAAAAGCACCATTTCACAGGAGCCAAGTGGCGATGCAGATAAGGTCCCAGTTCAGTACTTGTGCTTTCTCCTTTGGCGTTTTTGCGAGGAAAGGAAGCAGAGAGGGGCTGAATTCGCTTCAGGTAAGCGAGGCAAAATGATAAGATAGCAGGGTGGGGATTCTGTTTTTGGAAGAGCCGCATAGTATATTAAGACGGGGGTCCCCTTGTGTAAGAAGTGGACTTCTCAGCTGCTTACACACTGCTGGGTTTTACAAGTGCTGTAAGCTTTAATTAGTAGGGTAATCTACGAAAGTTTGATTAGTCATTTGCCAGCAGATAAATTATAATTGGTGAGCTGAGTTTTCAAGAACACGCATGTTTATGTATGTTTTGGTTTGTTGACGTGGCAGAAATGAGAGGGAGAACCTTTCTTTGAACAATGAGTGGGAGGGTCCTGTTTGTTAAATTCCAGGTTGTGTTTTCTTTGATACCTTTGAATCTTAATAAATTCATTGAGTAGTTGGTTAATGAGTAAATGATTCCTCAGTTTAAATTGCTGTCATTTTTTTCATGCATAAAACATGGAGCTGCCAGATGAAATCAATTATTTTGTCTAATTGTTGGTGGTTGTTTTTAGCTTTTGAATTGAATGTTAGGGTGGATGTTGTTGCAATAAGTGGGCCAGTATATTGCTTTTACACCCTGCATTGTAGACATATGGTGGCTTGTCTGTGGATTTTGTTAAGTTGGAAATGAAGGATCTTAAGATTAATTGAATGAATACAAATTGAGAAAGAAGCCTCTTAAAAAAAGTTTTTTTTAGCGTATTCTGTTTAATTCTCAAAGGTGTTCTGCTGTGCATCCATGCATCTTTGTTAAACCCATCCCCAGCCTTAGATGTGCCAAGCCCACTGGGAAGTGCCATGAATTTAAAAACCAAAAAAGGCTTTGGATGTATTAATACTATCATGCACTGAATTTCAGGGAGTGTTTGTAAATTGCTATGCTAAATGTTGTGGGGCTTGGTTAAAAGAAACAAGCAGGGAACTCACTGGGAGGCCTAGAGATTGCTCTGGTCCCATCAGTGCCAGTCATGAGGGCATATTAAAACCAGGTTGTTGCTCAGCTTGCCCAAGATTTCTCTGGACAACGATAAAAAATGGCCTGAGGGCTTTCACTGTACAAAAACAAACGCTGTAGAGTATTATTTTCCTCAATTTGGTGCCCTCCAGGTGTTTGTACTTCAGCACCAGCCAGCCCAGCTTTACTCCAAAACCTGTGGAGGATGCCAAGTTGGAGATATATGGTAGTGCCACCACCTCCTCCTTGGGTCTGGATTAGGGAGATAATATAATGGCGTCCCCTAAATTCTTTCTCTCTCTCTCTCTCTCTCTCTCTCTCTCTCTCTCTCTCTCTCTCTTTCTTTCTTTCTTTCTTTCTCAGAGTTCAATTGCATTAAAAATTTCCTGACTGGGTGTGACAAGAATGGCCAGCAAAGGGCCAGCAGCTTCTACCTCCACCGAAAGCAACAATGCTGGCGGGACCAGTGGCAACAGCAGCAGCGGGGACGGGGCAAGCCAGGACAGCACTTTCGAGTGCAACATCTGTTTGGATACGGCCAAGGATGCTGTGATCAGCCTATGCGGGCACCTCTTCTGGTCAGTATCCTGGTCTTCTTGGCCAGTTGTTCATCTGCTTTCGACGCCAAACACGCTTGAGTTGCCTACATAAATGTTAGAAAAGTTTATGCTGCTTCTCCACCCCCAACCCCGTGTGTGCCCCTCACTCATCTCTCTCCTTGGCAGTGCCCCTGCAAGCCAGGCGTCAGTTGGGAAGTTCAGTTCCCCACATGCGGCTCTTTGCATTCTTCCCATGGGAATGAATGGCAGTCATTTAATCCCACGAGGGTGTATGAAAGGGGTGCAGTTGTGGGCACAGTGATGCCAGGTGTGCTAGGATCAGGCTCCTGCTGTGGTATCGGATGCACTTGTTCATGGAACTCCATGAGAGCTGCTGTAAGACCTGCTTTCCTAGTGCCACACCTTTACCTAGAGAGCCCTGCCCTCAGTGCTGTGGTAAACCTTGAGGGTGGCAGAGCCTGGGGACTGGCATGAGTGCAGTTTTGCTGCTTTACGTATTTGATTGTGAATGTATAAACTGTTTAATATAGAATGCCTTAAGTGGTGAATGAACGTGTATTCAAACACATATGATAAAATCGGCCATAAGACAAAGCGGCTATGGAAAAATCATCATCATCATTATTCTTGTTCTTATTGGGAACATAACTCCCATTGTCCCTGAACACTGGCAAAGTTGTCATATGGAGGGGATGCCAGGTTGAGGAAGGCCTTTGGCTTGCTTTTCCATAGCACTGGTGGGAAGCCAGTTCTAGATGCTGCCACGCCTGTGGGGAAACAACTTTCAGCCCAAAATACCCTCGTGTGGTCCTGTTAGTTCATCCTCCATTTGCATACTCAAGTTTCACTGTGTTGGGTTTTTCTTTTTCTGAGGCTGCTTGAATGTAAAGCTCAGCTGCCTCTCGGTAAAGTTGGGATGATTCTCTCCACACCTCTGCCTTGTGCCCATTTCAGAGTGTGTGCCCAGGACAGCTGTATAAGCCAGATTTTTCTTCTCCCTCCATTCCTATCATTACTTAAAATAAAACAATGCATGAACAGGAATTTCTGATGCACTGGGGAAATCTGCCGGCTGGCCAGTTGCCTTCTGAGTGCAATGCAGGAATGCCAAAGAACCCCTGACAGACTGCCACCAAACCTCTGTTTAAAAACCTCCAGTGAAGGAGAGTCCACCACCTTCCGAAGGAGCCTGTTCCACTATCGAACTGCCCTTATTGCCAGAAAGTTCTTCCTAATGCTTACTTGGTCTAACCTTCCTTGTAATTTGAATCCGTTGGATCGGGTCCCACCCTCTGGAACAGGATAACGCAAGCTTGCTCCATCTTCCATGCAACGTTGCGACAGCACTTTGGATATTTGAAGATGGCTTTCATATCATATCCAGGCTAACCATATCCAATTCCTTCAACTGCATAAGGCTTGGTACTACCTAGAAGAGAAGCAAATTGTATTATCTGGAAGTGAAGCAATTTTTTTTTTAAAAAAACCACCCCTAGCTGCTTTCTTACTTAAATATTATTGTTTTAATACCCAACTGTGGAACCGGCAGGGCTGGATTCCAGTCTATTGCTTGCTCAGTGTATTTTGATCTCTCTCCCTTTTCTCCTCCTGCCTCCACCGCTGCTCTCCTCCTGCCCTGTCAACAAATCATTCTGGGATTCTCAACAGTTGGCCTTGTTTACACCAGGTAAGGCAGCTTTTCTTTTCTTTTGCTTTGTCTTTCATCAGCTCCTCTTGCTCCGTCAACCCCTCAGCTCTCTGGGGGAACTGAGAAGGTGCAATATCCCTTTCAGTTTCTAAACGGTGCCTGTGCACCAGAGATCTCTAGGGCAACCCAATCTGCTAATAACTGTTAGCATGCAATAGTTTGTAATCTGCAGCTTTTTCTGTGGGGGTGATTGTTCTTTGTTGGAAGCTTCTGTTGGTTTCAGTGAGATGGCACAGATAAATAATAAGTATCTGCGAGGTGGCTGAGTGTTCAGAGCACTTTTGTACATTCTCTTGGTGCAACAGCTCTGTAAAGGTAGGTCAGTATCAATATGAAAATGAGGTTACGTCAGTGTCACCCACTTTTGTCACTGGCAAAAGTGAGGAGTTTCCATCTCTGTGCCCTGCACCAACTTCTAAATACTGGGGTGGGAGAGGCCATATGTTAGTGTGCAGCTTAAAGGCCTGAGGCAAGAGTTGTGGCCTGTTGTATGTTAAGGGATGCCGAGGAAAAAGTGTGGGTCAGGCCACAAAAGGGGTAGAAGGGTCTGCATGCCACACAATAGCCTTTGTCAACCTGGGGCCCTCTAGATGCTGTAGATTCCAGGTCCCACTGGCCTCAGCCAGCACAGCTGTACAATGCTGGGGAGTTGAAGTACATGCTGGCTGAAATGAAGGTGCTTTAGAGTGAAATATCTAAAGGGAGCCAGATTGGGAAATTGCTGCCACAGAACCATGCAGTAAAAATGGTCCCAAAGTGCTGAGAGCATGAGAAGATGTTTGGCAGTGGTGGAGAGGTGGAGATGATTCCTTGTGCCCAGAAGATTTTGTGAATGGCACATGCGATGACACTTAGCAAATGCTTTCGGTGGTGGTATTCTGATTCTGATTCGTTAATGTATTTAAATCCCACCTTTCTCCCAAATTTGATTCAAGGAGATTTTACAGCATTTTACAAACCTCGTTCTAAAACACAAAGGGATGAAAACAAGCTAGTTAAACACCATATTTAAAATAAAATAAATCACATTCAGAACCAGCATTAAAATACTGATTGCACCTCGTTTCCAAAGGCCTTTCTGAACAGGGAGGTTTTGGCTTGCTGATGGAAAGATAATAAAGGAGGAGCCGGACTAGCCTCTCTAGGAAGGGAATTGCACAATAGGGAGTCCTGTGTGCTTCATGCAAGGCACATCTCTAGTCTCTTGCTCAGGTTTCTTCGTTCTTTCCTGCCTTTCCAGTGGTTAGAGACCAGGCCCAATCGGCAGGTGTGTCCTGTATGTAAAGCAGGTATCAGCCGCGACAAGGTCATCCCACTTTACGGAAGGGGCAGCACCGGACAGCAGGACCCCAGGTAAGAATGTTGGAAGCCATTTCTTACAGCCGTAGGGGTGCAAAACCTGCGGCCTTCCAGGTGTTTCTGAACTACAGCTCCCACTGGCCCCCAGGAAGCATGGCCAATGGTCAGGGATGATGGGAGCTGTAATTCAGCAACATCAGGAGAGCCAAAGGTGCCCCATGCCTGTGTTACAAAAACAGCCTTTGTTTTGTGGGAGCCACAAGCCCTTATGGAGTGGGATTTGCAGAAGTGAACGTGGAGAGTTTAGGTGATGTTGTTGCCAAATGCCTGCAAAGCCTTCACCCATCTGTAGTCTTATCTTTTAAAATCTCCCTGCTTGAACTGTCTGTTGCAGTGGTTCCCAAACCCTTTTGGGCTGCCACCCCCTTGGTTCCATAAACACATCCCCAATGCCCCCCAGTGTACTACACTATTAAAAAAAGCATTATATAGAATGGTGCTTTGCATAACCCACTAAGGAAGATAATAACACCATCTATTTGAGAACTGCAACAATTAGTTGCACATTAATCCAAAATCCAATTAAGACTATTTAGTTTCATTTGTTAACCTGAGGAAATAATGGGAGCTGGAATTGGAGCATTTGCCTGTGTACGAGAACTTCGCTATTCCCCTTCACTGCAGGCTGATAGACAAGGCTGATTAGAGCATGAGAACTGGGTGGCAACACTGTTCATGAAAATGCATTTGAGATCCTGAGTGTTTCTAAGGTACTCAGTGCTTCTGGACTCTGTGTTCTGGAAGCAGAGATTTAGAATTATGCAACGTGTATCTGTAGGAATAAGTATCTTGAGCTGGTCTTTAAAAGAACCCAGTCTGATAACATCAGCCCCAATAGGCACATCAGTGCAAAAGACACTTCATTATGCTATGAAGCATTGCTGTAAACTGTAAAAGTGGCAGTGAAAAGTGTTGTGACTCATATACTAGACTATCAAATGTTCTCGATTCCTACCTGGCAGGGGGCTGGACTAGATGAGCCTCGGGGTCCCTTCCAATTCTACAATTCTGTGATTCCTTCCCTGCAAGAAGTGAAGTTACAGGAGGTTACAGGGAACCAAGCAGAGAGCCTTCTTGGCAGTGGCGCCCTCCCTGTGGAACGCCCTCCCATCAGATGTCAAGGAGATAAATAACTATACAACTTTTAGAAGACATCTGAAGACAGCCCTGTAACAAGAAGTTTTTAATGTTTGATTATGTTTTTATGTGTGTTGGAAGCCTCCCAGAGTGACTGGGGCAACCCAGCTAGATTGGTGGTGTATATTATTATTATTATTATTATTATTATTATTATTATTATTATTTATTTATTAGCAGCTTTTCGAAGTCTGATAGTCATTTGCAGCTCCATCACCCAGCTGCTGCCCCCTTGCCTCAAATGCAAAGGTTCAGCCCTTGGCATTTCCAGTTAAAGCTGGGGAAAGATTCCTTCCTGAAACTCTGGAGATCTGCTGTCAGTCAGGGTAGGCAGTACTGAGTTGGATGGGTCAGTTGTCTGACTCAGTATAGTGACGGGCTGTCACTCAGTGGTAGAACATCTGCTTTGCAGATGAAAAGTCCCGGGTTCAATCCCCAGCGGCCTTTCCAGGGCGGGCTGGGAAAATACTTCCTGCCTTAAACCCCGAAGAGCTGCTGCCAGTCAAGAGTAGACTGTACTGAGCTAGGTGGAGCAGTGGTCTGACTTGATGTCAAGTAGCTTCCTATATTGGGGACGCGGGTGGCGCTGTGGGTAAAAGCCTCAGCGCCTAGGGCTTGCCGATCGCAAGGTCGGTGGTTCGATTCCCTGCGGCGGGGTGCGCTCCTGTTGTTTGGTCCCAGCGCCTGCCAACCTAGCAGTTCAAAAGCACCCCCGGGTGCAAGTAGATAAATAGGGACCGCTTACTAGCGGGAAGGTAAACGGCGTTTCCGTGTGCTGCGCTGGCTCGCCAGATGCAGCTTTGTCACGCTGGCCACGTGACCCGGAAGTGTCTCCGGACAGCGCTGGCCCCCGGCCTCTTGAGTGAGATGGGCGCACAACCCTAGAGTCTGTCAAGACTGGCCCGTACGGGCAGGGGTACCTTTACCTTTACCTTAGCTTCCTATATTCCACTATTGTGAAAGGTCTCCACCCTCTTGCAGTCTGTGATGGTTGCACTGGTGGTGCAACACATACACTCTTTCTCTCAAATAATAATGATAAGAGTTTCAACACAGGCCAGCAATTAAAGAGGAAGATAGGCATGGGAACACCTCCTCAGCCACCCCACCCCATGGCTGGAATGCAGTGGAAGGAAAGAAAGGAGCTCTTGGGTCCAGGTGGTGTTCATCAGGTCCCGGAGTTGACCAGAGCTGGGCTGGGCTTGACTGAATAAATTGTCTCTTGCAGAGAGAAGACACCACCACGGCCTCAAGGCCAGAGACCTGAGCCGGAAAACAGAGGGGTGAGTAAGCTACGATTTGCAGCCTTTGGGGGTTACTTCTGTATCTCCCAGAAGTACAAACGAGACAAAAAGGCATATTGCTCACCCTTAGGGCTATGAAGTGCAACGTACAAGCTTAAACCAAAGCATCAGAACAGCCTTGTTCTGTCTGGTGCCTTCCAGATGTCTTGGACTACAGCTCCTATCAGCCCCAGCCAGCCTGACAGGGCAAGCCTACAGGAGACAGTAGACTGGGTGACCTGCCACTCTCCCATACTTTTCCTTGGGTTGGAGAATGATTTTCCTTCTCCTCTGGGCCCCTGTTGGCCCCTTGTACATTCTTTTAGCCCTGTGGTCAGGAACCTCCAGCCCGTGGACCTAATTTGGCCCATGAGGCTGTTTTCTCTCAAGCCACACCCATCCGCCTCACATGTCATTATATATTGCATCAGGTGTGGAGCAAGTAAAGATACAGTCACAAAGAAACCACTGGAAGCCTTAAAATGTGCTCTGAATAGTTTCTTGGCAAGCACAGTTCTTAAATTCAGTGTCGCTGGGATTGATTCTGCTTGAGAGCTCCCAACCGGAGGTCCTGAACAAAGCCAATTCCTGCCAAAAGTGGGACTTGAAGACAGCACTGATCACCTGTCCCACTCTTCCTCATCCTCACAACAATCCTGTGAGGTAGGTTAAGCAGAGAGCGTAAATGGCCAGAGGTCACTCAGTGAGCCTCATGGCTGAACAATGGTTTGAACCCTGGCCTCCTAAGGTCTCTTAGTTTGATTCTGTAAACACTGCACCACACTGGCTCTCAGTAATCATGTTTCCTTTTTGTAGGATTTTATAAAAATGTGGATTTTGAAAGCCTGTGGGGACTGTGTATGTAAACAGCCTCTGATTATACTTGGTCTCCAGCAAGTCTGTGCTACTGGGGAATGAAGATTGATATGTGTAAACATACAGTGTGTGTAGACATGGGGGTTATAAATAGTGTGGGGTTGAGAGATATTGGACAGGCTGCAGAATTTCCTAGCATGAAGATGGGGAGCACACCTGACCTGATGAAATAATTGCATTTTTCCATGCAAGGCAGCTTGGAGCCTCCAGGGTCTACCTGTGGGCCTCATTGCTTCAAACAAACAGCTCTGTTGGGTGTCATTAAGAAGCCTTTTTCTTTTCTCCGCACTCCCTGCAGAGTTGGTGGTGCCTTATTAAATCAGCAGCTGAACTTGAGAGCACCTTTTTAGCAGATGCTGCTGCCAGCACTAAGACTGCTGGAGCAAAAAGGCCTTGCTTGCATTCTGCTCTACTGGCATGGCCTTGAGGATCAGCACAGAATGCCCCCTCTCTGATCAGGTGGCCAGCAGCTGGTAGTACAAGCCATGTGGCCTGTCCCACGTGAAGAGAGAGAGGCTCAGCTGTGGCAAGTTCTCTCATTGGACTGCAATTCCCATCAACCCCAGCCAGCGTATATGATGCTGAGGCTGATGGGAATTGTAGTCCAAGACTATCTGGAAGGCTCCAGGTTGTGGAAGGCTGGTGAAATCCTGGTGCAACATTTCCCACATTCTTGATAGGTGTGTCACACTTATTTTCTGGATCTAAATTGGAAACAAACCCCTCCAGCTTGAAAAGGATTCCTTTCAGAGTGTAGCAAGAAGGAAAGGAGCTGGGTCCCTATGTTTCTGCCTGTGTTGTGGCTTCTCTAGGCAGGCCTTGTAATTTATAAAGATGCAAAGAGATAATGGTCTCTAAGAGCAGGTGTCTTGCTGCATCTCTGCCTTAGAAGTGACAGGGCAATCCAAACGTCCCCATCAGAGGCTAAGTGGAAAGAGGCGAGAGCAGGAAATTGTGCAGAGATACAGTGAGCAGGCTCTTCTGTGAGGGGACACTTTGGGCTCATGAGAGAGGTGCGGGTGTGTGTGAGTGTGTGGGTGGGAGGGTGGGTGGGTGGGTGTGTAAATCATGGCACACAGCCAGGGGCCAGTCATAGTAAATCATAGAGAAGGCAAACAGGTCAGCATTTCACTTCGTAAACTAGCATGCTTGGAAGGTTTCATTATTCCCTCCCCCATTTGTGCTTCTTCCCAGGGCTTCCAGGGTTTTGGGTTTGGCGATGGAGGCTTTCAAATGTCGTTTGGAATTGGGGCATTTCCTTTTGGTATATTCGCTACAGCATTCAACATAAACGACGGTCGGCCTCCCCCAGGTAAGGAGCACTTTCGAATAAAAAAACCCCTAGCTGGTTAAAAAAACCCTAGCAAGCCAGCAAATCATTGGTTGCACTCACCATAATTATAGGACTGGCAGATCAAAAAAAAGCTGGCACCTGTCCATTGTACTTACATTGCTGTTTGTGTAACCAGGGCTAAGTCCTGATGTTTCATTTGTTTAGAACCCTTTAAATATAGATAAGCTATTCTGTTTTTAAAACTTCAATCAGATGAGTGCTGCTTATCTTCTGTTCCATTTTTGTTTTGCTTTTTAAGTACAAAGTGAGAACAATACATTTCTGCTTAGCAGTTCACCCGTGAAGTGATTCTCACTGGTAGTTTGTAAGGAACAGCCTCCGAGCTGATTAGCATCAGTGCTCTCTATATGGAGCAAAACCAGTTGAGTCACTTTCGGTGGCCCTGAATCCTGAGCAGGCCCCCTCCTTTGTTCATGAGCCAAAGCCTTTGACATAACTTTGGGGCTTTGGTGGCCTTTGACGTAAATGTATTTCATGTCCACCACCGAATATATTAAGTTTCCTGTCTCTTATGTTAAGATTTGAAAGCAAAACTGAAAACCCTTGTGGTTTTGTACTACTTAAGAATTAATTTTTCACTCTGCCATTTGCTAACAGAGACTTCTTAAAACCAACGCTTTCAACTTGAAATGTGCTGGGTGTTTTCAGTGACAGGCGCGCTATCCTTACTTGATCACCTTTCTGCTTTTTTCATGGACACTGCGGCTGTTGCCTTGTCCTTCTTAGCTCTGGCTATATGCAGGGAGTCACAACAATGCAAGATGTGGGGATATTACTAGTAAAGGAGCGTCCCAATAGGGGATATCACTATTATTATTATTATTTTTTAAATCACAGGCTGGCTTTCTGAGCAAAGCTCTCCCCAGGGTGGCTTATGTAATATACATTTCCAGAATGTAACAGCAGTGCAAAACGCAACGTTTCAGCAAATTCTGAGCCACTATAAAAGTGAAATGATCCAGCAATAATAAAACACGTGCACAACCCAGAACCAAAACAACCCGGTTTATCCATTTCACAGAGCAAAAATATAATGTATCGTTTGGTGAAACAGGGTCTTCAGAGCCTTTTCAGAGGCCTGCAGTGTGCTAATCTTTTGAATGTTGACAGGCAGCAAACTGCAGATCCAGGGTGCTCCCACTTAAAAGGCCCTGTCACCCCTGCCATTTTCACTAACTGAGGCCATGAGCAAATGAGGAAGGCTGCCATTGTTGATATGGGTTCAAGCAATCCTTCAGATAACTTGGGACAGTTGAAAGAGCCTAGGGAAGTCTTACAATGAAGATGCAGAATGGTGGCTGATTCCATGCTTTTCTGCTACTGGATCTGGAAATACACTGCTTTTGTTTGCTGAGAGAGGTTCCCTTTTCTTTCTGTCTTCCCAGCGGTTCCAGGGACTCCCCAGTATGTGGACGAACAGTTCCTGTCCCGCCTCTTCCTGTTTGTGGCCCTGGTGATCATGTTCTGGCTCTTGATCGCTTAACCTTGCCCTGTATTGTACCGTGGTTTGTGGGGCTCCGAACTGGTCACAGACGACTGCTTCTTTTTCTCCGTGCCCCACTGCCAGCCTCTCGGTGTCTGGTTCCATAGCTCATGGGCTCCCGCAAGCCCCGATGTCTGCTGCAGTGGGAGGAGGACTCTTGCTTATTACGCCAGAGTAAATGGAATTAAAGGTCTCTCTTTAAAAGCATTCTAAAGTCCAGCCATGTGTCACGCAACAGGTAACTGGCTAAGGCTGCGAACCTAGCTTTGAGCTCCACATGCCAAGAGGGAGCATTGTTTGAAATCATGTGCCAAGCCGTTAAACCAGGTGCTGGCCCTGGAGGGAGAGTGGGTGGCAAGGCCAGGCATGGAAACACTTGCCCTGTTTCTCAAATGAGCCTTGCAACCCAACAGCACTGAAGGGAAGGAGATCAATGGACCTACTGCTTCAGAATCCAGTTGCATAGATTGACCGAAACCCAACTTGCTCCTGGAAATTGCCTTCTTATGTGAGTACAACTTGGCAGGTGAGGTCACCTTAGGAGTATTCTCTTCCTGCTGTTTCCCACCTGGCTGACCTTTTCCCAGGGATACTTAACATAAGTTAAGGGATAAGAGACTCTCTCACCCTGAAACAATAAAATACCTAAACTTCCTGGAACCAGATGGGGCAGGTTCTCTCATCTCAGGGCTGGGGGTGGGGATGTTGGACACCAGAGGGGTCCCCTCTGGGCTTGTTGCACAGCACACATCCGCATGGATGAAAGCAGTGTTGTTTTCCTAAAACTTGTATAACAGCTTTCAGCTCTTAATTTGGATATAGAGAGTTCTGGTTACTGTAGTCATTGACACTCATTTGCTCCTTCCTGAGATGGATCCAAAATTGTCGTCTCCCTGTCCCCCAACTTCTTGGAATGGTTAGTTTGGGAAAAGTGGAGGACAATCTTCTTTTGAGCATTTTGTTCTTCCCCCATAAGAGTTTCTGCATAGTGAGAATAACAGCCTAACTTGGGGGCTTGTTCTCAAGCTCCAAGGGGTCATTTGTTAGTGCGTGAGCTTTTTCAGATGACCAAAGATAATATTTTGAAGGGTCGATCATGAGCATGAGCCAGCAGGAAGCTCTCCTACACAAGCCCCATTGAAACAAATCAGAGCCATGCTCCGGTTTCCACCTTTCCTGGCCTTGTCTCTCCATATGTTGTAGTCTAGGAGTGGGGGGACCTGCGGCCCCTCTTAGCCACAATGCATATCACCAATGGCCAGGGATGATGGGAATTCTTGTTCAACAGCATCTGGAGAGCCAAGGGTTCCCCACATTTTTAATCCAAAATCTCAGGAGAGCACCAGGTTGGGGGAGCTGTCTTCTTCGTTTCAGTGGGACCCACGTGGAAGAGTATCCCACTTAAATGGATCTGAACTATTTACACAAGGGATTCCTTTGCAGGAGTGGAAGAAGCCTGGGAACGTTGCTTTAAAACTGTTGCTGCTGAATCCTGGGAGATTCACAGGACCAAAAATGAACCTTCCTCACTCCCTGACCTCACACTTTCTTGTAAATCTAAGGGTCTCTTCTCAAAGACTCCTGGGTTTCTCTCTCGTTTTGCAATGCTTTTGATCTCGTTTTTTTCTCCCTACTCCTTTCCCAATTTCTGTAGCAGCAATTTTTTATGAGTTGCTGAACAAATCACAGCCAGCAATACTGAAAAGAACAAATTGCATAAGGGGGGCTTCTTTTTTTTGACTAAGGTCTGATAGCATAGTAAAAACCAGTCATTGCATTCCCAGTAGTCACAGTGAGAGCGTTTCCCTTTTTTAAAAATGTAAAATCCTTCTGTCAATGGTTTTCCAAAAAGTGCTCAAGGGCCTGTCAGCGACATAAAAAAGACTGTAACCTGTGCTGCCTCCTAGAACCTGCATATCTTAGATTTGTTTTGTTGGGGAGAAAGATGGTGCCACCTACTGTTGATAAGGTAAACTGAATACCATCATAATATATAAGGGATCTCTGGCATTTCCTTCTTTTTACAGTTCATGAAAATGAGAACCATGGAACTAAAGCTGCCCTTCTGAAAGCAATCTTGTTAAACGGTTTGCTGTAAAGCTTTTTTTTTTTTTAAAGAATAAAATCTGTGGCAATCGGCAAAGAGAAAATTGTTATGGATTTAAAATATTAAAGCAGATTTAACTTCCTTGGATGGACCTTTTAAACATGTGGAGTATTATAGTTTTGCCAGCTGCTACCTGAGCAGAAGGGGATCTGTCAACCAAGGTGACCACAAAAGTACCTAGCCTGATTCAGAAGGTGCTGGATTGGGGTGAGTCCCACTGGTAATGGCTCATGTGGGTTGTATATTTAATGTTCAAATGGTCCAGTCTCCATATTTTCCTGAAACGGCAAAGGGTCTTGTGGCACCTTAAAGACCAGCAAGTTTATTGTAGTGTAAGCTTTCATGGACTCTACATCCCCACTCTGTTGCCTGCATCTGTTGGAATTGTCTTTAATGGGGGCAGAAGATTTTGCAGTCTAGCCTGCTTTTTAAGGTGCCAGAAAAACACTCTGCTGTTTGGATTTCTGCATACAAACACGGCTTCCCCTCTGGAATGTCATATTTTACTTGCGGGTTTGAAATGGCCTCTGGAGTTCCCTTTTCCCCTGCTGTGCTTTTTTTTTTTGTATTTGTATTCTTTCTCTCTCCCCCCCCCCCCAAAAAAAATAATGTATTGATTGTACTTGGCCTATGGTTAGCAAAAGATGGCACCACTGTGCAACACCATTGTGATTCACTAATTTTCACTGTTGTGAAAGTAATTTAGAATAAACACATTTTTACATTACCTTACGTCTGCGTGGAATTCTTCTTGTTACTGTCATTTAGTCATCTGCAGCCATAGGAATGTTGCTGAAGAGGCAAGTCAGCCATATTGTTTGAAGTAAAGGCTCTACTTATACACCTACTGATATTTGGGGTCTCTTAAGTCTAATCAGCGTAATAATGTTGTTAATCATATGCACCTTGGTACTATCACAATTGCCCCTGAGGGACCTTCAGAAGGGGTGGAGGTCTTGTGAATGAAATGATGTTGAGAGTGGGGTGAGTGGGGGAGTGAGAGCCCTTCAGCTTGATCAGGCCAGAAGGCCGATCTAGTCCAGCATCCTGTTCCCACAGTGGCCATCCAGATTGCCCAGCTGGAATCCTGCAAGCAGGACCTGAGTTCAAGAGCAACTCTCCCCACTGAAGATTCCCAGCAATTATGGAGGTAGAGCATAGTTGCCACTGGTAGCCTTCTCTCAATTTGTAGGCAAAGGAATTTGTGGCAGCAAATTCCAGGTAAAAAAGATCAGGCATCCAGGGATTCTTTAGCTGTGATTCCTGCATTGGAGGGGGTTGGACTAGATGACCCTTGAGGTCCTTTCCAACTCTACAAATCTACGGTACTATATTTCAGTAATCTGTATGTTGCATTTCAATATATAGATAGATATAAAAATAAAAATTAAAAAAAAAAGATCAGGCATCAGAGTTGTTAGTTACAGAGTTCCTAAAAATACGAGCTAGAATGGGAAAACAAATCAGGGTAAGAAGTAGTCCAAAAGGTTGCTGGAGGAGCCTTCTTCCCATCTCTCTGCTGTAGCATGATGCAGTGTTCTGGATTACAACTCCCATCAGTCTTGGCCAGCATAATAATAATAATAATAATAATAATAATAATAATAGCATGGCTATGTGATGCTGGGGCTGAAGGGGAAACACCTGGAGAGCACCAAGTTTAGGAAGGCTGAGTGGCTGCTGTCAGGTGACAGTTGAGGAGTGGGACAAATCGGAACAAAGTGGTCTCAACTTTGCATATTTCATCGAGAGGCCCTGCAGTCATTTAAATTCTTTTTATGATAGTTTAAACTCTGGGTGGTTTTTTTAAACCATAGTGCCAATTTTTAAATTGTCTTTTTATTATTTCCCGTGTGTGCCAGGAACAAGTATGTACCATTACAAGTATGACAGATGATTGTAGTTAAAATCAGGGGTGGGGTGTGCAGTTAAACGGCTCCTCAAAATTCCCAAGTCCCCACCACAGCCTCAAACTAAGGTCAGAACCATGACTGTTTACACAAGCACCATACATACACAACAGGAAAGAGGCACAGAAAAGCAGTCTATAAAATTGTAGCAATAAGTGGATACCATGTATCGTACTGTTTCCTCTGACTATCCTGTCGCCCCGGCGTCTTCTGGGGCGCCGCTGCTTTGCTTCTTTGACTTGTCTGGAGATGACTTCTTTTGCTGACTGGAGGGACCCGTGGGAAGTGGCACCCTGATGAGCTGGGCAGTGGAGTAAATCAGCACACCATGATTTTTCCCCTTATTATAATAGCAGTTTTGGAATGTTATTATTTGATTTCTATTTTGCTATAAGCTTCTAAGTGGTTTACAAAATATAAAAACCAGTTATACTGTTAAAATACAGACAAACATAGGTATTCTAAGAACTCTGATATCCCAGGATTCTTGGGGGGAAAGCTTGTTTAAGTGTTATTGTCCTGCTTTAAATGTATGGTGTGAATGTTCCCTGACTCCTTCCTCTTTGAGGTGGCTTCCTCACAGTATGTGCATTCAACATGCATTTTAAAGCACATGGCTTTCCCTTGAGAATGGTAGGAACGGTAGTTTGTTAAAGGTACTGAGGGTTGTTTAGGTCAGGAGACCAACTATTCCCCCGAAAACTACAATTCCCTGAGTTCCCTGGGAAAAACGATTGCCTGCTAGACTGCTAGGAAGGGGAAATAGCAGGGCTCCCCTAATAACTCACAGCACCCGTAACAAATTACACTTCTCAGGATTCTTTGGAGAAAGTTATTGTTCAAAGTTATTGTTCAAAGGATGCGGTTGGTGCTGTTGGTTAAACCACAGAGCCTAGGGCTTGCCAATCAGAAGGTCAGCGGTTCAAATCCCTGCGACGGCGTGAGCTCCGGTTGCTCAGTCCCTGCTCCTGCCAACCTAGCAGTTCAAAAGCACGTCAAAGTGCAAGTAGATAAATAGGTACCGCTCTGGCGGGAAGGTAAACGGCGTTTCTGTGCGCTGCTCTGGTTCGCCAGAAGCGGCTTAGTCATGCTGGCCACATGACCCAGAAGCTGTAAGCTGGCTCCCTCGGCCAATAAAGCGAGATGAGCGCCACAACCCCAGAGTCGGGCAAGACTGGACCTAATGGTCAGGGGTCCCTTTACCTTTACCTATTGTTCAAAGTGGCATCATGGCGCTTTAAATTTATGGTGCAAATGGGACCTGGGATAAAAGGATGCTACAAAAGGGGGATAAAGGGATGCAACATTGGCTTAACGCCCTTGTTAGGCCACCCAGAATACCACAAGAAAATACTGTGCAAGCTTGAGCTTTTCCCGGAATTCTTCCTTAGGCAACCATTCATCGTACAACCAACCCCACCTCCTGCCCTGCTCTCCCCCGACCCCCGCCCTTCCTGGGAAACTTAGCGATGACATCACCGGACGGATCCTCTTGCACGTGCAGCGGCTAAGTGGGCAGGATCGGATGGCTCTGATTGGTCCCCGGCAGGGGGCGGGCGTTAGAAACGAGCCAGCGGGTTAGCGAGCGAAGACAGAAGCGGGGCGGGCGGCCACGGCCCAGTCCGGCGCTCCTATTGGTTAGAAATGATAGCCGAGGGAGGGCAGGGAAGTCAGCCGAGGCAAGCGATTGGTCGCTGCGGGGGAAAGAGGCGGGGCCCAGCTCCGCCGGGGGGGAGGGGGCGGGGTGCCGCCTGAAGGTCCAGGTGCGTCGTCGTCGTCGGTGTCCTTTCTGAGGCGGAGGGAGATGTGACCCACCCCGCGCTCCGTAGGGGCCGGATAACGTCACCCTCGGTTGCGCGGCTGGGCTTCGCTGAGGGGAAGCTCGGAGGAGGTTGTCCGGCCGGGGAGATGGACGGGGGGCTCGTAGCCGCGGCAGCGGCAGCAACAACGGGTAAGAGAAGCCAGTTGCTGAGGAGCCCGGCCCGGCCTTTCCCTGGCGCGCCCGCGCTCCCTCATCCTGTCCGGGGTGGGCGGGGCCGGAGCCTCGTTGCCGGGCAACGGGGAGGGGAAGGGCGGGCGGGGCCTCTGTATCCCAGCGCCCTGTTTCCATCGAAGGACAGCCAGGTGTTCCTAGTAAGCGAGCATGGCAGGAAGGCAGGCAAGGCCTCCACCGACCTGCTGGTCTTTTTGCCTGGACTGGATCGTGAGAACCGGGAGGGCTAGGCCGGCTCTTCCCCTCTCTTACTACTTTCGCAGGGGTACAAACAGCGAGTTGTTTAAATAAATGATTGTGTATACGTTGGGTTTTTAAAAAGCTAGGAGTTTTGTCCAACTAAGGGCAGAGGCACACCATACAGTGGTACCTCAGGTTACATACGCTTCAGGTTACAGACTCCGCTAACCCAGAAATAGTGCTTCAGGTTAAGAACTTTGCTTCAGGATGAGATCAAAAATCGTGCGGCGGCAGCAAGAGGCCCCATTAGCTAAAGTGATGCTTCAGGTTAAGAACAGTTTCAGGTTAAGAACGGACCTCCGGAACGAATTAAGTATTTAACCTGAGGTACCACTGTACGTTGAATACCACAATTCAACACGTTTAAAGTAAATCACTTCTCTGTAGCTCTGTGAGGGTGAAACTACAGTTCCCAGGATTGTGTACGGTGTGGCTGTGCCCCAAGTCCTATTCCAAGTAGACTCCTTGACATCTGTGAACATGAGTAACTGAAGCCCATTGGATCCATTGGCTTTTCTCTGAGTTTGACTTACTTGCTTTCAGTTGAAGGTTATTTTGGATGTATGCTTAATCTTGAGAATTTCCAAAGCTGCATGTAGTTTTTATTGGACAGCATCCATGCAGGCCTCTATAGCTGCTCCGAAGCAGGGGTGTGAAAGGATGAGAGTTGCTTCTTATTTCTGCCTGCCCATAATAAATTTTATACTAGTTTAAGCAACAATACCAAGATGGATGCTGAAGACAATTAAAAGGTCTTGGGCTGATCTCTAGTTCACTTACACCTGACTTGTAAATATGCTGGCAGTGTACTTAAATTTAAGTAGCTAAATCTGCAATCCCACTCTATTAAAACAAATGAGTGCTCTGCCATTGACTTTCAAATAGGCATTGGGTTGCATCTCAAATGTCATAGCTTCAGCTCAGCTGGCCTGGGGATTGTTGGCTCAGTTAATACAGTTTTAAGGCTAGCAAATGTAGACTGCCACTCTCCCCATCTGTGTTTCTGAATGGCTAAACTTACTTGCTTATTATTTCAGTGGTACCTCAGTTTAAGAGCAGTCCGGTTTAAGAACAATTTGGTTTTCAAACTCTGCAAAACCAGAAATAGTGTCTTGGTTTGAGAACTTTACATCGGTTTAAGAATGGTTTTGATTTAAGAACGGACTTCCGGAACGGATTAAGTTTGTAAACCAAGGTACCACTGTAATAAGTTTGTATACTGCCCTTCATCTAAAGATCACAGGGCACTTCACCTTTTGCATACACACCTTCTGTAACCTTTCTCTGTTGTCATGCTGACCAACATCTCTCATCAGGATGTATTCATTGATGTGACAGAAATGCTTCTCTAGATGGAAGCTGTAATTATTATTATCATCCTGGCAGCTCTCTAATTGTGCTTATCTCCAGAATGTACGTTATCAGGGCTGCGCTACTAGTATTCTGTCAGTTTATCAGATTGTGGTATCGTTGACAACAGCCATGGTGAAGCTGCTGCTTACAACACTTAAAAGTATTATGTGCTTTAGCCAAGAAGCTTTCAAGCTGCATTCCTAGAAATGGGGCCTTGAGATGAAATATTTCTCAGTGGTGGTGTTGGCCAACTTGGTGTCCTCCAGATGTTTTGGGCTGCAGTCCTCACCAGTCTAATGAGAGCACCAGTCATTGAAGCCAGACTTCCTGAAAATTATTTTTTCCATAAGTGTTCCCTTGTAATGAACAGCTGCTGAGGGAAGCTGGTGCAGGCATATGGGGTTGGACGTGGGAACAGATTCAACAGGTCTGCCTATCACAAGGCTGGGAAACCTATGGTCTTTCAGATGTTTCTGGACTCCAGCTCCCATCAGTCCTTGTCAGCATTGGCCAGTGGTCAGGGATGATGGGAGTTGTAGTCCAGCAACATATGGGCAGAGGTTCCCCCATCCTTGGCCTAGCACACCAGATGGACTCCCTAGGACACACCCCAGAATCCTTTGCACTGCAGTCACTGCTACTTTTTATGAAAGGAATGTCAGTAAGCAATGGAGAAATGAGGTGGCTGAAACAATTATTGTAAATATGTGGATTAGCTTGCTTTTGCAGAGTCATGCAGTGGGTGGCCACATGTTTGCATTGCACTAGGTATTTCCAAAACTAAGAAATTGCCTGCTATTCCCATTTACTGTGTCAGTTGAAATAACCTTTAATACAGACGTGAGCTGTGGTCCTCCAGAGGTTGGTTGATGAACTCCTACAACTCTCATCATCCCTTACTAGTGGGGCCATGCTGTCTGGGGCACTTGGGAGTCCAACAGGAACATGTAGAGAGCCACAGATTCCCCCTCCCTTTACCCTAATGCATATTTGAACAGTGATGTTATAGGAACAAAGGAAGCTGCCTTCTGACTGGGAGTGGCTTTGGGGGGTTTCAGGCAGGGGACATTCTGCACCTCTTTGGAGGAAGGCATCACCCCTTTGGGAATGTCCTAAGCAGCAGGAATGGGGACCTTAACTATTACCTCTAAGCGGCAGTTCTGCTGCTGATCTTGTAACTTCACAGCTCCAATGAAAAGTGTTGGATAATTTAAACACAAACTTTCCCCCTTACACTCCTCAATCCATGTGGATGGAAGAAGAAAGAAACTGGACCTTAAAAATTAGCTTGGGGAGAGGTGCATTGTGACCATTGGGCACCTAAATCTTGCTACATCTCCTGCCATCCAGGCTGTGATAGACCTTAATTCCCAGGCTCCTTAAGGCTATATTTAAGAATATCTGTGAGTGTCTCCCTAACAGCAGGTGTTAAGCTTGTAGTTCCACCACTAGTTTAGCTAAACAGGTAGCAGATCTTTCTGTCATACTGAATAACTGCTTTCAGGAGGGTTTGTTCTTGTGTAAGAGTGTAGGATCTGATAGCCTAGGTAGCTGGTGATATAGAAGTTCCCACATCAACTATGGTATGTGTGGTAGGTTAGGCTGAGAGGCAGTGATTGGCCCAAGGTCAACTGGTGAGCTTCATGGAAGAGTAGGGATTTGAACCCTGATCTCCCAGACTGGTTCGCTCTCTCCATACTGACTCGGCCTTTTCTTTTTTTTACAAATGTTTTCCATAAATAGGAAGGGTGTTTGCAAAAAACAGAGAGGAACTGATTAGGGGTGTGGTACTGAACTTGAAAACCATTTCTGCATGAGAAGGCGCAGTGAACTTTTTAGATAAGAGGATAGGGCTATCCATGACTACAAGCCGCAGTAGCTCTCTCCTAATAATATTTCTTACGTTTCAGTCCCACCCTTCCTCCCAAAGGAGCCCAGGGTGGCAAATGAAATTGTTAAAAAAGTACAATTAAAGCAAAAACATATCTGAAATATTTAAGAAGATTAAAAACATCCACCTCTAGAGGCGGTTGTGGGAATCATAAGCAGGGAGACTGCTGGTTTGCTCAAGTTCTTTTTGTGGGCTTCCTTTTGGGGCTTCTGGTTGGCTGCTTTGAAAACAAGACGTGGTGCTGATCTGATAGGCTCTTCTTCCATTCTTAAGAGAAGGTATGGTAACAGTAAAGTAAGATAAACATCTGAAGCCCAAGACTAGGCAAAAATCTTTGGGAGGTGGCTCAGTGGTGACTTCATATACAATGGGCAATAAGTTCTTTTCTTGCCTAGTAGCTACACCCCACCCTGTCCTGACTTTGTACAGCAAATTCAGCACTCTTGAGTGACCCTGAACAGATGCAGCCTCCCCTTTCTGCCAGGGTTTGGCAGGTTCATTTCTCGAGCCCTTTTCTGAGGGTTCAGAAGTCTCACTGGCAAGACATGGTGCTCCTTTCTGTGTCCTGCCCTGCCCTAGTGCATGGAACCTCCAAATAGGTTTGTGTTAGGAATAATCAGCACAGTTCCTATAAAACACTTGGGTGTGCAAAATGCTTCTTGTGTTCTCTTGGGAATTCTTCCAACAATCTTGTAGGCCAGTATTGTTATTCCCATGTTGCAGGTTGAGACAGCCAAGGCTTGAGAGAGCATGGCTTGTGTTGGCCCATTTAATTAGCTCATCACAGAGATTTGAACAATATCTGTTTATTTAAAATATTTTTACGTTGCCCTTTTAGCAGAGTTTCCAATGCAGTACACACACATACACACACACACACACAAAATCATATCACATAAAGTAGCATAACATGATATGATAAATTATAATTTTGTTGCTGCTTTAAAAAGCCCATTTAATAAAAAGTGTCTGAGCATCTTCTACGAGAAGTTTAAGCAAAAGTTCAGGACTATTGTAGTTCAGTGGCTGGCCATTCTGGGGCTGGCTCTTCATAAAAGAAACTCCTGCCCTCCCACCTCTCTTCTGGGAATCCAGTCCATTCATGTGTGCTGAGTTAGCATTCTGGGGCAAATGCCAGTGTTATTCTGTTGAATGCTTCCGAGTAATCTCCGGAAAGCAGTGAACCTCTTTCTGAGCTCAGGCGGCAGTTTGGACAAGTGTGGCTGGCTGCTATGTTTGCACAGTAAAAGTCTAATTTTTCTCTATAGTGCTTGATGAGGTAGGCAGGGATCTATTGGTAGATGCCTATGCAATTTGAAGTAGATCAGTGAGGACCTCTGACTCCCAGTTGCTTAGCAATTTTATTTATTATGTTTATATTCTACCTTAAAGGCTATAAGTCCTTCCAAGGTGGCTCACCATATCAGAATACATGAATGAAATCAATTGTAACACCAAAATAATTCCCCCCTCTAAATTACACTTCTGACATGAAGAAAGGTCATGGGGTAGCTAGAGTAGATTTTTGTGTGCAAATCCCCAGGTTAAGAGTCCTTTAGTCCTAAGTTTGTACATTTTGCATCTGGCTCAAGCTGGTGGGTCTCAGGCTTACAAGCAGATTCTTGCAAGCCTAAAGTCTGCCCACTCCTACTATAGAGACTTGCGTGTGTTGGAAGTTGCATTAGAAATAGGGGTCCACATATTTTGACAGACCTTGGTCACTAGCCGAAATCTGAGGTTCCCCCTCAGCTTTGGCGCCACTTGAAATCTGTTGCTGTCTCAGTACATTTGAGGCCCTGGGTGATTACTTTCCCTATACTCGATAAAAAAAAAAGGATGGTCTTCTTCCCTAGCAAACATCACCGGGGGACCTCTGCACCTTGAATTTTGCTTTGACCTGGCTTTATGATACTGCCACAGGATGCGTTGATGGCTAGTGGCTTAGATGGTTTAAGATGGGGCTAGTCAAATTCAGGGAGGAGGAAGCTGTCAGTGGAGGCTATGAGGTACTTCTCTGCATGTCCCATTCCAAGAGAAGTTTGGACACTGGGAAGGAGAGAATGGGCCTTTTCAATGGGCCTGCACCACTTGTGGAGCGCCCTCTCCAATAAAAGCCGCCTAGCACCTATACAGTTGTCTTTTGGGGTCTAGGTGAAGGTATTTTCATTCTCACAGTCATCTGAGCATCTATAAAACAACCATGTTTTTGTTTTATAGCAGACTATTGTAGATAGTAGGGACGCGGGTGGCGCTGTGGGTAAAAGCCTCAGCGCCTAGGGCTTGCCGATCGAAAGGTCGCGGTTCGAATCCCCGTGGCGGGGTGCGCTCCCGTTGTTTGGTCCCAGCGCTTGCCAACCTAGGAGTTCGAAAGCACTCCCGGGTGCAAGTAGATAAATAGGGACCGCTTACTAGTGGGAAGGTAAACGGCATTTCCGTGTGCGGCTCTGGCTCGCCAGAGCAGCGATGTCACGCTGGCCACGTGACCCGGAAGTGTCTCCGGACAGCGCTGGCCCCCGGCCTCTTGAGTGAGATGGGCGCACAACCCTAGAGTCTGTCAAGACTGGCCCGTACGGGCAGGGGTACCTTTACTTACTAGTGGGAAGGTAAACGGCGTTTCCGTGTGCGGCTCTGGCTCGCCAGAGCAGCGATGTCACACTGGCCACGTGACCCGGAAGTGTCTCCGGACAGCGCTGGCCCCTGGCCTCTTGAGTGAGATGGGCGCACAACCCTAGAGTCTGTCAAGACTGGCCCGTATGGGCAGGGGTACCTTTACCTTTACCTATTGTAGATAGAACACTTTTAGTGTGCACTATAGTTTTAATGGATATGTTTGCTGTGCATTGTGTTTTGGTATTTTACTCTTTGTTGTGAGTTGCTTTGAGATGTCTTTGGTCATGTGTCATGGCAAATAAACAAATATCTATGGAACCTCCAGCTTCAGATGCACTATGTGTCAGAAGGCCAGCTGCCAGGGAGCCAAGAATAGGAGCAGGCCTTTATGCCCTGCTTGTGAGCATCTGGCGAGCGACTGTGGGAAGCAGGGCACTGGACTTGAAGGGCAGCATAGTTTTTTCTTCCCCCAACTTATGTCCTTAATACGTCTTTGCCCTCTTGTGCCCAGGTGAAGAGGAATGGCGGTGCCTGGGATGTGGGAACAGCATTGCAGCCGGCCAGCGACTCTACAGGACTGTTAATGAGGCATGGCACATTTCCTGTTTCCGGTAGGTGAAATCAACCCTGGAGCCTTGCCTTTCTTGGAAGTCTGACCCTACTTTCTTAGCATGGGTGGGCTTGATTCCATGAAAGATTATACCATTATAAAGGTGTTTGGGTTGTATCCAGCTAAGCCATGCTTGAACATCAATTAGTCAAAAAGTCCATTGACTTTAGGACACAGGCTACAGTCACACCATACATTTACAGCACTATGATACCACTTTAAACAATAATGGCTTCCCCCAAAGAATCCTGGCAACTGTTGTTAAGAGTGCTGAGAGTTGTTAGGAGACCTCTGTCCATCCGTCCATCCCCCACTGAGCTACAATTAAATCCTAGAGTGGTTTAACAATCCCTCTTCCCAGGAAACTCTGGGAATTGTAGTTCTGGGAGGGGAATGGGAGTCTCTTAACAACTCTCAGCACCCTGAACAAACTATAACTCCCAGAATTCTTTGGGAGAAGTCATTATTTTTTAAAGTGGTAACACGGTGCTTTAAAAGTATGGTGTGAATGAGTCCAGAGTCTGACTACATTCCCTTCATCTTTAAGGGGCTGCTAGACACTTTGTTCTTTTTGCTGCAACCTCTCTGGAAACTGTTACAGAGGTTTAGAAGCAGTAGATGACTTCTGGGTCCTGCCTACAGGAGGGTTTGGGTGGCCTGTCCTCTCTGCTTTCCCCTCTAGGAGAAAACATCTCTGTTTTTGAATTTCCTTTAAGACCTGATCTGTGGATTTATGCATATTTATTCTGCTTCCCCTGTCCCATCTGCTTGCTTTTTTTTAGTGTTTACTGTGATTTAATTATGTTATTAATGGAGTTTGTGCTTTTATCTTCTTTTTTGCTTTATTGTATTTTTGCATCATTAATAGAAAAGTGTGGTCAAAATATTAAAAATGAAACTAAACGCAGCTTGCTGACCACTCAGGTGCGGACAGTGAGCTGACCAAACTGTTCCTTGCTGTTCTGGCAAAACCAGCAATAATTTGGTAGCTTGTTCTCCACCTTCTGCTCACCCTGGTGAATGCTGCTGTCACCCTCTGGGGAGCCCCACCTTCCTTTTCAGCTTGGAGCTGGGAAGAGGGTGGTGACAACAGTTTCATTGAGCTTTGGAAGTTGCAATGCTTCCCTGTTCTGTTCCAAGCTGGAAAGGACGATGGACCTTCTGAACACTAGAAGTGTAAAATTATTGGAGAAATTGAAACATTGCACGTCTCTGAGAAGGTGAAAAAGCAAACCGTTGAATTCTCCTGAAATGCATTTGTGGTGCTATTGCTCTTATGACTTTCCAGCTACAGTGAGCAAAAATGGCTAGTGTTGAAAGGAACTATATCTGTGTTTGCTTATGAGTCAGGCACTGGTATGCACTTTCCCTCCCCCATCTGCTTTTGCCTTTTGCACCTCTAAGGTTTCCTATTGTGAGGGTGATGTTAAAGTTCCCTTGTGTAACTGTAAATTGGAAGGCTGAAAGCAGCCGCAGCCCCTTCTCCCGTTGGTGGGTGTGTAGTCGTCTTCACATGGGAGCCTGTGAGAGCAGAAATGCCGGCTGGCTGGCTGGCTGATGAGCAGCCCAGATTGTGCTATGGGCTAGATAAATGACGGACTTGTGCCCTGTGCATCATGCCACCCACATTCTGGGGTGCTCTAGTCAGCAGAAGCAGCAACTGGTGGAGTCTCTGTCCCTCCTGGGTTGACTACCAAGACCTGCAGCTGTTGAATGGTCAATCTTTGTGCTGGTTTAAGTGTGTTGGGTCGCGGGTGGCGCTGTGGGTAAAAGCCTCAGCGCCTAGGGCTTGCCGATCGAAAGGTCGGCGGTTCGAATCCCCGCGGTGGGGTGCGCTCCCGTTGCTCAGTCCCAGCGCCTGCCAACCTAGCAGTTCGAAAGCACCCCCGGGTGCAAGTAGATAAATAGGGACCGCTTACCAGCGGGAAGGTAAACGGCGTTTCCGTGTGCTGCGCTGGCTCGCCAGATGCAGCTTTGTCACGCTGGCCACGTGACCCGGAAGTGTCTGCGGACAGCGCTGGCCCCCGGCCTCTTGAGCGAGATGGGCGCACAACCCTAGAGTCTGTCAAGACTGGCCCGTACGGGCAGGGGTACCTTTACCTTTAAGTGTGTTACCATTTTTTACTGTTATGTGTATGTATACATTCAAGATTAAAGTTGTTTAGTACAATCGTACATATATATGATAAGTGCCAAGTAAAAAATTTAAATCAGAGACCCGCTAGCTACTCAAGATAGATATTTTCTTAATTACCTACATAAGCTTGGCAACACTGAAAATTTTCCAGCAGAGATGTAAAGATTATGAAGGAGAAGGTGCCTGCTTAATCTCTATTAATAGAGCTGGGTCTCTGACAGTAAAGGTTTGGTTTCTTCTTGCTGTTAAATGAGCCTTGCTAGCTTGGGACATGACCAGCAATGCTCCTGCAGATGAGCTCAGTGATCAAGCTGGCATATAAGGGTATGTGATCCCTAATGTTCAGGGATTTGTACATTTATAATAGATTAACTTTATTTGCAACTGGTGGTCTGATGGATGCTAGGGTCTCCAAACCCTTGGAGCTAAGCAGGCTGGCTTGACTTCCCGCTCCTTGGGTCAGTGGTTGAAATGATATTTTCTGCAGTGATATTTATTTTACAAAGCACCTATAACACTAGGATCTGTATAATGATTGTGAAGGCAGAGCATAGTCCCTGTGGCTAGTAGACATTGATAGTCTTATCCTCCATGAATTTGTCCAATCCTCTTTTAAAGACATCACTCCCTCCTACGAGAGCAGATTTCATAGTTTTAACCATGCATTGCGTGCAGAAGTTATTTCTTTTATCTGCCCTGAATTTTACAACTTCTAGTGTTGCGAGAGAGGGAGAAAAAAAATGGCAGTCCTCCTTTCCAACTGTCTGGACTGCTTTGTCCGTTATGTGTAGCCGAAGGAGCCCTTGGAAGGGCTTTGCAGGGGCTGTAGCCACTGCAGGGGACACTCCTCATGTCCTTTGAGTGGAAATGACTCAATTCCGCCCGTCCTTGACTTCCTTATGGTTGCATCGAGTTCTTACGCACTCTGCAAAAGAAGAAGACCTGGTTGTGTCGGGAAAAGAAAAATCCCTGCCAAGTACTCGAGCCCAGGGATCCGTGTGCCCTGCAGTTAGACAACGTCCCGCTGCCAGCTGCAATCTCTGCTTTCCTTTTTGTTCTCTGAAAAGGACTCAGGACGCTTCACAGTTTGTGTTCAACAGTTGCAACAGAGAAAATGTTCCCCATCCCAGAAAGCAAAAGCACAACCCTTTTCCTTGCTTGGAGGAGAGTGGCGAATGGGTGGTTGTTTGTTTTAGCACACGGATTCCCCCTTGCCCTCCCTCCCTCCCTCCCTCTCTATGCTTCTTGCTTGCTTTGAACATTCCCGTGCCAAAGTTTTAAGAGGCTGCTGCTGGTGGTGGAAAGTCTTTGGCAGCTCGGAGCTGCAAGTTCCGGCAACTCAAGTGGAGGCTGTTGACAGGCTTCCTGGAGGGATTAGCTGACTTCTTGGCCTGGCGCGGAATCACACTCATGTGTTAGCTGCCCCTTCTGCCAGGCTCCTGAGCTCTGTTCCAGAGGGCTGCCCTGCACATTGTTTGTGCCACTTGGGGCCAGACCTCTGTAGTGTGTGAATCCGCCTACGGCAGCCTTCTCCATCCTGACAGCTTCCAGATGTTCAGGACTCCCAAGACCCATTGGCCCCAGCATCATACAGCCATGCTACCTGGGGGTGATCAGAACTGTAGTCCAAAACATCTGGAGGAGGGCACCAGGTTGGAGAAGGCTGGTCTAAGGATAAAGACAATGCTATGATTCTATGAATTTGGACCATGGTTTGTTGTCAGCAGACAGACCATAGTTAACCTGCCAGGCAGGGTTCACACTCAATGCTATAAGCCGTGGTTTACTTAACTGCGGCGTAACACTTTGTGCGGTATCTCTACAGAGCCTTGGAATGTAAAGCAGCAGAAGAAACTTTGCCTCTCCCCTCGTTCCCTCTTTGAATGATTCTGGCTGCTACAGGGAGCTCTACCTGATGTGCCCCTGGGGAGAGATTGGAACTCCTGCAAGCTAATAATCTGTTGGGTGTGCCTCCTAGGAGCGGTTGCCAAGTGGCAGCGCCCCTGTGTCCCCATGAGCTGTGCTAACAAGCGAGCGCTCACGAGCGGCTTGCAGGTGGAGGAGCAAGAGAAGGTCTGTTTTGCTGAGCTGCTGAGAGCCAAACTCGGTGTGATTAGGCTGCAACTGAACTTCTGTGGTGTGAGATAGGTTGGGGGTGCATAAGGAGGAGAAGTTGTATCCCTGCCTGCTCTTAGTAGGATGCCGTGCCCAGAACTAGTTCCTAAAGGAAGGAAAAATAACTTTAGACTGAAAAAGCAGATTTGGGGAGGGGTCCACTCGCCCCATTCTGCATGCTCTGTTTGGCAGCTGTCCCAAATCTCCTTGATTTGAGGTTTTTACGTGGAGGTTGAATGACCATCTGTCTGGGGTTCTTTAGCTGCGAATCCTGCATTGTAGGGTGTTGGACTAGATTGCCCTTGGGCAGGCTTCCTCAAACTCAGCCCTCCAGATGTTTTGAGACTACAGTTCCCATCATCCCTGACCACTAGTTCTGCTAGCTAGGGATCATGGGAGTTGTAGGCCAAAAACATCTGGAGGGCTGAGTTTGAGGAAGCCTGCCCTTGGGGGTCCCTTCAAACTCCACAATGCAATGATTCTATCTGGCACCCTCAGGATACAGTGGTACCTCGGGTTAAGTACTTAATTCGTTCCGGAGGTCCGTTCTTAACCTGAAACTGTTCTTAACCTGAAGCACCACTTTAGCTAATAGAGCCTCCTGCTGCTGCAGCGCCGCCGGAGCACGATTTCTGTTCTCATCCTGAAGCAAAGTTCTTAACCCAAGGTACTATTTTTGGGTTAGTGGAGTCTGTAACCTGAAGCATATGTAACCTGAGGTACCACTGTATTTATGACTCCCAATGCCCACCCACCTTGGCCATCTCAGGTCAGGTTAGGTCTGATGGGAGCTGTAGTTGAAAACATCTGGAGGGCACCAGCTTGGGTAAGGCTGAAGCTGGGATACAGCAAACTGGGTCGCTCTTCCTTACAATCTTTCCTCTGCCTTTGTCTTCTGGGGCAGGTGGGCCCTGTCGGCTTGACACCCTTTCAAGATAAGCCCCGGGTGTCCCACGTGAGACGCTTCCTGCCTGTGTTGGGATGTGATTTTATTTTTTTTAATAATGGGGTAATTGCTCATAATCGCTCACTTCAAAAGCTGAACTTCCTGGTGCGTGCATTCTTCTCTTTAACAATGCAAGCGGGTGCAGAGCTCCTGGCTGCCTCCGGCTTGGCCTCTGGGGTGATCTTATTTACAGTTTTAACCTGTGGTGCTCTGGAGGGCTTGGCTCTTGTTGCGCTTCCCTGATAGTCTGCTGTCGGTTTCCCGGCCAGCTCTGCCCCTGCCATGAGTGTGTGTGAAGGCCTGGTATCTGGGGGCGGCATTGTTGCCAGCCACGTCTGCCACTGTGGGTGGGACTGGTAGAGGGAGCTTGCGGGGCGCCAGTCCACTGGTTTATTCTGCTGTTCCCTTCACAGTTGTTCTCGCCACAACAGTCCAATCTATCGTCTTTGCCATGAATATAGCAGGGATGTGTGTGTCTGGCAGCGGTGGGGTGAACGCTGACTTCAAAAATGTCTCCTGCCTGGAAAAAATCTCTGATTCTTCCTCCCTTTCCTGTCAAATAGCCCCTGCCTCAGTTTAATGGGTCACGCATCCATGCTCCATAGGAATTTAATTATTCCTATGCTCTTTCGCTGATCATTGTTTGTTTCTTTTAAGAGGATTTGTCTTTTTGCACATACCCCTTCCCTAAACAATCTTGGGAATTGCAGTTTAGCCCTCAAAGAGCTACAGATCCCAGCACCCCTAAAGTATTTTTATGTGAATCTTTATATTGGTTTTTGAATTATCGTTATATATTACGTAAACTGCTTGGAGATTTCTTTCTTTTTTGGAGATTTCTTTCTTTTTTTATTAGTGAGTGCTATTAAATATATATAAAGAAATAATGTTGATAAATCCCCTCCAGACACACGCAAAATAATTTGTACGTACAGAAGCTTTTCTCTTGTGAGAGAAGGGTAGGGTTCAGTCTGGCCTGTTCCTTGGGCAACAGTTAATGTGTCACCAAAGGAACTGCAAGGAATGTGCCTGGGGTCTCTCTTCTCCTGAGGCATCTGGAGGTGGTCTCTGCATTTTTCAGCTCTTCGCATCTCAATGGCAATAGCTTAGGGGCACATTCCTGACTGCCCTTGGCTCCCCATCCTTAGCTGCCTGGCTAGCTGTGCATTCAAGTGCAGGAACTGCCTCAGCTAGTATAATCACCAAATCTTGGGGCAGGAATTGAGGGGAAAGGGCCTTGCTAGTGTTTCCAGCTTCTTAAACCAAAGGTGCAGGATCACTACTGTGCTGGAGCTCTGTGCTGTCAAATAGTGTTGTCCCTCCCTGAAATGAGCTGCAATGATTTTGCTGGAAGGGTCGTAGCTCAGTGGTAGACCATGCAGAAAGTTCCAGATTCAATCCCCAATGGCATCTCCAGGTTAAGGCAGAGAGAGGCCTGTCTTGAAACCCTGGAGAGCAACTGCCGGTCAGAGCTAGATGGACCAAGATTCTATCTCCGTGTAAGACAACTTTCTATGTTCACTAAGCTCACAGGAGTGCAGGCTGAAGCCATTCTTGACCAAGGAATCACAGCGACAATGAGCAGGTTACCCAAGAGAAGAATCACTGTTTCCGTGTACGTTTTTCTTGCTTCTTTTAATATGTTTTGGCTGTGTAAACACCATACATTTAAAGCACATTTAAAACACATTCCCCTCCCAGCAAAAAAAAATAAATCACAGGAGCTGTAGTTTATTGCTAACACAGCTGCAATTTGCAACACCCTTAACAAACTACAATTCCCAGGATTCTTTGGGAGCGGGGTGCTTTTAAAGTATGGTGCGCATGCAGCCTGTGGGCTTCATCCCTGTGAGAGAAACACAACCTAAAGGGAGTTGTGCAGATAATGCAAAACAAATGGGAAGCAAATGTATGCCAGCTTTGCACTCATCCAGTCATGAGAAAAGATCCTCAGAGCAGAAATGTAAGACCCTATGCAAGACCCAATGATTTAAAGGTGAGTTTATTTAACTGATGATGATCTGAGCACCTTATGAAGCAACGATAAGAGATTGGAGGCAAAGGGACCTTGGAATGACACCTGTAGAAGCTTCTTAGCTTTACGTCGGTAAAGCTTGATCTTTCTGGAAGTGGCTCAGAAATGTTAGAAGATCTATAAGCAGTGGACTAATCAATGTCTAAACAACGAAGAGCTTTGTGGCACCTAAAAAAAGGCAAAGTACCGTATTTTTTGCACCATAACACTCACTTTTTTCCTCCTAGAAAGTAAGGGGAAATGTCTGTGCGTGTTATGGAGGAAATGTCTACGGGTGGCATGCCTACGGATTTTCCTCCTCTAAAAACTATGTGCGTGTTATGGTCGGGTGCGTGTTATAGAGCGAAAAATACGGTAGTACATGTCGAATCACACTAAATTGATTATTTGTTCTTTATTGGGCAATGAAGTGTTATCTTCCCTGCTTCCTGCTGTGCGTGCAAATTTGTGTGTGGAAGCTGCTTTGCAGGTCTCTCTTCAGAAGCAGATCAAGTTTTATGATAAATATATTTCCTGTTTATAGAGAATCTCATGAAGCCAACACTCCAAATGGAATCTCTTAGCAGGGCTTTTAGCTGTCTTAGTTTCTTATAGTTTTCGCGCTGGGCTCTTGCAAGTTGGCCTCTCATGCAGGAGTGCTGTTTGCTGTTAATCACACGGCAGGACATCATAAATTTAGACTTGAGGATTATCTATATGGATCTTTTTAGATCAAGTGGGGGCAAATTTCAGCTCATGAATTCAAACACTGGGGCAAATACTCTTTGCTGTTCTTTCTTTGTCCTGCCTACTCCCCCCACCCCAAAAAAGTTGAGAATGTGAAGCCAATAAGGGACTTGCCAATTATTCTGTGGCAGTTTTTGTTCATGGTATGGAACTAATAATCCAAAAGGGGCTGGGATATGAGGAGGGCATGGAAAAGAGGAGTGCATTCCTAGACGCAAACTCACTGCATTGTTTCTGTTTCCAGTGGAGCTCTGTGCAAATGGTCAGGAGGAAAGACTCCCTCTTCCTGAAACAGATGGACTGTGTCAGGATTTATGACCCTGGTGTCACTGACTCTGCACTTTACAGCCGGCTTAAAAGCCCAGCTAAGTGGAAGATCCTGGCAATTTACGGAGGTTATTTTTCCATAAATGTGGCTGGCTGTCGTGTGTGTGTGTGTGTGTGTGTACATACACATGCCTTGCAATTCAACTCCAGTTTTTAGGAAACTTTAGCCACAGGTGTCAACCCAGCACCTAATGTGCTTCTGTTCTCCGCCACCAAGCCTGCCCTTATCCTGAAAGGAAACCTCTTAAAAAATCTGCAGCATCTGGATTTCAACTTCATAGCCCTAATGTGTCAACAGACTCTGCAGCAGCAGGCTTTGGGTGCCAGAGTGCAGCAGGCAGAAGCAACCCCAGTGGAAAGTTCTTCTGTGCAGGCTCCACTGAAATGAATGAAAACAATGGGAATGATGATTTCACGGGGGGCTTGCGCAGGAGAAATTCCTGGTACATCGTAGCCCATGTCACCTCGAGATACTGTTTGGCTTTTCCATCTTGGGCACCCAAATGTTGCCTTGTCTAATATGAAATGCAACAGGGTTAAACTAGAACTCATTGTCCTTTACAGTGGTACCTCGGGTTACATACGCTTAAGGTTACAGAGTCCGCTAACCCAGAAATAGTGCTTCAGGTTAAGAACTTTGCCCCAGGATGAGAACAGAAATTGTGCTCCGGCGGCGTGGCAGCAGCAGGAGGCCCCATTAGCTAAAGTGGTGCTTCAGGTTAAGAACAGTTTCAGGTTAAGTGCGGACCTCCAGAACAAATTAAGTACTTAACCCGAGGTACCGCTGTATATTCAACAAGGCAACATTTCCTGGGGAATAACATAATGTAATGCCCAACGGGTCAGAGCACTGGGGAACATACATAATCCTTTGTAAATCACTTAAATAATTTTAAATCAAGGAAGCAGTATAAAGATTTAGTTTTTAAAAAACACACATTTAGATTTTTCTGCTTTGCCCTGTCCCAAGGACTTGAGGGATGTTGCAGTGTATCTCTTTTATCCTTGCATCCTGTCTGAGGCAGGTTGCAAGACTGAGAGCTGTCAGCTTGCCCAAGGCCATTCTGTGGGCTTCATGGCATTTGAGCCTGGGGCCCCCTTGTTGAAGCACCATCAGAACAGAACTGTTCACAGGCATGGGTGGTGACATAACTGCATTCACAACTAGATATGCTTTCCCAGTTGCCTTTCCTTTTTGGCTAACAAAGAAGAATGCTTGAACTTGAAGGTTTGTACGATTTAAAAAAAAGAAAAAACCCTGGCATAGCACTCGCCTCGGTTAGTTCTCTCCCTCCATTCCCTGGATTTTAGGACAAAGAGGCATCCATGCTGCACAGGAAACTTTTCAAGACGAGGCAGCCTTGAGAAGCATACCTGATTGATTGATTGATTGATCTTTCTCTCCCTCCCAGCGCTAAAATCTGTGTAAGGGGATTGAGTGATGGTTTGTTAGGGAACGACAGGAGGACATTCAAGCCCCGATTGTGGGCTTCCCAGACGTCACTGGCGGGCGAATGTGGGAAGCAAGGTCCTTGAGAGCCAGTATGGTTCTGTGGTTAGAGTGTTGGACTAGGACCTGGGAGATCAGGGTTCAAACTTCCATGCAGTCATGTGAAGCTCACTGTGTGACCCTGGGCCAGTCATTAATGCAAATCCTAGCCTATCTCATAGCGTAGAATAATAGAGCTGTAGAGTTGGAAGGGATCTTGATGGTCATCTAGTCCTGCAGTGCAGGAAACCTTTGCCCAACGTGCAGCTTGAACCCACAACCCTGTGGGACCCGCAAGCATAAATGCCCAAAAGTTCAGCAGAAATCCTCCGTTGTTATCACCTGGGATCGGATGTTCAGATAAGGAGGGGAAATATACAGAACCTGTTTCCCTACTCCTCCAACCCCATGATTCATAACCATTTCCAGAGGAAAGCTATGGTGGATGGTATCAGAGAGGTCAAGGAGCGTTAATGCCTCTGGTCTCCCAGCAAAGGGCAACGGAGGCAGCTCCTGCGCCCAAACCAAACCTAAATCTCCACTTGAAATGGATCCAGGAAATCATAAAGTGTTGGCAACCACTCACGTGAGCTCCTGGCCTGGGAAGGAAATGTTATCTGCTAAGTGATAACTGTTCACCTCTTCTGTGTCTGAGGCAGGTCTCCTTAGGAGCAGGCATGTCACAGCTGGGACCCCACCCCCCACCACATTCTTTCCCAGACAGGCATTTAGCATCTCTGAAGCTCAGCTGGCTCCTGCTACATGCAATAAGTCAAAAGGGACGAGGCTGGCTCCTGTTGGTCAGTACCCTTCCACCTCCTCAAGCCATAAGAAGTGAAAGTCGTAGCATCAAAGTTGAGGCAGGTGGTGTCTGGATACCTCCTTTGGCTCCTCTGCGTTAGCCATGGTATTCAGTGGTGAAAGTGTTTGGTCACATCCACACCAACCATTCAGTGTGCATGTGAGGCACGTGGGTCCGCCCCACCAAGAATCCTGGGAGCTGCCATTTGCCCCCACCCTTAACAAACTACAACTCCCAGGATTCATGTGGGGAAACCATGTGCTTTAAATATATGGTGTAGATGTGTCTTGCAAGGCTCTGTCAAACCTTTTGGAGCATATGCTACTGAGGGTTACGTCCCGTTTCCTTGGCTGGGAAAGGTGAAGATGGTGTTGAGGAGCCACCATCGCCACCACGGAGTCAACTTGACAGTGAGCTTTGATTACTGTCTCGATCCTGCAACTTCAGACTGCTGTGGTGCATTGGTTTGTGGTTTTTTTGCGGAGGAGGGAGGTTTGTGCCTTGCAGGTCCGTGAATTCCACCTTTTGTAAATGAGTTGTTGCTATCCCCTGCTAATCATGTTAACTATCCACCTCACTCCTGAAAAGAGGAGCTCCTCCTCCTGTTCCCTCCACCCTCTACCCTTGGGCTAGAACTGGAGGAGGAGGAGGAGGAAGCATGACAACAACTGCTCTAGCCTTGGGCGGGCACAAGGCTAATGACACTGCTCTCCCTTGAGGGGCTCCCAGTTGAAACAGCCTCCTCCTAAGGCTGCTGCTCCCCTTGCGACCATGAGAGCCAGGGGAATCCCAGCGGAGAGCAACCCGCCCAGGACCTGGCACTCCCCTGCGCTAGCAGCGAGGCACCCGAATCGGCAGGAGGCAAAGTGAACCCTTTTCCATGGCCGTCTTGGCTGCACGGTAGAAGCCGTCAAACAGGTTTGCGTCTGAGCTGGTCTAGCCAGCACTCCGGAGATGGGAAGCTACTTGTCTGCTCCACCTTCCTTCCTTCCAAAGGAGCCCTTTCGGTAAGCCATGCTCAGTATGTGGCCAGGGGGCAATGGGGGGCAGCTTCCTTTCCACCACCCCTCACCCCACTCCTAGACTGTTAGGTGTGTTTCTACCCAGTAACCTACCTGCCTGGTAGAAATCTTTCAGGTAGGAGGGCGCAGTCTGTATGCTTTCTTACCTGCTTAAGGTGGGGTGAGACGTGATAGGTTGCTAGCAGCATTTGCAGGTTCATTTGGGTGTGTGTGTTGTTTTTCAACCTACAGCACCTGAAGCCTCATGTCTTGTTTGCCGGTGTGGTGTGTTAAATGATGGCAGGAGTTGTCTAACAGAAACCTTGTGGCCATAAAGTTCGCTGGGTGACTTGGGGCCAGTTTAAGTCAGAGACTCTAGGAGGGATTCAAGCTGGTGCTGTACCTATCAGATTTCAGATGCGTGGATGAGCTGAGTATAGCTTTTGAGCCGGGTTTCCATAAACCTCTTTCGTTTCCAAAGCAGCCCCCTCCCCTCCTGGATTATTGCTTGTTTTGAGCCTGTCTTTCAAGTGAGCACCAGGCGTCAAGCCCTTCACTCCCACCTTGAGGGGTTTGTTCCCTGCCAGGAAGCAAGTGAAACTTGTGGCTAGTGGTGAGGTGGGTAAATTGTGTTGGAATCTCATAAAAAAATTGAGTGCCACAAGGCAGACATGCAAATGGTTAGGAAGAACTTGGGGAATCTGCTTTTAGGACTTGATCCCTCCCTGTGAAGTGTGTGTGTGTTACTTTATTTGTTTCATTTTATTCACCTAACAATCTAAATGCCACCTGATTTGTAAACAGAACCCCTAAGCAGTCTGCAAAAAAGCAAACAAATAAAACAAACATTAAAATGGTCAACGGAAAGCAAAGTTAAAAATAGGTATTTTAAATTTTTCAAAATATAATTAAAGCCAACAGACAGTTTAAAACACATGCCAACATGTCTGGGTGGGTTTGCCTGAATGAAGACGTTTTAAGCAGGCACCTAAAGGAATGCACCCGCCTGATGTCAGTAGACAGTGAGTTCTAATAGATCAATTTCTTACAAGCCTGGAACAAATACTATGGAGCACCCGCAGCCGTGCCAGTTCTGCAGGTCGGAGCAGTCAGGTGGGCATTAGTTTCTCACGCGTGCCCTTACACAATTAGCATAAAAGTTATCCAGTGTCTGTTAGAATATGCCTCCCATTCCCCTTGTGTGCCTGCTCCTCTCCTCCCCCCACTTTAATTGCAGCTGCTTCAGGAATGTGCTTCTGACACAGGACAGACTCAGAAGCATTTATTTCATCACACACTTCCATCTGTATGTAGAAGTGGGAAAGATTCCTGCCTGAAATCCTGGAGAGCTGCTGCCAGTCAGTGTGGACAGTAATAAGCTAGATGGTTCAATGGTCTGACTTGGGATAAGGCAACTTCCTATGACTTTGTAATCTGCAAGAGAGCAAGTACTTAGATTTTATTTTTTAAAAAACCAATATTGGCCATGAGCTTCTTGAGTGAGGGTGTGGACTTAGGCAAGCTATCATTTCTGAGCCACTCCTCATTCCCATCTGAAATAGGGTCTGCCTTAACATGGTGACTGCAATGATTGTGGAAATACTCACACGGTGTGCTCTGAACGCTTAGGAACAGCACCGTAAAAATAATCCTGCTCAGTCAGTTGAGCATGAGACTCTTACAGGGTTGTGGGTTCGAGCCTTACATTGGGCAAAGGATCCTGCATTGCAGGGGGTTGGACTAGATGACCCTTGGGATCCCTTCCAGCACTGTGATTCTATGCAGCGCATAGCTGTGTGTGAAGCTAAAGCACTTGTTATTTCACTCACATTCTGGAAGCAGCCTTGGGAATGTGCACTGGGCTTCTGCAGGCCTGGGCGGACTTCTGTGAATTTGCCCTGCCTGGATTTGTTTACTGTGACGTCACAAGGGATGGGTTTTCTTAATGCGCCTCAGCCCCTCACCTTTCCCCCAGAATTGTGTTGCACCAGCAGCCCCCTTTCAACTTTCCTCAGCTTCCTAGAATTTGTAACGTGCAACCTCTGTAGATAAAGCAGCACAGAAGGATAACCAGCTTTGGCAAAGCAAATTGCAATGCCTAGAATTTCGCTCAGTGGACGAGAGCCGATCTGGAACTCCTCCTTTGGTTTCTGGTGTCCTGAGCAACCTTCCCCAACCTGGTGCCCTCCAGGTGTTTCGGGCTACAGTTCCCATCAGCCTAAGTCAGTACAACCGTATTATGGTGGGGCTGATGGGAGTTGTAGTCTGAACCATCTGAATGGCACTTAGGATGGGCAAAGACTGAGCAGCCAGACCTGGACTACAACCCCCAGGGTGCTCTGCAGCCGAGAGCATTCCTAATACTGTGACAACCAGGGGTACCAGCATCAGGGTGGAGGAGAACTTGAAGCACCTTCAGGAGGTTGCTCGGCACCCGGTGCTAGAGCAAGCACCAGCAGCCATAGTGGCCCTGTTGGAGTCCACAAGTGGTAGGGAGAGCCCTGAATGACAGGGCGAGCCAAAACTCACTCTCCAGATAGAAATTCAATGCACATACTGAAAAGAGCACCTGTTCAGCCTTGCTAACTGGGGTTGGTGGAAGTAGTTGTCCCACATGACCTTGCTGACTGGGGCTAGTGGCGGGAGTTGTGCAAAACATTTGGAGGGCACCAGGTTGGGGGTGGCTGACCCAGACCTCTAGCACCAGCTAGTCAGCTGCTTTCCCCACTTCTAAGGAAAGGGAGGAGGGTGGGGTGGAGGGATGAGCAGAGTTTATGGTTGCCCGGTCATTGCAGGAAGCGTGTTCCTACTTGGAATGTGACTAATGGCATGTGCGTCACCCCAAACAAGACCTTGCCCAGAGGTCCAGCATCTGAACCTGTAGCTAAATCTTGGAATTTCTGCCGGGGTTCGCTGCATGCTGATGAGCAAGTCTTTTGGACAAACCATCCAGGCCAGTGGGAATCTTAAATACTTGCTTTCTCTTTCCCCGAGTCTTGCTGTTGTTTTATCTGGTGCAGTGCCAAGAGTAGAGCACCTTGCCTCTCTCAGAGTGACAGGCACAAAGCCTATCCTCTGCTATTTAACAATTCCAAATCCTTTTTGCTGCTGGACAGATAGGCACCTCTTTGCTCATTGGTCCCACTTGCCAGGTCAATCTTATCAACTTAAGTTACAGGCTAGAAGCTGAAGGAGAGGCAAGATTTGATGCTTCCAGGCACGCAGCTGCATGCTGAGGAGGCGGCGTTTCCATAGTAGGGTTAGCTCGCTTATCTGGGTAAAAGTTGGGCAGGGCCCACTGGCTTATGTATAAAAACACCTTAGTAATTACTGGTAGCTAAGCACTCCCTTCCTTATTCAGCCTAGGGGAGGCTGCTTTAAGACCGTAAGCAGCGGCCTGGGAGAATCAGGCCAAAGGAAGACCATATAGTCTAGCACAGGGGTCTGCAACCCGCGGCTCCGGAGCCGCATGTGGCTCTTTTACACCTTTGCCGCGGTACCGGGACGGATACTAGTGAGGGGAGGAGGCGCATTGTGCGCCCCGACACTCCCCACTGTGGCGGGCGCTGTACTGGCTGTGACGTCGCATGGGGGCGGTGTGTACGTTAGTCATGCACCGTCCCAACGTCACCTTCCCGCCAGCCCGCTACATTGTAAGGGGGATGTACGCTGGTCACTGTTTTGAAGGGGAGTGAAGAAAACACACACACAAAAAGGTAACTTGTTAATTTAACGTTTATTTCTATGAGGAGGAGTAATTCTGAGGGGTCAAACAAAGAAATAATAATAAAAAGTGACAAAAAAGTTATTTTTATAATGACGAGTTTTGCGGCTCCCAGTGTTTTTTTCTTCGGAAATGGGTCCAAGTGGCTCTTTTTGTCTTAAAGGTTGCAGACCCCTGGTCTAGCATCTTCTTCTCAAAGGGACCAAACACCCCAAAGAACCTAGGAATCTAGATAGACTGCCTCTGGCCCTGGAGGTTCCATAAGAAGAGTGTTGGATCAGGCCAAAGGGTGCCCCTCTGTCCGCACAGCAGCCACCCAGATGCCACCCAGATGCCTCCAAGCAGGACCTGAGTGCGGCAGCAAGCTCCTCTCCTGTAGCTTCCAGCAACTAGTATTCAGAGACATACTGCCTCCAGCAGTGAACATCGCATATAACCATTGTGGCTGCTGGCTATAGGCATCCTTCTCCATGAAATTTGTCTAGCCCTCTTTTAAAGCCATCTCAGTGGGTGTCCATTTCTACGTCTTGCGGGACTAAATTCCAGAGGTGTGAAAAATTGCTTTCTTTTCATATATGCTAAGCAGGGTTCAACAGCCCAGTCATCATTTGGGATCCCCCTCTCCTTGTGCCACCAGAAAATGAAACACAGTTCGAAGCAATTGTCCCGAAACAGATGGGCAAAGGAAGCTTGCTCTCTCCTGTGAGAAGGTCTTGGTGGGTTTTCAAGAGAGTAGTTCAGGCTGTTCACCTGGGAGGTGGTGATATGCAGAGCCTGGTGATGTTGTGTCCATTGTCGGACAGAGACCTGCACCTGCCTTAGAAATAGCATTACAAATCACTGGGCAGATAGATATACTCTGACCTGCCTCCTGGCCCTGTGAGCTAGGGACATTGGTTCTGTGTGCATGGTCACCTCGCCTTGGTGCTATGTTCATAATGGTCCAAGGATCATGAGTTTTGCAGTGGGAGGGTCAGAGACCATCCTCTTGTCCTGGAGAGTGACCACCACCTCAGCATTCAGGCTTCCTTCTCCACGTTGCTTTCTTGCGGGCCTCAGAGGGGTGCCTTCTATTCATCCACCCATCCGCAGATCACTTTTGGGACAGCCTTTGTACAACCTGGTGCCCTCCAGCCGCTCTGGACTACAACAACCTCCAGCCCCAGTGTTCCACAGGTCTGAGCCACTCTTCCCATCTGCCCCAGCATCATATGGTCATGCTGGCATTGGGCTCATGGGAGTCGTAGTCCAAAATAGCCAGAGCTCCCCAGGTTGGGTCCAGGGAGTTTGTCTGGAGACTTAAATCCAGGTTCTTCTGGCTTCCTTCCAGGCTTTTTATTTCTGTGCTGAGTAGTATATTAGTGTATAGAGAAAAGGGAAGTCTTACCAAAAAATGGAAAGTTGGTAGAGTTATTGCAAAGTTTAGTTATTATGTTAGGTTTAAAAACAGATATATATGTCATGCAGTGGCCACACTTATTCTTATTGGTATTATCATTAGTTGGTATAAAGTGCTGCCCTGATCAGAGTAGACCCACTGAAGTTAATGGACAGGCTCATTAATTTCAGTGGGTCTCCTCTGGGCAAGCTGAATGCTACTTAGTATTATTTACTGCATTTATTCATTGCTTACTACATAGACCAGTGGTGTCCAAACTTTTTTCACAAGGGCCAGATTTGATGAAGTGAAGGGCCGTGGGGGCCATCCAAAGTTGTTGAGCTTCTTTTAGGATTGAAGTTGTTGAGGTTTTTTTTTTAGGATTTTACCCCAGGAAATAAACTGCCACAGGGGCAAGATTAAGCCGACCAGTGGGCCAGATTAGGCACCCGAAACGGACTTTGGACATGCCTGACATAGAGCACCCCAAAGGGACTTCCCTTTACTCCATAGCCTGGCAGGTTGCAGGTTGCAGGTTGGCAGATGTAGGTCTTACCTCCCATCCTTTGTTTTGCCTCCTAGTTGCTCCGAGTGCCAGGACCTCCTCACAAACTGGTACTATGAAAAGGATGGGAAACTCTACTGCCACAAGGACTACTGGAGGAAATTTGGCGAGTCTTGCCACGGCTGCTCTCTGCTGATGACTGGGCCAGTCATGGTAAGGATTTGGCTTTGTTTCTGCTTCCCATTCTGAGTATCCCCAGAATTTTATGTTGTGAACAACCCTGAGACCTGGGGGTATAGGGTGCTATGTAAATGATGATGATGATGATGATGATGCAGGATGGGGGAAACTCAGCATCTGAAGCCACTGCAAATCTCCACTAGTTACTCTGTGTTGGTTTCCTGCTGCTTCAGAGGGTAGGACCCCAAACCAGTGGATTCAAATTACAAGAAAGGAGATTCCAACTAAACATTAGGAAGAACTTCCTGACTGGAAGAGCTGTTCCACAGCAGAACGGACTACCTCTGAAGGCGGTGGGCTTTCCTTCATTGGAGGTTTTCGGCTGGATGACCATCTGCCAGGGATTCCTTAACTGTGATTCCTGTAATGCAGGGGGTTGGACTAGATGACCTTTGGAGGCCCTTCCAACTCTGTAATACAGTGACTGAGCAAGGTTAGGATTCAAAGCCCTAATGATGACATCAGGCTATATTCCCCCCCCCTGCCCCCCCCACAGTGTGTCTTCTGGGAAGGGCCTGGCAGGAAGGAGGAGCAGCTTTGTTGTGAAATGTTTTGGGACGGAGCACAAGACAAAAGTGTTTCCTGTTCGGCCTCCAGGCTGTGCATGCCGTAAGGCACTTCGCCTTTGTTCTTGGGACTCAGGCTCCTGTCTTTGTAATACGATATTGAACCTCTCAACAGGTTTGGCAAATGGAAGATTTTTTCAGTGGGAGGTGCATCCTTTTGCAAAAAAAACCGAAAGGAGCTTTTTGCTTCCAAACAGTTCCATTATTGCTATTGCATTTATATCCCACTCTTCATCCAAGGAACACAATTGTGGTGATGTACATGGTACTTCCGGGGGGAAGCCATGGCTCAGTGGTAGAGACCCTGCTTTGCATGCAGAAGGTCCCAGGTTCAGTCCCCAGCAGCATCTCTAGGTACAGCTGGGAATGTTCCTTACCTGAAACCCTGGAAAGATGCTGCCTGTCAGTGTAGACAATACTAAGCTAGATGGGCCAAGAATCTGAATCAGTCTAAAACAGTTTCCTCTGTCCTGTGACATGGTCTGTTTATTTATTTACACTTACATCCCATCTGCCATGGATGCTTTAGCTGAGATTCCTGCATTGCAGGGGGTTGGACTAGATGACCATGAGTGCCTCCCAAGGCTACGATTCTATGTTTCTATGTTCTCACAAAGTGATGTACATGGTTCTTCCGCTCCTCATTTCATCTACCCAACACCCTTTGAGGGTAGGCTAGACTTGAGAAATAGTGACTGGCCCAAGGTTACTATAAGGTCACCCAGTGAGCTTTATGGTTGAGTGGAGATTTGAACCCTGGTCTCCCAGGTACCAGTCTGACCCTCTAACCACCACTGCAGTATACTGGTTCTGCATCATCCATTGCTGGCAGAAAGGACACACTTCCTGTCATTCACACTCGTGTGTGTGAACATATCTGTGCACAGGATTGGGCCAGAGTTATAGAACATTGTCTCTGGGCTGAATGATGCAGGGGCTGATGGGAACTGTAGTCCAAAATGGCAGGAGGGCACCAGGTTGAGTGAGTCTGCACTGAAGTGTGGGACTGAGAGCCAGCGTGGTATAGTGGTTAAAGCATCAGTCTGATTTCATCTTGAGCTCCATGGAGAAAAAGGTGGGATATAAATGCAGTACGTTAATATAAATATATAAAATTATTCAGAACAAAGTGAAGGTATCTTTCTTCTGACTGCAGGCGAAACTCTCCATGTCTTGATTTAAAGCTTATTAGGGCCGCTAGACTAGACAGCACTTAGCTCTGAATCTGAGATGCTGTAGAAAGTTAAGAAACAGATCCCCATATGCATGTTAGGGCTGAAGGTGGAGTCCCGAGTTTTGAAAGGTTGAAGACAACTGCTGTAGGGGAAGCTCTGCAGGCCAACAGCTCATTTCCCCTAGCAAGAGGCTGTGTTCATATTTAAAAAATGCTTTTTGAGACCCCTAGTGGATTCTAGGGGAAGCGCAGCCCCAAATACCTGTACAGTACTACTGTATTCATGTATATGCTATTACAGTACAATCCCAACTTATACACATTTAACTTGTGCCATTTCAGGCTGGTTGAAATGGGACAAGTAAAATTGAAGCCAACCAGATGCCCCAATGGGAAACCCACAAGCAGGCCCTGAGCACAAGAGGCCTCTCTCTTCCTGTAGCTTCCAGCCCTTGGTATTCAGAAGCGTTACTGTCTTCAGCTGTGGAGGCAGAGCATAGTAGCCACTGACAGCCCTCTCCACTGTGAATTTGTCTAATCCTCTATTAAATCTATATGGGCTGGTGGCCATCATTGGCTCCTGTGGGTGCGAGTTCCACAGTTTAACTATTAAGCCCCCACTTGAGACAGATAATACCCACACTCCTTGCAACATCCTCCTCTTCCTCCCTTCTCTCACATGCTTTTAAGTTAGGCCTGCTTTTCCAGGAGCAGCCGAAGTGACAAAATGCCCCTCCAGCCAGCAATTGCAAACTTTGGTTTGACGCTGCGGTGTGCCGTCCGGTTTCAGGAAAAGGGTTGATGTGGCTACGGCACAGTTGAGATTTCTCTCTTGACTTTTCTGGGTCCGAAAGCGCCTTTGTTGCTTTCCCTTTGTCTGCTCTCCACCTTGGCTTAAACCTCGCTTCTCTGCAGGTGGCTGGTGAATACAAGTACCACCCAGAATGCTTTGCGTGTATGAGCTGCAAGGTGATCATTGAAGATGGCGACACATATGCATTGGTGCAGCACTCTGCCCTCTACTGGTAAGGGGAAGTTAGAAGCCCATACTGCAACTGTGGGGGGCAGGGGGTGGAATGCAGGCAGGGGGGTCCAATGCTTGGACTACTGCAATGTGCTCTATGTGGGGCTACCTTTGAAGGTGACCCGGAAACTGCAATTAATCCAGAATGCGGCAGCTAGACTGGTGACTGGGAGTGGCCGCCGGGACCACATAACACCGGTCCTGAGAGATCTGCATTGCCTCCCAGTACGTTTCTGAGCACAATTCAAAGTGTTGGTGCTGACCTTTAAAGCCCTAAACGGCCTCAGTCCTGTATACCTGAAGGAGCGTCTCCGCCCCCATCGTTCAGCCCAGACACTGAGATCCAGCGCCGAGGGCCTTCTGGCGGTTCCCTCATTGTGAGAAGTGAGGTTACCAGACAGAGGGCCTTCTCGGTAGTGGCGCCCGCCCTGTGGAACGCCCTCCCTTCAGATGTGAAGGAAATAAGCAGCTATCCTATCTTTAAAAGACATCTGAAGGCAGCCCTATTTAGGGAAGTTTTTAATATTTAATGCTGTATTGTTTTTAACACTTGATTGGGAGCCGCCCAGAGTGGCTGGGGAATAAATAAATTATTATTATGATTATTATTATTATTATTGGTGGGGTGAGGGGAGGGATGGATCCGGCAGTTCCAGCATAACGTTCTCCGCTCTTCTGTTTAGTGGCAAATGCCATAACCAGATTGTTCTGACGCCGATGATTGAGAGGTTGTCCACAGAGTTCCTGTGTGAACAGCTGCCCTACACGCTGACCCTCATCTCCATGCCTGCGGCCACTGATGGCAAGCGAGGATTCACGGTGGCTGTCGAAGGTGGCTGCTCAACCTATGCCACTAGCGTCCAAGTGAAAGAGTAGGTGATAAATCAGTTTGTATACTGCTTAATGCCAAAACACGCTTCTAAGCTAAGTTTAAGTATAAAAGCCAAACACACAAGCATTACAGTATAAACGCTCGTAGTTAAAATATGCAGTTAAACAATACAATATTAAATTGCTGTGTTGTTTAATTGCCTATTTTAATTATGGACATTTATACTGTTTGTCCTTCTTAGAGACTCTGGTTGAGAGATCAAAGGGAATGATTGTATCGTATTACTTTAGCTCTTCCTTTTCCCTCTTCGCCATGTTGACATATAAAAGTCTCCCTCAAGGCTGTATATATATCTTTTTAACTTTGGTTTTATATCGCAATGACTCTGCACAATTGGAGTTATCATGTTCCCAAAGCTTTAAGAGACTGGTAAATGCACAGTATTTATTGAGAAGATATGTTCCTTTTGACACCTCAAGTGGGCCTGAGAAGATTAAGACAGTCCAGAAAATGGTTTAGTCATTAATAATGTCAAATCTAAAGGTTTTTTAGTCAAGGCAGGAAAACTAAACACGAGTAACTGTTTAATTCTAAAGAGCCAGAGCTGATGAAATCTCCCAGTTACCTTATCATAACCTTCTCAGCCTCAGCACCTTGGACTTTACAAATAAAGAAAAACAAGTAGCCTGCTTTAAATCTTTAAACAGACTGCTGAATTTTTAATAACCAGGGATAGTCATTGTGCCATTTTTTAAAAGCAACAATGAGACTGATATGAATTCTTGCTGTGAAAATTTGGAGCATTGCAGATTTTACTAAAATTGAGAGTTCAAAGCCATTTTGTTTGTGTGTGTGATTTTAGGGGTTTCAAAAATTACCCCAGCTTATTTAATTAGAGCAGAATCAGGAATGAAACGGTTTCTGGTCTAAATTATGTCAGGGTGATAAATTACTGGTGTAGTAGAAATCAGCTGATGAAAGACGGGTTTCCTGATATGTTTTTAGAGGAACAGAGATCAAACAGTCTAGGAAACTTTTCACTGCAAAACTTTCAGAACTATTATCCAGATATTTTGGATTCTCTTTACAGGCACTGAATCCACTGGGAAATGTCACTAGAAATATTTTTAAACAAAGAGTTTTGGACGTAGGAATACAAACTGATACAACTGCCCTCACATCCTCAAGAACAGTGAAATGGTTAGCTAGTGTAAAACTTCAGTACCAATTTGAAAAAATACTTATTTCCTACGACAGTGGAATATCAGAAAGCTTTTTCTCAATTTTTCTCCGCTCCTTGGAGACCCAGAAAAATAAAAATAGTTCTGCTGTCACATGACCCTCCCTCTTTGTTTATAGAGTCAACCGACAGCATATTAGTCCTGATGTCCAGAACGCTATTCACCCTGGAGACAAGATCCTGGAGATCAATGGGACCCCGATTCGCACACTACAAACAGAAGAGGTACGGCCTGGACATCTCTTTAAGTTCATTTCTTGTTCCTGGTGATTTGGGAAATAGAACAGAATGGAGAAGAGAGAATAGCTCAGGGCTGGTGCAAATGCTTTTCATGCAGAAGGATTCAGGATTGATCCATGGCATTGCTATAAAGATCTCTGCTGGGAACCCTGGAGAGCTGGTGCCAGTCGGCCAGCCTTGTGCCCTCCAGGTGTTTTAGACTACAACTCCCATCAGCCCCTGTGTCGTATGGCTGATGGGAGTTGGTGAAGGCTGGAGTAGACAACTCTGCACTATAGATGGACCAATAGACAGACTTGGGTATAAGGCAGTGTTGTTTTTTCTTAGCCACTTGGGCCTTTGCTCTGGTCCCTCAGTTGTCTTCAATGTATCTCAAGGCGCAAGCAAAGTTCTCACATTTGTGAGTTGTGGACAATTCCTTCTCTTTTGTATGTGGCATAAATACAAGCCCCCTCACTGGAATATGGGCTACTGCAAACAGTTTGAACAACGTAGGTTTTTAAGGTGCCGCAAGATTCTAACAAAATTTATTAGCGCATAACAAGCTTTTGTGGACTGAGGGCAACTTTGTCAGGTACATTATTTGTTTGTTCATTTATTTTGTAATGTTTATACACTGCTTGATTGTAAAAACAAAACAAAACCCCAAAGAGATTTACAAAAAAGATAAAGCAATAAAATTGTTGAGAATAATTAACATTAATTCAAGACACTTGAAAAGTTAAATTAACAGTAGACTAAAAACAGGTTAAAACTCAAATCAGCTTTCTAAAAACTGGGTAGGCTTGCCTAGACAAAATTGTTTTTAGCAGGGAGTTCCGAAGTGTAGGTGCTGTCATGCCAAAAGATCAAGTTCTTAAAAATGCAGAATTGGTATTATGTGGCATCCGTAACTGCACTAATTCCAGCTGTTAAAAGGATTTACAGGTCAAAACCAGCACTTTGAATTGGGCCCATGAACTAATTGGCAGCCTGTACAGTCAGGCCAGGATCGGTGTAATATGCTCAAACTATTTTCCACTGGTAAGCAGCCTGGCCGCCAAATTCTGCACCAGCTGAAGTTTCTAAACTTTCTTCAGAGGCAGCCCTATATATAACGTTGAAGTAATCTAACCCAGAGGTTGCCAGAACATAGATGACAGAAGTTAGGGTTATCCCTGTCCAAATAGGGTACAGCTAGGCCACCAGCCGAAGCTGATGGAAGGCACTCCATGTCACTGAGGACACCTGAACCTCAAGCAACAGCAAGGGTTCCAGAAGTAGCCCCAAACTATGTACTTCAGAGGGAGCGTAACCCTATCAGGAACAGGCAACATCCAATCCATCCATTCTAGGGAACCCCCCTCTAACAGTGCCTGAGTCTTAATCTGGATTGAGCTTCAGTTTGTTGGCTTTCATCCAGTCCGTTAATGAGGCAAGGCAATGGTCCAGCACATCCACTGCCAAATCTTCAGATGTAAAGAAGAAGTACAGCTGTGGGTCATCAGCATATTGCAGGCATATATGGACACATGGTTTGGTGTAGGATTGTAAGCAGTGAGGAGAAGAAATGCAGAGAGTACAGAGACGGCCATAATTACATAATTAACTGTGGACAGTCACAGAAACCTGCGTCCTGATTTACGGATAGCGCTGTGGGTTAAACCACAGAGAATAGGACTTGCTGATCAGAAGGTCAGCGGTTCGAATCCATGTGACAGGGTGAGCTCCCGTTGCTTGGTCCCTGCTCCTGCCAACCTAGCAGTTCGAAAGCACGTCAAAGTGCAAGTAGATTCCTGCCAACCTAGCAGTTCGAAAGCACGTCAAAGTGCAAGTATATAAATAGGTACCGCTCCGGCAGGAAGGTAAACGGCGTTTCCGTGCGCTGCTCTTGTTCGCCAGAAGCGGCTTAGTCATGCTGGCCACATGACCCGGAAGCTGTATGCCGGCTCCCTCAGCCAATAAAGCGAGATGAGCGCCGCAACCCCAGAGTCGGTCACGACTGGACCTAATGGTCAGGGGTCCCCTTTAAACCTCTTGTAGGTTGAATTGAGGCAAAGGTTGAGGTTTTTGTGTGAGGTTAGCTTACCAATGCCAGGATGTCTGTGCTATCAACAACTTTCTGTTTGAATGACCCCTGGAGGTGCTCCCTTGGAGGTCTCTCTCGCCTTCATTGTGCAACTTCCTTATTCCTGGGTTTGCTTCTCAGGTAGAGGACCTGATTCGCAAGACAAGCCAAACCCTCCAGCTGTTGATCGAGCATGACCCCGTCTCTCAGCGTCTCGACAGACTGCGTCTGGATGCCCGGATGCCCGGGCGCACGAAAAAGCCGTCATCACCCTGCCCCATATCAGCTCTGGACCTAAAGGAGAACCTGGAAGGAACGCTGCGGCGTCGCTCCCTCAGGTACCAAGGCCGGGGAGGCTACCCCCAAAATTTTTACTGACATTCAACTAGCATTTTATTTTGGCTATATAGCTTTTCACTTTGCAGGAGGTTGGACTAGAGGAATTTAGGCTGACCCCTTTAACATAGTGCTCTTCTCAACCTGGCACCCTCCAGCAGTTTTGAACTGCAGCATTCTCTGCTGGCTGAAGCTGATGGGAGTTGTAGACCAAAACATCTGGAAGATTCAATTTTGGGGAAGGCCTGATACTCTAATGTGTGTATCCAACATATTCCTGCCTCCTGCCCTACTTGCTACTAAGGACTACTAAGAGCCAGTGCAGTGCAAAAGTTGGACTAGGACCTTGGGAGACCAGGGTATGAATCCCCTCTCAACCATGAAGCTCCCTGGGTGACCACGGGCCAGTCATTGCCTCACAGTCCTACCTACCTCACAGGGTTGTTGTGGTGATCATATGAGGAGAGGGAGAACTATGTACATGTCAGGGACTGGAATGAAGAGGAAGAGGAATGGTGGCGATCACCTCCTCCCCCTTCACCTGTAGCTGACAGGGAAGAGGGAGGCTGTGTTGAATTACAGCCAGACTGTGAGGGAGATAACAAGTCAGAGACAAGCGAGCAGCTAAGTTATTAGGTGTTAGGAGAAGCAGGGGGAGAGACAGAGCAGCCAGCGGACACTTCATTAGACAGCATAGATGATCCACCATCCCCTAGAACATGTCATTCGTTAAGGGTGCAAGAGCAACAGACACAGAGGCATTTGACCCTGGGGGGCCACCATAGGGTCAGATGCTGTTGGGAAAGAGGGAGTTGCTCACTCTGGCTCCTCCTCCTTCCATCATGGCAGAAGGACTGGAATCTTCGTCTTCTGCCATAATGACTGAATAAATCATAACAGCCTCCTTGTTTCTTCCCTGCTTCTTGAAACCATTGGGGGGAGGGAGAGAATTCCTCAAGCCTGACAGTACATCACATTGAGCTCCTTGGAGAATACAGTGGTTTGTAACTGTGATAAATAAGGACAATATTGGATAAGTTTGGTACCAAGACATAAGTCACATGAACTTTGACAAGAGTGCCCCCAGGACAAAAATTCAAGGTTCCTATATAGATTTACAAAGCCCTGAACAACTTGGGTCCAGGATACGGTTGTAAACCACTGTGGTATGTTTTTTAATGAAACAGCGGTATGTAAATATTTTTTATAATAATAAATGAATAATTTTTTTTAAGTGCCCCCTGTCCCGTGATCACAGCACAGTGCATCCAATCTGATTTGGTTTTGGGTGGCGTACTAAACGCAGCCCTGAATTCGATCACAGTGTGGCTCTTTTATACTGTTGTTACACATGTTCATTTATTGTGGAGCGTGGTCTGGCGAACCTAGGTTTGCTTCGTATGCATCTCTTCCTCCCATCCCAACGAGCTGGAGAACAGGGAGCCTGCAGCTTGGACTTCCAGCAAAAGATCTAACCTTGGTTGCGTCTTCCACCCCAGGCGAAGCAACAGCATCTCCAAGTCCCCTGGCCCCAGCTCCCCAAAGGAACCGCTCCTCCTCAGCCGGGATATCAGCCGTTCCGAATCGCTCCGCTCATCCACAAGTGGTTCCCAGCAGATCTTCCGCCCCTGTGATCTGATCCACGGGGAGGTTTTGGGAAAAGGCTTCTTCGGCCAGGCTATCAAGGTGAGGAAACTGTTGCAGATACTCTCTTACCTTTCTCTCCCAACAGATCCCCCTACCCCGGAACGGGGCGTGTCTGCTTCTCACATTAATGGTGTTTCATTAATCAGGATCATCATTTGTCCCATCAGGTTTCTCCCAGCAATTGTTTCACTGTTAGTTTTGCTGTCCTTGAAGTTGGTGCAGCTGACACTGAATGGGAAAGGGCCATAGCTCAGTGGTTGTTAGAGCATCTGCTTTGCTTGCAGCAGGTTCCAGGTTCAGTCCCCGGCATCTCTAGGTAGGGCTGGGAGAGGCTCCTGCTTGAAACCCTGATGCCATTGCTGCCAGTCAGTGTAGACAGTGCTGAAGTAGATGAGCCAATGTCTGGCGCAGTATAAGGCAACTTCCTACACATCTCTGACTGCAGAGTTTTAAGGTGGCTCTCCCCACCTTCATCCTGATCTGGGGCGCAAGAGCCTGAGTAGCCGTAGCTAAGCTTCTTCGGCACCGATGCTCTGTTTGCCAATCATTTCATCTTCTGTGAAAACTTTGTGCTTGAGCCAATTCTCCTGTTTAGGAAAACGGTGGCCCTGTTGGACCACAGCTTCTAGGCTGAGTTCATCCGTGGCCCTGCTCCATCCTCCAGAACACCTGGAGTTCTGATTTGGGGATAGTCTGTCCTATATTTTGACTCTGGCACAATGTGGAAGCAAGATTCAGGACGGAGAAAAGAAAGTGCTCCTTCATGCAGCGCGCAATTAACCTGTGGAACTCGCTGCCACAGGAGGCTGTGGAGGATACCAACCAAGATGGCTTTAAATGAGGATTAGGAAAATTCAGCTATCCATGGCTACCAGCCACGCTGCCTATGCTCTGCCCTCCACAGCTGGAGGCAGCAATGCCATTGCTGGGAACTACAGGTGGGGAGGGGACTCTAGTGATTGTTTCCTGCTTGTTTGCCACAGGCATCCGGTTGGCCCCTGTGAGAACAGGGTGCTGATCTAGATGGGCCATTGGCCTGATCCAGCAAGCTCTTCTTATGTTCTTTTGCCCCTGGGAAGCGGCTTATAACCATGCCCTGTTTTAGCCTGCATCCTTGGGTATATGCCACATTCCAGCTCCTCTTTACCTTTTCTTACTAATGAACCTGTTTCTTCTCCTTCTCCTTCCTCTTCTGTGGGTAGGCACGTAGCAGGTGCAGGTAAGCCCAATGCTCTCTTTGCAGCATGCCTTGTGATGAGCATTCCCACTCAGGCGAGAGCCCTCAGACTAACCCCGGCCTCTGATTTGTGCACGCTGCCCACCCCCCACCCTGGGCTGCAGCCAACGCCCCAACACTCCACATTCTGCAAGGCTACTGTGTTGGTTGGGGGGGGTGGAGCATCCGGCTTGCCCTTGCCTTCTGAACGTCCTTTCTGCATGGCCTTCCTTTTAAAGGAGACGTACAACAACCTAGCACCCTCCTTTCCTGTGCTGCTGCACATTTGTTTTGGAAAAGCAGGGGACTTTTAGATTACTTGCAGAAAATGTAATAACACTTACTGTAGTAAAAAAAACAACTCCTCCTCTATGCTGTTTACATAAAGTCAATAACAATACAAACAACATTCAAGTAAAAAAAACCTAGATAAAAGCAAAACACAGCTATGTATCTCAAATAAAACTGGTTAGGATTGCTGGTTGTCGTCGTCTTCTGTTTCAGTCACAGGGGAGTCAAACGTCTCAGGCAAGTTGCTGCCCCTCTTTATGTGCTTGACCAGTCATGCCCAGTGCAGGTGACATCCTCCTCTTCTTGTCTTCTAATTCAGATTCTAATTCAGACACCTGATATGTATATCCATTATTTATTTATTGTGTTTATATCCTGTCTTTTACTCCAAGGAGCTCAAGTTAGCATGCGTGGTTCTCCCCCTCATTTAATTCCCACAACAGCCCTGTGAGGTAGGGTAGACTGAAAGTGAGTGACTGGCCCAGGGTCACACACAATGAGCTTCGTGGCAGAGTGGGAGGTTTCGAAAGCACGTCAAAGTGCAAGTAGATAAATAGGTACCGCTCTGGCGGGAAGGAAAATTGTGTTTCCATGCGCTGCTCTGGTTCGCCAGAAGCCGCTTAGTCATGCTGGCCACATGACCTGGAAGCTGTACACCGGCTCCCTCAGCCAGTAAAGCGAGATGAGCGCTGCAACCCCAGAGTCAGTCACGACTGGACCTAACGGTCAGGGGTACCTTTCTTTTCCCCTTTACCTCCCAAGTCCTAGTTCCACATTCTACACCACACTACCTCTCTAATTTTAGGACCCACCCTATTTTTGCAATTTTATGTTGTTTAAATGTTGTGTTTTAAATTGGTGTAACCTGCCCTGTGACCTTAGGGTGAAGGGCAGGCAATGGACTGAAATAATACTATTAACAGCAGTAACAAAAATGAAAGCGATAATAAATGACAATATAGCAGCTCTTCACTGCTGAATACTTCACACAGAGCTCAGCATACCTCTCCCTTTGGTTTGCTTTCAGTCTGTTCATTTCAAGCCTTGTTCACATCGTTGCCAGCTCTTTTTCTAAGCAGATAGACTGAAACGAGCTCTCTAAAACAGGAGGCTTTCTTTTGGCTTTTCCAGGCCTAAAAGTGGGGTGTTCCGTTTCTCTGCTTCACAGAGAGCGATCTTGTTAGCACAGCGGACAGGTGTAAACCGACAAGAATGTGCCGACTACGTTCAGACATCCCTCTAAACCTTGGGCTGGAGGTACAGGAGCAAGCCATGAGCTCCCTCCTTGTGTGCGCACACACATTACTTCCTACTTTGATCAAGTAATGTGTTAATTCCCCAGTGTGAGAGGAGGACAGAAGGTCTATGGGAGTGCAGAGCTCCTTCCTGATTCTGCCAAGTGCAACCCTTAAGAGGCCTGGGGAAGCCACTCTGCTGCCAGTGACCCTTTACGGAGGGTCAGTGAGATCGTGCAATGGTTTGAAAGCGCCGTGTTAAGTTCTTCTCACTTTTGCTGTTCAGGTGACTCACAAAGCAACAGGGAAAGTGATGGTGATGAAGGAGCTGATCCGTTGTGACGAGGAAACGCAGAAGACCTTCTTGACAGAGGTAGGCACAGACTTTTCAAGCGGGTCCTGAAACGGGTGCATTAAGCTGTCCTGCTATTCAGCAGCCTCAGTAGGAATGGGGGCTCAGGAAGATCACCCCATGGCTGCCCACTTAGAAGAGAGCAAAAGAACATTATGTCACATGCTTCTCCTCTTAGTCTTTTAAGCCATGCAGATAATGCCCAAGACTTGGGTTGCATTTAATGTTGCACATCACTCTGGAAAGCTAGAGCTGGGCTGAAATGTGTTGCTGCAGAATGGCAGATCAAGTTGATGGATTATGCTGAAATGGCTAAAATGACCGGAAGAATCAGAAATCAGGGAGACCAAAAATTTTAATGAGGAATGGGGAAATTTTATAATTTATCTTAAAAACCATTGTAAACAGTTAAAATCATTAGTGAGATTGGAATAACACTTGTAGTTTAATGGTGAATTTTGGACACAATGGAGAGGTAAAAGATTTGGATTATTATAAAAGACGCAGGAGGAAATGATGAATGGTAGCACCCACAAAGGGGGGAGGAGGGAAGTCCAGGCGATTCTTTGGAATCTTGTTTCTATGTTGTATGTTGGATATGTGACTATAAAAATTTTAATCTGAAAAAAACAAACAAATAAATTTATATATAAAAAAGTGAGAGGCAGGACTATGATGTTGAAAGCGCTTCGGAATTCAGACCATGGGAAGCCAAAACAAAAATTATTACAATTTGGAAGACAATTGGACTCTTTTTTATTTTAGCTTTTTATTTTCATTGGATTTGATATGATATGTTAATTAGATGTTTTAATTGGAAAATTAATAAACGCTTTAAAAAATAAATGTATATATAAAAAAGAAATACGTTGCTGCTTGAAGTGAGGCCCCAGTGCCCCGCCATTTGCCAGCGATGACACTGTTAAACCTCTTGCTGCACCCTCCAGACACCAATTCCTATTTCCCCATCAAACTTACCACTCCACAGTTCCACCCTGTTTTGTTTATGTACTTTCTTGCATGTTTATATTTCATTTCCATTTTTATTTCTTTTCTTTTTTAAAAAAGTATTAACTCAAAGGTGGCATAGACAGTTCTCTGCTTCCCCATTGTATTCTCGTAACAGCCCTGTTGGTTAGACTGAGAAATAGTGACTGGCCCAAGGCTGCCCAGTGAGTTTTGTGACTGAGAGGCGGCTTGGACCTTGGTCTCCCAGATTGCAGTCTGATGCTCTAACCTGTACTGGCATATATATATTCTTCAAGGCCAACACTCCTGGGCTCCCTGATGCTACTGCAGTTCTGAAGGTGAGCAAGTGTGGATCGGATCAGTCCCTCAGATGGGACTGCAAGAGCTGCTTAGACTTCAAATACTTTTTGGGTTTTTTTCTTTAAAAAAAGCAGCCGCAGCCACCAAAAGGAGGTCTCAGTGCATCCCAAACCCTTGGACTGCTGTCTTGTCTTCTCAGGTGAAGGTGATGCGCAGCTTGGATCACCCCAACGTCCTGAAATTCATTGGCGTGCTGTACAAGGACAAGAAGCTGAACCTTCTCACAGAGTACATTGAAGGCGGGACTCTGAAGGATTTCCTCCGGAACATGGTGAGTGAAGGCAGCTTGTCAGATGAGCAAGGAGAAATTTGACCCTAAAAGTGCAGTGGCTCTTGGCTTCTAGAGTAGTCTCCCCCAGGCCTGATGCCCTCCAGCTGTTTTGTACTCTTAACTCCCATCAGCCCCAGCCGGCACAGCCTCAATGTCACCCTGAGAAAGACTTTGAAAAGAGCATTGCGCCTTTCCTCCACTACAGATATGTTGCTTGTTTGAGGAACATGTTAATGAGGGCCTTCTTTTTTACCTTGCAGGATCCATTTCCCTGGGAGCAGAAGGTCAGTTTTGCTAAAGGAATTGCCTCAGGAATGGTGAGTCCCCGGTTCTTCACATTTAACACACACTCTTGCCCACTGGAATCTTGTCTTGAGTTGTATATCCTGCCCCATCTTGAGGGCTTCAAAAATACGAGATGCTGAGCAAGGGGGATTGAAAGGTGCATTTGAGAGAGAAACGAGCCGGCCCTACCATTAGACCGCATTAAGCAATTGTCTCAGGTGGCAGGCACTAGCGGTGGGGGCAACAGTGGCATTATTTCTCTTTCTGAAATGAGAACTGTGCTCTGAATGAGCAGCCAATGCGCAGGAGTTTGCCTCTTAAGGCTTTGCAGCCCAGGAAGCCCCAGTCTAGGCTCATGACTTTGAAAGGGTTGTGATGGGGTGTTCCTTTGCTGGAGAGGCAAAGGGGCTGTCATAAGGACATAAGAAGAGCTTGGCTGCTGGATGAGACCAAAGGGGCCTCATCTGGTCCAGGCTCCTGTTCTCACAGTGGTCAACCAGATGCCCCAGTGGAAAGCCCCAAAGCAGGGCATGAGCGCAGCAGCAACAGCTCTCCCTTCCTGCGGCTTCCAGCAACCGGTTTTCAGACACATGTGGCTTACCACAGTGGAGCTGGTGGCTCATTTCTGCATCCTCAGCAGCCGTGGTCTAGTGGTTGCACATGAACCCCTCACACATGGTGGTCTCCAGCATAATAGGCTTTTAGTGCAGTTGGTCTGACTGGATTCTGGGTCAGACCAAACCACCTGTGACCTGCCTCCTCTACCCCCAGACCCAGCCACCACCTTGGCTTTTTTAAAAAAAATGTATTTTATTAAAGATTTTCTTAGTTTACAAAAGTATGTGCAATCTCTCTCTCTCTCTCTCTCTCTCTCTCTCTCTCTCTCTCTCTCTCTCTTTTCTCCAAGTGACATTTTTTTACAGATCAGTTTCATTTGTTGAAACATTAGGAAGAAGAAGGGGAAAGGGGGGGAGATGGGGGGGGCTGGGGTCAGGTGGTGATGTTTCTATTATACTTAATATATGTGGGGTTTCGTGTCAGCGTTGCTTGTGCAGGTTCTGTGCTATTCACTTGTGTTCCTTTGGTGGTGAGAGAGGTTGGGGTTGGCCTAGGATGTGGTTGTTTGTTTGTGATTGGCTGTGGTGGTCTTTGTTTTCGTGTGTGAGTGGGGTGGGTGGGTGTTTTGGATCAGGTTAGCCATATTGATTTGTATGCCGTTGGTGGATTTTTGTCATTGTCTTGTTGGGCTGTGTATGTGATAAAGGGGAGCCATACTGGGGTGTAGGTGTCTTCTTCTATTTGTCCCCAACCACCTCCAAGGGCAATGACTTGGAGGTACTTGGGTAGCCTGTGAGACAGGCCAGTGGGAGTGTTGAGTGGTTTCAGCCAGAAGTGCCACATTGGAAGTGGCCCAGACTCAAACCGGAGAACAGTGTTGGTTCAAATGCCTCTCTTCCCCTTTTTCTCCCATTCACAGGCTTACCTCCACTCGATGTCCATCATCCACCGAGATCTGAACTCCCACAACTGCCTGATCAAGCTGGTGAGTTCCCCGGTCTCTCCCCATCGCCCACCACCAAGCAAAACAGCTGAGAGTTGGAACCCTCTGGCTCTCTGCGCACAGAGACCTCATAGGTCCACTTTAGTGCTGTAAATGCATCCCAGCAAGAGGGGGTGCACCGTTGCTCAGAACTTGGGTGTCTTTAAGCCTGACGTTTTCATTGGAGGCCAAGAGCAGGTGGTGACTTAAGCAATGTGCATTTGCCGCCCCCCCCAAAATACCTGTTATGTTTTCCTTTAGCTGTGGTTCCTCCCTTCTTCTCCCAGATCCTATAAACCAGTGGTTCCCAAACTTTTGGTGCCACTGCCCCTTGGTTCCATGAAATCATTCCCAGTTCCACATACCCTATAAAAACCAGAATAGTGGTTTGCATGACCCACACAACAAAATTCAGAGCAGTAACGTTTAATTGCCCATTTATTCCAACCGGGAAAATCGGAAACCAGGAGGATCAAAACCTCAGCTAAGAATGGGACAAATTTATATCATACCTGAAAGGCCACTGAAAACACTTGAACTCTTTGGCAGGTTTCAAATAACTCTTGCAATGATACATAGATTTTGGATGCAGTGGAGGATTGCGAATTAGATGGACTTATAATATGCAGTGAAAAAGTTACTTAAAGAACCCATGGAGGGGAGGAGGGAAATCTTAAGATTCAGAAGAATATTGCGTAATTTTATTATTATTATTTGTGATTATGAGTGTGAATGAATTCGTAAAATCAAATAAAAACACTTTCAAAAAGAAAAAGGTTAATTGCCCATTTATTCCAAATCCACTTAAAACTATGTGGTTTAATTGGTTCTTTTTTAAAGAAATTGATCCAGTGATACCAGCTTTTCAAAGTCTAATAGTCACTTATACCTCCAGTGCCCCCCTCCCCTCAGTACGTTTTTGCCTTTTATGGTCTTTGCCCCCTGCAGGTAAACCCAACACTCCCCAGTGGGTAGTACCGCTCACTTTGGGACGCACTGCTATTGACCCTGGGCATCTATTATAGATATTTTTGCTCATGGGGAAACTGCGCCTTCTGATCCCCACAGACTAGTAGGCCTCTCATAGTGGCCCCTCCTACTTTGTTCTTGGCTGCAGGACAAGACTGTGGTGGTTGCAGACTTTGGCCTCTCCCGGCTGATTGTAGAGGAAAGGAAGAAGCCCACCCTGGAGAAGCCATCGGCCAAGAAGCGGACCCTGCGCAAGAGTGACCGGAAGAAGCGCTACACAGTGGTGGGAAACCCCTACTGGATGGCACCAGAGATGCTGAACGGTAAGAAGTTTCACAAGTAATCATAATAATAAATTTTATTTATACCCCGCCCTCCCCAGCCAAGACCAGGCTCAGGGCGGCTAACACCAGATGTAAAAACAGTTGATTAAAATACAACTTAAAAACAAGATTAAAATGCAACATTAAGATGCAGCCTCATTTCAGTAGAAACTCAAATCAAAAACTTTTTGGGGATGAAAACATCAAATCTTCACCAAGGCCAACTATCCAGACTGGTCCTATGTGGGCCAGAAAAAAAGCCAGGGAAGTCCCCAAATAGAGTGCAGAAGGAGTTGTCTTAGGCTGGGTCAGCCTTATACCGTGACCGTGGTCTATCTACATCAGCATTGCCTACTCTGGCTTGCAGCAGCAACTCTTAAGGGATTACATCAGAGAGTCTCTCTGAGCCCTACCTGAAGAGTCTGGGGATTGAACCTGAGACCTTCTGCATGCAAAGCAGGTGCTTTACCCCTGAGCTCTAGCCCTTCCCAAATAAAGAACATAAGAAGCTGCCTTATACAGAGTCAGAGCATCGATCCATCTAGCTCCATATTGTCCACACTGACTAGCAGTGGCTTTCCAAGGTTTCAGGTAGGAAGTCTTCCCCAGCCCTACCAGGAGATGCCATTGGGGATTGGTCCCGGGACCTTCTGCATTCCAGGCAGGAGCTCTGCCCCTGAGCCATCATGGTCCTTCCCCAGCTGCTGGATTTGCAGGAATTTCTGTAGACCTGTCCTCTCTGAAAGTCTGACAGTGTCCCCTCCACAGCCATGATACTTAACAGAATGGCGTTGGGCAAGGTGCCATCTCTTGCCCTGAACTTTGCTCCCAAGCAGGGGAAATGCCAGGAATGATGTCCTGAGTTAGGCATGCAGGAATCATATGTAATCACTGAGACAATAAAAAATAGACTGTGTGGCAGGAAACTCTGATTCTACTGCCTGAGGGGTCTTAGCGAATTCTTGGTCCACCAGTTCTATCGTTCACACTCAATGCTTTCTCCATTTTATGACAATAAAGCCACTCTCCCTTTTTTTTCTTTTCTTCCAGGGCAGAGCTATGATGAGACAGTGGACATCTTTTCCTTTGGGATTGTGCTATGCGAGGTAAACCTGGGCCACTTCAGAAGTGAGAAGTTGACATGCTTCTTAATAAAATAAATACTGTTGGGGGATGTTATTGTTTTCATTTGTTGCTATAGTATGTATTTATGTGTGTGTGTGTGTGTGTGTGTGTGTGTGTGTGTGTGTGTGTGTATATATACACACACACACACACATACATACATACATTATACATATATGTATATATATAAAAATTGAGTGTTTTTAACACTCAATATATATATATAATAAACCGCCCTGTAATCCTCAGATGAAGGGTGGTATAGAAATTTAAGGAATAAATAAGTGGTACCTGAGCTTCCTGTCTGGCCACCAGGATCCTCAAAGCTTCTCTGCATGTTAGGCCGGGTTTCAGAGCACAATTCATAGTGTTGATGCTGACTTTTAAAGCCCTAAACGGCCTCGGCCCAGTATACCTGAAGGAGTGTCTCCACCTCCATCCTTCAGCCCGGACACTGAGATCCAGCGCCGAGGGCCTTCTGGCGGTTCCCTCATTGTGAGAAGTGAGGTTACAGGGAACCAGACAGAGGGCCTTCTCGGTGGTGGCACCCACCCTGTGGAACACCCTCCCTTCAGATGTGAAGGAAATAAGCAGCTATCCTATCTTTAAAAGACATCTGAAGGCAGCCCTGTTTAGGGAAGTTTTTAATATTTAATATTTAATATTTTTAATATTTAATGCTGTATTGTTTTTAACACTCAATTGGGCACTGCCCAGAGTGGCTGGGGAAACTCAGCCAGATGGGTGAGGTATAAATAATTTATTATTATTATTATTATTATTATTATTATTATTATTATTATTATTACTCACCTGGTCCTTGGCCAGAGAATCTTGGAAAAATAAAGATTCAGCCTTTAAATGTGCTGCCTCTGCTTTTCGTTTGCTAATCTAAGTGTAGAATCTTTTCTACGAAACGAGTTCTGCTTTCCCCATTGGGAACATGGGAAGCTGCCTTCTGCTGACTTTCCAGGATTTCAGGCAGGGAGTCTCTCCCAGCCATACTTGGAGATGCCACTGGAGACTGAACTTGGGACCTTCTGCTTGAAAGGCCAGATGTTCTACCATGGCCCTTCCTGCCCTCCCTTCTTGCTTTCTCCTCTCCCATACAAATGCTCCTAAGGGCCTGTTCCTATCCAGGCTTCCCTCCTCGGATCTGGTTCAGTTCCTCCTTCCTATCACCTGCAGCCCCAGGTGGTGGCGCCAGCACACAGCCGAGTCCTGCTTTCCGTGACGCTGACGGCTCCTTTCTCTGTTTCAGATCATCGGACAAGTGTATGCCGATCCAGATTGCCTCCCCCGCACTCTGGATTTTGGCCTCAACGTGAAGCTCTTCTGGGAGAAGTTTGTTCCCACCGACTGCCCTCCGGCCTTCTTCCCCCTGGCAGCCATCTGCTGCAGGCTAGAGCCAGAGAGCAGGTGAGGCTTCTGGAGGGGTCAAAGCAGGATGAAGGGAGATCTTTGCACCCTCCTGCTTCTTTTTGGTCTGGTGCCAACCTGCTGCCCTCCAGATGTTTTGGAGGGTGACATTCTGCCCGGGGCTGATAGGTTCTGTGGTCCAGAAACGACCGAAGGGCATCAGGTTGGTGGAGGCTGATGGAGTCTGTTCCTGGCATTCTGCTTGAGGAAGGGGCATATTTGCGTGCGGGCCACCCTCACGGGGGACAGAGCACTTCCTTTGTTTCGACTTTGCTCTCTCCCTTTTTCTTTTAAAGTGTTATTTTTCCTGCCAGTGCGGTTTGCTGTTAAAAAGAACTATTTATGTCAAGTGAGCGTGAAGCAGGAACCAAAGGAAACTGCACCCTCCAGAGCTGGAACAAGCTCTTGTTTCCTCTGTGCAAGGCATACCAGGCTGCACCACCCTGGGCATGTGAAAGGCTGGCCTCCTGCCTTCCTTTTTGGAGCCTCAACACAAGGGCTGGAAGAAGGGGAGCAGCCTAAAATGCCACAATAGACTGGGGGTGTTCAGAAGTCTCTCCATCAGCCTCCTATCACCTGAAGTTTTTGACTATAATTTCCATTGGTCCCAGCCAGCACAAACCCTTTTGTCTTATTCCATTGTGGTTGTCCTGGTGGGAGTTCCTTAAACCACAGTCCTTCCTAGCACACCTGCTTCAGTCACTTGTGTGCTGGTTTTAAACATCTTTCTGGTCGCCTGGAGAAAATTCCTGCTCTCCATAGGTGACTGCTGATCTGTAGAGAGACACCATTAACTTACTGCCTTCCCTCCTCTCTCCCTAGGCCCCCGTTTTCCAAACTGGAGGATTCTTTTGAAGCCCTTTCCTTGTACCTGGGAGAGCTGGGAATCCCTCTTCCGTCAGAACTTGAATTGCTGGATCACAACGTCAGCATGCAGCACGGGCTGATCCGGGATAAGCTACCTGAAAACCTCACCTAATCCTCAAGACCTGTGCGCACTTTCCATAAATTGCCTGTGGGGAGGGAGTGGGGCAGCAGGGGCATATGAGAGAGCGAGCGAGCTGATGTTCCGAATCCTCACAGGACATTAACAAGGCACCCATTTGCCTTCCGTCGCCTCACCTTGGACTACCTTCCTCCTGTGGATTTGTGGCATGTTCTGGAAGCAGTATCCTGTCCTGCTTGTGACTTTTGGTACTGACACTCTCTAGCTTTTGGAAACACAAAATTGTGAGGCCCTGTTTGCAGGTCTCTATCATAGTGGTGCCTGGGGCCTCAAAAAGACTGCAAGTGTTTATAAAGGTTCCTGAGCCTGGGACATTTGCCTGGGAGGGGCAGCCCCAACCTGGGTGCCTTGTCTGCTGTAGGAAAAGGCATGGAAGAGTCAGCAGAGGTTACTTGCAGGCAGAGGGAGTGCGTTTGCCTTCCCCACTCCTCTTGGAGTTGGGAAGTTCTTCAGGAGCAGCTCAAAGACAGCCTCTCTCCGGCAAAGGATCCCCCTTCTCTTCCTCATCTCTACAAATACCTCCAAGCAAACGTTCAAAAACACTACACAGCCAACCTGCGAACTGGGCTTCCATAAAACACTCCCCCCCCCAATGTCAGAAGGGGAAGAACCACCTCCAGTGAGCACAAAGGGTTGCTCCAGAGTAGCAGGCTGCTCTCGGCTGTTTGAGCCACTTTGCGGTGGGAACAGAAAGGGTGAGACTGTCCTAGTTTGGGGCTCAGTGGCCTCACACTGTGGGAGCTTCTTGGTGTGGAACAGCTGGGTTTGAGCAAAGAGCTACTTCTCAATTAATCATTTAATTGCAGCTGACAGGGAATGAGACCACTTTCTTATTTGGGTCTGCTAGTGTGAAGCCCTCGTTGAACCTGATTAAGTCACCTACCTCTGTCCTCCATTTCAGACTTCTCTTTCCCTTAGAACTAAGACACCACTGGTTCTGGCATGCACACACACACTCTCTTCCTGGATATACCAAGAATGGAAAGGGAACCATTCCTAGCTTCTGTCTTTGGTGAAGACAGCACACACACTACATGGTTTCACTTGGCCGGATCTTTCCCCTGTTCTTGGTGGGCCTCAGCAAAGTCACTTTCCTTGGGAAACCCAACCCAACCTAGCATGAACTTGGAACGGACGCACAGTCGTCGTGGCTTTCGGTCCTCTCCCCTAAGATTGCACCATGGATCTGGACCTCAAGCAGCCCACTTTCCCACTTAGAGCAGCCAAAAAGACATGAGGTCCCTTCTAGCCAAGCCATTTTAAACTCCAGTGATCCGGCTTAATCCTCCAAGGGTTAAGAGCCACTGGGCCTTCTGAGCCCCACCCCAGTGGTGGTCTCCAGGCCCAGGGCGTTTCAATAAAGATTCCGCTCCCTCCTTCCTCTTTTAATAAATGTGGGTCCCCCTCTATAAATAGGGGCGAAGAGAGGAGAAACTTGGATCACGTGTTCAAGAGATTCTGGACTCTTGTTGATTGCACACCAAAACGTTTTTGACTAAATTAAAAGCAATAAACTTTATCCTATGGAAACAAAATTGGCTTGTGTGTTAAAAGGCACAGCCAACATCTTCAAAATGTGGCCAGTTTTGGATCAAAGCAGTTTGCTGTTGCTGGTCTTGAAACCCAGTTCTGAGGGCTGTTGCAGATGTGTCATAAGCTATGGGATATAAAAAAGGTGGTGGGACAAAGCGGGGAGGTGGGCGTCAGAGGGGAGGCCTTGGGGACTTTCCCCCCAAGTTTTACTTTCAGAGATTAAGGGGAGCAGCAGCAACCAAACTGCTGCAGTGCATTTTGGGAAGGGTGGCCACCTTTCTGCTTTGTGAAGCTACCCTTTCCTTCTGTATTCTTGTAAGGCAGGGGTGGGGAACCTGCTGTGTTCCGGCTGTTGATGGACTACAATTCCCATCATCCCCTGCCATTGGCTCCGCTGGTTGGGACTGCTGGAATTTTGGAGGGCCAGAGCTTCCTTCTCGCATCCTTGCTTTTAACGTAAGCAAGGCTCATCTCCAACCCAAGAAAAATTTTCTACCCTTCTCACCCCAGCAGTTTAGGGTTGACTACAAAATGGGGGGGGGGGGGGAAGCACCATAACATAGATGAGCTCACCAGAATATTTTGAAGAGTAGGAGAAAGGGTTCAAAACTTTTCCTCAACTGATGGAGTGGGGGTTGTGTACCTACTATTTCACCACACCACTAGCCTCCCCATTTTAAGGAATACCAGAGATGAAAAGGTGTGGAATATTGCTTTTTAAGTCGATAAAATTTGGGACTATTGGGAGAACCTTTGCTGCCAGTCAGTGCAGGCAACACTGGCCTAGGTGGATCAACAATCTGACTCAAAAATAAGGCAGCTGTAGTTTTTCCAGTTGCAATACTTGACCATTCCACAGAATAGCACAAATACAGCCTGAACAGTTCTTTTTTATTTTATTTCATAGTTCATGAGGTATTTAAAAACACTTACAAAGAAATGGTGTTCAAAGGCATTGAAACGTCTTTATTAAAAAAAAAAAAAATTCCCATCTCTGTCTTGCATAACCGGAGTGTACAAGAAACCTTCACTCTCAGCAGCTGGTCTACCTTCCTTGAGTGGTGAAGGTTGTATTTTTTTTAAAAAAGTCAGTATGGCTAAAGTGAGTTATTTGTTGGCGGAACAGAAGTATGTGTGCTTTACGCCTAACAAAGAGCATCGCAGGAGAACTTCCTTGATCCTGGTTCTCTGCCTCAAATGCTGCCTGACAAAGCCATCGCATAAATAACCCCACCACTTGGCTTGCGCAGCAGCTACAGATGAACTGGCCCAGCGCTATGAAAAAAACCCTGAACTACTAACCCCAATGCAAGGGAGAGCCATCCATCATTTAGCCATTGGCTGGTTCTGAAATGGAGGTGAAGAAGCTTTTGCACATGAGCCGGCAACGTCTGGAAAGATCTAAGAATGTTAAGAGAAGCCTGCTGGATGAGGCCAGTGGCCCATCTCACCCAGAATCCTTCCCTCTTGAGAGGCCAATCGGATGCCTGTAGGAAACCTGCCAGCAGGATTCGAGCACAAGAGCCCTCTTCCCTCCTGTGGTCCTAGCGTTGCCTTGAAGTCGCCTTTCTGGAAACTGCATCCCTCTGCAGAATGCCTTTGGGGATCCCTTTCGTCTCCATATCTGCTAAACCCCAAAGTGTGCTGGAAGGGGAGAGGGAAACATACCTGAGCTGTCTTGCTGTGCTCAACAAAGATCACGAAGGGAAAGATGGCTGTAAATTGAAACTCCCAGCATGTAAGAATCTGTCCCTGGCCTTAGAAGTCCTGGAGTACGTAAGACAGAAGATACATATTTTGCAGAGAGCTCACTAGGGACAGCCCCACCCACCCTCACCTTAAAAAAAAAAAAAGCCCTCCTATTTGGGAAGCTTCCTCCTCGACTGTATTTGAAAAGGCAGTTTAAGCACCGAGCTATAAAGAAAACTCTGTGGTTGTTAAATACAGGGGCTTATAAGGAGGGGCCATGCTGCTTCTGACAGCAGCCTTCCACTTTAGGAAAAAATAAAAATACATTCAAATGTTCGAATACTTTTGCTTTTCAAGCTCACCTACACTACAGCTCCCCACTTGTAACAGATTTGCAGGCACCAGGACCGGTGGAAGCCATCTCCGTGGAAGAAGATCGAGAGGAGGCGATATAGACAGGTACTTCCTGACTGGAGAGAGACTGTGCAGTCTATACAGCAGGAGGCAGGTGCTGCATTTTCTCTTCCCGCCCTCCATTGGGGGCAGAAGGAAGAGCTGGACCTCGCAAGAGGCTCAGGCCACACCAGACTGTCCAGTCGCATTCAGTTTCATGCAGCTGGGACCCAAACGCCCCAACAATGGATGACCATGGGTGAGCGAGTCCTTGCACGTCTTCAGAGCCTCTTCCAGGCTTCTTGTTCCTCCCCGAACAGAAAAAGAAAACCAGAAATACAAATGAAACTCCCACGTATGTTGGTGAGAAGAGAGAGGAGTCTCAGCCGTTGTGGGTGCCAGCAGGGCATCTCCTAGGGTGCCCCCCACCCATGTTCCTCAGGCTCCAGGTGTGCCCGCTTGACCCATCAGTGGGGCATCGCCATTGTGCGTTTCCTCCACGGGGGTCTGGTTCGTGTGCACCTCTATCGTGTTCTCGTCCACCAGTTCGCAGGCTTGGTTGGTGAAGGCCGAGAGCGGCAAAGTGATCCGCTGCATTTCGCGCTCGTAGACCTTCTGCTCGTGCTGCTCTTTCAGATCTTTGCCCCTGGGGAGGGAGGGAGGGAGAAGGGGGGTGTCAGACGGGGTGGTGGTGCAGGTTCCAAACTGAGGCACACTCTTTATTATTTCATAAAATTATACACTGGTTGCAAAATAAAAAAACCTCAAAGTAGTTTACAAAAAGAATAAAACAAATTTATCAGTCAAAGTAAAATTTCAGTGCAAAGGAGGGTGACTGAGATGATCAAGGGTCAGGGAACCAAGCCTCATGAAGAACAGTTGAAGGAGCTGGGTATGTTTAGCCTGGGAAAGAGGAGGCTGAAAAGGGATACGGTAGCCAGCTTCAAATATTTAAAGGTCATCACATGGAAAATGGAGCAGGGCTGCTCCAGAGGGTAAGAGCTGAACCAATGGGTTCAAATTATAAGGAGATTCTAACTCGACAGTAGGAATAACTTTTGGAATCTAAGCAGACGGTCTCACAAGCTAGTGGACTCTCCTTTGTTGGAAGTTTTTAAACAGAGGTTGGACAGCCATCTGTCAGGAATTATTTAGCTGTGATTTTTGGGCTGCACTAGATGACCCTTGCGGGGTCCCTGCCAACTCCACAATTCTATGAAAAACAGCTATTTAAAACATTTTAAAAATAGTTAAAATCAGCAATAAGCTAAAAAACACATCGAAATAAATGTCAACGTTCTAAATGCCTGGATGGGCTTTGCCCAATTTTTTTTAGCAGGCGTTGAAAAGAGTACAACAAAGGCGCCTGACTGATGTCAATAGGCAGGGAGTTCCAAAGGGTGGGATCTGCTGATAATGTTTTACATGAGGGACAGCTGATGTGGTGCAGTGTTTAAGAGTGTCGGACCAGGACCTGAGAGACCAGGGTTCAAATCCACACTGGGTGTGACCTTGGGCCAGTCGCTGTGTTCCCTCAGCCTCACAGGATTAAATGAGGGGGTGGGGGAACCATGTACCCCACAGAGAGTTCCTTGGGGGGGGGGGGAAGGGATATATAATAAATGCAAAAGAAGAAGAAGATAACAACATACAAACGATCAATGAAAAGACCCTTCACTTGCCTCTTATAGACATAGCCCACGACAATGCCTGCTCCAATTGCAATGATGATCACCATCATCAGAAGGCCCAGCACGTAGCCTGTGGGAGGAAGAAAGGACAGATGCAACACATTTTAAGCACACCGCTGCAGTCTGCCCCCAAACCCTGCAGCATAAAGCAACACAACGGATGCTTTCCCCAATTATAACTTTGCACGCTGCATCAACCGCCTTGGCACACATTTGAGAAAGTGCAGGTTTTGAACACTTAAATAAATAAGCAGTAACATATGCGTACACTTTTTTGGCCTTTCTGCACCCAAGGCATTCCAAAAAATGAGAGCCAGTGTGGTGTGGTGCTTAAGAGTGCTGGGAGACCTGGGTTCGAATCCATGTTCAGCCACAAAGCTCACTGGGGTGCCAGTCACTACATCTAAGCCTAACCAACCTCACAAGATTGTTGCGTGGAGAAAATGGGGGCGGACCGACTGCGTGCACCACCTTCAGCTCCTTGACGGAAAATGTGGGGTGTAATGTAATATATAAATGGCAGGGTGGCTCGTGTAAAATTAAACAGCTAGAAAGGGCAAAATGCAGAGTGAAGCTGCATGACTAGCCCTTCTGTAGGTCTGTACTGCACACACACCCTTGAACTAGAAAACCCTTTAAAAGACTTTTTAAAGGGCTTTAAAATGGCAGCTCACATTCTCAGAACCCTGCACCAGGAAACACCTGTCTTGTTTACAGAAAGAGCTCGCAGGATGCCAGCTCTTCACACCTTACCCACTTCCTGCTGAGTGAACCAATTTCCTCCACCCACCCAACAGATGTAGTGGTGTCTGGCCTCACAGAAACATAGAATTGTAAGGTCGGAAGGGACCCCAAGGGTCATCTAGTCCTACCCACTGCAATCATAGCTGAATAATCTTTGAGAATTGGCCATCTAACCTCTGTTTAAAAACATTCCCCTGCCAAAAGGCTCTTACAGCCTCCTTTGAAACCTGGCTTTACTTAATCTGGTGCCCCGCTAGGAGGGGTTTTAAATCCATCTGTAGGGGCACCAGGTGGGTGGGACAGGGGCACCAGGTGGCACAAGGGACGCGGGTGGCGCTGTGGGTTAAACCACAGAGCCTAGGACTTGCCGATCAGAAGGTTGGCGGTTCGAATCCCCGTGATGGGGTGAGCTCCCGTTGCTCGGTCCTTGCTGCTGCCAGCCTAGTAGTTTGAAAGCACATCAAAGTGCAAGTAGATAAATAGGTACCGCTCTGGTGGGAAGGTAAACGGCGTTTCCGTGTGCTGCTCTGGTTCGCCAGAAGCGGCTTAGTCATGCTGGCCACATGACCCGGAAGCTGTACACCGGCTCCCTTGGCCAATAAAGCGAGATGAGCGCCGCAACCTCAGAGTCGGCCACGACTGGACCCTTTACCTTTACCTTTTAGGGGCACCAGACTGGGGGAAGCCTGAACTAAACCACTCCCAACTCTTTTCGTCGTTGCAATTCTGAAACGAATCAGGCTACACACAAAGCCACTGCAAGGACATTCCTAGGGAGTCTTTTAGTCCTTACCCAGAGTGCCCAAGTCTTTCTTCTCGTTCGATCTCATCTTGACCCTCTGGCCGATCCCGACAACAGGCTGGACTGCAGCCGCCTCGCTCCGGGATGGCAAGCTGTTGGCAGGCTCGAAAACCTGATCGGTTGCTGCCGTTTTGACCGTGAGAGCCGGGGAGACGGCAGAGGTTGCATCTGGAGGGGACAGGAAAATGACCGTCAGCATCAAAATATTTCACAGTGAGAAGGGGGCCGTTCAAAAGAGTGTGTGTGCCCCAAGAACCAGCCCTACATCAGGCCGCTTTAAAATCTCTTGCCCTGGTGTATTTTTCCCTAGTGCTGGAACTCAAGATTCCAGCATAGGGCTATTACACTCATTTATTTATTTCATAAAATTTATGCAGACGCTTGTTTGTAAGACACACAGAGAGACCTTAAAGTGCTTTACAAAAAGAACAATAGAAGTATCAGTAAAAGCAACTCGTTAAAACATTCAAAAGAGACAACCGGCAATAAAATAATAACAGATTAAAACATACATTAACATGCTATGTGTCTGGGTAGGCTTGTCTAAACAAAAACATGTTTTGCAGGTCTTTAAAGAGTACAGTGAAGGTGTTTGTCTGGTGTCAATAGACAGGGAGTTCCAGAGTTGCCACACTAAACGGAGCAACGCAGAAATGGGGGGGGGGGGGCAATAGCAGATCAGGGAGATGGAACAGCCTGGCCCACAACTGACCCTCTTCCATGTGTGCTCAAGGAATGGATGCTCTTTTTAAAGCAAGGAAAGACAGTGTCCAGCCTTGTTTGCTGCCAAGAGACAACACACCCTTCCAAATAGTTTTGATGTTGACCACCTGGTGGAAACTCTTACTCATATGGTTCTTAAATGTAAACTATATGCTGATCTCCACCAGCAATTCCTAAAGCAACTCTGCATCCCCAAATGGAAACCAGAGTTGGAGGTCATACACTTTCTATTACTGGGGAATGACCAGGAGCTTACCAAGTTAGTGGCCAAATATATTTATCTGGTATTCTGTCGTCGAAACACATTGCATTTTTTTTTTTTTTGGTAAATGTTTTGTGCCACAGGGGAAGTGGTAACTCTGTACTGTTATGTTACGGATGTTTGTACAGTGGTACCTCGGGTTACATATGCTTCAGGTTACAGACTCCGCTAACCCTGAAATAGTGCTTCAGGTTAAGAACTTTGCTTCAGGATGAGAACAGAAATTGTGCTCTGGCAGCGCGGCGGCAGCAGGAGGCCCCATTAGCTAAAGTGGTGCTTCAGGTTAAGAACAGTTTCAGGTTAAGTACGGACCTCTGGAACGAATTAAGTACTTAACCTGAGGTACCACTGTATGTGATGCCAATAAAAGGTTTGATGATGAAATAGTTTTGAATTATTATTTTTAATAATAATATTACCACCCATCCTTCACCCTAAGGTCTCAGGGCAGGTATCAACAATTAAAATACAGTATTGAAAACAATAAAAATCAGTTCATGCAATTTGCACCCACAAAGAGGTACCAACTTGGATGTCATTAAAGCCTGGTAATGTAGATAAATCCCTGGCAGATATGGCTATTAAGGGTTAACAGCCCCAATGGCCATGTGGCCATGAGTTCCAGAGTCAAAGGAAATAAATGCCTCAAAATATCAGTTGCAAGTGCCCGGGTCCTGCTTGTTCATGGGTTTCCCATAATGTGTGAATCTGGTTGACCACTGTGAGGACAAGATGCTAGCCTAAATCACCCCTGTTTGGCTTGATCCAACTGGCGCCACCCTGAGAAGCTTCCCCTCCCTCAGCCAGCAGTGAATATGTCTTGCGTGAGCAGCAGACATCTGCTAGCACACGGCTTTGCACGTTTAATCCACCGATTAAAACCTTAATCATTAAGACTAATAATAATAATAATAATATTTATTTATACCCCGCCCTCCCCAGCCAAGGCCAGGCTCAGGGCGGCTAACAAGCAATAATAAAAACAAGTTGAATGAATACAACTTAAAAACAAGATTAAAATACAACATTAAAACATTAAAATGCAGCCGCATCACAGGAGGAGAAAGGAAAAAAGAAAGAGGGGCAGGGAATCAAATTGACTCCAAGCCAATTTGGGGAGGGGGGGGATTCAAATTGACTCCAAGACTACAGTACATGCATCTCAACTCAAAAGTAAGCTCCATTCAGGTAAATGGCATTTACTCCCAGGTAAGCGCGCACCCGCTTGCAAGGTCCTCGCTGAGCAAGAAAGTACTGTAACGGGGACAGGCTCCTGCGCATTTCAAGGCTGGAAGCTCGCCCCGATGGAGATACAGATCATGCCCTCCAGCAGTAGGGGGAGGGGCCTCGGGGCCACGCCCCCTCCCAGAGTCAAAAGGAGCTCCCACGTGCAGGAAGGCGTGGCTAAGCCTGTTCTCCCCGAAAGGGGGTGGCTGGGTTGTTTACCCCGCAAGGTCTCTGCGGCTGAAGGATGACATCACCCCAAGGCAGCGACCAATAGGAAACGAGCTCAAGGCCTGGAGACAACACGGACCAATGGCGAGGGGGGTAGAGGGAGGAGCCGGCGGAGCGGAATTAAAGAGATACGTCACCGCCCTCACTTCCCTGCTTGAGGCAGGAGAAGAGGGAGCATGCGCACTAAGGATCAAGCGCCCCCATCACAGACGCTCCTATGCGTGCGCTACTCAGCGAGGGTGCGCCCTTTCCCCCCACCGCTGGGTGTGCATCTGAGCACATGCAGAGCGCGCCTGCCCCGCCTCAGTCTCTCTTCCGCAGAGCCCCTGTTGCGCCCATGGAGGCTTGCTCCCGATTAAGCCAGCGTGGGGTCCGGGCTCAGAAACAAAAATTAACCGAAATAACGCAACAGCAGGCACCGCCGAGTTTTCCTGCAAGGGTTCAGCTGCTCCGGTCGCAGCAGACTGGTGCGAGCTGCCTTCACACGTGCAGAGTCGACACGTGGGGGGAAGGGGAGCTTGCACGTGTGAACGGGTGAAGTCGAGGGAGGGAGGGGGGTCGGGGGCTCTTCGCGGGCGTCGATCGCGGGTGGGTCGGAGCCCCCCTCGGAGCTCCTCTAGTAAGGAGAACGAGCAAGACCGCCCCGCTGCAAAGGGCGAAATTGGCACGGGGCAAGGACCGGCCACCGCCGCTCACCTTCCGTAGCCGAGCCGAAGCCCCAGAGCAGCGGCTGCAGGAGCAGGAGGAGAAGCGCCCACCGAGACGCCATGAGGAACGGCGGCCTGGAGACGACGACGAGGAGGAGGCGCTGTGATCCGGATCGGGTGCCTGGGTTGTTGTTGCTGCGGCCGCTGCCTTCGGCTGCTTCGGTGGAGCTTTTGCGGCGTAAACAAGCCGGGCCTTTGAAGGAGCTCAGCTCCGCCTCCCGGAGCCGCCGCCTCCTCCGCTGGTCCCGAGGCGCTTGCAGGGTCCTAAGTCGGGGAGGCGAGGAAGACGCGCGCCACGTGGAGCCTCTCGCCTCCGACGCAGTCTACCCGCCTGAGCTCTGCTGACCTGGACGCAGGAGAGGGCGAGGACTCCCCGCCAGCGAGCCAAATCAAGCAGATGATGACACGCACCTGGCTACTCCTTGGGAGCACCTAGCTGGCCGCAGTGTGAACAGAGGGCTTAGCCATTTGGGAGGCAAGAGGCTTCTGAATGCTATTTGCCAGGAACCACTGGCGGGGAGTGGGCTGCTGCTGTCCCTGGCCACTGTGGGCACAGACTCTTGGACTTGTCACGCCCTTGGGCATGGTAAAAAAAAAGGTAAAGGACCCCTGGACAGTTAAGTCCAGCTGAAGGCAACTATGGGGTTGCGGTGCTCATCTCACTTTCAGGCCGAGGCGCCGGAGTTTGTCCACAGACAGCTTCCCAGGTCCAATGGCCAGCATGACCAAACCGCTTCTGGCACAACGGGACACCGTGATGGAAGCCAGAGCGCACGGAAACACAATTTACCTTCCCGCTGAAGCACTACCTATTTATCTACTTGCGCTGGCGTGCTTTCGAACTGCTAGGTTAGCAGGAGCTGGGACAGAGCAACGGGAACTCACCCCGTCGCGGGGATTCGAACCGTTGACCTTCCGATCGGCAAACCCAAGGTTGCAGCCAGGCTCTTCTGGTGCCCACTCTGCCATCATCTCCCCACCTTAAGAGCACCCATTAGCACCCACTTTGATGTTTTCCTCATCGCCCAAGTGCGTTTTCCTTCCTCTTTCACTCCACCACTTCATTGATTAATTCCCTTGTCTGCCCAAGACAGATTCTTGCTCCTGTACCTGCGACCCTGTGGCTAAAACAGCGAGCAGGGTGATTGTTACCAGGGTGTGACCACAGAACCCACCATAGGTAGAACTAACTCTGTGCTAATATTTAACATTTTTTTTCCAATCCAGTGGTGAGCGCTGATAAGAGTTGCAGGTCAATAATATCTGAAGAGCTGCTAGTTTCACAACAGCAACTGAAAAACAATACCAACGCCCTATATGTTACTTCCAACATTAAGAAATATTGCAGTAACCAGCAGCAATGGTTGTTGGTGTGTGTAAGTGTAAGCCTCCATTTGTTCTGATGCTCAAAACAAATTCCTGGCCTGAGAATTTGCTAATTTTAAGCATATGTCTTCTGCACCAGGCTACAGTCAGTCGATCACATAGAGTTCTAGTAAAAAAAACACAACCCAAAGTAGATCCTGCAAGCCTGAGGACTGCCTGAGGCAGAGCATTCGTCTTCAAAATAAATATCATGTTTTATCTATATACCGCCTTTCCAAATGTAATGTTCAATGTGGTTTACAATCCCTGGCATCTTTAGGCAGGGCTGGGAAAGTGTAATATCTGAATTTCAACCAGGAGAGGGGCATCTGCCCCTCCAGATGTTGGGCCCCCATCACCCCTGTGCTGGCTGGGACCAAAAGGAGTTCCAATCCAGCAACATCTGGAGAGCCACGTGCTCCCCATTCCTGAAGCTGAAGAGAGCCGGGAGTGCAAAACATCTGGTTACAGAAGCCTGGTACAGAAGATCCCATCAGCCCTGGGAACTGTAGTCCAGAAGGGCACCAGGTTAGGAAAGTTCCCACATTAGATAATATGTTATGTCGCTCTCAGATAGAATCAACACAGCCGCAATGAGATTCTGGGTGTGCCCATGTCTGCCTGCAAATTGCTGCTTGCCTTTTCCAGCTGGAAATTGCCAGAAAAGCATGTCAGGGCATAGTGTGGGCCGTGAGCATATTCTGGCAGACTGGCATATTTTTGGCACAGGCCTGTGACATAGAGGTGGAGTTCAAGCTATTTTTTGTCCTGTAAACAAACCTCAGCTACTAGAGTTCCTGGAGGTATATATCCTTCCTGCAGCTCCGGTAAGAATTTAGTCCAGAAACTCAGGGTTGAAATCCATCTGCGCCTAAAAGGCAAATAGGAAATTTAAAAGAAGATGGGCAATCACTTCCAAATGTAGTTGCTGAAGGAAAAAAAGCCAAATTCAACATTATGTGGAGGAGGGAGACCAATAGGATCAAGGGTCTGGAAGCCAAGCCTTATGAGGACTTGTTGAGGAAGCTGGGTATGTTTAGCCTGGGAGAGAGGAGACTGAGAGGAAATATGGTAGCCATCTTAAGACAACCTGAAGGGGCTGTCACATGGAAGATGGAGCAAACTTGGTTTCTGCTTCTCCAAATGGTAGGACCTGAACCAATGGATTCGAATGACAGGAAAGGAGATTCCAACTAAGCATAACTTTTTGTCAGCAAGAGCTGTTTGGCAGTGGAACAGACTCCCTCTCCTTCCTTGGAGGTTTTTAAACTCAGGTTGGATGGCCGTCTGCGAGGGATACTTTAGCTTTGATTCCTGCATTGCAGAGGATTGGACTAGATTAACCTTGGGGGGATCCCTGCCAACTCTACCATTCTATGATTCTATGTATACCACTATCAAACTACACCGGATCTATACCTAGTTATATTCTCCGTTTGACTATCAGAACACCAGTTTTTTCCTTCTAGTACGAGATGGAAACACTTTTCAGATACAGGTTTTGCAAAGGAATTTTAAGTCAAATGGTACTATTCAGAGAGAAGTAAAGGTAAAGATACCCCTGCCCGTATGGGCCAGTCGTGTCCAACTCTAGGGTTGTGCGCTCATCTCACTTAAGAGGCCGGGAGCCAGCGCTGTCCAGAGACACTTCCAGGTCACATGGCCAGCGTGACGAAGCTGCTCTGGCGAGCCAGCACCAGCGCAGCACACGGAAACGCCGTTTACCTTCCCGCTATAAAGCGGTACCTATTTATCTACTTGCACTTAAGGGTGCTTTCGAACTGCTAGGTTGGCAGGCGCTGGGACCGAACAACGGGAGCGCACCCGGCCGCGGGGATTCGAACCGCCCACCTTTCGATCGGCAAGCCCTAGGCGCTGAGGCTTTTACCCACAGCGCCACCCGCGTCCCTTCATTCAGAGAGAAAGATACAACTAAAAAAATTGGCATTCCATGAAAGCAGGTGATTTAAAAGTGGAGCAATGTGTCCATCTGTCAAAAGTGTCCTGAGGAAGAATGGGTGCATTTTGATCTGTCCAGCTGGGCAAAAGTGGTTCCCCAGCCCTGGTTGAAATCAAAGTAACTCCAGCAGGGAAACAGACACATCTAACTCCTAGGGAATTGAGTGCATCTCAGAAAAAGTTTGGACAGTTTTTGTCCAGGGGTACCACCATTACACAAGGCCAACAAAGCAGGGAGGGGCTGAAAATCACATGTTGCTTGGGCTGCAATACTTTTGCTTTCTCCCAGGTTCCAGGAACAACTTTTCATTCCTGGAACCTGGGAGAAAGCAAACGGAATAATTGCAGTTCAAGCAACATGCAATAGGACAGCTGTCACAAATAATTGAGAAGGTGCTGGGTGTATCCACATTCCATCAAATTGACAGATAAAGCGCCCTGCCCTTCATCCCTGGAAAGTACCTGGAGGATTTCCTGATACTTACATAATTCAGTATCAGGAGGGCTGCCCTTCCAGCGCAGAAGGCCCAACCTCATGTAGCTCTGAGCCCCAAACCTCTGTCTCCCCCATGTCATTTAAGCCCATTTGTGGGTCCATAAACAGTCCCCCCCCCAAAAATGCAGTAGTGCTCCTATTACGAATAGCATTTGTAATGTGGCTGTACCTTAGAGAACTCCAAACAGCCAACTCAAATTAATCTTAAATTATTGCTTATTATACTCATTGAAAATTTTATTGTTTTTTTTAAAACTTCTTTGAAGTTTTGTTTTGTTCAGACAACCAAGCGGTGTACACATTTTTTTGATATTAATAAACTGCAGCCTTTTGGGGGTTTGTAAACTGCTTTCAGGTTTTGCAATCGAGTGGTGTATCCGTTTTATGAAATAAAAAGCAAATAAATTAAATATACAGCACTGAGAACCAAATTGGGTACTGGGGACTTTGCAAGTATCTAGTCCAAGATTCCCTTAACCACTAGAATTGCAGATAAGCACATTCTCATTCCCCATAATTCTTAAAAACGGAGGCCCTTCGCTCCCTTCCCTTTCCCCCCAGTTGAAATTTAGAAAGTTTTGTGATGCAGGGAGCTTTGTTGCTTTCGTGGTGGTGACGATTCTACTACTGAAACATAAAGCACCACGTGTGTTGATGATGTGAGCAGATTGGGAAGCTGCTAGCTAGATACTGCATCCACATCCAGCTGTCAGATCTTCCCTCTCATCGTCAGGGGAAGAGATGACTTCATTCTGAATAGGAGAACATCTCTCTAAAAGCCAGCGCTAAAAGTCTTCAGAGGTTGGGTCTTGTGGTTAAAGCACAAGACCTTGGATGGCGAAAGGCTGCTATTTCTGGCTCTCCAAACGTTTGCTTCCTCGGATGACCTTGGCCTGCTGCTATTTTCCTTCTCTTTTATCTCCAAGGTTTGTCTGTTTGTAACAAACACATGATAGCCCAGCACGGCCTCTGGCTCTCTGATGGCAAAAAAGGTGCAAAGGCTCGACAAGTTTTGGCCATACATTAAGTGGCATCTGTTGTAAACAAAAATTGCCCTTTTCCATTATGGTGTATCCAAGAGCCCATATAAAGTCCTTACATAGGTTCTCTATTGATAGGAGAGAATAACAGAGGCCAACCAGAGAATACTGAGAAGCAAAGCAGCTAGTAAGCTTGATCTTTATTGAACTGTTGCAACAGGGTGCTCCCCTCACGCGCAGGAAAGGAGGTGGAACAATGGCACACAAGGCCTTATAAAGACTTTTGAAATTGCCACCCTGTAGATCAAGACCAGGGACACGGGTGGCGCTGTGGGTTAAACAACAGAGCCTAGGACTTGCTGATCAGAAGGTCGGCGGTTCAAATCCCCGTGACAGGGTGAGCTCCCGTTGCTCGGTCCCTGCTCCTGCCAACCTAGCAGTTTGAAAGCACGTCAAAGTGCAAGTAGATAAATAGGTACCGCTTCGGTGGGAAGGTAAACGGCGTTTCCGTGTGCTGCTCTGGTTCGCCAAAAGCGGCTTAGTTATGCTGGCCACATGAGCTGGAAGCTGTACGCCGGCTCCCTCGGCCAATAAAGCGAGATGAGCGCCGCAACCTCAGAGTCGGTCACGACTGGACCTAATGGTCAGGGGTCCCTTTACCTTAGATCAAGACCACCCCCAGAAACATCATATATACATCACAGGAGGGGTGTAACCTAAGACCACCCCTCAGATACATCATACCTACATCACAGAAAAGGCAGTCTAAACAGAAATTTTAAAGCTGTTTTTCTCCTGTTGTTGTTTATCTCCTGTTTGGCAGGTTACTTGATTGGATTGCTTGGGGAGCCTGACCAGTCTTTTGTAGTGATAAATACTTAGTTCCTTGGCCATGTCACAGGCTCACACCCTATTCAAACACAGACATACCCTTAAGACAGGATTTGTGAAGGAAAAGACAATGGGGAGGCTTTTCCATTTTCCTTTGACCTTGCAGAGAAAACATTTGGTCAGTTTGGGACAGTTTGAAAATCAAAATGGTTCCAGGTCGGTCTTCCTGTGCTGATCTATGTACATGCTTGGTTGGTACACTTATAAACATTTAACATATATCTAAGACCTCAAAATTCCTATCACACATAATATATAAAAAAGACTCTTATGGACCTAGAGGCCCTAAAAGGAACAGTGGAAACTGCTTTATAGAGTCAGAGAGCACTGGTGCATCTAGGTCAGTCTTGTATGCACTGACTGGCAGCAGCTCTCCAGGCAGGGTGTTTTTCACAGCTGGAGAGCAGAAGATTAAGGCAGGCTGGTTCAGATTGTTCCCTCTCCACCAAGAGATCAAAATGTGCCATATATTTGTGGCAAGGGAAGGGCAGGAAGGGAAGAGAGCGCTACCAGCCAAGAAACTGCCACACCTTCTGCTCCAGCTATCAATAATTTCTGGGCTTGGCTGAACATTGTTTGGCTTTGTGGAAGCAGGTCTGCGGCAGATCAACACAGCGCCCAATGTGATCACGCGCCTTTTGGCTGGAGCCAAGGCACTCCCTGCATCCCTTTTCCAAGGTGGAGGAGGAAAGGAGAAAACAAGAACGGTCTCTGTGTGTGAGAGAAAGACTAAAGTGGGGAGCTCCCAGCCACCCACCTCTGCGTCACGGCACACAGGCCAGACAGTGCCCTTGACCGGACAAGACACTTGTCCTGAACTGTCTGCAAAGTCGAGGTATTCCTCACCAGAACCGGAGGTGTCTGCTGGCCCTTGCAAGGCCATCTGGATATCTGAAACCATGCAGGTTATCTGAAATCTGAAGCCTGCGAGAGGGGTGTGCGTGTGAGGGCTGGCTGGCTGGCTGGCACACATACACACAAGAGGATTGTGTAAGGAGGATTCACCAGCCACATGGCACGGCCTGCAGGTCTCTAAGCTGTTGGGTGCATAATGCCTCCCTGAAAATAATTTCCTTTTCCTATCCCAAGAAGTTGTTCCAGGTTTCCACTTCTAATTTTAATCCCCGCCCCCCAAACAAAGACATCTTCAATTCTCCAGATGCTTGCAGCAATTACCGTAATTTTTGCTCTATAAGACTCACTTTTCCCCTCCTAAAAAGTAAGGGGAAATGTGTGCGCGTCTTATGGAGCGAATGCAGGCTGCGCAGCTATCCCAGAAGCCAGAACAGCAAGAGGGATTGCTGCTTTCACTGCGCTGTTCTGGCTTTTGAGATTCAGAATATTTTTTTTCTTGTTTTCCTCCTCCAAAAACTAGGTGCGACTTGTGGTCTGGTGCATCTTATAGAGCGAAAAATACGGTAAATGTTTGTTATTCTGGCATCTAAAAAGTTTGTTTTTAGAAAAGCAGCAGCAGGGAGTTGATCAGGCTTTAGCCACCACAACCCTGAAGGTGGTGGTGCCAGCTTCCCTCACTCCCCTCACATACTCAAGGTGTTGCCTAGATTCCCATTTCTGGGACATGGGAATCTGTCTTTTGCTGAGTCTTGGTGCATGTAGCTCCATGTTGTCTACATGGACTGGCAGCATCTCTCCAGGGTTTCAGACATCCCCAGTCCTACATAAGGATGCCGGCTACTAAACCTGGGGCCTTCTGCATGCAAAGCAGATTCTCTAGCTGTTTTTTTGGACTACAATTCCCATCATCCCTGATCACTGGTCTGGCTAGCTAGGGATGATGGGAGTTGTAGTCCAAAAAATGCTGGAGACCCAAGTTTGAGAAACACTGCTAAGCCGCAACTCTTTTCCATCCAAAAGGCTGAAAAGGGTGGAGGCAAGAGAGCCTGTGATGGTTCAGCTGAATCAATCTGTGGGTGCATCTGGCTTAGAACCCAGAACCTTCTGCATGCCAAGCAGGTGTTCTACCACCGAAATATTAGGTTATGGCGATCTGTGCACCTGACACTCCCTGAAATCAAAACTCCAGGAAACCTAGTTCTTGATGTCCACAGAATAACACGTGCAGTTTTGCGAGTGCATACCAGGTGTTGGCCCTCCAGATGTTTCTGGGCTATGACTCCTATTATCACTGCCTATTGGCCACGTTGGCTGAGGCTGATGGGAGTTGCAGTCTGACAATATCTGGAGGGCCCATGTCCCCAGTCCTGGATTCTGCATTACTTCATGGCAGTTTGGATGAACCTGGAGCGCTCCAGATCTTGCTTGACTATAATTTCCATGCGCCCTAGGCAGCCCAGCCATGCTGGAATAAGACAAGAGGGTTTGTGCTAGCTGGGAACGATGCAGTCAAAAACTTCAGGTGGGGGCGGGACAGGTGAGGGGAGGCCAATGGAAAGATTTCTGGACATTTCAGACATTTTACGCAGGTCCCTCAAAAGCAGGGCTCCTTATTCCATTCTCGGTGGTGGAGCTGCAGAGAGGGAAAACAAGGGCCCATCTTTTCATGCACCCCAGGGAGGTGTAGCCTGGCCTGCCTTGCACAGAGGAAACAAACTCATTCAAGCTCTGGAGGGCGTAGTTGCCTTTGGTTCTTGCTTCAAGCTTGCTGGGCCTTCATCGTTTCCAACCATGCTAGCAGAAAAAAAGAATACTTTAAAAGAAAAAAGAGAGGGAAGCCAAAACTAAGAAAGCAACTCTGGCGCCAGCAAGTATGGTACATGCACAAGTATGCCCCTCCCTTAAACAGAACACCAGAACACTCAGCCCTGGTGGTTTCCTGCCCCGTAGCAGCAAGCTGATAAGCAGAAGGAGGCAATCGCCTGGTGCTGGGATGCTGTGGAGCAAGGAGAAGGCAAGTACAAAGTTTACTTGCTACCTGAAGGCGATGGATATTCAGCTCTGAAGCTGGTTGATGTCTGGCAATGGACCTGGCGAGGCTGCAGCTGGTGGGTGGTTGTTGGAAGAGTTTGCATTCAGGTTAGTGGATGCCGTGAGGCTACGCTGGCTGAGATGGATGCAAAGTGGTTTGGAAGCCTTGTTTGTTGACAGGCAGCCAAAAAGGGGAGGAGTCTGGGGGGACGCTGTTGGATGGGGGCCATCCCACTCACCTGTTTGCCTTTGCCTTACAGGGATGTCCGGAGCCGGTGAGGTTTCCCCCAAGTCCAAAGTCATGAAGAGAACCGCAGGACGTCCCTATTTACATCGGAGAAATGAATGCGAAATACTGGCAGTGAGCAATGGACAAGGCCGTGGCCGTACCTGAGAGAAGGAGCTTTGAAGGGAGACAGCCGGCGGACATCTGCTGCATTGTAAGTGATGGGGCAGTGGGGAGAGAGAAGAAAATGAGGGAGGAAACATTAGGCCATTGGAAGTGCTATGAAGACGCTTTGAACAGAAATGGCTTCTCCTCAGGGATTCTGGGAACTGTAGGTGGTTAAGGGGACAGAGAGTTGTTAGGCGGGGTAGGGGTAGGGTAGGGGTAGGAGTAGTGTTGGGGTAGGGATAGGGTTGAGTTGGGGTAGTGTTAGGGTTAGGGTTCCTTTCTTGTCAGGGAACTCTGGGAACTGTAGCTCTAGTTAAGAGTTATGGGGTAGGGGTAGGGTTCCCTTGTCAGGGAACTTTGGGAAATGTAGCTCGGGTTAAGGGTTAAGGTGTAGGGTTAGGGTTCCCTTCTTGTCAGGGAACTTTGGGAATTGTAGCTCTAGTTAAAGGTTAAGGGTTAGCATTAGGGTTAGCGTTAGGGGTAGGGGTAGGGGTAGAGTTCCCTTTTTGCCAGGGAACTCTGGGAATTGTAGCTCTTGGAGGGGAACAGGGGGTCTCCTAACAACTCTCTGCACCCTTTTCAAACTATAGCTCCCCGATTCTTTGGGGGAAGAAGCCATGAGTGTTTAAAGTGGCTTCATAGCACATGAAATGGTGTGGATGTGGCCCTGACCTCCCTCACCCCACTGCCCCTTATTATTGAGGAATCGAAAAGATTTCCCCATGCAAATCTCTCGGAAACAATGTATTTCATCTGGAAAACTATTTAATAAAGATTACTTTTTATTAAAACCTTTGAATGTGTTTTATTTTTTAAGTAACAGCAACACTCCTGAATCGCCCTCCCTCTCTGCAGCAGCTGGAGAAATAACCCTAACATACAATAAGTCATATAAAAAGGTAAAGGTTTAGAGGCCCTAGGCTTCAGCCTACTTAGCCTATACATAAATCTAGCACTGGAAAATTCTGACAGCTGGATAGGGAGGCCATTTAAGTCTACTATGTGACCACCCCCAGCCTGCGCTTCCCCACTCATGCTTACAATGTTAGTTGCCTTGGACACAATATCTTCCGGGGTTCTTTCTGCCAGTGACGCAGCTCAGAAGGTTCTTTGGCAAATGAGTGAAGTAGGGGAATTTACTCTCTGGAAAGCAACTGGGTGAAGGCTAAGGGCTGAAACACCTGAAAAGCACCAAAGACTGGATATTGACACACTCCACTGCTCACAGAAAAATATATATCTACCTTGCTATCACTGGATCCTGCCTCCATCCATTCTCCTCTGACTGATCATGGACTTAGGGGACTCATAGTCCCTTGGGGAGTTGAGCAGCAAAAAGTCAACCCCCAGTTTCTCTACAATATCTTGTACCTGGTTCTCTTGTTCAAAGAGCTCAAGACACGATCAAATAAAACACTCTGTAGCAGTTCTCAGCTCACTGCACTGAAAGAAGAGAGGTTTTTGTCTCAGTTCTCCATCAGATTTGATCTCTGTGGAACCCAGCAGTGCTGCCAAACCAAGCCCACAGTAATAGTCAGCCTCATCTTCAGGCTGGATGTTAGTGATGGTTAAATAGCCACTATTCCCAGAGATGGAAGCAGTGAACCAATCTGGGATCCCTTCTCCCCGACTGTAGCCATTACGATGCACATAGCGAAGGCCCTGTCCAGGTCTCTGTTGATACTAGACAATATAGCTCAGACTGCTGGTGTGAGTGCAGGAGAGTTTTGCTGTTTGTCCAGGAGATGCAGACTGGTGGGGTTCATGTGCACAACTTTCAACCACTACCCCCCCAGCCTTCCAGATGTTTTGGACTACCACAAGCTCCAGCTGGTGTGGCACCATGATGCAGAGGTTTATGGCAGCTGTAGCCTACATCTGGAGCGCACCAGGTTGGGAAAAGCTATACTGTACTAATATGTGTCGGAATGCTTTCAAAACTGCTGGGTTCGACTGCCATCTTGGAAGCACCGTTTCTGGTTGATAAGGTATCTGACTAGAACTTGGGAGAGCTGGAGTTTTATCCTGCATCCCAGCAGATCTGGGCTCACTGCTAACCCTTTGTGGATTTGTCCAGTAGCACCTTAAGGTAAAGGTAAAGGTACCCCTGCCCGTACGGGCCAGTCTTGACAGACTCTAGGGTTGTGCGCCCATCTCACTCAAGAGGCCGGGGGCCAGCGCTGTCCGGAGACACTTCCGGGTCACGTGGCCAGTGTGACAACACTGCTCTGGCGAGCCAGAGCAGCATGCGGAAACGGCGTTTACCTTCCCGCTAGTAAGCGGTCCCTATTTATCTACTTGCACCCGGAGGTGCTTTCGAACTGCTAGGTTGGCAGGCGCTGGGACCGAGCAACGGGAGTGCACCCCACTGCGGGGATTTGAACCGCCGACCTTTCGATCGGCAAGCCCTAGGCGCTGAGGCTTTTACCCACAGTGCCACCCGCGTCCCCCCCAGTAGCACCTTAGAGACCAACAAAAGTTTGTTCGTGGTACAGTGGTACTTCGGATTAAGAACTTAATTCGTTCTGGGGGTCTGTTCTTAACCTGAAGCACCACTTTAGCTAATGGGGCCTCCTGCTGCCGTGCAATTTCTGTTCTCATCCTGAAGCAAAGTTCTTAACCCGAGGTACTGTTTCTGGGTTAACGGAGTCTGTAACCTGAAGCATATGTAACCTGAAGTGTCTGTAACCCGAAGTATCACTGTATAAGCTTTCGTGTGCATGCACACTTCTTCAGATACTTTTATTTCTTTTTTCGACTGCGTCAGACCAACATGGCTACCTACCCGAATCTAGAACCTTTGTGGACTTGTTCACACACACACAACCTGTGTTAGGCAGTACTGTGGCATCGTACCCACAACACAGACACATAAACCCCTCTGTTCAAACTAGATGGCTTTAAGAGGATTAGACGTATTCGTGGAAGGGAGGGTTATAAATGGCTACTAGCTGTGATGGCTCTGGTCTGTCTCCACGGGTTGGAGGCAGAAATGCTTCTGAGTAACAGTTGTGGGAAGGAGGGGAAAGTGCTCTTATGCTTGGGTACTGTACTACATTGGCTCCCAGTATGTTTCCGAGCACAATTCAAAGTGTTGGTGCGGACCTTTAAAGCCCTAAACGGCCTCGGTCCAGTATACCTGAAGGAGCGTCTCCACCCCCATCGTTCAGCCCAGACACTGAGGTCCAGCTCCAAGGGCCTTCTGGCGGTTCCCTAACTGCGAGAAGTGAGGTTACAGGGAACCAGGCAGAGGGCCTTCTCGGTAGTGGCACCCACCCTGTGGAATGCCCTCCCACCAGATGTCAAAGAGAAGAACAACTACCAGACTTTTAGAAGACATCTGAAGGCAGCCCTCTTTAGGAAAGCTTTTAATGTTTAAAAGACCACTGTATTTTAATACTTTGTTGAAAGCCGCCCAGAGTGGCTGGGGAAACCCAGCCAGATGGGTGGGGTATAAATAATAAATTCTATTCTATTCTATTCTATTCTATTCTATTCTATTCTATTCTATTCTATTCTATTCTATTCTATTCTATTCTATTCTATTCTTGGGTCCTGCTTGCAGGCTTCCCATTCAGGCATCTGGTTGACCACTGTGCGACCAGGATGTAAGACTAGATGAACCATTGGTCTGATCCATCAGCCTCCACTTTTGTTCTTAATGCTGCTGAATACCAGTTGCTGGAAACCGCAGGAGGCGAGAGGGTTCTTGCACTCTGCTTGGGTCCTGGTTGAAGGCTTCCTATTGGGGCATCTATGTAACCACTGTGAGAAGAGGATAATGGACTAGGTGGGTGTCTGGCATGATCCAGCAAGCTCGTTACGTTCCATCACCTGCATGTCTTTACAGAAATGCGTGGCATCTTGCCCTAGCAAGGATCCCCACTTCTGGGGGCGGGGGGGGGGCATTTTACCAGCAACTGCTGCAACCTGAATGTGCAGATTCTAACAAAAATGGTAGCTATACGCTCCACCATTTCGGTGACCTTTTATCTGCGCCAAAGCTCTATTATTTGTGAAACAGAGAACACCTTCATATCATCCAGTTAAGAACAACAACAACAGCAGAACCTATTATTTGCATCTCAAGGAGACAAGTATATCATTAGGGCTTGGTGGTGACTGTTTTTTTGCTATACAGTACTCACCCATTAGGATTATTGGGAATGTGATGTAGCAATACTAGAACAGTTCTATGTCCCCATTGATTTCAGTGGGGAAGTTAAGGGCCTATAAATTACCTAACCCACTGCCCCTTTGACCAGTCAGATCCCTGGAGATTCGAATTGCTTGACTCAAGCAGGATCATGCACCTCCCCACCCCTCAATATTACATCTGCTCAACCAACTTCTGAACCCAACACCTGACTTGGACGCAGCTTAAGTGCCTCCGAAAAGCAGTGCCGTTTTCCTTGACGGGAGGGTTTCCTTTCCTCTTGCGAAATTAACAGCAGGTTCAAAGTGAAAAGTTCCATATGCCTCACCAAAACATTGCCCACATTAAAATAAAATAAACCAGACAAAAAGGGGCATAAAGTAACCATTCTAACTTCTTTAATGCAGTCCAATCAAATTGTTTTTTCTTTTTTTTAATCACTCTGAACTCTATAATTCATTTGCACTAAACAGGTTGGTAGTACAGAAAAATTAATCGTTTTTGCCGATCAATTTCATCTTTTGGGGTCTTTATGCATCAGCCAACCGAGTGTGTGGCTCTTGCCTTTACTTTTTTTTTTAAACCTTCCCCCTCCCCTTTTCTTCCGTTTTGCATAACTATATTATCCCATAGACTTAAAAACAATCAACTAGCCAAGTTTATTATTAATTATGATACATCTAAAAAAAAAATTAATACTAACCCTAACATGACAGCTGCTTTAAGAGCTCTCTGTATAATTCCCTCGGAAGGGCTTCTCAGTAGCAAATCACTACAACAGGTCCTAAAATCATAAATGTAATAATCAGAATCATAATAAGAGAAAGAGAGAGAGAGAATATTGAGAGCGAGTTAGAAAAAAAAGCAGCATAAAACTGAGTTAAAATTCTCCTGAAGGAGCCCCAATGGAATGAGTGGGAGATTTGCTTCTGGGTGGCCTCACCTGCCTGACCTCCCCCACACCCACCCACCCCTTTCAGGAGAACTTTGCTGCTTGTTCGCACCCAAGGACTGATTTGAATCTGGTGGGGCCAGACAGCGGGCAACCGCCCTCAACTCCCTTGCCTCTGGCACAGCATCCTCGGCTTCTTCAAAAAAGAAAATAAAAGCTTTCGTAAGTTGCGTTTTCTGGTGGTTTTTTCTTCTTCTTCCTTTCTTCCTAAAGAACAATGGTACCTCTACCTACTAGATACCTCACAGGTATGTGCTTTTATGAGCAGACGACGATGCTAACAATGCGAATCTTAGGAAAGGGTCATGAGGCAGAGAAGGATGAAGGACCAAAATAAAAGGATAGGAGAGACACACATCTAATTCTCTGCCAGATCAACTAGGGTTTCTTAACATTCCCCCAACCAGCCTTTGGGGTGTTTAGTTTTCATCCGCGGGGTTCCAAGCTGGGGTCGCCCACAGACCTTCTGGGTGCTTGGCGCCGTTTTGCCCTGCCATGGGGTGCAGCCCCCAAAGGCTGCCCCTCCATTCGTTGCCGTGCAGGGGATAACCCTGCAGCTGGCCCCCACCACACGCACACACTCTCTGCCCCCCGGGGAAGATTTCGGGGAGAAGGGAAGGGAGGACCTAAAAGGAATTCAAACAGAAAAATCTCCCCACTACAAAACTGGATTTTTTTTGTCAGCTCCCACACATTGCCCACAGCCATCTTAAGACACCCAAAGGAGACAGCCGCTATGTCAAGGTGGGAGCCGGCCTCATTTTCCATCCGGCCCCATTTGCTGTGGGTCGACGTCTGGATCCACCAAGGAGGAGGCAAAGGCCGACTGGACAATCTGAAACCCGAACGATTCCAGGAGAGACATGTTCTGTTGTGGGGAAAAGGGGGAGCCCAGGGCAGGGCCCAAGTCCCCTAAGGGGGCCCCCAGGGAGCGGACATGGACTTTCTGTATGTGTTTGTTAAGATAGGACTTGGATCTGAAAAAGCTGCCACATTCGGGGCAAGGGTACTTCTTATCCCCCTCCGACTCCAATTTATTCTTGGCGACCACCATGTCGCAGGAGGAGAAGGAGCCGTTGGCGTTCTGTTTCTCGGGGGTCTTGAGGTCGCTGGCGTCTGAGAGGTCTCCGTAGGAATCCGAGCTCTCAATCTGATCCAAAGGTGAGCATTTCTGGCCTTCTAGGGAGACAGAAAAAAGAAAAAAGGCACGTTCTTTAGACCCCTGGGGTGGATTTGCCATGCTAAAGGTCAAGCCACAGCCCCCCTCCCTGTCTATCCCAAAGTATCCATCTGAACCTCTTTGCAACCTGCCCGTTTCCCAGTCCAGCTGTGTGGACATAAACCCACTAAAATATGGTTACCAGATTTTTTTCAATGAACCCAGGGACACTTTTCAACTTCCTACTAAATAGATGGATTTTGTCAGGGGACTGATTTGTAAATCTGGGGACTGTCCCCGGGAAACGGGGACGTCTGGTACCTTACACTAAAATGACTAGCTTAGCCTTCCCCAACCTGGTGCCCTACATTGGACTACAACTCCCAGCCAATACAGCCGTGTGACTCGGGGGTGAGGTAGTGCAAAATGTTGGGAGGGTTGCCAGGCCGGCAGAGCCCATCAAGGTTCCCTATAGCCTGCTTGTCCTCATGCATTTATGTTAGTCAAAAAGTCAGCTCATGTCTTTCTTTTCCCTTCCCTACAAAGCAGTTTCCAAGGAAAGGGGAACAGGATCTGGCAAGCTTTGGCTGCGATGGGTTTGGGGTGCTGGGCCAGGTAGGCTCACCTCTTTGAGCCTTACGCAATGGTGAAGTTCCAACCTGGCCTCATTGCAGGGGAATGGACTAGATTACTCTTTGGGTCCCTTCCAACGCAATGGGTCTAGGACTTCATGAGACTGCAAAGCTACTTGGAGAACTGGCATGAGGTCTAGCGCCTGCCATCATCCGGCCTCAATATCTGGGTTGGGGGGTGAGTCAAGTCCAGAAAGACTCTCCCTAATACCAAGCAACATTGCCTGACTTTAAATGAAGGGTCACGACGGGTGGGCGGGGGCAGGGATCCAACCAAATTTCAGTCCTCCTGGCTCCAATCAATCCAGTAAGACACATCCCAGTCTTTCCTTGTAGTTGTTAGGAATCATGATCCTCTGGATATAGAATGAGCCTGATCCTGTTCCCCACCTAACACAAAAGCAGTTTTCGCCAGTCTGGTGCCCCCTCCAGCTGTTTTGGAATACAATTCCCATCAGCCCAGCAGCCGATGGAAGCTGAAGTCCAAAACAGCTGGACAGCACCAGGCTAGCGAAGGCTGAGTGAAAGCACTTTTGGGAAGGCTCATCTCAGGATCTCTCAAGAAACCCAAGAGCCACGCAGAGCCTGGCATCTTCCACAGGGGTGTCTCGGAAAGTGCAACAAAGGCATTGTTTCGCTACTCTCTCCAATGCAAAACCAAAACCAGACTGCTGCCATCAGCACAAGAGAGATGAAAGTGGCTAAAAGCTTCTTAGGAAGGAGAATCCCTGACTCGCTTAAGGGCTCTCCCTGTCTGCCTTGCTAGCAGAAGGTATCAGGTTCAAGCCCCCAGGTAGGGTTGGGAGAGACTTCCTGCCTGTCTGAAATCCCAGACAGCTGCTACCAGTCAGTGTAGACAATACTGAGCTAGATGGACCAATTGTCTGACTCGGTATATGGCAGCTTCCTGTGTTGTCCCAGCAACCCCTGCCCAAAGACGCTTCCTTAAGGTCTAGGCTGTTTCCTGGGACAGTATACATGAAAGCCCAACTTCCACCCACAAACCAAGATGCAACTTGTGAGCTATCCCTTATATAAAAAAATACTAATTGAGCCCTTAACTTTTAGCTAAACCAGAACAGATTCTTTATGGGGGGGAGGAGGCAAAGCTGTTGAGAGGCATTCTGGTTCCTTCAGTGGAAAATCCCCCCAAAATATCCTCATGCACTGACCCACATGGCATCACAATCTGCAGGGATGTTATTCTGGGAAAGGTCCATTAAAACAAGAGGGGGATTTGTTCTGCTGGAGCACATCCGGGGAAGGTCCAGGTGGACTGTGGTCCCCCCTCCAGGTCAGATCTATCCAGCTACTCCTGCACTACTCTTTGTGACATGCAGAAGCTGCCACATACGTAGACCACCCTAACTGGACCTCCTAGCCAGGCCGCCTTTGTATATGTGCGAGAGGGGTCACATTCACACCAGACATTTTCAACACTATGAAAACACTTAAACAGGCATGGCTCCCCCCCAAAGAATCCTGGGGAGTGTAGTTTGTTCAAGGTGCTGAGAGTTGTGCGGACAACCCCCAGGGCTGCAAATCCGTAAGTGGTTTAACAACCAATCCCCTCTTCTCGGGGAACTCTGGGAATTGTAGCTCTGTGAGGGGGAAGAGTGAGTCTCCTCACAGCCCTCAGCACCTTTAAAAAACTACAGTTTTCAGGCTTCTCTGGGGAAAGCCATGGTAGCATAATGCTTTAAATGTACAGTGTAAATGTGACCAGAGAAAACGGGAGAGAGAAAGAGGGATGGGGGAATGAGTGAGTCCACGTCAATGCCACACTACAGCCTTTCAGCATCTTCCTAAGCCAGAGGAGTCTAAATGACGGCCCATTGGGTTTAAGTTTCTGGGCAGTCATTCCACCCACCAATCTTATCTTCTCCATCTTCCCTGAGTCAAGCCAAAAACTGGTGCCTGGCTCTCTAGAGCACTTCAGACTGCTGGCCAGGACTCATGCGGCTGAGCACCTGTCCACACAGAGCCGTCCCCTGCACACAGAAACTAGCTCATTGGTGGTAAGAAGCAGTCATGAGTTCCGGTTTAACCACCTCCCTGACGTGCCAGTATTCTTGCACAGGGATGTTGTTTACTATGCAGAGATGGCTCCCATCTTGCTTAGCCACATGCTGGCCATGTTTGTGAGAAACAGGCCTGAGGCTTGCCGCCGTCTTGAGCCTTGCTCCACAACAAAGCCCCTCAAGACTCTCCTATCACTGGAGCTTTTAAGCAGAGGTTGGGTAAGCCATCTGTCAGGGATTCTTAAACCGTGATTCCTGCATTGCAGACGGCTGGACTAGAGGACCCTTCCAACCCTAGAATTCTATGATTCTCAGAGGGAGACCATCTTAAGGAGGGAGGGAACGAGGCTATGTGACCATTGCACCTCCTGAACGCAAAGGTCCCTGCCTAAGCCTCAAAGGGATGGAGATATATAAAGGGGCAAGAGGAGAATGTATCCAAAAACTATGTAATTTTTAAGCCTTTAGTGAAAGAGGAGGGGGGACGTTAAATTCCTCCCACCATCTAAGGGGCCTTTCTCCCAGTTATCAAAACAGAACTCTTTCTCAGTAACTCCAGAAATTTCTCCTAGGGTCGCCAGATCCAGCAAACCCAAGCTGTAACTTTTTCCTAAACTGTCTTACTTCAGGCAGGTGGAGCTTTGTAACTCTGGACTTCAGAGCCTCACTTCATGGGTGGTGTGGAGAAGGGAATAGTCGGACAGGGGAAACAGTCGAAGTTAGGGCAACTCCTCTTGACAAAGCTCCCTGCACCATCACGCTATGCAGCCTTTCCTAATTTGCTCTCCAAATATTCTGAATTACAGTTTCCAGAAAACCCAGCTGAGCTGGTTCAGGCTGATGGGAGTTTTAGTCCTAAAAAGTCTGGAGGCCACCAGGATAGTGGATGATCTTATGGAACTCACTGCCATGGGATCATATAGGGATGCCCAGAGGTTTAGATGGCTTCTAAAGGGGATTAGTCAGATTCATGGAGGAAGAGAAAGCTATCAATGGTTACTAGGCCACAGAACCTCCAAGTTCGGAGGCAGGGTATCTTCAATCCCGCTTGCTGGGGAGAACTCTTGGCATCTTGCTCCATCTTGTTTAACAGGTCTGTGATGGCATTAATGATTTAAGTGATTGCTCTGCTAGCGGGTGTTCCCAGACCACTTGGGTGTTTGCTGCTGGTGGGGGAGAGCCTGCTTATGTGCTTAGCTTTCTCCAAGCAGTGATGGGCGAGTTACTGCTGTTGATCTTGGGAGAGTGTTCAGACATGCAAACCTTTGTCCGCAGCTTGAACTGGGGCAGCTGAAGGAAAACTCAGCTGTGCCCTTCTCCCAAACAGAACACGGCGGATCTCCTGACCGGCACCCTGCCCCCCCCAAGCGCTCCCCTATCCACCCGTTCCCCAGCACCCAACAAGGTCCTACGTCAAGAGACGGAAAGTGTAGAGCAGGGAGTCGCTTGCCTTTGATGCCATAGGTCCTGACGCTGTGGAACGCTGCTCCCCCATTCGGGATGGGCTCCGGGTGTCTGGAGACCTGGGGAAGGGGAACACCGTGGTGGGTTTTAACATGGACCTTTAAGTAGGAGGCAGAGGAGAAACCTAAACAAGATAAAAGGAGATGAGATCCTGCCGCCAGGACAGACACAGATGCCTCTCTGCCTTTCCCCCTCGCTCCGCTTAGCCGCTGCCAGATTCTCCTCCTCCTCCACCTCTCGGTTCCTCTGCGAGTGAACGGGTGCCCGAAGAACCAAGATCAAAGCCAGCCACCGCCGTGCGACAGGAGGAGGCCTCAACATGGCAGGCAGCGGGCCTCTGGAGCTCTCGCAAATGAAGACCCAGAAATTACCAGGGTGGGGAGAGAAGGCTATTATTATTATTATCATCACCATACTCCATTTCTTTGTCATTCCATACGAAAGGATTCCTCAGACTTAAAAAAGAGAAGCAACTCGGATACTCTATGCACAGGATAGGTGAGGTCACAGAGAAGGAGGCTGCATACACAACACACAGTTAAAAGCACATGGGTCATCTGCCCCACCAAGAATCCTGGGAACTGTAGTTTAAGGGTCTTGAGAATTGTGTCTCTATGCAGGGCAAACTATAGTTCCCAGGATTCTTGGGAGGAAAGCCATGTGCTTTAAGTAGGTGGTGCATACGCAGCAAGAACGAAGAAGCCTCCAGGATCCATGTCAAGACCCAGCCATCATGGCAGCCTGATGCTCTCCAGAATCATAGAATTGTAGAGTTGGAAGGGGCCACGAGGGTCATCTAGTCCAACCCCTGCAACGCAGGGATCTTTTGCTCAAACCCATGAACCTGAGAGCAAAAGTTGCATGCTCTACTGACATGAGTTATCCCAGGTGTCAGGCGATAACACCTGTCGGTTCCTGCATCACTGCAATGTATTTCAATGTTGCTTTATGAAGGCATCTTTAGTTTATTGCTGATCTTACACCTACATGATGTTTTGCTTCTTCTTCCTAATGCAGGCAGTATGGAATTTTTTGCGAATGGATAAAAATTGAATATGGCCGTGCTGGCTGGGTGCTGAAGGGAGCTGTAGTTTATAAACATCTGGAGGGCACCAGGTTGGCCGGGACACACGCTTGAATATTTTTCTCTCCTGCAGCAAATCGCATGCTAAGTGAGCTCCCTGTAGGATTCAGCTGGCCCAGCTCCTAAAACAAATCCGCAATCTACCAAATATGGCTTGCAGAAGAGGGCAGGGCAAAAGGAGGCCAGGAGATCTTAAATAAATGTATGAAGGCCACTTTGGCAGCCTGGATGCTTATTTCTCGATTCACCTGGGCTGAGAGCAGGCTGCCTATTCTGGTGGATTTGGACGGGGTGGATGGAAACAGGAAGGAGGAATGAAATCTCCTTGCCCAGGAGAGAGAGGGGCTTGGGCAGCAGTTCCTCAATGCGGATGAGAATGCACAGCTGCACTGGGGCAGGGACTGGCGGGAGTTGCAGTCCAAAACATCTGGATGGCACCAGGTTGGGGACTGGCTGCCCTGAGGATTAGCAAGTAAGCAAGCCCAGCATTCTAGAGGAGCACACTCAACCAAGACAAAAAGGAGTCACCAGGCTTCTGATGATGCTTCTGAGAGAACTGGGCTATTCCTCTCTACCTCCCAGGCCACAACATGATGAGAGTACTGAATGATTACAACTTTATACAATCATGTGAAGCGACAAGCTGATCTGCTGCAGACGTCGGGGACTTTCCCGAGCCCAAGGGTCATATTCCCTTCAGGGGGAACCATGTCAGTGGCGGGCGGGGAGGAGCAACAAATTTAAGTGCTACCTTTGTGCAGTACTATTTATTTGTTACACTTATACCCCTCCCCAAAGAGCTCAAGGTGGCATAAAATGGTTCCCCCCTCCTTACATCAACCCTGTGAGGTAGGCGAGACTGAGACTGGCCCAATGTCACATGGAGTGAGCATCATGGCCAAGTGTGGGTTTGAACCCTGGTCTCACAGGTCCTAGCCTGACACTTTAACCACTGCGCTACGCTGTCTCTACCCAGGTAGCTAGTCTCTACATGCACTTGGCACATGCATACCCCACTCCACCCTCCATCCAGACAAGCAAAGAACTATGACTGCAGTTCAAGCAGTTCATCCCAGCAAGGCAAAAACCAGCTGAAGAGGGTGCGCGGCAAGGTCAGCGAGGGTTATGGCCTGGGAAAAGTCCCAAGGGCCAGATGGAGAGGCCTGGAGGGCCACATATGCCCCCCCTCCCAGGTCTGAGGTTTCCCCTACCCCTGGACTAGCCTGGCAGAATCTGGCTGCTGCTTCTGAAAAAACATAAAACCCCAATGTATTATTCATTCCTTTATAGCCAGAGTACTAGCAAAGGAGCACCTCCATTTTTCTAGAGAGAGATAGCAAGATGTGATTCCCCCAACATCTAAAAAAAATGGAGCCGTAATCCATTTATCTTTGTTTCTGCAGCCAAGGCAGCAACAATCACCTGGCTCTGCAGTTGCCATAATTGCAATGGTCTGTTGCTCTGACGGGTTTACGTTGTGTTGGCCGGCCTCCCAAAAACTGTAACTGAGGGGGCTACACAATCTAATTCTGGCTCCCGGGGCGTTATTCTGCTATTTTGCACTTTTTAAAGGGTCTTTATTTGCTTCTTTTACTTACTCGCTTGTCAAAAAAATATTTAGGCCTTACCTTCCCCATTAACCTCTCAAAACCACAAGTATCCAAACTAGCTTACATACATATTTAAGACAATGTGAGACACCCCATACACTACAGGCTGAACCCCTCTCCCCAAATCAGGAGTGTCAACAGCAGACTTGGGGGGGTGGTGGTACTCTGCACATTCCTGGACAACCTCCCAACAAGTTTCATGGACTGGAGCCATAAGGCTGGATTGCTATAACGTGCTCTATGTGGGGCTGCCCTTGGGCCTGGTTCTCAAGATCCAGCTGGTGCAGAATGGGGTGGCCAGAATGCTGTCAGCAGCTTCTGGTCGAGAACACATGACACCACTGTTTAAACAGTATCACTGGCTGCCCATCTTCTACTGAGCCAGGTTTAAGGTCCTGGTATATTAATTTACAAAGCCCTGAACAACTTAGGGATTGCCTGAGTCCTTAAATCCCAGCTCAGTCTCTGAGATCACCTGCAGGAGCCTCGTCGGCTGTTCCCCGAGTTGGTGAGGCTCATTTGACAATAGCATCATCGTTGCCAGCAGTCATCGGCCCAGTCCTGTGGAACGCCCTGCCACTAGAGGTTCGGCAGGTGCCTTCTGTGCCTACTTGCCAAGAACCTTTCTATTCTGCCAGGCCTATGCAGACCATTAAGAATACACCCTTCCACAATCATTAATTTATGTATGTTTTAAACTTTTTTAAATATGGTTTTACTGTATGGTTTTATGTGTTTATCTGTGGAGACACACTTCCATTTTTATGCGATGGCTACAGATGGGATTCGAAATTTGTGGAGGAAAAGGCTATCAACGGCGACTTGCCTCCAGTAATTGGTAGCATTTTAAAATCAAGATGGCGGACTGAGTCTTTCAAAACTCAGCTGATTTTAATCACTGATTTTAACCAACTGCAAGAATTCTAATCAAATTTTGCATGATAGCTCCTTAGGTGAAGCAGCTGGATTCTGTCTGTTCAGATACAATTGGGAGTGAACCTTTCAAAACTGCACTGTTTTTTTTCTTGTTTCTTACAGACTTCCAGAGCAGCCCTGGGTATGAGGCTGCTCATATCTGATGGGAACAAGCCACCCACAATCAAGGCAGGAGGTTGGACAAGATGACCCTTGGGAGGTTGCTTCCAACTCTACAATACTATGATCCTAAGGCCATGTAGAGAGGCTGCAGGGACAGTCCCACACCTGAGAAAACAGGTGGTGCTTTTTAAAATGAACACCTGTAGACTCTGTCTCACGAGCAGCTGAACCCAAATACAGGCTATCTGTACCCAGGTAGAGAATAATGTGCGAACAACCCTTACAAAGCACACACACTAACAAGTGTGAGGGTGTGAAGGATCAGGCACCTACCCGTTTTAAAATGCTAATAAATGGGACCTGGGAAGGGGCTTAGGTGCCCCTGCCAAGTTCTGATGAGAACCCGCTGGTTTGCTTTTGGGGTCTTGTGGGTATTTAGCACTGGGCGGGAATTCACCCCATCTCGCCTCCCTATCCCAAGAGACTTCATTCACTTTTCGGACCCCACATTTCTGATAACCTGGACCATCCTGCTCTCTGTCTGGAAATCTCCTAATCTGAAGATGGAAAAACACCATTCAACTACTGAGGTGAATTGGCTCTGACTTCCACAGATACTTCCAAGTGTTGTTTTTACTCAGTGAAAGGAATCAGGGGTGTGGGAGACTAGTTGATAGACTGGGCTGCTCCAAAAAATTTCTACGCCCCTCATGATTTGATCCCTCAGAATTTGATGTGTTATTCATTTACTGCTTTGACATCCCACCTTTTTACTCCAAGGCGCTAAAAGATGGTGTACATGGCTCTCCCTTTCCTCATTTAATCCCCACAACAGCCCTGTGAGGTCCGTGAGGCTGAGAGGCAGTGACTGGCCCCCAAGTGATCATCACATGGATAAGGGGGGATGTGAACCCTAGTCTCCCAGGCCCTGCTCCAACCATTACACCACCTGGCCCCTCCAGGCTAGCCAAGGGGATGTGGCTGAGTGGGTGTGAGAGTTGAGGCAAGAGACCTGTGATGGTCCCACTTGTGCTCATGTGGCCAGCCAGCTATGGATGTGTTAGTGACGCAGTGGTTCTCAACCTGTGGGTCCCCAGATGTTGTTGGACTACAACTCCCATCATCCCTGACCACTGGCCATGCTGGCTAGGAATGATGGGAGTCGTAGTCCAACAACATCTGGCGACCCACAGGTTGAGAACCACTGTTAGTGGGACTCAAGAGCCAAGCGGTTCACCCTTTGCTGATGCCAGCTGCAAAAAACCTGCCGTTCCTTCTCTTCTTGGAGAAGCCTTTTGCCCGAGTTCCCCTCCTCTCGCCCTGTGGATTCTCGTTTTGCCCGCTTTGCAAGAAGTTGCGCTCATTACCTCTGTTGCAGATGGTACAGAAGTTGCTTGGTCCTTCGCTGTGTTTCTTCAGGTGGTCGGCCATGTACGCTGCCCGCAGGTACTTCCCGCAGACCTGGCATGGGACTTTGTCTTCGTGGCACGCCAGGTGCGAGCGCAGCCGGTCCCGGGTGGCAAAAGAGGCGTTGCAGGTCTGTGGAGAGCAGCAAAACCCACATTAAACACACACATAGGCAGGCAGACACACACCGCTACCAAGGTTAACACTACGGTGACGTGAGGCTATTGATTTCAAGAGGGGCACCGAAATCAAGAAGCAGGCTTCCAGAACCTTCATTTACGATGGCAGAAATGTTTGAGGAGTCAAGCCCTGCTTTGCCAAGTGCACCCCAGCTCAAGAAGCAAGCAAGCAGATGCTGTTTTAGGGAACATCCCCAGCTTGGTGGGGGGTTGTTTTGGACTACAAGTCCAATCAGCCTCAGCTGGAGCTGATGGGTGGTGTAGTCCAAAACATCTGGAGGGCCCTGGCTTGGCCGAGGCTGCTCTAACCCACCAGCTTCTTGCAAACACAGGACTTCAGGTCAACACAGAGTTCTGTGGTATCCGGAAGGGCTTTTCCACATACTACTGAGGGCTCCCCTCTACAGAATGAAGAGAGAAGCAGAATCGGGCAGATGAGCTCCACATATGGGCTGGAGCAACTCCAGAGCTCCTGACCAGAGGGGTGACAGCCCAGAGTGCTTAAATTTAATTTAAGTTAGTTTTATTGATCTCCCCTGCCATTAGGATTTCTTTAGATATCTTAATTATTCATGGCCTTCCGTGCTGCTCGCTGTTCTTTTTAATCTTCTGTAAGCCACTTGGAACATTTAAAATAGAAAATTGGCCTGTAAATAAGCGTCCAATAACTAAATTTTAAACTCAGTGCCCATGATTAGAATGGGCGTCTGAGCACATCCATTATTCAGAAGGAGCAGTTTAAATCACCAATGCTACAAAGACACAGCATCCAAAGTTGCCCTGGGGACTCCATTAGATTGCAGCACTTTGAAGAGGATAAATGCAATGCATTGCTTATGACTTTCTAAGACTGCCTTCTCAAGATGCTTTGGACTGCAACTCCCATCAGCTGTGGCATCATACAAGGATGTTGGCTGGGGGCTGATGGGAGTTGTAGTCTAAACCATTTGGAGGGCACCGCATTGGCAAAGGCTGTTCTAAGAAGCCAGGGCTCATTTTGGTCTCCCCAAGTTAGCGCTCATTCACTAACTCTTCCCAAACACTATATGCTCCCCACAATGAAGTGCTAGATGGTTCTACCAGGACGATCATGATCTAAGTAAGAGGGAGAAGATGGGAAGGACAGGAGGAGAGGTCCTCAAACAGCAGTAATGAGGCTGCGGTAAGGAAAGACGAATGAAGATGGGAGCAGGTAGGGAAGGGAAGGTGGTGGAGGAGAGAGAGGCCAAGCAGAAAGTGCCCCCGGGCCAGATGGAGAAAGGCAAAACTCCTGGGCATAGGGGAAATCACACACAAGGCAAGGTAGGGGTGGGAAGGCAGAAGGAATAAAGAGGGAAGATGACAGCCACAAGTAGCGGAGAAAACTAAGAGCAGGGGAGGCGAGAGGTCGCTCTAGAGAAGCCACCAGGGCTACGATTCAGAGGGAGTGCAGGAAAGCCACCGCAGGAGAGGCCATTGTGAGCGCAGAGTTAAGCTTCCTGCTAATCTCACTTTCCACAAAAATAAATAAAAGAGCCACGTTACTAGCCCTCATGGCTCTAAGGCAAGTGTATGTGCAGGGTGGAGGGAAGGCCTCCAGTGTTTCCTTATAGTATAAGCAGCAGCAGAATAAAAAAAGGGGGGAATTTGCTAAAATGATAGACCAGACTATGCAATATCAATCGGAAATGGCTTCATTTGCGTAATTTAGGCAAGCTTCAGAATTCTTCCATATATAATACATATCAGTTCTGAACACATGCAAGCCTGACTCTCACCGGAGGAGTTTTAGAAGCAGGAAAGGTTATGGGGCACAATTTGAATCCCTACAAGTAAAAGTCTCTGCTCAGCATGGAGGTCAACCCCTCCCTATTCAACGTCCTGCTCCCTCCAGTGCCCGTGTGATGGCACCCAACACCCATGTTGGATCCTAGACTAGGGCTGCCTTTGTAATGCCCAAACATGTCTCTTCTGGGCAGAGGGAGAAAAGGCTAAGAAGTTCCACAACAGGAACATCTGCCAGGGATTCCCTGCTCTTCTTGGAATTCTAGAGTTCCGAAGATGATCAGGAGTGTTAAGTTGCTGCCGCATATGGAGTCAGACTCTATTGGTCCAGCCATGCTGATTGGTACCAGCTCACCATGGATTCAGGCAAAGAACATTTCCAGCCCTATGGGGAGATGCCGCTGGGGAACTGAAGCTGGGACCTTCTGCTTGCAAGGTGAAAACTTTACCACTGAGCTATGGCCCTTCCCTATCAGTGTTACACATTTACTGAAGCTGGCCCTTAAATGATGCAGAATGGCGTTAAAGGAGAGACGTCATTGCATAAATAGCCTGAAGCAAGTTCTGTTTTTTTAAAAAAGGAAAGAAATGAAGATAGATCACTGTTTTCTCTTAGTCTGAAGAGACTTTAGGTCAGGTCCCTTGGTAGGCAAGGCACTAAGAGGAAATTTCTGCCTCCTCCTGCAGGATCCAGACCAGAGCACCGCAATAAAAAACACAAAATTATTTGTGATTTGTCCCATGAATAGATTCCACTAAGAAATGACTCTGACATTACAAAAAGCTGTTAAGTCAGAAACAGATATATAAAATTCAAAATATAACCACTTGGACATTGCGCTGAGCAAAACAGGGGCAGCTTTCATTTAGCAAAAAATAAACTGGGCACAGAGACTTTAGAAAGGGTTCCGACACAAGCGATGCCCACTGCTATTTTAAAAGTGCATTTTGCATAACCAATGGATGAGAGGAAAGTTGTAGTTCCCCAACACAACCAGGGAAGTGATTACCTGTGGGAAACCGATAGCAGTTCCTATGATGCAGACTAAAATATATAAATCTTTGGGCTGTTAGGACAAGTGTTCAGGTATAATTTCAAAATGACTAAGTAACAGGCACATTCAGAGCTATAAAGAGGAAAACAAAGAAACACAGCAAGCCTTGCTCATGGAAAGGACGCCAAAGGAGTGAACTTCAGAACAACCCGCTGGGAAGTTCTCCTGCATAAGCTCCATGGCAGAGCTTGTGCAGCAGAAAGTCCCAAGAGGCTGAGTCTACTTTGTCACCAGTATGCCACGCAGCTCACTGGAAACAAAAACAGGTATCAAGTGATTTGTTGCTGCGTTTAATTTGCTTATTTCTTTTCAAGCCAGGCATTATGGAGCTCATTCTCGATCACAGTTAGTTATTGAGCAGACTGGCAAAAATCATTCTTTCAAAGAGAACGAGAGAAATACAGAAAGAGTCCAGAAAGCCTAAAATCAGAACTAAAAAGAAAAAGAAAACAAGAGACAATACAATCAGCTTTGAAGGAAACTAAACATTTCAAATTTTAAGAGGTTAATGTCTTTAAATATACAATTTAAGATTATCAGAGAGCGCTGTTAATAATAATAATAAAGGAAAACTCCAGTGCTTTCCTGTCAAGCATTGCAAAGGCAGATAAATATTACTAAAAATAGAGAAGTTTTTAAAAAAATAAACAGTGTTTAAGAAATACCTCTTGAAGTTTCAACTGCTCTAGGGATGTAGATGTCTCTGAGCTTATTCCATGGAGGCTGGCAATTTCCTGCTAATAGGCAGGAAGTAAGAGAGATTAGATAAGGAAGAAACTCATTCTGCAATGAAATCATTTGGGAAAAGCACGAGTTTTCTGAATGATTATTTTTAACTTTTTATTTTTCAGGGAATACAAGTCTAGCTTGCTTGAGAATCAGGTTTTGTCTCCTAATGCTGAAGATGGCCAGATACTAACTTAAATGTGGCAGGTAAAAAGGGAATTACCCCAGGAGATGGCCCCACAATTAAAAATGAAAGCAAGTTAATTTCTTCTTCCACGCTCCAATCAATACTGCGAACTTCTATACCTGCCTTTGATGACCCTCTAGAAGTTCTGGATTACCAGTTCCATCAGCTCCAGCCCAACACGGACATTTTGGACTACAACTCCCAACCGCCCCTGCCATGCTGGAACAGTCAATATGGCTGTGCTGGTTGGGAACGATGGGAGTCATAGACCAAAACATCCAGAAGGCACCAGTATGGACTGCACAAATTGTGGAGAGCGCCCACATGAAGGAGCCAGTTCATGCAAATCACACTTCTGCATGAGCCGACTCTGGCCACAAGGCTGAATCCTGCCAAGAACAGTTGCATTGGGGGGGGGGGGGCGGCCACAGCGTGCATGGGAGAGCCCCCCACCCATGTTACACCCAATTGATCTTCATTATCTTGGTCGGTCTTGGGTCGCACACATGGTGGTGAAGGCAGAGCGACTGCAATTCTGGCTGCAGCAGAATCAGTAGCATTCCAGGTTTTCCTTCTGCGGCTGAGTTTTAAAAGATCCAGGCACTGATGGGGATGGAGTGGAAGATGACATTCATTAACCCCTTGGATTTCCCCCTCCCCTCTTCCCATGAAAAAACTCATCTGAGGCACTTTTCCTTTCTGCCCATCCTCGCTCTTAAGGTGACCAGGTGAACTGGTCTGTTGAGTCCCACCTGGTGTAAACACGAATAGCGGCGAGATCAAGTTCCTGGTGGGTGTTCCCTGCGCAAAGACTGCCCTTCCAGACCCTGAATCAGCTCCAAGTTAAAATTAGATAAGGAAAATATATTTTGACCTTGCTGCTGGAAATGGATGGTGGACTGTAGAGCCAGTGTTGACGAGAAACTAAGTGGGCTCCAAGGCGATGATCGTTAAATGACTCACTTAACGAACCTTTCTATGGCAGCCTTCCCAAACATGGCACCCCTGTCCTGGGGTCAGGAAACTCCAGCCTGTGGCTTAGCTCTGGCCTACCAGGCCTCTCCGTTGGGCTCAAAAGGCTGTTTCTCCAAAACCACACCCAATTATCATATATGACGTGAGCTGCGGAACAAATCCTGGCGTGGCTACAAAGGAAGAATTGGGAGCTTAAAGTGAGCTCATGGTTGTTCCTTTGCTGGCGGAAGCCACATTGATTCAAGAGATTTCCACTGAAACCACGGCTAAACTGGTGGGGTGGGGGACATCATTTTATATAGTAGTGTCATTGCAAACTGAATAGGAGTTTCATTGTGTTACTGAAGTAGCAAAGCACTCTGCGCCAAGGGCTTGGGAACCTCTGTGCAACCGAATTTGAGAGGTGGGCAGGACAACCCACCTGTCAATCATCTGGCGTATTATAATGTCAGGTGACTTGACTGTTTGGTTGTCCTGCAGCGGTGGGGCGAGATATGACTCTGGCCCTGGATGATGGGTGCTTGTACAACAAGTGACACTAATTCCATTAAGCACTTTCCCCTTAAAAAGCCAGGCACAATTGTAGAGAAAGTTGTCTTTGCCATAGTTACATTTCTCCGTAATTATAACTGTTGGGGATTTATATATTTGCACAAAAGGGAAGTGCACTGCCTTGAGCGCTAAACCCAGCTGTCTGTACTTTTGTTTTTTCAAGACACCTGTGCAAAAGACAGCGTGCATTTAATAAAGCTCTATCTGGGTAGCCAAATACAGTGAAAATATATTTTAAAAAATAAATCCATGTGAAATAAATTTATCTCAGACCAAAACTTGAATGCAGCAAAATAAAGGTGTTGGGTAGGAAAAACCAACAGCCACATGAATTATTTTGCATTGAGATACTTAACTCCTAGTTATGAGATGGGGAAATATAAATAAATATATACAGTATATAAAATATAACTTTAAAAAAACAACTAAAAAAATATGGTGAGAAGAGAAAAATCTCTGTTTTGCAATGGCACTGGTAGAATTGCATGCTCTTGAGAAATCCGATGGGTTCAGTTCAGAAATGGAAGGCAATCTTAAAAGAGAATAAGGGCTGTGCCAGTTAAGGTCAGTTGGCACCCAAATAGTTGCCAAATGACCAGAAAAAAAACACACCCACTGCAGAGTTCTTCTGTCTTTAACAGCTAGCAGCTTCATCTGAAGAAATCAGCAGGGCAAGGTTTTCACAGCATGGAGATGAACACAGCCACTTTATAATGTCTGCATGTTAAACCCCTGTTAAAAGGCACAGCAGCAGAGGTTGGTTAAATAAGTTGTCAACCTTTAGTTTGCAAACTTGAATTTACTGGCCATTTGCGACACACCTTACTAGCAAGAATGAGTCTTTCTGATTCATCTGTTCTTGAGCAGCTTCAGGACTGAAGCCTAAGGAGAACCACTAGTTATGATACTGAAATTTGCAGGTCATATAAATACAAACTGATGCACCCAAATATAAAAAAAATGTATTTAAAAAAATAATTCCCATAAACACCCTTAATGGGATCTTCAGGATGCCTTGCTAAGTATCATTTATTCCCAGCTGAACTGAAAAAGGTTATATTTTTCTCATGCCAACCAACACATGGCTATAGGTCGTCTTCCCAAACTGGGTGCTCTCCAAATGTTTTGGGCTCCAAAACATCTGGAAGATGCCAGGTTGGGTGGTGGTGGGTGCCACAGTTTATTTTAAGCCCCTTAATCTAATTGGGGTTAAATTGCTCAATTGTCTTCAAGATCTTACGTGTTTGAGGTGCTAAGATCTTCACAACTTCTGCAGGGTTTTTTGGGGGAGGGGGTGTTGTGCAACATATATTTAAGATTACAAAGACCTTTGGGGGGGGGTGACTTTAATAAAAACAGTGGGGGGAAAGGGATTACAAAGTCAACCCAGTTTATCCCCCATACTGTAGGGTGCAAATTGTAGAGCTAGCCAGTGGATAGGGGTGAGGGAGGAGCCAGGTGAAATCAGGTGTCTTTGCCCAGACTTTGGATACATATGCTATAATGTTATTGCTTTAGCTAAATAAATTCTTAAACTGTTATTAAGGAAATGATTCCCCCCCCCAATAAAGTACAGCAGAAAAGTTGTCCAAATATAAACAGTTAACTTATTAAACCTCACAATAATTTCATAATTATCTTTCTATGTATTTCTACCAGTATAACCAAATCAGTCATTTTGATATAACTAAAAACTACTCTGAAAATTTATTATTCCAAAAATGAAACCTTCCTCTGGTTGTAAATATTAAGATTATACCAGCAAGAATGTGTCTTTCTGTAGAAAAAAAAAGAGAGAGATTTAAATCAAGTCTTACTGGCTAGTGATTTAGATCAAGTCTTACCGACTAGTGATTTAAATCAATTTGATTTAAATCAAATCCACCCTGGGTAGGAGAGCTGGGCAGGGGGGGAATCACATCTGGCAACCAATGCACCCCTTTGGTTTCAGATAGTACATGGGTAGACAAGTCTAAAAAGCCTGTGGCATGTTTTGCTGTGAGTTCCTTATAAATTTATATAGAGTTAACACTAAATAAATTACTTCCGGTAAATGAGTCACCATTGCCACTAGAGGGCCGTGAAAATTTGTGCCCTGGGCTTTTTAGACTTGTCTACCCATGTACCAAGGGACGCGGGTGGCACTGTGGGTTAAACCACAGAGCCTACGACTTGCTGATCAGAAGGTCGGCGGTTCGAATCCCCGCGACGGGGTGAGCTCCCATTGCTGTGTCCCTGCTCCTGCCAACCTAGCAATTTGAAAGCATGTCAAAGTGCAAGTAGATAAATAGGTACCGCGCTGGTGGGAAGGTAAACGGCGTTTCTGTGCGCTGCTGTGGTTCGCCAGAAGCGGCTTAGTCATGCTGGCCACATGACCCGGAAGCTGTACGCCGGCTCCCTCGGCCAATAAAGCGAGATGAGCGCCGCAACCCCAGAGTCGGTCACGACTGGACCTAATGGTCAGGGGTCCCTTTACCTTTACCCATGTACCGTCTGAAACCAAAGGGGGGCAATGGTTGCCAGATGTGAAATATATTGGCATTATTTTTGGCTCCCCTGCTCCACTTATTCTGCAGGAACCCATAATCTTTCTTCACCTTACTACTGACTGTACTGGGCCACACTACAGAACCCTCTGTAAGGAGCTCTGGGTGCCTTCTCTCTCCCCCTCTCTTTCCCACAGTTTGCATTGTAGCTGCTGCTACTGATTTATTTTAAAAAATAAGCCCCAGCTTTACAAAGAAGCAGATCATACTCTGACAAAATGGCTGGGCTCAACCCTCGCATCTGCATTGCCCCCCCCCCACCTGGTGACATCTGCTTCAGCAGAATCCTCACAGATGGTGATTTAAAATATATTAAGTTTATATGAGGAACTCACAGCAAAACATGCCACAGCATTAAAGATCACATCCCACGCCCCCAAGAGAAAAGAGTAAAAGCAGTGATATCAATATTTTGCCACAGTAGTTCATGCGCTGACTACTTCAACACTGGATTACTGCGATGCGTTCGATCAGGAAGCTGCAGTTAGTGCCGAATGCTGCAGCGCAATTGTTGACAGGAGTGAGGCCATGTCAGCATACAGCACCTGGGCTCAGAGATCTGCACCTGCTGTACAATTTGCTACCGGGCCAAGTTCAAGGCGTTACTGTTAGTATTTAAAGTCCTCAACAACTTGGGACAGGTTTACCTACAAGATTGGCTTATCTTATATATACATCCACTTGACTGTTTCTATCAGTGAAACTGGCACCATTATAGGTGCCACAGAAGACACATTCTGCACCTGTGAGAAATCATTTTTTGTGTGCTTACACTTTGGAACTCCCTGCCTATTGACAGCAGGCAGGTGCCTTTGCTGTGCTTTTTCCTGAGCCTGCTAAAAACATTTTTGTTCAGGCAAGGGCCATCCAGAAACCGAACCTTGATGTATGTTTTAATCTGTTTTGAGCTTAATCGCTGATTTTAGCTTTTGGATGTTCTAAAGAGTTCTTTTAACTGATAGTTTTATTGTTTCGTAAACTGCTTTGAGGTTGGCTTTTCTCTTTTGACGTTCAAGCAGTGTATTACATTTCACGAAGCAAGCAAGCAAGCCAACATGCCTGTCTCGTATGTGATCATCTTTTTACCACTCAAAAAGGAGAAGGGTGGCAGAGGCCATTGGGGCAGTCCAGCTCAATCAGGTCACAGGTAGAGCAGCTAGCAGAAATGATAACCAGCTTGAACGCCCATCATGTCTTAAGCCTTAGCTGGGCTTTGGAGTCGCCCCCTCCTCCAAGGAGCTTGCCTCCTCCCTGAAGCAAGTCCAGGGGTGTTTATTGTTCTTCAAATCCAAACAGAAACAGTTACGTTAACTGGGAAAGGAAGGAAGAAAAAACAGCCCCACCCCACCTTCCCCAAAGCCGTGTCACAGTTGAATTTGAGCAATGCTCAAAAAGAGAAAAGGGTGGGGGGATCTTCCAATTTTGCTCAGTGCGATGTTCAAAGGTGAGGGGGAGGAACCCACAAAAAATGCATTCAGCAGCTAACTGGAATTTCCCTAAAATCAAGGAGGGACCTTGAGAGCCCACCTGTTGACGGGCAGGCAGGACGAAGAGAGAAATGGCTGATTGCAGAGAGAAAAGGTTGATCGCCTAGGGCGAGCAGAGCGGAGACAAACACTACAAAGGTAGGGATGAGATGGAGGGGCAGGGAGAGGAGAGACCATACGAGGGAGGGGAGGAGAAGCAGATGACATTGGGAAGAGGTTGGGGGAAGGGGGGGGATGGAGCGGAGTGTCTCTAGAACAAGTTTACAAGGAGCGCGGTAAATTCCAGGTGTACAGAAGAAGGCTTGCATCTCCACCACCTTCTTCAGAGGCTTCCTCCCCATCATCACAGACCCTCCTCCATCCAGTAGTTCCTACCTGACATTTGTGAGGTCTCTCTGACGTGTGCACTTGTTTGATGTGCCCGTTCAGATGGTCAGGCCTTGAGAAAGGGGACACAAAGAGAGATAAGCTGGAGTTAGGTCCGCAGCATCTATTGTAACCAGACACAACAGAGGTTTTCTAGATTGGTGGTTCCCAAACATTTTCGGGACACCATCCCCCCTTGGTTCTTTAAAGTCATCCCCAGCACCCCCTAACGTATAAAAACAAAGCCTTTTTCAGAATAGCGGTTCACACGATCCAATAAGGAAGATAATAATAACACAATCAAATTCAGAACAGTAAGAATTAACTGCACATTTGTTCCAAATCCAGTTAAAACTATTTAGTTTAATTCAACAATTTTGAATTCAACAAAATTGTTGAATTTGGTCCAGTGATACCAGCTTTTCAAAGTCTGGCAGTCATTTATACTTCCAGCGCACAAACAAAATATAGAAACGCAATATAATATCAAACATTAAATTTTTTCCTATACAGGGCTGCCTTCAGATGTCTTCTAAAAGCCAGATAGTTGTTTATCTGTTTGACATCAGTTGGGAGGGCGTTCCAAATCAGTTTGGGAACCACTGATTTAATTGCTCCACAGAAACCAATGGGATTCAAGTTAGACATCAAGAAGGTTGCAAACATAATAGAGTTACTGGAGAGTGAATCTCACACCGAACTCAGTAGGGCGCCCAAATATGCATACGTAGGTAGACAAGATCTCAACGTACTTCTCATAGGTCTTTTCCCAAGACTAACCCTTGGTGGACAGTGTTTGAAATTTGCCAGGCACATTTTGCACCTAGCTATCAACCACTTGTGACCAAGTGAAGATGCCTGGGCACCTGGATGGCACCTGACATCTCCAGTAGGGCTGGGAGATACCTGGTTTTCAACATCATGATACATCACCAGTTAAACATTGTGATATATCACAATATCTGAAATAAGGGTGGAACTAGGTAGAGGTGAACATGGTAATGTCCTGGCAACTGCTACTACTTATGGGTCCAAGCCTAAAACCGATAATTTTTTACTTTAACATATTGTTACAACTGTCCATGGAGGCACAGGTCAAATCTGTGTCCAGGGCAGCTGTTTACCAGCTCCATCTGGTACGTAGGCTGAGACCCTATCTGCCTGCGGACTGTCTCGCCAGAGTGGTGCATGCTCTGGTTATCTCCCGCTTGGACTACTGCAATGCACTCTACGTGGGGCTACCTTTGAAGGTGACTCGGAAACTACAATTAATCCAGAATGCGGCAGCTAGACTGGTGACTGGGGGCGGCCGCCGAGACCATATAACACCGGTCTTGAAAGACCTGCATTGGCTCCCAGTACGTTTCCGAGCACAATTCAAAGTGTTGGTGCTGACCTTTAAAGCCCTAAACGGCCTCGGTCCAGTATACCTGAAGGAGCGTCTCCACCCCCATCATTCTGCCCGGACGCTGAGGTCCAGCGCCGAGGGCCTTCTGGTGGTTCCCTCATTGCGAGAAGCAAAGCTACAGGGAACCAGGCAGAGGGCCTTCTCGGTAGTGGCGCCCGCCCTGTGGAACGCCCTTCCAGCAGATGTCAAAGCGATAAACAACTACCTAACATTCAGAAGACATCTTAAGGCAGCCCTGTTCAGGGAAGTTTTTAACATGTGATTTTACTGTATTTTTGGTTTTATGGAAGCCGCCCAGAGTGGCTGGGGAGGCCCAGCCAGATGGGCGGGGTATAAATAATAAATTATTATTATTATTATTATGTTATGTTATAGAACTACTGTACCAATAATGTTTAAATAGCACATTTTCTCTAAAATTAAATCTGCAGACGTAATTAGTAGCATAGATATCAAAGGTTCCCTAAAAAATTGATTACATTACTAAACAAGAAAATAGCAAAGTCAGTAGATATTCAAATATAATTCATTATTGAGTCTTAGTTGAATGTATGCATCCCACAACACCAGTTTATTTGATTGCTTGTTAATTTTCTTTTCAAAACCAGGCCAAAATAGAAGGAATAGAATAGATACATTTTTAACCGAACAATATATAACCAAATTTTATATTTTTATTGCCAGGAAAATCTGCATTTCTTTTATAAACCAGGCCAAACCAGAAAGGGTGGGTAAAATTTTATAGAACAGAAATTATTAAATGAAATTTGCGTTTTGGCGTTCTCTGCCAATAGTGATGCCCTTTGTATTTGAAGAACGTTGTCAGCTGTGCTGAACACACTTTCAAATGCCGCACTTGTTCCTGGGATAGCAAAAAACTTCTTTGAATCCCTTTCAACATTGGGAAGGATGCCTCATGTGCCTCCCCCCCCCCATCAGGGGGCATTCGTCAATGTCCATTCTTGGCATAGGCATATAGGAGAAAGTGGGGATCATAGGCAGGTGGAGGAAGACACAGAAGAGGTTCAAATGGCAGAGCAGGGTGTGTGTGTGTGTTCTTTTACTCTGGAGCAACTTGCAAGCCAACAGGCATCTCAAGGCTGTATTTCCCTCCTGGTTTGCGACTGGGGAGGGGGAGCCAAAGACTCGCAGAGTTAACATGGGCTGACAGCGTAGGCTGGATTAGTAAGAAACCTGTGGGCTGCTTCTGCCCCAAAAGAAAGGCACACACAATAAACACTGGGCGTTTCCCCCCTTTTATTCTGAAGCAATTTACAAGACACAATAGAGAGAGAGAGAGAGAGAGAGAGAGAGAGAGAGAGAGAGAGAGAGAGAAGCAGGGAAGAACTGGGGCCATAGCTGTCAACTTTTTCCTTTTTTTGAAGGGAAATTCCCTTATTCCGAATAGGATTCCTCGCAAGAAAAGGGAAAAGTTGACAGCTATGACTGGGACTCGTTCATGGAGCAAGGAAGGAAGCAACTCAGAAGGGAAAGAGTTGAGAGAGAGCAAGCGAAGCACTGCAGGGCAGACTGAGCTAAAGAAACATGGGGCTAAAAAACGGTGTTAAATAAGCCTCTCTGCTTCTTGCAATAGTGCCATGGCTCCAAATGAAGCATCAGTTGGGCACACCAACAGAGTCAGGGAGACACAATCACCCCCCCCCACACAAGCAATACAGTTTTAAGAAGGGGCCGACTGTCGCTTACAGAAAACGAAGTGTGAAATGTTGACTGAGTTAATATTTTTTTAAAAACCCCAGTGCTGCTACTTCACCAAAAAATACCACCAATGGGAGCAGGGAGGGAGACACACGTAGACACTCACACACCCACAAGCAGTACAGTGGTACCTTGGATTACAAACACCTCGGGTTACAAACACTTCAGGTTACAGACTCCGCTAACCCAGAAATAGTACCTCGGGTTAAGAACTTTACCTCAGGATGAGAACAGAAATCGCGCAGCAGCGGGAGGCCTCATTAGCTAAAGTGGTACCTCAGGTTAAGAACGGTCCTCCGGAACAAATTAAGTTCGTAACCAGAGGTATCACTGTACACACACACACACACACACACACACACACACACACAGATGGAGGGGAAAATGACAGAAGAGGGTCAAATGTCAAAGGGAGATGTCTGTTTTTTTTTACTAACCCCAGTTTATGGTTTTATTGGGGGGGGGGGGGAAGGCTCCAGAAGTCTGAACCTGCAGGCTTTCTCTAAGCCAACTACCAGCCTGGCGCCTTTAAGCAAGAGCCTTGAGGGAAGAAGTCCCTGCTTGCCGTTTGGATGGCTGGGGAGACTGGGAGCTAACTGGTTCTCAAAGCTCTGTTTGGTGATGTTTGAGTAGTGATTTGTAGCTATATCTTGCTGCTGCAGGAGACAGGGAAGAGCTGGCTGAGGTGCGAGTTAGCAAGGGCTGAACACACAGGAAGAAGCATGGGCTTCCTGGTTTTTCCAATATTGTGATTTTTTAATACCACACAAACAAAACGCAATAAATTGCAAAGTCGCTTTAAAAAAACGGTTATCGCGATTTGATCTAAAACCCATTATCAGGCGATACATCGATTTATAACACAGCCTTAATCTTCAGCATCAAGAGCTGCTTGCCAGGGGATCACTGGATCTGGACTGTTTTCACACACTAATACAGTGGTACCTCGGGTTAAGAACTTAATTTGTTCTGGAGGTCTGTTCTTAACCTGAAACTGTTCTTAACCTGAGGTACTTTAGCTAATGGGGCCTCCCGCTGCCGCCGCAGCACAATTTCTGTTCTCATCCTGAAGCAAAGTTCTTACCCCGAGGTACTGCTTCTGGGTTAGCGAAATCTGTAACCTGATGTGTCTGTAACCTGAAGCATCTGTAACCTGAGGTACCACTGTACCACATCCTGTAGAATTCTATCAGTTATATTTTATATGTACTAATGGAACGAATTTCAGGAACCAAAATGCTGTTTCTGTGCAGCCTGAGCAGGAGCAGTCACAACTAAGAAAGAGAGGTCGGAAGGGGCGAATATATACGTGGACTGTCTCTGGATCAAACGACTTTTGTTCTTTAAGTTCTCAAAGTTCTTAACCTAGCTCAAGGTTGTCATCTGAGATAGCCAGAAGTTTAACTGAGAAACCATCAGTAAGGCCATCATTTGAAAAATAAGACTTGCCCCAAAATGGCAACTAGACATTCTGTTTTGGCAACCGTAACCTTGCTTTAAGGAGCCATTTGGCACCCACCTTTTATATCTGAGTTTCTAACACTGTTTGGACACAATCCCAAGGCGGAGAGGACCTCAACCTCCATGATACAGCAGCCTTCTCCCTAAAACCTGGAGCCCTACCAATGTTTAGGTCCACAACTCCCACCAGCCCAAAACATCTGGAAAGCATTAGGTTGGGGGAGGCTGTTCTATAGCACTTTGACACCCACACCCCATTGGTGATAATGTCTGGTCTGTTTTCCTAGCGTCACCAAAGTAGATCCCAAAACGCTGCTGGTTTTTCCTGGTGGGAAGAAAGCTCTGCATTGTCTGAAGCCAAAAGCTGCTTGGAATGAGATTATCTCCCCCTCTCTGTCTTCTCACAACGGCTTTTCTATCCTCAGCCAATTACATGCAGCTCAGCAGAATTCACCCTCCAGGAAAGCAAGCAGATAGGGCAGATCCCCAGTTAAGCTGTTCAACCTGAAGGGAAAGGCAGGTGAGCTGAAGTAGCCCAACCGGAGGGTCTGGTTTGGGCCTGAAATGCGCCCCTGTGATCCAAGGCTCCTCCAGCTCTCCCCCCCCAAAAAATCAGCCCCTCGTTTTAAGAGCCACTGTGAATGTTGAAACAGACTTTAAAAACCTTCAACGCACCCATACCTGGGAGCAAGTCCCACCGAAAACCGGTTTGCTGACTTATTTCATAGAATCACAGAATTGCGGAGGTGGAAGGGACTCAAAAGGCTTATCTAGACCAAGCTCCTGCAATGCAGGAACCACAGCTTTTTATTTATTTTTGCTAATTATTATATTGCAGTACTTCTAAAAACGTTTCTAAATTGTTTAATGTTGAAAAATCCCGTAAGAGGTATGCAAAAGCACCTTAGAAACAATATGATAAACAATGATAAAACCAGGTCATACAACATAAAAACAGCATTATTAAAACAGAAGGGGACGCGGGTGGCGCTGTGGGTAAAAGCCTCAGCGCCTAGGGCTTGCCGATCGAAAGGTCGGCGGTTCGAATCCCCGCGGCGGGGTGCGCTCCCGTTGCTTGGTCCCAGCGCCTGCCAACCTAGCAGTTCGAAAGCACCCCCGGGTGCAAGTAGATAAATAGGGACCGCTTACTGGCGGGAAGGTAAACGGCGTTTCCGTGTGCTGCGCTGGCTCGCCAGATGCAGCTTTGTCACGCTGGCCACGTGACCCGGAAGTGTCTCCGGACAGCGCTGGCCCCCGGCCTCTTAAGTGAGATGGGCGCACAACCCTGGAGTCTGTCAAGACTGGCCCGTACAGGCAGGGGTACCTTTACCTTTACCTTATTAAAACAGAAATTTGGGGATAACAGGGCCCAACTTTGCAGGCCAGGGAAAGCGTAGGCCAAAAACACACTATTTCGACCGGGGGTGGGTGGGATGATGCTTCTGGGCAAGTATGGAAAGAGCAGGACAGCAATGAAAAGTCAAGCTTTCCTCTGAATCAATAAATTTTAGTCCATTTATTATACAAGTTTGAGGCTATCATCCTATATCCACTTACATGGCAATAAGCACCACTGAACCCAAAGGGACTATTGCATATGCAAAAATCTTACTTACCCTGCCCCCTTATTGAGAAGCAAATTCCCCTTATTTTATTTGAGGTTCCTGCCAAAGGAATCTGCAGAACTGCAGCCTTCCTTGTAGTCTGCTAAGAATTGCCCTTTTGCAATGCCTTGCTTATTTTTCTTTTCTTTTCTTCTTTTTAGGGGGTGCGCGCTAATAGACCTCCTTCCCAAAGCCTCTCCCTCAAATGGCAGGGAATCAATTTTGGCGGGAGTGGGGAGAGAAAGGCAACTCCTCTTCTAAAATGGTGTATACCATTAAAACAGAGGGGGAACTTTATGAACCATCAGAAAAGTCTTTAAGTGGTTGTTTATGATTCCTACAAACGCATTTCTCTTTTTCAGAAAGGGACCTGTAGGATGTAATGTGCCTTTCTTCTGTATATTTTCAACTAAGGGCAAAAACCAAACATGTTGATGTTTGAAATCAACAGGTAGCACTTTGCACAACAAAGAGAAGTATGCTTGTCTGCTAAACATCTGCATATCAAGGTGATGTAAAAAGGCACACCTACAGAAGGCAATCTAAAAAGTTGAAAATCCACCTTTCTTAAGTTACCATAATCTTGAGCAGTCAACATTTCTGAAAACCAGGAGTGTGGTGCTTTTTTTAGAAAGACATAAATTGTCCATAATGCAGTTGCTGTCAAATTTCTGTTGCTAAATTTACAAAGAGTTAAAAATTTACAAATGTTACAAAGAGGAAATTAAGTTTTATTTGCCTCCAGCCTAAAAGTATTACGTACATGCTTTCACAAATAAATTTCAAAATAAAAAATCCCAGAAAAATCTTACCTCTAAATAAAGATGGGTGTTTAGAAAGACTTTAAATACCCTGGTTTTAAATGTACCTTGCTCCGTACAAGTATTATTATTTGCAGGAATATAACATCCCAATCTTAACCATATTTACTCAAAAGTATCTTCCATTTGTATCAAATGAATCAAATGAACTTCCAGCCTGTGGGTATGATCCCAATAACCTCTGGTTAATAATAATAATAATAATAATAATAATAATAATAATAATGTCTTTATTGTCAATGTACAACCTGTGTACAATGTTCTCCTGAACTCACTGAGATTTGTTTCACAGAAACTGCATTTAGGGCTGGAGTTCCACTCACTCCTATGTTTACTTGGTCACCAGGAAACTTCACTGGGTTCAATGGAAGAAAGCAGGTTGAGAGTTGCAGCCCAAATCAGTGTGCACACCTGGTTGATTCAGCAAAACGCCTGTCAACATTTTGTGCCCCAAGTGGTTAAGGCATAGATCAATCTTTACTTTTAAATCCACCCAACGGAAAATGCTCCTTTAGTTACAGCATGGTGCTAATAATGTTAAGGTTTCAGGTTTGATCCCTGTGCAGTGGTTTTGTTGTTTTTTTTTTGTAGAAAAAGTGCCACACTTTTTAACAATAAAAAAGAGGTGCTGATACTGCGTACCACTGAATACCCCCTGGGGGGAAAGCACGGCCTGTATGGGACAACTACATATTCCTGTACTGCAGGGGTTGGACTAGATCTTCAGGGTCACTTCCAACTCTACAATTCTGTGATTCTATTACTTCTGTATGCCTCTGAATGCCACTTGCTGGGAATCACAAATGGGATAGTGGCTTCCCAGAAGGATATGACCGGCCACTGTGAGAACAGGACAACCCAGGAGGGTTCTTTTTATGTTAGGGTTTTAGTCTTGTTCTTATTTGCTGTTCTGTGTTTTTAACTGTTTTTAATTACCTTAAATGCAGATCGCCTTGAGATGATGGTTTAGAAGGCGATTAATAAATCAAATATAATAATAGTAATCTCCAAACCTTAAAGATCATAAAAAAGTTATGGGTTTTGATTTTTTTAAGTGTCAGTCCAGTTTCAGCTTGCTTACACAAGAAGTTATCTTAAGCAAAATGCTGCCATTGACAAGTCACTGTCTGGTGTTCCCTTAATTAAACAACAGTTCAGGTCCATTTGCAGAAGTGATTATTGAACTATAGCCAGAAACAAAACAGGTACCTCTCCAGATGTTTTGGTCTACAGCTCCCATCAGCCCCAGGCACCACAGCCAAATGCTGGGGTTGATGGCAGCGTGTTTGCACTGGCTGGGGCTGATGCGAGTCATAGCCCAGAAATATCTACAGTGCACCAGGCTGATGAAGTTTGCCTTGGTCAGTGGTATCTTTAGGGAGTGCAAACGAAGCAGGATATTATGCAAAACCATAAGAAATATTGAAGTTGGTGCAACTCCTGGGCTATTTTGTGACATTCCTACCCAAAAGGGGAAATTAAGAGCGGAGTCATCATATTTCTCTAAGTACAAATTGATTCTCCCCATCCATTCTCCATCGCCACAATAGTGATTTTTGTGAAGGATTCCACCAGTCTTTAGGTTGCCACAACCTCTTTAAACAAACATGATTTCCTGAATTACGGAGACCTGCTTTGATTCGCAGTCACTCTTACGGACAGAGAACACCATGCTATGGTGCAAGCCACACAGTCGTGTGAATCCACCTTTGACCAACGAAGCTGCCCTCTCCTTCGAGATCAACACACATGTACTGATCTGATTCCAGACGCTTTCTGCAAGCAGACTCAACAATACTTACATCCATGCCCTGTAATTCAAGAACAGGGTTCTATTTCCCTCCCAAACTCCACCAATGTGAGTATCAGAAAATGCTCAGGACACGAAGGTGGAGAATTTGAAGTCCAAGTCACTCTCATAAAGAGAACCCTTGAGATCCAGGCTCTGGGGAGAACGCCTGCACTACCTGGCCTACCATGTGCTCCCTAGTGGTTAAGATCCCTGCAGCCCTGAGCCAAATTACTCAGAAGTAAGCCCTACTGAATTACTTCCTAGTAAGGCTGCATCCCTGTGCACACTAAGCTAAGCAAATTCAGTCCTGAGCCTTGCGGGATTTACTTCTGTATCAACACGTGCATGCTGTTAAGTCACTTTGAGAAGTTCTACACTATTCCCTGAAAGCACATTCTATGTACATTTGAAGCACATGACTCCCCCTGAAGAATCCTGGGGACTGCAGTTTGTTGAGGGTGCTGGCAACGGTAGCCCTGTGAAGGGAAACTGCAGTTCCCAGGATTCACTAAAGTCATGTGCTCAAAATATATGCTCAATATGCTTTAAATGGATGGTGCTGCTTTGCATCTTATGTGGCAGCCAGCATAGGCGGTCTTTTGCCACTACAAACAGCCCTCCCCAAGCACGCAGTGGACAATATACCTGAGACTCTCTGCATCTCCCCAGCAGGTGTTCTGTTCTTCCATCACCCACCCCATGTTTACTGCAGAACCTGGGCACACCTGTGCAGTTGTGGCTCTTACCTTTAGCCTCCACTCCTCACAAAGTTCCACCTAGAACTGCACCCCGCAGCAGGGTGCCCTCCAGATGTTTCAGACTGCAGCTCCCATCAGCATGATGCTCAGGTTAGTATACAATCCGAACATCTGCAGGAGGTCATCTGCTGATGGACCTGTGACCTGCAAAGTTCCAGTTTCTGCCCAGATCTTTGTGGGTGTCAGCTAACTGTCACACCAGCCGCCAACATCTGGAAAGTCTTTTTTAATTCCAAACCCATGACCCCAGGGACCCCCCCCCCTCTTACCTAGAGAAACCTTTTCCGCAGCTCTGGCAAATGTAAGGCTTCCCCACCGACCCATCGTGGGACCGGACGTGATAGGACATCCGGTCCTTCCTCTTGAACCGCAGCCCGCACACAGGGCACGAGTAGGGCTTCTCGCCAGAATGTGACAGCTTGTGCCGATTCAGGTGGTAAACGTCCCGGAAGATCTTCCCGCAGATCTCGCAAGCCACCTGCTTCCTTGTCCGGCTCCGCTTGCGGGGGGCGGCCGTGTCATCCAGCCCGGGGATCCCATTCTCGCCCAGCCTGGGGGGTGGGAGGTCGATGTAGCCCAGCTGCAAGCTGGTGACGCCATGCTGGGCTTCATGCTGGCGGAGGCGGTTGGCATCTGTGAAGACTTTCCCGCACAGGCCACAGGGCAGGATGCCAGCGTCCCTCAGACCCCCCGGGGCACTGAACATCATGGAGTCCAGCAGGTTGGCCTTGCGGGGACGCCCCCGACCCCGCTTGCTGCTCAGAGAGGGGGCGCCAGTGCCAACGTTTTGGAAGGGCGAAGCCAGGAGGGGTGGCGAGAGAGGCCCGGCCACCATGGGAAGACGGTCCACCCCCTGCAAGACGGGCAAGGAAGACTGGGCAGCGGCGGAGAGGGCAGCCCGGGTGGCTTCATCCTCGGGCATGCCGGCGATCCCATTGCCATTGGGGGCCAACCCAGTGCCGTTGGTCATGTCAAGGGGGAAGCCCAGGTCAGTGGTGCCCGCGCCAGGACGGAAGAGCATGATGTCTGGGCGGGTAGCGGGAGGGACCAGAATCTGGACGTTGGACTGCTTGATGACCTCCTGGCAGATATCAATGACAGAGCGCATGAGAAGGAACTTGGCGGCTGTCATGAGCTCTGGGAAGCTCTCTAGGCGCACCACAATCCGTGAGGTGTAGGCAAAGTCCAGGATGTCTCCGAAGACCTTGGAGCTGATGGTGTGCATCTCCAGCTCCCGGCCCACCCCGCCGGGGCCGCCCCCGCCCCCGGGGCCGCCCCCTCCAGCGCCGGTCGCCTCAGCTGCGCCCCCGTCCGGCGCCCCGGCGGCTCCTGTACCTCCGGCGCCCTCAACGCCTCCACTCAGTCCCTGCGCGCTGAAGACCGACTCGAAGTACTCGCTGCAGGCAGCCAGGACGGCGCGGTGCGCGGGGAAGCTCTCGTCGCCGACGCGGAGAAGCACGTCGCAGAAGCGCCCGCCGTTCTTGCGCTGCTGGTTCAGGTTGTGCAGAAGGTCGGCGCTGTGCCGGCTCACCTGGTACGTGTAGCAGCCCGGCGGGGACGGGCCGCACGCGTTGGCACTGGCGGCGGCTGCAGCGGCGGCGGCGGCTGCTGCGGCCGCCTCGTTCACCCGCTCCATCGGGGCTGCTGCTGCTGGAGGCTCGCCTTACCTTCCTGCGCCTGCAGCAGCAGGAACGGCCGGCAGGGGGCGCGCGTCCTCTCGTTCCTCGGCTGCTGCGTTCACGCGCTCCCGTCGAGGGGGCTGATGCGCGCGCCCGTCAAGCGGGGGAGGAGGAGGGAGAGGATGGGCGGAATGCAAAAAGAAAAGGGAGGGAGGGGGGGAACCAGAATGGCGCACGCGCTCCGCCTCGCGCCTTCCAGAAAATCCCCGGGCCCCGACGGCGCCGTGTGTGCGCGAGCGCGCCCAGGAACCGGAGGAGGAGGAGATGGAGATGAAGGCGGCCCCGTGCGGGGGTTGTTGCAATGCAAATCCCAAATACAATTGCAAGATTGGAAGAGAAAGCGAAGGCAGGAAGAACAAAAGGCCGACGGCGGGGGGGAGAGAGACAGAGCGCCCAGAGGCCGCCGGAGCAGAAGCAGCCGCGGCGGGCGCGCAGGCAGGCAGGCAGCCCCTTTTCGCCTCTCCCCCCGGGCGAGTTCCTTCGCGGCCGCCACGAGGCGCTGCAGCGGGAGCGGGACCGCCGAGGAAGCTGCTGTCGATGCTGCCGGTGGTGCTGGACGACGAGGAAGCGGCGTCGGTGGTGGCTCCGGCTGTCTTTTTCTCTTGGCCGCCGTCGGTGGGAAGTTTTCGGGGGCTGCCGGCACGCTCCGTCCGCCCGCCCGTCCCCCTCCCTCGGTGTGTGTGTGTGTGTGTTTGGAGCGGAGGAAAGATGGCAGCGGCTGTACTTCCTCTTGCACTTTCACCCCTGGGGGGGGAGGGAAAGAAGGAGGGGGGGCCGGCAGTCCCGAGGTCCCCCCCGCGCTGCAAAAAGGAAAAAAAAAGCGCTCCGGCAGGGGGCTGCGGAGCCGGCCGGGGCCTCGGATTGTGGGGCGCGCTGCAAACTTTGCTGGTTCTTCTTCGGCGCTGGCGGCCCCCCTCCCGATGTAGAAAGGGACCCCCCCGCGCCCGCTCGCCTTTTCTCTCCCTCCCTCGCTGCAGCCACTGAAGCTCTTCCCCCCTCCCTCGCTTCCTGCCCCCCTCCCTCCCCGCATCCGCCAATGCAAGAGCAGCCAGAGGCAGCAGGCCGGCCCCCCACCCCACGCCACCACCCAACCCCCCCCTTCCTGGCCGCGGGGGCTGGGGGCTGCTGCTGCAATTGCAGCCGACCTCCCCCCCCTCCCAGCACTGATCCGCCAATGCCGAGCCAGCAGCGGCAAGGGCCCCCGCCCCAGGCTGAGCAAGGACGGGCTTGCCTGGAAGAGAGTTGAATCACCCCCCCCCCCCGCCCCACACCCGGTCTAATGGATCTAGGCTGGAACAACTGGGTGGGGGGCGGCTTGCAGCCTGAACTCTCCTCCCCCAGTTGCTCAATGCAGATGGTGCAATTCAACCCCCCGCCTTCTCTAATTCCTGTTAAAGCCCCCACACCCAGCCACCCCTCCTTGTCTCTTTCTCTGATGAAGGTGATCCCTGGAGGGCCGCCTCGGAGCCGCGCCTGCCCTGGGCGAGGGGTGGGGGGCGCGCGGGGCGCTCCCCGGAGGCGCGGGGCTTTAACCCCCGACGGACCCAGACGCTGGTTCCCCTTCCCCGCGACTGCTTCCCACCTATCGGTGCACCGCGGGGCTGGGGAGGGAGGATTTGGGCGCCCATTTGGGCCCTCCTCGGGGGTCGTAGCGCACCTGGAGCGGTTGATGGGCCTCGGCGGGGCGCGCCCAGGCCGCTCCCTCGGCGGCCGCAGAAAACACTGATGGGCCAACAACCCCATCGCCCGACGGCTCAGCCTGAAGCCACTTGATGATTTCCCCCCACTTGCAATTCCTATCCTGCTCTTTTTAACGTTTTATAGAAAATAATTCCGGTATCACAAATTACTTTCCCACTGAAATTGTCTAAATGTTTAGCCTGGCTGGAGAGGGGAGTAGGCAACTGAGTCTTACCAGTTTCCAGATCCAAGCCCGCTTCCATCACCGCAAAATTATAAATGGAGAAAGCATTCAGTGAATCCTTTTGATCCCACAATGGGCATTCCTTAATTCAGGCACGGGGGTTTTCTCACTCTGTCCTTTGTGTGTGTTTTCTCCCATTCAAGCAGGTGCCTAAACACATGCAAAACTTTCCCTTTAGCCAGAAAAAAGAAATGCCACTGTGGGAATTGACATGCAAATGAGCAGCAAACCTGCCAACCCCCACAGAGTATCCTAACATGTCCTTGAAGGCCCCATAAAATACCTTTAGCCATCCATGTCCCCAGGTCTCTGGAGTCGCTCCTCCAATCGCCCTGTTTGCACCCAAGCTGGCAGGTGCAACAATGATGTAGGATTTGTCAAGTCTCGCTTTTTATTCCAGTAATTCTTAACGGCACAAAGCCCACATCAAACCTGTGGCACTAGGCGGCAATGTCCTTTAAATCTACTTTTCTCTTTGCCGGAAGCAATTACTGTCACAGAAATAAAAATTTACTCAGATATAGCAAAAGCGTTATTCATATTTAAACAGGTGGTATTTCATGTGGTTCTTGGAGCAAAATAGAAGGGAGAAATTGACACAGCTCCTCTAAATAGAGTTCATTTCTCTCTCTCTTCAAAGGCCCTCCCCTGTTTTAACACTTCGGGGTTTTTTTTTTTTTTTTTGCTTCCTCTCAGCTATTCCCCATCTTTCCTTTTCAAGAGTGATGATGCTTCCTTTAAACATCTGTTGCCATGGTACCTTTATGTTCCCAACATTCCCCCTTCTACATTATTAACAGAGGAGTCAGCCCTTCAAATCCTGCCAGCGTATAGGAGTATTACCTAACAGCTAGGTAGAATATGACCCAGTTTACTCAGAGTAGACCCAGTGAAATTAATCTTAAGTTTCAGCAGGGCTGCTCTTGAGTATGACAGGCTTTGGATGCAACTCAGTTGTTTTAAGAGTGATTTTACTCCCCCCCCCAACCCCCAACCCCCAAACAACCCTACTTAATTTTTATTTATTTCAATGGGCCAAACAATGCAGCGATCCTGCTAAACTAACAGGCCGGATATCTCAGACATCATCCATTCCAACCCCCCTGCTATAGCATCCCTGACAGGTTGATATCCAGTTTCTGCTTAGAAACCTCTTAACCTTGGAGAAGACACCTTCTTCCAAGGCAGCTAATTTCACTGCTAAACGGCTTGCACTGTCAGGTTGGTCTTGCAAATGTTTAGTCAATATCTAGGGGGTTGGCCTCTGGAGTGAGAGAAAACAAATATGGCAGCCTTTCAAAGATTTGTCTCCCTCCTAAGCTCAGCATAGGCTATCTGTGGCTGGTGCCCACTGGGACTGCTGGGGCAGAATACAGGAATCCAAAGAGCCAAGGTGGCACCAGAGCCAATCAGTTTCATCCCCATCTTACTTGCTGAGATTTGCAAAACTCATTGGGAAGCAGGCAGTGCAAACCACTAAACTTTTTATAAGTAGGTGGAGCGTGTCTCATGGTGCAGACTGAGGATGGTGGGGCAGTGCCCCATTTGTAGCCTCCACTGGCATAACCCTTTCTCACATGACCTGTTGGACCCAGCTCCATTTCTCTCTCCCATCCCTGGATTTGTTCCAGTTTGTCAACATCTTGAAGAAGCATCTCTACCCCCATCAATCAGCCTGGGCACTGAGATCCAGTTCCAAGGGCCTTCTGGGGGTTCCCTCACTGTGAGAAGTGAATTTACAGGGAACCAGGCAGAGGGCCTTCTTGGTAGTGGCGCCCGCCCTGTGGAACAGCCTCCCATTAGTTAGGAAGTGTCTGCGGACAGCGCTGGCTCCCGGCCTATAGAGTGAGATGAGCGCACAACCCTAGAGTCTGTCAAGACTGGCCCGTACGGGCAGGGGTACCTTTACTTTAGTTGTCAAGGTAATAAACAACTACAGGCGGCAACCATTTTAGGTGCGTCCAACTGACGCACGACCACTGACACATGGGGCGGAGCGGGCTTCTGTGCACTCTGCCGACACAGGGGTCAGAAATTGAACCCCTGCGCAAAACGGTTGCTTTCTGTATACAACACTTAGAAGACATCTGAAGGCAACTCTGTATAGGGAAGTTTTTAATGCTTGATGTATCACTGTGTTTTTATTTTGCACCCCAGATGGCTGCTGCTGCTGCTGCTGCTAATACTAATTTTATCATTTGGTGCAGAGGAAATAAAGAATACATTTTATAATATGGGGCCAGAATATCTTCCTTGGGTGAGGGGGCTTGCCTGGGGCAGCACTTTGTGAACCGCTGAGGTTGTGGGAGGGCCTTTTGCCAGGCAGGGGTCGCAAGGACCTAGGTCAATTAAAAACTGAAGGTGCCACATGCAGGGCTGTAGCTAGGGGGTGGTGAGGTGGGCCCCCGCTAGGGGTGCAGGCGGGGGACGACGACACAAAATTGGCTAAAAAATGTCCATAAATATGTCTATAAATACAAATATAGATCATTGCCTCATAAGAAAAGGTTTTAAATAGAGGGTGAATTGAATGGGTGGGGTGGAGTTGGAGGAGAGGCAGAAAGAAGAGCTAATTTTTCCGTGGCTAGGGGGCAAATTCTGGACAGTTCTGCCAGGCCCAAGATCACCTAGCTACGGCTCTAGCCATATCCACACAACACCTATTAGCTCAGTCTCTGCACTGATGAGACAGTGGCAGGGAGATGTAAATTAAAACCCACAACAAGGAACAAATTTTTCTGCAAATAAGGAACGGGAAATTAGTAACCCGAGTTCAGCGCTGAGCTAGATGGACCAATGGTCTGACCCACAAAGCATTGTCCATTGTGAGTGGTTTGAGAGAGATCAGGGATAGGTAGCCCCCTGCTTCTTGCCTTCATGGCTCATGGTCAACACCTCACTCTTGGGTGGGGGGGCTCAGTAACTTAAAGGGTAAAGGGACCCCTGACCATTAGGTCCAGTTGTGACCCACTCTCGGGTTGCGGTACTCATCTCACTTTATTGGCCGAGGGAGCCGGCGTACAGCTTCTGGGTCATGTGGCCAGCAGGACTGCTAGGTTGGCAGGAGCTGGGACCGAACAACGGGAGCTCACCCTGTTGCGGGGATTCGAACCGCCGACCTTCTGATCGGCAGGTCCTAGGCTCTGTGGTTTAACCCACAGCGCCACCCGTGTCCCTTCTCAGTAACTTAGCAAATGACTATTGATAATGATAGCCCCTGATGCTACAGTCCCTGTTTGACTTGGATTTGGGCGTATGAAATGGATTAGGGTACAGTTTGGAACATACAACCTAGGGATAGAGATTACCAGAGAGAGAGAAAATCTGAAAGTACTATGATGCATTAGCAATAAATATTCTAAAACTCCCAGCTTTTCAGTACTTTCAGTACTAGCTCCAGCTAAAAGAACTCACCCCCAAGGAATTGGCACACATCTGCTTCACTTTAGGACAGATATACTCCTTCCACTCTGTTCATTAACTTCCTATTAGTGTGAGTCCTGCTGGCAGAATTGTCACACTTTGAGCTTTTGCAAATAGGTTGGGATTCTAACTTTAGATCAAGGTGTGTATGTAGCGTAGGATTTGCTGCCTGCTTAAAATTGTAATTTGACTTTCTGAAACAGCATTTACATATTCTGTCATGTTCAATTCATATAATAAACCAAGCTTTCTTTGTTAATGTGTCAAGAATCTTAATGTAATGCTATTTGTTTGCCTCTAAAAATTACTGGGTTGCTCATCTGGCAGTCAAAAGCTTGTTAGGGTCACTGGCCCAGAACAAAAAGTAAAAGCGTGTCGGGAGTTTTATTTAGGCAGGAATTGAGATAAGCACATATTCATAAGTGGACACATGTTATAACTCTAGCAAAAGATCCCAAACCTCTTGTTAGTGTGTAAGAATACACGAGTGCTGGACGCATGTTCAAATATACAACTGTGGCATCCAGAAGGAAGGGGAAAGCACTCTGTATAATGACTTTTTCCAATGGGAGAAGTAGGGCATAAATTTAACAATGCATTTTCAGAGTCTTCTCTATCCTGGTGGACTTTAGATAATTTGGACTGCAACTCCCATCAGCCCCAGTCCTGAGTTGTACTCCAGAACGTCTGGAGAGCACCTGGTTGGAGAAACTGCATGATGATTCATAGTAGAGGTGGTAGCAGCAACATTGCACTATCATTATATCTCTCTGGTGGAGGAACTTTTGGTCCTCCAGGTGTTGCAGAACTACAACTCCCATCAGCCCTAGCAGCCTTGGCAATGGCCAGGGATGATGGGAGCTGCAGTTCACACCTGGCAGGACAAAGGCTGTCCACACCTGTTGTAGGGGGTACTGTGGTAGGAAGGAATTGAGAAGATCTTGCCCTGAGGTGGCTACAGTCAAGAAAATGGGGTTTCAACTGAGGCAGGGGATAGGAAGGGGATGGAAACGATATTGTTGCAGTTACGTCAGTAGGTTTAGGAATAGTAAGCAACATGTTTTGGGGGTGGGGAGAGAATATAAGCCAGGGGTTCTCACACATTTCCCCCATAGATCCCTTCAAAATTTCAGAGGGTCTTTGCAGCCCACTTCCCCCCCCCCCCTGCCTGTTGTAATGCAAGGTTCTTAATTAATTAATCCATTATTATTATATTTTGTGTTTTAACGTCATAAGCTGTCCTGTGATCTTCCAGTGAAGGGTGGTATATAATTTTAATAATGCGCTGTGTTAGATGCTGTATGGTTTTTAATTGCTTCTCTTATTTCTTATATTTTGTCTTTAATGATACAGTATCCCACAGAAGTCAAACAGTAGGATTTAAAATTCTATATTTTTATCACTTCTGGAATTAAAATGGCAACATCATGAAAGATAAGATAGATAAGAAATAAAAGGATAATTCTAAGTATATAACGAGTTGGACCTACCACCTGAATGAGAGCCGCAGTTTGGGAGCTCCTGATAGAAATAAAGCCTTATTTATTAACAGGTCTCTCTATCTGCCTTGTAGGCCCAGACCTGAGCGTAGTAGCGAGGGTGGGGTCTGCGCCCCCTGCAATACCGTCTCCCGGCCATTAGGCGGGAGGAGTCCTTACGGCGACGCTTAAGCTGTCTTCTTTGGTTTCCTCTCTAGCCTCCTCACTCTATGGTAGCGTCCCCTTCCAGGAGTCATGGGTGGAGCGTGATGACAACAGAAAGGCGGGGGTAACTCTCGCACTCCGCACGCGCCCCCCTGCCGGGCTTTTGTTAGAAGTCTCGCGAGAACCTGTGCTTTGGGCGCATGCGCCGTGCCACAGGCCTGAGGAGAGCCGTCCGTGAGGCACCGCTGCCGCCGCCACCGCCATCATGAGCACGACGTTGGCCAAGATCGCCGAGATAGAGGCCGAGGTAACCCAACCAGCGGCGACTGAAAGGCTCCTCGGCTCTCCCTGTGGGGCCCCAACCAGCGGCTCCGCCCCGCCCAACTGGGCTGTGGAGGAGTCGTGGTCGCGGCTCAGTAGAGCCTCCGTACACAGCGGCAGTCTATCTGCTGGGGGTCAACAATGCGGGAGGCTGGTAGAAGCTTGCTGGACTGAGGTCGAATAGTATTCATGACCCCCATCCTGGTGCTTTCCAGATGTTCCTGGAGTGCAGCTCCCATCCTTATCGCTGAGCATTGCCGTGTTGGCTGATGGGATTCGGAATCCCCAGCAGTACCTGGGAGACACCATGTTGGGCAAGGCTGGAGCCCAGGGGAGGGAGATACAGTGGTACCTCGGGTTAAGTACAGTGGTACCTCGGGTTACATACGCTTCAGGTTACAGACGCCGCTAACCCAGAAATATTACCTCAGGTTAAGAACTTTGCTTCAGGATGAGAACAGAAATCGGGCTCCGGCAGCACGGCAGCAGCAGGTGGCCCCATTAGCTAAAGTGGTGCTTCAGGTTAAGAACAGTTTCAGGTTAAGAACGGACCTCCAGAACGAATTAAGTACTTAACCTGAGGTACCACTGAACTTAATTCATTCCGGAGGTCCGTTCTTAACCTGAAACTGTTCTTAACCTAAAGTACCACTTTAGCTAATGGGGCCTCCCACTGCCGCCACGCCGCCAGAGCCCAATTTCTGTTCTTATCCTGAAGCACTATTTCTGGGTTAGCGGAGTGTGTAACCTGAAGCATATGTAACCTAAAGCGTATGTAACCCAAGGTACCACTGTACTTATTTGTTTTGTGCGTGAGCCCCCCCCCCCCCCCCCCGCTTTCCACCCTTGTATCTGTTTGTTTATGCTCTGAGACTCCTTGGGCCCTGCCTAAGGGTATGTAAAATTAATAAATAAATAGGAATAAAGAGCACTGGCCCTGCCTGGTGCTAAGGGTTGCTGAATGAAGTTGGAGGCTGGTGGGCTTGTGTCTTCTGAGCACAGTGCAGACAGGCCTCCTTGCCCCAATAAAAAAACAGATAGCTGTGGCTTAGGTGGCTTGTGAAGAGCAATTGCTAATGGAGCCCGTTGGAGTTGCAGCACCAGGTTGGCTCTGTGTTTTTCAAACTTGGGTCTCCAGCTGCTGTTGCACTGCAACTCCCATCATCCCTAGCTAGCAGGACCGGCAGTCAGGGATGATGGGAATTGTAGTCCAACAACAGCTGGGGACCCAAGTTTGAGAAACACTGGGCCTTAGACAGACCCAAGGAGGAGACAGCAGAGGAGGGATCTATCCCAGCTATAGGCTGCAACCGCTAGTAGTTAAGGCTGAAAGTGTGCAGCTCACACAGTGTCACCCAGGAAGCTTCATGGCCAAGCCAGGATTTGAACCTGGATCATCCTAGTTCTAGTCCAATCCTCAGGAAAACAATAATTGTCTGAAAAGTGGGATAAAAGTGCAGCAAATAAACATTCAACCTCTATCTTCCACAACACTGTTGGGGTTGAGCTCTGATTCAAGTTAAGCCTTGAAAACTGCCACCCTTCCTTCTGCCTTTGTCCGAGTTTCCTAGAGAGTAGGAACAACCCTCTGTAGTTCTTCTGATGGGACAGATACTCTTCCTGTCTCCCTTGCATGATTTGCAGACAACTCCTCACTCCTTTAAATCTCTTCTGTGGCAGGGAAGAGTGACCTGTGCCCTTCAATGTAATATGCAAGACCTTGGAACAAGGTTGGTGTCACCAGTCTTTCCCATGGAAATCCTGGGCTTGTGCAGCCCTCCCTGATCTTTGTCTTCTCCTCACTCCACAGATGGCCCGCACACAGAAGAATAAGGCCACAGCTCACCATCTGGGGCTGTTGAAGGCACGTCTGGCCAAACTGCGCCGAGAGCTCATCACCCCGAAGGGAGGTGGAGGGGGTGGTCCAGGAGAAGGTATGCACAGTATTCCAAGAGGATGGAAATGAGTGGCTCAATCCTCAAGTTGAAGTTTGGAGATGGTGCTGTTTTCCTCTTGTTAGCAGAAAAAAGAATATACAAAATACACCAAAAATAATCACTTGCTTTGGAAATTATACAGAATTTTTATTATTTAAGATGCTGACTGTAAACTGCTGAGGTAGTGACTAGGAAGGGTGGTGACTGGTTTGAGTACTTTGAGTAATTTCCATGGAGGCGCAAGTTACAGCAACAGCCAAGGCAACATTTTTCCACCTTCGCCGCATCAAGCAGTTGGTCCCTTACCTTTCGCGCCCCGACCTGGCCACAGTGATCCATGCGACGGTCATCTCCCGGCTTGACTACTGTAATTCACTCTACGCATGGCTGCCCTTGAAGCTGTCCCAGAAACTCCAGCGGGTACAGAATGCTGCAGCGAGGCTCCTCACGGGGTCTCTGCCATGGGAGCATATTCACCCAGTGCTTTTCAAGCTGCACTGGCTCCCGGTGGAGTACAGGGTCAGATTTAAGGTGCTGTTTTTGACCTTTAAAGCCCTTCATGGCCAAGGACCCTCGTACTTACGGGACCACCTCTCCTGGTATGCCCCACGGAGAGCCTCAAGGTCCATAAATAACAACACCCTAGTGGTCCCAGGCCCTAAGGAAGTTAGATTGGCTTCAATCAGAGCCAGGGCCTTTTCAACACTGGCTCCGGCCTGGTGCAGCGCTCTGCCTCATGAGACCAGGGCCCTGCAGGATCTGATTTCTTTCCGCAGGGCCTGTAAGACAGAGTTGTTCCGCCTGGCCTTTGGCTTGGAGCCAATTTGATTCCCTCCCTCCCTCTCTTTCTTTTTTATTTTCCTTCTCCTCCTGCAATGAGGCTACATTTTAATATTTTAATGTTTCATTATTTTAATGTATTTTATTTTTGTTTTTAAGTTGTAATCATTCTTGTTTTTATTATTGCTTGTAAGCCACTCTGAGCCCGGCTTTGGCTGGGGAGGGAGGGCGGGGTATAAATCAAAAATTTTATTATTATTATTATTATTATTATTATTATTACTTCTCCCTACTGTCCCCCCATGCATGTTTATTCAGATGTTGAACACCTGAAGGTGGCTTATAGTTCAGGATTATATGTACACTTGGTGTCATGTGCTTTTCCTCCCCTCTCCTCCTCTGGTGATGTAATACAGATTTTGCTTCAGTTTTTAGTTGGCCACAGTTGCACACTGCGTCTGAACCCTAAACCAAACATAACTGTGTGTGAATCCTAAACGTAGTTAGTCTTAACTATGGTTCACTGTTGAAGTCTTCATAAACCATAGATGGCTTGTTTCAGTAAATTGTTGCTGAGAGTAACCCCAGTTTGGACATAAGACTAAACTTCAGTTTGTTAAAAACATAAGCAAAGTTTCTGATCTCCTTGCAGCCATATTTGATCAGGAGTTGGGCTGGTGGGAAGTTGCAGGGATTTAAAGTCTTCTCACGTAATGCTAAACCATATGCCAGTGTAGCATCTGATTGGGACCTGTATTTATTATGGATGAGCAAGACTTTGAGGCCCTGATGCTTAAATAAAACCTGTTAATAAATCCTATGGGCAGATAAAAATATTTCTCTGATAGGATACCAAATCTATCTCAGGCTGAAGATATCATCCAAGGGGGCCCAGCCTGGCTTGCTGAGATGACTCTTTTCTGGCTTTCTCCAGAGGTCTTCTCCCCTCCCTTTTCATGCTCCAACTTCCTGGAGGGGCCTGGCACAACGAAGGGGCAAGTGTAGCCCATCTCTTCTGCAGCCTGTCAGTAACAGTACTGATTTCTGCATTGAAGGTTTTGATGTTGCAAAGACTGGTGATGCCCGAATTGGTTTTGTGGGCTTCCCATCCGTGGGGAAATCCACTTTGCTGAGCAACCTTGCTGGAGTCTACTCGGAGGTCGCTGCCTATGAGTTCACCACGCTGACCACGGTGCCTGGTGTGATTCGATACAAAGGAGCAAAAATACAGGTGAGCTCTCTAGATCTGGAGTGGGAGTGTATGTGAAGGATGGAATATCTGAAATATGTATGAAGGGCCATTTCCCCCCAGTACATTTCTGGTCTAGGTAGGGAGATTTTTCCTTTTGTTTAATTAGAGCTCAGTCTGTACATAAAAGTGGATCTGCTTATTATGATGGTATCAGCTGACTTTTCCAAAGTCAAGCCCTCTAGCATAGTATATTCTAGCTATACCAGGAACAGCTTAACAGGATGCTCTCCAGGGATAGTGAACTACAACTCCGATCAGCCCCAGCCAGCAACAAAAAAATTCTAGAGGGCACCATCATGGCCACTCCTGATCTACACTGTTTGGCAGCAGATCTCCTGGAGATGCTTTTGATGGTATCACCTTTTATCATTAGATGTACAGGCACAAAGAGTGACAAATATATAAGAGTTAAATGGCAATGGAATGCAAAAGTACAGTCTCTGGCACTTTGATTAGAGCTTAAATGTAGGCAAAACAGAGCAGTAGTATTTGGTGACAGAGTTCCTCAGCAGCGCTAAGATTATTGTGTTATTTCCTGTCAAGGAACAGGAAACCATTGCCTCTATTCAGACTCAAGTGAATGAAGCTGATCAGTATTGTTAAAATGTTTCTGCTGGTGGATTCTGGCTTGCTGACTTCTATATAATGGGTTTCTTTCCTCTTCCTTAAACGCTACAGCTTCTGGATCTTCCAGGAATTATTGAGGGTGCAAAAGATGGGAAAGGTCGTGGTCGCCAGGTCATTGCAGGTGAGGTTGTTGCTCCAGTATCAGAAATCCTTCTCTGCCCTATCCATCTTTTTGTGCTTTTGGGAAGGAGGAATCTTTACAGATATCTTTCTTGTCATTTGATATGTTTTGTCCACTGTGTTCTATTTTGTGAATGTTTCGTCTCCATATAAAGCAGAGGTTTGACTTTTTCCGGCATTCTGGCTTAGAGAAGCAGATTACAAAACAGGAGTGGGAAGTGCTTGGCACAGGATGCAACTCTTTCTTTCCAACTTCTTTGAAGAGGCCAAGCAAGCGTCTTTTTTAATCCTTTTTTTTCTTCTCAGTTGCTCGAACCTGCAACCTTATTCTGATAGTCCTGGATGTCCTGAAGCCCCTGGGACACAAGAAGATAATTGAGAATGAGCTTGAGGGCTTTGGGATCCGACTGAACAGCAAACCTCCCAACATCGGCTTTAAGAAGAAGGACAAAGGAGGCATCAATCTCACAGCCACCGTAAGCAGGCCTGGGCAGAAAGTGTGTGCGCCTCCTGCCTTGTCACTGTGACAAGGAGAGAGCTCTTTGGATAATCTGAATGCTCTTCTGACTGTGCCTGGGTAGTTTTGGAAGAGAGCTATTTATTTAATTACATTTATCTGGGGACAATCCTTGCTGATCTGGACAAGGATCCCACAGCTTTGAATGGGGCCTCACTTTGACATAGATTTATTTGTGAGAACAGTAAGAGACTTTTCCTTGTTGCAATGGAAAGGGAAGTATGCTGTGCCATTAGCTGCTGGAATATGGCTAGTTGTACAGAGATGAAAGTCTCATCTGTTGCTCCACCCATTTTTGCCTCTGGCTGTGCCCATCACTGACATGAAGCCCTCTGGCTGAGAAAGGATCTTCAGATCTATAGAGCTGCGACTTACTCACTACCGTATTTTTCGCCCCATAGGACGCACCGGCCCATAGGACGCATCAAGTTTTTTGGGGGGGAAATAAAGAAAAAAAATTATTTCCCCCCCAGGCACTTGTGGGGCCGGCAGCGGGGAGAAGCGCTCTTCTCCCCGCAGTCCGCCTTCAGACCAGGTCCGGGGACAGCGGGAAGACGCGGTGCGCCTCCCAGCCGTCCCCGGAGCTTGCAGGGCAGGCAGCGGGGAAAAGCGCTCTTCCCCGCTGTCAGCCTCCAAACCACTTCGGTGTCCCCCGACCTTGTGGGGCTGGCGCTGGGGCTCTCCTGAAGCCTGGAGCGCACCAACCCCTCTCGCTCTCCTGACTTCAGTGAAAGCCTGCATTTGCCCCATAGGACGCACACACATTTCCTCTTCATTTTTGGAGGGGAAAAAGTGCGTCCTATCGGGCGAAAAATACAGTAATTTGGTTACCACAAGCAAAGAACAGAAGCTTCTTCAAATAGCTCTTATGGAGTAATAGCAAACCCAAATCTGGGTTCTTCAGAGTTACTCACCTCCTAAATATCTGAATGGTTCTTTTGTTCTTCCATTAGTGCCCACAGAGTGAGCTGGATACTGAAACTGTGAAGAGCATCTTGGCGGAGTATAAAATTCACAATGCTGATGTCACGCTGCGTAGTGATGTTACTGCAGACGACCTCATCGATGTGGTTGAAGGAAACAGGTAGTGTGGTGGGACTTGTGAATCAGACTGATTGATGAGGTTTACTAGGCTGTTGGGGTTGTTTATACTGTGTCGCAGATGCCTTTCAAATTCTTCAGGGAATCAAAATCCAGTGTGCGTTATATACTGTGCAAAGCAAGCACTTTTATCATTATGAATGCAGGCTGTTTGGGATGTGCTGGGGGGTTGTGTTGTGGGTTTTGTACTTTTGGAAATCCACTCTTGAAGAGAGTCTGATTTGTGAGGAGGCCACCTGCCCTCCCACTTGATTCCAGTAGCAAGGAGCTGTGTAATTGCTCTTGTAACTGCTGAAAGGTGTGGAATAGTTTTCTCGATGGAAGACCAAGAGTGCAGGATGGTCTTCTTTGTTTTGGGACACTGGAACAAGTGCTAAATCTTTGTGGACGCATGTGGGCATAGTAGTTTGGATGTACATAAAGGCTTATTCCAAAATACACCTGTCTTGTAACCATGATCATTAAGGAGGGACAGAAGGGAGTTTTTTAAAAAAGAAATGTGTGTTGTCAGTGATAATTTATTCGCTCTTACAGAGTTTACATCCCATGCATTTACGTGCTGAACAAAATTGATCAGATCTCCCTTGAGGAACTAGACATAATTTACAAAGTGCCTCACTGTGTTCCAATCTCTGCTCACCACCGGTGGAATTTTGATGACCTCTTGGAGAAGATCTGGGACTACCTAAAACTTGTGCGAATGTGAGTCAAGTGTTTTGCATTGTCCAGGCTGAAAGCGTCTTTGGTTCCCGTTTACTTGGAAATCTGCAGCTGCATTTCCTTCCCCACTGTCCTGGTTTTGAGCTGGCTGACTTGCAGGCTGGTCTTTGAAGTTGGCTTTTCTTCCTGCTTTCTTGCTGTAATCATGTTCTGTCCCATGGTGCCACATGTAAGCCCTAAAATAGCTTTGGACAGTTGTCAACAAAACCTTTGTACAATTCGGCATCATTGCAGTTTTCTATGACAGGATAAATGTTGTAGGGTGATGCCTTCAGCAAATAGGATGGCTATTCATCGGGAATGGTGGGAATTGTGAAGGACCACATATGAGCCACTTTGGACTTTACGGGCATGTTTCAGTGCAAAAAAATGATAACTTTATGCACATTGGAAATTGGCCTGACATTGAGAAGAGTAGGCTAGGATCGTTCTCTGTTCTCTGTGCTGGGAATTCTTTTTTATTATTATTTTTTGTTAGAGTTGAGCGTTTCTTTGTGCTATCCCACCACTTGAATTCTGAAGCACTACAGTTCAGACACAAGGATTTATCTCATCTGTTTTCTGTTGCTGCAAAGCAGCCTTCTCCAACCTCGTGCTCTCCAGCTGTTTTGGGTAGCAGCCCTAGCCAGCGGCTAGGGATTATGGGAGTTGGAAATCTGAAAACATCTGGATGGCACCAGGTTGGAGAAAAGTATTCTAGAGGGTATGACCTGAACCAGTGGGTTCAAAGTACAAGAATTTTGATAAAACAATAGAAATAACTTTATGTCAGCACAAGTTATTTGGAACAGCTTGATTTAATGGTGATGGGGGACTCCCCTGCACTAGAGCTTTTAAGCAGAGGCAGGCTGGCTGGCTTCCTATCAGGGATGCTGCGGTAGTGGGTGTCCTGCATTAGAAGAGTGTTGGGCAAGATGACCTCTAGTCAGTTCCAGCTCTATAATTTTGCAAACTATTACACACCCCTCCTTCCTGCCAAAGGATCCCAATGTGGCAAACACACAAATAATAAAGGCAATTAAAAACATCTGAAAACAATTTTAATACAGCTGCAAACTGGGAGAGATCTCTTTTTAAAAGGCTTGTTGGAAAAGGAAGGTCTTTGAGAGGTACCAAAAAGACAGTGGAGATGGCCCCTTCCTAGTATTCAAGGCGACAGAGGTGTTAGATGATGAATCTTTGCCCTGGTAGAAGGGAAAGCTTGTTTGAAATGTATCTGTGTTTTAACATGCTGTAGCATCTCCTTTTGATGACTCTAAATTTAAATTGCAGTTACACAAAGCCCAAAGGGCAGCTACCAGATTACAGCTCTCCCGTAGTCTTGCCTTACTCTCGGACCACAGTGGAGGATTTCTGCATGAAGATCCACAAAAACCTGATTAAAGAGTTTAAATAGTAAGTACGGCCTACAAAGCAGCCAATTTTCTCCCGCAGTCCTTGTAATGTCACAGCACCAGGCGACAAAAACATCGACTGAAGCTTCCTTTCAAACAGAAAATGACTAGGCATTGGGAGGTTCAGCATTTCTGTGGGAAATTAACTGTAGTCTTTTGTCTGATCGTTTTTCTATTCTCCTTGTAGTCTTAGACAGCCTCGAAAGCACTGGGTCACAAGTACATGGCTTTTCATTCAGTTTTGCAAAAAAAACCAAGCCTTTGAAGGATATTTCTCATAGTACTATCATTGTGATGGAACAACTTGTACTTTGTAATTGAAAAGTGCATCAAAGGGCAAGAAAGCCATTGCAGCAGAAGGGAAGAAACAGTTCTTGGTAGTGGAAGATAAGTTGCCCTGCTGAACCAGAAAATAGATTGTTACAATGACATGCTACATGGGGCTACCTCAAATACTGTTTGGAAGCTCTAGCTCAGCAGTTCTCAACCTGTGGGTCCCCAGATGTTGGACTACAACTCCCATCATCCCTGAGCTCTGGCCTTGCTAGCTAGGGGTGATGGGAGTTGTAGTTCAACAACATCTGGGGACCCACAGGTTGAGAAAGGCTGCTCTAGCTCATGGGTAGGCAAACTAAGGCCTGGGGGCCGGATCCAGCCCTATCACCTTCTAAATCCGGCCCGCGGACCGGGAATTAGTGTTTTTACATGAGTAGAATGTGTGCATTTATTTAAAATGCATCTCTGGGTTATTTGTGGGGCATAGGAATTCGTTCATTCCCCTCCTCCCCAAAAATATAGTCAAGCCCCCCACAAGGTCTGAGGGAAAGTGGACCGGCCCCCTGCTGAAAATGTTTGCTGACCTCTGCTCTAGCTGCTGCTGGGCTCTGGAGTAGCATGCAAAATCCAAATCGTGTTATTCTCTGTGAACTGCTCTGGCTGCCAATTCTGAGCAAGGTTTTGATACCGACTTACAGGGTTCCAGAAATGTCTGAGCCCCCCAGATGCTAGATGGGACACATCTGTTGGTATCTCCCAGGCCACCAGTTGAGATCTTTGGAGTAGGCTTCTGTCATTTTGGGCAAATAATAATAATAATAATAATAATAATAATAATAATAATAATAATAATAATAATAATTTGTACCCCGCCCACCTGGCTGGGTTTCCCCAGCCACTCTGGGAGGCTTCCAACAAAGTATTAAAATACAGTGGTCTTTTAAACATTAAAAGCTTTCCTAAAGAGGGCTGCCTTCAGATGTCTTCTAAATGTCAGGTAGTTGTTTATCTCTTTGACATCTGATGGGAGGGCATTCCACAGGGCGGGAGCCACTACCGAGAAGGCCCTCTGCCTGGTTCCCTGTAGCTTTGCTTCTCGCAATGAGGGAACCACCAGAAGGCCCTCAGCGCTGGACCTCAGCGTCCGGGCAGAACGATGGGGGTGGAGACGCTCCTTCAGGTATACTGGGCTGAGTCTGTTTAGGGCTTTAAAGGTCAACACCAACACTTTGAATTGTGCTCGGAAACGTACTGGGAGCCAATGTAGGTCTTTCAAGGCCGGTGTTATGTGGTCTTGGCGGCCACCCCCAGTCACCAGTCTAGCTGCCGCATTCTGGATTAGTTGTAGTTTCTGGGTCACCTTCAAAGGTAGCCCCACGTAGAGCGCATTGCAGTAGTCCAAGTGAGAGATAACTAGAGCATGCACCACTCTGGCGAGACAGTCTGCTGGCAGGTAGGGTCTCAGCCTGCGTACCAGATGGAGCTGGTAGACAGCTGCCCTGGAAACAGAATTGACCTGCGCCTCCATGGACAGCTGTGAGTCCAAAATGACTCCCAGGCTGTGCACCTGGTCCTTCAGGACCAGGGAGCCCTCCACACCAGCCTTCCCCCTGTCCCCCAAGAACAGTACTTCTGTCTTGTCAGGATTCAACCTCAATCCATTAGCCGCCATCCATCCTCCAACCGCCTCCAGGCACTCGCACAGGACCTTCACTGGTTCTGATTTGAAAGAGAGGTAGAGCTGGGTATCATCTGCACATTGAGGAACACCCCGTCCAAACCCCTGATCTCTTCCCAGTGGCTTCATGTAGATGTTAAAAAGCATGGGGGAGAGGATGGAACCCTGAGGCACCCCACAACTGAGGGCCCAGGGGTCTGAACAGTCATCCCCCTCCCCCACTTTCTGGACACGGCCCAGGAGGAAGGAGCGGAACCACTGTATAACAGTGCCCCAAGCCTATGCAGGGCATCCTTGAATTTATGAAAATTCCTGTTACTGAAGACATGTCAGGTGTCATTATCACTTGTTCTGTCATTTCCTGAAGGTAGGCTGATCATGTCTGTTAGGATGTATTATCTTACTGCTGTTTTTTAATAGCCAAAACTATTTTATAAGTGCTGTTTGCTGCTTGTTTTATATTTTATTTGTGAGGCACTCAAGAGAATTAAAGAATAGCGGCCAAGAGAGAGATTAGTGAGATTCTCTGACCTGTAGAGTATCTGAATTTCTGAGGAAGCCTCACTGCTGCTGGTCTATGTAAACTGTGGAAGTGTAGTGTCTCAACTAAACACTTTTCTTTTTCAGTGCACTTGTGTGGGGCTCATCGGTCAAGCACAACCCACAGAAAGTTGGAAAGGATCATACCTTGGAGGATGAAGATGTCATTCAGATAGTGAAGAAATAAAAAGCTCGACTGGGCAATTAGTCATGACTCCTTCTCCTCAGTGACTGTTCAAAAGCTTGTTCTATTTGCTGGATGGTTGAATGTGTGTGTGCTCATTCCTATCTTAATCCTCCTAGGAAAGTCAGGTGTATTAGCCATGGGAGCAATGGAAATCTGCTTACTGTGTGAGGCCTTGGTCTCTATTGCTGTTTTGACTGACTGCACAGCCTCACACTAGGGCAGGGGGAAGCTAACCTGTGGCTCCTCCCCACCCACAGCTAGACTGTAGCTCCAAGCAGCCAGCCTGGCAAGGGGGAGGCACAGCCCAACAGCTGGAGGTCCACAGCTTCCCCATCCTTCCTGTAGTGTAGATAAAACATACAAGGAAGAAAATGTGCAAGCCTTCTGCTTTGCTTTGTGCATGAGAGGCATACAAAACTAGCATTCTTGTCATTATATGCTTGTGTAAATAAAGCATGCAGATAAAAACTCGAATATTAATTCCAGAATGGTGCTCATGCCTAGAACCTAAACACTGTATGCGTATAACAAGCTTTTGCGAGTATGGGTTAAGAGCTTTGCTTTTTTCCACCTCACTCTTCCCCCGAGGATTTTAAGACTGGCACCTCTCATTGCTGTTTGAAATACCTAGAAATGTTTTCAAGCTTTTCCAAAATTGACACAGCTTTGTACAAAAGGCGTCTCTGGTATACCAGTGATGATAAACAGCTGCCTATGGAAAACCCCACACATCACGTGTGTGCAAGAGCCCATTCCTGCTCCCCACTGAATGTGGCATTTAAATACAAGAGTGGTGGTGGTGGAGGTAGAATTTAACTATCAAGATTAGACAGTCAGGAATAACCTTATCCTCACCCCAGCTGCTAGATGCGAATGGCATAATTTATCTGTGCATTATTTGAAGTTCTTCCTTTCTCACTGACTAGCATAATTGGATGACCCCTACTTCCTCTAGTGTTTATACAGTAGTATCTTTCTTTAGTGCCCAAAAAACTCAGCTGCGCCTTTCAATAAAAAATTGGTTTCTATTCCCTTGCTGCCTCCAGGTGGAAGAGTGTTTGAATAATAAGTGAAATGCGAGACAGTCTTAATATGGGTGGTTAGGAGCCGGACCCTTGTTCCTAGCTGCTTCCATGTAGTTTAAGGGGTCAATGCCTGTAGCACACAACAGGATTAATTATAGAGTATTAGTTTTGAGGTGTCTGCCAAGATTAAGCTAACACCAGGTGCATTAATACCCCATTAGGTAGTCCAAGCCCAAGCTCCATTAGAAACTTCTAAAGCTGCTACTCAGAACTGCTGCGCAGCCCATTCACAAGCATCTTGCAATCCACACATTTTGCCACCTTAAAGGTAAAGTTAAAGGGACCCCTGACCATTAGGTCCAGTCGCAGACGACTGGGGTTGCGGCGCTCATCTCGCTTTACTGGCCGAGGGAGCTGGCGTACAGCTTCCGGGTCATGTGGCCAGCATGACTAAGCCGCTTCTGGTGAACCAGAGAAGCACACGGAAATGCCATTTACCTTCCCGCCAGAGCGGTACCTATTTATCTACTTGCACTGTGTGCTTTCAAACTGCTAGGGTGGCAGGAGCTGGGTCTGAACAACAGGAGCTCACCCCGTCGCAGGGATTCAAACCACCAACCTGATCAGCAAGCCCTACAGTGCCACCTTACATGACAGGAATTCCTGTGACACATCTAACTCACTCAAGTCCCAATACATTACAGTGGCACCTCGGGTTACAGACGCTTCAGGTTACAGACTCCACTAACCCAGAAATAGTACCTCAGGTTAAGAACTTGGCTTAAGGATGAGCACAGAAATCGCACGACGGCAGCAGGAGGCCCCATTAGCTAAAGTGGTACCTCAGGTTAAGAACAGTTTCAGGTTAAGAACGAATTAAGTTCTTAACCTGAGGTACCACTGTACTCATATGCCAAGTTTCCAGTACTGTGCAAGTTGAGGGAGAGCCAAAAGAGCAAACCTTGCAACTAGATTCATTTTCATTTAAGAAAGTTTTCCTTACAATGCAGCAGCTTGTGAGACTCTCCAAACCCTTTCAAAAACTGAAAGTTGGCCCCAAATGAAATACTAAACAGGGTGGGAAATCTTACAAACCTTTACTATTTACCAAGCTGCAGGTTTCTCATTTTCTAGTTTCTTTCAAAATTCCCAATTAAGCTGCTGAAATCAGTATGTTTAAGCAGTTGATAGCTGAAAATAAGCCAGCTGTGCAGTAAAGCCAGGACAAGCTCACTCATCCATTGTTGAGGAAGTATGAGCAAAGCTGCTACATTCAGACAGAACCTGAAGTTCAGTCCTCGAATCTGACTTAGACTACACGTTAAAAGCCAAATTAAAGATGGAAACAGTAGCATAATAGGCAACTGATACAAAGAAGCCAAGCCCACTCACTTCCAACATCCTTTTACACAGCGAGACAAACAGCTCATAGAATTGACTTTATTTACAGACCGTTTGGGGAGAAATTGTCACTTAAAAAAAAAAGTTATGAAACAATCTTACAGGGAAGAGTCTATGACCACAAAGTATACTTTAAACTAGTTCACTTTTTACAGAAATATTCAAGTGTTCAGTTATTGATGGCCCATATGGATTCCAGATGCCTGGAGCATGTGACAGGTCATTTCTGAAGCCTATTCTGGGCCATCAATACTAGCCACAGCATTGCTTCCAGAGTGCAAGAGCTGGCTTTGTTTTGGACTGTATCAGGTTGTCATTTCACTTTCAAGAGTGGGGAGGAAGGAACAGGCAACTACAGCTACACTTGTGATGAAGAGTCGCTGGTGATGGTGGGCCACTGAGAGAAGCTGCTTTTGACCTTAGCTAGTGGAAGGCAATTTTAAAAGACACACCACACAGCAGCAAGGACAACAATCGGGTGGAACTACTGTTGTACTGATAATTATCTAAGGTCAGTTACGAAGGTCCGTATACAGCAGCCCACTTGCCATGTCTTCAGTGCGCTGAAGGAGGCTGACACTTCCAGTGAAGTGGTTGCCCGTTGGAAGATTTTCTTGGACAGGAGTAGTTCAGGATGCACAGTGGCTGCTCATTCCCCACTTTAGCTACCGCCACATTACGGATGACAAAAAGGATACCGTGGAGAAAGACTTGAGACTGCAACAGGCAAAGCGACTTCACCCTGTTCACTCACACTTGACAGATGCAGCACCTTTAATCTTAAACAAGTCCCACATGTACAGTGAAAAGATCCCAAATCATAGGCACACAAACTAAAGCGTAACTTTTTACTAGCTACTCTTATGTACAGCTGTATAAGGTTTCAAAAAAAGCTATCTGGTGGAGATATATATATATACAAAAAGATGTTTATACATTGGTCTGTACACAAGGGTCTATACATTTAATTTCCTGTGAGGAACCCCTTAAGCTGCTACCTCTATCCTCAAGAGGATTCCCAGCACTTCATTCACATATCTTACAAAGAAAGCCAAACGCAAAAAAGGGAAGATGCTTTCAGAATTGGAACTGGTCCTGTCTTGCATCAAAGTTCCTTCAGAGTTCACTGTTCAGTCCAGGAGATTTTTTTAATCTCAATGTAGACATGGGAGCTCGGACAGGTGCCATGTGCTTTCAGTCACTCAAAAAAAAAGAGAAAAAAAAGAAGAATGAAGAAAACTGAAGAAAAAGAAGGGGGGGGGGGAGAAAAGAAAACCTTGCACAAAGTGCTAAAACCAAAGCGCCCAAAAGGAAATGCCAGTGAAGCACAGAGTTCCGTGTCTAAGGAGGCAGCAGTAGCAGCAGCAGGAAGACTAAGTACCTGCTCTCCAACATAGCTGCTTACTGCCGGTACTCCAGTTCGTCTACACTGATTACTTTGGATGGCATGGAAGGGAGAGGTTGCTGTAAGACGTCCGAACCAAACCATTTTGCAAGACCAACAGGGGAGCTACTTCGCTGGTTCGCACGGTGGTCAAGCTGTGAGTGCACATGAGGCAGTCCAGTCCGAGATGGCACATTCAGAGGGGGAGTTTGTACACCAACAGCAGATCCTTGTGCACTTGAGCCTGGGGAAGGGGGAGCAGGGGGAGAAGGAGAGAGAGAGAGAGAGAGAGAGAGAGAAAGAAAGAAAGGAAAAATGAAATACATGCCTTGAGCAAACATGAGGCTGCTTTGAAAGTGTGATGGGAAGCTTCAGTCCTGGTGGTGAATGGACTGTATGTTTGGCTCTGAGTCAGAAGCACTTCTTCAGCTTTTCTAAGAGAACAGATAGAACTCCTGAAGTGAGTGGCAAAATAAAAGCTTTCTTCATCCCTGAACTCTATAACCATTCAGAGTACAGCTTGACCATGCTACAGGGTAGATGCAAGCAGTTCAGTTGCTAGTTCGGTTTGGTGCAGCAGTATTCAGGGGCCAGCAGCATTTCCAAAAGCTCTGCTCCCTAACCTCCTGAACTCAAGCATCATGGAGGCCTGGCTTCTCCACAAGACTAGGTGGCTTCCGCTCTCCAAGGTGGAGAGAAGAACTTGAGCTCCTCCAAAATACCACTTGTGATATGAGCCACCATCAGAGCCGTCTTTCCCATTGGGCTTACTGGTGCGTTGCGCCAGGCCGCAGGCTTCTCAAGGGCACCCCAGCAAGTCCCGCCAGCTGTGCCCCGCCAACTATATGGCTAGCGGCAGTGGCGGAGGAAGGGGGGAGCGGCAAAGCATCTGAAAGCACTGGCACCCCCCCCCCCGCAGGCGGGTGGGTGGCTCACGCAGCCGCACCAATCAGTACCCCCGACGGGTGGGAGGATGGCGCAGCTGCACCAATCGGCAGCCCCGGCAGGGCTCCTTCTCTCCCGGTAAAGTGGCTCCCGCTCCCCTGTCCCCCTCTCTCCCCGGGCTGACTCTCTGGCAAGCCAGGAGCTCGTGAGCAACAGCACCGGCAAAGCTGCTCTTCTCCCTCCCTCCCGAGCTTGCTGTAAAGTGGCTCCTCCATCTTCCTCCCTCCCAGCAAAGCGGCTCCCCTCCCCACCCAGCAGCCGCACCGGCAAAGCTGCTCCTCTGCCTCCCTCCCCAGCTCACTGTCAAACCGCAAAGCGTCTCCCCCTTCTCCCACCACTGGGGCAGGCATTTCCTTGTTTTGCTTTTCAAAAGGGAAAATAACCCATCAGTTGGTTTCCCCTCTTGTCTTTCTCTTTCTTTGGTGTTGTGTGTGTGTGTGTGTGTGTGTGTGTGTGTGTGTGTGTGTGTGTGTTTCCCTTTCCTCTGCCAGCTGCAGTAAGCCACCAAGAGGCAGCAAACTTGAGCGCTTCTGCCTCCCAGCCCCTCACCAAGCTCAGCTAAAAGAAGAGGAAGAAGCTTCAGCCGCCAAACAAAATCACAAGCAGATCTGTGTTGGGAGGCACACTTTGCCTCCCTCCTCCAGGTCATTTTCACCCAACGCATTGTCAAATTCACCTCTGCAAAAGAGCGCTCTTCTGATTTAAATCTCCTGTTCAAACCTTAGTCTGCAGAATGAACTTAGTGATCACCTCCCCCTTCTGCTTTCTCCCCTCCTAGATGTCTGCATTTATATGGAGATCAGTCCCCCCCCCCCGTCAGCTCCCTAAGAAAAGGTCAACAACTCTGGGGAATCTTTCCTAAAAAAGGTCAACAACTTTGGAGTTGTTCCTCCCCTTAAAAAGGTTGACAACTCTGGGAAAGGGGGGGGGCACCGGAGGCATCTTTGCACCACGGTGCTGGATATGCTTAAGACAGCCCTGGCCACCATCTGGTATCTTCTAGTGCAGAAATAGGCCTACGTTAGTCTTGCTGAGCAATTTCCTGTGGGCTACACCAAAGTGTTTTGAAGCATTACAAAACAAAGCAAGAACATAAAGGATTTATTAACACAGACTAGCTGCAGCATAGCTGTTAAAGATCCAGAATTTGAAAGTCTGCTTAAGACAAGTAGTGCCTTGCTGGGCCTACTTAGCTCAGCATTCTTTGCAAAATCTTATCAGCAGGCCAAGGTGGTCCACTGAAGGATGGCAGCCCACAATCTGCTTAACTCTGCTCTAGCAGCAAGGAGAAGTACTGTAAGCTGCTTGTTTCTAAGTGAGAGTTTTGCTATTCATACTAGAAAGGAACCATTTAGAACACTGGCAGTCCCTGACTACCTGGGGAGGGAAAACCTTACCTGATCTCTGTAGCTGCTGCTGCATCATTGCCAGCTGCAGAGGTGTCCCAGAGCGAGGATTCAAGAGAGGATGGCCAGCTGTTGGAAGCGGGTAACAAGGCTGACCAAGGATGGGAGCAGACACTCCCTGGAAGTGAGTCAAGTCTACCCCAGGGGGAATCATACCTGGTAGGAAGAAAAAAAATCCCCGATAAGCAAATGATCTCTCCTCAGTTTTGGAGATTTATCTGCATTTCTAGCCCAACCATTCCCAAGAATTCAAGGCAAGTTAATAGCCATTTTGACTCAAAACCACAAGCCGCTGTTTAAATGGATTTGATCATTTGCTTGGCCCTGGTCATCTTCACACACTGCCTGTTTCAGGTTCTTAAGGAGATCCCAAAGAAATTATGCCCAAATCATAGAACTGAAAAGTTAGAATGGAAACAAGAGGATCTTTTAGTCCAACTCCCTGCAATACAGGAATCTTTTACCCAAGGTGGGGCTCAAACTCGACCGCAAGATAAAGGGTCTCATACTCTACCCACTGAGCTATTCCAGCAGTCCGATCACTCATTTAAGTTCCACCTACAAGGTAACAGAATTCATAAAGGTTGCTGTGCTTAAGTATTCTTTCTAAACTTGCAGTTACAGTGGTGCCTCGCAAGATGAAATTAATCCGTTCCGCGAGTCTCTTCGTCTTGTGATTTTTTTGTCTGGCGAAGCACGGCTATTAGTGGCTTAGCGGCTATTAGCGGCTATTAGCGGCTATTAACGGCTAAGCGGCTTTAAGAAAAAGGAAACAAACTTGCAAGAACTCGCAAGACGTTTCATCTTGCGAAGCAAGCCCATAGGGAAATTCGTCTTGCGGAACGACTCAAAAAACGGAAAACCCTTTCGTCTAGCGAGTTTTTCGTCTTGCGAGGCATTCGTCTTGCGGGGCACCACTGTAATAAGAAGGCCCGACAGTTTGTTCCTATGTTGGGGGGGGGAGAGAGATTACCTGCTTGCAGCAGAGGTGGAAGATGCTGAGGATGAATCCCTTGCTGCAGCATCCTCTGGACTAATCCCGGGGGCAGTTGATGAGTAGGCCGTACCATTGGTACATGAGGAACCAGGGGGACCTGGTGGACGGGACGGAGGAAAGTAGACCCCGGGACAGGGGAAGCCATGGTAGGGGTCTTTCTCCCAGTGGACTTCGGCCTGTATTCTTGTTCTTTGGTGCAACGATTGGTCTGAGAAAGTGGCGTTGAACAGGCAGAGCGCTGTAGCGATGCTAGCTTGGTACCTATGGAAGGTGAATTCTCTTGATCTACGTGTTCTATGGACCTAGATGGCAGCAAGCCCTCTGTGGAGAGACAAGAGCAGATCACTTAAGTGTACTATAATTTGGGGTGGGGTTTGGAAAGAGCGCACACTCACTGCCCACGCTGACAAGAAGCCACCGCAGCCAAATTGCCTGTTGGATCGAGCAGCTTATCCTACATTCCCATAACAACCCTGTGGTTGGGGTGGGCTAGGCTTAGCCTTTACTCCCCCCCCCCCAAAAAAAATTTAACTTAAGAACCGCCTGCTGGATCAGGCCAATGCCTCAGGTACTCTAGCATCCTGTTCTCACAGTCGTCACCCAGGTGCCAATGGAAAACCTGCAAGCAGGACCAGAGGACAAAAGCACTCTCCTCTCCTGTGGCTTCCGGTAACAGGTGTTTAGAAGCACTGCTGCCTCTGACCGTGGAGGCAGAGCATAGCCATCAGGGTTAGTAGCCATAAATAGCCCTCTCCTCCGTTAATTTGTCTAATTCTCCCTTAAAGCTATTTAGGTTGGTGACTATCACCGCCTCCAGTGGGAGTGAGTTCCATAGTTTAACTATACGCTGCTTTTCCACAAAATTGTTTCCCCAAAGACCAGGCTAGAGAAGATTTCATAGCCCAGGCATCCCAAAACTCGGCCCTCCAGATGTTTTTGGGGACTACAACTCCCATCCTTCCTAGCTAACAGAACCAGTGGTCAGGGATGATGGGAACTGTAGTCCCAAAACACCTGGAGGGCTGAGTTTGGGGATGCCTGGTATAGCCCATGATCATATGAAACTTCATGTCTGAAGCAAGGATTTGTGGCCAGGCCTCTCTGGTCCAAACTGGAACCCCTCCACTACTGCCACACAGCATAGCTGTGGCCCAGGCACAGCAGAGCTGGCATGAGCCACTTAACCCTCACAGGAGATGTTCCATGCCCTGCTCCTTCACAGTGCTAGCTTCCAAAGGTTTGTTTCTTCTCTACTCACCATTACTGCCTCCCTGTGCTTCATTTTCTACTCTATGGATGCAGAGGAAGCTACACCACTTACATTCGCCAGGCAGGCCTGCCTAATTCTGTTTTGTCAATCACATTTAGATGAGAAGATTTAATGAATTTTGGCAGAGAATTCCAAGTAGCTTGCCTGTCTTGTCTCTGTACAACCCATGAACCACAGAACTCTCTCCTGCCTATTCGCCAGCCTCTTCAGGAGAGACCCCTCCCTTCTGGTTTTATGGGGATTCTCTGGACAGAATTTATGGCACATGGTGGCACAGACTTATTTAGATCTCTGTTTCGCCTTTCACAACACAGATGGCCGCCACACCATCCCGTACCTTCACTGTTCCTCAGACCTTCATCTCTCTCACTGCATTTCAGCTTTGCAGGATTTGGTTCATCTTTACTTTTGTCTTTGCTTTCATACATCTTGCGTATCACTGAGGTAGGAGTAAAGGAAGGAGACAGCTAGAAGGAAAACAAAAAGATCACCAGAAATTAGTAGCCCATTGTGTGGGATAGTTTTTGTGCATCGGGCAGCTCATCTAGCTAGACAAGTTCCAGAGCCCTAGATACACCAGGCAGTGCCTGGGACCCCAAGGAGATACTATAGAAAGGTACAACTAAAGAAGTGTTTGAAGGAGAAGTGCCACCACAACAATAATAATGTCAAGTTCATCTGGTATTACAACACTTCCATTAGCTGGAAATTGAAAGAGGGCTTCTACTACACTAAATCTGATCCATTTGTCCTTCGTTTTTCATACAAAATCGGGTCTTTCGATAGCACTAACCATGCTAGTGATGGAAGCAGCAGGGGCTGGAGGAGAAGAGGCATTCCCTCTGTGGCCCATGGGAGCAGGAGATTTCGACAGACGCTGCTGCTGCTGCTGCCTAAGAAAGAGAAAACACACATTAACTGTTGCCCCATCCTCTTTCTGCCTGGCTGGGGAACAAGAAAGCTCCTTGGCTAAACTGTCCCGCGAGTCTGGCCTGCTCTGCTCTGCTGATACAAATCAGTTTGGAGGCAGGAGAAAAATGGGCTAGTTTTTAAGAGAGGAAATGGAAGATACTGCTTAGCACAACACTAAGCTTGGTCTTTGAACCTGGTTCCTTGTGTATTTGGAAGAGAGCAGGACAGACTACCTTTCATCCCTAGGTCAGAACTCTGGTAAAGAAGCCACAGTCCTTTCTCCGCAGGAAAGCAGGCTGGGAGAGTTCCAGCCAGACCTGGGGATGGCCAGGCAGTGCAACGTGGAGGGGAAAGCAGTTTACTTGCCTTGTGCCAAGTGCTTTCTAGGCAAAAGCAATTGCGCCCTAAGTACTACAGACCAATCCCTGCAGTTCAGATTCAGTGGTCCCCACAGCTTTTCGCCTGCATTAATATCCAACAATCATTGTGCGAAATATATGCAATATATGCTATTACAAATATTTAATTTTTACAGGCACTGCTTGGGTGTCATGAAGTTACAGTCCAAGCCCTACGTCAGCAAAATTATTTATTCCTAGCAAACCTGAGACCCACATTTCAAACTATCTTCGCCAGAGCTCTGGTATGAGCCTCCTTTGAAAAATAAGGTAGGACAAATAGACATAGGAAGGGAGCATTGAAACTGCTCTCCCAGCTACCAAACCGCTGTTTATGCTCACCTGTTCCTGAAGCCATCTCGGTTTTTGTCTATTTGTAGTTTGCCAAAACCCGGCTGGTAGAAGTTCGACACCTGCATGGTTAAGTCATGTGGAAGCGAGAGGCCTTCTAATGCTGCTTGCTGCAGCTCAAGTGGACTCATCTGAAATAAAGATTTCAGCAGACTCTAAGTCTAAAGCCAAGGCTTTTAAACTGTTAGATTATTATTACAAATTAGCTGCAGATGCCAACATTAAAAGGTTTCTTTAGTGTTAACAAGTCTGTACCAAAAGGCAACGTTCTCCTGTTAAATAGGAGGGTCACCACCTCATGCTTGCACTATTTAACCCAGATGTTAGGAGTAAGATGCTGAATTACAGCATAATTGCAAGGAAAGCACTTCACCTCTTCTGCTTCAGATTATCCTCCAACTCCATCCAGAGATAGCTTATCTGTCAACCCGCATTTTAAAGTATATCTCCAAAGACATTTGCCTATTGTAAAGGTAGAATCCAAATGTACCTAAGAACTAAGCGAGAAGTCATTTCTCAAAACTGTCTGAACAGGACAGTAACAATGCTCTAACTAGGTCAGTAGAGGTAACAGGTATTTTAGATTTTCTCACTGGAGTGCCCTTGTATGCTGGGCAGAGAGAAGGAATGCTAACTGGAAAACAGTTTATTACCCCACCCTCCAGTTTCTTAGACCTTACCACATATCTCCCAAATCCTTTTGAGCTTCTGGCATGTTGTAGGAGCTACCTCTCCTACATTCCCTGTACACGCCAACATTGACCAAGATGTTTGCCTTATAATAGGCCACTCTCACCGTAGAAGTCCCAACTTTTCAACACGGCATGCAATTCTGCAAGTAGCCTAACATATGTGTGACTGAATAAAATACAATTCCTTCATTCAGCTAGATAGAATCATCACCATTTCTAGCAGTGAGCCAGCTAGATTCCACACCCATCATGATTCCAACTTAAACACCAATGGGTAGGAAAAGCATTCCTCCCCCCTCACCTGCGCAGCAGCTGGGCTCATCGATTTCCGGATCCCCTGAAATGGATCACCAAGCAGCTGTTGAGAACCTGATCCAAAGCCTGCAATGAGATAAGTGAGCAGCTTCAACATTAAGTGAACCAATGGCCTAGTGGTTCTCTTAGACATGATTTTCTCTTAGACATTTTGTTCTAGGAAAGCTGCAAGCTCTTTTGAACACATAAAAAAAGAGCTACTGATTGTAGAGAAGTCATCTGGACTTGTTAGTTTGCAATTCAAATTAATTCTGATCCAAGGTTATTATTCAGAGCCTGAGTCCAACTTGTTTTGGTTAGAAACTTTGAGTTGATTGTTTGGTAGGAGTGTGAAACAATGAACTTCCCAGGAGTACCAGTAGGCAGGCACTGGATGTATCCAAAGGAAGCTGATGGGGAGTATTTCTAGACATTCCAGCTCTTACCAATTGGTGAGGAGATCTGATGCCTCAGATAGTCGGCAGAAGCAGCTCGAGTCGGAAACATCTGAGAAATCGGAGGCTGCGGTGGAGAGGGGGCTCTTTGGCCAAGCAGAGATGAGACAGGTTCCAAGCCACTCATCAAGTTGTTGAGGACATTAGATGAAGCAGGTCTGCCACTGGATGGCCCAAGGATCTCCTTTGGAAATAACACAGGAATTTCAGATCCTCCAACTATGATGACTACTTAAAGTCACTTCCCAGCAGCACATAACAGAAAGAGATGCTCCATGAAAACAAGTCTGTCAAGACATTCCAAACTGCCTGTGGCAGAAAGAATTGCCTCCAGGCAAGCAGAATGGAAACTTCATCTACTTGTTTTCTTTTAGGCGGTTGTCAAATGGAGCACAGGTTCTCATTAAAACAGACATGGAAGGGCAGGCAGGCAGGCAGTAACTTTCTGTAAATCTGCAGGGCTGGATTACAACACTTCTGCAGCCATACTAGCTGAGCCAGTCAACAAGAGCAACACTCCTGCTTTTTTTATTTATTTATACAAATATTCTTTAAGTCATTGTAGCAGCTGCATGCAGCTTCTTGTGGTGAGCTCACTGCCACTGAGTGCTGCAAACATCCATTTGCATGCATGGAGTATGACAGTTGGACGCTTCAGCTAGTGCAAAACGTGGATAGGCTACAACCAGCATTTAATTCCAGTGCTCAAAAGGTTTGCACTGGAGGCTCATACATTATTGAGCCAGGTTCAAGGTTTGTGTATTAACTTACAAGGCCCTTAGTAACTTGGGTCCAGGTTACATTAAGGACCACCTTATCTCCATTATTATTATTATTATTATTATTATTATTATTATTATTATTATTATTACTACTACTACTATTATTATTAGTTTCACTCTACCTGCAAGATATTCTTTGTGGCCGATTGGCCTTGCATCTCAGGAGGCGTTATCAAGTGGCTTTCAAGGGTTTGCTGAAAATAAGGTGACATGCAGTTTTTGTATCACTTTGTAAGCATTCGTCGCCTGCCCCATCCTCCCACTGCAGCCCACCAGCACATGCAAGAATCAAGACAAATCTACCAGTGTAACAAGGCATCAATTTTAGAAGTAGTTTGATAAGCAGGCTATGAGGATGCCAACATTAGCTCACCCACTCTAAAGACAGAGGTGGAGGAGCTGGTCTTCCACACATCAAACCTTACTACTGTCACCAACTAACTGGTACTGGCTGAACCAAAGGTGGCCTGCTCAGTGGTAGTTCCCCATTTATAGAATGCTCCCTACCCTTATATATTGATATTTAAGTTTTGGATGGTTGGTGAACAGCTTTTGCCCATGCTTAGGAAATAAATGACATCTAATAAAAAGTAATGAAAGTTCATACAATTTCTAAAATTTAGATTTCCAATCTTTGTGCATTAAGAACTCTTACAAGCAATCATTTCCCCATGTCATGGGATGCATCCAGTAAGACACCCTCTCATATAGTTTTAAACTATTGATCTGAAGTATGTCTGCTATACAGTCATATAAGTACGTGTTTGTATATGGAAGTGGTTTCAGTTTGTGCCCCAAGACTAGGTGTGGTTGAATTTCTATCATTTACACACTCCTTCTCTACTTACATTGACTTTTGGTTGGGAAGGCAGAGTCCCACTTGCCTTCATAGTACTGACTAGTTTGTTGAAGGCAGACATATCGCCATCCTTAAGGTGCCGGGAATCTCTCATGTTTAGTGACTCTTCCATCTGCTCAGCCGTTAAGGGGGCGGCAGGTTTCCTCTCCTGGTCCACTTTCAGGGTTTTCAGCCCAGCTTCTACTTCTTCCACTGAAAGGACAACTCCTGAATGTGCTGAAAGGGGTGGGGTGAGGGGAAAGAGAGAGATAATCAAGAACTAGGTGTTCCATTGATGGGGCAGATTCAGGGATGACAGAGATTGCAAGAAAGGAAGACCACAAGGATACGGCACTAGCTCCATTTTTGTTCCAGGTCACTGCTTTAAAGCGTCAGTCATTCCAAGGCCATGCAAGGACTTATGCACATCCAACACCGAAGCTGCAGCTAAATCAAAAATTAAGATTCCAGATCTTCCAAACAGCAAATAAGAATCAAACGAAGAGGTGACACAGACATGAGACTCTCAATAATGTATGAGTCAGAGATAACTCTGAGCCCTGTGAGTAACTTAGAAGCCAGCCCAACAGCTTAGCAGAATTTAGATTACATACAAGGGTTGAAGCGTATAAACAGCCATGCATATTTGTACAGTACAAGAGCTATTAGGACAATGGGTACACTCCAGCACAAAGTAGCCCTATAAAGCGAGAGAGTCGGGACAATAGCACTTTCCAGTGGACGACACCCCAAGGCACATGCACAAATGATCTGCAACCTGAGCAAGCTTTCTTTGAGCCATTAAGAATATGGACAATTTCTTCCAAGAATTTTTCAATGAAAAAAACTATTTTTCAAATAGTGGTTTGCCTAAAACAGAATAAAAGATCTCTTGGGCTCCTTAACTACGGGTCTCTCTCATGGTCCTAAGTTTCTACTTGCAATACCAGGGCGCTCTTGGAATGCATGCCTTCACTTCTATGCAGAAGCTGACATCTGGAAGCATATATTCTGCTTACAGGAAGCTGCACTGTCATGTAATTATTTGATCCTTATGTCGTGTCAGTCAATGCTGAACCACTGGTGTTTGAAGTCAGACTAAAATAGAAGCGGATTTTCTATTCACAAGATCATATGTATGCCTTCCATTACTGCACCTCAACAAGAAAAGAAACCACAACATGATCAATTTAGACCCATCTGAGCAGAAGCTACTTGCCATTTCACCGAAGCAGTTAACCCAAGCAAATTCAAGGCTGTTGTATAAACTTGTGACGCTCCGGTCTTGTGTTTTCCAGGAGCTCCAAGGAGCAGAAGTTGCCTACATCTACTATGAAGACTGAAGAGTAGTCAATAGAGACACCAAGTGCATTGTTTGCTGCACTAGAATGGCTTGCCCAGTCTAGTCACAGATCATGCAAAGCCACAAAATATGCAGCACAAAGGAAACAGTGCTCTGAAGCAACAGCTAGCCATTTAGGCAAGATGCTTCCAGTTAGGGAACAGATATTGGAACACAGAGGCACCATGATGTAATAGGCAGTCTTAGGTCTCGTTTATGAGTTAATGGCCAAAGAAATGTAAATGAATGTATTTCCACAGCAGGAATTGCCTTTTTATTTATTACAGAACAAAATTGGCACCCAATACTGCAATTCAGATGCCCTGACAGTTGTGCAGATGCAGGAAAGGACCCAAATCACTTAACGTTCAAGCACATTCAGCAAACTGTAGCAGGAAGATAGAGACTGACATCTGAGCACAGGGCTTGGCATTAGTTTGGGTGGAAACTCTTATAGCAGGGATTTCCCAGTTTTCCACTGTGCATATTCACTGGATGAAAATTCCAACTCCTGCTCCTGACTGTCATTAGGATGCACCAAATCAAAGACGTGTTTTTATAAATTCCTCAGCATGTTTGCATGCCAGTATCCGCTGCTCAGACCTGCCAGCTGAGATTCTGAACCGAAACCCGATTATTATGCAGCATATGCAGCACATGCAGGGGAGCTTCTGAACATGCACAAGCAACATGCAGATCAGCCATGCAAGCCTTCTGCGGTACATGCATTTTAAAAAGGTGGGCCTCAGTAACCAAGACGTACGACATGCCAAGATTTCGGCAGAAGAATTTATGGCTCAAGAATTCCTTTCCCACCTTCAGCCCTCACCCCCACATCCACTGCAAAGCTGCCATCTCGGGTACTGGCCAAATATATTTCTCTTTAATATATCCAGGTTTATACGACATCCAGAGAAGCCGCAGACTCCCTAGCTGAGAGATTAGTTGCAGAAAACTTTGCTTACGTTATCGAGGCAAGAGATGCTGTGGTGCAAGCTTGGGTGAAGAGCAAGAGCGGCTCAAGTGGCAAGCTTTGCAGTGCTCGAGGCTTTCGCCACCAGCTTTCAATTTGGAAATTGATTCAGATGCCAGGAAGGGTTGATACCAGGAGCTTCGTTTACACCAGGAGTTAATCCTGCTGTTATAGCCTATGGATAAGGATCAGGCAATAGCAAGGCAATGCAGATATCCATAGGGATCCCTGAAGTCCATCTTAGCACTTCCTGGCCGAGAACCAAAGCTTGGCACTTGAACATGTTTTTGCCGGAGGCACCCAGAGGCATCACAACAGCAGAAGGGGGAAGACTTACTGCTCTCTCTCAGCTTCTCCTTGTTGGCTGAGAGACTTGAGAGGAGGGGTTTTAAGTCCACTTTGGCTTTCTGCAGCATCTCTAAGATGTCCACTTTGTTTTCAGAATGGTCTTCCAAAGGAATGGGAGCAAAGTAGTTTCCAGAGTTCTGACCAGGGGACAGAATGCCTTGCTCTAGACCTGAAACAGTAAAAACCAGGACGACTGCCTTGTAAGTCTTTTCCGCTAAGGAGAACAGAGCAAAGAGGTTTATACTCTTGAGAGCATTCCACAAAGAGACACACTCCTACCCAAGGAGTTTAGGGTTCTGCTCCAGAAGCTGAAGAATCAGAATGAAGGAAATGCCACGGACAAGGGGTCCTGCAACATGGTCCTGCAACTTTCTAGAAGAAATACAAATGGCCATAGAAAGGACAAGACAGTATTACCTGCCAGTCTCTCCAACTCTTCATGGGGTGTAGATCGAAGGCTGCTCGAACGGCTTCCGGAACGGCTGGGATTGGAAAACCAGCGGCTGAACCTGCTGGCCGACACAGCACCTTCCCCCAGCACATCTTCTATCATCTATATAATAGAGAGAAAAGGGGTAGTATTGCAGGCAATCATAACCAAGAACAGGTGTCTGATCCCTGCATAATCCCTTTGACTGTAGCAGGCCTGCTGTTTCCAGAATTCTTCCAGAAGCAAACACAAAAAGCCTTTTCTCTGAAGGTTAGTCCCCAAACCACTTCTGTTGGCAGTTGGCACTTTGCCCTGATGGCAGAAGTGTGTCCTGGAGTCCATTAAGGGGCCTCAATTTACTAATCCTAAAGGTTTAGATCAATGGTGAGGGCCCTTTATCCCTCCATATGTTGTTGAACTACAATTCCCATCAGCCCCAGCAAGCATAGCCAATTGTCAGGGATGATGATGGAAGTTGTAGTTCAGCAACATCTGGAGGGCCAAAGGTTCTAGAACCTTAGGATAGTCAACTATACTTCATGCTGTTCAGCCTCCACCAGGGGCAATCTTACTTGTTTTCTCGGAAGCAAGATCCTATTGTGTCCAAGGGGACTTAGGATTCCAACCCAGGACGTGCTACTTGTATTGCAAAAGGCAGCTTCCAAAAGGAGGCACTTTTGCCTCCAAAGACCAAGACTCTGTTGCAAACATACAATGTCATTCTTGCATATGCAAAACATTACATAAAAAGGGCTCCATTACTATACAGTCGTACCTTGGATCCCGAACGCCTTGTGAGTTGAATGTTTTGGCTTCTGAACACCGCAAACCAAGAAGTGAGTATTCCGGTTTGCAAACGTTCTTTGGAACCTGAACGTCCGATACACTTTCCGATTGGCTGCAGGAGCTTCCTGCAGCCACTCGGAAGCCGCACCTTAGTTTCCAAACGTTTTGGAAGTCAAACGGACTTTCGGAACGGATTCTGTTCGACTTCCGAGGTACCACTGTAGTTCTACTTTTATTTATTTTATAAAACTTATACGCTACTTCAAAATTGTTTACAAAAACCCAAAATTATTGATTAAAACATTCAATAAATTAAAATCAGCAACAAACTAAAACACATCAGCATTTTATATATCTGCATAGGCTTGTCTAAACAAAAATGTTTTCAGCAGGTGCTGAAAACAAAGTGAAGGCACATACCTGATTTCAATAGGCAAGGCGTTCCAAAGTGTATATGCTGCCACACACAAAAAATGAGTTCTTACAAATGTGGACCAGGTATTATGTGGCACCTGAAGAACTGGCAGTTCCGCAGATTGAAGCAGTTGAGGGGACCTTTTTGCATACCATAATGTATGTAGGGAGCCTGCTTGAGGGCTCCCACATGGGTCTGAACAGCAGTATATCAAATTTAGATCAAATCAATCTGCTATCCCATATTTTACTAGAGTATCAAATGCTATGTCGACTGTGGGAAAAATGGGACCCTCTATGATGACCTCTTATTGGTTTTACTGAAGGAAGAGTGGAACAGGAGTAGCACAGAGTTCAGGATGAATTCATCCCCCCGCCCTGTGGAACTTGGAAGCTTGCTAGGTACCCACAGTTAACAGGCTGAAGTATTAACTGAATCATTTTTTATGCTATGTCAAGTTAACACCGTCACCCAACTTCAGAAATGGCAACTCAAGGGTCCTTCTGCTCTTCACCACACAGAACCACAATCAACCAGCACCACTGATTCTGATTGGCAAACACATCCAAGGTTGAGCTTTGATAAGCTACTTTTGAAGGTGTTTCCTCTTTACTCTTATGAGGGGCAGGGGTAAGTCACTAGCCTATTTACCATATTTTTTGCACCATAACACTCACTTTTTTCCTCCTAAAAAGTAAGGGAAAATGTCTGTGCGTGTTATGGAGGGAATGCCTACGGGTGGCATGCCTACGGATTTTCCTCCTCTAAAAACTACGTGCGTGTTATGGTCGGGTGCGTGTTATAGAGCGAAAAATATGGTAATTTTTTTGCAGGCCATGCTTGAGAGGGAGAACCTACATGCATAGAAGTGAAGCCTGAGTTCTGCAAGCCTAGGCATGATCCTGGCTGCTGCTGCTCCCACCCTTAAATCCAAGGCAATCAATTCCTTCATCCACCCAATGTTTCCTATGAAGCCCGAGTTCCTCTTGCAAAATAACGCCTTTGTTGTGAGGCAAGTCAAAGCCTGAGAGATTGCATTTGGGTGTCAGGTATTCCATTTTGAAGGTTGTTGTTGTTGTTTAGTCGTGTCCGACTCTTCGTGACCCCATGGAAGGTTAACTAGTCTTATTAGTTTATCTTAAGGATTGTATGCATATGAAACTATTCAGCTAAGGAGTCATAGATTCAAACTAACAATATGGAGCAGGCATAGGCAAACTCCAGCCCTCCAGATGTTTTGGAACTACATTTCCCATCATCCCTAGCTAACAGGACCAGTGGTCAGAGATGATTGGAATTGTAGTCTCAAAACATCTAGAGGGCCAGAGTTTGCCTATGCCTGATCTGTAGTATCCAAATACATAAAATTTTAGGCCTTTTTTTGGGGAAGGGCCCTCAATATTTTGATTAAAAGTGAATTCAAGCAAGTACGAGCATCATACCTACAAAAAAAAAATGTGTGTAGCCTCAAAATTTTTCCTTGGATAGTTCTCTCCTGAGGCAACTGTGTATAGCTCTGTATGGACACATCCAGCAGATTTCAACCCCAACATACCTACCTTGGAATAAGACAATTTAAATAAAGCTTCCTGTTTTTAAAACTAAATATATCCGATGAACACACAGGCATATTCACTTGCTGGTTTGGGAGAAAGTCTCACCCACTCAATCAAGCCAGAAGTTCTTGTAGTTGTGCAAACCTCAAAGTTGCCCCCAGTACTTCCTGTTAAAACTAGAAGCCTCATGGCTCCCACCACCCAAGTTCCCCATCTAAAATTATACCGGAGTTTTCCATAATGTAGCTCATAACCCATACCACTACTAAACATATTCAAACACTGTTGCTTACAGTAGCCGGAGTAATTTTAGATGACACAACTAAGTTCGGAAGGTCACTGACCTCATTTATTTGACTTGTTTCTCTAGCTTTTTCTCAGTTCCTGTCACAAGGAGTAGTATTTAAAATATTTTATACCCCACCTTTCCATAAAAAGCCTATACAGTGGCACCTTGGTTTAAGAACAGCTTAGTTGGATTAAGAACGCTGCAAACCCGAAAGTAGGTGTTTTGGTTTGTGAACTTTGCCGTGGAAGCAGAACATGTTTCACTTCCTGTTGAGTGCGTTTTGTAAATTGAGTCACCCGCTGCTATGGGAAAGCACGCATTGGTTTAAGAACGCTTTGGTTTAAGAATGGACTTCTGGAACGGATTAAGTTCGTAAACCAAGGTACCCCTGTATTCCAGATGATCTAACTCAGCATAGCTCACTGTCTGCAAATTTTCACAGAAGGGTGAAGTACAAGAAATGAAACCATATCATCACTACTTCCAAACATGCAAGTAAACCCACCCATGGCAGAAGTGGGGGCTGCCTTGAAATATTCAAGTATTTCCACTTCACTTGACAAAGTTTTTCAAAGCCTTCTACAGAGCAACAAGACATGGGAAAAGCCACCACCAGAAACAGGGTGCATTAGTTCAAGATGGTAACCATCATGGCAGAGTTGGGTGTTTTTTTTAAAAAAATACTTACCGAAGCCAAGCCAGGAACACTCTTATCTAGGTTGAAGAACTCATTGAAATCGAACTCTCCTGGAGCTGGTTCCGGCAGGACTATTTCCCTTGGGACTTCTTGATCGGCTACTGTCTCCTGGCCAAGAACAGACTGCACTTCTACCTCTTCTGCTAACCCGCCATTGCATTCTATTCCTTGGGAGGGATAAAGCCAAAATCAGCACACACAAAATAATTTCGAGAGGCAACAGGAGCCACTCTTTGACACCCAGGGACAGAGCTGCCTGTTTCAATTGTTATACAGGTCTACAAGTTCATATAATGCTTCTCTAAGTTACATTTAAATATGCATTACTCTCAAGTTTCATCAGAGTTGCCCCAGATAACATTCAAAACAGATACCAGAAAGGTGCCAATTGTATGCACTGTTAAGTTTTCAGGTGGCTAAAGAACTGTATTTCAGTTCTGCTAAAATAACGTTTTTACAGTCTACAAAAATGTGTGAAGCCTTAAGGCCTACCAACACCCAGTTCCATTAGAATGCAGCCAGACAAGGGGCAGATGGGGCCAATCTGTTCCCAAAATCTCCCAAGCAAAATTTTGCTATTTACCTAGAATGCGTTAACACTACAGCTGCAATCTTAACTGTGCTAAGTAGGTCCCACTGAATTCAATGGAGCTCACTCCCAGCAAAGTAGTTAGGATTGCATTCCAACATCTTATCCTGATTCCAAATTAAGAGTGCATGAGATACTGTCCTTCAGGAAGGCTGCAAAAGGACCTCAGATTAAGGCCTTCAATCCCCAGTATGACAGCTATGTACCACATGCATCACCTGCTAGCATCACACTAGTTACCTTGCTCACTATCACCCAGCCTTGCTTAACTAAATTTTTTCTTGGTCTAGACAGGCATTTGAGGCTTACACTCATTTGAGCAAATAATATTCTAAAATGAAAACCTCTTATGGGTAGCTTTACAGCACAGCAGACACAGAAATGCCCTCTATACCAAGTCACACACACCTAGGCCCTATAACCCCACTCTAAAGAACTCAAGTAAAGATGCATCTCATACCTGAATCTACAAGCCAGAAGACTGATCATGAAGCAGAGAAAGTTCAGTTAATGGCCAATGACAGAAATGGATAGAAACAGACACTTCAGTGCCCAAAATGCCGCCGCCCCCGCTTTCTGGGCCAAAGAGTTTTTCTCCAGTTATCCAATACACAAAGTTTCTGTGTTAATACCTTCCTTCAGAGAAGTTGGACGCCGTCTTGTTCGCTTCCGCCCTTTATGTTCTTCCTCTAGTATTTTATCATCAAAGCCAGTAAGTTCAATGGTTTCCGACTGACTTGTGGGGCCAGCAGAGAACCATTCCGGCTCCTCCTCTGTATAGGAGTCATTCCTTCGGCGTTCTCCAAATACACGCTTGCTGTCCCCATATTCTCTCTAAAGTTTACGGGGAGAGATGTGGAAAACATTCAACATGTGGTCACTAGCCAATCGTAATAATCATCCCTTTAGTGGGATCCAGCTTTTTTTGGTGTTGAATCCAACCAAGTCCTACTCAGCACCGACCTACTGAAATTAATGGGCCTAACTTTGCCATGTCTGTTAATTTCAAAGTTTACCACCCAATGGGCCCAAGAAGGACCAATACTGGATACAGCCCTCTGCTTCTAAAGCAGCATTCCTCTCCATCCCTCTTTGCTGCCAAATAGCCTTCCAATTCAACACAATCCACAGGCTACAGGTGCTTCTGCCATTATCAGACCTACAGCAAAGGCATTTACCGTATTTTTCGCCCTATAGGACGCACCGTCACATAAGGCGCACCTAGGTGGGTTTTTTTTGGGGGGGGGGGAATAAAGGGGAAAAAATTACCCCCCCCCAGGCGCGGGGCTGGGGCAGGGAAAGCTTCCCCCGACCCCAGCCCCCAGAACAGGCAACTCTCCGCAAGCCGTGGGAGCCCGATGGCGGGCTCCCGCGCCTTGCGGAGAGCTGCGTGAAGCCTGGGCGCGCTGAGCTCAGCGCGCCCAGCCTTCGGCATGCAGGCAACTCTCCGCAAGTCGCACACCGACCCCTCTCGCTCTCCAGGCTTCAGCGAAAGCCTGCATTCGCCCCATAGGACGCACACACATTTCCCCTTCATTTTTGGAGGGGAAAAAGTGCGTCCTATGGGGCGAAAAATACGGTATACTTTACTGTATAACAGGAAAGTGCTGTGTTGTTTTCTGAACTTGCTCTGGGATGCCCTGGTGCGGCTTATACAAGTGGTCAAGAAAGTCTATCAAATACATGAAGCAGGCACAGGTACACCTTCCTGTGTGGTTTTAAGGACTAACCCTGAAACGCTTGTCTTTGTACTCCCTGTCGCGGTCTCTGTCCCTTGCGTCTCTTGAGTCCCGTGAGTCCTTCTCACCACCTCGGTGGTCTTTATCAAAGTTTCGGGCAGAGATTATTCTCCCACTGCCAATCCTACGGCCGCCAATGACACGGACACAGTCATTTTCTTTCTCCAGTGGGCTTCCTGCTCTTCGTGAGCCTACAGCTGCAGTCACGTGGCAGCCCCCTCCAAAGCTTCGCCGCTGTGGACTCAGCACCACATCCAAGTCATCTTCTTTTACCCGTTCTCTGGGATCTACAGGTTGAAGAGATTTTAGTTACATGTCAGGAATGTGTTTATGTGTTAAAGAAAGTAGGTGCTACAAGCTATATTCACAAGCATGGCAAAATCATTTTACATATTTGCCGTGATTGCAAGGAGCTGAACTAGAGGACCCAACCCTACAATTCTACGTTATATGTAGTTTAATTCATTACTCAAATCTGTCCTAAAACAGTCTTCACTACAATTTTAAGTAACTCTATTGCACGCTCCTTCCTTGTTTTATCCTGCTTTCTGAAGCACATACCGAGCTCCATGAAATAGTCAAAGCCACACAGGAACCTCTATATTTCAGTTTTGTGATTTATGTGCTTTTGTGAAGTGCTCACCCACTATCCTTCTCATGAGCGAACTCCGATCTGAATCCGAGTCCTTCTTAAGTCCTTCCACTGGTGAAGTCCTTCCAGAATTTGGATATAGTGACGCATGCCATTTTTCAGGATCCCAAACTCCATCACTGCAACGTTGCAAAAGATGCACATCACTCATGTTTGACCCCCTATATATTTAACATTTCTGCAACCAATGAAAGCCCTAAGTTGGCTAATGATTAATAGAAATACCTGTCATATTTTTCTGAAAGACATGATGGCCTCCGTTTAGAATGGGGACGCTCTTTAATGTCCAAGAGCTCTTCCTGGAGAAAGGGGAGGGAAAAAATGATGGTATTCTCAAATTTCCACATGACAATTTATTGTACACCAGATTTCATGCAACATAGCAAGAAGGCTTGTCTGGTATCTGTTTTGACTCAAAAGGAGTATTTAGAAAACAGCTGAAGGAGTGTCTGTTTAGCACAGGAGTCAGCAAACTTTTTCAGCAGGGGGCTGGTCCACTGTCCCTCAGACCTTGTGAGGGGCTGGACTATAATTTGAAATTCCTATGCCCTACAAATAACCCAGAGATGCATCTTAAATAAAAGCATACATTCTACTCATGTAAAAACACACTTGCGAAGGCAATTGGGCCGCATCTGGCTCCTGGACCTTAGTTTGCCTACCCATGGTTTGGGAGGATTACACCTTCTGCTGGAGTTTAAAGGATTTAGAAGCTGAAAGAATGTAAGATTCCCCATAAATAAGAATCTCAAATGCTTTCTGAAAGAAGTCCTTGTACATGGGAGATTGTTCCATGCAAGAGACATCAGTAATGTGCTGTCTGGTGGCAGTTACTGCAAACTGACAACTGTCCTGCTGAGATTACTTTCAGGAAATCACACAATGGTCCATTTACTATATGTAGCAGCTATACATCTTTGAAGTGCATTTCTACTGAAGGCTTTTAATGTTATTTTATACTGTTCGTTTTTATAATGTGGTCCTGCCTAGAAGCACAGGCCTTCTCCTGGAATACTTGGCATAGCAAAAGTGCAAAGCTAAATAGAATTTTATATATATATATATATATCCTGCTTTTCACCATGTAGATGAATGCAGGCATCTCTCCACTGACATGCATACCAAAAGGAGGTGGGGCAGAATAAGGAATTCCCTATTTGCATGTGTCCCGGTGATGAATGCAGCGGACCGGACCGGAACCCTCACATAAGTGGTGAATCCCCTATATATGAATTTTAAAACTAAACCTCCAACATTTAAAACCTCAAGAATCTCAAGAGAGACTAAAACATCTGAGAACTATTCAGGGGTCAAAGGCCTCCAGCAATAAGCATTTTGACCAGGTGACGTGAAATTAAATTAGATCTTGAACCCTAATTACATCTACAACCTATGTTCTGAAACAAAATAGAATTTCAGATTAATATTGTTCATTTGGTAAAATAAATTTGCTATCAGTCACTTTAGTGGCAAAAATTAGAAGGGTGGTGTTGCAAATCTTTATGTTTAGGTAAACTAGTTTAATATAAAATTCTTGTATCATACACCAGCTTGTTTAGTGTGGTGACAAGTTGGAGCTCTCTAGAAGGCTGTTAAGTACGCCTATCCCTTAAATGAGTTCCTGTTAGCTTTACTACAAAAACAAGGTTTAGGAATTAAATCCAAAGAAGAAAAATCTCACTGACAGTTCTATATTTGTATGCTCATTTACAGGAAAATTACAAGTTTTTGCAGACTGATGGCAACTATTAACAGCTTGATTCTACTATCACTTCAGAAGCAATTTGATACTTATACTAGAAGCATAAAAGCTTACTTTTGTGTAGCGGTGAGGGAATTTCATTGCACCAATCAATGTATCGCCGTTCACAACTTCTGTCATTCCCCCCCTTTTATCCATAGTTGCTTGGAGGCCTTGAACATGCGCCTGGTAAACACACACACACAAAATGGAATGTAGAAAACCATGCAACGTAGTTTCACTTCATGCATTCCCTATGCACTTATGACAACTTTTGCCATTCTGAGCACATTACAGGCACCTGGACATTTGATGGTAGCCTGTAGTATGGATTTTTCAAAACTGTTTGCTGGTTTTACTCCTTCAAAGCAAAAGTCTCCAGGTCAAGAGTTACTCCTTTAAATAGTCTTTCTGCATACATATTGCTGGCCAACAACTTATAATAATAGTGCTTCTTTCAACAACCTATGAGTCTGAAGGAGATAAAGCAACATTGGCTGCCTCACTTTTCTGCTTTAGGAGAGTCAAGGACCAGAGTATTGACATTCCAGGATACCATGATGCCTCCTTGAGAAAGTTTCCCTATCAAGACCGCTGCAGTTAATCATAGCTATGTTTATAAGAGAGACCCTATATTCAAGGAGACAGGCATCCTTATCACAGGTCAGAAGCACATGGGGAATGCCACATCAGTACTTCCAGATAGCTGGGGGTGGAGACAGACCATATTCGGCAACAAGTCCTTCAAAGGGGGCACAACAAGCTCCTGTGGGAGGGGCTGTAGCTCCCATGTGCTGCATGCAGAAGGTCCCAGGTTCAATGCTCAGCATCTCCAGTTCAATAAGAAAAAAAGGACAACAGCCATAGCAGGTAATGGACCCTCCTGCAGCCTGAGACCTTGGAGAGTTCTACTATTGACTAGTAATGCCTTCCCCAGCATGGTGGCCTCCAGGTGCTAAATAGGATGCTGTCAAGCCTTAAACCTGGAAACTTCTGCATCTAAGCCATGGCCTTTCCCCTGAACATAAAAATTCTAGTCCTCAAAGTTCTGAATAAAGGAATGTCTTAAATAGGAAGCTGTCTTATACCAAGTCAGACTACTGGTTCAATATTACCTACAGTGACCAGTAACAATGGCTCTCTAGATTTCAGGTAAGGGGCATTCCAGCCCAATCAATCAATCAATCAATCAATCAATCAATTACCCTCCACCCTAAGGCCTTCCTACTGGGAGGACTGAACCTGCATGGAAGAAAAGTCCTCCTCCACTTCCCTCGATACTGTTGGACTCCAACTCTCATCAACCCCCAAGCCAGCGGGGCCAGCGATGCCAGGAGTTGTGGTCCAACAGGCTGGTTGGAAGAGGCAGTACAAGGAGCGACACAAGCCATTCCGACCAAACTGCAATGGAGGTTGCCAAGGTGCTCAACAGGTAGGAATAATGTTTGGCAGGAGATGACTAATATGGATATTAAACACGCGCGCATACACACACGTACACTTAACCCGCCTCCAATCCTAACTCAGAACGTGGGAAGCCACAATCCTAGGCGGGAGGCGCCTCTCCTCACGCGGCGACCCCTTCCTTCCATCCCTTCCTTGGGGGCAGTATCATCTCCGACACCACTCCGCTCCTCCCCGCCGCCGCCCCCCACTTTCGTCCCTTGGATAACCCATGGCTGGCCGAGACAAGAAGCTGCAAGCCGTGGAAGTGGGGTGGTGGAGCAGAAGCGGGAAGCCCTCCGCTTCTCCTCTGCTCTCAGCCACAGTCTCCCTCGCTGACTGCCCAAGAGAAGGGGGCGGGCGGGTAGCAGCAGCAGCGGCGGCGGCCTACCTGGCAGGGCTGTTGTTGTGGCCGGCCTGCACGCGTCGCAGGCGCAGCAGTAGTACGGAGACGCCCCGCCCAGGCAAAGGGGGGACGGTTTTCCGGGGAGGCCGCACACAGCGCCGGCGGAAGCGGGAAGGGGGAATGTGGCTCCTCGGCCCCCGCCGCCCCGAGGAGAGGCGCCCCCTGCCCCACGCCCGGCAGGTGACTCAGCGGAACCCCCACCGGGGGCCCAGGCCGCGGGCGGCTTCTCACCTCCCTCGCTGTCGCTCCCTCGCTGGGTGTCTGGCCTTCCCGCCCCCTCTCAGTCCGGCCAGGGACGAGGACGACGACGACGGGGGCGGCCGCCGCCGCCGTTCCCTCAGACCCTGCCGCCGCCGCTTCTCCCGTCCTTCCTCCTCCTCCTCTCTGTGCACACGGCCCGTCCGCTCCTCAAGCTCAGCCCCGCCTCTCCCTCCTCTCCTCAGCCGCCGTAACCGGGGCCTTCGTTGCCCACCCCTCCCCCTTTAATAGCCACGGCGCATGCGCCACACTCGCTCCTCGCTTCCACCTTTCCTCCGGCTCGCGCACGCGCAGTGTAAGCCGGCGGACAGGCCCGCAGAGAGCGTGCCGTTGGCAATTGCCTGCCCAAAACGGGTGAGGGGGGCGGGGAAACACAAATACAAAACAAAGTATAGGAACTTCACAGGCTACTTCCAAATTCGAATTCCCATTTCTCAGCTCTGGCGAGATTTATAGTTGTATAAATAAACCCGCACACAATAGGCAGGTGGCGATAGAGTAGTGTGTTAAGAGGCATGGAAGGGTCCTTCAGGCGTTTCGGCAGGACAGCCTCGTTTTCTTATCGATTGTTGCCTGCAGCGGGGAGTCCCGGCTCAGGAGGCGCTGAATGGCACCTGTGCGTGGTTGTGTTGCTCTCTGCACTGCTTTGGTAGGGCTTTACTCCCCGGTTAGTGCGCATAGGGTTGCAGCCCAAGAGATTGAGCCTGTGCAGCGTTGCAGGGTGGTCTTGTCCGTGCTCTTTCAGAAGTTAAGCCCCGCTGAAAGTATAAAGGAACTCGCTTCCAAGTAATTGTGTGCAATAGGATTGCAGTCTCGGACGCGCAGAGCGGTGGAGAAGACTGCGATGCTTCCCGGCCGCGTACCTCTTTAAGCTGCAAAACCTAACCCCATTTACCTGGTAAGCCCCGTTTAATTTGGTGGGATTTACTCCTGAGTAGCATGGTTAGGATTGCACTGTAAACTATGAGATGCCTTTTGTGTGGTGGGGGGGATACTTAGCTATCCAAAGCAATGGATTAGCTTCAATTAAATCATTTAGCCCCGATGTATGTCACAAGACAGGTCATGAGATCCTGAATTGTCTCTGCATGCAGCACGATCAGTTGATTCTCGTTAATTTTTAACGCGTTTTGTAATGACACAAACGAATATCAGTTAATGCGGATTAGTTATGGCTTCAGAAACGCAGATAAAAACTTCTATTTCATCTATAAGAATGACACACTCGCCTTTTAACCGCTCTGGCTGTGCTTAAAGTGTGTTAAGGAGCAATTAATTGTTTCTTGCATCATTTGGGCTGCAATCCTAAACACATTTACTGGCTAAACCCTTCTGCCATTGGACACAATGAGACTTACTATTGAGTAAACGTCCATAGAACCACCATGTTGACATATGACAGACCTTTTTCCGCCCCACTGTTGACAATCACCACCACCCCTGTATATTTATGTAAGCGCAATTGCAATAAAGGGGGCTCTTGTTCATGAAACTTAAGATACTCCGCTTTGAAAGTACCTTTACGTGCAATTCACATTTTCTGGGAAGGAATGTGTTTAGGGCTGCAAGGTTTGTTCCTCATTATAAGATGAGCGATAAATCACCGGAGTCCCCCCTCTCCTGCATATTTGTGGGAGAAATGAGAATGCCAGCCCACATTACAGTAATTATCCTATGGAACCAGAGCACAATGCAATCCTATGCACGCTTACTCAGAAGTAAGAAGCCCTAGTGCGTCCAATGGAGCTTACTCTAAGTCGATAATACTGAACAGGATTACTTGGGAGTCGGGTCTGTTAAACTGCGCGCGCCCCGTTGAAAGCAGCTGGGTCTGCTCCTCAAAGAAAAACGTGGTTTACGAATTGCTGGGTGGCTGTGCATCCTCCCCCCGCCCCCTCCACTTTTCATTCCATACGCGCCGTGGAGGACAAAAAGGCAGGGAAAGCTCACCAGGTGCTAGCCAGATGCAGCGGGACTTCAACTCCCATCATCCTCAGCGGGCAGTGCCAATGGAAAGGGATGCTGGGAGTTGAAGTCTCGCAATGTTTGAAGATACCCCGCCTCGGGTACCCGTCAACTTGCTCCGTGCGTGTGGATGGTTGGTTGGTTTTGAGGGTCTGTGAAGAGCAATTGAGTGCGGCTCCAGGCTCCCTCGCGCTCCTGTCTTCCCCGCCCGCCCCCCCCCCCCGGAATCCAGTTATTCCAAGTCAGAGGACCCTCCCAAGTGTAACTAGGCAGTTGTCCTGCCGCCGGCCCGCCATGGCGACCACTGGGCGTGTGCCGTGCCCCAGCCGAAGCCTTCCGCCGCCTTGGGGAAAGACGTTAGCTGAGGAGGAGTCCGTGGGCCGCCTTCCCGCGCTTTTTCCTGAGGAGAGGCGGGAGCCCCTTCTCTCGGTGATGCTTCCCTCCCAGTGACTGCCCGACACGGGCATAGCGAGAAGTGTCGTGGAGATGCCTGCTACACGTGTAGCAGGAGGAGGAAAGGGGAGAAAGAGGCTCTGCCCTTTTAAGATAGTAGATTGAAGAAATATCTTTTTTAACGCTCGTTTTTTGTAGGCAAGAGAATGAAAACATCTCTGCAAACCGAAAGTTGGCTTCTGAGGCCGTAGGCTGTGGCAAAAGTGAAACCCTAGATCAGGCTACCCCAAGCAGGTATCCTACTATCCAATGGGTCCCTTCACAAGGGATTATCCTCTGCTTTCCTTTGGACTATCTCAGTGAGGGAGAGATGGGGGGGGGTCGTCTTCTGAGCAGCCCAGGACTACAATTGAGGGGTTCAGGCCCTTGGGCTGGAGAGATTTGGAAAGGAGAAGAAAATAAAGTTTCCAGCATCTAAAGACCCTTATGCAAGTCTATGATGCTACCACACTTGGGGTCACTTCACCTCAAAAATAATAGAGTTGGAAAAGGTACAGAAAATGTTCCAAGAGGATGGAGCGACTCTGCTATGAAGAATGGTTGCAGCATTTGGAAATTTTTTAGTTTAGATAAAAGCTGAGTACAAGGCAACATGATAGAAGTATGCATGGGATAGAGAAGCCAGATAGAAGAAAAAAGTTTTTCTCCCTCTCTTATGGCACTAGAACTCAGATCCAATGAAACTGAATTCTGGAAGATTCGGGACATAGAAAAGAAAGTCCATGCAGCACATAGTTAAGCAATGGAACTCCCTCCCTCAGGAGGCAGTGATGACCACCAACTTGGATGGCTTTAAAAGAGGATTGGACAAATTCATAGAGGATTTAAGGCTATTGATGGCAATTAGCCATGATGCCTATGCCCCCGCTTCCAATGTTGAAGGTGCCATACCTCTGAATATCAGCTGCTGAGAATCACAAGTGGGAAGAGTGTTGTTTTGCTTATATTCTGCTTGTGGCTTTCCTATTGGGGCATCTCGTAGGATGCTGGACTAGACGGCCCTTTGGCCTGATTCAGCAGCTAGGCTCTTTTTACGTACTACCTTCAGTGTCAGAGGTACTGTGTCTCTGGATGCTAGTTTCTCCAGGTAGAACTGAGAATGTCCCCTGACTGAAACCTGGGAGAGCTGCCGCCAGTCAGTATATGCAATATTGATCTAGATGGACCAATGGTCTGACTCTGTACAGGGCCACTTTCCATGTATTTTAAAGAAAACAATCCTTGTGTTTTGACAAAGGATTTTTCTTACCAGAAAACAGTGGTCTGGACTGTACAGTAGAGGACGCAAGGCTGTTAACGTGATGGAAAAGAAGGCTAAATTCAGGTAAGAAACACTTAAACAGAAGAGCCTGTACCTAAAACTCAGCTGTGTTGTTGCTAGTGCTTAAATAGTTCGGGGGGGGGGGGGCAACAGTTTGTGAACAAGGATTGCTACCACTGCAGTGGAACTAGAAGCTGTAATATTACACAAGAAGCACACAGTAGTGTGATCAAATTATTTTTGTCTGTGCTACAGATTCCTGGATGTCAGACTTTCCCCTCACTTTATTTATTCATTTATTACCTTTCCTCTAAGGAACTCAAAGTGGTGTATACAGTTCTCCCCCTTTTATCCTCACAGCAACTCTGTGAGGTCAGTTAGGCTGAGAGACAGTGACTGTCCTGAAGTTGGCCCCTGAACATCATGGCTGAACTTCAACAAGAAGGAGCCTTCTTCCTGCCCAGTACATTATCTCTGGTAAATTTACAGAGAAATGTGGTGCTTTCTCAGACCTCCCTTTGCTGGAGGAGAGTGCTCATTCAACCACCAAAATATTTTTTTTGCCAGATGGTCTAGAATATATTGTTTAACAACCTTTCCACTGAATGCTGTGAGGCTTGGCTTCTCTTTTCTTGACCATTAATTCTTCAATAATTTCTTTGCAGATTGATTTTGTAGGTTTATTTTTAGTTCTGGAAGAGTAATCAAGTCTGAGCTTGTCTTAAGTGATTGATAAAAGAGTTGTTTGATAAACCTAGGTTGTAGAGAAGCTGGAGTTGAAAGAAACATCACCTCCCACAGGTTGCATGCACTCACTGTGTCCCACTGTCACTTCTGGACTAACAGGTTTTGTGGGTTTTGAAACAGTACAGAATGCTGCAAAACCTGCATTAAGGAGGGTGAGTCTGCAGGCCACAATCAGACATCCTTCTTCCAGATCACTTTTTACTCTAGGGGGAAAACCCTATAATCTTGTCGTGAAGTAGGGTAGAAAATTCTACATGGACATTTTCCCAGTGCTTTCTTTCTCCATGAAAAATGTTCTGTTTTATAAATTCATTAGTAACCATGAATGGATGCCAGTTGCAAATATAATATTAGGGAAGCTGAGTAGTTCCAACACTTAGCTTTGTTTACTAAATACAAGTACAGAACAAGAAGCATTCTAAATTAGAACACTTTCTAAGCATCAGAAATTTTTCCAGATGGTGTAATATGCATTGGATGTTTTTTAAAAAAGAAATTGTATGGAAAAAAATTCTGGAAAATCCACACCATTGCTTTCTTGGGACCGGCATGCAGGAATTGACCTATCATATATCATCAGTTGATAAATATACAGTCACAGTTATTTGTAACAATTTTAGCAGATGTCTCAGACATATTGATAAATGAAGTGTGGTGTGGTTTTGTTGTTCTAATAACGCTGTTATTTAAAAAAATATTTGGACATTATTTGACAATGTTTGACCATCCAGTTGATCATTTTTATTTTATTTTTTGACCAGTCAAATGTGCAGCCCCGGCCTATCTCCTAGTCTCTCTAGCTATAGAAGCAGCAACAGTATTTTCTATATGTATTAGTTTACATATGCCCTTTCATACTAAGGCAAATGGAGGCTGCAGACAATTACTTTTATAATTTCCCCTGCCTTAGCATGTTCTTTCTTGTACCAAAGCCCTTGATGCTCCCTAGAACCAGAAATTCAGACAGGCTTGTTCAAGAATGTGGTCGCTCACGGAATTGACTGTTGTCATCAAGTTACACCATTCCTGAAAGGCTTGCACTGGCTGCCAGTTAGAAACTGGGCTAAGTTCAAAGTATAGGTATTGGTATACAAAGCCTCATACAGCTAGTGACCACGATACCTTATCCATTATATATCTGGTGCTGTTGCTTTGAGGTCCTGCTAGTGGATTTCCCATAATGGGCATCTGGTTGGCCACTGTGAGAAACGGATGCTGGACTAAATGGACCTTTGGCTGATCCATCTTCAGGGCTCTACTTATGTTCTTTATTAGTCACTGCACTCTGTAGGAAAGGGCCTTCTACAGATACTGTCACATCAAGAGGTCTAATATGTGCAGTGTAGGAAATGGGCCTTTATGAGAAGCCCATAAGCAAGCAGGACATGAGCGCAAATGGAGCAGCACTCTCCAGTTGCAAAAGCAGCATCATTCTGAATGAACTGGGGCCCAGGGAAGAGTGCTCACTCGATCCTGTTTCTGTGCTTTGTGAAAGTCTTAAGTTACCTAGCGACTTGCAAGCTTAGTGGCAAAAACTGCTTATCTTCTTTATTTTATTTATTTTAGTTCAAAGTTTATAAAAACACAAAAACAGCCTAGTCACAAAGGAGGTTCAGGTGGCCAGTTCGCTTCTCCGCGTCTGATTGGGAATCGCAGGATCTCGTACCGTGTGACATACACCTGGAACCGAGGTGGGAGATTAAAAGAACTCCGTATCAGGTAATAGACATGTTTATGTTTTATATCTTATTTGTAGGGCTTATTAACTTAATATGAAAAGTAGTCGTGTCCAATAGGTATATTTTTATTGTATTCATTTTAAAACATCGATCCGGCTTCGTCAGTCGAATCAAGCAGGGGAAGTGATTTTCATTTAAAAGATTCCCCCACCTCCACTTTCCCCTTCCACAAAGGAGCTGCTCAAAGCAGGTTAAACGTAAAAAGCAACTGTAATCAGATAATTAAAACACAGATTTACCAAACTCTGAACAGCAGCAAAAACAAATATATTTACTCCTAATTGATACATTAAGCAGCAGCAGATTCACAAGTTTGTTAACAAGGAAAGTTTTTAACCTCACTTTTGAGGAAGGGTGAGGGGAAAATCTCATGTAAAATTTGTTTTTTAGTGGTGGACTTAAATGGAGGAATTAGCATTTATGTGTGAAGTTTCTGTTTGTTCATCTTTGGCTGAATGTTTATAGATAATAAATATATGCTAAAAAGCAATGAGAGATATGTTTTTCAGACACCTGGCTAGGAAATTCCTTTACTTGTGGATGAAGAAGGCATTTGGAAGGGTCCTCCCTTCTAGTGCCAGGTAAGCAAAGCAAGTTCTTTGCTTAAAAATGATAAGTATTTCTCTGAGAAACTGGTCTACACAAGTGGACTTATGGCTTGTGCATGTGTAAAAAGTGATTACAGAGTGTTATTTTACACAGAACATGAAACTAAAGTTTGGCCAAATCTGCTTCAGCTTGCAGTTTCAGATCCTGATTTAGGGGCAACTTGCAAACCATGCTTTTTTGTTGTGTCTGAACCATCACAGCCTACTGGAGCACCAGGATGTTGAAATCCACAGCCTTTCATTGTTAGCAGTGTCACCTGTGATATTTTGGGAGAGACTGAACTTCTCTGGGTTTTTATTGCTGGTACAAAATGAAGAAAATCACTCATAAGAATTATTGAAACTATAATTGTCTCTAAGAACACTTGTTCACAGATGAAGGGCATGTTTTAGCTCACAGTTCAGCATGCTTAAATGTTGTTGATTTCAGCAGGACTAGAGCAGTCCAATCTGTGAACTGGAAGTGGAAAAAATGATGACTGAACAGATAAAGGGCAGAAGTTTACAATAATTGGTTTAATATTGTGTGTATGTTTCCATTGTCTTAGAGGTTTTGTATTCTTTCCATTTCTAGGCACTATTATGATCAGAAGATACTGCGGAAAACCTTTGGAGGGTGGAAGGAAGAATGGTGGGTTATTTGGAAAGAATGGAAGCTCACCATCCGGGCTGACTGCCATTACAGGTCTGTTAAATGTACTTTCTAATACTACAGAGAGAAGAAATCCCCTGTTTGTTGTAATGTGTCAAAAAGCAAGCTGTGCTATCTAGTCAGCAAGCAGCCAGGCATGTTGGTGTTTCTACAGTTCAGTTCAGTTTTCCTAAGTGCATGCATTTCTTCCTGTGTTCTTACTAGGAAGACACATTGGTCCAAACCATGGCTCACGCTAACCATAGTTTAGAGCCCAAATCATCCTCAGTTTGATCATTACAAACAGGACAAAAAAAGGGGGTCAGGGATGCATTGCATCAGTGCTTTTCTTCTTCCTTGATATGTACAGCTGAAGGTACAGTAATTGTCCTACAGTTCTGTACATTTATATTTATTTTCCATGATCATCCAAACCACTTTCTCATAGGCTGCCTGCACTGGCAATTCCCTGCTGTTTCTTTCCATTCCAGTCACTTGGCCACCAAAATTCCTCTCTGGAACCGCACTATATGTAGCTTTGCCAGTTCCTAGGCTTTGAGTACCCATCCAAATACAGCATGGACTCATCAACATATTTTGATGAATAATTGCATTGCAAATAAATTCACAAAAGCTACTATCAATCAGAAACCCTCTCTATTGTCTTTTTGGCACCTACGAAATATGCTTCTCTTTCAACAAAGTGTCCTTATCCCAACTGGTATCTGTCCTGCATTTGAACTGATTGTGTGTATGTGCTCCTGTTGCTTTTATAATTGAGTTTAAAACTTTATATATATATGTAACTGTTTTATATTTGTTACTATATTGCAAATTGCTTTGGGGCGGCTTGTGGGAAGCAATTCATAAATGAAATAAATAACAAGCACAACAGCAATAATTACTAGCCCACAAAAGTTTTTACTAGGCTGCCTGCCTACACATAACCCGTACACAGTCATTTTTAAACAAAAAAGGAACAAACTTCTCTGCCTGGAGGGGATTCTTAGTTGCCTTAGGCAAGCAAGCAAGCGGTTGTTTCCCAGCCTGTTTTGCCACCTGTGAAAATAAATGAATACTTTATGTGTTGCAAAAAATTACAATGCAAAAGCATTCCTCAATAGTAATTTGGAATGAATCATCTGTATAGCAAATGGGTAGGCTGGGTTCTGACCCTTATTTGCTTTTGTTGGCCAGGTATTTCCTGTACAACCTGATCTTTCGGGCCTGGAAGTCCTACGTACTCCTGCAGCGAGAGAAGAAGGTGACTTATTGTGTTGCAGATTCACACGGTGAGAGAATAGAATCTGTTGTGGAAGCATATAGAATGGAGTAGGGAACTTGTAGCCCTCCAGTTGTTGTCAGGCTACAACTCTCACCACCCTTGAACTTTGTCCAGGTTGGCTCAGGCTGTTTGGGAGATGGAGTCGAGCAACATCTGGAGGACCACAGTTTCCTCAGCCCTGCAGTAGAAGAGCCTGGGTTGCTGTGTCCATGCTCTTCCAGTGCAGATGGCAGCCTGCTTGAATCCAGCATCGAGCCTTTTCTCTGCATATTTTGCTGTGTGTTAAATTAATCCCAGCCTCTGCAAAAGCTCAAGGGGTTCTCCATCTGCTCTGCAGTATTTCTGAACAGCAACATGTATTTTGCATTTAGAGTTTTGTTGCAGCCAACACATTATTGGATAGTTCTCTGAAAACCTTGCTTGTGAAATCAATGAATTTCTACTGGGATCTTGAATCCTACAGCACAACAGTGCAAACTATGTTGATATATCTACTAAATAAACAATACATTAGCATCAGTAATTTAGCAGACATTTTGCTTAGCTAGCAAGTTGCATTGCTAATTTAATGACACCTAAGTGGCGCCACTCATCTTTTCCTTACAATTGTCTTTTTCAAGAAGCTTTAGCCCCGTGCTCTGTATCCCCAGTTGAACCAAAGATTGTGCAACTGCATTGGCTTATCTTTACTCATTGCTCCCTCTTTTCAGTTTCCTTTTCCACCCTCCCCATGCTTTGCTGTTTCTCCCAGTGTAGAGAGGCAAGCACCTATGTATTTTTTTTTCGCTGGAGAAAAAAATACCCTTCTGGTTTTCAGATAAGGAAAGTGGAGGGTAGGACAAAGGGTTACTCTCCCTACCCCCAGTGGAGCAACACTTCCAGCAGCTGATTTCAAGCTTAAAAACTATACGTGAGGCATCATCATCTATTAGTTGGTCCAGATGTCTTGTGAAGACATCTTTTTGCCCTGGTGGAACCATATTATTTTTTGTTTGTTTGTGCTATTTCTAGACCTTTTAATTCTCAAAGTTTCTAAGCTGCGTACAGTGGTACCCCGCAAGACGAACGCCTCGCGAGACGAAAAACTCGCAAAACGAAAGGTTTTTTCGTTTTCGAGTTGCCTCGCAAGACGAATTTCCCTATGGGCTTGCTTCGCAAAACGAAGCTTGCCCCGGGGACAGCGGGTCTTCTCTTTTGAAGCAAGGGGCGGCGGGGAGATCGCTTCTCCCCACCGCCCCTTGCTTCAAAAGAGGTCTGCCCCCGGACCTCTTTTGAAGCAAGGGGCTGCGGGGAGATCGCTTCTCCCGGTGCTCCGAAGTGGGGTGGGGGGGCAGGAACACCTGCCCCAGCCGCCGGGCTTCGTAGTGCTGCTGCGAAGCCGGGCGGGGGGGCGGGAACACCTGCCCCAGCCACCCCGCTTCGGAACGCTGCTCCGAAGCAGGGGGGGCGGGAACACCTGCCCCAGCCGCCGGGCTTCGTAGCGCTGCTGCGAAGCCGGGTGGGGGGCGGGAACACCTGCCCCAGCCGCCGGGCTTCGTAGCGCTGCTGCGAAGCCGGGCGGGGGGGGGGGGGCGGGAACACCTTCTGAAGGCGGGCGGGGGGCGAAAGTCTTTGTCCCCCCTGCCTGCCTTCCCAGGGGCTTTTAAATCGCCCCGGACAGCGGAGAAGTCCTCCGCTGTCCCGGGGCGATTTTAAAATGCCGCCCGCCAGCATTTTAAGATCGCCCGGACAGCGGAGAAGTCCTCCGCTGTCCCAGGGTTTTTTAAAATGCTGGGGGTGGGAAGAAAAGCCCTTGTCCCACCCCCCCCCAGCCTTCAGAAGAGGTCCGGGGACAGTCTGTCCCCGGACCTGGTCTGAAGGCGGTTTCCCTAGGAACGCATTAATTGATTTTCAATGCATTCCTATGGGAAACCATGCATCGCAAGACGAAAAAACCGCAAGACGAAGAGACTTGCGGAACGAATTAATTTCGTCTTGCGAGGCACCACTGTACATAGAAATTAAAAGCATATGACAGATAAGATAAATGAAATTTAAGTATAAAAACAAAAAACTTTTCCAAAATGCCTGCTGAAATAGAAATGTCTATTTCAAGCACCTGAAGTTGAACAAGGATTGTTCTACTGTTTTCTTATATGCTGTTTTTTATAGTTTTATGCTATGTTTGTATACTGCTAAGAGATATTTAAGTATTGACTGGTTTAGAAATGCTAATAAGTAAAAGTAAAATAATAAGTAAAATAATCAAGCTGGAGATCCATCATGGACTTACTACATTGCATTTGGCCTTCAGAGTCCTATTCATGTGAGTTCCAGAACTATGAAGCATTTAAGGTACCATTCCTCCCTCTGTCCCCAGTGTACCCCTATTTGCAGCTGCTTGTTGCAAAGTGCCCTTGCAGTCCTCCTGATGAGATATGAAGTTCCTTTTGTGTCTGAAAACAGTCTGCCGTCAGTGTTTTGACCAGCCACACCTCTCTCTTAGAGCCAGGCTTTTTCTGTATGGGCCAAAAAGGATTGGGAAGTTCTGTGTATCGGACAAAAATATGGAAACTTTAAAATACTCGTGCCTGCCATTAAAACCATGGCTTCACATTTTTCACAGCGGCAAAAATGAAAACCCTTTGGACGTGGCAGCGCTGGCTGAGCTATGTGGAATTGCGCCGGATGAAGCGCCGAATGCACTTGGAGGCCTTCAAGTTCAGGGAAAAGAGTGCCTTGCGGTGAGAACTGGTTCAGGTTCAAACAAGGGTTAATGGGGCACATGGCGCTCCTATTCCATCTTTCTAGATATTCCAACCCTGAAACAATTAATTAATTAATTAATTAATTAATATCTCAATTAATATCTCACCTTTTTTCCTCCATGGAGCTCATGGCAGTCTTAGTCTGAAACTAAACACTATACAGTGGTACCTCAGGTTACATACGCTTCAGGTTACAGACTCCGCTAACCCAGAAATAGTGCTTCAGGTTAAGAACTTTGCTTCAGGTTAAGAACAGAAATTGTGCTCTGGCGGCGCGGCGGCAGCAGGAGGCCCCATTAGCTAAAGTGGTGCTTCAGGTTAAGAACAGTTTCAGGTTAAGAACGGACATCCGGAACGAATTAAGTACTTAAACCGAGGTACCACTGTACCCTGTTGGCTTTCAATTCCATACTTCAGTGCAGACTCACTCAACCTGGTTGTTAGTCTGGGCTACTCCACATGGACACAAGAGATTTCTGCACCCCTCGTGATTTGATCCCTCAATATTTGACGGCTGGCAGAGACGTATTATTTATATACTGCATTTACATCCCACATTTTTTCTCAAAGGCACTCAAGGTGGCGTACACCGTTTTCTCTTATTTAATCCCCACAACAACCTTGTGAGGTAGGTTAAGTTGAGAGGCAGTGACTAGCACAAGGGTTACCCAGTGAGCTTCATGCCTGGGTGGGAATTTGAACCTTGGTCTTCCAGGTCCTAGAATAATGCTCTAACCACCATACCACACTGGTTTGTTCTCCTGCTTTTAATTGCTGGGTTTTTAAAAAAATTAAAAAGGAATGTTTTTCATGTTGTTCTGTGTTGCCACCAGCACTTAGTGCCACAAGAGCTGATGATACATGTTAATGATAAATAAATAGATTTCCAAGGAAACAATAACTCACCCACCTCCAAGAAGACAGTTTTTGAAAACTACTGTAATACGTAAAGAATGCTATTCAGTTAGTTGGTTGGCATGGTAAGTTGTTTATGACATGTAAAGAAGCAAAAAGGGACCAGAAACATTGGGTATCTCTATGGCAGCCTTTACCAACCTGGTGCCCTTCAAATGTTTTGGATTACAGCTCCCATCAGACCTAGCATCACATGACCATGGTGGCTGGGGCTGATGGGAGTTTTAGTCAAAGATGTTGGGAGAGCACCACGTTGACAAAAGCTGCTCTAAGAAGCAGGTGGGGCTCTATAGTTCTCCAGCACATACATTCATAAAACTCTTTGTTTTCATCAAGTTAAGTGTGTCCTAACCTTTTTATTTTCAACAGACTTGCATGGAGGTTGTGGAGAAAGAGATGGTCACAGAATCAAGTTGCTTGTGAAATGGATGGTCAGGCTCTACAGCATTGGGCCCAAGGCTTACAGTTTCGTGTGAGTGCTGGGAATATCAACCCTTTAAACCCTGTGTGCCTTTGTGTTGTGTGCACACACTAACACTGGCCAAAGGCCCAGATTCAGTGTTCTCTGACAACCAGTGCAAGGGCTGCTGTAGTAGCATAATAAAGCACAATATGAAATCCAGTTCAAGAGTTGCGCTAGCAGAGGTTTTGTTGTGGAACTGGTTGTGCAACAAGAAGTATAGGAGCTAGTGCAAACTGTGGCACAACTATCCATGTGAACCATGCTGGCTCTTTTCACCTTCTCTTGCACAAGCCATTCTTGCTCGCGCAAGTGTAACTAGCACACAGCTGAATTTTGCCCATTAGCTAACAAAATTATTATTATTTAATTGCTGCTGTTTGTAATGATGGGTGCAATTTCTGTGAATCGTTTGCAGATAAGATCTGCCTTGCCTCTTCTTTCACTGCCTTGTTTTCGGACCCTTATTCTTCCTGTTCATCCTTGTTGTCAGGCCTGGCTCAAATGGAAGGAGTGCTATATGTGCATCCAAGATGAGAGAAAGGAGGAGGCCAGGGCAGTGATGCATGAGCAGCACAGGGAGATGTGGAGGGCCATGAAATCCTGGCATGTCTATGTGCAAATCCGAAGAGAGAAGGAGCATCAGCACAGTGAGTTGCGCACAGTGCTTTTGGACAAAATAGAGTTGATTTCTCTTCCAGCACCACAGAATGATGCATTTCGTCTAAGAGAGAGGTTTTGGTTTTTCACTTGGGGTGTTGGTTGCCTCCAAGTGGGCTTAGGCATCTTCTGTTGCTCAAAGACAGGGATCTCGTTGATTGCACTGCCAGTATAGGATGGCCTGGTCCAGAACTGCAGAAAATCTCCGCTGCCAATAAATCCAGTAGACCGCTAAAAGCCTGTACAGAAGGGTGTAGCATAATATTTCAAATGTGATGACCTTATTGCTTTGTTTGATAAGGGTGGAGCATAGTAGAAAACCATGTCTGGGTGCCTTTGAGAGCTAAATACCTATGTGTGCAAAAAAACCCTCTCTCTAGTTGGAGATTTCAAGAAAAGTTGTTATTCAGTGGGAGCAGCTCCACTGAAAGGTGGGTTGTAGGGGAGACCCCATTTCTTTAATTGCTGGAAGGTGACTTTAGTAGAATTCAGCATGAATCTCTAGATTTCTGGAAAGGCTGTGAAATTAGAGGTACTACAGGTGGAGCTCAGTCCCTCTGCCCTTGTATTCCTGCGCCTAATTCAATTCTAAAATAATCTTAGAAGCAGAATTCCACTCTTTTACTCCTGTCACAGAACACCGAATCAACAATATAAAAGTCCTGTTTTCATTTTGCTTTTTGCATTAGTAATTCAGCACATTTTGTGTATGTGCTCCTAAAGAATCACAGAAACACAGAATTATAGAATTGGAAAGTATCCAAGGGCCATTAGTCTAGCCCCCTGCTTTGCAGGAATTGCAGTCCTGGTCTTCCAGCCGCCACCCCGGGACAAGAGCTCTAGAACAGCCTGCTACATTGCCCCCCTAGCTCAGCCCCTTCAGCACCCACAGTGGGGGCGGGGGCAGAACTTCTCCTCACTCCACCTTTCTTTACAAGCTTGAACAGTTGCTCCTGTGCAAATGCTAATTTGCTTTTCATGCAGAATACCATGATCCCTCATTTAAATACCATAAAAGCCCTGAAGCCAAATTTCCATCTAGTCCAGCATCCTTATAGTATCCAGCCAGATGCCCCAGTGGGAAGCCTGCAAGCAGGCACCATAAATTACTTTAGTTTCCAGCTCCTATTTCATACCAAAATATCTGTCACTTGAATACCCAATGCTTATGCACCACCCCCGACCCTGACCCTAGCACAGATAGGACATTTTCTGCCTCTTTTGTTCCAGAGCTGGCCTTGCAGCACAACCGCACCCGGGTCCTCTTTCAGAGCTTCTCGATGTGGCGTCTGACTTGGGAACACAGACAGCAACTGCATGCCCACCAGGAGTACCTTGTTCAGCTGGCTGCGAGGGTCGCCTTGCGAAGAGTTTTCACGCGATGGAAGCAGTGTATCCATATTCTCCTTGTGGGCCTTTCCAGCGGTTAGGGGGGACATGGGTAGTAAGAGTTGAGGTGCATGTGTAAAATGATACTTCTGGGTTGTTGCTTTTAAATGACTCCTTTTGAACATGAGGAATGACTCTGTATACCAATAGGTTTGTTCCAGGCCTGCAGCACTGGAGCAAAGACTGGGGAAGGCCCTGCTGTTTGATTCTGTGAGCCCTCGTGGCTCAGAGTTGGACCAGTATGTCACAGTCTTTAAGAAGACATGCGTGTAAAACCATGATAAAATATTCAGAGAAGTTGATCACCGGGTGCTTATTTTCTCTTTCGCCTAACAATCAAAGGAAGGAGTGGGCACACATTTGGAAAATATATTTAAAGTAAAGGGAAGAATGTTAGGATAACGCAGATTAACTTGGTGGAATTCACAGGTGCAGGATGTAGATTCTTCCCCATAACTTTTATCCAGGTCAGTAATAAACTACTGAAAGGTTGATCTATTCTAGCTGGTTAAGCAAACTTTTTTTCTTAACCTGAATAACAGATGTGACGTTGTGTGCCCAAAAAGCTAAGCACTATGAACGTGCTGAGCGCCACTACAGATGTCACCTGCTGGTAAGAGGTTTGCCATATCTGGTGGCCTCTCTGGAATGACCTCTGGCCAGGAAAAGTTGGTTCCTCCATGATGATTCTCCCATGGGGCCACTTTCCACAGTGGCAAGCAAGCACTTTGTGTATTCAAGCAGCTGGAGGCCACAGCCAATCTCAGCTCCCTGCAGCATAATTTTAGGAAGGATGGGGCTGGAGATGAACGCGCTACAACTGGTTTGGCCCTCCATTTGTTGCTGAACTACAACTCCAATCATCCCTGGTCCTTGGCCATGATTGCTGGGGCTGATGAGAGTTGAAGTTCAGCAATGTCTGGAGGGCCAAGGTTTCCCACCCCTGCACTACAGCTCCATGGCCAATGCTGTTGTACTGTTCCTCTCTATATGGCTTGTGTAGGAGAATATCCTGTGGTTTATGCTTAGACAGTATCCCACTTTATACCAAAATCTGTTGTCAGAGGCCACCAGTTCCCCGTATCTCTTCTGTATGAAGCCGAACTTTATAAATCGTAAATAAGATGGGCTGTTGAAGACACACCTTTGCCTTTGTAGTAGGAGTGGCTTCTCCAGCGTGCTTCCTGCTCTTTTGCTTTTCACAGCACTGTGGGCTGAGTGCCTTGCGGAAGAATGTTACAGAAGCTTCTGTCAAGCAAATGAGGATAAACTTGGCTCATCAGCAGCACCAAGTCATGGTGAGTTTGACCGTGTTCCCTGCTTCATCTACACTAAACCAGAACCTTTAATGTGCCTTCTGGGTCACATTGGCAAGAAAACTACCATCTTGTGTTCCTGAGTTGTTCCTGTGGTAGAAGCAGTGTAGCAAGCTATAGAAAACTCTGTGTGTGTTTGTGTGTAAAGTTAGGAACAGTTACTTACATATGGACCACGGTGTGACAACATCATGAAAGGATCTTCTTTGTGTACCTGTGCAGGCCAGCAGGAGTACCCTGACTCTGACTGGGCTGGACTCAGAAATTATGGTGATGTTAGGGATAGGAAAGTAAAAGTTAGGGATATGGAAGTTTCCGTGATGTGTCAGAGCAACCAATCTTCCAGGTAGCAAAAAGTTAGGTATCATAAAAAGTTAGGTCGACCATAAATAGGTTGACCTACATGTGTGCTTTTGTCCAAATAAATGGTGGCCTATCTATTTATATACAGCATTCAGAAGTATATTTAAATCCAATTTATTGGTATTTATATAATAGTTGTATCTTACTTTTTTTGAACTTATATGATCACATGTTATGACATTTACCTACAATAATAATAATAAAGAAGAAGAAAAAGGATTGTCTGTTGCTTTTATCATTTGCCATTGAAAGCAAACATCCCTTTGCTGCTCTGTTGATGTTTTTATTTCAAAAAGGCCCTCTCGGTTGGCCTATCTGTGTTCAAGGGAACCAGGCTTTAGGGTGCTTCACACACTGTCTCTTCCGATTTTCTTTTAGCTCTTGCTCAGGTTCTGGAATGGATGGAAGTCTCGTTTGGAACAGAAGGAGGAAGAGCGATACCGCTCCCAGACACTGTCAGCTCATTCTCACTACAGGTGAGGAACCAACTATATTGAGGCAGCAACAGAGCTAAAACCTGGTAGCTCATTTCTTTTTGAAGTTTGAAATGCTCCCATATCTTAAACCTTCTAGGCCCCAAGTTGGTTTCCTCCAGAGGTTTTGGACAACAACACACATCAACCCCAGCATCCTGCAGCCATGCTGGCCAGGGCTGATGGGAATTGTTGTCCAAAACAGCTGGCAGGCCCCAAGTTGGAGGAAGGCTGGTCCAGTCCCATGTTATTAGGAATGAGCTCATTCTGCCCATTCTTTCTTTGTTTCCTTTTAATCTTACATATATTACTATTACATCTTTCCATCTCAAAACTCACAGTAATGTTGACTGAGCTCCTGGGAATCCCCCTGTTTAAGCACTAGCCGGTCATAGCCTTGCCTAGCTTTTGAAACAGGATAGTAATAATAATTATTATTATTATTGTTACTACTGTTATTCATATACAGTGGTACCTCGGGTTAAGTACTTAATTCGTTCCGGAGGTCCGTTCTTAACCTGAAACTGTTCTTAACCTGAAGCACCACTTTCGCTAATGGGGCCTCCTGCTGCCGCTACGCTGCCGGAGCACGATTTCTGTTCTCAACCTGAAGCAAAGTTCTTAACCCAAGGTACTATTTCTGGGTTAGCGGAGTCTGTAACCTGAGGCGTCTGTAACCTGAAGCGTATGTAACCCGAGGTGCCACTGTACCACTTAATCAGTTTCCAAGCAGCAGATCAAGTGTTACTCTCTGGGTCATGGGAACAGGGCAGGGAAGGGGTACCCAATGTTGGTTCCCTTTGGCAGAATTTTACTACTTCATAATTGCTCGTGTTGGCATAGGTGGCTTTGTCACTTGTTGATGGTGACAAGAGGTGCAGTTGACATTAGCAGAACTGCTTGTAACGATACAAAGCAAGTCATTGATGGCCTTACTCCATCTGCTTTCTTTTGTGCTTTTGCTGGCTGAAGTCCACATGAAGCAGCACAAATGAATCCTGACTGTTGCATCCTCATTGCCCCCAAACCATGGAGACCTCTACTGGGTAGCATGAGTGGCAGGTTAACCCTGTGCTTTTTCTGTTAGCACTCATTCTGTGTCTGTAGGGAGCTGTCCTTGGTCCTGAGCTGAAGGGAACTGTCCTCTTCGTTAGAGGCAATTGTTGACAGAACTTCATACTTTACATTTCAGGACTGTGTTGCTGCACAGGTGTCTCAGGACCTGGTCATGCCATGCCAACTGGAAAAGGCACAGGAAGGTAAGGGGGCATGGTCATCTTCAGACTATTCAGGCTCTGAATTTTCCAAGTGGGATCTACTTTTAAGCGATACCCTTTCCCTTCTCCATATTTATCCTTTTCTCATTGTGTATTAATCCCAATCTTTAATTGTCTCTCCCCATCCTTCTCATCTTTCTTTCTTTCTTTCAAAAAAACACATAGTACGTGATGCTGGCCTACTTGGTTGTGTATCACCAGTCAAAGACTGATGTCTTATAGGGCCGCCTTCCCCAGCCAGACTCCCAGCTCGCATCAGCCCCAGCCACCATGAACATTGGACAGAGGTGATGGGAACTGCAGCCTAGCAATAGAAAGGTCGCTAGGGCAAAATTAAGTTCTGCTTCATGCAGTTCTATTGTGGTGTGGGCTCTTTCTTCAACACCGTGCTAAACTCTCTCTGCTTACTAGTACGCCCTCCAAGCCAGCATTTTTCAACCTTAGGCGCCCAGATGATTCTGGACTACAACTCCCATCACCTGTAGCCATGGCTAAGCTGGCTGGGGATGATGGGAGTTGTAGTCCACCTGCTTCTGGGAAGCCAAGGTTGAAGAGCACTGCTCTATAAAGGTAGAGAGTTGTTCCTTACTTTAAATGGAGCAGAGCCAAGTAAGTGAAGGCTGCTCTATGGGTAGCTGCTTGCCACTCTAGTCGCTTTGTATCGCATGTGTGTACATGTGTCTTTGAGAAAGCTTAAGCCTTCTTGGTTTCTCAGAGTGAGGCTTTTGCTGCTTTTGCTTTTGCCGTATGTCCTCAGCTGCAATATGCCAGAGCCAATAGGCACTACGAGGGTGTGATCTTGCCTGCCACTTTTGAGGCCTGGAAGCGATTCAGGGATCGTCAGTGCCGGTGGAGAAAGATGAAGGGGATGGCTGTGTGTTTCCACAGGTAGGATGGAGGGTCAGTAAAAAGAGAATGTTGGGGAACAGCTCTTGGCATGCATTGAGTGCCTGGTGAAAATCTAGTGCTCTTCTCCCTGCTTTCCAGAGAAATTTGCACAAGGCGATGGTTTGAAAGGTGGTGGCTGAGAAAACATGAGCATCAAGAGAACCACATGGCAGAGGAAATGGTAAATCTAGATTTTTTTGTTTCAGGATAGTAGACGATTTCTACACTGCTGTTCTTGAATATACAATATCAGGGGTTTCAGACAGGAGGCAGTGTTGGTGGATGCTTACCTTGTTACATTCTGAAATGTTCTTTCTGTACCTGCTTAATGTACCTGAGATGCCTGTGCCAAGTCGTAAATCTTTAAACACACATGCCTCCCAGTGCCTCACCCTTAAGGCACTTTTGCTTACTTGGAGGCACTTGCCCTGGCCTTCAGACACATTGCTCTCTTCTCCTTATGCACCAGAGAGGAATCCTATAATTCCAAACATGTTCTGGGTCTCAAAGTGATAATTAGACCACTTAGAAAGAGGAAGTAGAAGGAAGCAGGGTATTTTTTTCACCCACAGCTGCCTCTGGTGGTGCTTGTGCTGCCATTCATTCCAGCTTTCCTTCCTGGCTCCCCCTCTCATATTTGACTGACGATGTTGATGTATGAGATTTATTTGGGTTCCTGAGCTCAACTGGGTAGCCATCTTCTTTTTAAAAGACTGTTTGGGTTATTGGGGGCAGGTTGCTGGCAAAAGAATTATCCTACCTTTGCCGGAAGCCTGGCACAGCATGAGCTGGCTTCAAAATCCCTCCTCTCCCTGTGTAGGCTGTTCTGCACTCTGAGCGACGGCTGCTGTCCCAGTCCTGGTGCTTCTGGCGCAGGAGAACTGTGGTTCAGCTGGAAGAGCGTGAGGGACTGTCCTTGGCCAAAGAGCACCACAGCCACCAAATCCTGCAGACTGCTTTCTGTCTTTGGAAGGAGAACGTTCAGGAAATAAAGGAAGGGTAAGATAACAGAGAAGAATCAATCATAGCATAAGATAAGTCTGGCTGCTGGATCAGTAGCACATCTTGCCCAGCATCCTGTTCTTTCAATGGCCAGAAATGTATCCTAGTGGGGAGCCCACAAGCAGGGCCCAAGTGCAACAGAAACTTTCCCCATCTGTCATTCCCAGCACCTGGTATTCAGAAGCATCCTGCCTCCAACAGTAGAGGTAAAAGCACAGCCATCAGGGTTAGTAGCCACTGCTATCGCAAGTCCTGCAGCTATAACTGCTTTAGGCTGACTTTACCTGACTGGCAGTGGCCCATGTTCTTGCAAAAAAGGCCTACATCCTTGTCCCTTCAGCCTGCATCTGCATCAAGCCCACCAAACCTTTGCAGCCTCAATTCCTGCCGCTTCCCCTTACCTTGCTGTTGCCTTTATGGACAGGAAGGGAAGCAGCAGACTGGAAAGCAAGCCTGATCCAGATCTACTTATAGGGCTCAGTCCCCATATGACCTGCTTGAGACTCTTCTTGTTCCAGAAGCTTACTTGCTGGTTCTGCTGCGACTCCCTCCTTTGGCCCTGTCTTGGACAAGGCACACAGGAAATTCCCAAGCAGATATCCCTCAGGCATAGTAGTTCAGGAATAGTGCTACAGTGGTACCTAGGTTTTCGAGCGTCTCGGAAGCCGAATGTTTTCATTTTTGAATGCCAAAACCCAGAAGTAATTGCTTCCGTTTTCGAACATGCCTCGGAAGTTGAACGGCTTCTGCTGTGTGTTTTCCCATTTTTCCAATTGAACTTGCAGCCAGCCCTTTGCACCTCAGTTTGTTAACATTTTGGAAGTCGAACAGTCTTCCAGAATGGATTACGTTCGAGAACTGAGGTACCACTGAAACAGCATTACCATTTATAACACCACTTTGGGAAAGTAAGTACTTTACATGAGATAAAATGGCAGGCTCTGCTTTGAGGCTCACCACCTAAGACAGTAGCACAGAAGGCCCATGTCTATCCTGAAGCTTGAGAGAGGGTCTGCTGTGCTTCCCTTTAGGAGGACGAAGGAGGCCAGAGCTTCAAGGTTCCACTCTGTCAAGCTCCTTCAGTGGTCTTGGAGCAAGTGGCGACAGGTGAGAAATATACCTGATGGATTTCACATTGGTCCTCTACCTGTTGTGACTCACATTCCTAGCCTTGTAGGCAGGAGTGTATGTGTGTGATGTGGTGTTTTCTGCGTACCTTGAAATTCTGCCCCCAATAAGCCAACATTTTGTTACGAAATGAAGTAACATAAATTGGGTAGATCTGCATCTGTCCGCTGCTGTGGCATAACTCTGCCACACGTTCTCAAAGAAGTTTGAAAATGTGTGTAAGGATAAAAGGAACAAAAGGAGGGAAGAGCACAGAGATGAGGGAGAGACAGGGAGGCTGTGGAATAGCTAGTGGGGAAGGTGGAGGAGACAATTGTCAGCCTCTCCTCCAAATGCTGACAAACTCTACCTTGCTGACACTTTGGCTTAGAAGATGCCAGTAGTCACTGCCCACACAGTTTCAGGCTTTTCTCTACAAGTGCTAGAAGGGTTGTCTTTAAAACAACAACATTGTGAAATCCAAGATTCCCGGGGTACCAAATCCTGTGACCGCTGTTAGATTCCAAAAGTGAAGAACTTGAGACCAAGAGAGAATTACAGCAATTGAAGGCAGAGTGCAAATTGTTGCTGTTGATTTAAATAAAATGGTTTGACTGTTGTTGCAGCCATTCACTGAAGGAGGCAGGCAAAAGGTAATTCTCACAAGGAAGTAGGAGGTGTCTCCTAGTCCAGCTTTTAGCTGATTCTTTTTTTCTGAAAGGAACACGCTTCCAAGTGCCATGGGAGGCTTATCTGGAGGGTAGCAGTTTGGAGAAGGCTGATTTAACTCATTTGAACAGCTCTAACACTCTGCTTGGTTGCTATCCCACCCTGCCGAGGAAGCTGCACTTTCTTTTCTTCACTTTGTCCCACACAGTGATGTTCTGCTCCCCTTTTCTCTTGCAGTACTTGAGGCACCGCTCTGAGAAGTGGACGAAGCTGGTGAGAGCCGATGTGCACCACCAGCAGGCTGTGCTGCGCAGGGCCTTGTCAGCCTGGAAGGTATGGCTGAGCTATTACTTGTGATGCCCCAGGTGGCTTGGCTGGGCCCAAGGACAGCAGCCCCAAAGAACCACCAAGTTTGGCTGAGCTGGGGTGGAATCCACTGTTGCCTTTGCCTATTGGTGTGGGATACCTTTCCTTTTTGTGTCATATTGGTGGCATGTGTAGAGTGCTTTGCAATGCTTGTCATGAGGTAGGGGCTCTGCACCTCAAGGACAAGTTATGGGAGTGCTCAGAAAATGTGTTAGCCCTTTACATCAGAAATGCTTTCCTTCCTTAGAGAGAGAGGGAGGGACTGAGCTGTGAAGAGGAGCAGCTTGCCAGTGAAGCTGCCTTGTGGTCCACATCAGCCAGAATCCTCAGCAAAGAGGGTATCAGACAACGTGGCACTTTGGCTCTCTGCCTCTGGGGGGGGGGGGGAGCCAAGAGAAGCAGAAATGTCCTGTTTCTTCCAAGCAAACACGCCTTAGCATTTCCTTAAAGGGGAACCTGGACTGACAGTAAATACCTCTGATTGGGGCACCTGTGGGCTACACAGCTCTAACTTCTGCTTTGGTAAAATCTCAAAATTAGGAACAATATTTCACATTTTTCTCTTGCAGGCTTACCAGAGTCACATCCAGCACATTCTGTCCCAAGTAGCCAAAAAGGAGGAGGAGCATAATCAGCGGCTGCTATGGTAAGCCTTCTTAAATCTGTGGCGATTCTCAACCTGGTCTGACAGTCTTGGAGGAACCCTCGCCCTCTGCCTTTTCCCCATCCTGGGCTTCACAGAGGGAAAGGATTTGCTCTTGGTTAGAACTTCCCCCCATCTCTGTCGGCCCTCAGGCAAGCACTGTGCACCTGGAAGGAAAATGCTGCAGATTCCAAGCATGAAGCTGAGAAGGCTGCTCTGGCAGAAGAGCATCACCGAAGAGCGTTTCTCTCAAAGGTAACTCCCATCAGGAAGGAAAGCTAAACTCCCAGTACAGGTCCCTTGTCCCTGGGCTGGTTGGGGTGACTCAGGCCTGACATGATGCCCTTGAGCCTCCAGTTGAGGAAGTAAAAAACAACACAGTATTAGGAGTCCTTAATGCTTCTGCCCCTGTTTTCTCTGCCTAGGTTGTGCTCAGATGGAGGGATGCAGCCTCCTTGTGTGCATACCATCGTCAGCAGGAGGCAGCAGCTGTGATGGAGGCCAGGAAGCATTTGCATTCAGGTGAGTGTGGCTATTTGCTTGAATGTGGCACATGATCCCAATACTAGCCTTCTGCCTCCTGCATTGGGTCACTGGATTGGGCCTCTTTGTATGGCAGCCATATACCCCCTCCCTTGTGTAGTGGAGGAGGAGGAAGGTCTGTGAGGGGTGATTTTTCCCATGCATCAGTGGATGCAGGATGCATAGCAGCTTCAAAGCCATCCACCAGGGAAGGGCAGTGTGTGTGTGTGTGTGTGTGTGTGTGTGTGTGTGTGTGTGTGTGGTTTTGTGCGGCTCTGGATTGTTGGAGATAGAGATAGAGATAGAGATATATATGATGGTTGTAAATCACCCCCAAAAATTAATTGAAGGTTAATCTAAAAACCATCTGTGTAAAATTTAAGTCCACAAAGCTTTTATGTACATGGGTTCCAATACAGAATTGCGCCGTTCTCCAGGTTTCCAACCTCAGTGTTACTTGCTGCAGTGCTGTGCTGTTTATTAGTGAGCTGTCTTCCACCAACCTGGTACCTTCTGGATATTTTAGTGCTGGAACTTCCATCGCTCCCAGCGCCATATGCCCAATGCTGGCTGGAGTAGATGGGAGTTGTGGGGCAAAATACAGTGGTACCTCGGGTTACATACGCTTCAGGTTACAGACTCCGCTAACCCAGAAATAGTGCTTCAGGTTAAGAACTTTGCTTCAGGATGAGAACAGAAATCTTTCTCCGGCGGCGCAGCGGGAGCGGGAGGCCCCATTAGCTAAATTGGTGCTTCAGGTTAAGAACAGTTTCAGGTTAAGAACAGACCTCCAGAATGAATTACCGTATTTTTTGCACCATAACACTCACTTTTTTCCTCCTAGAAAGTAAGGGGAAATGTCTGTGCGTGTTATGGAGGAAATGCCTACGGGTGGCATGCCTATGGATTTCCCTCCTCTAAAAACTACGTGCGTGTTATGGTCGGGTGCGTGTTATAGAGCGAAAAATACGGTAAGTACTTAACCTGGGGTACCACTGTACCCTGGAGAGCACCAGGTTAGGGAAGGCTGCTCTGAGAAATAGGATGGGAGGAGGGCTGGGCTTCTTCTCGCTCACTATTTTTTATCTTCCTGTTTGGACAGTGAGGCTGCAGGCAATGTTTCTTCGCTGGAAGGAGTCCTACGTTCAGTCCTCTAAGCAGAGAGGGCAGTTTGTCTTGGCAGCTCAGCACCATGGGAGGCAGCTGCTTAGCAAGTGCATGGCCAGGTGGAAGCAGTATCACCTCCAGTGCATAAGGAAGATGGTGAGGAAATTTGCAGATTTCCGTCTCCAGAGGGTAGGAAGCAGTAAACCAGATGTGTGGAAGGCTTTCTAGGACAGCCTGATAATTTTCATAGGAAAGGGCCAGGCTCTGCGCCTCAGAGTGGCAACCCTTGTGCCTCTTTCCCCCTGCAGCTCCTGCAGAGACAAGGGGATCAGCTGATGGCCCGGAGGCTTTCCTCTACCTACTTCTCAACCTGGAAGACACAGGTGAGGTCAGACACATCCCTTTCCCCTTCCAGTCTCTGACTGCAGTGGGTCCATCTGAAGGCTGGGATGGAACAGTGAGGCTGCTGACTTTTTTCCATCATGTGGCATTATGGGAAACCATATTGTGGGAGGGGGAAAAAGGGAGTTCAACTAAAGCATCTCCCCTAACCCTCGACCCAGGTGCAGAGGAGATGAAAGGGGACAAAGGAGAATAATTTTTCAGTTAATGCTGAAAACGCAAAAGAACTTCATGGCTTGTATCAATGCTGGGGTTGGGATTTCCCCCTCCCTCCTTAACCTGGCCCACGTGGTCTTTCTTTCTTTCTTTCTTTCTTTCTTTCTTTCTTTCTTTCTTTCTTTCTTTCTTTCTGCACCAACAGTTGGCGTACAGGCAGCGGGAGCGGCAGGAAACCATGCGAGCGCTTTGGCATTGGTCCATGTCCCTGCAGGGCAAGGTCAGTCTTGGCAGGCAAGAGAGGAGGTGCATTCACATGGTCCTGTTTGGAGGGAGCAGCTCTGCTTGCCAGCAGACTGCCTTCTCTTTCTCCCTTTGCTGGATTGCAAAGCCAGGATGTAAAGAATCACATAGCTCGTTCCATGCATGGGAGTGGGAGGGAGCTTTCTGCAGTTTGGTTAAGTACATATTACCAAGGAAAGAGGAGGAGGAGGAGGGTGGAGACACAGGATGCTCTGTTTCCAGCTGCAGCTGTGCATCTCTCCCAGCAGCCGTGGAGGGCAGTGCCATCTCTGTTACTAGCAGCACTGCATGGAAGGGCCTTCCACCTCTGGGCAGGGCTGGGGAGCTGCTTCAGCCTAGGGCATCATATCTTGAGAGGGAGCACAGCAGTTGCAGCTAATATATGTATTTCCATTACATATGTCAGACATAAAAATGTTTTCAAGGATATAGGGACGATCAATCTCTCACTTGTGGATGTTTTTGCACCACCTCCCACACTGCTGACAGTTTTGGATCTGTACTTGAAATTCTGAGAGCTTAAAAAAGAAAAAGAAAAGCACCGGCATGTGTATTTGAGTTCCTTGAACCTGTTTCTCCAGAGGGAATTTTTGATGGTTCCTTTGTCGCTGATGAATATGAGAGGCTGTGCGGCCACTGCCACCTATGTGTCTTGCCTGCAGGTATTTGATGCTTGGCTGGCATTTGTCCTGGAGCAGCAGCGCAAGAAAGGTCGGATCGAAAGGGCTGTGGAGATTTACCGGGCTGATTTGCTGCGGGAGGGTGTGACCCGCATCCTGAGGTACACGGCTGGCATGAAGGAATTCCGAGGGCACTTGCAGGCCCAGCATCAGGTGAAGGTAAAAGAATGGGACCCCTCTTGTGGCTCCCTCTCATTTCACATCTATACAACTTTACCCACTTTATTTCGCAACAGGTTGATAACTGCTTCATACACAGTGGTTTCTTTTTTGCATGTTAGATGGATCGGATCCACAATGATGACTAACAATTATTTGCTCTATTATCTGCCATTCACCCCAGGGTCTTAGGACATGTCACAATAATTTAAAATACAATGTTAAAAACAGTTTTAAACAAATTTTAATTGCCAGAATAGAGGGTGTTCTGAAAATATTTGGTTGTTGCCTGTGCTGGCTTCTCCTCTTTGTACATAAGCAGGAAGCACAGATCCCTTATGGGGTTCCACCCCACAGCAACAGTTAGAAGCACACGCCACCCTCTCACAGGTACTCCTGGGACAAGTAGAGGCACAGTAGGTCCTGTCAGGTCCACTGCCCAGCTTCTCCCTCTAGGGGGCACTACAGAGCCAGAGAGTGACATCATCACAGGTGTGCCTGGCCCACACCTTGCCCCACTCTTCCTTTGGCTCTGTTCTTAACCTCTTTTGACATGCCATGTTGGATTGAAGCATTTGGGAGAGACTGCTGCTCCTCCAGATTGAAAACTGGAGACTTTCCTCTTGACTATGGAGGAGCTCCTTATACAACTATCCTCCTCCCCTAAAGACCAGACTTCCCCAGCCTGGTGCCCTCCAGTTATTCTGGACTATAACTTCCATCAGCCCCTGCATCATATGGCTCTGATGAGATTTGTAGTCCAAAACATCTGGAAGGACACCAGATTGGTGAAGGCTCCCCAAGAAATACAGAAATTAACAAGCTCCTTCTCTCCATTTTCCCTCCCCAGCCCCTCCTTAGAGCAGACTGAAGGGCACACGCAGCCCTCGCTTTTGCAGCACCACCAACCTGCCATGTGCTTCTTCCTTGCACTCACAGATCGCCTGCCACCGTCACCAGGCTGTCTACCGGTGCGCCATGCTCTGGAAACTAAAGGCCCTCTGCCAGAAACCCAGCCTGTCTATTCCGGGCCCCCCTCTCAAGAAGCGAGTGACATTCCAAGTGCCAGTGCCTGCTGCAATTTCAAGAGTCGATGAAGATCTTGGAAGGAGAACGAGCCTTCATTCCATGGCAAGGCCTGCACAGAGCGACCACCAGGCCCACATTTTCCAGGCTTCTGGAGATTCCATCCTGACTGATCTGTGAGTAAGAGGCAAAGCTGCAACCTCCTTGCGCTCGCTTCCCCTTGAGCCAGCAAACGGTGAATTTAATTGCACAGTCGCCTCCCTCATTTTGAAAGCCACTGCAAATGCACAGAGGAAGGTTTCTTTTAATTTTAAAGAGTGGGGAAAGAATGAGTTGCATCTAGCAAAAGGACTCAGCAGCAGATGGTTAGACTCTCTTCTCCAGATCTCATTCTCTCTCTCTGTTCCATGCAGGGAAGGTGTAATGCACAGGAAACATTTAATGAAGCATTGGGGACTTTCCTATCCCTAAGGCTCCATTTGCCCATCTCCCTGGCAGTCATTTGCTGTTGTAATAATAATAAAAATCCTCTTGAAATTGGCTAGTCTAACCAATCTTTATTACTAGCCAAAGGGCAGGCAAAGAAGGCTTGTGCCCCTTAGGATTATTGAGTGGCATGAAGTACTGGAATCATTATTCAGTTCTCAATAGCGAGCCTCGGAGTAACTGTGCTGGCTCTTTGGTTTTGTTTAAACTTGTAAGGCTGTAAGTACAGTTGCTTGTGTAAATCCACCTGTCAACCTGCTTTTCTTAAAGAAGTATTAGTGCTGAGAACATGCTTGTAGGCATTCCTGTGCATAATTATCAGTGTGTAAAAGGTATGTATGTACCTCAGTGTTCCCTAATTCTAAAAAGGCCTCTAACCCACCCTCCTATCCTCCCCACAGGCAGGCAGCCCGCCAAGGCAGGTTACAGCCCCGTAGACCTGACTTCCTGCTGCAATCTCTGGAGAGAACAGAGCTGCCTGATCCTGACTTGAATGGGTAGGGAAGAATGTTCAACTTTCAGACATGACAAATTAATAAATAGAACAAGGACTACATAGGGGCTACTCCCACCAGCCAAGTTCAGGGTCACTTTTACCCAAGACCTCTAATGAAAGGGAAGATCCAGGATGACATTCTCACCCCATCTTGGTACTTAATGGATGTTCAAACTAGAATAAACTTGTGTGCCCATCAACCATCCTGTTGATGAAATAAGAAGCAAGGCTTCTTATTTGATTGCATGGAGAATTCGGAGTGTAGCAGAATATCAAACTCACAAAACAAGACTTCTGCAACAAGAAGCTCTGATGCAAGTCATAAAGCTGCATGGCCACAATTCTTCAAGGAATCTTGTGGATGCCTCCAGATTCTTGGAAAACTTCTGCTTGGTACAAAAAAGGAAAGGGCTGGAGGTGGGATAGATGGGTGGGTGGACTTAGTCCACTTTAATTTGTAGAGCAAAGCTTAAAATGTGCCTGAGCTAGAAAAGTGGATGCTGGCAGCTTGGAAGGTAACAGTAAGAGGGATTTTCCCAGATTCTTCCTTGGTGTGCTTCAGATTCTTATACATCTAACAAATCGGATCTTTGTCTTCCTCTTCTAGACTAGAAAGCCTTTCTGGGGCTTTGTCTACGGCCCTTTTGTCATCTGCCCAAAGCAGTGTCCCTTCTCCAACCCAGTTCAGCAGCTGCCCCTTCTCAGCACCCCCACTTCCTCAGCCTGCTCCAGTGCTGCGCACACCCCATTGGCCAGATAGCACAGCCCTCCCAAAGCCAAACCCAGAGCTGTTGCCACCTTCCTCCTTCATGACACGGAGAAGAGAGAAGCCAGGAACGGTGAGTTCTCACACCTTGTTTGCTGCTTGACGCAGTGGTAGAGTGTAGTGGCCTTACACTCACTTGATCTGCCTGAGTCAAATTCCCAGTTAAGGCTGCAATCCTAACCCTCAGCTGGCCGTGGCAGGCTTGATGGAATGGTGCAATCAGCCACATCCACAGTCTAGCTAATTGCACCAACCAGGGTGGAAGGAAAAAAATGCAGCAGCAGGGCTTGCTCAGTGGATCCTGGCCTGACGCCCTCTTCACACTCAAAAGGGCCTGTTTTGGGTTGACCACATTGCAGCATTACTTGCCAGCAGGGACACCACTTCTGCTTCATCCAAACCCCCTCTAGCATGGCAGATTGCTGATTTTGATTACTCTGGAAGGCTCCCAGATTCAGAAGTGGTTGCCTCTCTGTTAGCCCAGTTCTGTAGCACAGAGCTTATCCCTCTATCAGTTTCTAAGGTGGGGATCCTCTTATCATAAGAACATTCCATTCAAAGGGCTTAGGGTACCTTGTAGTTTGTTTAACACCAAATCCATAAGCACAGCTCTGATTGGTGTCTGGACAGGGTTAAATAACATTCTTGTTTTCCTGCCTTTCAGGCTGAGCCTTTGGGCCTGCAGCCTGGCCTCTATTCCACAAGCCCTCCGAGACCAACCACTGGGAAGGAAAAACTGCTGGCAGACTCAAGGGCAGATTTCCTCCTGCCTGAAGATTTTTCAAGGAGAGAGAGCCCTCCTCCCCATCCCACTTGCGGAAGGGCAGGTAACGATGATGGTCCTATGAGTGACCCACTTTTCTCACTCCCAAATAGCAAAAGGCTCTTTTTTTGCCTGCAGGGAGACATTTTGTTTCCTAAAGGAAGTGAGCTGCTTGTTTTGAGGCCAGAGGTGCAGTGGCTTTCCAGAAGGTTTGTCCTCCTACCTGGGTGTAAGTGTGTTCCCTCCCGTTTTTGCTGCTTCTGCAACAAGAGTAAGGGGGCATGTCTCTCTGAGATGTGATCCTTCCCAGATGACCCACAGTTAATATGGCGGCTACAGAGAAGGGAGCAGAAGCTGCTCGGAGGGATTCCAAAACCCACACTGTCTTCCTTTTCATTTTAGGAACCAAAGAACCAGAAAAGGCAACAGAGGGTTTTACCCAGGAGGCTCCGGCAGTTCACAAACAGCTGGGAGCTGAGCTCCAGGTTATTGGGAAGAAAATGCAACTCTACCACCACAACCAGCAGGAGCTGAAGTACGCAGCCAAACACTACTTCTTCTCCCACTTTGCAATGCGTGTTTGGGCTTCTGTTTCCTCTGGGAAGGAGAGATCGGTTCAGGAAATCCTAGTTGAAAGGGGCCACTGCTGTAGTCTGCTGTGTTGGTGGGTGCAGGGACACAGTTCCCCTCCAGCACACTCTTCCATGCCTCCCTTAACTGTTGCCCTCTTGTAGCACCGCCCAGTAAATCTTTATTTTGATGACTTCAGAGCAAGCAGTAGGCATATCCATGGGCTGGCTCCCTTCTCACACTAACAAATTCAGGAAAGGGAAGGTGAAAAATGCCCTAAGGCCGCAATTACCCTGTACATTTAAAGTGTTTTGATGCTGGCTTCCCCCAAGTAATTCTGGGAGCTGTGATTTGGTAAGTTTCTAGGAGACCATTATTCCCCTCCCACAGCTACACTTCCCAAAGTCATTTAACAATCTATCCCTCTTCCCAGGGAACTCTAGGAATTGTAGCCCTGGGAGAGGAAGAGGGGCTCCTACAATCTCAGCACCCCTAATAAACTTCAGCTTTCAGAATTATTTGGGGGAAGTCATCACTGTTCAAAGTGGTATCATAGTGCTTAAACATTCCTGTTGCTCCTGAAATGCTTCCCCCCACAAACCTAACTGCAGGGGAGGGGAGCAAGTATGTATGTGGGGGTGGGAGATTTATGTGAACTAGTTCTGGCCCTGTACACTTTGGCTCAGCCCACTCCTTTTGTCCCCACCTATTGCTGGCATGCAAAGTCTGGAAGGTTGGCCACAAGGACAGAAAAAGATTCTCCGCCATCAGTGTAATAGTTCTTATGGTCCAATTTCCCCAGTAAACCACAGTAAGGAAACTTCAATAGTGCTCTGTAATTAAGTAGTTATTTAGACAGATACTGGGATCAGGCAGGATTTGTTCAAGGCAGTCCTACTGCAGATAACAACAGAGGGCATTACTGTGAAGGCAAAGCAACTGGAGTGGATGGGCTGGGTTAACCTACCTGACAGGTTTATAGAGGAGGAAACATTTGCACAGGGCTCACTTAAACCACTGCAAATCCTGTAAGTGCAAATGGTTGCATTGGGCCTAATAGAGGAAAGTGGTGGGGATTGGACCCCCGGCCTTGCTTTCATTTGGCCAGAACAGGGTGACCTTCTGGCTTTTTATTCCAGGTCCTACCAGCGGCAGCAGCGCATTCTGCTTAAGTGGCTGGAGATGAGACCAGGGGATGAAGAGCAGGTGGCTGTGCGTCAAGTACAAGAAGAGTTGGATCAGGTACAAGCAGGAAGTTCTCCCTGCGGCCACTGAAGCAAAATTAAATGGCTGCAGCGAAGCCCACACATTTCCCAAAGGGCATTGCAAAGAAGAGTAAAACCTTTATTCCCCTGCTGCCGTCACCACTTCTGCTATTATTCTCAGCTCTAGGGCTGAGATGGTGTGAAAATATGGAGCAAGAAAGTGTTTATAGTGAGACTGGAGGGAGCCTCCATGTCCCATGGTCCTCAGGGCTGCATGGCTTCTCTGTTCTGCATTGCTCTGGGGCCCACCCCTTTGCCACAAAATACCTAGATTTTCCTATTTCAGGATTTGCTTCTCATGAAGTTTTGGTGGTTGCACTTTTAAAAGAACGTATGCAAGTATCTGATGCTAGTTTCTTGTTTTCGGCAATAGGTTTTACTATGCTGGTTAGTAACTAGAGGGTATCAATTAAATAAATTACTTGGTAGCTCAGCATGTTCTGGAGAATCGGGAGGTGGGCCTGTAGTATTGGAGCTGAGGTCCCTTTGGTACCCTCCATAAAATATCTGAGGGAGCTGGGCCTCCCAAAGTTTATGGCCATTGTCATTCAATTGGTGTGTGTGCACCGCATCTTGTGATCGATTAAGGGGGGGTGGGACTCACATGCCCCCCCCATATTTTATTCAAGATGGCATCCCTTCTGTAGCAAAGCTCCCCAGTGACATTGTGTTTCTTACTCACTTGTCACTTGTGGTACATGGTTGCATGTGGCAGACAAAAAGGGGAAATATAAATTTACTTATAAATCAAGATGCATTGGCTTAGTGCTTTGAAATGGCAAACTGGCATATCGGCTTGTGAGTAAATCAAGTTTTTGTTAGTTGGAAGTTTCCACTACCCAAACCGCTTTTGAGAAGAATTGCAAAGACCAACTCCATTTGGGATTGGTCTGGGAGCTAGTGGTACCCTAGCAGTTTGTGCATGTTTTGTGTGTTGTAGCTCAAAGCAAGATTTTTGGATGAGGGAGGCTAGGAATAATTTCTCGGGGGCACAGATGGCTGCCTCTCACGCTAGCTGGGGCCTGAGCCAGGCTGCACCTCCAAACCACCTCTCTTTGTGCTTCTGTTTCTTTGCAGCTGAAAGTGAAGATCAGTTCCCTCAGGCACATACTGGGAGAAGAGCGACAGCTAATGGAGTCCTACATCACACGTGTCCAGGATATTCGAGCGGCTCTTAGCACTTAAGCATCTTGGACTCACTTGTTTGCATGATATGCAGTGGGATGGCTGGATGTTGTCCCTTTGCTATGCAGGGGGGTGGCAGAGGAGCCTCCATCCCGGTAGCTGTACAAACACTGGTGGAGGCTGCAATCCAATATAACTCATTTACCTGGAAGTAAGTCACATTGACATGCACAGGATTGCACTGCAAGTAGTTAGCATGTCTCTTTACAGCAGTCAAATGCTTTCTTTTAAAAAGTCAGCCACGGTAAGTCATTCATTTTTATTTTAAAACGTTTGCAATTAATGAGTTAATGTCCTTAAGTTGTACATTTTGACATACAAAAATACTGTGCTACTGATACAGTTGAAAAATTAAATGGATTCTCCGTGCAGGAGAAATTCACAGCGTCACTAAGAAACCCACTCCCATTTTGCTTAGGATCAATGTGACCTCCTCTGGCTCTCAGCAGCCTCAGGCCCCCACCACAATCTCCTCCCCTAGACCGGGAAGTTCATCCAGCAGAATTCCCGTGTCCTCAGTAAGCAGCAGAACCTTCAGTGCCGCTCTGCAAGCAGAGTAACAAGAAATTAAAGCTCAAAGAGGAACTGGCAAAGCAGCCAAGTGGAAGCAATCGAAGGAGCAATGGATGGAGCAAAGTTTACCCGCTTCGGGTAATTTTGTCTTTTTTGATAATGCACTAATAGAGGAGCTGTGACCCATCATTCTATCCTATGGTTAAACAGGCCAGTTAGCTGGTTAGAAAACCCACCTTCACACTGTGCAAAGATAGGAAGGATGGATGACCAGCCATCATCACCAAGGCCACTTCTCTGCCCTTCATCAGCATCAGAGACGGGAGCCACTATCATTGGAAACATCCATGCCTCAAATGGCACACGCCTCAGATGAAGACTTGCTCCTTTTTCTAGCAGTCACCGTCTTAAACGTGCCTTGGCTTCTTTTCTTATGGCTGTGCTCATTAAAAGGGGCAGCTTCTCTCGTGTGTGTGTGTGTGTACAAGGTAAGACTAAAGCAAGAAAAGCATAAGGAGACTTTTAAGGGGAGGGATGCAGTTTTAAAGCCAAATGAGCTCAACACTCCTGAGCCTCAGCCATGTTCACAACTTGGTTTCTTGAGGTCAAGAACAAAACACAGACATCATAAATAAACCAATCCCTTTTCAACTGCCCTCCCCCCCTTTGGCACCAATTTCTATGAATCCCCTCCCAGGAAAAAAAGGCATAGTAAGTTTTAAGATTCCTCTTATTATTGGTCTACGCAGCAGTGCTTAATATTTCGCCACTGAACCCCACTTAGATGTTTGTGGGATGAAGGTTCAGAATAGAACCCTCAAGCTGGCTTTGGCAAATTTGGCTTTTAAGTATTTTGCAAGTCCAGCAAAGAGTGGGGAAAACGGTTAACACACACGAGAAAAGGAGGACTACTCCTTTTGCTTTTTAGGAAGACCTGGGCTGACAGGATCTTCTCCCCCAGTCCTCGGGTTCTGGCAAGTTGGCAGTAGCTGCGTAGGGAGAGGAAAGAGGCTTTCACTGCTGTCCACAGCAAGAGACTTCCCACTGCCTTTGCAGAGAAAAAAAACAATTCTGGGTTTTTTTCACGTCCCCAGCTTAACAAGAGACTAGATATTTCCCATACAAACCAAAAAAAAAAAAAAAAAAAGATTAAGGCCAGAATAGCAATACAGAATGGCCGGGTTAGAGTGAGCTCGAGCTACAAATAAAATACGCTTCCTAAAAACAAAAACAAGATCAAGTCAAATGTGGAATGTGGACACAGTGTTTGAGGTTTAAAAATACAGTGCAGACTTCTGTTTTAAAGGGATAGTACCAGATTTATAAGGGAGGTTTCTAAAACAATGGCACACCCAGATGAACTCTTTAATGTTTCTATATTCCACTCTGCTGAGTCTCCTGGTTTTGGCATTGGACTGTTCAGTCTGGTGTGAAACATAAATTGAGAATACGGCTGGGTGAGAGACATAATTAGAAAATATGGAGCATGGGTCAATCTGACAGTATCCCTTGAAAGCAGGAATCTCTGCTCTCCTTCCTCCCTCTGACTGCAGCATTTCAACCAAGACTTCATCGTTTGGTACCAAAGCAGGCTGAAAATGGCATCTTGGGGAGAAATGCCTATTTCTACAGGCACAGGGAAGAAGCAGAAAAGCCACCCTGGTCAACATTCTTAAAGGCCACAATCCCTGATATGTCTGCAGCTCTCATGGTGGGAATGCACTGCCGGCACCCCCCGTTCTAAGAACAAGGGGGCTTTAGTTTCCTCACTCAGGTCCTGCTGAGCAATACTCCCACCTTAGAGAAACTTATCCTTTTACGAATTGAGTCCCTGTTGCATATAAAAAGCCCCCCTGGCAGTGGAGTCTCTAGAGAGATCCTAAGGCCTCTCCAAAGCGGATTTTCTGGCCAGGCTTCAGATAAAAATTAAAGTCCTTCGGTGCCTCAAAGATCAAGACGATGGTTGAGCCTAGATTAAACTCTCCTAAATGTTCTCCCTTCCTCATGGGGATGCCCTCATGATTGTTGTTGCTTACGAAGCTGAAGTCGTTGTATGAGCCTTTGCTGTAGCTGGGGTTATTTGTATGCAGATCCTGCACATGGAGAGAAGAAAAGTGGTGTTACATAAGGACTCCAGGAGGGAAGCAGGTAAATGCCTTGCAAAGAAGCCTGTAATGTTTTGTTACTCAACCACTGGCTACTTTAGTCATTTGTGGGTGAAGTGCAGGGAGGGAGGCATTTTTGTGGTGCCTGCCTGCCTGGTCACCATAAGAAGGTTCTTCTTCACCATGGGCAACGAGGCAAGAGGCTACTTAAAGCCTTGCTCAAGGCCCAATTTGCATGTATTCACAGTGACACAGTTGCCACCAAAACCACACCACCCTCTTTCCAGGAACCTGTAAATTGTTCGCAGGATGCTCAAGAACACCCACTCCCACCTGCTGCCTTGCAGGACTGAAGTTGCACTCAGTTCCATAACCAAGCTGGAAACTTGGGAGCAGAACAAAGAAAATCAGTTCAAAGGAGGTAAGGGCACTCACTCGCTGGGGAATTAATAGCAAGAAATGGTTTTCTAGTTCTAAGGTTCCTCAGGAGCTGGGATTATTACAGTCATTTAATATGTCCCAAGTGATTGCTCACAGGCTGGGCAAGTGATCCCACCATCAACATGCCCCCCTGAAAATATTAAGCAGCCTTTTACCAGGTTCATGCTATTTGCCCACTTCCTCTGACTGGCAACAGCAGCGGCTCCTGGGAGAGGGGGAGCTCCCTCCAACAGGGAATTGGGTTGCCCTTTCCCGTCACCTGCTGCCACCTGGTCCTTTTTTTTGGCCAGAGAGGCTTCGAAGGATTGAACCTAGAAATCCTTCTCATTCCTACCATTGAGCTCTGGCCCCTCCTGCGTAATGTCTAGAGCAGGCCCTTATTTTGGAAACTGCGAAGGTGGGACAGCAACAGGCAGCTCAACACAGTTCAAGTGTCACTGTTCCACTTCTACTCTAAATGGTGGGAACACATGGGACAATCACTCCTTCTTCTCAAGTGTTTGAAAGGCTAGACTAACCTGATCAAAATAGATGCGGATTGATCCCACATTTTGGGCTCCTACTGCAGTCAGAGAGAAAAAACCGTGCTTCCAGTAGCCACTGAGTACAACGCGTTCATTATGGCAGAAGAGTTCTTTGATCCAGCGAGCAACCCCTGGATTCACAGACATCAGGGAGCCTATGGGGAGCAAGGAGAGAAATGGGCAGAGCCACCCTTTTATTTCCCCAGCCACTGTTGGGAAGATGAAAGCAAATTCTCAGAAACAGCTTGAATGAAGAAGCTTTCAGCTCTGTAAGACAGTCTTCCTGCATTAAGACACAGATGAGGCTTTGGGCTGGAGAGTGGAAAGGGGCAAGCTGGAGAAGCCCCAAATTGAAAGGTATGACCTCATTTATTACCTGGTAGTTTTAAGATTAAGTTAGACACCCAGGAGCAACAAACACTGGTGTACTTTTGTAAGGGCAATAAGGGAGGGAGGGAATCCAATCACTCATAGTATGAGCGTGATCACAACCATTTCCCCACTTAAAATCCTGCAGAAATAATAATTTGAGAAGCACTTACTCGAGATGGGATCACTTGCTATTTTTAAAGGGCAAATTCATTCAGTGCCTTTTACATTCTGAATACTTCCTGGTAAATCATGCTTCTCAAAGGAAGGATGATGTCCAGCATCAGGAACCACTGGATTTTACACAGAATCACAGAGTTGGAAGGGACATGACTTCACCGACAAATATTTATTAAAATGCAGTGTTTAGCAGCAACCTTTCACTGCTTGCGTATCTCTGGAAACCTGGCTTACCTGGGAAGTGACGCCGGTGAGACACTTTCCAGTCGGTCGGTGAGTGGAAGCAGTGGTAGTCTCCAGGCGCCAAGTAAATCACACAGTGATAGAGCTCATTGCAGTCCTTTGTTACCAGCTGCTTTTGGAATGAGGAGGCTGGAAGAATAATGAGTAATATGGCTTTTGAGGCTTCAAAACAATGTACAAAACAGGAACATAGGCAGCTGTAGGTGAGACAGAAGCAGCTGCAAGGAGGAAGAGGAAGGGGTGGCTCAATGCCTGTGCCCAGTCAGGGCCCAATACAGCTATTACATGGCATCCAGTGGTTGGTCCTCTGCAGATGCCAAGTCCAGTGGAATGATACTGAGCCCCAAAGTGTGCCTGTGTACACCTACCTGGCTTGCTTTTACAGTTCTCTTTATCAGCACGTGGTCCCAGGAAGGACTCCAGTGAGTAAGTGATGCCTTTTACTTGCTCCACTTCACAGTTCTTCACTTGCCCAAAGCTGAGAATCTTGCCATCAGATGGACTGATCTACAGGGAGCAAACAGCACCAAAAATTCTCGTGTTAGCATCTGTCACTTCTCTAAACACTATTAATTTTTTTAAAAAAATTGTATCCTACTATTCTATTCAGAAGATGATCAATGATTTTTAAAAACCCAGCAGTTCTAGAACAATCCGCAATGCAACCAAAGCATAAATCAAAATATTGGCATAAAAACCACAAAGCCATCAGAATTAAGCATCAAAACACCTGAAAGAGGCCTTTTTAAACAGCCCATATTCATCAGCTCCAGTGAATCAGGTCTGATGCAATTAACTTGGCAAAGAAACTCATCTAAAGGTTGGATGGGATAGGGCCTTGATGGTGTCCATCAGCAGTGAGGCTACTGCTTCTCCATAAACTCAACACCACTGCCCCTCACATCTCTGCCACTTACCATACTGTGGATGCCGCAGACGGGTCGGGCTTGGGGCTTTAGCTTCCGCCTGAAGAACTCACTAAGGTTTCTGTAGTGGTGAAGGTCTTCCACAGCAGCCTCCTTCATGTTGACACCAAACGTCCAGATGTATAGGCTGAGGACCGGCTTCCGGAGCCAGGTGGGCAGCTCAACACTGTTCAGGCGCCCCCAGGCTCGGGAAAGAAGTCGCGTTGGCACAGATTTGTAGAGGGAAACCTAAAAACAGAGGAGGAAAATGGGAGCTACTTCACGACACCCGCTCACCTGAAAAAAACAACTGAAAACCTGCCCTTGGCTAATTTTAATGCAAGAGATCAGAGGCTGCTGGTGGGGGAGTATGTTGGGAGGAGAATGTAATTTCCCATGCACCCTCTACTGATCTACAGAGGTGGAAAGGCTGGATGTAAAAAAGCTGGCAATTAAAGACTAATTAAGATGGGGTTCTTACACACACACACACACACACACACACACACACACACACCCCACCCAAATAATGATCATGGCAGCTTCCACATTTTGGTCTAACCATGAAAGCTCCATTCATAGAATCATAGAATTGGAAGGGACTACAAGGATCATCTAGGGGCTCCAGCAGCTTTTGGACTACAATTTCCATCATCCCTGACCATTGGTCCATCTAGCATGGGATAATGGGAGGTGTAGTCCAAAAACTGCTGGAGACCCAAGTTTGGGAAACCCTGATAGTCCCAACTTCCTTAAATGCAGGAATATTTCACCCAGTGTGGGGCTTGAACCCACGACCTTGAGATTAAGAATCTCATGTCCTACCAACTGAGCTATGTTGAGCATATCCTCATAGCATATGCACCTCAAATAGATGACTGGTTCTCTCCCCTGGATTAGGCAATGAGGTTGGGAGGAGAGGCAACTCCGCAGCTGCTAACAACTTTTGAAAGGGCCTCATGTGGCTTTAGGATGCCTATCCGCTGGGGGCCACCATGAGCAATTTCACATCTCTGAGGATGTTGTGTCTTGGCAAAAGTATACAGGAACAGCAGTAGCTGCCTAACAGTCGGGCCCTTAGTCCATCTAGCTCAGTACTGTCCACGTTGACCAGCAGCAACAGCTCTCCAGGGATTCAGTCTCTGGCGCCTCTCCCAGTCCAACCTGGAGATGCTGCTCTAGACTGAACCTGGGAGCTTCTCCATGCAAGGCAAATGCTCTGCCACTGAACTGCGGCCCTTCCCCAAAGTAACAGTTCCCTGACTGCTGTACTGGAAAAACAAACCCATGGAGCTCATGCACATTTCTCAAGGAAGGGGCTAGTGGTGGCCCAGTACCCCTTTCTACCCCTGAAGAACTATTTGGGCTAGTAAGGACTTTGTGGCAAAACAAGCAGCTACCCTGGATATGATGCAGGGAGTGGGAGTTGCCCCTAGAACAAGGAGGCCATGGTTCCATTTGCACCAGCACCCAGACCTTGATGCAATAATTCTGCATTCTGCTGCTTCTGTGCAATTGGAACACAGATATATTCTTGATGAATTGCTGTGACTGGCAATGAGGAGGAGGAGGTTGCTTTGTATTCTGTTGGGGGGGGGTGCTAACTGTGAAGCAGGTCTAAGATCTAGGTCAGAACAGGGTGGGAACAGGTTAAAATACTGCAGGATTATCTGTAGGCAGCAAGGCCTGAGGAAATTGCTGTAGCTAATTCCTTCAAATCCCCCCTTGGTTAATCCTGAAACCCCTGGCATTCCTCTTGAGGGACGCAGAGCAGGGAAAAGAAAATCTCTCAACATGGCAGAGACTTTAGAAGAGCCATGCCACTGTCTGTAAATTGCTTACCAAAAAGAAAAGGAAAAAAGCAGAGCATCACAAAACTAGCCAGAATGGATCTTCCAATAGCAAATCTTCCCAAGCTAACTTTATCCCCCTTGATAAAGATCATGCTTTCATTCAGCTTGGTACCCTCCAGATGTTTTGGACATCAGTCCTATCAGTCCCAACCAACACCTGAAAGGAGGAAGCTATCTGGAATGGGAATGTCCAAAAACAGTACACCTCAAGCTGTGGAAGGGTGTGGGTAGGGTGTCCTTGAGAAGGACAGAGTGGCAGGATGAGAGACGCAGCACGATGATAGACCACCTGCTTTACATGCAGAAGATCCCAGGCTCAGTCCCCAGCAGGTAGAGCTGGGACTGTCCCATCTTAAACCCTGGAGAACTGCTGCTGTCAGTCAGCGTAGACAATACTGAGCCAGATAGACCAATGGTCTGACTGCCCTTCTGATACTGTGAACTACAACTCCCATCCGCCCCAGTCAGCGTGGCCACTGTTCAGGGATGATGGGAGCTGTAGTCAAAAACCCCAGAAGGTAATGCATTGGTTTGTGCCCCTCCAGCCCTTCTAGTATGAATTCCTGTGGATATAAGGACAGTCTATAACTAGGCACCAGAATGTCAAGTCGGGGGTCATTACTTTAGGATAAGTACAGAGACTGCTGGTATGATGAAAAGGTCTGACTGGTGTACAGGTGCAGCCCAGCTGCCATCATCACTGGGCAAAGCCGTTCAACGGCTTTCTGGCTTAGGAAGGAAGAGCAGGGCGCCCCAGCAGCACTTCCACAGACCTATTCTCCTGCATCTGCGGTTTCCTACAAGGCTAGCTATTGGCACAGCCATGTCAGGCGAGGAACAATGCCTAGAGGAGGGGCGGGGGAGTTGTCTAGGGTTGTATTTGCTCAGCTGAGTTCAGAGGGGAAATGCTTGGAACTGTGCTGTGATCATGGCACACAGACACACCAGCCTGTTGCCACTGCAGCTTGTACACTCGGGATAATACAGGACAACTCATGTCTTTTCACTATTCCTAATTATGAGGCTCCTCATAAAAATGGGGAAATATTTATCTTTCTCCTTAAAAGAAACGCCACTTTATTTCACTCATCAGAACACTCTGAAAACTGAGCCAGGAAGCAGAAAGAAAGCTACTTTTTATATCTCCTGAATTTTTCAAGCTCCCTTATGATCAAAAGGGTGTGCGACCCATCTGAAGCACTTGGTGTTAATGTGCTGGTGTCATCTGGGTTTCAAATGTGCACTTCAGCAACCCGGTGGGTTAGCCAGAGGGCAAAGCATAGCTGGTGATAAAGACCACATACTCAAGGTGGCAACTGATACAAACGAACTGGTTTGCTGATCCACAATCCTTCATTCAGAAAATAATATTATCCTTCATACAGAAGATAATATTATGACCTTCAAAGAAAGACTAGAAATCTAGTATAGCAATATAGCAGTTAGAAAATAATATGGATTAAGAAGAGCATTATAATTGCCTTGACTAAGCAATCAGAGTAATTTGAATATGAATCCAAGACTTACTATTTCCTAACCTTACTTTCTCCAGTGCAACTATTCTTTAAAATGATTTCCAAGTTTCCTACAGTATTTCGGAATAAAGTTGTCAGGGGCCAACGAGTCTTGTGGTATGAGCAAGTGCAGGAGGGAGAATCTTCCTAGGTTACTGATTGGCAACTGTACCAGCTTTTATGTCCGTTTCATCACTTAGGTTGGTGACCCTACCTAAGTAATAGATTATGGGTGCCTGTACTCTGAGTAGGGGAAAGTGTAACTGGGACCTGTAGCTGTCTAGTACAGTAGCTCAGTAGCAGAGCACTTGCATTGCATAACAAAGCCCTCAGGTTCAAGCCTCAATGGCAGCTTCTCCAGGTAGGGCTAGGAATGTCCTCGGCTTGGAACCCAGGAGAGCCACTGCCAATCAGTGAAGACAAAACATAGGCTGTTTGCTATGTTCTTATATTCCCTTAATTTTTTGGGCAAGCCTTTACTGGGTCACTTTGACAAATTCCAACATACTCTTGAAAACAACTCACTTATGCTACTGCTCTTTTTACTATCTTATTAGGAATGAAGCTTTCTTTAACCCTACATAAGGTCCATATCATCTCCCAAGATCTCACATTAATTGCCACTGTGATTCACCAAACATTTCAATCAGTTGAACTTTTCCCATGATTGGCATCCATTTTGGTTTATCGTGTGTTCTCTGATATTTGCCAGGTAAGTTCCTCAGGCCTAGAAGGCCCCAGGCTAACTCAGGGCCACTAGCTTGCTACACACATACACCCTGTTCTTCTTTTCGGGTGAGCTTCTGCTCTACCATTTGGAAACAATGAAAAGCTACACATTTGGGAAAACCACAGACTGCAACACACGACATGCCATTAAAAAATGCTGGTGGGCTATGCATTAGTCAGCAGCTCCTTGTCAGTAGATTCTGTTCTTTTAGGCACCCCCCTGCCACCACCCCTTTTTATTCACAGTTCTGTTTCAGAGGCATGCAACAGGCCAACTTCAGTTTGGAAGGTGGGTGCTCAAATGTAGAGTGCTGCCTGCACAGAGGAAAAACAGACACTCTGAAGGGAAGGCTGTTGGAGGCAACTGTTGTGTGGCCAAAATCACTTTAAGAGAATTCAATATTGTGCAGCAGAGGAGAGAAAATAATCCCTTTGCCTGCCTAGCCTGCTTTACAGGGTAGTTGTGACCAGTGCTTTTTTCCTGGGGGTACGCAGGGATACACATACCCCTAAACATTTTGTGAATCTTTGTACTTTTGTCCATTTACTATATTTATTTTTCCCAATTTGAACTATAAAATGGTGATTTTCTTGAGTCAAAATGAGAGTACCCCTAAACATTTTTTAAGAAAAAAAGCACTGGTTGTGACGATAAAATCAGAGAACCGCCATATACACCACCCTGAGCTCCCGGGAGAAAAAGGGATGTGAGGTTTATAGCCATGGCTGCCTGCTCATAAGATTCTCTTGTGGCTGCCTGAAATGGACTTAAGATGAAGGAGGAAAGTTAGCATTAAAATAAGAGTAGTTGGACTGAAAAGCAAGTGAGCAGTAGCTACTCTGAAGATCACGCTAATGATTTTTCAGCTAATGATTCTTCTCAGCAACACTTTTCCCATTAAAAAAAAGGGGGGGGGATGAATGAAATGGCTGTGAAGATAGACTCCTGCCCAGCAGTTTCCTGGCACGACACAATTATATTCAAAATAATGGCACAATATGCTTGTAATAACAGCATGACTAAGGCACAAATGGCTTGTTTTAAAAACTCCTATACTATACAAGTTGACAGTGTCCTTTCATGTATTGCACACCCGCAGAGGTCTGGCACAGACATGTTTGCATGAAGGGATGCAACAAAGCATTCCTGCAACATGTGCAGCGTCAATCTCCCAAAATATCACAGTGCCCAGTGAGGGTCCCTGCCCTCTCAGCAGCCATGGATGGCGTAAGCAAACATCCATCTTCACATCATAATAAATGCACCTTGGCTTATCCAGAATTTTCCTCTCATTTTCTCTCTAGGAGCTGATTCCACACATAACTTCCACACATGACGCTAGCAGGTGAAATTATCCACTAGAAGGAAATGCTCTCCAAGCACAGAAGCTCCACTAGTGATGTGATTGAGAAAGGGGTGGCAGGGGAAGGGCTCCATATGCCAGCTCTACTTCAGCCTTTTCGCCCTGCTAACAGCCACCCTCCTCCTCCAAATAAGGCGTCAAAAAGCGCAGTACAAACCTGCAAGCACTTACCCTGCTCATAGGCCTCCATCTCACTCTGGTCAAGGGTTTAAGAGCACCAAAAGGCAGAAGGTAATAGAGAATAGTCAGAGGCCAAGAACGGAGTTTCAGAGCGGGCCTAGACATACAGCTCAGCTGGCCCAACCTCCGCCTCAGGGCCAGCTGGGGAAATTGCAACCTGTAGGATCACATACACACACACAAAACGGTCAGCCAACTTGAGCTCAGGCACTGATGACTCTCAAAAGTCAAGCACCTGGTCAATCAGAAGCACCTCTCTGTGGACACGGGAACATCTCTACCTACCACCTGCCCATCCACCCGCTCTTGCTCTTTCCAAAAAATAAAAGGCCAGGAAAGTGTGTGAGAGTGTACTTGCTACTCAGCAGTTGTTTCAGAAGGGAAGCAAGGCTGTCTTTAGGCTGACCTGCCTAAGCCACATTGTACTTTTTAGAACCACTCAGTAAAAGGCTTCACCCATAATCCACTAGAAAGAAAGCAAGGACACATTTGGAAAAGACAGAATACTCTCTAAAATATAATTTAGTGTGGACATGGAAATTGTCTGCAGCAAAAGAGCTGTAATGGAGGATGGCAGAGAGGCATTATTACCAAGTAATGGAAGGTCTGCTACCTTCCCACTGACGCTGTAGGATGATTCCAACATGGCCCCAACCTTGTTCCCTGCTATTTGAGAACCCGTATTTCTGTGGGGCTTGCAGCAATCGTACCCAAACTACTACTGTGTACAAAAGAGCACAGAGAGGGTTTCCTGCCTTTCTTTTGGGGTCCCAAGGAAACTTTGTCAGGAAAATCCTAGTGAAGGGCTACAGCAGGAGCTGCTAAGGCTAAAAGCTACCAGCCAGTAGCAGGTCCTGCACAGAGCCAGGGATAGGATCCTACAGCAGCAGGGCTGCATGAAACCAGGAAAATGTTACATCCTGAGCCATCCAGGGAGACCAAAAGGTCTCGCCTAAAGCAGAACACACCAAAGGTTCACTCCACTTCCAGGGTGGTTATAAGAATTCTAAGGTCTCAAATATAGAACAAATGTTCATAAATGTACAAGGCAAACACATACATAAGGATATAAACTACGTATCGGAAATAGTACAGGAGAGTAGTCCTGAAGCCATTTTGACTCTCTCAAATTGACCTCAAATATTTCTCTGCAAGGAGGAAGGAAATGGGAAAAGCTTTCCAATTGTCTTTGGACTGTAGGGGCTTACACCTCCCTGCAAATACAGCCTGGCAAGTATCTGTTAAACTATCATTATGTGTAAGATATTCAGGAACTAAAGTGTTTATCATCTCAAAGGAATGGCCAGGCTACCCAGAAAATATCAGGTATCCTGGCAGACCGGAGAGAAGCAACACTCTCAAATTTCTGCTGGAGACCGCCTCCTTCTGTGATGTATGCATGATGTTTTGGGGGGTGGTCTTGGGTTACAGGGTAGGCAATTTCAAAAGTCTTTATAGGGGCTTGCGCACCATTGTTCTAGGTCTCTCCTACCTCCTTGCAAGGAGGGGAGGGAACTCTGTTGCAACAGAAAAATAAAGATCTGCCTTGCTTTCTATGGATCTTGCCCCCATCAATTGATCTCTGACCGATCATGGACTTAGGGGACTTGGCCCCTTGGAGAGTTTGGCAGCAAAAGCCAATCCCCTTATTTTTTTCCTAAACAGTTCCCTGGGCCTTCATAAAGTCAAGGGGTTCTACACCTCTTGCCATGGGACTGAGGCCAGAGGAACCTCTCACTGGACAAAAGCAAAAAAAGATACGACTGGGAAAGACCAGTCCAGTTCTGTTTTTATTATTCTTTCTGGACAGGCAATTCTCTGCTTTTCTGTTTTAAATTACCTGCATTTTTGGAACAACAATTGAATAAACCTCCACTTGGCTGCAGCCACTGGCACTTCAATCTCCTTTGAGCCTAAAAGTGATCACTTGCTTAGTAGGCCTGTTCCTTGCCCACACACAGTCCACCCATATCAGGGAGAGAAGAAGAACCCATCCCTTTACTTCCTTCTAAGGAGGAAGCGGCAAGAGAGCCTATGGGACGCTTCCAAGCACACATTCTGGTCAGGATCTGGACCCAGAGTGAAAATTGGGGAATAGGAGTGCTTTGGGGTCCTAATGAGGTCAATGAAGGCTCAAGCAATTCCCCACAAATAAGGGGCAGCCAGGTTTCCTTAGGGCCAAAGAAGAGTAAAGTTTACTAATCTTCAACAGGAAGCTCGGCCTGGAGGGGGGAGGCTGTAATGGGGCCTCATGGATGCTGCTCAGCCTCCTCTCACTGGTTGGACCCACAGAGGGGAGCTCAAAGAAAAAGATGCCTCTCTCTTGCCTCCTTCTTCTTCCTCCATCTCCCCCCTTTCACTGCAGACAATCATGGGCCAATCCCCGCAGAGCTGCAGCTAGCTGTAAAGCATCCTTGCTTGCCCCCACATGGCCCTTCTTTTCCACACACACACCCAGCTGCTCTATTTCACTCTTGCCCCACTCCTCAAAAAGGCTTGGAAGGGGGAAAGGATGCCCAACTCCAGTGCAACACCCACTTTGACTGTCAATCAAGCGCATAAAGAGCTTGGGAGTAAATTGGGCCAAACAAAGGCTTTGCAGGCAGCTGCCACTCTTCCTCCCTCCCTTCCTCCCCTTCCTTCCCCCCTCCCCCTTCCTTCCAGCACCTTCTGACAAAGCAAAACATATGCTAGACAGTACCTGAAACGGGCTCTCCTATTTGGGGTGCCCCCACCTGGGCCCGGATTTTCCAGCTGCGGGTGCTGCTCCCCAGCACAGCTGCCGCTGCTGCCACCATTCCCTGAGCTCAGCCTCCGGACATGAATTCTAACTTTGTGGAGGTTGCAGCAAGAACGAGGAGGGTTAGATAAAGCTTTGCAGCATCTCACCATTTCCCTGAGTGCAGCTCTGGTCCCTGCAGGGCGCTTGACTGACACATCGTCCTCTTTCTCTCTCACACAATCTTTCTCTTCCTTCCTCCTCTCTTCTGCCTCTCTTTCCCTCACTCACTTCTGGGCACAAGAGGGAAAGGTGCGATGTCTCGGCTCTCAATTTCCCCTGCCGCCGCTGCTGGCTGCCGGTCTTCCCTCCTCCGATCTGCCCCTGCCTCTTGCCCTCTTAGGACGGTCTCAGCTATTGCAAACAAACAAGCATTGTGTCACAGTCCGACATCCTCCTGCAGAGACAAAAGCAAGCCCTTCCCACATGCCAGCCCTGCACTATGAGGCTCTGCTTCAGCCAGGGGCTGCCATTGGAGCTGGGCTCCGGCGCCAACGAATCTGGAGCTGCCTGCGAGGACTGATGCACTATTGTCAGAAGTGCAGCCCGCCAGCCCTGCACATCTCTCCCTATAGCCAGGCTGAATGCAAGCGAGCAGGCGGAGAGGAGGGAGGGGAAGGGGAAGGGGAAGGGGAGGGGAAGGGAAGGGAAGGGAAGGGAAGGGGGAGGCAATCCCAGCTATGACTCTGCAGTGCAGCAACTCCATCTCCCTCAGTTGTGGGCTGCTGTTCAGTCAGGTCTGCATGCAGCACTCATGTTGCCAGAGAAACATCTCCTGCTCACATTGCCCAGCCAAAGCACACACCACTCCAAGCAGGGAGGGAGCCTCCCATCACAGACAAGAGGAATGCCCCCCACTGAGCCTGCAGGAGGCCCTCTATCGCATGCTGCACAGCTAGGAACAGATGGAGGCCACAGGAATCAGCCATCTCTTCCCAGAGAAATAGGCAGAGGCAAACTCTTAAGCAGATTCTTAAAAAATAAAAACAAAAAAACTCAGGAGGCACATAGTTATGAATATTCACAAGTGCATATTGTTCGTTCTCTCATTTCCCAAATGCTACCTCAAAGCCTGTGACTACTCAGGTCATATTATAGACTAAACCTGGGCGGTAAGAGGAGGACTGACCAACCATGGAAGTTAAGAGGGCCGGAGGCACAGACCAGAATAAACCTGCTTATATTGGACTTCACTCTCAAAGTAACAGCCAAGCAATGTAGAGTTGTTTAGTCAAGAAACAATGTTTAGTAAGAAAACCATTAACTTCATTACTGGTCCAGCCAAAATGCAGAAATATTTGCTTATTTTGGACAGGAAGTTGGTACAGAGAAGCAAGTCCTTCGTATTTAACTAATGGCCACACAGATATTCCCTATTTCTTAAATTCATCCAGCATGTACACTTGAACGTTGCCCATGATTTCAAGGAAGCTTATTTCCACATCAATACCAGTTAGCACCACATTTGAAGGCCAGCGTTGCTGGACAAAACTAATGGCACCAGTTCCTCCTGCACAAGCCTCACTGTTGTGAATGTGAGTTACACAAGAGCATTCATTTCTTACTGGTTTCTTCTGGTTTTCCATTAATTCTCAGCCTTTACCATTGCTTCAAATTTATAGAATTTGTGGTGACTACATTCTAAATTAGATTACTATTATCTTTCTATGCACATGTATCCCACCCCCTCCTTGCACCCTGCCAGTTTCCAGAGCAGCCTTTGCTGATTTGGTGCCCTCCAGATGTTTTAGAATACAAGTTCCATCAGCCCCAGCATCTTTGAATGGCTGTGCTGGGTGGGGCTGATGGGAGTTGCTGTCCAAAACATTTGAAGGGCACCAGGCTGCTCTAGAACATGATCTCCTTCTGCCTGCTAAGGCCCAAAGAAAGGAAGGGGTCCAAGCAGGCAAAGAACCCAGCAGCACAACCACAAAGTAGGAACCCAAAGGCAGCATATCAAAATCAGCAAAACTGCCAAATACAGCAGGGCTTTCCTGGGTCAATTGGCAATGGTTTGTTTAATATATATCTGTCTATCAATTAACCTTTTCTTTTTCCCTGTTATATTTGCAAATAAGAAACAAGATGGAGTGCACTTTTAAGGGCTCCATCTCCAGTTCAGCTCTCCAGCCTCCTCTCACCTAGGAAATGCACCCAGGCACTCCTAGAACACAATGACCACAGCGGCGTGTGCCACCCAACTGCTGGCACTGCTGTGTCTGGGGCAACAGCTGTAGCAACAGGCCTGGCAAGGAGTGATAGGCTTCCTTAGCCAGCAGCCACTGTAGCTGACCTGGAGGTAGCTTTTGAGGCCGCTGGGCTGCAGTCTCCGGGAGCCAGCCATGTCTGCTCAGGCTCAATGCCTATGGTGGTGCAGAAGAATGTTCCTTGCCAATACTCTGGGAATTTCTGTCATCTGCCTGCTCAGGTTGCCATGGCTTTCTGTTAAGCCAAGCAATACTTCTTTCACCAAGCTTCCAAGAAACACAGCCAACCCTTAAAGTGCTGGGGGGGGGGCAACTGGACAAAAGAGTGGCTTGAATAATGGTGGCAGGATGACTTTCTCCCCTCCCCCTCGCATTCCAGACAGGCTGAGTCTGCTCTCCTGAGTCTCCCACACCAGGAATTTGTTCAGCAACCTTTTTTCATGCTGCCTTCGGAGATCACCCCTCCGTATTTGCCTTCCATGCAGAAAAGGCCAGGGCAGATTGCAATCATTACAAACAGCATATTCCACTTGGTGCTATTAAGAAGTCATTTCCAAATGCTTTCCCCTCATCAGTGGAGCAGTCTATGGACTGTTCCATAACCCCCATCTCTTCTGCCACACTGGAAACCACAGCCTTCCCCAACTCAATGCCTTCCAGATGTTTTAAACTACAACTTCCAGCAGCCCCAGCCAAGAAGGTTGTGCTGGAGTAGGAAATATGGCTTTGTTGGCTGGGACAGATGGGAGTTTTAGCCCCAAACAGAGGACACCAGGCTCCTGGAAAGCATTACAGCCAAACATCCAGCAGGAGGTTCCTTCACTTTGGCCTTAAGATGCAGAGGTCCTGCTCATTTCCACTGGGCTTACAGAGGGGTAGTTCCAATCTGCTGCTACCCTTAGCAACACCCAAAACCTACCACTTAAGGCAACTATCTCCAGGAAGGCCTGCCTCTGTTTTGAAGCAAAGCAGAACTGGGGATGACACTCAACTGCCTCGCTTCCTGAAAGGTCTTACTGAAACAGGCATTTACTGCTGGGTTTCTCTTCTGAGCTCCAAGTTGCTCTGCAGAAGTGATCTGTCAATCTAGCGCAGTGTCTTAAATCAAATACTCTTTTTCATGATTATGGTATCCCTGCGTTTTCTAGCCACTCACTCCTTCCACTGAATTTTTAACTTCACTCGAGTATGGATGTAGAAACAGGCTTATATACAGCCGAGGAAAACATCTCATTCTTTGGATGAGAAGCAAAGAATGCAATTCAATGACCTGGATCCAGAGTAAGTTAGTTGAACTTTGTTACCATTGAAATCAATGAGACTAGGGATTATTATTATTCATAATAATTACATTCATCAGTCACTTTATACAAAAGAAAAGGTCTCAAAGCAGATTAACAGTATATAATACAATACATAAAAGCTATTTAAAACAAATAAATGTAAACACACCACAAAATACATAAAATGCTTTCCCAACACCACATCAATAAGGCCAAGTCCTAGCCACCCAACTAAAATATGAGTAACTCTGTAAGAGAAAACTTTCTAAAGTCCTGGGAACCATTAAGTCATCAAGCACCTTTATCCATTGGTTTGAATGGGGCCTAACTTGGTCTGGATGCATCCCAACAGACCTGTTTATGAAGAATGGTAGATGCAGATCACAAGTAAACAAAGGTCATGGCATCAGCTGAGCAGGAGCAAGAGTGAGCTCCCAGTAGGAGACTACGTGCCATTCCCAGGGTCATTATTTTTATTTTATTATTTCCTAACTACATCATCCTTCATCTGGTGATCACAGGGTGGTGATGATAGATAGATAGATAGATAGATAGATAGATAGATAGATAGATAGATATGTGTGACATTTTGGTGTATTTTTGGTCTCTGTGGAAGCTGCCCAGAGTGGCTGGGGAAACCCAGCCAGATGGGCGGGGTATAAATAATAAATTTTATATATATATATATATATATATATATATATATATATATATATATATATGGTACTAACATTGTAACAGACAAAAACAATACCCTCCGCCAGTTTATTTCTAAGGCCCTTGAAAAAACATTTCATCCATGGGTAAGCAAATACTGGGCATCCTTGATTTGGAGGTGAAATGCTGAAATCACTGCCAAATGCTGCTTGAAGAGAAGAGACAGCCAAGGCTTCAGAATGCAAGTGAAGAATATCATCTATGCAGGGCTGGCCACCCATTCAAAGCCCTCACCTGCCCCCCTACCCCTGGTCAAGCAACCCCTGCAGCTGCAGGGTCCATTTCTTCAGTAAAGAAAAACAAGGCAAAAAGATGGCTACCTGATTCACAAGAGAAAGAGAGAGAGACATGCAGACTTCACAGAGTAGAAAGTTCCCCAGAGGAAGTGGCCAAGAGTGACGGAAGTGCTCAGTTCACCCCTTAAAGCTATGCTCAAAAAGAGAAACTCTCCCCTCTCAAGGCGAGAGCACCAGCTTGCAAGTCCCTGAAGAAAAACCATCATTATGCTCTTAAGGCAAAGTTTAGCTTTGCCTGGCTACATTTATTTCATTGCTTTTTTAAAGAATTAAATGTAAAGTCCGTATTTCTGTTTTCTTATTAACACTGAAAAATCTTCTGACTTTTTCAACTGGAAGTTCCAGCACCTCCTAGCCTTGCACTAATACCATGTGGCTCTAAAAGGAGCTCTGGTCTCAAGTACTTCAGGAGCCAAAAAAAGCACAAAAGTCCTGCAGCCGGATTTTAAGCATCTCACTTGCAACATCAGGTTGTATTTCGTGAACTTTGCTGCCACCTGGGAAAAGGGATAGAGTTTGCCAAGTACAGTCGTACCTTGGAAGTCGAACAGAATCCATTCCAGAAGTCCATTCGACTTCCAAAACATTTGAAAACCAAATCGCAGCTTCTGATTGGCTGCAGAAAGCTCCTGCAGCCAATCGGAAGCCCCGTCAGACATTCAGGTTCCAAAAGAACGTTTGCAAACCAGAACCGAACAATCACTTTGAGACGTTTGGGAGCTAAAACGTCCGAGTTCCAGGGCCTTCGGGATCCAAGATATGACTGTACTCTTATCCACCTGACCCCCAAGATTGGCAACAGAGAGAAACACCCCAACATTCCATCTCATCAGAGCACTTTCTTGGAACTGACTGTTTTAAATGGAGAATAGATTTGTCAGTATTGGGTCTCAGTGTCATGTTTTTCCAATCTTAAATTCAGTTTCTGTGGAAATTTGTGAATTTAAGAAAAAAAATCCTCATGAATATTAATCAGCATTTTAGGGCAAATTTATCCTAATAAGCACCCTTTTAATGCAATTTTAACTAATATACATCTTTTTGCAAAGCAATTTCCCCTACTATAATGTATTTTTGTATGCTGTTTTCACAAATACTGTATATGCATTTTCATGCATACTTTACCCAAATATACAGTTGCACCTTGGTTGTCGAACAGAATCTGTTCTGGAAGCCCATTCGACTTCCGAAAACGTTCGACAACCAAGGCACAGCTTCCAATTGGCTGCAGGAGCTTCCTGCACTCAATTGGAAGCTGTGGAAGCCACGTAGGATGTTCCAAAGAACATTCACAAACCAGAACACTCACTTCTGTGTTTGTGGCGTTCCAGAGCCAAAACGTTCAAGTCGCAAGGCGTTTGAGATCCAAGGTACAACTGTATGCTTAAAAAAACCACAACTTATTACTTGGCTGGGGAACTGCACTGTAATTCATTCAGTGTGGTGCAATTTTTAAAGGAAGGCCCTGTGTTTGTTTGCATATCTTTTCAGAAAGTGTGAATCTGACAAATTTGCCTTTAAAAGTAAACTGAAGTGAATTTCTCCCTCACCCCTGGCTTTAAGTTCACTCAAATATTCCAGTTCCACGACACTCACCACACCTCTGTAAACCCAAGAGAATGGCCATCTTTTAGTCTACATACAAACAAAACTGTGGTAAAAGCTCCTGGCTAGACAGCCTTATTTTTTCCTCACTTTTGATTAATACTTTGGTGATTAAAAATGATGTATATTTACAGGGCGATATGCTGAATTATAACCAACTTAGATTCTGACTGCTCAAACAAGCAGATCTGGCAATCTTCACCTATTTATAAACAGCAGATTAATAAATGTGTTTCTTGGATGTAACACTTCAGGCTACAGATGGAGACTCACATGGCAGAATTCTCCTCTGTTAAGAACAATAATAATAGCAACAATATCCTTGCACATAGAAAGCTTACATGTCAGGAAGAATTGAAATGTTACTTTGCTGTGTGCAGGGAACTCCTGCAAAGAAAGGAGCATTCAGTTATCGAGACAGCACATGCTAAATCTGACCTAACAACGGAAACATAAATCATGCGTCTGACACAAATTGAAAGAAGTCACATGATTTTCCAGACAGCCTTCACCACGTAGCAGAGAATGGCAATGCAATTATGTATACGTTCAATTGAAGGCAAACTTCTTGTTTTTATTAACTATTTGTAAAATTTGACAGTATACAAGTGCTGAAAGGGCTCTCTACTCTACCACTACTATAGGTCAGTGGCAGAACAGGTGCTTTGCACACAGGAAGTCCAAGGTTCAATCTCTCCAGCAATAGAAGGGTTAGGTTATGGGAAAGAATTATCTGTCTGCTGATGGGGCTGCAGTCCAACAACATCTGAAGGGCACCAGGGTGGCTGCTTAAGAGGAATGCCACAGCCAGGGCAAATGAAATGCTACTTAAAGTTCTCCAATTATTCTGATGATGTTTTTATTTCTGAAATGGGAAGTACTGTGTTTTTTCATGCCTAAGACTAGGTTTTTTCCTTAAAAATAATGTCCAAATTTTGAGGGTGTGTTATACACGGATATCCCATTTTCTTAAATCGGAGTCCCCCAAAATAGGAGGCATCTTATACATGGGGGTGTCTTAAATACGGTAGTTATTTCCATGTGAAAACCATAGAAATAACATTAGGAAATAACTTTCACTGACATCATCAGCACCCCCTTCAAAAGCCCTCACCCCATTTATTAAAATCACATCAAGCAGATGCAATTATAATAAACAGGGGCACTATCTCTTAATATTATTATTGTAACAGCAGGAAAATGTGCACATGCATTGTAGAAAGCAGTTTACATTATGTCAACTAAATATTTAACAAGCAATTAAATTCTCAAGCATATTCACAGGAAGAAAAAGCTTTCTGCAACTCACATCTTTGCATGCAAGACTGCCAGGAAGCTGAAGCCCTGGTTGAAAACTAAAGCAACCTTGCCCAAATAGCTGTTTTTGGTAGAAACTCTTCCAGGCTAGATGTAAAGGATCACTGATGTAGACTTAACACAGACAAAAAATAATAATACTCTGAATAACAAGCCCCACTTCTTTCTAAAAAACACACAAAAGGGCAAAAAAACACCATGAGACCTCCGGGTATAGGGTGGTATATAAATTCAATTAATAATAATCACCACCACCACCTCATATTTTGACAGTGAGGAAGCTTGTAAGAAGTAAGAGATAAATTATATACATCTCAACATGGAATCTGAAATTTTGCAGTAACTGATAAAATACCCTTTACTCATCCTCTCATGGAGTGCAGGCTCAGAACTGGCTCAGTCTGGAACTTTCATTAAGAGATCAACAGAAAGTGGAAACTGCCTCTTTCAGCTGAAGTTTCAGTTACTCGGACTTACGGGATGAGAACTCTTAAGGTTGTTCCATCTCTGTCATAAAACACAGATATCCCCCAAATGCCAGAATATGCCTCGTGCTTCTTTAAGAGGCGGCGGCAAGGCAGAAAGCCTAAGAGTGAGGAAGGAGGGGCGATAAAACTCATGATGATAACAAGGCACTCTGACTCCCACCAGTTGCTCACAGGCTCTGCCCAGCCTGTACAGAGACCAGCAGGGGGCTGGGAAGCTGTGGATGAGTCATTAGGACTCTCACAAACCCCCAAAGTATTTCAGGCTGAGGCTTGAAAAAGGAAGTTTGAAAAAGGAAGCCCTCTTGGTCTGAAAGTGGGGCTTTGGGAAAAGCACTAAACCCGTTTATAGGAAGTCCAAAGTACTTTCTACACACAGTGGATTAAAGAGCATCACACTTTTGTGTGGACTTTCTAAATAGTGTGATCATTTATCCTGAACTATTTTGGATGCTTTTCAAGGCTACAACCCCATCATAAAAGAAACCCCATTAAAGAGGGGAAACGCAAAACGACCTCATCTTTCTATCCCAGGACTGTAATTAAAATTTTATTCACACAAAAAGACTCTCTACAGAGGAGAAACAGTAGAAATCAAAAGGGTCTATAGACCATGTGAATATATTTAGCTACCCGATTTTCAGAGGGCTCTCAAGCACCTTTGCAAGGGCAAAAGGTTGGGTGCTGTAGGCTGGGATGGTGACTGCCTTCCTCAAATCCTGGCTCCGCTGTCCTGTCACCGGCTCCAACTGCAGACTGTTGTTACTCCAGCTCCTTTTATAAACCCTTGTGGGAAGGGAGAGGGAGGGCAAGCCCCTCCTTCTGTCCACTAAGTCCCCTTTCTCACTGTTTCCAAGCTTAGCTGACTGGGGCACTTCTCCAGCTTTCAGACAAAAGGAACAATAACCACACTTCCCAGATCTTAACTCACATTCCTCCTCCACTTATCCCTACGCACTTCCAGGAAACATATTTAAACCAGCAACTCACAAGTTTGCAGTCAAAATTATCAGCCAGCCACAGCCATAAGCACTTGCTGATGCCAGGCACCAAATATACTCTTCCTCTCCCGACAAGCACAGACAGTCCTTCAGGGGTGGGCAGATTGTGCAAGCCTCTGCCCAGGAACCAGAAGAAGCCAGATGGTAGCATAGCAGCGGCTGCACCTTTTCCAGAAGGGGGTTTCCGCTGCATTTGTTTAGCAACTTTGTATTGTTTTGCCTGCTTTGTATTGTATTAGCAATCTGCTTTTTTAGTCTATATTAATATATTATTTAATCTATATTATTGCTATAGTGCTTCATTTGGGTTTATTATAAGCTGCCTTGTGCCTTCTGCCTTGCTAATAAATGCATGGTAGAAATTTTATTGCAAACAAATAAAGCACTTAGTGATTTGTTTGATTAAGGAGGAATACCAATCTTGTTAAATAAATGAAAATATATAAAGAAAAATTGGCAAAATTCTGGCTAAAAAATGTTGGCATAGCTAAAAGTTTTGTAGCATTCCCCAATAGATTTTCTTTGTAGAAATGTCTCTGTTTTGCATATGTGCTGTTCGTAAGGATCACAGGAAGCTCTATTTACACAGAGACATATCATTGGGTCCCTCTACCCTGGTAGCTCTCCGGGGTTTCAGACAGGCTATTCCCAGCCCTACCTGGAAATGTTGCCATGGATTGTGCCCGATAACTTCTGCATGCAAAGCCAAGGTTCTGCCACTGAGCTACAGCCTTCAAAGGAAGCTAACTTTTACTGAGTCAGACCAGTTGGTCCATCTAGGTCAGGAGTCGGCAAGGTTTACCACGCCTGGGCCGGTTCACTCCAGTGGAGATCCCTCCATGGGCCAGACTGCGCGTGCACGTGAGCGCACCCGCCCACGATTTCCTGCGTCTGTGCAGACGCGATTTCAGCCCTGTGGAAGTGAGTCCCTGCACCGTGCTGGTTTAGCGCAGCACGTGGGGACTCGCCAAGCAGGCGGCTCGGTTTGGGGCCGGTTCGGGGGCCGGTTAAACGACCCCCGTGGGCCGCTTGTGGCCCATGGGCCTTAGGTTGCCTACCCCTGATCTAGGTCAGTACTGTCTTCATGATTTGCAGGGAGAATCAAATGGTGAGAGATGATATAATGTCTTCCCCAACCAGGCTTTGATTCAAGAAGTTACCTTGAGGGCACTCCTCCCACAACCACCAATTCTACCTTGTAGGTCCTCCACCCCCTGGAGGATTGTGGGTTGTGAATTCTGCCTGTAGTTATTCCACAGAAGCCAGGTGTCACAGGGTTGGGAATATTACGTTTGCCAATAAGGCACCAAGTGGTTCCACCCCAAACAAACCACTAACACCCCATACAATTACCCAGGCCTTGCTCCAAAACCCTTTGCTATGCCAAGTGATGCCATCAGCTGTACAGAGCAGTGTCTTTAGTGTATGAGCTTTTCTGAGGATTCTAGGTTCCTCTTCCCTCACAACTTTCTGAACAGAATGTAAAGCTTATTTATCCAGAGGGATATTAACTAGTGCTGGTTAACTACTTTGTGTTTTATTTGAGCTTGTGATTTTATACTATTTTTTCTTTAGGTGAGCTGCATTGGAAAAGCAGCATGCATTCTAAATACTGATGGACAAGTTTTGTTCATTCCAAAGTGGATTATAAAAGCAGTGAGTGTTTCTAGTCCTCAGTATTGCAAGGTTCTGAAAATCACAGATACCAGCATGCATACAGCAAAGGACTGGTACCTGTATGGGATATGAACTGATTTGGTGTATGTGCTGTTGTTGAAAACATGTTTATGTGTGTGTAATTTGTTTTTATATATGCAGTTGTTTCAAACTGTTGCATACGTGTAACTTTTTTATATATGTTCATATTATATACTAAATCGCTTTGAGATGCCTCATGAGAAGTGATTCATAAATGAAAATTAAAAAAAAGAATAACCACCACAACAATTCTTCCCAATAATTTTAGCACAGCTTAATGTCTGTATCTCTGAGGAGATGACCCTAGATTTTAAACGTTTGGGGTTCTTCTTCTCTCTCAACCTGCTAAATAATTATTTGCTCAAAAATGACTCAGAAGGTACAGAGTCAAAGACACGTGGCTTCTGTGGAATAACTACAGGCAGAATTTTAAAGAAGTCATTTTTTTTCCATTTAACACTATGTGGTTTCCTGAACAACCATTTCCTTATTTATACATTTATTGCTGGCTTTTCTCCCACTCAAAGTTGCTAACATCAAATAGCTGTTATTTTTCCACAGAAAAGTGAAGCATTGGGGGGAAATTGTTTTGGAACATTTTCTGTCTCACATCACTGCATCTAGCGATCTATCTATACTATTGTTTTACTGTACTTTTTATTCTTTTATATTCTGTTTTAATCATTTTTATGTACACCATCTGGAAATTTTGGGCTATGAGGCAGCAAAAGTAATTTGTTATTACATTTCCAAGTGTTCAAAATAGACTTACAACAACCCTGTCCATTAAGTTCACACTGCAGATGGAGGAGGCTGCTTGCGGAGGCTACTTTTCACTCATTTTAACTATACGTACTGGCAATGCAGCCGGACTGACCCACATTACAGTTCACTCTGTACCAGCAGCAAACTTAGGCTCAGGAAAGGAGTCCCCGCTTGGGGTTTTCCATTGATTATTTTCTGAGTCAGGATCTCCAGCAGCAGGAGATATCATATTGCAACAGAGCCCACAGATGCAATTTGTACCCTTTCAGCAGAGTGTGCCATGTCATCAGAGTGGATCACTCATCAATGCATGCCACTCCCCTCCGCCAGAAAAGGCTACGTCGGTGAAGCGCCACTGGGGCTTCGTGTTTCTTAGGGCTGTCAGGTGCCAAAGTATGGCCCATCACACTAAGGTTCCCTCTCCGGAGCTAGGAACGGCTAAGCTGCATGAACAGGCCAGGTTACGCGCCGCGTGCTCAGTGTCAGATGTCACTGTGAACTGGGGCTCCTCCAAAGTTCACAGAGTTCTCTTGGATCTTGGCAGCACCTTTTCTACCTGGGTAGTAGGCAGCATTCCCGTTATCTATTCTGAGCCCAATTGTGCAATAGTATTTGGTGTTTACATTTAAATGAAAATAAAATAGTGGGGAGCAGGGGAAACAACAAAAAGCTCAGCAAATTAACCCTCTCTCAGTAGCTTTATCTGAGCCTATGATGACCACTGCATGCATGCAGAGAATTTCACCCTATGCACACAGGAGAGCCAAATTTACAGGGGTTCACTTATACAAGGAACTTGGTCTGAGGCAAACCGGGATGTCCTTTCATTTGCCCAAGTGTTGTAGATCTTTTGATTTTACCCATCATTATACCTGGCTGCTAAGATTATCCCACTGCTGTTTTGTGCTGCTTTTATATAAATTTGTTGCTAACATTTCTAGTGTTTTTAACTGTTAGCCACTAAATCAGTGAGATATACAATGGTACCTTGGTTTACTAACTTAATCCGTTCCGGAAGTCCGTTCTTAAGCCAAAGCACTCTTAAACCAAGACGTGCTTTCCCACAGCAGCAGGGGACGCAATTTACAAATGGAACACACTCAACAGGAAGCGGAACATGTTCTGCTTCCAAGGCAAAGTTAACAAACCAAAACACCTACTTCCGGATTTGCAGCGTTCTTAATCCAAGTTGTTCATAAACTAACCTGTTCTTAAACCAAGGTACCACTGTAAATTCATTAACTGAATAGTAAAATAGTAAAACAACTTTTGCTGTTGTTGCTCAATTTGCATTCTACCTTTCCAACAAATGGTACTCAAGGCAGCTAACAAACAACTGGAAGGGGTAGAAAAATCTTTTATGCAGAATCCCCAGGTCTGTGCCATACAGAAACAGCCATTCTGAAATGCAAAGATACAAAGCAGCCCACTAGAATGGCTAAGAGTCTCTTCATTAACAAAAAAACAGGGAGCTTTTTCACACACCAAAGGGAAATATAAAATGAACAAGCTGCAGCTCAAGGCGAAAAGCTGCTCTCATCCGGCCAAGTGTACACAAGCACATTCTTTGGTCAAGGCTTCCTTGTGTAAATCGATGTGGCAAGAATGCCGAGCTCTTTGGAGGAAAGGCTTCTTCTCCCTAAAGACCTCTAACCCCTTTGGACACAGCCCGTGAACACTTTCAGGAAATGCTTTTTGGATTCTCGGCCTCTTGGCCGCATGATAACATGTCTACCCATTGCAACCCGAGCCATTCATTCATCTAATTAAATGGAAGTAAATCCCCCTCTCATATTCACAGTGCGATCTAACTTTGGAAAAGCTGGAAGCAGAGCTCTATGTCAAAGCAAGAATGGGGAAATAGTGGCTCTTCTCCAGGTGTTGCTGGACTCTGCAACTCCCAGTAGCCCCAGCAGCAACATTTGGAAGGGCATAGGCTGTACTCCATCCCTGCCTCAAACTCGGCTCTCCCGATGTTTTGAGACTACAGTTCCCATCATCCCTGACCACTGGTCCTGCTAGCTAGGGATCATGGGAGTTGTAGGCCAAAAACATCTGGAGGGCCAAGTTTGAGGAAGCCTGCTTTAAAGCAAGGTTGGTGCTTAACAACTTAATGCTGACACCTGCTGGGAATCAAATGGCCATCTGTCAGGGAATCTTAATTGTGTTTTCCACATTGCAGAGGTTTGGACTAGATGACCCTTGGAATCCCTTCCAACTCCACAAATTCTATGATTCTATGACATACTTTTCCATAAATTTATGTTGATCTTACAAAGCAGTTTTGATCCAGACCAGCAATGGAGGCTCCAACAACTGGATGAGCTGACAGAACACAACTCATTTTTATTTGATGAAATTAGTGCCATAGCAGTCCTAATGACCGATACTGCTTCTCTGTGAAATTTGCCTCTTTTATACACTCTGACTCTGTGCACCCTTGCCACTTTGCAGCAAGCTCAAGTGCAATTTAAAATGTAACACCTTCCTACCAACACAAATAGGCTAGCCCTGTGTACTGGAGACTGAATCAAGGGGCGAGCCCCTCTCTCTCCCAGCAATCCATTCCTGTCCTGGTGATGGGCAGCTACACAACTCATTAACCATACAGAAGTGGGAAAAGCTCAGTCATTTGTGACCAAGGATACAAAAAAAACCTGCAATGGGGGGGGGGGGGTTCAGCAAAAATAGACTCCACTTTGAACAATCAAGCTTTTATATTTTTTGAGCCTCCCATTGTTGTAACAAACCGTTTGCAGCAAGAAGCAAGACAGCCTCCCCCATTCTACTATTAATTTGGCAAACCATTCAATTCAGGGGTGCAATTAGGGGCCAGCCAAGCCGCAAGACTTGTCAGTAAACACTGCATTCCAACATCTTAGCACTTGATTTGAGGCTCTGAGCTGGGACACTTGATTTACAGGGCAGGAGGAAGCTATACAGAAATGTTAACATCAAAAAAGGAGCATTAACTATGACTTGTGTTCATCCCCCCTACCCCACAAGAGCGAGATAATGGGCAGATGCAAAAGTGTAAAGGTTGGGTGCCAGCAGTTTTTAAAGCAAAAGGGGCATACCACATTTATACACCATGGAGACCACTTGCAGAAACACAGAGAGAAATAGAAAACAGTCCCAGAAACATTCCTCAGCACCAAGAGAACAAGCTGTTCTGCTCAAGGAGTCAACTACAGGACACAGAAATCAGACCAGCAGGAACAAGAGGGTTGGCACGGCTCAGACCTTGTATTCAACACCTGCAGAGTCACTGGATGAATACACACAGACACACAGGAGCATCAGAATGCTCCTATGCAGTTGCACTTCTTCGTATCTAGTTCCTAATGGAATCAAGCCATCCAAAGTTCACTCATTTAATTGGCCACCCTAGAGCCCTGGTGAAGGAAAGCTCCATGTTGCAGGTACTACAACCACCGGTGACTGCATTACCACTCATCCAGGTAAGAGACCCACACACAGAACCCCCTTTGCACTCATCACCCAAACGCTTTAAAGACCCCTCTCCTTTTGTGGTCCAGAAAAGGCCCTGACTATAAGTGGCTATCCAGGGTTTCGGACTGCTGTCTTTCTCAGCCCTACTTGGAGAAGCAGGGAACTGAACCTAGGACGTTATGCATTGAGAGCTGGTGCTCTACCATGGAGCAATATGGCCCTCCCTCCTTATTACTATCACACAGGGCTTTTTTTAAAAAAAAGCCAGAACTCGCCAGGACTCATTTCCAGCACCTCTCAACTGGGCACCATTGCCATTTTAAGAGAACAAGGGAGGTGTTCATGGTGAATTCCAGCACCTCTTTTTCTAGAAAATATTCATTGCTATCATCACTATTACAACAGGCAACTAAACCAAAATGCCACTAGTCATGACACCCCCAGGGAGCAAGATAAAAGATGATAGGTGGGTCCAAAAAGAAAAAAGAAGAGGAAAAAAGGCTGAATACTTATGAATGCATACTGGTGTTCTGCCCTTCCTCAAAGAAACTCAGAATGATGTTTACACCTCATAGCAGCCCTGGACTGGCACTCTGTGACTTGCTCAAAGCCACTCAGCAAGCTGCAGAGCTCAGCAGGGAATTCAACTTGGGTTTCTCACACCCAAGACACAAAACTTTAGAGCCACTGCACCACACCATTCATTTCATTTTACATTCGGCAAGTTCATGTTGTTTTTAGCAAGGGATGGTGAGACGTTTAAGAACATGGCATAAAAACTTCCACAACTTACCTCCCAATCACTTGCGATTTTAGGGGGTGGCTCTAAACCCGACTTTCTGAGCTGATTCTCCTTATAATTCTCATATTGCTTGTACCCCGCATAACCTCCGCCTGTAGCCACCAAAAGGTGCAGTGGGCGTAACCGTAGTACACTCCTCACCGGTGCAGTGTAGAGTTTCCGCTGACCTGTAACAAAAGGAGATCGTACTTTAGGAAACCAGGCAGGCAGCCATTGACACTGCGGTGTAACAGAGGCAGAGGTTGTACAGTGAACCTGGCATCTCCAAGCCAGCCCAGAGAGAAACGTCACCATTGTTACAAAGATTGGCTGGGGGTTCTTTCAAACCATCAATGGTCACTTCCTAGACAAATCAATTCCCAACTCGCAGCTTCAGTTCTCAAACTATGGAACAGAGCCCACATTCAAGTAAAACAATTATTTTACTTTGACAATTTATATACTCATTCACTACATCAACTCTAAGCAGTGTACATAAAATTCAGTACAATGAAAATAAAAATCAGTTAAAATTATAAAATCAGAATTCAGTTTAAAAGCCTACTGGAATAATAAAAAATTCAGTAGGTACTGGAAGTTCAACAGGGAGGGGACATGTCTGACCTCAACTGGAAGGTAGTTTCATAAAATTGGGCCCACAATATTGAAGGCACTGTAACTCCTCCAAAGAACTCAGTGATTGGGCAGAGATATAAGGGATCAAGTGATCCCTGGGGCATCTTGGACCTGAGCTGTTAACTTAAGAATGATAAAAATGAGAAACCGAGAGAAACCAAAATGGGCATTCATTCCTTCTGGGGTGTTGCATTGCCTGTGAAAACCACCTTGGAAGTTGGAGATTTTCAATGGGGGGCTACTGCCACATTCATATTTTTGCTTAATAACAGCTGGCAAAATATGATGGGGATATGACTACCAAATGTGCTTCTGACCTTTGTACCTCTTACATTTTGGCATCAAAATATTTCAAATGTTTTTTCCTTTGTTACTATTTCTGAAATGTTATTAAAGTACAACATTGTGTTTCTTTGGTATTTGGCACAGTGGGAAATGGCTGTTTTCCAACATTCCAGCAGTCTGGAAGCTGCAAAATCAAAGAGACAGCAAACAGCTACAAACATAAAGACTGACAACAACCCAAATCACCAGAGAGCTGTGAAAGGCAAAATACACATAAAGCCAGGGCTCTGCTGCACTCAACAGGCACTTCTTGCACTCTATGGTCCTGCATAGAGACACATGGTGCTTCCACTCAGTTAACAGTGCAAACTGGGGAGCCAAAAGATAAAAGAAAACAAGAAGGGGGGGAGAAACCTCATATCATTCTAATCCTTTTCCATCTCTATGCAAGCATGGATATTATTAATTTGTGTTTCTTATCATAGCACAAGAAGCATCTTGCACTTCCCTACTGCCACCTGCTGGACAGGAGCATGTACTAGAATGAAGTCTTCTGGGAATCATTGTGGGAGCAAAAGAACCTCAGCTAGGATGCAAACTGGCATATATTTGCATACAGGCACATGCTTTTTACTGAGGAGGTTTCTTCACTATAAGGTCCTATGGCTGGTTAAAACAATGTAAAAACAGTTTCAGCAGTGAGCCTGCTGTGAAAGCACTCTCACTGCATTTTAGACACATGAACCAGATTCAGTGGAAAGGAAACATGCTTTTCCAACTTGCAGTAACAATTGCATTTGCACAACACTGATTGGCTAGCCCTCAGCAAGCCACCAACCTTCTTGCCACTGAGAACAAGATAACCATGACTATGTTATTCTGAGCTTTCTTCCTTCTTTTGGGACCCCAGAGACTGACACAACTAGAGAGAATAAGCCACATTAGCTGCATCTGTTTTTTTCTGGATTAGAATGTATTAATTAAAGGCCTTGGGGTCAAAACTTTTATATTTGTCGGTGGGTGGGGGATTATTGGTTTTTGCTATTGTAATTAAGTTGTGCACTTTGTGTTTTCATTTTGTATTTTAATGCTGTAAACCAGCCTGTGATCTTTGGATGAAGAGCCACATATAAAATTAATTAGTTAATTAATTAATTAATTAATTAATTAATTACAGTAGTTAATTAAATTTCTGGAAATGCTTTCAAGTGTTCAGGAAGCCAAGGCTTTTGCACTTCTTCCAGCTATATTACTTCGTTAACACACCTCCTATATAAATCTGTATGGACATTATTCAGATCTTCTTTAGTGACCTGGCTCTGGGTGTCCCCACTAGGAAACGGGGCCTTCTCTGTGGTGGTTCATGGTCTGTGCAACTCCCCTCTCAAATCCATTTGATTAAAACTGGCAAATCTGCCCATCTTGCTTGGGACAGGACACCTCTGTGCTCAAGGCAGAACAAAACCACCCTATTCTGGATGGTCTCCCAACTCTATAGAGCAGATTTTCAGGGGTCACTGGAGTCTGCAGGCCAGGGGCAGGGGGAGAAAGTAAAAAGTTGCCTCACCTCCTCCGTTAGCAGACAGTTTCACTAGATTAAAAGTCCTTGAGTTTGCACATAAGGCATCAATTGGCCACAACCAAACAAAATTAATTTCAAAGATTAAAACGTAATTAACAGTTCTGGCCTACATCACTACCAGAATACTCATGCTGCGTATACATGATGAGTACCTTCACATGTTTGATTCAGCAAGAACTACAAGACCAACAGGTTTAATTTTCATCTAATAGTCAGAGACCTAAAATTTCCCAATGATGGGTATCAGAAATTTAACATCAAAGAGCAGTTGCAATACATGACATGTCACAATCATCATCACATAATAATAATAATAATAATTTATTATTTATACCCCGCCCATCTGGCTGGGCCTCCCCAGCCACTCTGGGCGGCTTCCATAAAAACCAAAAATACAATAAAATATCACATGTTAAAAACTTCCCTGAACAGGGCTGCCTTAAGATGTCTCTTGAATGTCAGGTAGTTATTTATCACTTTGACATCTGCTGGAAGGGCGTTCCACAGGGTGGGCGCCACTACCGAGAAGGCCCTCTGCCTGGTTCCCTGTAGCTTTGCTTCTCGCAATGAGGGAACCGCCAGAAGGCCCTCGGCGCTGGACCTCAGCGTCCGGGCAGAATGATGGGGGTGGAGACGCTCCTTCAGGTATACTGGACCGAGGCCGTTTAGGGCTTTAAAGGTCAGCACCAACACTTTGAATTGTGCTCGGAAACGTACTGGGAGCCAATGCAAGTCTTTCAAGACCGGTGTTATATGGTCTCGGCGGCCGCTCCCAGTCACCAGTCTAGCTGCCGCATTCTGGATTAGTTGTAGTTTCCGAGTCACCTTCAAAGGTAGCCCCACGTAGAGTGCATTGCAGTAGTCCAAGCGGGAGATAACCAGAGCATGTACCACTCTGGCGAGACAGTCCGCAGGCAGATAGGGTCTCAGCCTACGTACCAGATGGAGCTGGTAAACAGCTGCCCTGGACACGGATTTGACCTGTGCCTCCATGGACAGCTGTGAGTCCAAAATGACTCCCAGGCTGCGCACCTGGTCCTTCAGGGGCACAGTTACCCCATTCAGGACCAGGGAAACCTCCACACCTGCCCGCCTCCTGTCCCCCAAAAACAGTACTTCTGTCTTGTCAGGATTCAACCTCAATCTGTTAGCCGCCATCCATCCTCCAACCGCCTCCAGACACTCACACAGGACCTTCACCGCCTTCACTGGTTCTGATTTAAAAGAGAGGTAGAGCTGGGTATCATCCGCATACTGATGAACACCCAGCCCAAACCTCCTGATGATCTCTCCCAGCGGCTGCATGTAAATGTTGAAAAGCATGGGGGAGAGGACAGAACCCTGAGGCACCCCACAAGTGAGAGCCCAGGGGTCTGAACACTCATCCCCCACCACCACTTTCTGAACACGGCCCAGGAGGAAGGAGCGGAACCACTGTATAACAGTGCCCCCAGCTCCCAGCCCCTCAAGACGGTCCAGAAGGATGCTATGGTCGATGGTATCAAACGCCGCTGAGAGATCCAGCAGAACTAGGAAACAGCTCTCACCTTTGTCCCTAGCCCGCCGGAGATCATCAACCAGTGCGACCAAGGCAGTTTCAGTCCCATGATGAGGCCTGAATCCCGACTGGAAGGGATCCAAGTGGTCCGCTTCTTCCAGGCGTGCCTGGAGTTGTTCGGCAACCGCTCGCTCAATCACCTTGCCCAAGAATGGAAGATTTGAGACTGGGCGATAGTTGGCCATCGTGGCCGCATCTAAAGATGGTTTTTTAAGAAGCGGTTTAATAACCGCCTCTTTCAGCGGGTCTGGGAAAGCTCCCTCACGGAGGGAAGCATTCACCACCCCACGAAGCCCATCGCCCAGTCCTTCCCGGCTAGCTTTTATAAGCCAGGATGGGCAAGGATCAAGGAGACAAGTGGTTGGTTTCACTCGTCCAAGCAGCCTGTCCACATCCTCGGAGGTAACAGATTGGAATTGATCCCACTCAACTTGACTAGACAGAACTCTAGCACTCTCCCGCCCCGGCCCTGCTCCCACGGTGGAGTCTACTTCTTCCCGAATCTGAGCGATTTTATCTGCAAAAAACTTTGCAAAATCATTGCAGGAGAACATGTGGCCCGTACTGGGCCCCGATGTTGCAGGTGGTTCCGCTAAATTGTGAACCACCTGAAAAAGTCTCCTGCTGCTGTTTTCTGCAGATGCAATAGAGGCGGTGAAGAAATTCTTCTTCGCCGTCGCTATCGCCACTTGGTAGGCTCGACGTTGAGCTCTAACCTGTGTCCGGTCAGATTCGGAATGAGTTCTCCGCCACCGGCGCTCTAGCCGTCTCAACGATTGTTTCATTGCCCTCAGATCCGTGGAAAACCACGGGGCTGTCCGGGCTCCATGCAATCGGAGAGGGCGCTTCGGAGCCAAACAGTCAATAGCCCTGGTTAACTCCACATTCCAGCGGGCCACCAGGGAATCAGCTGAAAGGCCATCAACATGGGATAAAGCATCCCCTACCACTCTCTGGAAACCATTTGGATCCATTAAGTGGCGGGGGCGGACCATCCGAATTGGTCCCACCTCCCTGCAGAGGGGATGGGTCGCAGAGAAGTCCAGTTGCACCAGGAAGTGATCTGACCATGGCACTTCTTTCGTTTCGCTTTTACTTAGTGTCAGATCACCAACATCCATAGAGGTAAACACCAGGTCCAAGGCATGTCCACGGCTATGGGTTGGGCCAGACTTATTCAGGGACAGCCCCATGGAGGCCATGCTTTCCACGAAGTCCCGAGCGGCCCCTTGTAAGGTCGTGTCGGCATGGATGTTAAAGTCCCCTAGGACGACCAAACTAGGTGTCTCCAGGAGAACATCCGCCACGACCTGAAGCAGCTCGGGCAGGGAATCCTTGGTGCAGCGGGGAGGTCGGTACACCAAAAGGAATCCTGTACTGCCCCTATTGCCCAACTTCCAGAACATGCACTCAGAAAACTGGGTCTTCCCAACAGGACGCCTGGTGCAAACTAATGACTTCCTAAAAATCACTGCAACCCCCCCTCCCCGCCCACATGACCTGGGTTGCTGTGCGTAAGAGAAACCTGGTGGACAAGCAGCGGCAAGGACAGGCCCATCTGCTTCATCCAACCAGGTCTCTGTTATACATGCCAGGTCAAATCCTCCATCCATGATCGAGTCATGGATGGCAGTGGTCTTATGAATCATTGACCTGGCATTGCACAGCAGCACCTTCAGGTCATGTGGGTATCCCTTGCTGATTCTAGTATCCATCCGGTCAGGACCAGACCCGGAGGCAGGGATAGTCCTCAGACAACGACTAAACCTGCCTCCTCTGTAATGATAGGGTCTGGTCTTAGCGTAACTCCTCCTCCTACCCGTGATCACTGAGATCGGTTGTCCCAGTGCATCCTGCCCTGTGGAACATGCCCCAGCCATTTTATGGGCTGGGGCCCACTCCCCGGCAGCCCTGAACCCTCCCCCTAAAAACAAAATAACACCTTAAACAAACAACCAAAACCAATAAAACAATACAAACGAAAAATGTAAAAATTACAAAAACATCAAAATAATAATAATAAAAAAATTCCCCAAGCCCAACCAACATCCATCCCACCCCCACCCCGCACATACAAAAAATCCAAAGAATTAAAAAACAAACAAACAAAAAAACACATTTTAAAAACACTCTGTGCCTCTCCGGCAGTAACAACTGTCCTGGTGAGGCCTGTCAGGCCCCGCCCTGGGCCAGATGGTAAGTGGCAGGAAGGAGCAGGGCCCTCAAGCACTCACTCAGGGAGTCTTCCTGGGCAGCAGGCCGCAAGCCGCACGCAGTCCTTATGAGGCCTGTCAGGCCCCGCCCCAGGCCAGATGGTAAGTGGCAAGAGCAGGGCCCTCAAGCACTCACTCAGGGGAGTCCTCCTGGGCAGCAGGCCGCAAGCCGCACGCAGTCCTTATGAGGCCTGTCAGGCCCCGCCCCAGGCCAGATGGTAAGTGGCAAGAGCAGGGCCCTCAAGCACTCACTCAGGGAGTCTTCCTGGGCAGCAGGCCGCAAGCAGCACGCAGTCCTTATGAGGCCTGTCAGGCCCCCGCCCCAAGCCAGATGGTAAGTGGCAAGAGCAGGGCCCTCAAGCACTCACTCAGGGGAGTCCTCCTGGGCAGCAGGCCGCAAGCCGCACGCAGTCCTTATGAGGCCTGTCAGGCCCCGCCCTAGGCCAGATGGTAAGTGGCAGGAAGGAGCAGGGCCCTCAAGCACTCACTCAGGGAGTCTTCCTGGGCAGCAGGCCGCAAGCAGCACGCAGTCCTTATGAGGCCCCAGGCCCCGCCCCAGGCCAGATGGTAAGTGGCAAGAGCAGGGCCCTCAAGCACTCACTCAGGGGAGTCCTCCTGGGCAGCAGGCCGCAAGCCGCACGCAGTCCTTATGAGGCCCCAGGCCCCGCCCCAGGCCAGATGGTAAGTGGCAGGAAGGAGCAGGGCCCTCAAGCACTCACTCAGGGAGTCTTCCTGGGCAGCAGGCCGCAAGCAGCACGCAGTCCTTATGAGGCCTGTCAGGCCCCGCCCCAGGCCAGATGGTAAGTGGCAAGAGCAGGGCCCTCAAGCACTCACTCAGGGAGTCTTCCTGGGCAGCAGGCCGCAAGCAGCACGCGGTCCTTATGAGGCCTGTCAGGCCCCGCCCCAAGCCAGATGGTAAGTGGCAAGAGCAGGGCCCTCAAGCACTCACTCAGGGGAGTCCTCCTGGGCAGCAGGCCGCAAGCCGCACGCAGTCCTTATGAGGCCTGTCAGGCCCCGCCCCAGGCCAGATGGTAAGTGGCAAGAGCAGGGCCCTCAAGCACTCACTCAGGGAGTCTTCCTGGGCAGCAGGCCGCAAGCAGCACGCAGTCCTTATGAGGCCCCAGGCCCCGCCCCAGGCCAGATGGTAAGTGGCAGGAAGGAGCAGGGCCCTCAAGCACTCACTCAGGGAGTCTTCCTGGGCAGCAGGCCGCAAGCAGCACGCAGTCCTTATGAGGCCTGTCAGGCCCCGCCCCAGGCCAGATGGTAAGTGGCAAGAGCAGGGCCCTCAAGCACTCACTCAGGGAGTCTTCCTGGGCAGCAGGCCGCAAGCAGCACGCAGTCCTTATGAGGCCTGTCAGGCCCCGCCCCAAGCCAGATGGTAAGTGGCAAGAGCAGGGCCCTCAAGCACTCACTCAGGGGAGTCCTCCTGGGCAGCACATACAGATTACAGATTCTTTATTATGTAGTGTCACAGACTCAAGCAAAGCAAAATTGCATAAGTATCAAATATCAGAAAACAGGATCATGTCCTGTTCCGTGTATTGAAACCAGCCTTCCATACCCTCCCTAACCCTCTCTTGCAAAAACCTTCTCTCTTCCACTTCCTGAACAAACCAACTACAGTGGTGCCCCGCAAGACGAATGCCTCGCAAGACAAAAAACCTGCTAGACGAAAGGGTTTTCCGTTTTTGAGTTGCTTCGCAAGACAAATTTCCCTATGGGCTTGCTTCGCAAGACGAAAATGTCTTGCGAGTCTTGCGATTTTTTTCGCTCCCCCCCCTTTTCTAAGCCGCTAATAGCCTTTTAGCCACTAAGCCGCTAAGCCTTTAATAGCCGCTAATAGGGTTGCTTCGCAACACGAAAAAACTGCTAGACGAAGAGACCCGTGGAACGGATTATTTTCGTCTTGCGAGGCACCACTGTACCTTTAATACTGTGCTTCCAAACCATAATTTGTAATCATAGTTTGAAGTGGTAAGATAAACAATAAGATGAAAACATATGAGGGTTCTTACCAGTAAGGAGGAATGGGGAAAGTGGTTGCTTCCAAAGTACCAACATCTTCTTCATAGACTGATTATCATGTCTTACAATGCTGCTGTGGAAAAGGGTACTGGTGGTGATGGGTATAAAAACAGGAAAATACAAATAATTATGGATGCATATCTATATGAAAAAATCCACATTAACTATACATATTCATAAACCGAGCTACAAATCATTATCTTCCTCTGGATTACTGTATAATATTTACCTACTCCTGCTTTACCTTACCTACTCCAGATGATGGGCAAGTTATAAATCTTTTTAGAATTTAAATAAATAAATCACGCAATGTGTATTTCATCTTTCTTGACTGGCAGGTTCAGGGCTGCACTTCATTATTTTTAGCCCACTTTTTCCTGTTTCTGCAGGCTTTCCAAAATCTGCTTTTACTGAGGACAAATTTAGCAGTAAAGAAATACAGGAAGCCGCACCTGAAGCCCTGACCTTTGCAACCTCTTCTATCTTGAGGCCGGCAGCAGAGTTCATGGGCATTTTAAACCCATCAACCTTGATGTGTATGGAAAATCTAGAGTCGGGAGGAGGAAAGTACATTACTGTGGCCAAGTGAACACCCTCTTGTTAACCCTGAGAGGTTCTGCAGTGTAATCACATCAGAGAACATGAGACCTTACAAGCTGGAAACTATCACACTAAAGCAAATTCAAGCCAATGGCCTAAGCCTACTCCTAATTAAAGTATTTGAATTAAGATTTGCTCCCTATGGAATTTATTTTCAAGTTTTCTATGTTGCACAACACTGTATGGGAGTCGCTGAGAATCAAGGCTTGTCATTACAGACTTGCTCCAGGTACAGTTCCTTGATTATGACAGGTAGGTGAAACTCAGGAACTGTGTTTTATGATGAATAGCAAAATGCTTCTCATCATACCAGGTGAGGGAATGCATGGGAGAGAGAACAGGTACCCTATTGAAATCCTCCACTACCACACTGGTATGGATGAGAAGGAACACTGGAGGAGCACTGTTGGATCAGACAAAAAGCCCCTCTAGTAGTCCAGCATCCTGTTTTCACAATGATCAACCAGATGCACCCAAAAAAACCCCACAAGCAGAACTCAAGGGCTAAACCACTCTTCCCACTTGGAATTCCCAGCAACTGGCATACAGAGACGTACTGCTTCTGACACTGGGTATAGTATATAACCATCAATAGACAAATGTGTGAAAAATAAGGCTAACTTCCACTGAAAGCCATCCAATGTGGCGGCCATCTTGTGGCAGCAAATTCCAGTTAATTATGCACTGTGTGAAGAAATGGATCTCTGCAGAGACATGTGGCAATCTGCAAATGTACACAAATGTGTGCAGTGATTTAGTATTCACTATATGTGTGATTAGGGTGGGGAAGATGCCCTCGGGGACCCATTAAGATAGGGTTAAACCAAACCCTTGCTATTTGTGACACACACACACCCTGCCAGAGTTTGAGGCATATCCCAGATTGCTTACTTTGGCTCACAAAATTTAATGGGGGTCACTGGGTACAACGTCATTGGTTCTATTTTATGGTCACATTTCAGAATCCTGACATTTGTTCACCTGCACTGAAAACTATGCCACTAATACAATTACAAATTGTGAATGAAATTAGGCAGAGTCACTTGCCCAAGACCACTCAGTAAAGTCCAAAGCTGAACCTCGATATGAGCCCAGATCTCTTAGCACCAAGCACAGCTCTCTACACTGACTGATTAAAACTGTTTCTCATCTTGTTGCTGCTGGCATCCATCTGTCTCAGGAGACAATGGAGGAGTGTGCCTTTTGGGGGTGAAGTCAAACTGCTGGAAGTCAACATACACAAGGCGAAAGCTTCCATCATGAGTTCAATGGATTTCAACAGCTGCATATATTTCAGCTGTTAATAAGAGGTGTCTCTGAGGCACTACTGAAAAGCTTTGAATAGGAGCTCTTCCTCTTCCCAATAGCTAGTTGGGCCTGCAGATAAAGCCTCCACAGAGGAAGATCAGAATGTTCCAGACTTACTGGAGTTGGCTGCCTGGGAGCCAGTTCATATTACAGTCCTTAGGACCAAATGAAGTGCGATGACAGAACTGTGCATTTAGTTATAATTTATATCTCACCTTTCTACTGACGCTGTACTCAAGACAGCCCACATTTTAAAGAATAAACTGGTGACAAGGGCCAGGCTCCCTTGGGCAGCTAACACCTTCCTCCTCACCCTCGCCTGCACCTGTGGTGCTCTGCCTAGAGAGGCTTGCCTGGTGAGCCACATTACTCTTTTGGCACCAGGCAAAGACTGTCTTGTTCTCCCAGACCCTTTAATGTATTTTATCTTTTAAGCTCTTTGAGGGTTTTCAGTATATTTCCCCCCTTTTCCTTTTTGTTTTTCTTTGTCCTACCTAAAAGGTAGTGGAATAAGTAATGTGCATTGAATTTTTTGTCATATGAGCTTTATTGTATTTTTAATATTTTGTTGGAAGCTGCCCAGAGTGGCTGGGGAAACCCAGCCAGATGGGCGGGGTATAAATAATAAATTTATTATTATTCTGAAAAATATAATAATGATGATGATGATGATATATCATCACTGATATTATTTTAATATTTAATATCGTTTAGTTTTTATAATAGAGTAAATTGGTCATTCTTAACTTTTGTATGCAAGTTGAATTAAGTTGATATGTAAATAGGACAGTCATTTGATTTAGGCTGAAATGGATTTTATGGCTGGAATTATTAATACACTAATGCTCCCCCCAACCCTGCACTTTCTGAAACCACGGTTTGAACATGGCTTGTTTTAAACTAACCATAGCTTATGTTAATCAGTTTGCCTGTTCTGACAAAATTACAAACTGTGGTGAACCAAAAGCAAAAGCTTCCAAACTCCTCCTTCCAGCTGCGCAGAAAGAGAGGAGCAGGCTCATCAATGCAGGGCTAAACCATGTTTTAGCATTGTGTTAATCCTGCTTTAGGTGCAAGCATAGCACAGTTGGCTTTCTCTCATCTGCACATATTGCTCAAGAGCCTCTTTCTTGTAAGTTCTACCTGAAGGTTGAAATGAAGAGGGAGTAACTAATTCAGTATCCTGAGGAAGTTCATGGAGGTTGATGAGGGGACAGAGAACCCAGTCACCTCTGCTCCCAGTCTCCTGAGATTTTATGGAGATGGAAAGATGAGCAAAGAATGTCTAGCCCCTGTGTGTTCCCAGTGACCTACAGCTAGGGTGGCAGGGAAACATTCAGGAGCCCAAACTTATATATTCCCTGGGACTTGATTGTGTGTATATATGGTAGCAATGGTAAGGTTATTTAGAGTCCAATCTTCACACTATAAATGGAGAGTAATTCAGATCAGAGTTCCACAGAGTTCTCTTCTGTCCTCTGTGACTCGAGTGGGAAAGCACATGCAAGGCACTGAGAACCACAACTCTGTTCGGCAGCTTAAAGGAGTTTGCGAACACCACTAGAAAGGCCCTCCTTTCCCTTTTTGTTCATATTTTACAACATACTGTCGCTGAACACAGGCATTATGGCTAGCAACTGTTGACAGACTCATCTCTTGTGAAATTAAACTACGGATGAAAGAAACTACTTCTGAGAGATAATAATATATGCACAGAGTAAGAAATTTAAAGACTTAACTTAAAAAACATGCACACAATTCAATTCCAAAAGTAATTTCCTTTGCATATATTAACTATTTGCCATCACAAATACACTGTGAAATTATATGTGTGTTTGCCAAAAAAATAAAGCCCACTGAGTTGAACATGGCTTACTCTCAAGAATAGGTGCCTAGGATTGCCACCAAAATTTCAATATTACAGTGCAATTCTAACCATGTTAATTCCAATAGCCCCATTTAATTTAGTGGGACTTACTTCTGAGTTAACACTCTTATGAATACACCTGGAGGCTGAAGTCCTACACCCACTTACTTGAGAATAAGTCCCATTCAACTCAGTGGAGCTGCCCTCAAAGTGAACTATACATAGGGATGGGATCAGCATGTTAAGGATTGCAGTGGTAACTTACAGACTTTAAGGGCTTTTAAAAATCAGTTTGCACTGGCATAACATGCAAAGCCCAGAGCTAAAACAGGATGGGTAAAAATTCTTGATGCCAGTCAAACAGGTACAGTTGGTTAGGAATACAAAACAAGTCTAATATGCTTACAAAGGCCCCTCAAGAGCATCTATTTCTCCTGATGCAACACTTTGTAATGTTTTCCCATTGCAAATTCAGTGCCAGGTGATTTTGATACGGAGAGTTACTGAGTTCTAGTTTTATTTAATGCTAGAAGGAAAGTTTTGTGTTGCATTATTTTATCATATCTGTCATTGTTTTTTGATTCCCAAATTTTGTTTTTAACACTATTTTATTTTTCGCTTCTCTGAGCCACCCAGAGAGACCGTTTGGGTGGGTGGCTTAATAAAATCAATAATGATAATAATGTGGATAGGCCATTTCCCCCAAATCCTCCAAGTTGAGCTAGGGCCCAACAGGCACACACTGCAAGGGGGGCAGTGAACTGACCACTTGGCTAGGGCTTCCTTTGCACCAGAAGGGGAACGCAAGGTCCCTGTAACAAAGCCTTGAATATCTGTAAGTAGAGCAGCCCTCCCCTGCCTCCATTTTCCTCCATTCCCTGCTTCCCACATCCCTCTTATTTTCTACTACATTGTAAGCACCTCAGGGCAGAGACCCCCCATTCTCTCACATTTTGGGAAAGCACCATGGATGGCACTAGAGAGAAATAAGAGAAGACAAGGACTCCAGCAGCAATACAGGCAGTTAAGAGCAGGCTTAAGTGCCCCTGAGCACAGGCAGAGTGCATTTCCCTCACCACACAAGAAAGCAAATGCCAAACTTTAAACTTCAGGCAGTTTCCTAATGCTTTGCTGCTGCTCTTCACAATCCTTGTCCTGAAGTGCGATCTCCCACCTTCACACCAGGGTACAACAGATCAACTTAGAATTAAAACTTTATAGGGAGGCTGTGTACACACTATACATTTAAAAGCAGCTTTTAAGCTCATCCCAGGCCCTCGCACCACACAAGAAACCTGGGACCCTGTCGTTTACCCCTCACAGAACTCCAATTCCCAGCACCCTTATCAAACTACAGTTCCCAGGATTTGGGGAGTATATACATGTACTGGGGGGGGGGGGGTTGTGGTGTTTTTTTTTTACCAGCAAGCCGTATATAAATTAATTAACTAATAAAAATAAGCAAGTGGTGTGTACCGGGCCTGAGGAGTATTATCCAGCCTTTAATCATACTCAAGTCCATGCCTATGAATTTCAGCGGCTCTACTCCGAGTAGGGCGCAACCCTGAATATCGTTAATGACACATTGGTTTGTTTCACGTTTAGACTTGTTCTAAATTTTAAACTGTTTAATTTCTCGCCGAGATCCGCTGGGCCATAAATTTGAGGGCGACAAGAACCTGCACACCGCTTTGGCAATCCTTGTGCACACAAATTCCCCTGGAGGGAGACATAAAAAGGCGACTGCAGACCCCGCTGAAATAGGATGCCCCCCATTAACTCCAGTACGTCTCCTCTGAGTAGGACTGAGGTGAGGGGTTGGGGAGACACCCCCCCCTCAGGGGTCCTCGGAGGCGGGAATCCGCCGCCTGGCCAAGGGCCACCCGCCACCTGCATGGCGAGGCACGGAGCACGCGCTGCGCCCCCTGCGCCTCACGCCCCGCTATGTCTGCCTGTCTCCCCCCCACCTCCCTCACCCTCGAGGGCCAGCCCCTTCCTCCGAAACCATCCCGCCTCCCTCTCCCTCACGCCTCGCCGCCGCTAGGACTGCCGCGCGGTACCTGCCGCTCGCCCTGGCGCACGCCACCCTCAGAGCCCCTGCCGCCGCCGCCGCCGCCGCCATCTTGGCCCTGCTGCTGCTCTCTCGTTCGGTGGAGGGAGAAGTCGCCCCGCCGCGCGGCTGCTCTCTGCTCGTTTGCCGCGCCGCCGGGGCTGAGGGAAGGAGGGAGGGAGCGAGCGACTGGGCGGGCACAGCTGGAGAGCACGAGCCAGCGAGGCGGGCCTCGGGCCGGAGGATGAGGAGGAGGAGGAGCCGCCGGTTCTCTGAGGCGCTGGGTTAGGTCGCAGCGCCTCAGCCGCCTCGCCTCAGCGGGGCTTGAGGGAAGCCCGGGAGCTTCTTGGGATTCCTCTCTCACGCAGGAAAAAGCATAATAATAATAATAATGATGCCGCAAAACGTCTCCAAGGCGTCTCACGCGCACATTTGCAAACAGCCATCAATAAATCAATGCCAGATAGTTTATCCGGTTCTGGAGCGACTAGCATCAGGGCAGCCACGCCGCTGTTAACAGTGATGCGTTTGCTTTGTTGGAAAGTTACATTTCGGTTTATTCGTCTTCATTCTGCATAAGTTTTGGGGAGCTACTGTGTGGAACAATAATTCGTAATAAAAAAAAATAAAAGTAACCATCAGGTTGGGGGGGGGGAGGCCCCCACGCACATACAGAGAACAGCAATGATAATCCATATTCCCTTAAATGGCTAGGAGGTGAGATGCATAATGACAGAGCACAGAAAGGGTTCACTACTGTACTGATCCACACCATACATTTAAAGTACATGGCTTCCCCCCAAGTAATCCTGGGAGCTCTTGTTTGTTCATGGTGCTGGTAATTGTAGTTCTGTGAGGGGTAAACTCAATTTCCCAGGATTCTTTGGGGGAAGCCAGGTGTGGATGTGGCAGGTGTTAATGCCAGCAGCAGGCAGGCCTCACTAGGGAGATCATTCCATTGAGCTTATACATCTCGCCTTATTTACATTTATTAAACAAAGCTTTATTTCAAGGAGCTCAGGTTAGCATAAGTGGTTCATCTCCACCCTCTCTTTATCCTCACAAGCCTGTAAGGTAGAAATGGTCAGAGGCAACGAGTAGCTCAGAGGCACAGTCAGCATCTGGCCAAGCATGGCTTCAACCTGGGCTACCCTGGTCATAGTACAACCATCTTCGTGGTGCAGTTGTCTACACACTGCATACCCTCCAACATGCCACAGAGGGGAAAAGGGGGAATCTGTCTTTCGGGGTCTCACTTTGACACGAGTCAGGTGACTCGCATGGAAGCACAGCCCTCCAAAATGTGTTTTTGGGGAGGCTGCACTCAAAAACAGGACATCCAGGGATCAGTTGAGTGGTATGTACACAGTTACCTGGGAGTAAGTCACAATAAATTCACTTCTGAATAAAGACAGGTCTCGCTATATAAACACAATGCATTCTCGGGAAGTCAGGCAAGCGTTTGCATAACGAGTCAACACTTTCCATTGCTTCCAAAATGATGGGCGAAACCAGGAAAACCCTCTGAAACTGCAAAAGGCAAACAAATGCTCTCTTTGTCCGATCTCTCCCCATCCATCCCTCCCTCCTACCATGTGAATCTGCTGCTGTGGAACAGCAAAACACAAAAAAGTAAGGCTGCTTATTTGTTTACAGTAATGCATGCAAGTCTGGCTGTTTGGATATCCGAATCTGCGGTGCATATTTTTTTTGGGGTACAAATTCCTCATGTTTGGATCAGTGAATTTTTGTATAGTGAGTGTTTGGATAGCAGGACTTGTGTGTGTGTATTTATATAGGATTGCATTGTAAATCAACTTTCCCAATCTGGTACCCTCCAGATGTTTTGAACATCATCAGCTCCAGTCAACATAGCTGCCCAGTGATGTCCCTGGGGCTTATGAGAGTTGTATTCTAAAACATCTACAAAGCACCAGGTTGGCAAAAGTTCTAACCACTATACTACACCACACCAGCAGTCTTTCTGTCACACACTCTCAGGGAAGCTAACAGTAAAAACATCATAATATTAACAATAAGAAAAGTATTGCCTTAATTTAGATTTATTAATTACTTAGTTCAGATCTCATCTCTCCTATGAACTCAGGTGAACCACCTGCAATCCAGGAGGGGATGTGTGTATAGTGAGGATCCCTGAGTGCAGGCCTTTTTCCAACTGGCTTATGCAGGCAGGGCCCTGACTGACTCCAGCTACAAAAGCTGAGGTTGTTGAACAGACTCTTGGGCAGGGGTGTGGTTTCAGTTTTTGGTTGGGAGGGGATTGCTGCTGTTGGTTTATTGTATTTTTATTTAAGATCTCATTTATGTTCAGTTTCATGGTATAATTTTTAATGTTTTATTGTTTATATCTACTTTTATTATGTTGTAGCTATGTGTTTTTTCATATTGTAAGTGTCTTGAACTGTGGAAATGTGACATACAGATAAAGTTATGTATGTATGTATGTATGTATCTGGAGAATGCAGGTGAAGGACTCTGAACCTTTATAAAAAAAACTGAGTGACTGAGGGTGTGCAGGTGGGTAGATCACATTCTCTCTCTCTCTCTCTTTCTCTTTTCACTTGACACTTGAAAATCCTCAGAATGCTAGCTCAAATGGAGATTTAAGATTCAATTGCTTCTGTTGAGTGTGAAATGAGGTCTTTAAAGCCCAACACAGTGCTATCTATGACAGATTGCCAGTGTGAGAAGACTGAAAAATGTTATAACTCATCTATTCTCTCTATCTCGCAGACTCGCCAGGCCAACTCTTGACCAAGCCCTGCTAACACTTCCCATCTGTGCCTAAGAATGGGGCCCCTTTCCCCGCCCATCATCCTTACATCCAGTGGATGCTGCTGCTGCTGCTCTCTCTCTCTTTTGTTAATCCTCCCCCAAACCCGAAAATAAATATTTAAGGCAGTGCCAAGACCCCTTGTTTGTTTCAGTCATAGCTCTGGAATCCCTGGTATGAGGCAAGGCAGAGGCTTCAGTGTGTGGAGGCAAACTGGATTTATGCTTTGCATCTTTGGCCATGAAGGCTGCGGCAGCCACTGTGTTCATCCTCCTGACCGCTCTTTCTCTCAGGTCTACAGGTAAGAGTGGCGGCACTGAGGGAGATGAAAAGCAGCCTCCACCCTGAACAATGCTAATTTGCTTTTAAGAGGCAAATGCCAGCAAGCTCCTCCACCATTACACTAGTCTTCTGCTTTATTTTTAATTTAATTTTTAAAATGTTATGTCTTCTTGTTATTGGAATGCTGTGCCAACCACCAGCACCAGTGCTCCTCTCATTATTTATTATTTGTTTGGTAAGCGTTGGGGTGGGGAAGCCGTGTTGTTGGGAACGAAACTAGAAAGAGAGGGGTTCATGGGGTTGGAGTCCAACAACATCTGGAGGGAGACTGGTTCCCCATCCTTGTTTTGCAGCGTCCCTCTCCCTTACAGGCAATGTGTATCACCTGACTTGTTTCAAAATGTGGTACTCCTGCTTTCAGGTGGGGACTCCTGCTCATTCTGCCACGTGGGGCCTTGACTTCTTCCCCCAAAACCTGTCCTGATGCCTCTGCCATTCATCAATGATGCGCAGACTGCATAGCATGTTTTTGTTTTGTTTTTCAAATAGGGACCAGCCGTGTCTGCTCCTCAACTTTCTTCATTGCTTACCTTCAAGGTTCTCAGTTTCTACCCTATTCATAACATTGCCTGCTCTTTCTGTTCCTGCAGGGAAGAAGTTCCGATGGTGCACCCTTTCTGACCTGGAGCAGAGGAAGTGCTCAGAGCTATCTAAAGTGCTTCTGGCAGTGTTGCCTCCTGCCACGGTCAACGCCTTTGCCAGGGTTTCCTGCATCAGAGCTCACAACACTTACGACTGCATTGACAAGATCAGAGTGAGTACCCAGAAATTCCAGAGGTTTCTTCTACCTCCACAGTCGAAGCAGGCATCAGTGCTTTCGAATGCCTGGAAACCACAGGAGGGGAGAGTGCTGTTTCGCTCACGCCCTTATTGTCAGCTTCCCTTTAGGACATCTGATCAGCCACTGAGAGAACAGAATGGTGGGCTTGCTGGTTCTGATGTCTTTTGGGCATTTTGGACTACAAATCCCATGAGGCCCAGCCATCATGGCTGTATGCTCCTGAGGCTTATTGGAGTTGCATTCCAAAGCATCCTGAGGGCACCAGGTTGTTGATGGTGGGAATCAAGGGTATGTGGGGTGATTGCCTTGGGTGCATTTTTCTGGCAGGCACAGTGCGCTGCTCACGCTGCCTCCCCCCCCCCCCCGAGCCAGCCCGCCCTGCGCCAATCTGATCAGATCCCAGCCTCGCCAAGTGGCTTGGGGAGGGCAGCGTGAGGAGGGCGCAACAGCCATGTGCCCTTCGATTCCAGACCCTCAAGGGTGAGGCTGTGATTGAAGGGCAGATGGCACCCTTCTCATGCCACTCTCCCTGAGCCTCGCAAAGTGGCTCAGGGATGGTATTACTCCGGCAATTTCAGTGGCGAGGGCTGAGCTGGTGCACAGCGGACTCCGTTCGCTGCGCATGCCCCGGGCACCATACAAGCACGCTCCACCGCTGGTGAGAATGAAGAGTCGCACATTAATTGTGGGGTTAGCTGAGCACAGCATCTGTTCAGGGTGGAAGCGGTGTTGCCCCAGGCAAATTACTGCAATTATTGTGGCAGGTTTTCATGCTTAATATGCGAGAGATTACAGCCCATTTATTGCTACATACGTACTTATTAAATCCTAACCAGAGGAAATTCTGCCATGACTAGAGGCAGGATGTTAGCCAATAATCCCAGGAAGTGTTGGGAAAAGTCTGCCTGACTAGAATAACTTGTACTGAAGATATTCAGAAGCTTGTTTTAAATACTATTTCTCATTCTTAATTAGGTGAACAAAGCTGATGCTGTCTCCTTGGATGCTGGAGATGTGTATTCGGCTGTGAAGCTTTATGGCCTGAGTGTGGTGGCAAAGGAGATCTATATGGAAGGTCAGTGACCATACCCCCAGGGCTGGTGTCAGCACCCAGCAAATTGATTACAGCTTATAGAAATGTAAAGAGCCTGCCCAGCCAAGCCTTGAGTCCAGCACAATCCCTGGTGTACCTAGGTTGGCAATGGAGGTCAAGGGTCATGGAAGTGTTCCAAGCAGTGTGCTATGGAGGGAGGCCCGCTCCCTTGGCTCTGGGGTTTTACTATGGGATAGATGCTCCTCAGGGTCCACATGCCATCATTGGCATCAAAATGTCTGTCCATACCCTGCCCCCCAACTTAATCTGGGATCTAATCTTTCCAGCAGAAAATCAATAATTTACAAAACAAAACTGATGCCAATAGCCCAACTGTAAATTAAACTGCCATCTGGAAGTACTGTAAAGATTTCTTTAACAGAACTGGCCCTGCTTTTTCCACACAGAGACATTGCTTTGATCTGTGATAAACTGAGAGCATATCAACATAACACAGACTTAACTGGCTCAACCAGGGTGCCAACTTGAATAAAATATGGGGAGGGAGGTAAGGCAAGCCCCATCCTGCGTATTCAATCACATGATGTGGTGAACACAATCATTTGAATGGCAATGCCCATTAGCTTTGGGGTGGACAACCCCCCTCAGATGCTTTATTGGTGGGGCAAAGCCCCGTCGGCCCCTAGGAGTTGGCTCCTCTGGGCTCAACCATCATTCCTTCTCCCTAGGAAATCTTGAGAACACGAAGGAAGCCTTAGTGCAGTATAGCCGTTTCCAACCTGGTGCCCTTCTGATGTTGTGGACTACAGCTCCCATCAGCCCCAGTCAGCATGTCTCTATGATGAAAGTTGTGATCCAAAACAACTGGAGGGCATGCAGTTGAGGAAGGCTGTTCTGTTCACACAAAGATCTCTCAGTGTTCATTAACATGGTTCCTTCTGTACCTTTTTTATCACTAGGTAACTGTGTGTTTGCTGTAGCTGTGGCCAGACGAGGAACGCTGGATATCCAAAGGCTAAAAGGGAGTCGCAGTTGCCACAATGGAGCCAGGTGGACCTCTGGTTGGAACATCCCTTTGGGCTTCCTTCTGGTTAGGAATGACCTCGTATGGGATGAAGACCAGCCCCTCAGCCACAGTGAGTGCACAGTGAAAGATCAGATGCATAGCCTTGTACCAAAGGTCTGCAACCGATTGGAATTTGAGGGGAAGGGCAATGTGCAAAGCACCTACCATAGGTCCCAAGTCCTTCTACTCGTATTGGGACCACTTCTGCCACATGACGTCCTCTTTAGTCCCACTGGTTTGAGCAGGAGAAATGCCAGAGCATGTTACTGAAACCAAAAGAGCACCAAACTGCTTAACTGTTTTAAGGCTGGACGATACCCAGGATGTTACGTGTCAAAGAAAAGCAAACTGCACCTGAGAATTTATCATGACATGCACAAAGTGTCCTCACAATGTATTCTCATACCCATCTGTGCCCACAAAACATAAACACGTGATGAGATCCTGAGACAGGTTCTCAGATCCTGTTTGGCCAGAGCTTTTTTTCAGGGAGAGCTGCAAACCAATTTGACAACACCCAAAGGAAGCACCTGTTGTCATTGCGTTGCCTGGTAAAGTGCTCCCTTCCTGTTTTTGTTTTTTGATCCAGATCATTATGAGGCATCTTTAATTTCAAAAGGATTAAGTCTGTCAACCAGTTCAAGAAATTTAGTTGGCTAATTATCTTGTCTTTTACCAGTTAAGTTTCAATAAACCCACATTTTACCAAAACTTCAATATAGGAAAAGAAAGTGCAATATAATTTACAATTAATTAAAAATGAATGATTAAACAGAAGCTACTATTCATTGTTTCCTGCCAACCTAGCAGTTCGAAAGCACGTCAAAGTGCAAGTAGATAAATAGGTACCGCTCCAGTGGGAAGGTAAATGGCGTTTCCGTGCACTGCTCTGGTTCTCCAGAAGCGGCTTAGTCATGTTGACCACATGACCCAGAAGCTGTACGCCAGCTCCCTCGGCCAATAAAGCGAGATGAGCGCCGCAACCCCAGAGTCGGCCACGACTGGACCTAATGGTCAGGGGTCCCTTTACCTTTACCATTCATTGTTAGCTACAAACATATTATTGATTAATTTCTTTTTCATTCACCGCTGCAGAAAGAGACCAGATCCCAAAGTAGCCTAAGTAAAACAAGCACCTACATTCTTAACTTGCAGCCCAGGTGATGAACTATCACCTTGCCATTGAGACATTAAACTCCTAATTCTAATTTAAAAAATAGATGAAGACTGGGGTCTGACTCTTGAAAATGTTTGGTTACAGCATTAACATACAGTATTATGTCTGCTCAAAAGTTTGCCCCATTGAGTTCAATGGAATGTCTTCAAAGGTTATAGATTTGTTTTATATAGTTATATAGGTATAGGTATAGATTTGCAACCTCAGGCTGCAGTCCTGTACCTAGAATGAAGTCCCAATGAACTCAGAGGGGCCTACTTCTAAGTAGCCATACTTAGGAATACAACATAGTGGGTACATTTCTGTGTGTGCTTACCTGAGAATTACCTCTGTTGCTGGAGGCAGTATGCCTTTGAATTTGCTGGGAATCACAAGTGGGGAGAGAGCACTGCTGCTGCACCCAGGTTCTGCTTGTGAGCCAGAGGCACCTGGTTGGCTATTTGAGAAGAGAATGTTGGAGTAGATGCGGCTTCTTAGGTCTGACCGAGACGGGCTCTTCTTACATTCTGATCATGCAGAGGTTGAGTCAAGAATCTGTGTTATTTTAGCAGTGCGTTTCCATGAGAATGTCTCCCCTTCTCATTTCTCCAGTCGTCGGTGGTTATTTCAATGCCAGCTGCATCCCCGGCATCGGAGTCGCCTCTCCGCAGCTCTGCTCCCTGTGCCAAGGACAGAAATCCTACATCCAGGACAAGAACCACTTCTGTGAGACCAGCGGTGGCGAACCCTTCTCTGGTTCGGATGGGGCCTTCAGGTGGCCTTGCGCTTGTGCTTGAAGTGCAGGCGGGTGGGGCTGGAGCAGGTGCTGCATGGCCTCCTGTGCTAACACCACTTCAATCTGTGTGCAGGTGCTTGAAGAATGGGGTGGCAGATGTTGCTTTCCTGGATCACCTGGCCATCATGAATGCCACAGGTAAACTTCTTGCTCGGAGACTCTCATCTTAACATCTGCCCTGGAGATGTACAGCAGCCCGATGTTAAATTCTCTCACTCCAGCTTCTCTCGATATGCCATTCGTTCTTTTCCCCTCCCCTTGTTCAGAGTCAGAACAAGAAGAATATGAGTTGCTGTGTCCTGACGGGTCCACAGCTCCCCTGACTGCTTACGCTGCCTGCAATCTGGGCCGAGGGCCAGGACGGGCCATTGTCACGCGCCACAACTTCAAGAAGATCGCCAAGAAGTTTCTCACTGTCATTCAGGTATTTCTTCGCCAACACAAGGAGGGGTACAGCAGGGCTCATGCCCGAGGTCTCATTGACACAGAGAGCTACTGAGAGTCCCCAAAAGACTACTCCATTAAAAAAAAAAGTGTTTGACAGACAACAAAATCTGGCTGTTTTGAGTGTTGAAACTGGGTGCTCTAGTTTTTGTGCTCCTGAAAACAGTGTGCCATGCTGGCTGGGGCTGATGGGAGTTGTGGTACAAAACATCTGGAGGGTGCCAGGCTGGTGAAAGCTCTCACCAATTGCATGGCTTGTGGGAGGTGCTAAGCACGTTTTATAGGGTGTTGCAATCATGTCCACACACTCTCTTTCCCTTGAAGATATGTGGCCTCTGGTCTTTTTTTTGGGGGGGGGGGGTGTCTGCTGCTGGCTCACTATATTATCAGCTAAATAATAGCTAGAAAAGAGATGCTGAAGTTATACCAGCATTTGGAAGAAAATAGCAAAGAAGTATGGTTGTGGGTGAGTCATGGCAGATAATTTTTTAAAATCCAATACTGGTGTTACTGCTACTTACCAGGATGGCACTGATACGATAAGGAGGGTGTGTGTCTCTATATGGGAGCACCAGCAGCAGCACTGGATTGGCGGCCACAGTCCCACTGGTGCAGCTGCAAGGCCCTGACCTTGCCGAAATCCCATCCCATCCAGAGAGGCGGCAATGATGCTGGTGTTGGGAAGATAGCTTTGCCCCATCATATGTGCCAATACTGCCTCCAGATGTTGTTGCGGTCCACCTCTCATCCGCTGTAGCCAGCATAGCCAGTCATCCGGAATGATGGGCATTGCAGTCCAACCATACCTGGAGGTTGCCATGTTGGCTGCCCCAGTGGCTTATTTCATCGTCTAGCCACCTCTGCTGGGTAGCCCAAGGCTAGCTGAAACTTGCTCTTGTTCTTAGCACCTCTTTGGAAAGAAGGGAAGAGAGAAGGCCAGATTCGAGCTTTTTGCCTCTGCGCCTTTCAGAGGAAAGAACCTGCTCTTCCACGATGCGACGCACCACTTCCAGCTTGTTGATGAGGAGGCTGAAATCAGCCACGTTCTTGGCCTGGATTATGTTGCTCTGCTGCAGGGCTTGGGCCATGAAGGTGAGAGAGTGCTTCCCTCCCTCATGAAGTCATGGGGAGTCCTGAAAGATCCTATATAGGATCAAAAGAGCCCCGAAGATCCTATATAACACTAGGAGCGTAGCTGGAGGTCAGCCCTTCAGGTATGGGCTCCAGATCGTTTTCTAGGAGTCCCAGGTGTTTCTGGATGCTTAATTGAATTGAGAGGCAGAACTGGGCTGGATGCTGAATTAGGAGTATAAATTAATTCAATGTAGAGATGCTTTGGAGGGCAATGAATAAGAACATAAGGAGAGCCCTGCTGGATCAGGCCAATTGAGGCACGGATAGCCCAGCATCCTGTCCTTGCAGTGGCCAATCAGCTGCCCCAAAGGGAAGCCCAAAAGCCAAAATTGAGTGCAACAGCAGTGCTCCTCCACTTGCAGTTCCCAACCACTGGGCATTATTCAGTGGCACACTGCCTACGAATTTTGGTAATGGAAGGGAAACTGAACTGATTTGGTGTGCAAATTAACTAAAGTATGTATCTGGGATGATCTATATGGGAAACCACCTGGCTCACCTTCTAAAGTTGCTTCTATAATATAAATTAGCATCTGCAGATTTTATGCAAATATCTCTCTGTGAGCCTATGCCTCAGATCTTTGAAGTACTAGCAGCTCGGTTACTAAGTGATGCAATTTGTCCTCCTTCCTATGACAATACCTTCTCCTGCTCCCTCAGGGAGCTCCCTGGCCAACAGCCTGGTCCGCTGGTGTTGTATCAGCAACGCTGAACTCCGCAAATGTGAGGAGTGGGCTCTGAATGTCAGGTCACACCCGCTGGTCTGTGTCCAAGCAAACTCTATGGCCAACTGCATTGAGCTGATCAAGGTGAGTTGCACACATTCTGGGAAGCAAAACGGGTAGCGTTTTCTTTTTACATAAGCAAAAGATACAAATAAATCACCCCATCTCAATAAGGCCCAGATTGACTGGGACAACACAGCCGGATGGGCGGGGTATAAAACTAATATTATCTCCAGTTCCACCTGTTTCCCAGCCTAGACAGACGATGGCTGGGAAAAGACCTCGATTCTGGCAAGAACTCCATGGCTTGCAGGGAAGGGTGTGGCTTTCTTTAACATGCCAATGTCAGACTGTCAACTGTGCACTTTTTCACGGGGCAGAACAATGAGGCAGACGCCGTTACACTGGACGCCACACACGCCTACTTTGCAGGGAGATGCGCACTTGTTCCTGTGGCTGCAGAATGTTATGGTGAGCTGCCTTTTTTAAAAAAAAACACACACCAAACTAACACATTTTAATTGGTTTTTCACTAGAGTGGCAATAAAAAGTAAAACATAAAAAAAATACCTCTAAGCATGCAGGGGGAATATTCTGCAAGCTGCTGCAGATAACCCCAAATGTCAATGGTGTGTAGAATGCCTAATCCGGTGCATGGCAGAGGTGATGTGATGTGATGTGTGTGTGCGCATCTGTTATGGTATGATAAATATTTCTTGCTCATAGCCATAGGGTCATTGCAAACCATAAACATAAAATGTCTTGTTGCCACAAACGCAAGCAGATGTACTTAGTATTAGGATAAAATGAAAGTTAAAATAAATCCTTAAAACATCCTGGAATGACACTTAACTTTAAACCACTCGAATGAATGAATCGCATTTATAGCCTTTATTGCCATCCAATTCAGAGTTCTCACTCCAGTGGCTTTCGTTTTCAGTTCAGCAAAGCTTGCAACCCAGAAGAATTAAAAGAGCACTTTGCTGACTCGTGCGTTGAAGTGCATCACTCTGTGACTTGGCACTTGATGACTGGTAGTTGAGTAGTACAGACAGTATTGTGCTGCTATTTTCTTACATTGACAGGTGATATTGCAATGCTCACAGTGGTGTTCACTCTGTGATTAATCATTTACAAGGCAACAGCTGATGCTGCAATCATCGAGTAATGAGCAGGCATGTACGAAGAATGCGCCTGTGGTCTTTTTCTGTGCCCTTGTCTTCTTAGTGCAAGTTCCTCAGTGCCACAGTGAATTTGTAATGGAGCAAATGGATATTGCAAGGTGGCCTGAAGTTTCTGGGGCCAGAGTGTTCACATGGCATTCCCGACATGGGTATCTCAACTAGAGCATCCTGGGATTCTGGTTTCCAGAGGAATTCTCCCTCGGAGAAAGAAACTGATAGCTCCTGTGTCTGATATGAAAGGCACTTTCCTAAAGGAGCAGTGGCGTAGCGTGGGGGGTGCAGGGGGGGCCAGCCGCACCGGGCGCAACATCTGGGGGCGCTCGCACTCTCAGTGCTAAAATCCACAGGTTAGGGGGCACAAATTACTTGCCTTGCCCCGGGTGCTGACAACCCACGCTACGCCACTGTAAAGGAGACATGAATTGATGTAATTCCCAAACTGACAACCTTCAGATTTTTGGACTACAACTCCCATCATCCCCGGCCATTGACACTGCTGGCTGGGGCTGATGTGAGCTGTAGCCCAAAATATGGGGGCGAGGTCAGGTTGGAGAAGATTGAATCAAATCAATCCATGTTTAGTATTCAGCACCTACCAAGTGGTGTAAGGCATGAGTCTTCTGTTCAGACGTCACTTCTTTATGCTTTTTTGTGTACAGGAGAAGAATGCACTTCAGCTCAGGGAGAAGAGGAAACTGAGAAGCTGGCCCACCTTACAGGTAAAGGGAAGTGTCTGTAATCATAGAATTGTGGATGAGATCCCGAGGGCCATCTAATCCAACCCTCTGCAATGCAGGAATCTAGACTAGATCTTACATGACAGGTGGCCTTCCAAACTCTGCTTAAAAACCTCCAAGGAAGAAGAACCCACCACCTTTCACGCAACGCGAATTGCATCTACTAGACCCTTCCCTTTTTAAAGTCCCTCTAGGATTAGGGGCCCCAGAAGTTTAAGCTTCCTTTGTTTCATAGTAGATCCGCTCCTGCTGCCATGTTCTAATGCCTCCTCATTGCCACACAGCTCTTCCTCCAATTTATGCAGTGGCCCTTGTCAAGAAGAATGCCAAGCATGTGAACATCTACAATCTGGGGAAGAGGCGCTCCTGCCACAGCCACGTATACAGCCCTGGAGGATGGCTCCTCCTTGCCCAGTACACAGTGGGGGCTCAGGAGAATGGCACTGCCAGCTGCAACCTCAGCTCTGGTGAGAATTACAGCAGAATCTACAAAACAAATGGGGACAAATTGATTCAGGAGGAAAGGTGGGAGTGGGTGTGTCAGGGGGTGGTGTTACTAGTTCAGGCTTCCTCAACCTTGGCCCTCCAGATGTTTTGAGACTACAATTCCCATCATTCCTGACTGCTGGTCCTGCTAGCTAGGGATCATGTAGGCCAAAAACATCTGGAGGGCCGAGGTTGAGGAAGCCTGTCCTAGATCTTGATTGAATCAGGATAGAAGCCTAGGCCACTTCCCTTTCTATGTTCCATTTAAGCCTCCTACTTGTTCTAGCCAACACAGTCCCTTCCAGATGCTGTTGGATTACAACTCCCATCAGTCCCAGCAGGCAGCATGGTCAATGATGATGGGAATTGTAGTCCAGCCTCATCTGGAAGGCAACACATTAGCTACGTCTGGTTTAAACATGTGCAGCTGGAAATGGGGCCTACTTTACTGAATATTTCAAACAAGTTCACGACCCGGTACAGGGTGGGCTGGGAAAAAATGTGGTCCTGAGGATTCTGTTAGATTTCCATCAGCCACATGGCCAACCATCAGAGAGGATGGGAGGTGTGATCTAGCAGCATCTGAAAGTCCATAGGTTCCCCATCCCTGTGCTGCTGTGGCCACGGAAATTAAAATAAGCTGCACATTAATGCCTCTCTCTCTATCTGGGGCCTGAATGCTGGTGGGAATTGATACTGCTGAAGTATGAAAATACTGGGCTTGTGGTACAGATTTATCCAGCTTGCGATGCACAAATGTATTTTGAGATAAGCTTACTGTCCCCCCCAAAAAAGGATTTTAATATGTAAATTAAATCAAGGTGATGTGTGCGTCAAGTTATGCATGTGTACAAACTGCATTGCACAGACAAGGTATACAAAGAGGACTCTCTCATTGGCTGCTTCATGTTTTTCACCGCTGAAACAGACACAAACTTTTTTTATGGGTGATTTGCAGAACAATACCTTGGTTTGGAAGTTCTGATTTAGACAATCAGTTCAGCCAAAATGTTCAAGTTAGCAAAACTCATATGCACCGAAAGAGCAGGGGAAGCATCACATAAGCATTCAGAAAAGCAAATGATACCTGGCTGCTGAAAGAGAAATACTGTAAATATAAACAACCATTTACCGCATTTTTCGCTCTATAAGACGCACCAGACCACAAGATGCACCTAGTTTTCGGAGGAGGAAAACAAGAAAAAAATATTCTGAATCTCAGAAGCCAGAACAGCAAGAGGGATCACTGTGCAGTGAAAGCAGCAATCCCTCTTGCTGTTCTGGCTTCTGGGATAGCTGCGCAGCCTGCATTCGCTCCATAAGACGCACACACATTTCCCCTTCCTTTTTAGGAGGGAAAAAGTGAGTCTTATAGAGCAAAAAATGCAGTATATTTACCATGTAGTTTTGCTTTTAAATGTTTTCTGCACAAGCAACAGCAAGCTGAGTAAAATTGGTTATCCTGTTCCTTAGTTTTCTTCGATCATCAGGGAATAATTTCCTCCATTGCTTTTAACCACGCAAGCTTAACTACTGGCCCTTCTCTCCCCCCTGAAAGGTTACGAGGATTACTTCTGGAAGGGGTGCATGCCAGGAGGTGGTGGGAACCTTTGCAAAGTCTGCATTGGGCAAAAGGAGGCGGAGGGAGGAAGGGGATCATCCAGGTGCGCAGCCAATCACAACGAACTCTACTATGGAAACCTGGGTGCCCTCAGGTGAGTCGAAGGATATTGCTTAAAAATGACTGCTGTATACATTATAAGGTTAATGTGACTGATCTGTAGAAAAGACTCTGCTACCTGAAAAAAGAGACAAAGGGTTTTGTAACCAAATAAAATATTTAATAAAAATTATATATTAAAAAAATCTTGACTGACTGCTGCCAAACTCTAAATTCCTTGGTGGCAATCATTAAATGCCAAGTTAAATAGTGGGTTTTATCAGACTACTGTCATGCTCGGAGGAGGAATGGAGAAATCTGTAAATTTTGGCTTCTCTCAGTTTCTCATTTTTCCTCAATCTTAAATTCAGTTTGTCACTTTCCCCACCAGTCTGCGATGTATTTTTTTTAAGTCCTCATGAAAACTAATCAGCATTTTAGTGCTATTTTCTCCTAACCGACACATATTTGTATGTTGCAGGTTTGCCTAATACATACATTTTGCAAGCAGTATTACATAATGTGAGGGGACGCGGGTGGCGCTGTGGGTAAAAGCCTCAGCGCCTAGGGCTTGCCGATCGAAAGGTCGGCGGTTCAAATCCCCGCGGCGGGGTGCGCTCCCGCTGCTCGGTCCCAGCGCCAGCCAACCTAGCAGTTCGAAAGCACCCCCGGGTGCAAGTAGATAAATAGGGACCGCTTATTGGCGGGAAGGTAAACAGCGTTTCCGTGTGCAGCTCTGGCTCGCCAGATGCAGCTTTGTCACGCTGGCCACGTGACCCGGAAGTGTCTGCGGACAGCACTGGCCCCCGGCCTCTTGAGTGAGATGGGCGCACAACCCCAGAGCCTGTCAAGACTGGCCCGTACGGGCAGGGGTACCTTTACCTTTACCTTTATTACATAATGTAATGCATTTGTATAGGTTATTTTCATTAATATATACACTTATGGACACACTTTATATTTGGAGAAGTGCAAATTTCTAAGAATAGCTACATCTTGGTTCATGTATCATTTTTGGAAGTGAAAATCATATTAGTATCAAAATGCAAATTGAGCCAAATTTCCCCACCACCCCTCACTCATAAGGGGCGCACCTATGTAAACAACACTGTAAATGCAGCTTGCAACACAAAAGGGGGGGGGTGATCTCACTGTTTTAAGCCATTCATGTGACTAACTTTTGCTGGATTTGGACCACTCTTCCTTCTTCCAGATGCCTCTTTGGTGATCCCAGTGGAAGAAGTTTTGGTGATGTGGCTTTTTTAGAGCACCATAACCTGCTCCAGAATATTCAGTGTAAGATGATTCTTTCAATCTTTTAAGATTCCAGTAAGGTGCCAAAGTGAATTTTCAACTTAACTTCCCTCCAGATGTTATCACCAGTTAAATAGCCTATCTAATCTAACGTTGTAAGGGAGAACTAGTACTACTGTACTTTTGTTTCTGAGAGTATCGGAACTCTTGGAACTTAACACCTGCATAAAAAAACAATTGTACTGTATTCTTTTGTTCTATTAATTCTTAAGAAATCCTAAGAGATCTTAAAAATGATCAATAGTTCAATGACAGATATCTGGATCTTATTTACAAAGCAAATGGATCTCATGAAGAACTGCTTTGTTTTTGCTCCTTCGCAGACCTGGATAGCTCAGGCTGGGCAAAAGGATGTTCTCCAAGTGACCTTGAACTCCTGTGCCTTGACGGCAGCCGCGCAAATGTGACAGAGTGGAAAGTCTGCAACCTGGGCCTAGTCCCTCCCAATGTAGTTGTGACACGCCCCGTAACTGTAGCAAAGGTCTATGACTTCCTGGTGAAGTCACAGGTCAGTTTGAACGTGTCGAACTGAATGATAAGAGCTTAAGCATTATTTGTGAGAGCTTCCAGCTGTGGATGGTTTAAGTAACACCCAGTTATTGCTGTTTGGCTTTAAGCTGCAAGTGGAAAAGCAACTCTGCATCCAAATAATATTCTGTGGCCTCCTTTGGTGGTGTGATTTTAATTGGGAACATGATCTGGGGGATGGGGGGGGGATTGCATGCCCACCCGCCACTGCTGGACATCCAATTACAATTGCTGCCCCTTGAGGAAAATAAAAGCCATGCTTTTGGAAAACAAGGAGTCAAAATGATAGAGATGATTCCTAGAAGACAGACTAGAGAGGGAAATGGGTGAAGCAATCTGTACAGTCCATAACCAGTCAGAAAAGATATTGAAGTGCTCTATATTGGCATTGCTTGTACTCGTGTTTCCACAGCTTCACCTTTTTCTTTTTTAGGAACAAAGCGTAGGCTTGACCTTTCAGCTCTTTCAATCAAAGGCGTACGGTGAAAGTGACCTGCTCTTTAAAGATGCCACTCGGCATCTCATTCCTACAAGCCACCTGGACTATGAGACAATCCTTGGGGAGCCCTTCTTCCAGCTTGCAGAGTCTGTTTTCAACTGCACACCTGCAGGTAAGTTGGGCTTACCTGGAAGGAGACATATGGCAGGGTCTAAGTTGTGCACCCGACTTGCTCTCTACTGCATTGTACTTGACATGCTTATGAGGGCAAGAATACTGATCCCCTTGCTGGAGAGCTCCTACAGGATCTAGTAATATAGCATGATTTGCTATATTTGTTGGAGAACTCTCAGGTTATTTGATGACTGACAGACATTAAGTTGAATCATGTAAAACCAATGAAACATAATAGAATCCATGCCTGCAAAGCTATTTGAGTAGTCTGGATGTGCTATGCACGTGTTAAATGTCAGCAAGATAGTGCAAATTATGCTCAAATCCGTTGATGCTAGGCAATTTGTGAAAAATTAGAGTTATTATCATCATTAATTGAATTCCTTATCCACCCTTCATGAGGGTTTTTTTTTGGGGGGGGAATTACAGTATATAAAAACATAATGCAATTAAAGCACAACAACCCCACATAACACCCCTGCAAATTGTATTTTGCTTGGTTATTGTAATGGGTTAGGGTAGGAACCATAAAGGGCACAGAGCCCCTTGCTTCAACCCAAGGATATATAGATTTCAGACTATTGTCTGGCTTTGCTAAAAAGATTTCAGCAGCTGTCCAAACACATTCTTGCAGCTGTTAAGGGCTGAAAACGTGTTTTACAGAAAGCAAATTTGAGATTCGGAGGAACCTACATTCTGAGATTGTTTGACACTCTCAGAAAAATACAGCGGGTGTGCGCGGGCACGCACACACACCTCTGCCTAGTGGCATAACTTAGATACATCCCATTTTGGTTTTCAGGCATCCTGGACTTCTGCAAACAAGACACTTGCATCTATTCAGAGCATCACTGATGTTGTTTCCAGGGAAACTCCCAAAACAGAAGTGAGACTGCAGTGGAAGATTTGATGCATTTGCCAGGAAGGCAGAGAATTGCCAGGAGGCTCTGTGGGCTTTATCAGTGGCTGGCTGTTTTCCTTAGGAAACATATGCAAGGTGGGTTTAGTACACTAGCTAATACTAGAATGTCACCCATGTTGGTAGCCAGCCTCCAGTACCACCATGCTTAAGTTTTCCTCAGGCTGTATCTTCAGTTACTCCAAAACATACACTTGCCTAGAAACATTTCACAGCAGCTTACCCCGGAATGACTTGCATAAGATTTACTTGCAGAGCTACTGATATTTAACAACTAGCCACGTGTTTCCCAATCTGATACTCTCCAGGTCTTGTATATCATTGCAAATTTAAATAAAGGCATTGCTATAGAACAAAGAAATCCCTTTAACACACACATGAAATGTTAATTTTTTTATTTCCATAATTTAACATACGAAGAAAGCAAAATTTCAAACTCAAGACTACTGGAATTAAAAACAAAAACACCACATAATAATGGCATGACAGGTACAAAAATGTGCAAGTTTCCATTCAGTTTTTATTAATGCAAAAGGCTTAAAGACGCCATTTCTGAACACTAACCACAAAGCAGTTGGAGCTTCATCAAAGAGCTCTGGGGACGTCAGCCAGACAAGCCTGACAAGGAGACAGTCAAATCTAACCACTGGCAGAGATGACCCATGCTCTGTCCCTGGCGATGTTACCTTGCAAGCCCTATTTCCTCCTGGCAGCTGCAGAGAGATTGCATTTTTATGTACTCCTGATTTCATTCAAGCAGACACAGTCCTCACAAGCCACATTATTTTATTACAAAACGATGTTCCGGGTCCCAAAGAGCTTACACCATAGGCTGCCTTGGCTCTTTCCTGACAGGGAATTTTCGTTCAAGTGCTCTGGGTAGAATTTCTTCAATGATTGTACTGAAAACTAAGAAAGGAAAAGAATTCCAGTCGACAGCTTGGAAAGGGCCTTGCCTGAAGGCAGGTTCTTCCTCGGGAACCTATCCTCCAAACCTCTCTCTTGCGGTAGGGGCAGCTCCAGAGGACACTGTTCACCAGCCACACTACTGCCACAATCCGTCTACGGGTCCTATGAGAACAGGGGTTAGAGGAACTTGCATCCACACAGAATGATGCCTTTAGAAAGAATCCCAGGTAGGGAAGAAAGCCTCTTTCAATGCAAACCATGGTTGGGATTGCCACATATCCCACCACATTACAGGGAAATTCAGCCTCATTTTCTGGTCAGCTGCAACGAAACAAAGGCAAGAACAGTCCTTGCATTCCCATGTTGCAGCTTTACAGAAATGCATTCTCAAGAGGAAGCAAACAAAACAGGAGCGGGAAAGAAAACCACACCCACACAAAAGACACCAACAACAGACAATTCAAAATTCACAGTGGAGGACATACTCCTGTTCAGAGCACTGACCCTGCCTGGCACTCATGGAACATCAGCTCAACAACGGAATTGGAAATCCCCACATCACAATCTGTCCTGGTGTGCTGTGTCATAGAATCCCACTATGGGACAAAAAAATGTATTTTAAAATGTACTTCTAACGATGATTCTATTCAACACATCCAAAATATCGAGACTAGAGATGTTCAGGGATCGCCTACCATGATAAAAGTATTATTTGCTAGCCAGGAGCGTCCACAGATTTGCATGCAGTAGCAAACATAACGTCAGTCACATATGGAACTGGCTACGATATCTAGTCCAACCTTCCCCACAGTGGCAGAACTACAACTCCCACCAGCCCCAGCCAGCATGGCCATACGATACTGGGGCTGTTGGGAGTTGTAGTCCAAACCATCTGGAGAGGGTGCCACTTCGGGGTAGGTTGCACCATCAAAAAAACGATTCCCAGTTTTCTCATCTTTATCACATTGGGGAAACTATTTCACTTGCCCATACAGATGAGTATGCAGCAGGAATCCAACGGTTGCTTCAGGCACATGTGCGGCAGCCCCCCACCCTCCAGTTTACAGGCCCAGGGTTTTATCACAGGCAACTGGGCTGACACCTTCTGCTTCTTGCTTCCTCCGATGTGGGGATGGCAGAGAAGCGAGGGCAGCACAGATTTCACCCCTGGGCTTGCCCAAGTTACCATCACCTGCTATCTTGATTGGATGCCAGAGCAATGCTCATTCTGGAGGTAACAAGAAGGTATCCCAAAGGGGCATTTGAGGTACAGAAAGTGCAAATTTTAAATGAGAGGGAGGCGAGCTATGAGGATTTCAGCCATTAAATCTGGCCCAAATTATAGGCACTGCAGACACACAGCAGCTGCTGTTCCCTACGGTAAATGCTCAAATAATAATGGGGAGGGGAAGAGTATCCCAGAGCACAGAAATTTCCCAACTGGGCAGGGGGAGGCTAAGCTTTCCTGAGTGTGGCTACCAATTGTCACTGGCCGCTCACCAGCTTCCACCTGTCAGGACCCAGTACTGTATTACTCACCAGGCTATACAGACCAGTTGGTTATTAATAAATTGTTCAACTAGATGAGCTAGGCAATGCTTGGCCCCAAACCTATAATTTTTCAAGTTAAAAATCTAAGAGTCACAGCATTTGCAGGCAGGGAGAAGAGACGATGCCGAGATGGGGAGATAACCCAACAAAATGTGGTGCACTTTGCAGCTGAAATCCACTGTTGTGTAAAATACCGAAAGGTTCAAGTCAGCAAAAGGAACATAGTGAGGAGGGAAAGAGCGGGGCTGAGCTCATGCTACCTGCTATCCCTCATCTCGGGGGGTGGGGGTGGGATGAACAATTACAGCCATTTCCCAGGGGAACCTCAACCCACAGTGTCCGTACCACGCATCTTTAAAACGGGTCCACATGCAGCAAACAAAGTACAAAAGTGCAAGTTGTTATGTTGTTGTGGGATCTCCCAGGAGAGACTCTGGCTGACTTGAGACAATTTCGATCAAGAGAGCAGCAGAGGATCCTTGACTGGTTACAGAGGATGGAAAAAATGTTGAAATCTTGCTTCGCAAGTGCTGCTTGTGAATAAGCTCTTCCCCCTGCTGCCCATTTTACTCAAGCTTTTTGGTCCTCCTAGCCGCCTACGACATCTAGGGGTGGGGGGCACAAAAGAGCAGTGTGGCCGAAAACTCAACGCACACATACATTTGGGGGTTCTTTAAATCCTGTTGCCTTTGAAAGGTGCATTAGCCTTTAATCTGCCCCACCCATTTCCCCCAGAGGATGTTAAAACAATGATTTTCAGTGAGGCTGCAAGGAGGATGACAGAGCCACCTGGCTGCGTTAAAAGGAAATTAGAAGCTCTCTTCCCCAGTGCTTAATGAACTATCTCTACGGCCATGCCAGACAGGCCCGTAAACAAGAGCTGATCGTCCGGGGATCGGAGCAGAGTGGTTTCATATGGGGAAACTGATTACGTGCCTTTCCAGGCACGCTGAAGCGCTAAAGGACATGGGCCGTTCCCAGCCGCCAGCCCACCCTCAACTGCCTGATGCTTGCTCCTGCTCTTCCTCCTTGGCAAAAAAGCTTTCCAGGTCTGTCAGTTTCTGGATCAAGAGAACGTCTAGTTCTCTTCCACCCAAGGCGGCCTTCTGAGCCCGGGTGGAACCGCCCATCATTTTGACTCGGCTGCGTGCTCTCCTCTTCCGGGGAATGGTGAAATCTTGGAACTCCAAAATCCGCTTCCTCTTTTGCTGGCTGACGGAGATCAAGGACCCGTTCTTCTCCTTTGGCTCCTCAAAGATGGTCTCCAGACACCTGGGAAGGCCAAAAGGAGTAAGCTTAGAATGTCACTAACTGCATGACATCTCACGGACCACAGGAGTGTCAGGAACAGCCCTGCTCTGAGAGAGAAGGCAACTAGAATGACTAAACAGTGACCTCCTGTGATATCTGTGATTCTAAAAACCTCATATCTCTGCCACACAGAGCTAAGCTGTACCTTAAGAGTTTCTAACCACAAACCAACCCTTTTTTAGAAATCCAATCGCCATCATCCCGTTGCTAGGACACTTCCCAGATGGTTTCCTGCTGGCATCTAGATATCCAGGCAGAATATCTTCCAAGCTACTCCCTTTGCTCTAAAAGTGCAGCCAAAGATCAAAGTTACAGCAGGGAGGAGGGGTTGGGAAGGGGTTGAACAGAAGCTAAATCTGTAGTGTATTTCCTCATATCAGTGTATATTTAGATATATTTTTCAGAGTGAAAGTGGGAATGAATACACTTCTGCACATCACAAAAAGGCAATGTAACTCGTTCTCATTAGCTCACTACTTTATGACTACCCCCAACAACACAGCTCATGAACAAATGAGAGCTACTCAGTTTTCTGTGAATTCTCTTTGTACAGCAGATTAACATCCTGGAACTCAGCTATGGAGGCTTGCTATTCTATCCCAGGATGGGTCCAGAGAGTGAGTTCTTCCACTGGTATATGTAAACCAACCTGGTTGTAGGGGGAGATTTGTAGTTCTTGTTGGTGTATATTTCTTCCAAACTGAATTCTGTCTTCTTCAATCTAGAAGAATGATAATCGAGATACATCAGAAACAGCTGTAATCCATCACATCTAGTTACTGCTGCGTTTGGTCAGAAGAAGAAAAAAGGAGTTTAAGAGGCACACCAAAACGTTAAGAGATTTGGGATACAGGTTAAGCACACAAGAAGAGCCCTGCTGGGTTCAGGCCAAGTGGCCCACCTAGTCTGACATGCTGTTCTCAGGGGCTAACCAGATGCCCATGTGAGAAGCCCAAAAGCAGGAGCAGAGCATAATCATCATCATCATCATCATCATCATAAATTTTATTTATATCCCGCCCTCCCCAGCCAAAGCCGCTCAGGGCGGCTAACAACAATAAAACAGTACAAAAGTACAGCATAAACAACACTCTAAAATCATTCATTATAAAATTAATTAATTAAACAAGAGCATACATTAATTAAACAAGAGCATACATTCCTACCTTTTCGGTCGGGGAAGTCCCATGGGGGTGAGGTTGGGATCTGGTTTAGGGATAGTCTTTCGAATCCGGATCTGAGATACTTTCTTTGGCCTCTTCTCCAGTTCAGCCTGGAGAAAAGAAGAGGATTATGCAATTACAACGTGGCTTCAGATGCTACAAGCTCCAAAGAGAGGCATTCCACCAAGCTGGCCTCTGGCTCAGGGGTGATTATCCCATTTTATCCTCACAGAAATTACAGGAGAGGTTGGGGCAGGGGGAGAGAAAGGAGACGCACACATAATTTGCCCAGAGATATCCTCTGAGATGCACAGCCTGAGGGCAATCTGACTCATTGCCAAACCTGGCCCCCTGTGGCAGCTACTGCTCTGCTGACAGTCCCTCTTTACAATGGCTCACCTATAGACCGTAGACCAGCCTTCTCCCAACCTGGTGCCCTCCAGATATTTCAGACCACAATTTCCATCAGCCCCAGACAGCACAACCGTATGATGCTGGGGCTGATGTGTGGTGGTCAGGGCCAATGGAAGCTGGAGCCCAAAACATCTGGAGGGCACCAGGTTGGGGAAAGCTGTTGCACACATTGAAAAGTGGCATACAGTGGTACCTCTGGATACAATTTTAATTCGTTCCGGGGGTCTGTTCTTACCCCGAAACATTTGCATCCAGAGGCGTGCTCTTTTGTGCAGGTGTGGGCGGCGGCAGCCCACTTCTGTGCATGTGGAAACCGTTCCTTTACTTCCGGGTTTGCTGCATGCGTAGCCCGAAGCATTGGTATCCAGAGCGGTTCATATCCAGAGGTAAAGGTAAAGGGACCCTGACCGTTAAGTCCAGTCGTAGCCGACTCTGGGGTTGTGGCGCTCATCTCGCTTTACTGGCCGAGGGAGCCGGCGTACAGCTCATGTGGCCAGCATGACTAAGCCACTTCTGGCGAACCAGAGCAGCACACGGAAACGCCATTTACCTTCCTGCCGGAGCGGTACCTATTTATCTACTTGCACTTTGACGTGCTTTCGAACTGCTAGGTTGGCAGGAGCAGGGACCGAGCAACAGGAGCTCACCCCAACGCGGGTATTCGAACCGCCGACCTTCTGATCAGCAAGTCCTAGGCTCTGTGGTTTAACCCACAGTGCCACCCGTGTCCCATTCCAGAGGTACCACGGTATTAATTCTTACAAACAACCCTACAAAGTAGATCAGCACTACCTCCATATTATGACAGGTGTGAGGAGATAACAGAGCTAAAAGGTAGAGTGGTCTGTTAGAGCCTCCCATTCTTTCCCCACAAGGGTAAATCGAAGATTATTTTTTGCTTCCATTCCCTGCCCCCCCCCCCACTAAACTGTTGGGATATTTCCGTTCCACCTTAAAAGGGAGCAGGCTTTTGCGAGTCACAGAGTCTGCGCATTTCCTGTTCACAGGATGTTTATGTTTTCTGTTGCTTTCGTTTTCTCTCTTTGTGCCTGAACGCTGAAGCAGGCGGTCATGTTTTTCCTTTGTTCTGACCAACGCTGAATAAACTTGTAAATATGCTCTCCTGCGTGCATCTTACGCTGTGCATTATCTGCTGATAAGAGTGTGCACCAGCCCTGGAATGTGGCAAGCTATTTTCTGGAGCTCGTGTCGCTAATTGCTGATACTATGTGTCTACGGGAGATCCATGGACCTCCGAATGGAGACGTGGGGCCATGATGGACTTTGTCTCCCTGGCAGTATCCCAACATAAACATGCTTTCACCCACACACATCTTAAACCAAGATAAACACCCGTCAAGCAATGGGAAGCACCATTCACCCTCCTACCAACTTGTGTACCCGCCTTTCCTCAGGACATCACTCACCTTTTCAAGCCGGCTACCAGTCTTGGGCAACACAGGGACAGGAACGTCCAGTTTGTCCAAGGGAATGACCGGAAATGCAGGCACTGGAATTCCGAGAGGAGGTGGTGCTGGCTCCAGAAGTGAGCAAGATGCACGTAATGACGCAGAAAATGAAGGTTCCAGCCTAGGAGGAGGACAAAAGAGGCAGTGAGTGTGTGGGGGAAGAACAAAAATGCTGATTAAGGCCAGGGATTGATGATGGAGACAGCATCAAGATTGGTTCTGGTGGGACAAGTTAGAGGGCCAAAGCCAGTGGTTAGCTGGGGTTCATGGTCATGGCCGTAGCTTAGCAGTAGATCATCTGCTCTGCATGCAGAAGGGGTGTGTGTGTGTGTGTTTATACTTAATTTATATAATGCTTAATACTAAAGGGCGCGGGTGGCGCTGTGGGTTAAACCACAGAGCCTAGGACTTGCCGATCAGAAGGTCGGCGGTTCAAATCCCCGTGACGGGGTGAGCTCCAGGTGCTCGGTCCCTGTTCCTGCCAACCTAGCCGTTCAAAAGCACATCAAAGTGCAAGTAGATAAATAGGTACCGCTCCGGTGGGAAGGTAAACAGTGTTTCCGTGCACTGCTCTGGTTTGCCAGAAGCAGCTTAGTCATGCTGGCCACATGACCCGGAAGCTGTACGCCGGCTCCCTTGGCCAATAAAGCGAGACGAGTGCCGCAACTCCAGAGACAGCCACGACTGGACCTAATGGTCAGGGGTCCCTTTACCTTTACTAAAATAGGCTTCTCAGCAGCTTCGGAAATATAAACTCAATTGCACAACATTATAACATGAACACCTACCACAATAAAACAATCCCAATGAAAATATAAAACATCCATGATTAAAATATGCAACAAAAGAGTTGGGTGGTATATAAATACCAACAATAAATATATTTGAAAAAGAGGGCCAGCTGGGAGAGCAGAGGCCAAGGATTGAAGAGGCAACAGTGATATATGCACTGAGCGCCCTCCTCCAGGGTTTTTTAGACTACAACTCCCATCAGCCCTGCCTGCACAGCTAGGAGCCGCAGTACAAAACAACCTCAAGGGTGCCAGGGTAGCAAAAAGTAATGCTGGGCAGGCATAAGGACATAGGAAGAGTCCTCCTGCATCACGCCAACACTCAACACTTCTAGGGAAGAATCCAGATGCATTTTCCGCAATGACTCCCTAGTCAGAGACAGACACAGTTTCAGGCAAGGTGTAAAATTGACCTCGAAAGGGGAGATCCTCAAGTCAAAGGCTCCTTTGTGTGATGGGGGGGGGGGTGAGGGGTGGGAATGCCCCCACTTACCTCACAGCATCAGCAACAGTGCTGGGGTCATCCACACACTGGTCAGGCACCTGAGGCAACATGGCAGAGCTGGTTCAGATAGGAGAGAAAGCCACAGAAAAGCAAAAGTTAGAGATGAATCAGCACAAGTTACATTCCAGGCAGGAGGGGAGAAAACATTGGGCTCTCTCTCTGCGCTTCCTGGGGCCACGTGTTTCGGAGACCCCTTGACTAGGAGGAAGGGTTTCGGCCTAAGAGGCAGAAGCCAAGAAAATATGAAACAGGAGGGTGCTAAGTTTAGCCTGAGAGGCTGGAAATCATTTAGAGAAGCTCCTGATGGTTTCAAAGTTACTTCTCTTTTTAAAAAAGAGCAAGTTCAGAACATCAGCCTTCCTCAACCTCGTGCCCTCCAGCCTACAACTTCCACCAGCCCCGGTAGGCAGAGCTGTTGTTGGCAGAGGCTGGTGGGTTGTAGTCCAAAACACTTGGAAGGCAGCCGGTTGTGGAAGGCTGAAGGAAGTTGCAAAGGAAGCTGAGCGCTAGGGGCATCTAAGGCTTCCAATCAAGGCTGTGACCTTTCATTCCCTCGCCTCATCTTACTGGAGCACTTAATTGGAAAAGCCACAGCAGGAGAAAGTGAGAAAAAGCAGGGAGTCCTGAAAAAAAGCAGTCCTGAAAGCCTTTGAATGGAGCAGCCACCATACATGGACTTAAGAAGCCATCCAAGGAGATACTGGAGAGCTGGACAGGGTTTGAAACTGCAGGAGAACTTTTGCAGTTTTGAAATACTGCATCCATTTGGATTGCCCTTTGTGGGTACACGGGGGATCCAGAGGAGGTTTGGGGTGCAGGAGAAGGGAAGTCGCAAGCAGAGCTTCACCTTCAGGACTCTGAGCCCACCTGCAAGGCAGTCCATGCTTGGTGTGCAGGATGGCCAGAGAGGCTGAGACTGGCCTCTGCTAAATATGTGCCAGTAGAACTGGATGAGGATAAATGACGTGTCCTAAGGTGGAAACCTCAGCTGATCCACACCTACCACTCGCTGACATTTTGTTAACAAAACCGCATGTGAAATGGATTCCCAATATTTTTTTGCCATTTGTCCTTAAGTTATTATTTTAGACTGTGGCACAGTGACAATAGTTGTACGTTTCGTCTTTTCTACAGGTTGCAGAACCACCCTCAGTTCAGTAACGTAGGAAGGCAGCATACAAATTAAAGACCAGAGCCTCACACCAGCATCTTTTCCAAGCCTGGAAATAAGGTCAGGGAGGTCCCAATGCGTTAAGAGAGATTCCCTCACAGCGTCTATGGAATGCTCCCCACAAAGAGGCCCTCCAAGCACCAACCTTGTCCAGGCACAGAGGTTTCCGTTTTCCTTGGCATTTGGACATATCCAGTGATATTACATTGTTAAAAATGGGGTGGCTTTTTTAAAAAACAAAACCACATGGTTGTGCAATTTTATTACTTGCATGCCAACCGCTTCAGGACATTTTAGTGGGAAACAATATAAAGGTAAGGTAAAGGGACCCCTGACCATTAGGTCCAGTCGTGACCGACTCTGGGGTTGCGGCGCTCATCTCGCTTTATTGGCCGAGGGAGCCGGCGTACAGCTTCCGGGTCATGTGGCCAGCATGATTAAGCCTCTTCTGGCGAACCAGAGCAGCGCACAGAAACGCCGTTTACCTTCCCGCTGGAGCGGTACCTATTTATCTACTTGCACTTTGACGTGCTTTTGAACTGCTAGGTTGGCAGGAGCAGGGACCGAGCAACGGGAGCTCACCCCGTCACGGGGATTTGAACTGCCAACCTTCTGATCGGCAAGTCCTAAGCTCTGTGGTTTAACCCACAGCGCCACCTGCGTCCCTGGGAAGCAATATATGGATTTAATAAACCTTAAAGCCGAACTAATTACTGCAGAGCTAGGGGAAAGGGGAAGGAAGCCTCACTAACAGAGGCTCTGTTCCGCTCTGACCTGCCCCAAACAGACCCTCACTGCATGGTGAAGTGTTGTTTTTTAAATGAATGGTTCTGGTGTGACTTGCCCTCGGATATAGCCATGAGAAGCGCAGGAGGCGATCAAATGCCTTCAGTGCCTGGGTGTTCCTTCTAAGCCTTGGCTTGACCACTGTGGGGTTCAGCCGGGGTGGGGCAATTCCCTCTGCCAACCTCCTTTGTACACAGAGGGTGAGATAAAGCAGTAGAGCAGATCTCGGTCTTAAAAGGGGCTGCCTCTTTCCAAGACACCGAAAAGGGAGGGGGGGGAGCAACCCACGGTACCTTGCTTTTAGCAAAAGGATGTGCAGGAAACTGCTCCACAATCTCCACCATAAGGTCAAGAATTTGGTAGGTAGAGAAGTCAGAGGAGTGACAACACACAGTTAAATCCAGCACTCTCTGTCCCTCCAAAGCGGTACATTTCTCAAGATGGCCTCACAATGATTCTGTATTTTGTTAGAATTGTATTTTATCAACTCAGGCAGCATTCCTTCAGAACATGACACAAGCCCTTTCATTTGATAGCAAGAGAGTTACAGATAAAACTCACTTTTTTACGTTGATCCTCCCAACTTGCTTTCTATATGCTGAACATTGTCAAAATCTTGACAAGTACACGAGATTAAATATTTGTGGAAGGACACAGTTTGGTGGCAAAAGCTCTTGTTTTGTATGTAGAAACACCGGGATGTCATCCCAGAAGCCTGGCTCTTATGTAGGACTACTTTAAAATATACTTTAATAATCTCCCAAACCTTACAGCAGCCTACACCAGCCTGGTGCCTTCTAGATGCTTGGACCGCAGCTCCCATCTGCCCCAGCCAGCACAGCAGTGCTGGGAGTTGGAGGCTCCCAGAAGGCAGAGGCTGCTGCCTTAGAATCACTGCAGATCACATCAGAAAATGCTGTGCTTGAGAGTTCCACTAGGTATTAAACAGCTTCTTCACATGTTCTGCTAAACCCGTTTTAAAAACAGGTCAAGGAAGGCGAAAATACCTATTTTTAGAGTTTGGTTAGTTCTTAAAGTTCCTCTTTTGCAAACCAACAGGTAACTGAAATTGTCTCACAGCTGAGCCATAGGTTTATTTCCTCCCAGTAGGCATAGCAATCAACTGCTTTATCCATTTTTATTTCTGGCCATTGAAAGCACAGAATCGGCATTCTGTTAAGCAAACCTACAAGGTATTTCCTTTGCTTGACAGACAGATGCAGCGAGTAAGCCCCTAAAGGGCGAGGTGGTGAAGTGAATTATTTAATTTTTTTCAGAGGAGTGGAACAAAAACCCAACTTAATAATTTTAGATCACACCCCACTGCCTTAGAATTACAAAAGCCACAAGTTGAAGAGAGAATACTACTTCAACTTCCTTTGTTTAATTCTGTTTTTAATTCAGGTAGTCAACATTTCCTGCGGACTTTTGGTGATGCCCTTGGAGCAACATTTACTTACAACTCCCCCATGCTATCCTGCTCAAAGCTCTATCTCTGAGGCGCATGTGGGTTGTTTTCAGTAAGGGCAAACACTCTGAACCTAGGCCAGCCTCTTTCCCTACCTGGTGCTCTCTAGTTGCTTCAGACTACAACTCTCATCAGCCTTAGCCAGCCCAGGTGAGACGGGAGTTGTAGTCTGGGACAGCTGGAAGGCTGGGAAAGTCTGGCCTGCAGGACCCATTATGGAAGTCCAAAGTCTGTGCTCCGTAGTTCCGGACTCTGAAACCTCTCCTACCTCACACCTCCGGGAGCTCTGCCACCAGATTCTCACCTTTCCGCAATATATATTCTGGCACGTGGTGTGGGGTGTGTGGCCGGGAGGGGAGAAAAATGAGAGTTAGTGGAGCAAATAAACCAACCAAGCCTGGCTCCGCTCCAGCTGACAAGATGGCGCTCTGCAGGGGAGGCATCTTGCGTGAGCAGGTCTCGCCAACGGCAGGCACACACACATGCAAGGTGGAACGTGAGCCCCCCCATAACCTCCTGCAGTTCCTAATGCTGCGCTCCCCTCCCTTTGCAAGAGACAGAAAAATACATAGAATCCTAAGAGTTGACAGTGACCCAACGGGCCTTCTAGTGGAACCCCCCTGCAATGCAGGAATACACACACACAGCTGCACAAGATGGGAGTCTCGGAAATAAGGGGGAGGGAGCTTTACCTGTTCCCGAAGCCCAGCCTGGTGGTGGCAGAAGTGGCTGGCTGCCACTTGCAGCGCTTGGAATGGAGAGGAGCGAATTCGGAGGGACGGTTGGGGGGAGGACTGTGCTGGCTCCATATGGACAGAACTCGACCCAGCGAATAGGGCAAAGAAGAGAAGAGGTCAGCTGACGCAGAAGCGGAATGTCTTAACCCCTTCAAGCCCTGGGCGAGCTGAAGTGCAGCCAGATTCTGGACCGCTGGGAGGCGGCTGGTGAGGCTCCTTCTTCTGGTCCAGATCCGATAGCAGCCGGGGGAATAGAGGGCCAAGACGGTGTGGAGGCCAAGTGGGGAGCAGCCTGCCCTCCTCCGCTGAGTCGTGATGGCCTCGCTTCGCCAGCTCTCTGCCGCGCCGAGAGAGGCCAGCGGTGTGGTGGTGTGCGATTCAGCAGGGACCCAGGCATCTCTCTGGACTGGTGCGACACCAAGGCAGCTTTGAGGCAGGAGGAGAGAAAAGGTCCACTTGGAAGGCTGGAAGCCGTGGGCCTCCCCCAGAGCCAACCGGTGGCTGTTGCTAGGGTCGTTGTGCTGTGCTGTCAGCCCCGGGAGGTTCCTCGCTGGGCTGGAGTCCAATTTTATATGGAAAGTCACAGGGAAAACAGGGGCACTGAAGGCCAGGGGGGAGTTATTATTGCCCAGTTCCAAAAAGAACAGGTTGGTCAACTCCAGAGGATAAAGTGCCAAAGATTGAGAGGTGAACATCTTGAAGCTGCAGCTGCTGCCATTAAACCATGGAGAGTTGAGCTTCAAGTCCACGCAGGAGAAAACTTCCAAGAGCTTCTTATGTCTGAAGTGGCTGTACTTTTCAGGGACAGGGAGGAGCTCTGTAGAGCCCAAGAGCTGGTTGCGGTTTTGAGGGTTTCCCGGCAGTGCCAGCAATTTGTTAGCCAACGCTGACAGCTTCCTCAAGAGCGCCGGGTCTTTGGTAAGTTTGCTAAGCCTGGGGCTGTCCAGCAAGCTGCTTTGGCTGCCTTGTTGCTTTGGCATTTGGTCCCTGACTGTGCCTTCTCCTTTGTTTCCTGTAACAGTGAGCTTTGGGGCAAAACAGACAGAATCTGTGAGCTGGCACTCAGGCTTTAGAACAATCGCAGAGGGATTCCTGAAGGAAACAGAACTTGCCATTAGGTGACTTTTTCTTGCTGTTCTGAGCTGGTCCGGCCTAGAAATCCTGACCCAGGCTTTCCCCAGCTGCCTCCTGAATGGAAGAGGTGATCTTATTCTGCGTGTGCATCTGAGGGAACTCCTGCTTCCATCGTAACTAAAGTGAAAGGCTTGTGGCAACATGCAAAAGACTACAAGGACAGGACTGTCATTGGTGGCTGATGGCCGGCTTTGGCTCCTGAAACTCCCTAGGCTTTGGCTTTTGGCCTCTAGGTAGTCCAAGCCATCAAAGTCCTTGGCTCTCTTTGGCCTTTTCCACCCCCTGAAAGTGCTGCCAGGACTTCCATTCTCACTGACCTCAACTCCGCTCCCTGAAGCAAAAGCATGTGGCTTCACCACCATCTCACGGTAAGAACTGCTTAAAGGTGGTGCAAGGCAGAAGAATCTCCGTTTCAAGAGGTTTCTGGATTTTACCTTCACTTTAGCTCTTCTGTCTTGAACAACTGCACCACAGGAGGCAGCAGGCAGAGCTGGAACTTCCTCAGGCTCCTCTTGCAAGGGTTTCTGGGTAAGCATCAGACAAACACCTGATTCTGAATCTCTCGCCTTCTCAACAGGTATTTCAATGACCAAGCTATCTTCCAATGGCTTCTTTCCGTCTCCTGCTGGCTCCTGGGTGACCTCTGCAGCCTGCCAGCTTCTTCCTTGACTGCTGAGGCATTTGGGGGAAGCTTCTAAATTATTATTATTATTATTATGACCACCTGAAGAAGGACAAGGCAGGATGCTGCTGCAAAAGATTTCCGGAGACAGTCTTGTGGAGAGTAAGCATTTATTTTGCAAAGCATAGTGCACGTTCTTTAAATGCTGTCGAGCAACAACAGTTGGCTTTGAAGGATCTCTGATTCTGCAAAACTTGGGCTTGTGCAGCAATCTGCCAAGTTGCAAAATGTGCTCAGGTAGGGGGACAAAAGAAGGCTGTGTGTGTATTTCAATCTTGAATGGAAACACAATTTCTTCTCGCCCTGCAGAAAACCTCAAGCCTTGCAAGAGAGCTCTAGAAGAATCTTTAATGCCTAGAGGGTAAACTGTTACCTCCGTTTTCTCAGTGGACAGATTGAGTGCTCTCTGGTTACCTTCCAAAGACTGTTTCATCTTTTTTGAGGGGTTAGGGCTATCAGAAATAATTGATATGTCTTTTACTACTTCCGCTCTTCGCTTGGTACCTACTGCACAAACGGACGTTTCCTTGCTATCTAGAGGAGAATCTCTGGGTGTATTTTCTTTAACAGAAGAGCTTGCCTGTTCATTCTCTGAATTTAACAGGTTAACATGTTGATAACTGAGTCTACTGAGAGAGAAGCTGATTGCTCCAGGGTGTTCTTTGGGAAAAGGACAACAGCGACTACATGGAGGAAAAGATGGAGATGTCCATGGATCATCTTTCTGAGACAAGCAGATGGCTGGATTCTGAGCGAGCTGCACTCCGAAACATATACTTGCCAAAGTAGGCACTTCTTTGTTCTCCAGCGGCTTTGAACACACTCCCTCCATACTTTTCTGACAGTTTGCAGAGTTTCGCTGGAAAAACATTTGACTAGGAGATGAGGCAGTCCCACTACTACACTGTAAGAATGCTTTTTCATCTAGTACCTCGGAAGGACTCCTGCCGACTGCCCCAGAGGCAGATTCATCAGTTGTTGCTTGAGAAGCCTGATCATTAACAAACCCTATTGACCTCAGAAGTTCAGAACAACATTCTGAATGCGAGTCGACACTTTTCAGTTCTATGGACTCTTCTTTCAATGGATTGCCAAGAGATTCTGACAGCATTTTAACAGATGAGCAACTGCCTAATGTAGTTTGCTGAAATGTTTCTTGAATACTCTTTTCTCCTATTAAAAGCAATGGAACTGGAGTTTTGCCGTGGCCCCTCTCCCAGCACAGAGAGTTGTTCCGATTACAGTCAACAGATTTTTCAGTGTCTTCACTTGAGGTCACAGCCTGCAGAGCGTGATCCACCTTTTGCTTCTCTGAGGACATCAAGGGAGGCTGCTGGCATTCTGAAACATCCTTTTCTGGGGATTCATTTTTCTGATTCAACAAAACCAGTCTATTAAAAGGAGGATTCTGATGTGGAAAGGGCTGGACTTTTGTCTGACAGATTGTTTTCCCTGGCTGACCTGGATTTTCAGCACATAAATCCTCCAAGGGCAAAAAATCAGGCTGCTGCTCTGTGTGACCGGGGAAGCTGGAGTGCATGGCAGTCTTCATACTGGAGCATTCAGGTGCAAAGGAGGAAGAGGAGTGATGGGCTTGATGCTGCCTTTGTTTCCCCTCACCTTTGTCTTTTACAAGTTTGCCAAGTGCAAGGCAGTTCGTTTTGCCAAAATCTCTGTAATCTGCCACTTTCTCATCTATTCTGTTTCTCCAACTCTCTCCACATGTTTTTACACTTTCAGCTGCTCCCGTTCCATCAGATTCAGCCACCAGCGAAGCTTTACCTAATTCTGGGTTTGAATCTGCAGGGAAAACACCGGCGTCAACTTCCAGCGCAATGTGTGATTTCACAGAAGTATCGTTGCCGTCAGACCTCTGATTTCCAGCTGCCACATCTGCCACTTCTGAAGCTTCAGGACAAGCTGCATCCCGGATTCTTCCAGCATCATCTGAGTCATCACAGGGATGATGGTCCCCTGCCTTAACAACACTGCCAGGCTTCTCGGGAGGGACACCTTCCCCGGCAGATGCAGAAGAGTGACTTGCTTTCAGCCCATCAGATTCTTCACTTCTGCTTTTGAGAACACTGTTGTTGTCAACATCATCATTAGCAGCTAAGCAGATACCTCCCAACGAGGCGCAGCAAGTCTCAATGGCAGAAGACAGGTCCTTCATGCATGGGTTCCCAGGACTATATGCTTCGATTTGCGCCATTTCCTGATCAGCTGGCATCTGCTCTGTATCCTTCAGCATAAGGCCTGTGCTTTTCGCGGATGCTTCCCTTGTTGTAATACAACTCCCAGCATTCTGACTTGGCGAAGGTGACTCTTTCTTGGTGTGAAGTACGAAGCTGGCGCTCTGCAGCTTCAGCTCTGCAGGGAATTCTTCTCTGGGCAAGCTGTCTAGTAACCTGCTGCAATTTAAATTCCTCTCGGTTTGCTGGGCAGAGGAGTAATTGTCACAGAGTTGAGCTGTTGAGGGTTTTTCTTCTGAGTCAACATCTGCTATTGTGGTAGCACACAGGTGTGTAGCTGAAGGACTCTTTCGGATTTCTGTCTTTGGACCACTGTGGGATCCCATCTGTGGTACATGTTCACCTAATCTGGAGCCACAATCCAAAGAGTCACGACTGGTGGGATTTGAATCATTGCTTGTGCTGCAGCTGTTCTGAATGCACCCAACGTTTCCCACTTCCGCCATGAGAGACCTGTTTTCTTCTCCCCCAACAGCCATGCTTATGTCACTAGAAGCACATTGATGATGCTTATCCTTTTGGATGCTGTCAACCTCTATAGAGGCCAGTCTTAAGTCATCTTCTGGATGAGCAGGTGAAGAGGGAAACATGTTTTTGGCCACTGAAGATGATTCTGCAAAGCTGTTTTCCTGTAGCTGATAATTTTCTTGAATGTCTTTCCAGTAGCATTGAACAGCATCCCCTTTCTGGATTTCAACAGCTCCCTCACAGGTCAAACTGTAAGAGTGGTCCATACTTTGAGCATCCACCTCCTGTTCTTGGTTGCTTTCGCTGGACATCTCTTCACTGCTGCACGCTGGGGACAAAGTTTCATCCGTATCCGGCTCAGAGGCCCATTCTTCCAGCAGCTCAATTTTTTTGCAGCTCCTCAAGTCTTCCTCCTGCATTTCACAGACAATTTCAAAAGCATCCATGTTCTCTTCCCAGAGTATGTTTCCAAGCTCCAAATTGCCTTCCAAGTGATGTGCTGAAGCTTCAGGGGCTGAGTTTGACAGCTGAGCAGCGATGGTAGTCCCACTTTGCAAAACTGGAGAAGAGCTACTGTCATTAGGCACGTTTGTCTTATCCTGCATTGAAGCTGGATCACTGTCAAGGATTGGGTTCGCTTCCACATCTCGATTGAGGGACTTTTCTCCCGCAGCTCCTGAGCTAGGAAGGATACACTTCGTTGCTGACAAAGCAACGTGGGAGATCAGAGCTTGACAATTCTCCTCCACTTCTTCATCTTCCTGCAGCAGCTCTCTTGCTGAAGCATCATTCTTGGCGCTCACAGGATCTAGAGAGACTAAAGTGTTGCTTCCTGAAACCTCAACTTTGGCCATGACTGTGTCTACCTCTGAGGACTCACTGCTCTCAGGTGGGACACCTGCAACCTCTCTGGCACTGCGCTCGCCTGCATGACTAAACAGCCCATCAGTCCCCTTCGCCTTCATACCTTGTGCTTCTTGCAGGAGGTTTGACAGATTTTCAGGGGTCACCTGCACATTTGCTTGGCTTTCTTCTGCACAAAAGAGAAACGGGTAGGGGAGGAGTTAATGTGCTACATGCCTTATTCATCCATTTCTTTAGTACTGGAAGAATAAGGTTATAAGCAAACTTAGCTGTAAGCAGGGTGGATAAAAATCAATGATTTTTTTTTAAAATGGCTTTTTTACATTTAAATCAGATTTTTTTTATCTAAATTTGATCTGTCTAAAGATATTTTTCTATTTAAGTTAAATTATAGCCCAAAGGCTATTCATCAGGAAATAAGGATTTGTTTGACGTTTTTCATGTGTGCTAAAACTCAGTCTAAGTTTTTTTAAAAAAATAAATTGTTTAACCACATCAGTTACCAAACATGGATACATATGCTACAATGTTATTGTTTGGTTAAATAAATTGTTCAAATTGTTATTAAGGAAATGATTATTTTTCTCCTTCTAATAAAGTACAGCAGAAAAGTTGTCCAAATATAAACAGTTAACATATTAAACTGCACAATAATTTCATAATTATCTGCCTATGTATTTCCAATAGTATAACCAAATCAATAATTTTTGATATAACTGTAAAAACTACTCTGTAAATTTATTATTATTCCAAAAATGAAACCTTCCTCTGGAGGTAAATATTAAGATGATTACCAGCAAGAATGAGTGTTTCTGTAAAAAAAATGATTTAAATCAAGTGGGATGTAAATGAAATAAATAATTAAGAAGTAAATAATACTCAGCAGGTGACCTGAGAGGCAACAAGAGCAAGATAGCAGAGGAAGCAAATAACCAGCTCGCAAATAACTAATAGCCAGACCAGATCAACCCATTTACTTGACTTCTTAACCCTGGCCTAACTGGTTCACACAGAAAGGACTGCAGGGTCCTTTCCTCTGCTCAGTCCTTTCCCTGAGCAACAGTATTCACTCCAATTTACTCCAAGGTACCCACATGTTAATTCTGACAACGAAAGTCAAAAGCCTGACAGCACAACTACTCTGGCCTTGTAGAGACAAATGCCATCTCAGCTGCAGCTGGCCCACGGGGCTCTCTGTTAGGGCTAGAACTCTGATGAGGTTCTAGAATTCTGAAGGCACCACTTTGTTTGTGACGAGGATACGGGTGAAACCATCTCCAATCTCTCTCCCCTGCTGTTAACATCATAGAACAGATCCTGCCTTTTGCAGATTAATCAAAGCGGGACCCCACAAAAGGGTTACGGAGCTGAAATCTCTAGCGGGTACATTTATGAGCCCCTCCTCCATTGTTTGGCCTCAACAGGTATTAATAAAGTTATACTGGCTCTGAACACAGAAGTTCTCCATTTAGCCAGAGCAATGGGTAAATTGAAGCTTTCTCTCAGGAGGGAAAAAGAAGCCAAGTTACTCAACTTTATTGTGTAAAACAAAATGATGGTTAAGACGGTGACCTGGATGGTGAATGGTACCGTATTTTTCACCCTATAGGACGCACTTTCCCCCCTCCAAAAATGAAGGGAAAATGTGTGTGTGTCCTATGGGGCGAATGCAGGCGTTCGCTGAAGCCTGGAAAGCGAGAGGGGTCGGTGCGCACCGACCCCTCTCGCTCTCCAGGCTTCAGGAGAGCCCCAGCGCCAGCCCCACAAGGTTGGGGGACAGCGGGGAGGCGGAACGCCGCCATCCTGCTGTCTCCCGATGTGGTTTGGAGGCTGACGGCGGGGAGACGCGTGTTTCTCCCCGCCGCCAGCCCCGCAAGCTCGGGGGACAGCGGGGAGGCGCAGCGTGCCTTCCCGCTGTCCCCGGACGTGGTCTGAAGGCTGGCGGCCGGGAGAAGAGCGCTTCTCCCCGCTGCCGGCCCCGCAAGCTCCGGGGACAGCGGGGATGCGCAGCGCGTCTTCCCGCTGTCCCCGGACCTGGTATGAAGGCTGGCGGCAGGGAGAAGAGCGCTTCTCCCCGCTGCCGGCCCCACAAGCGCCTGGGGGGAAAATATTTTTTTCCCCTTTATTTCCCCCCCAAAAAACTTGGTGCGTCCTATGGGCCGGTGCGTCCTATGGGGCGAAAAATACGGTATTTCTGAAAAGCATTGGAATACACTGCTTTCCTTGTCAGGGAGATGGAAAACCATACCCAGGTATGCCGTAGGTGACCATAAAGAAGCACTCTCTGCCCCGGTCAACGTGGCCAATGGTCAAACATCCTCTCATGCTCTGTTTGCGAGGCAAAAACCGTGGCAAGCTGTAAACACTTCCTAAAAACCCATCTTTTAAAGCAGACATTCCTGGGCTCACACTATTTTATTATTTATTATTATTTATTATTATTTATTTATTTATTATTTATTATTATTATTTATTGATATTCGAACTGATTCAATCCCAAATGGACTATCCAGGCAGGGAGAAGCAGCTTGGCCAAACATATTTCTGCGTACCTGGGTTCTTCTGCAAGCCTGCTGCTTCAACATTGGAAGGGCTTGGAAGAAATCCTCTTCCCATGTGGGTTAGCCAAGGTTCCTTCTGAAACAAAAAAAACACACAATGCCAGCCATCAAAGCAGCAGCAGCAGCAGAGACAGAAGGGATTAATTATTACTTCCCCAAACCTTCCCCAAGCAGTGCAGGTGTTAAGTCTGTGGAGAGAATCTGTCTCTGGATATTCTTCATTAAATGTGCTAGATTGTTTCTAAAAAGATTCTCTTTCTCCACGCTTATTTTGTGCTACCAATCCGCTGGCGACTCACACAGGAGCAAGGTGTCAAAACCAACCTGCCATGGATAGCCCTGCTTTATTCTACTAATAATCGTATTACGGATTTTTAGTTTCTGATTTTTACGAAATATTGGCACCAATGTTTACGCTCACCGCTTGGATGTTTTGACAATAACAAAGAACTCAATGAATTATTTCCTCCCAGTGTGCATACAGACCCAAACAGCTGCCTGCTGTTTTGAAGGAAGGCCTGTGACTGAGTGGTAGAGCAATTGCTTTGCATGCAGAAGGTCCCCGGTTCAGCCTTCAGCACCTCAAGGTAGGGCTAAAAACATTCCCTGCCTGAAACACTGGAGACCTGCTGCCAGTCAGTGTAGACTAGGGGTGTCCAAACTTTTTCCAAAGAGGGCCAGATTTGATGAAGTAAACATACATGAGGGCCGACCAAAGTTGTTGACCTTTTTTAGGATTGCAGTTGTTGAGGTTTTTATTGGATTGCAGTTGTTTAGCTTTTTTAGGATTTTAGCCTTGGAAATAAACTGCCACAGGGGCCGGATTAAACCGATGGGCAAGCCACATTGGGCCCCCGAAACGGACTTTGGACATGCCTGGTGTAGACAATACTGAACCAGATGCATTTATTATAAGGCAGGTTCCTATATTTATAAAACATAGAATTAAAATATCCATCGCAATGGAAAATTTAAATACCACACCACCACCAAATAGATTCCAAGAAGGAGGTGCCATTTCCTTCAGAGCAGTATGTTTGCACGGGGACAAGATACAACAATTCCCTCATCTAAACCCTTCTGTTCTCTAAGCTGTTGTTTCCTTGACAGGTCTACTGCATTTGAGCTAATTTAATTTGTTTTTAAGAAGCCAGTTCCCATTTAACATGCAGAGTGGTCCTCAGATGAAGTATAACACTAGCTTCATACCTTACAATATTTTAAAAAGTACCGTATTTTTCGCCCCATAGGACGCACTTTCCCCCCTCCAAAAATGAAGGGAAAATGTGTGTGCATCCTATGGGGCGAATGCAGGCTTTCGCTGAAAAAGCCTCTCCAGACTTCACTCAGACTTCATGAAGTCTCTCCAGACTTCACGCAGCTCCCTGCAAGGCGCGGGAGCCCTGCGCTGGGCTCCCGCGGCTTGCGGAGAGTTGCCTGCATGCCGAAGGCTGGGCGCGCTGAGCTCAGCGCGCCCAAACTTCACACAGCTCTCCGCAAGGCGCTCCCACTGCTTGCGGAGAGTTGCATGTTCTGGGCTTCCCCCGCCCCAGCCCCACGCCTGGGGGAAAAATAATTCCCCCCCTTTATTTCCCCCCCAAAAAACTAGGTGCGCCTTATGGGACGGTGCGTCCTATAGGGCGAAAAATACGGTAACTTGTTATGAATTTTAAACAGACATATGAGCAAGGCTAGTTCACAAGGCTAGTACAAAGAAACAAGAATTCTGAAAGGAAAATGGGAATGAGAATGTGCTGTTTTATACAACAATGAATCATAACAAAACACAGTTCTCCACTATCTGTAGATTTTATATTTCAAGACATTCCATTAATAGTGGCAAGCAATATAACTTCATGATTTAATGGAAGAGGACACCCAGTAATTCACACAGGCTGCAATCCTCACTAACTACACCCACTGACCTAGGAGTTATTCCCATTGAACTCAAGTGGGCAGAGGTGGGTTATTCTGACAGGTATAGGATTGCATAGTCAACATTTGATTAATTACATGCAGCAATTCTTAATCTGGTATCAGCCTATACAACATCTCCAGTATTTGGAACCGTTCAATTTTAAATCCTCTGTATCTTGTTGGGGGCCGATTTATCACAATTGCTATGTAACGGTTCTCTTCTAACACCGACACAACGGGCAGATCCCAAAATCTTTTCCAGAGAAGTGTCATGTTAATCTCTTGCGAAATAGAGGTGTAATAGAGGCTAACAAATTTATTACGGTCTTCAAACCAACACCAAATGGCCCTGATTCTTACCTCTCTTAAGCAACAGATTTCCTTTGAGGCTAGATAAGACTGTGCAAGGTCTTCCTCCTCAGCAACACTCCCCAATTCCTTTGTCCCTCCCGTGTCTTCCCTTGAATGTTGGTAACAAGGGTCCAACTCCATCACATCCTTTTTTGGGGTATCATCATCCTCAGCCAGATCTCTGGCTTCTGCAGGCTCTTGAGGAAGCAGATCCATCAGCCCAGGGCAAGAGGCTTTGCCTGTGCAATCCAGCCTTTCAGCAGAGTCCTGAGAACAGGTTTTCAACCCATGAGTCCGGTGGGGCTTGGATGGCAAACTGCTACATGACAGCACAAAGGCTGATGCTTCAGGTTTAGCATCAAGTACAATGGTGGGATCCGACAGAGCTGCAAGGTCAGTGGGGAGGGTGACTGGCAGACTCGTGTAGAGTTCTTGCACCACAGCGGACATGGAGGAGCTGAGAAGGTCAAAATGGCTTTTTTCCAGGGACTCCACACCGGCAGTGAGCATCAGGACAGTTGGACCAGCCACCTTTCACAACGGAAAAAGACAAGTGAGCAGAAATATTAGAAGAGCCCCCTGGATCAGGCCAACCACCCATCTAGCTCTCACAGTGGCTAACCAGATACCTGTGGGAAACCCACAAGCAAGACCCAAGCACAAGAGCACTCTCCCATCTTGTGGTTTCCAGCAACTGGTATGCAGAAGAATCGCTGCCTTTGACTATGGAGGAAGAGCATAGCCATCACAGCTAGTAGCCATTTGTCTAACCCTCTTTTAAAGCCATCTAGGTTGGTGGTATCCATCACTGCCTCCTTTGGGAACAAGTTTTATAGTTCAAATATGTGCTTCTTTTACCTGTCCTGAATCATCCTACATTCAGCTTCATGTCCACAAGTTCAAGTGTTATGAGAGAGGAAGAAAAACTTTTCACTATCCTCTTTCATTCAGGCAAGGCAAGGCAAGGCGAACCACCACCACCACCCTACCATGCCTTCTTCCAACGTCTGTTTTTCCAGGCTGCTAATGATCAAGGCCTTCATTATGGCACAAAGTTCTCACCCCTGTCTCCACCTTGCCTTCTGTGCCCCAATTGCTGATCCCCTCCTCTAGAAGCAGCTCCTTCCTCACATTCCCTCCTGAAATTCCCACCTCACTTCACCCAGCTTGGGGAATTTTATCTACTAGAGGAGGAGGAGTAGAAAGAGAAGGATTTGGGGTGGAAATGTTAGGGTTCTCATCCAAAGCTCTCTGGAGTTCTAAGGCACTCAGGATTCCCTACTCACTTCAAGATTGGGGGAGGCTCAAGAGGTGATGGACCTGAACCACCTTCATGAAGGCACAATAGTAGAGCCATAAAGGCCATAATGAATCTATTCCATATCCATGGTAAGAGGCCAAAATGCTTCTGAATGCTAGTTACTGGAAACCATAGGATGGGAGGGCTCTTGTGTTTGGGTCCTGCTTGCTGGATTTCCTTTGGGGCATCTAGTTGTTAACTGTAAAAACAGGAGGAGGGACCAATCCTTTCTCCCAATCCATCACCATCTTCTTATGTCCTTATCCCTGGCAGGTACAAAACGCCCCCACCTGAAACCTTGCACAGCCACCAGCCAGTGTCAACAATACTAAGCTAGACAGACCAAGGCTCTGACTTTGTATAACTCAGCTTCCTATGTTCCTTTCAAATTCAGCCCATCATTCAGAACTATGAGGACAAGAATATATGTTTGTGTACGCACCCATAAGTTCCATGGCAGAGCATCTATTCGGCAAACGAAAGTTCTCAGCTTTAATCCCCAACAGCACCTCCGGTCTGGGCTTCAAGAGACCTCCTACCCATCCCAAGAAACCACATAACTGTCAACGTTTCCCTTTTTTAAAGGGAAATTCCCTTATTCCGAATAGGATTCCTCCCAAGGAAAGGGAAAAGTTAACAGCTATGAAGAAACCCCGGAGAGCCACTGCTGCCAGTCCGTGCCAACAATAATGAGGTAAACGGACCAATGCTCTGCCTCTGCAGAAAGCAGCTTGGTATAATCCTGCTGAAATCTCTTCTCCGCAACTACCAGCGGTGCAAAAGCCTTGTCGGATTTTCTACCTGGTTGCCCTTAGCTGACTAAGCCCTCCTCCGCCTGGGGGCCCACGCCAAGGCCCAGAAAGCTGCCCGGAAAAAGCTCCCTTTCCCTGGGAGGCTCGCCAAAGCACTTTCGGTGGGCGAGTTCAGGATGGGACCCTCAGAGGATCCTCATCCTCATCACAATATTCAGTCACTTATTACCCAAGGGTTTACTAGCGACCTACTATACATTTAAAAACATAAATATAAATAAATTACATCATAAAAAAAAGAAACAAAACATTCTCCACAGGAGGAGCCTGAGTGGGGGAAGACCCCAAAAGTCTTTTTAGCTAATTAACTAATTAAGCCCCCCCCTCGCCTCGAGCTGGAGCGAAGGCGGGGTATTGGGGGCGCCTCCTAACTCCCCCCCCTCCATATTACTCTTCCGGGGCTTCCACTCGCCCTCGCCCCCTCGGGTGGGGGGGGCTCCGCCCCGGCGTCTCCCCCCCCCTTCTTCACCTGAGCGCTGCTCCGCAGGCCGCAGCCGTCTCCGCTCCCTCCGTCATCGCGCCGCTCTCTCCCCTGCGTCTCTATGGGCCGCGCCGCTTCCTCATCCGGGAAACCAACCTGCGCCACCATAGAGAGGGAGTCGGGCGGAAAAGCGCGCGCGAGGCTCCCGGATGAGGAAATCAAAAAGGGAGCCCGGGCGCGTGCGCTTCGTGCGGGGAGCGGGTCCGCCACGCCCCCCTCTCCCGGTGCGGTGGGTAAGTGTAGCACGAGAGGCGTCGGTTCCCCTCAGCCCAAGAGCACGGTCGGTCGCGGGTAGGCATGAGGTAATCTACCTCTCCCCCCCCCCTTTTGGGGGCTGAATGCGCTCGCCCTCCTTCTTTCGCCATTGGGTTGGAGGCTGAGTGGACTGTACTATTCCGGACCACGGGGGACGGCCAGAAATGTAGTCTTAATGGGTCTCGCATGGTTGTTGTGCACATTACGTGAGGACGGGGAGAGCCACGAGCTCCTCGGAGCAAAAGGGTGGGATATAAATGCAACAATAAATAGATGATAAATGGCAGATTCCCTGCAAGTAACAAACTAGTACGCCAGGAAATATTATCTCATATGCTGAATTTCTGTTAGATTTTTTTTAAAAAAAGTAGGGTGGCCCTCACAAAAGGGATTCTCACCCAAAAACAAAACAACAAAAACACCCACCACTACATGAAATCTGAAGGGGGTATATAGATGAAACTGCCACTCCAGTAGTTTGCACAACACCCCATTTCTTTCTCTGGGGTAGAGGTGAAAGTGCCCCTGAGTTGGTGCAGAGTACAGTTCCTGCGTTGCCACAGTGCATAACTTACTTTGTGAAATTTGCTGGTACAAAATGTGACGATGGCCTTATTTTGAAGCTGGGCTGTGGGGTTGTTTTCCTTGAAATGTAGAATGGAAGGCAAGTGGTTTTCAATGCTTTGCTTGCTTATTTTGCAGAAATGCAAGACCTTGTAAAAATGCCTGGTGTCTAATAACTGGGAAGAACAAGAATTCAGGATGAAGACCAGCAAGGTCTACAAGCTCGTCATCCACAAGAAAGGCTTTGGAAGCAGCGGTCAGTAGCCATGGAGGTGGTGGAAATTCCCTCAGGGCTCTTTGTGTAAAAAATGCAATAGACTAATCTCTATTGAAATAACTTCTCCGCAATCTGGAAATGCTGCAGGAACTTCTAAATAGTAAAACAGCCTTACAGATTTATAACCCCACCTCCCTAATTTCTTCCCCTTTTCAGACGATGAGCTTGTGGTGAACCCCAAAGTATTTCTTCAGATCAAGCTGGGAGACATTGTGGAAATTGCACACCCTAATGATGAATACAGGTGAATCTTTTTGTATTTGGGCTTTTGCATGCAGCAATTTGGGGGCATGATGCAGGAAAAGGGGCCATCTTTGCAGACTCCGCCAAATGATTGGCAGCTTTGAGGTAGGTTTGATGAAGGCCTCTAGCTTGACAAAACTAAAGTTGACATTTGTGAAGGAGTACCGCATATGTGTGTGTGTACAGTGGTACCTCCAGTTGTGAACGGGATCTGTTTCAGAGGGCTGGCCGGATCCCGAGGTTTTCACAACCTGAGGATCACTGTTCTGTGCATGCGCGTGGCGATACCTGGTCTGATACTTCTGGGTTTGCCGCTTTCGTAACGTGAAGTTTACGTAACCAGAGGGTTACGTAACCCTAGGCGCTACTGTATTTAGTTGGTTACAGATGCTGGCTGTTACCCTGCTGTGTTTGGCATTGAGGTAAGAAGCTCCAACTCCATTGGGCAGGATGGTATGTTAGCTATTACTCCAAGACTACTAGGACACATTCAGGTGGACAATACATGTTAGAATTAGTCTTAACGTCTTTCCACCTCTTGGTCATGTCTTTCACTCTACAGTGAAGTATTTGAATGTTGATATATGTCTCTTGCTAGCTCAATGGGAAACGTGTACTTGGAGGGGGGTTGTTTTGTGTGACCACTTTTAGCTGCTATTGTTGTATGTTTTTAATATTTGTTTACTGTGTAAGTTGTCTTGATGCCTTTGTATAGAAAGTAATACATAAAGTTATTTTATATTTTTAAAAGATATGGTGTACTTTGTAAGTGCGTAGAAGACATCGTGCACCAGTTCCTCTAAGCTCCTGACCACTAGAGGTTCTGGCTTCATAAAGAACCTTGTCCACATCTCCTAAACCACGAAGGACAGAGCGTTGAAAGCATGGTCTTGCTTGGGTGGAGGTTCATGGAGGCTGGTTGTTGTTTTCCCTGGGAGGGACAGGCCTTTGACTGCTGCCCTAACCCTGTGCAATAGAAGAATGTCCCACTTCTAATCCGGGAGGTTACCAGGCCTATGGAGACACAAGAGTGTTCAAGCCAACCACCTCTTGTGGTTTTGGCATTCTTCCTATTTCCTAGCCTCCTCCTTCCCAAATCAATTTAGCTTCTGGTTGCACAATGCAAATCTTGAATTAAAAGTGTAAGGGAAATGCTGATCTCTTGAAGCAGCTATGATGCCCTCCTTGGACGTCAGTGTGGTAGGGTTTAGGGGATACATTAGAACATCTCAGCTTCTTAGAGTATGTTGTAGAGGCCCAATTCATGCAGCTGTTTATCTCTCTTATGTTCCAGCCCTTTGCTCCTGCAAGTGAAGTCACTTAAGGAGGATTTACAGAAAGGTAGGGATTTTCTGATCTTTATTTGGGTGCACCTTAATGAGTGCAGTATAATCAGCCAATAGTGTTGTCTGCTGTCAAACAGCTCTCCATCTAGGGAGTGACAAGGTGAGATCCCTGTGAGATCCAACGTGAAGTCTTTGATGGGGTGACACAGTTGGAAGCCACCTTCTCTCAATCACCTAGGATTTCCTTCTTTTTGCAGAAACCATAAGTGTAGATCAGACTGTGGCACAGGTGTTCCGACTGAGACCCTACCAGGATGTCCATGTGAACGTTGTTGACCCAAAGGTATTTGTGGCACTGCAGCCTTTGCCCTGAGGCATTTCCACCTGGTCTGGTTCCAAGCATGTGGAGATTGTCTCCCAGCCCAAGTTGCAAAAGCAGGTTAATCTGCTCTGTGGAGGCATTTGAACACTTTTGCAAAGTTGCATTCTGCTGGCGTTCAGCAATTCTAGCAGGAGAGTAGCAGATCTCGGACTATGTATACTCCTTGCTGTAGGGCAGACTGCCTTAGATGGATGCCTTTACATGCTCTGAGTACTTTCCTCATCAGCAACTACCTTGGGATGCCCCTGACCTCCTGTCCAGTGTCAGCCAGCTTGCCCTAGGGGTGTGCCTATGGTATCTGCCATATAAATAATGCCACCTGTGACTTTACTTGCCCAGTGTAAGAGAGGCTTGGCACAAAGAGAGTCACTAAGGACCTGGTGACACAGTTGTTTTTAAAATTTATTTAACAAGCTGCCTACTCAATTACAGGTGGTATACATAAAATATGATCCAAAACATAAACAGACTATACAAATAGCAGGCATATCAAAATACAGTTTAAAATAATGGTTTAAAAAACTAGTATTGTATACCTAAACTTAGCAGTTTTGCTATGGGGGATCATACATGCAGGTGTTTATCTGTCATAAAGCTTATTTTCTTTCATATTTTTTTTTGGTAAACTGCTTTGAGGTTGTTGGAGTTTTTTAATCAAGCGCTGTATAAAGTTTCTGAAATAAATAATAATAATAAATAATAATAAATGAAAAGTTCTCTTCAGCTAAGTGGGGAGATCAGGGGAGCTCGTGCTTGTAATCAGGAGCCTACAGATTTCAGTGCCAGGCCTTCACAGGAGCAGAATGGGGCTCTCAAACACCTTAGCCATCATGCTTCTCTGCTGCCCTCCTCTTTAGGAAGTGACCCTTGATCTGGTGGAGCTGACATTCAAGGATCAGTACATCGGGCGTGGGGACATGTGGCGACTGAAGAAGAGCTTGGTGAGGGCCCTGCGTCTAATCTGGAAGGGAATGTGCTCTTTGTTCATTCTCAGTTAGATTGCGATGGACTCGGCTTGGGAATCTGAGGCTGCTGCTCTGTGCATAAACTGGACAAATACTGACAATCGAATTTGTTACAGGACTGGGGCAATGAGAGACAACTGTGAGGGTCAAATGGGGTGGGGAACATCAGGTTGAATACGGCCCCCTGAGTTCTTTGTCTGGCCCTCAGAACCCTACCCTAGCCACGCCTCTTTCCCAAGCTGCACACTTCACCAGCCCTGCCTGGCTTGAATGTGTCATTGAACTGTTATAATGTGCCTTCCTTGCCTAGATGGAGAGGTGTGGCTGTAGAAGCCTCCGGATTTGGCATGGCAGAAATGTGGCCTGCTGTATGAATGAGAGAATCGCAACTACAGTGGTGCCTCGCAAGACGAAAAGAATCCGTTCCGCAATTCTCTTCGTCTAGCGGTTTTTTCATCGTGCGAAGCAACCCCATTAGAGGATCTGCTAAAAGGCTATTAGTGATTTAGCGGCTTAGCGGCTATTAAAGGATTAGCGGCTAAGCTGCTAAAAGGCTATTAGTGGCTTAGCGGCTTTGAAAAAGGGGGGGGGAATGGGGAAAAAATGGCGAGACTCGCAAGACTTTTTCGTCTTGCGAAGCAAGCCCATAGGGAAATTCGTCTTGCGAAGCACCTCCGAAACGGAAAACCCTTTCGTCTAGTGGGTTTTCCGTCTTGCGAGGCATTCGTCTTGCGGGGCACCACTGTATTGCTCTGTCTACTTTTGTATTTGGCCCCACTCTACTCCCAACCTCTGGCATGTAGCCCTCAGGCAGTAAAAGGTTCTCACCAGTAGTGTAGAACATGGGATGTTTTTTGGTTAGGGTCTGAGAGGATGGCAAAGAGAGGTGGGTGCTGGGCTGAAATAAGATGTGGTAGGAATAGAGGACAAGCAGATGAGGCGATAGCGGATGAGAGCTTCTGGGCCTTTCATAAGCATGTTTACAAATGCAGCCGTGAGTGCTAGAAACCAGTTCCCCCCCTCTCTCTGATGTGCTCAGGGGTAAGAGGTATGAAGAACAGTTGTCTCCTGCAAATTCACACTGCCTTGAGTTCTCATTCCCCCTCTTTTTCTGTTTTAAACCAAATGCCTGCTAGGTTGGCACATGTGCCTATGTCACTCAGAAGGTGGAATTTGCAGGTATTCGGTGAGTATCCAGTCACACCCCACACATACCCTTTGCTCCCTCTCCACATCTCTCTCTCTCCCTCTCAGAAGTGCTTTCTTTAGAAATCTGACTGTGCAGGCAATGGTTATGTTAGCCCCAAAGTAATAACACAGAACTGTAGAATTCTTGAGCTCAAAGGGACTTCTGGAGGTCCTCTGTCCCAACTCCCTGCTCGGTGTAGGCGCCTTGCAAATGCAGCATGTGCGGGGAACTTTTGGTCCTCCAGATGTTGTTGAACTACAATTCCCATCAGCCCCAGCAAGTGATGCTAGAGGACCTCCAACATCTCTTCCAGCTCTAGAATTTTGTGGTTCCAGTTTTGAGGTTTTAATGATAAGCAGAGCCGTTTGTGTGCACCAGATAAATTGATTAATTGAAATTGAAATAATTGAAATACTTTATTGTCACTTGTACAACTTGTATACAGTGAGATTACACGAGCACCCCCCACTCAGCTCTCTTAGTCTTAATTCCCCTTGTTTACTGATGCACACCCACCAAACCTGAAAGTCAGCTGCCCTGTTGTTATCCTTTCATTCAGCAGCCTAACAGCCAGCAGATAGAAGCTGTTCTTTACGCTGTTGGTGTGACTTAATCATGCTTCTATGTCTCCTGCTTTAATCAGGCTGATGATACCATCAAGTTAAACATTAAGTTGCAGCTCTAGTAACACTATTTTGGAAATCAATGCAAACATGCCCCTGAGGAGCTCTTGAGACTCATGCATGTTCCAAGAAGTTTTTAATGTTTGATGTTCTGTTGTGTTTTTACTATTTTTTGTTGGGAGCTTCCCAGAGTGGCTGGGGAAACCCCGTCAGATGGGTGGCATATAAATAATAACTTATGATGATGGTGATGCACCTAAAAAGGCAGTTCCTTTTCTGTTAACCCAAAGCCCAGGGACAGGGGTCAGTCCTGGCACTGTCCTCGCCTGCCAATACAGCCCAGCCAGTAGCAACCCCACTTTTCATGTCCACTGTTTCGGAATGTGATAACGGATTTTCTTTGGCTTTCTTCCAGGGCTCAAGCAGGCGAACTTTGGGTCAAAAGTGAGAAGGTCACGTGTGGCTACATCAGTGAAGACACCCGGGTAGGCCTCTTTATTCCCCACCCCAGAGTTTTCTCTCCCCCCTTTTCAAGTGTTTGTTCTACGCTATCAAGCAACAGCTAGAGCAGTAGTTTTTACTGTTTGTGTGTCTCTCTTGCAGGTTGTCTTCCGTTCAACCTCCGCCATGGTATATATCTTCATCCAGATGAGCTGTGAAATGTGGGATTTTGACATCTACGGTATGGAGAAATAGGAGCCTTCCTGGAAATCTGCCTGTCCCACACCTGCTGTTAGCACTGTGGCTCCACAAGAGCTCATCCCACTCCCACATGGCTTGTTCTAACCTTGATTGGGTCGACAAGCAATGAGTTGTCTCTTGTGACCGGTCAACCATGGTTTGTTACTGCAAACCTTGGTTTGTTTTCCAGTTGCCTTGTGACCCAAGCATCTTGGGTGGGTGCGTCCAAACAACTCTTGTGGTTTGTGAGGCTGAGCTCCATTTGCTCTGATGAACTAGCTTCCACTGCAAATACGGCCCCTCCCCTGTTGAACAAACACCTGGTGGGAGGAGCGCAGGTTGCAGTATCAATGCTCCTTTGAACAGAAATCACTCTTAGTCTATCTCCCCCCCCCCCGCCCCCGTTTTATTACTCTTCCCTTTGCAGGGGACCTTTACTTTGAGAAAGCTGTGAATGGTTTCCTCGCTGATCTCTTCACCAAGTGGAAGGTAACTTTCTGTGTCTTCGACTGTAGCAATGGAATAAGAGTGTGCTTTTTACTTTGTGACCTAGGCTCATATTCAGGCCTGCTTGCAACTGGGATAAGGAGGTGTTCCTACACTTCCTTACCCTCAATAGATATTTGAGCTTCCCCAAATGTAGATAAAACATAACCCAGATAGGAGGTTCCTTGGTGGAAGTTGCTGCCTGATTATGGAACAATTGGATCCAAAGGAGGAAGGGAAAAGGAACCTGGGGAGTCCACAGGATGCTGTAATGCAGGGAACTGCCAATGTGAAGCTTACCTAGACATGATATACTCCCAGCTCCCATCAGCTGCAGCCAATGACTAAGGATGATGGGAGTTGTAGTCCTCCATCATCTGGGTGGCTCCAGGTTGGCAACCTCAGCTTGCAGGACCTTGGCGGTACATAGCATAGCAAAAGATGTTTGTCCACTTGCTTAAATTTTTTTTGCGGAGAATTGTAGCGGTACTTCCAAAGAGACTTTGGATAAGTGACTTTCAAGTAAACAAAGAGCCATAACATTAGACGGTAAAGAGAAGTCCAGTCCTATCTTGACATTTGTCAGGTTTCTGAATAGATACTCCCATAGACTGAGGTTTTATTACACGTTCATTGCTGGATTTCCTCTGTAAAGCAGATATTAAAGAGCCTCATTTAGTGTCTGGAATGCTTTTACATTTTTCAGGCATGAGATCGGGGCTGCCTTCCTTTCAGCTTTCTAGAGAAGAAGCTGTAATTGTTGTTTGGGGGCGAGAGTTGCCCTGTGTGTGCTTGGAAATGCCCTTGCCCTGGTAACATTTTCCTCAGAAAAGCTATTCATAAAGCCTTAGGTTATGTCAGGAGGTGTTAGACTCTAACATGGTGTCAGATTCCTCCGGCGTGGAGCCTGTCCTCATAGTTAGGTCATTCTTCATTGAGACCAAGACCGAAGCAGCATCGCCATTGATTGAAGCAGCTGTTTGTGTCTATGTGCATGCGCATGCAAGGGGGTCCCATGAGGGCTGTGACTGAGGCTTTGTGCAGAACATTCACCTCCTCTCTTTCCTCTTTGTCAGGAGAAGAACTGCAGCCATGAAGTGACTGTGGTCCTGTTTTCTAGAACGTTCTATGATGCCAAATCCTTGAGTGAGTAGCTACGAGATAAATGTTTCTCTTCCTCCTTGCTTGTAAGGGTACTGACATCTTCCTGCCTCTGTTCCTCTCTGGGACTTCTCTCTTTGTCTCCTACGCCCTCCGAGCTTTGAGCTGTTACCTCAGTCACTACTCTGCGTAGCGGAAAGGGATGGTTGCCCTTGGTTGGTGGCTTGGGCAAGTGCTTTTGCAAGGAGTTGTACTACCGTACTTTTCCGTGTATAAAACGTCCCCATGTATAAAACACCCCCTATTTTGTGGGACTCAAATTTAAGGAAATGTGGGGAGATGGCTCAGATTTGTTGAGCTTTTTTTAGGGGGGGATTGCTGAAAATCCGCCTTTCATCTGTCCCCTTGCTGGCAGAAGCTGCCAATCGCTTGCCCAATTGCCGCAGCATCAGACAATCAATGCCAGCCCTTGACACAGCAACCAATAACATGCGCAATAGCCACTGACAGCAACCAATCAAATGTCCACCCTATGCACTATCCATGTATAAGACGGCCCCCACTTTTTAGCATAATTTTTAAATAAAAAAACCTAATCTTATACATGGAAAAGTACAGTACTTTGAATATTGCTGGTCTGAAGAGTGGGGGGCTTGGGACAGATGCCTTTTGGGTGCTTCAGGGATGGTCTATACATCTTGCTGCTGTCTCTTGTAGATGAATTTCCAGAGACACAGCGTGCCTCAATTCAGCAAGATCATGAAGGAAGATTCTATGAAGATTTTTACAAGTAGGTTTCCCATGTGGTCCTTCCATTGAGTATCTGTGGTCCATTTCCAGGTGTGTGTGTGTGTGTGTGTGTGTGTGTGTGTGTGAGAGAGAGAGAGAGAGAGAGAGAGAGAGAGAGAGAGAGAGATGCACAACCACACACATATCACCCCTCATAATTGATCTAGTAACCTATCTGGGGAAAACATGACGGTTGCTAAAGAACTGGAAGAATTCCATTCCTTTTCAACAATTGTTTTTTCTAAGCTAAAACCTGATGAGTTTACGGTTTTGCAGGGAGTAACTGTTATGTCTTACTCTACGGTATCCCAGAAATTTTGTAAGCCTCCTAAGAAATCTGTATTTTGCAACTGAAATGTTTAATTTGGAAACTGACGGTTGGCTACAAAATAGACAACTTTTGCAGTATTTTGGAGGGCGAGGAGGATATAGATTGGGGTCCTTGAGGGACAGCAAAAGCTCCATGACTGAAAGTTTTTGCTGAAATGTTTCTTAAATTTTAGTAGAAACTGCTTGGGGTTTTTTGCCTCATAACCTTGAGGACTAGCAACTTGCTGCTATCCTGGGGAATTTCCCCTGTATTGCAAGATGCTGAATTCGTGTTTGCAGATGTCTTTAACATTTGGGTTACATGTTAGTACCTTGTGAAGCAGCATTTGGATAAGTGCCCGCCAGAAAGTCCATTTTCCTAACTCTAAGCTCCCACAGGGAGGAGAGGGCTATCGATGGTTATTTGCCATGATGGCTGTGTTTCTGAGTACCAGTCACTGGAATCCACAGGCAGGGAGAGGGCTGGATTAGGTGAGCCATTGGCCTCTTCCAGCAGGCTCTCCTTGCTCCCTTCCCTTTCTATCCTTAAGTCCTTACATTATCTGTAAAGTATTGTGCTGGTTCAGTTTCTCTCCTACTCAGTCCCAGCGCTTCCTTACAGGGTGGTGGTTCAGAACGAAAGACGAGAGGAGTGGACATCGTTGCTTGTGACTATTAAGAAACTCTTCATCCAGTACCCTATCCTGGTGCGTTTGGAGCAGGCAGGTGGGGCATTCTTACTATTTTTACTATATTATTCCTGATGGTTATTATTAGAATTTCAAAAAAGGTAGTATTCTAGATCTGGCATTAGTCAGAGCAATGAAATTATTATTGTTGTTGTTGTTGTTGTTGTTGTTAATTTATACCCCATCCATCTGGCTGAGTTTCCCCAGGCACTCTAGGTGGCTTCCAATCAAGTGTTAAAAATAATACAGCATTAAATATTAAAAACTTCCCTAAACAGAGCTGCCTTCAGATGTCTTTTAAAGAGTAGATAGTTGCTTATTTCCTTCACATCTGATGGGAAGACGTTCCACAGGGCGGGCGCCACTACCGAGAAGGCCCTCTGTCTGGTTCCCTGTAACCTTGCAATGAGGGAACCGCCAGAAGGCCCTCAGTGCTGGATCTCAGTGTCTGGGCTGAATGATGGGGGTGAAGACGCTCCTTCAGGTATACAGGACCGAGGCCGTTTAGGGCTTTAAAGGTCAGCACCAACACTTTGAATTGTGCTCAGAAACGTATTGGAAGCCAATGCAGATCTCTCAGGACCGGTGTTATGTGGTCCCGGCGGCCACTCCCTGTCACCAGTCTAGCTGCTGCATTCTGGATTAGTTGTAGTTTCCGGGTCACCTTCAAAGGTAGCCCCACGTAGAGCGCATTGCAGTAGTCCAAGCGGGAGATAACTAGAGCATGCACCACTCTGGCAAGACAGTCTGCAGGCAGGTAGGGTCTCAGCCTGCGTACCAGATGGAGCTGGTAGACAGCCGCCCCGGACACAGAATTAACCTGTGCCTCCACGGACAGCTGTGAGTCCAAAATGACTCCAATACTCTTGGAACTTGTCACAAGGCAGCCTTCCCCAAACTTGCCCCCCCCCCCCCCGATATTGTGAACTGCAATTTCCATCAGCCCCAACCACCACAGAGATTCTTTTATCAGCCGTAGCAAAATACGGCCATGCTGTCTTGGGTTGATGGGACTTGTAGTCCAAAGGCCTTGAGGAGGCCAGATAGGTCTGCAGCATGCACCAGGTTTTTTTATTCTTCTACTGTGTATCGACATGGTCATTCAATTTTGTGGTTTTTAAACTGTGTCTGTACTTGACTAGGAGCTCTAGGAAAAGGAGTGCTGAAGGGTGGGGTGGAAAGGGAGAGCTGGAAAGCTGCAAGGATGCCCCTCCCTCCTCAACCTGAACAGCTTTGATTTTCATATATATATTTTCAATATTTATATATTGCACTTTGGTGTAAAATATCACAAGGTGGCTTGCAACCTAAAAAACCCTGGTGAAAGCAGTTATAAAATATCAAAACACGCCAGCAAAAGCTGGGATTAGACAAATCCCTTCCGGTGCTGAAAGCAGCAAGGCTGTCTGAATATCAGCTGCTGAGAATCACTGCTGGGAAGAGCGCTGCTGCTGCTGCTGTGCTTATGGGCTTCCCAGAAGAGGCATCTGGTCTTCCGCAGTGAGAACAGGATGCTAGACTATATGGGTCCCCTTTGGCCTGTTCCAGCTCTCCTTACGCTCCTAATTCATCAGGCAAATAAATAATAAAAATGGGCTTCAAATATTATAGCTGACATCTCTTTCTCCTTTTCTCCTTTCTCCTTCGTCATTAACCCTCTAGAGGGCTTTCCTCCAGGGTGCAATTCCACCTCCGCTCAAGGAAATTATTTGGAAGCCATAAACCTCTCCTTCAATGGTGAGTAGAGGGAAAAAACATCTTGTACCACTCTAGCACTAAGGAGCCTTCTGTACACAGGCAGTGACCTGGCTCCTCCTCACACAAATGTCATCTGTTCTTACAGGATAGATTGGATTGGAAAGGCCAGTAACTAGCACAGTTCTGACTTAGGGGATAATTCAGTGGCATTCAAAGTTTCTCTCTTCAGGGGGATTTCTACCTTGTTGATTTATCTGCCAAGGAACCCTGAGCATTTGGAATGGAATTCCTTTCATGCTGTTGAGGACTCTTGTTTTATTTCTAGTGCACATGCTCTGTGACTGTGGGACGCTAGCCTAGCCTGGTGGGTTGTGAACGGAGAGTGACCAATAGGAGGCACCCAGTACTTACCTGAGTCTACACCAACCTTCTCCAATCTGGTGCCCTCTGGGCTACAGCTTTCATCAGCCCCAGCCAGCGTGACAACTTTGTCTGCATCTCACAAACAGCCCCCAATCCTCTTCTGTACATAAACACACACACACACTTTTTTGGGTTGGTGGTGAATGACCTTGGAAATGCAGGAGGAGATTTTTTTTTACCCACCTCTAGTATAACTGTTGAGGGTCTTCATTAGTAAAACCAGCAGATTCTTGACTCCAACGGATTGAATATCCAGTTCAGGACTTTTTAACTGTCTCAAACAAGTTTCTGTAAGCTGGTGAATTGCACGTTGTTGTTGTTGACCTGCCTTCACCCTAAGGTCCCAGGTCCACAATTAAAACTTAATATTAAAAAAAAAAGAACCAGTTTAAAGCACCTTACAAAGTTCACATCTGAACTTTTAGCAAGCTGTTGTTAATGAGAGCAAATTGTCCCTTGATAGGCATATTATAGGGACGCGGGTGGCGCTGTGGGTTAAACCACAGAGCCTAGGGCTTGCTGATCAGAAGGTTGGCGGTTTGAATCCCCGAGACGGGGTGAGCTCCCGTTGCTCGGTCCCTGCTCCTGCCAACCTAGCACTTCGAAAGCACCTCAAAGTGCAAGTAGATAAATAGGTACCACTCTGGCAGGAAGGTAAACGGCGTTTCCATGCGCTGCTCTGGTTCGCCAGAAGTGGCTTAGTCATGCTGGCCACATGACCCGGAAGATGTACTCCGGCTCCCTCAGCCAATAAAGTGAGATGAGCGTCACAACCCCAGAGTCGTCCACGACTGGACCTAATGGTCAGGGGTCCCTTTACCTTTACCTTAGGCATATTATGTGTAAAAGATTGCATGTCCTTTTGCTTCTGACTTTTCCTGCTTTTAGTGTTCGACAAGCATTACATCAATCGAAATTTTGACCGGACGGGGCAGATGTCCGTAGTCATCACGCCTGGCGTGGGAGTCTTCGAAGTGGACCGGCTCCTCATGATCTTGACCAAGCAGCGCATGATAGATAATGGTAAAATGGTCTTAGCGGCAGGCAGTGGGAAAGGGCTGTGTAGTTCAGTGGGGAGAGTAGCCTCTTTGCAAGCAAAACCTCCCCGGCAGCATTTTCCAGGGAGGACCTGGGAAGAAGAAAGACTCCTTGCCTGTAACCCTGGAGAGTGGCTCCCTGCTGATGTCCACCAGATGTGGGGGCCCTTCTCCAGATGTTGTTGGTCTCCAGTTCCCATTAGGCCCTGCAGCCAAGCATGGCCAGTGATAAGGGATGGTGATGAGTGTTGCAGTGCAGCAACATCTGGTTCTCCATTGCTGGGGACTCTGAGCCGGGTGGACAAGCAGCCTGACTCTGCCACATAAGCTTCCTATCTGTGTTCTTTCTCACTTTAGAGCATCTCCAAAATATAGAGATGACCTCTTTTTTTAGGCGTAGCGTTGAGAGTTGGGCTGTTTGGAAAACCAGATGGCGAAATCCTTTTGTTTAAGAAGCATCTTAAGTGATGGGTGACCAAGCGGGAAAGCTTTTCATTGCTGGTCTATGAGTGGCAAGGAGAGGGGCCAGATCCAAGCCCTCCCCTCTCTGCAGTGGACCTTCCTTGTCCAGCACCAGGACAGCACGTGGCTATTAACAAACTCATCTTCCTCACCCTGCTTTGCTTGCTTCTGTAGGGATTGGGGTGGACTTGGTGTGCATGGGAGAGCAGCCCCTCCACGCCGTGCCCCTCTTCAAGGTAAGGCCCGTGGGGTCGTATGCCTGTTTTCTTTCTCCTCCATCTCTGCCACACCTGCCTGCTAGCTGTTTCCCTCCTCCAGCTGATTCTTGTGCCAGAAAAAAATATCCAACCAATTAAATAGAAAGCCATAATTTTGCTTCCACACTCCCGGCTCTTCAATTAAAGCACATCCTCTAGTAAGGGCTGAGTACATAGGGAAATAAAAGAGATTGGAGGTGGGGGTGGCAGGAAGGAAAAGGTATGGGAAAGGAACAAAGTGCTGAACACCTGCACCTGCCTAATTACCAAAAGCCAGGCTTGTTTCCAGGATGCCTGTTAGCCTCTATCTTTCGCCAAACTATTGAGGATTAGGAACTTCTCACTCCTAAATCAGACTCCCTCAATATGGCGCCGTTCAGATGTTTGGGGCTATAATTCTCATCTGCCCCAGCTAGCTTGGCTGTATGATTCCCAGGACTGGTGGTAGTGCAAAGCATCTGGGGGGCACCAGGTTGAGGAAGGCTGTTTTAAATGAAGGCTAAAAATCTCTGGACCACCGGCTTCTGGGTTGAATCCAACGACATCACTGCATAAGCAGAATGATTTGTGCTCCCATAACGTAACTTCTCCCTCCTGTACCCTCCCAGATTTGCTCCATGGGGGTAAGGGAACCCTCAGGGCATATATGGGGGGTGCAAGGGGGTGCTGTGGGGAGGAGAGGGAGAGACAGTTCTGCTGGATTCATGGCTTCTTTCGCTGCAACCCTCTGTATCCGGTGCCAGATTCCTGTCTTGCAACCGTCCATTCCCATGGATTTCCAGAATGCAGTACAAACTAGCTGCAAAAAGCATCCAGTTAACATGGTGCCTTTTCCAAACTCTTCTTCTCTTAGCTGCACAATCGCTGCAGTCCTGGGGACTCTCGCTTGGGAGATGACTACAATATACCACACTGGATAAACCACAGGTGGGTGTTTGAAGTTGGAACTGTTGCAGCCAAGGCTTCACCTTGGGCAATGCTCACATGGGTCTTCCCTCTCTGCTTTTGGTACTTGAGAATTCTCTCTGCTCTCCCTCCCCTCTCAAACCTCAGCCCTGGGCAGTCTTGTCCTCAGCCTCCACTGAGTCTGCTCTGGTGTTGCTTCGAATCCCTGTATTCCTGCATTGCTTTTCTCCTTAAAACATGGAAGGGGGGTAGTTTTGTTCCCCCCTAATCTCAGCTTGTCATTACATGTGAATCGGAGATTGTGGGTTACAACAAAATGTGGCTAGTTTAACAAGCCAGACCTAGAAACCATGGTCTGAAGTTGAACTGTTTTGAACATGGGCAGTTTGTTGTAACCTGCAGCCTTTGGTTTATTAAGATCAGGTTGGAGATGAAATGCTACCACCGAGTCAGAAAGGAGATGGAGTGAATGTGCAAACCTGAGTTTCCCTTGGGCTTGATCCAGTTTGTGTGTGTAGTCGCTAAACCATGGTTTAGTGTTACATGCAAACAGAGGCATTGTTTTTCTACTTCCCTTTTCCAGTTTCTACACCTCCAAAAGCCAGCTCCAGTGTAACAGCTTCACTCCACGGATCAAACTGGCTGCCAGGAAAGTAAGTGGGCTCTGTTAAGACGGGGCTGCCAACCTTTTGCGGGGGGGGGGGGGCAGTGGGCACATTAGGAAGTTGCACCAGTCACTAAACAGCTGTGTAAAAAAAGGATGAGCTAGGACAAGCAGGAAGAGCAAACCATCTGTCATGCCTTGTTGATTTTTGAGGGGCTATTTACTGAGACCTTTTGTGGGTGCCATAGGAAGTACCGGTGGGCTCACTGACACCTGTGGGCACTACTTTGGCAGCTCCTGATAGAAGAGCATTTTCCTTGACTCGCTTCCTCTCCCCACACCCTTTAGCCAAGTCATGTTGTCATAGTGGGCAGCTTTCCGAGTTCCGCATTGGTATGGGGTGGGGGGAACCTCAGCCATCAGGGGTGATCTTTATTCATTTACTTTGGCTGATGCATGAAATGTAGCAGATGCTTCTCTGTAAAAATGCAGTCGCCACAGGCAATTTCAACCTTGCACAATTGAAAGCTGGCTGGGTTGAAGTTGCGTGAAATAATTGCATGCATGGTGGAGACCTTAAAAGCTCCATTTGCACCAGGTTTTCCCAGCACAGAAATTACTTTTAAGCTCTGCACCGAGCTTACTGGGCTCTAGGAATCTTTTTCTCGACCTTGCTTGAAATGTAAGGATAGTTGCATGGGGGTGGTTCATATGGAACATGTCCCCCCAAATGCATTTGTACTGAAGGCTTTTAAAACAGTAAGAGTTCACCAAGCACTTCAGTGTGAGATATTTGAGGGGGGGTGTGTGCATTGGGTGACTGGATGAATTGTCAGAATATTCCTGGTCTGAATCTATCGCTTGTAATGCAGTGACCGTTCCATGGCCAAAACTAACTTAAGTTTCCAATGCTTTCTTTCCTTTGCCATTTTTCGTGCCGCTTGGATTCCAGCCGCAGAGTGAAAAACTGAAGAGCAGCAGGGATGCCTGTGAGTAGTCATCTCAGGTTGTTATTGTGAAAGGGTCCTACCTCCATTGATCATTGACAGATTGGGTTTATATCCTCCAAGGTGGCAGACACGTTTCTCTTCCTTCCCATTTTATCCTCACAACAACCCTGCAAGACAGATTCAGCTGAGAGGCAGTGAACTGGCCCAAGGTCACCCAGTGAGCTTTGGCTGAGTGGGGATTTGAACCCTGGTCTCCCAGGTCCCAGTCTGACACCCTAACCACTACTCCACGCTGGCTGTTAGAGGCAGTCAATGCCTCTGAGCACCCATTGCTGGGAATCCCAGGTGGGGAGATAGCTGCTGTTGCTTTCAGGCCCTGCTTCCAAAGAGGCATCTGGTTGGCCACTAGGAGAACAGGAAATTGGACCACATAGGTCACCTTTCGTCTCTTCCAACAGGGAAAATTCTTTTTTTTTAATTAAAGATTTTATTGATTTACAAAAGTGTGTGCAATGGCTCTCTCTCACCACAGAGCCTAGGACTTGCCGATCAGAAGGTCGGCGGTTCGAATGCCTGCAACGGGGTGAGATCCCGTTGCTCGGTCCCTGCTCCTGCCAACCTAGCAGTTCGAAAGCACCTCAAAGTGCAAGTAGATAAATAGGTACCACTCTGGTGGGAAGGTAAACGGCGTTTCCGTGCGCTGCTCTGGTTAGTCATGCTGGCCACGTGACCCGGAAGCTGTACGCCGGCTCCCTCGGCCAATAAAGCGAGATGAGCGCCACAACCCCAGAGTCGTCCACGACTGGACCTAATGGTCCGGGGTCCGGGTCCCTTTACCTTTAACATTTTTACAAATCAGTTTCATTTGTTGAGACATTAGGAAGAAAAGGGGGAAAGAGGTGGGGGGAGATGGGGGGGGGTTCGGGTGGTGATGTTTCTATTTTACTTACTATTTGTAGGGTTTGGTGTCAGCGTTGCTTGTGCAGGTTCTTTGCTGTTCACTTGTGTTCCTTTGGTGGTGAGAGAGGTTGGGGTTGGCCTAGGGTGTGGTTGGTTGTTTGTGATTGGCTGTGGTGGTCTTTGTTTTCGTGTGTGTGTGGGGTGGGTGTTTTGGATCAGGTTAGCCATATTGATTTGTATACTGTTGGTGGATTTTTGTCATTGTCTTGTTGGGCTGTGTATGTGATAAAGGGGAGCAATACCGGGGTGAAGGCGTCTTCTTCTATTTGTCAGCCGGGGAAATTCTCACGCTGATATTAGGCCGTTTTGCCCAAGAACGGAGACCAGGTTCTTAAAAGCTGCCCCAGTCAATAACGTTACTGCCTTCCAGCTTTGGGAGCCCCAAAAGAGACAGAGAACGCTCTCCCCATCCAAGTGGATTACGATGGTTACGACGCCCAGGTTTTCCGTCTGCCGGGGCCGTCCAGAGCTCAGCGTTGCCCCATCTTCAGGTAAAGAAGCTTGCGAGGCAACGAGCCAAATTGGATGGTGTGCTTGTGAGCCATTACCAAACGAATCTGGAGCAGCCTTTGCAAAGGAGGGAGCGTAGATCAACACACACACACCCTTCTCCATCAGCTTCACATTTCTGCTGGGCTTCCAGTCTGCATCTGCTGTTTTAACCATGAGCGCCATCAAAGCACACCTGGAAAATGGTTTCCCGCTGTATCTGCCCATGGATTCCCCCCCCATTTCTTCTTCCTTTTTTTTAAAAAAAAAATCAGCTTACTGTGATTGGTTAATTCAGAGGTGGAGAACCTTTTTTTACTCTGAGGGCCACATTCCCTTCCGGGCAGCTTGCTGAGGGGCATGTTGCAGAGAAGCAAATTCTACATTTGTCGATGTAGGCTTATTTCTGAACACTTAACACCATCAAAGTTTTCAGCAGCACATCTCAGCCAGGCAAAAATGCTTAGGATGCAAATCAGGGCCCTGGGGAGCGTTCCAAGGGCCAGCTAGAGATCCTGTCAGGGCCGCATTTGGGCCCCAGGCCTGAGGTTCCCCACCCAAGTTAAGTGACAAAATGTCTTTGTGACATGACGGGAGCTAGGCCTCTGCCCTCCCTTCTACCTGGTGCTTTTTGCCAGCAGGTCCGTCCGGGAACGAGAGAGCCGCCCCCGGAAGAGCTCCAGCTCCTACGACGTCTCCTGCAGTCCTTCCCTGCAGAGCCGGCCTTTGCCCCCGGAAGAGGTGAGGAGCCAGGCCTCGGACGACAGCTCCCTGGGCAAGATCTCCAACATCCTGATGATCCCCCGCCAGCACCTCCACCTCCAGTACGAAGTCAGCAGCTCCTTGGGCTACACCAGCACCCGAGGTCAGGATGAGGCCCGATGTGAAGCGGGAGCATTTCATTCCTTTTGAACATATCATCATTTCATTTCTTCCTGTGGATTATTTCATTAGACGTTGCCTGCGTGTGTCACCTCCCAAAACATACAGGTTTCAGAAAAAAAGAACATATTTTTTAAGGGAGAAGGCGGCATTTGAAATAAAAAATTATACAGGCAATCCTCATTTTGCACGGGGGTTACGTTATGGACCCCGTGCGTGTCGGCAAAGCAAGCGTAAGCCCACTCTGTCCCTTTTCGTGTCATTATGAGGTTTTCCTGCTAATTCTGGGTTCAGTGCTGTGCACATGTGCACAATTGTGCATCATTCAAACATGCCTAAACTGGTCATTGCCTGTAATTGTTTTGGTTCAGACCATGGAACTCTTTACAATGATAGACAACACATCCTTTCCCTCTTAGAATGCTTTATTAACAAATCAGTAAATTTCATAGGTGCATCCTATATTTCTTTATTGGCGATTATGACAACTTATCCTATCTATCTATCTCTCATCTATCTATCTATCTATCTATCATCATCATCTATCTATATCTCTATATATCTTCTTACTTTTCCTTTCATTTCTCTCCCCCCCGAAACCTGTTTGAAGATTGTTCTGAACTGTCCCCAGAGAGACCTCCTCACTTCCTGAGCCAGCCTTCATCCCCTTGGCTCATGGCACCCCTCCTATCTCGCCTGCTCCGTCTTAAGTGCCCTTGTCCTCCTTCTCCAAATAACAGCACGTGGAGTGGGCGGCCTACTTCTCTGGCCCACTTATCAAATCATTTAAGGAGGTCAGCTTAGTTGGGGAGCCCCTTGGGACCCTCCCCCCCCTTACAGCCTCAAACTGTGGAAAAATTAGTGGCTGTTTTCCCAAGTGGATTTACTGTCTTATCATAGCAGCTTCTTTTTTAGGATCTGCCTTTTAAAACATCCCTGTGAGGTCCGGCATTCTCAGGGGTTAGTTAGGGAGCTGGACTTGTCTAGAGTGACTTTAAGATTCAGGGGACCTTGAGCAGGTGGTTCTTTCTCAGCTTCGGGGACCTAAAGCCTCACCGTGGCATTTTGAAGGCAAAAAAATACAGCGAGAAGAAGCTAAAGATCTTGTTTCTTGCCGCTGCTTTTAGTTTAATTGTTGGTTATTGTAATCTTGCATTTATTTTAATCTTTTGCAAGCTGATTTGGGTGGTTCCCTTTCGGAGGAGGTAAATAGAGTGCACATTTGTGCATGCATACACATCGTCGTCTAATAACTGGCCTGAAATCAGAGATCTTTGATTGAAAAAGTCATCTGTGGACAGCCAAAGAACTGCCTGTGTTAAGACTGATGCTTTCACTAAAATAATTCCGATTAAGTTAATTCACTGAATTGATTCAAAAGTATCCGAATTGCCCCTGCGAGTAGTTCCTATGTTTTCCAGGTAAATTGAACATGAATTAAGTTCCCTTTGCAGTGGACCTTTCTGTGATTTTAAATTCAGTTTAGTTTTGTAGCCATTGCATTTACCATTTTTACCTGTTTGAAGAGTTATGCTGCTGTGTAAGCTTAAAGGTTACAAGGAAAAATAAATACAACAATCATTCATGTTTAATAATAATAGAAAACAAAGACATTAAAGAGCACCCTCTGGACAATGATTTTTCTTATTTCATAAAATTTATTTTTTAAAAAAACCTTGGTTTGTTAAAAACTAACAAACCTCAAAGCAGTTTAAGATCATTAGTAAAAATGTTCAGAAAGTTAAAACCAGCAATAAACTGAAAGCACATCAGCCATTCTAGACATCTGAGTGGGCTCAATAGGCAGGGAGTTCCAAAGTGCAGGTGCCGCCATACTAAAACATAGATGAACTTGGGTATGTTGCCTTCAAGATGGGTCCTCCTCTCCCCCCACTTTTGCCTGGGCTGGCAGAGCAAATATGTTTACATGCCTGAGTCAGAAACGCCACCCACCATTCCTGCCCCTCAATGGGGCACAATCTCCTCTGAAGCTGTTCAGAGTAAGCCTTGTTGGGGTGAGTGGGCGCTGTGCAAAAGCACCCTGTTTGTGCCCAGTGGGTTCAGTCTGTCTGTTTCCCATTACAGTCCCACCTGCCAAAATAAATCTGCTGTGTGGGGCATGTGTCTTAACTGGCTGCTTGGTAGGTTCCTTATGTGCCTGTCGGATTCTCCCAATTGACGGGAAGTTTTTGTTGTCGTCATTTCAGATGCCCTTGAGAATATGATGGAGTCCCAGCAGCGAGACTCCAGTGCCCCAGGGAGATTTCACGTCGGGAGTGCCGAGTCCATGCTGCACATCCGTTCGGCTGGGGGCTATGCGCCGCAGAGGGCCCTCATCAACCCCTTTGCCCCCTCCAGGATGCCCATGAAACTCACATCGAACCGGAGGCGCTGGATGCACACCTTCCCCGTGGGTAAGGAGACGGAAGGCTACTAGCCACTTATTGTGGCAGAATGATTATTTGGGACTGCAGCTTCCACCGACTCCAGCCAGCATAGCCATGTTAGCTGAGGCTGATGGAAGTTTCAGCTCAGAACATCTGGAAGTTACTAGGCTGGGAGTTGCTGGGCTGGATCAGGGTTTCCCCAACTTGGGTCTCCAGCTGTTTTTGAACTACAACTCCCATCATCCTTAGCTAGTGGTCAGGAATGATGGGAATTGTACAGCGGTAGCTTGGGTTACAGATGCTTCAGGTTACAGACTCTGCTAACCCAGAAATAGTACCTCGGGTTAAGAACTTCGCTTCAGGATGAGAACAGAAATCTCGCGGCGGCAGCGGGAGGCCCCATTAGCTAAAGTGGTACCTCAGGTTAAGAACAGTTTCAGGTTAAGAACGGACCTCCAGAACGGATTAAGTTCTTAACCCGAGGTACCACTGTAGTCCCAAAACAGCTGGAGACTGAGACCATGGGTTAGATGAACTCTTGGCCTGGTCCAGCAAGGTGCTTCTCATGTTTGGTTCAGGCTATTCATGTGAAAGGTTGCACCCCTTTGACGAACTGCACATTTTTAGACTGTGGCAGGAACAGCTCAGGGGACGCAATGCAAACTCGGCCACCTCTGTGTTCGATTTGGTGGGAAATCGCTGCTTCAGATGCAATCTTGTGGCGTGGAGAGTCGGTGTGGAGTGTGGGAAGAGCTGGTTGGCAAACCAAGTGATAACTGAATCCTGTGCTTGGGCAGGTCCTTCTGGAGAAGCCATCCAGATCCACCACCAGACGCGTCAGAACATGGCTGAGATGCAGGGCAGTGGGCAGAGGGACTGGACCCACTCCTCTGCAGAACTGCTGGAGCTGGCCTATCACGAGGCAGCCGGGAGGTGAGGCTGCCCAAAGGGAACGCATAGGGGCGCTTTCCCCTAAACTTACAACCAAAAGTGGGTCTCGTTGATGGAGCTTTCAGGCGTTGGGTTCATAGGAAGTCTGATTCCACCTCAAATTACTCTTTTTTGGGGGGAGGGGATATGGTTTTTTAATTTGATTTTAAAAAGTATAAACATACAACAAAAAACAGTTCCGAATCCAAATATCGAGATTGCTCTGAATCTCCTGACTCCCCCCCCCCCCCATCCCTTCCATGGATCCTAACAATATGTTTTTTACAACTGCATATCAATACTTATCCAAATTTTTAATCCTTCTAAATTTTCCATACTTTCCATTACTTTACAAGTGTGGTTAAAATCCTGCTAATGTTTTAACCTGTTTACAATGGTCTTGTAAATAAATTATAAACTTTCCCCATTCCTTGTTAAAGTTCTTGTCTTCTTGATTACTGAGCTTCCCAGTTAATTTTGCCATTTCGGAATAACCCATCAACCTGGTTTGCCATTCTTCTCTGGTCGCTGCCTCAAATTACTCTCCTTTTGGCCTTTGCCTACAAATGTTTGAGCTGCAGCTCATTCTGCATTTGTAAGACCTCGATCTTTCAGCATGGCAGCACATACACTTTGGAACTCCCTGCCTATTGATCTCAGGTAGGAGGAGCCTTCACTGTACCTTTTTCAAACACCTGCTTAAAACCTTTTTTTTAAAAAAACACACCTTAAAAGCCTCTCCACACACAGAGATGTTGACATGCTTTAATCTTCTTTTACTGTTACAGTGGTGCCTCGCAAGACGAAATTAATTCGTTCCGCAAGTTTTTTCTTCTTGCGAGTTTTTCGTCTTGCGAAGCATGGTTTCCCATAGGAATGCATTGAAAATCAATCAATGCGTTCCTATGGAGACCGTCCGGGGATAGAGGGGAAGCGCCGCGCGCCTTCCCCTCTGTCCCCGGACCTGTTTTAAAGCAAGGGGCAGCGGGGAGAAGATTGCTTCTCCCCGTTGCCTGCCCCGCAATCTCCCCGGACCTGTTTTAAAGCAAGGGAAGGGGCAGAGGGGAGAAGATTGCTTCTCCCCGTTGCCGCCCCTTGGTTCAAAAGGGGTCCGGGGAGAGAGGGGAAGGCGCGCTGCGCTTCCCCGCTATCCCCGGAGCTTGCGGGGCAAGCTTCGTTTTGCGAAGCAAGCCCATAGGGAAATGCGTCTTGCGAAGCGGCTAAGAAAACGAAAAACTCCTTCGTCTAGCGAGTTTTTCGTCTTCCGAGGCGTTCGTCTTGCGGGGTACCACTGTATCTTTAAAAGCTTTCCTTTCCTTCTCTCCAGGCATGGAGTTGCTCACCATCCAGATGATGGCACTTCCTTCATGAGCTTCAGTGGCATGGAAGATTACTCTAACCAGCTCACTGGCAGCCATGCCACAGGTGATAACGGTTGGCACGAGGCGGGTGGCGGGCGGGCTTCGGCGATGATGCGGGCCTGTTCCAAAACTGACCCATAACATACACCTGTCTGGGCGTTCGTCATGGAAGAGCAAATTGCAGGGGCTGTGAGCATTATGTCCCTGCAGTTAGTGCCCACGTGGTTAAACTGTGGAACTCACTCCCACAAGAGGCAGTGATGGCCACCAACTTAAATTGCTTTCAAAGAGCATTAGACAAATCCATGGAGGAGAGGGCTATCAATGGCTACTAGCCATGACAGCTGTGCTCTGCCTCCATGGCCAATGGCAGCAATGCTTCTGAATCCCAGTTGCTGGAAGCCTCAGGAGGGGAGAGGGCTCTTGTGCTCAAATCCTGCTTGCTGGCTTCTTCCCATTGGAGGAGCTGTTTGGCCACTGTGAGAACCCGAGGCTGGACTAGAAATGTTCTGTGGCTCACGAAAGCCCTCTCTGCACCTCCTGTCATGGCGAAGGTCTCTTTTGTTGGTGAATTTCTACTCAATATTGACCCAGAGTAGATTCCAACGTATAGTTAGCAAAGTAAAAACTTAAAACACGTTGCAGGATTCCCAAGAAAATAGACCAGAGACAATTAATATTGCATCCAGCAGAGCTTTACTGCTACTGAAGGCAAATGAGCATAATGGTCACAAACCCAATACATTCAGGATTTGCACAGTCCATAAGAAATCCAGTTGCAACAGACTTGACTTAAACTTAACAATAACTAATAATAAGACTAAAACCTTAACACGAAGCGTACTATATACAGAACACCACACCAGAAGGAAAGAGAGATAGAAAAGACTGAGACCCAGGCCTCACTATTATAGTCAGCATGACCTTGACAGAAAGATAACAGAACCAGTTTAAACCAGCTGTGCTCTGCTTCTCTGGAGGAATAACCCAAACATCATGAACCTTCTGCATGTTTCTTTCACACAGAGACGCTCCCTGAAGCTTCCAGAACCCTTTTGAATTTATTAGAATAGGAAAGATCAATACTCTCTGTACTAAGAAATGCAAGCTGACATCTTTCCCCTTCTTTCAGGAATGAATGCCCGAAGCCAGAACAAGGACTCCCTGGAGGGCGCCGTCTCTAACTCTCCAGATCCGAGTAAGAGCAGTGATGACAGGGTTGGGGAGGAGGAGGTTGGTCTGTGTAGATGAGGGCAAAAGCGAGAGAAGCACTTCCAGAGTCCCAAGGACTCACGATCGCCTCCAGTTCCTTTTGCTCCCTCTCTCCAAAGTGGTAAGTTTTGGGATAGGGCTTTCCTTCCATCTGGGATTTTCCCATACAGAAGCTGTGGGGACGCAGTCCCACCGAGGAAGGCTTCTGGTTGCTCAGTGACCGGATCTTCAGCTGTCGGGAACATCCCAGAATACAGTGGTGCCTCGCAAGACGAAATTAATTCGTTCCGCAAGTTTTTTCTTCTTGCGAGTTTTTCGTCTTGCGATGCACGGTTTCCCATAGGAATGCATTGAAAATCAATTAATGCGTTCCTAGGGAAACCGACTTCAGACCAGGTCCGGGGACAGTCTGTTCCCCGACCTCTTCTGAAGGCTGGGGGGGTGGGACAAGGGCTTTTCTTCCCACCCCCAGCATTTAAAAAAACCCTGGGACAGCGGAGGGCTTCTCCGCTGTCTGGGGCGATCTTAAAATGCTGGCCGGCGGCATTTTAAAATCGCCCCGGGACAGCGGAGGACTTCTCCGCTGTCCGGGGCGATTTAAAAGCCCCTGGGAAGGCAGGCAGGGGGGACAAAGACTTTTGCCCCCCGCCAGCCTTCAGAAGAGGTCCTGGACCTCTTCTGAAGGCGGGCGGGGGGCGAAAGTCTTTGCTCCCCCCCCCCGCCTGCCTTCAGAAGCCCTCCGGGACAGGCAGGCAAGGGGGAGCAAAGACTTTCGCCCCCCACCCGCCTTCAGAAGAGGTCCAGGACCTCTTCTGAAGGCGGGCGGGGGGCGAAAGTCTTTGCTCCCCCCGCCTGCCTTAAAAAGCCGTCGGGGACAGCGGAGAAACGCAGCGCGTTTCTCCGCTCTCCCAGGAAGGCAGGCAGGGGGGAGCAAAGACTTTTGCCCCCCACCCGCCTTCAGAAGAGGTCCAGGAAGGCAGGCAAGGGGGAGCAAAGACTTTCGCCCCCCGCCCGCCTTCAGAAGAGGTCCAGGGCCTCTTCTGAAGGCGGGCGGGGGGCGAAAGTCTTTGCTCCCCCCTGCCTGCCTTCCCGGGAGAGCGGAGAAACGCCGGGGCGATTTTAAACCCGCTGTCCCGGGTTTTTTTAAATGCTGCTGGGCGGCAGCGCTGCCACCCGGCAGCATTTTAAAATCGCCCCGGACAGCGGAGAAGTCCCCCGCTGTCCCGTGGTTTTTAAAAAACCTCTCCGCCCCCTGCCAGGCTTCGGAGCAGCCTTCCGAAGCCTGGCGGCGGGAGGAGGTCCGAGGACAGTGGGGAAGACGCGCTGTGCTTCCCCGCTGTCCCGGAGATTTCCCTATGGGCTTTCGTCTTGCGAAGGAAGCCCATAGGGAAATTCGTTTTGCGAAGCGCCTCCAAAACGGAAAACCCTTTCGTCTAGCGGGTTTTCCGTCTTGCGAGGCGTTTGTCTTGCGGGGCACCACTGTATTTGTCTGAGAGCGAGCAACACTAACCACAAGGTTTAAATAAATCTGCCTGGGTAAGGGAACTGGGGGACGCGGGTGGCGCTGTGGGTTAAACCACAGAGCCTAGGACTTGCCGATCAGAAGTTGGCAGTTCGAATCCTCGCGACGGGGTGAGCTCCCGTTGCTCGGTCCCTGCTCCTGCCAACCTAGCAGTTCGAAAGCATGTCAAAGTGCAAGTAGATAAATAGGTCCTGCTCCGGCGGGAAGGTAAATGGCGTTTCCGTGTGCTGCTGTGGTTCGCCAGAAGCGGCTTAGTCATGCTGGCCACATGACCCGGAAGCTGTACACCGGCTCCCTTGGCCAGTAAAGCGAGATGAGCACTGCAACCCCAGAGTCGGCCACGACTGGACCTAATGGTCAGGGGTCCCTTTACCTTTACTTTAAAGGAACTGGTGCAAAGGGTTGTTTGACTGTCTCCTCATTTACTATCTGTGAACCTTGAGCAGGGCAAATGTATTGTTAGACTAATGAATGTTGACCTGTGAGAAGTTGGGGGAGGCAGCATCCCCTGCCTGGGACCTTATCTTCCCCCGCTGGCACCCCGTCTGGGTTGCTGGGTTCACCGTGTCTTAATTCTAAGAACAGGGTGACATACTTAACTGGGTTTTCTGTTCCCGCATACAGGAAATCTTTCTCCTTGACACACTTGAGTGCTTTGATATTGAATCTTTTAGAAGGCAGACGTAATAAAGTTGCTGGACAGCCCTTGTAATAATGAAGAGGCAGTTTTACATCTCCTTTTCAAATGCAGTTTTTATTGAGGAGGCTTGGAAGTGAATGGAGAAAACTGCTCTACCCCCTTGCACATACTTTGCCAGGTTGCCCGTTCAGAGTCATTTGCGGGACTGTTTTATCGGAGGGCTGCGATTCTTCAATCACAGAGTCGATTGCAAAATTCTTAAATGGAAGGATTTTGCTTAGGCGGCCTATGATTGTTTTTCGCGTTTCCCCCTCAGAGAGCTGTGAGGCTCTTGCGAATTGCAGCCGTTTTGGGTGGAGACCAGAGCACAGTCTGTGCCCTGGGATGGAAAGAGGGAAGCTAGATTGCTCATGCTCTGGAACCTGAGTACAATTCCCACTCCACAACAAAAAACTTTGGTCCTAGGGCTTGATCTGCCTGCCATTAAAAAGTGGGTCTCCGTGTAAATTTGCCTTCTGTTTGGATTTATTGTGCCCATCTTCTGTGAACAATATCTGCCAAGCCCAGAGTGTCTTGCGAGGCTCACTCCGATGCAGGAATTTGCCCTTGATGGCTTAGCCTTGGAACATAGGTAGGACTTGAGGGAAGTCTCTGAGCATGTGTACAGTGCTTTTCCCTCATGGATGTGGGAACCAGCCCAAGTAGCTGCTCTGACAACCGTGGATGGCAGGAGATGAGTCCCAGGAACCCTCTCCGGGTGCAGATGCCATTCTCCCTTTAGATTGGCTTCTGTCTTTCGTGCTGTTGAGCCAGACTTACGCATCTTGAGTGTGGGAGAGAGCACTGTGGGGAAATGAGTCCCCCATCTTCGTCGTCTCCTTCTGCACCTGTCAGCTGGCTCAGAAGGTGCAAAGAATGTCCTGCCCTGGCCACTAGGCTGGGGATGCAGAGGGGCTTTTGGCCGAGAGGAGTCTTTGATGCAGCCCGTGCCCAGAGTGTGGAGCAACTGGCGGCTTTGATCCTGTGAGCTCTGCTTCCTTGGGAAGCTTCTCCCCTTTTAGGGCAAATGGGGGGGCACTGCGCCACCAGCCATATCCTCCCAAGTCTGCCTGCCTTCTTAGTGGGTGGCTCTGCCTGCCTTTGGCCTGGGTGCCTCCTACCACTGGCCTCCCTGCCAGTTCCACCCACTGGCAAGGGTCACCCCAGCAAGATCCCCCTTTTCACTATTCCCGCAGATCCCTTCTTACCTCCCTGTGCTGCTCATTCTTTCCTTTTAAATTTTTTCCCGTGCTTCCTTTTCCTGCTGCTGCTGCTGCTGCTGCTGCTGCTGCTCTAATGAGTGTGCAACTTCTGCTGGGTGTAGGCCGCTCTGCTGCCCTCTCTTAGCCCTCCTCTCTTTCTCTGGCACTTTGACACAGGAGGAGAAGGGTCTTCTCCCTCTCCTGTTCTGGGCTTGGAATACGGGTGTTGTCCTGCACTTCTTCATTCATTCGCCTTGGGATGCTTTTAATAGCTGTTGTTGTTTTTTTAATTCCTGCAGCTGCTGTATTGATTCGAGTTTACAAATCGAAAGGCGAATTGAACTGTTACTTAACTTTATTTTTATTCCCAGTTGCATGATGGGAGTGAATCGGCATGGCCACTGTGTTGTTTAACAAACTCTGTCTTTCTTTCCCTACCTTCCTCCCCTCTTCCTCGACCCTTCCTCCCACCTCATTTTCCCATCCTGAACATTTTTCATTCTCCTGCCCCATGCAAATCTATCTTTTTCTTTTTCTTTTTCTTTTTCTTTTTCTTTCTTTCTTTCTTTCTTTCTTTCTTTCTTTCTTTCTTTCTTTCTTTCTTCCTTCCTTCCTTCCTTCCTTCCTTCCTTCCTTCCTTCCTTCCTTCCTTCCTTCCTTCCCTTTTCCCATTTTTTGCTTCTGTGGCACTTTATTCTCCTCCTCCTCCTCCTCCTCCTCCTCTCTTTTTCTCTCTCCTTCCTCCCTCGCACTGATGCCCAACCCACCCCCATTGCCTTCCGCCCGGTGACGAAACGAGGCAGTTCTGACGCTGTCTGCTCCCCCCGTAGTGCCAGGCTTCTGTTGTACAGTCGGGGTGGACTGGAAGTCTCTTACCACGCCCGCCTGCCTCCCCCTCACCACGGATTATTTCCCGGACCGCCAGAGCCTTCAGAACGACTACACCGAAGGGTGCTATGACCTGCTGCCCGAAGCAGATCTGGACAGGTACGCTTACCCTGTGGCTGAAATCGGAGAGCTGTCCCTGTCCCATTGGGTGCTTTGGGATGTTGAACTGGCTGGGCTAGGCTGGGCCTGGCCACCAGTGGCTGGAGAAATGGCAAGTAATTGGGAGGGCAGGGGGGTCACTGCCAGACCAGCTTCTTCCAGGTAGCGCCCCTGGTGGGGAACATGAGAAGAGCCCTGCTGAATCAGGCCCATGGCCCATCTAGTCCAGCCTCCTGCCCTCACAGTGGCCAACTAGATGCCTTCTTCTGGGAAACCCCACAAGCAGGACTTGAACAACAAGAGCCCTCTCCCCTCCTGGGGAGGCAGAACAAAGCTGTCATGACTAGGAACTGCCAGTAGTCCTCTCCCCAACAAATTTGCCCAATCCTCTTTACCCCCCCAAATTTTTTTATTCACTTTATAACACAAATAAACAATACAAATGTGAAGATTTTTATGGTAAAAGTAAGTGTGATAAAGGGACGTGGATGGTGCTGTGGGTTAAACCACAGAGCCTAGGACTTGCCAATCAGAAGGTTGATGGTTCGAATCCCTGCAACGGGGTGAGCTCCCATTGCTTGGTCCCTGCTCCTGCCCACCTAGCAGTTCGAAAGCACGTCAAAGTGCAAGTAGATAAAGAGGTACCGCTCCAGCGGGAAGGTAAACGGCGTTTCCATGCGCTGCTCTGGTTCGCCAGAAGCGGCTTAGTCATGCTGGCCACGTGACCCGGAAGCTGTACGCCGGCTCCCTTAGCCAGTAAAGCGAGATGAGTGCCGCAACCCCAGAGTCGGTCACAACTGGACCTAATGGTCCCTTTACCCTTTAAGTGTGATAAAAAAATGGTTAAAAATTATGATACATGAAACTGCTAAAGATGAGGTAAAATGAAAATCAGACAGGTGGGACTTGGGGAAGCTCACCTAACAATGTTTAGAAAAAATAAGGATAAGACAATAATTTGTTTGTATGCCCAATCCTCTTTTAAAGCCATCCAAAGTGGCGGCCATCACTGCCTCCCGTGGCGGCAAATTCCACAGTGCAGCTATGCGCTGTGTAAAGGAAGACTTCCTGAATCTTCCAGCCTCCCCCTTCATGCAGATAGCCGTCTGGTTGGCTGCTGTGGGAAGAGGGTGGTGCCTGGTTGCCTGCCTGAGGTAGGGACAACTCACTGCCTGCCTTTTCCCTTCTCAGGAGGGACGAGGAAGGTGTGCAGATGACGGCCCAGCAAGTGTTTGAGGAGTTCATATGCCAGAGGCTCATGCAGGGCTACCAGCTCATTGTGCAAAGCAAGCCTCAGAAGCCGCCTGCAGCCGTCCAGCCGCCTCTCAGCAGCAGCCCCTTGTACAGCAGAGGTGAGAGCCTGCCCAAGACCCTCTCTTCTTCCTCCTCCTCCTTCTCCTCCTCCATTTTAAGGAGGGAGATTAATGAGTTCAGATTAGCCCTTGGTTGACTTGGAAATGCAGTTGAGCAATGGTGGGAGACCAGCCCTCTTCCCAGGCTATGCCTGTGCAACACCCCTCACCAGCCTTGCTTTGCACCCTCCTGGAATGTTTTTGCCTGGCTGGGATGTGTCATTGAACTCCAATTTTGTCTCTGGCTTGCCGGATGGAGGGGAGAGATGTTGGCGGTGCATGCATGTGTAGAAAGCAGCCTACTGTACGAAGTTAAAATGCTTTTATGTTTTTATTGCTGCAAACCACTTTGAGATATATATATATTTACGATACCCTTCCTACACACCAGGCCTCGTGTCTCGAATCCGGGCTGAAGAGGAGGACCAGTACTGGCTGAGCATGGGCCGCACCTTCCACAAAGTGATATTGAAGGACAAAATCATTACCGTCACTCGGTATTTGCCAAAGTGAGTAACTTTGGCAGCCTTAGATCAGGAGTGAGGGACCCTTTTTGGCTCTGTGGGCCAGAATCCATCCTTCCTTCCTTCTGTCAAATCTGATTCAGAGGTGGGTTGTACCACCCACCCGTCAGAATCCCTTGCGTGAGGTTTCCAGGTTCAGGAACCATAGCGCAAGGGGCGTTGTGAGCCATACACTTCACAAGCCTCCCACGCTTTTCCTTTCCCTCTTGGATGATGGAACAAGTCCCTCTCCTACAAGGCACAATGTTTGGTTCGTTATATATAGGGGGCAAGGTAATCTTCTGAGTATTGATCTTCAGATGGAACTCCAGGGCCAATGTGGACTAGCTGCTTGGCTTTAAAAAATATGAAAACAAAAAAGCTTGTGGGTTTGAGCTGCCAAGGTTTTCTCTGTTCTCTTTAGGTATCCGTATGAATCAGCCCAGATAAACTACACCTACAGCCTGTGCCCTTCCCACTCTGACTCTGAGTTTGTTTCTTGCTGGGTTGAGTTTTCCCATGAGAGGTTAGAGGAATACAAGTGGAATTACCTGGACCAGTACATCTGCTCTGCAGGATCAGAGGATTTCAGGTAAGTGCTGAGCAGCCTTCAGTGACCTGGTGCTCTCCAGGCACGTTGGAAATTCACCAGTCACATTTTGCACCTGGCTACTGGCCACTTGCGACCAAGTGAAGATGCCTGAGTGCCAGGATGGTGCCTGACGTCTCCACCATCTGGAGGTGCATGCCTGGGGATCCTTGGATTTTCCTTGTTTTCACACACGTAACAACACATCCTATAGAATTCTACCTGTGATATTTTATCTGCATGATCGGAACAAATTTCAGGAACCAAAACGTTGCATTGAAAAATACGACTTTTGAGCCATCTGGCCACAAAATGGCAACAAGACATTCTGTTTCAGCAACTGTAACCCTGGTTTAAGGAGACATTTGGTACCTGGCTTATATATCTTGAGTTTTTAACACTGATCTCCAGCTGTGTTCAATATCAGTTCCTCAGAAGAATAGGATGAACTCCTAAAGCAACATAAAAGTGTTTCTTTTGATACTTTTAGGCTTGTTTTCTCCTAGTTATTTGGGCAATTTGTCTATGTCTGGCTGGCTGCTCCCTATATTGCATGGAAAACTTGTGTTGGATTTGTGTGTGTTCTGGTTGTGACTGCTCTGCATCTTTTTTTAATGTAACAGATTTATTTGGCTGTGTGTTTATTTTTTTAAAAAAAGAAGCCCACAACTCTGGTCTCCAGAGTGTGGCAGCAACCCAATACAGCTGCTGCAGCTCCTGCATCAAGCTTGAGAAGGAGATGCTTCAATGAGGATCTTCTTGTGTGCAACCAGAGGGAGCCATGTTGACCTCTGGGCTGCAGGCTGGCCAGCAGCTCCTTTGCATGGTTGCCCCACGTGGCCAGGAAGCATCCCCTCCTGGCACCCAAACTCTGAAGTAGCATGAGAGTTTGGCTCCTCCTTTTCTGCCAGGCTGCAAGGGGTGAGCACAGATGGGCAGGAAGAGGTGTAGAAATCTGTAAAATATGTTTGCAAGGTTGGTTGACTGATACTTAACTCAATTTGAGCAGCTTGGCAGATGTTTGCCGTACATGACACAGAATCAGAAAATTTTAGAATTGGGAAGGGTCATCCTGCAAGGCAGCAATCATGGCCAAAGAATCCCTGACAGATGGCCATCCAACTTCTTGTTTAAAAACCTCCAGTGAAGGAGAGTCCACCACCTTCCAAGGGAGCCTGTTCCAGTGTCGAATGTCTCTCACCATCTGGAAGTTCTTCCTAATCTTTAGTTGGAATCTCCTTTACAGTGGTACCTCGGGTTACAGACGCTTCAGGTTACAGATGCTTCAGGTTACAGACTCCGCTAACCCAGAAATAGTACCTCAGGTTAAGAACTTTGCTTCAGGATGAGAACAGAAATCGTGTGGTGGCGGCGGGAGGCCCCATTAGCTAAAGTGGTACCTCAGGTTAAGAACAGTTTCAGGTTAAGAACGGACCTCCAGAACAAATTAAGTTTTTAACCCAAAGTACCACTGTAATTGTATGGATGCGGGTGGCGCTGTGGGTAAAAGCCTCAGCGCCTAGGGCTTGCCGATCGAAAGGTCGGCGGTTCGAATCCCCGTGGCGGGGTGCGCTCCCATTGCTCGGTCCCAGCGCCTGCCAACCTAGCAGTTCGAAAGCACTCCCGGGTGCAAGTAGATAAATAGGGACCGTTTACTAGCGGGAAGGTAAACAGCGTTTCCGTGTGCGGCTCTGGCTCGCCAGAGCAGCGATGTCACGCTGGCCACGTGACCCGGAAGTGTCTGCGGACAGCGCTGGCCCCCGGCCTCTTGAGTGAGATGAGCGCACAACCCTAGAGTCTGTCAAGAATGGCCCGTACGGGCAGGGGTACCTTTACCTTTACTTTACCACTGTAATTATCCAAAGACATACGCATATTATGATTCCCACGTGTTTCTCCACCCCACCCCCCTTGGCTTCCCCCCAGTCTCATTGAGTCGCTGAAATTCTGGCGGACTCGCTTCCTGCTGCTGCCGGCCTGCATCAGTGCCACGAAGCGCATCATGGAGGGCGAGGCGCACTGCGACGTCTACGGGGGCAAGGCTCGCTCGGACGAGGAGGAGTGGCAGCTCCTGGATGGCTTCATCCGCTTTGTGGAGGGGCTGAACCGCATCCGCAGGCGCCACCGGTCGGACCGGATGATCCGGGTGAGCCGGTGACCTGAGCCAGCGCTCTGTGAATTTTTGTGGGCCCGTTCACACATTCTGCAAGGTGTATCTAGACCTTGTGGCCAGCGTGCTGACTTTTGGCAGGGAGCTGATGCCAGCCCCAGCTCCCTCACAAGCCTACTTGCTCTTGTTGCTCGTCAGTCTTTGTTCCATTCACGCTTTTTCTCTGCACCCTTGCCAGATTTTAATTCTCATGGGAGTCAAACAGCTATAAAACTGATGTAACAAGTTCCTAGTGGAGACTGAACTGAGGACCTTGATATTGTATGTGGGCTGGAACTGGTCTGTGACCGAAATAATAAAATTCATTCATGAGCTAAGGAGGGATTTTTCTAATCACAGTCCTACAGTTGAAGAGCTACTGAAATGTCATGTGACTTAATACCTGTGGCTCCATGGTAGAGTACAGGCCTCTCCCCACAACGTGGGAGTTACATTCCCAGGTAACGCACATGTGCATGAAATTGCGTATAGTGGGGAACAGCCTCTAAAAAGCCCGGAAACATGCTCTAAACCTCTGGAAACCCTTGAAAAAAACCCTTTTAAAAACCAGCAGCACTTACCAGACTGGCACGAATCACTCCCTACAAACCATTCTCAAATTCCCAACTCTCCACAGGCCTCAAAGGTCAGTGCAAAGGCTTATGGGATTGAAATTGCCAAGGCTAGCCATTTCCCCGCTCTTTTTGCACCATTTTGCAGTTTAAACCGATTAATGATTTCCCAGTGCTGCACGTATGCATGGCCGCATGCGAGTCAAACACACGTAACTGGGGAGACTCCTGTACCGGCTCTGCATTCAGAAAGTCCCAGGTTCAGTCTCTGTTGGCATCTCCAGATTCCCTGCCTTAAAGACTAAGGAACCACTGCCAGCCAGTGTAGGGAGTACTGAGCTAGCCAGACCAATACTCTTGACTTAGTATAAGTCAGATTATGATGTTCTTCTCTCTGTGTTTCCCCCTCTTCCCTTTCCATTGCCCCCCAATGATCCCTTTCCATTTAGAAAGGGACCACTATGAAAGGCTTGCAGATGGCGGGTCCGCTTTCCGCTCATTCTTTGGAACCGTCCGGGCCTCCCCCTCTGGGTAAGAAGGGGACCTCTGCGCTCTCGGCTCTGCTGGAGATGGAAGCCAGCCAAAAGTGAGTTGGGACACTGAGCAATGTGTTGAGTGTCATGATTTTTTTTAAAAATAGTTTTTATTAAGAATTTCAAAATAACAAATTATCAAAAACATATCATCTTCATTTCCCCCCTCCCCAAGAAAAATCCTCCCTCCCACCCACCTCCAGACTTCCCTCAGCTTTTCTCTCCGGTTTTTCAACACATATTATTCTCTGCATATTATAAAATTGTAAAGATCCTTAAATTATTTCTCTGTTAGGTTAACAATAATAAATTTATGTATGTTTATTCAAAGAGTGTCATGAATTCTACTCGTATTGATCCAGAGCAAATTTCAGCGTATAATTAGCAGAGTAAAATCTAAAACACGTTGCTGGATTCCCAAAGGCATAGACCAGAGGCAATTAATATTCCATCCAGCAGAGCTTTACTGCTACTGGAAGGCAAATGAGCATAACGGTCACAAATCCAATACATTCAGGATTGGCACTGTCCATAAGAAATCCAGTTGCAGCAGTATGCTGCAACTTAACAATAACTTATAATAAGACTAAAACCTTAACACTAAGCATACTATATACAGAACACAACACCAGAAGGAAAGAGAGATAGAAAAGAGTGAATCCCAGGCTCCTTCTGGCCTTATTATTTATAGTCAGCATAACCTTGACAGAAAGAGATAACAGAACCAGTTTAAACCAGCTGTGCTCAGCTTCTCTGAAGGACTAACCCAAACATCATGAACCTTCTGCTTGTTTCTAGGCAGAATAGTGTCAGCTAGAAACTTCCAGCTTGCACCTGTTTGTATCATGCAGAGAAGCTTCCAGAACCCTCTTGAATTAATTAGAATAGGAAAGATCTCTCCACATCAGATCAATACTTTCTGAACCAGAGCAACCGACGTGACTTTGTGCAACAGGCCACATTCTGCACAGAAACACACATGCAGGTTGAAATGGTCGAGTGGGCAGCCAAACTGTTTTCTTGTGGTTACTGCCCGCAAATAAGAAGTGTGAGTTCATCCCTCCGTTCTGCCTGCACTTTCTTCTCCAGGACCCTGGGAGAGCAGCAGGCGGCGGCAGCAGTAGCAGCACTTGCTGGGAAGAGCTCCAGCCAGCCAGCCGAGAACAGCAGCAGCATGGCCATGACACCGACGTATGTGGACAGTCCACGCAAGGTAAGGACACGGCCTCTGGGGCTTGGTTTCAAAGAGGCCACGTTTGCCCCGTGCATGTTGCTGGCATGGACCCATCTGCTAACTCTTCCGGCCGAGCTGTAGCCTCACTCGCTCCATGCGGGGTCATGACTCTGTTGTCTGTGTGAGGGAATTCCAGAGGGTTTGACCACACCGTCCAGGAAAGCATAAAGAGACATACAGTGGTACTTCGGATTACATACGCTTCAGGTTACATACACTTCAGGTTACAGACTCCGCTAACCCAGAAATAGTACCTCGGGTTAAGAACTTTGCTTCAGGATGAGAACAGAAATTGCGCCACGGCGGCACAGCAGCGGGAGGCCCCATTAGCTAAAGTGGTGCTTCAGGTTAAGAACAGTTTCAGGTTAAGAACGGACCTCTGGAACAAATTAAGCACGTAACCAGAGGTACCACTGTAATGAGGAATCTTGAGTGGTGTCTGTAACAGCTTCTGGTTTGGATGACTTTAAAGTGGGGTTCATCCCGTTCACTGAGAATAATACCATCAGCAGCTGCAAGCCAGTGATAGCTGTGCTCTCCCTCCTCTGTCAGAAGCAGTATACTGGGGAACCACAAGTGGGGAGAGCACTGCTACGTTCAGGTCCTGCTTGCGGTTGTCTTCCTTTTGGACTAGATGGGCCATTGGCCTGATCCAGCAGGCTCTTCTTGTGTTCTTACATGTGTACGTAGCCTTGTGCAAACGAGTGTCCGTGAGGAACTATTTGCAGCCCTTCCGCTTCAGCAGAATCCATCCAGTCCCTTGGGCCTGGTCCAGCTGCTGTGTTTTTGTTTTGGTTTTACACTGGCTTCTTCAAAACTTAACAAAAACACGGGTGGACGGGGAGTTTCTCTGGGTCAGCCAGGCTACCTGGATTTATGCATCCTTTAAAGGAGAGAGGGTGAAGGTGTGAAATAGGGAGCTGGTTTGGAAAAGACGTCGGACGGCCGTCCTCCCAAGCCTTTGTAAATGTTTGCCATGCTGAAGGGCCTTTGCATTGGTGTTTCATTGTGATCTATCGGCTGTGCGGAGCACTTAACCAGGTTGAAATTAAAATAAGCTGAATGTGCTGACATTCTATACCTTTTCTGATAACATCGTCGGCCTGGATAGCTCAGTTGGTTAGAGCGTGGTGGTGCCAGGGTTGCAGGTTCGATCTCCATATGGCAGTGGTGGCCAAACTTGGCCCTCCAGCTGTTTTGGAACTACAGTTCCCATCATCCCTGGCCACTGGTCCTGTTAGCTAGGGATGATGGGAGTTGTAGTCCAAAAACAGCTGTAGGGCCAAGTTTGGCCACCACTGCCATATGGGTACAGCTGCATAGTCCTGCAATACAGGGCACTGGACTAGATGATCCTCAGGGTCCCTTCCATTTCTGCAATTCTGTGATTCTATGAAGGGCAGAGGATTGGAGCTCTTGGGAGTGCATCTTCATTATTATCCCAGTATTGCAGAGAATGGGCTGAAGCTGTAGCCTTGCTTCTGCTGTCAACTGGCAAAGTAGCCTCAGGCAAGGTTTAAGATGGAGTTAATGCAGTTCCCATGCTTAGTCACACCACGCTAGGAGTCACCTTGGCTCTTAAGACCCAGGTTGCGTATCTAGGAAACTGCTGCACCAAGAAAGGCATTAGATGGGCCGTCATGGAGCAAAGGCCTCTCCTGATCACATGTAAAAAAAACCTGGAAAGTCTCCACCCTCCCAGTGAAACTGAGAAATAAAGTTATGCATGGCAAGGAGAGATTCTGCAACTCACAGACATACAGTGAAACTGAATGTTGGAGAATTCAGGGTGGGCAAAAGAAAGTCCTTTTTCACACAAGAGTTAAACTTCCAGAGGCAATGATGGCCAACAGCTTATGAGAGTCTTTGAAAGAGGATTCAATAAATCAATGGAGGGGGATAAGGCTATGTTCTCACTCCACTGGTGGAGACAGTAAATGCCTCTGGATACCAGTTGCTAGAAGGGGAGAACGCTGTTGTTGTACTCATGTCCTGCATGTGGGTTTCCCTTGGCAACATACAGTAGACCTCCCCGCTCCAGGAAAGACACCCCCTTGCGCCCCTTCCCCATACTTTGAATGGATGGTGTGCCTGCAGGAAAGCGGGCGTGTTTTGCATGCCTTCCCATTGCTATGCAACCATCCTTGCTTCTTGAAATTAAGAGCCCCCATGCTGTTATGCTAGGACCTTGCGCCTTTTGCTGCAGCTCTGCAGGCGGAGTGGAAAAGTCCAGAATGTGGACAGGGATTGAGCACAAAATTTGGTTTGCTTGGAATCTCGGCTTGCTTGCTTGCTTGCTTGTCCGTTTGTTTGAAGGGCAAGTTTCTAGCCCTCATGCCTGAAAGGAAAGCATGCGGGAAATGCTTGATGAAATCCCAGACACCAAAGGGGTGGTGGAATTAGATGTTTCATGCCTGCAAGAAGCGTCTGTGTCATTTTGCTCATTTTGCAAAGCAGATTCAAGATGCAGAGGTCATGCATGCTGCAGAATTTTGATTCCCAGGGTGCATGGATCCCTAATGACTTTGTTTTCAGGGTGGTGAAGCCCTCCTGGCCCGGCATGTGGTGCTTCAAACTGCTTGCTCTTTTCACCCTGGGGGAGGCCCCTCTCTGGGTGCTGGAGGTGTTTCCTCCCCCTTCCTTGCTGCCTCCTTTGCCCTTCCTCCTCTTCCTGATGGTGAGAGTTCTGCACAAACGTGTGTCTTCCTCCCCCATCTTGTTCCTGCTGCTGCCGCCACCCACGGCTTTTTGCTCTGATGCCTTCAGGATGGGACCTTCTTTGTGGAGTATGTCCGGAGCCCACGCACAGCATCTGCCTTCCACACGCAGGTCAGTTTCCTGACAGGCCCCTGCTGTCCCTTGGCGCAGCTGGTCTTTTTAGCGGAGCCCCATTATCTCTCCCTCTGCTACCACTTCTGTTCTGCTCTTCCTGGGTGCTTATGGAACTCCCTCCCACTGGAGGCAGTGATGCTGGGATTGCTTTAAAAGAGGGTCAGGCAAAACAACAGAGGAGAATAAGGATATGAGTGGCCACCAGCCATGACAGCTCTGCTCTGCTTCCACAGTCAGAAGTAGCAATGCTCCTGAATGCCAGTTTCTGCAAACCACAGAAAGGGAGACTCGTCTTGCACTCATCCCCTGCTTGCGGGTTTCCCAGAAGGGGCAACTGGTTGGCCTCCTTGAGGAACTGGAGGCTGGACTAGATGGGCCAGTAGACTGATGTCCTCTCTCCTTTTGGGCCCTGAGGGTTCTGCATCCCAGGAGGCTCACACCGTCTTCTGCGGCCAGGCAATACCTTTTTCCCCCGGTGCGTGACCTGCTTCTAATGGTTTTGAGAGGCAGAGGATGCTGGAATTGCAGGAGGTGGAGGGAGGGAGGACGAAAGTGCCATTGGGAACATGCAGTACCGGTTAATATATAATGAGAGCTGTTCGTTCCTCTTCAGAGAAGGCTGGAGGGGATCCAGGGCGAGGCTGGCTCTGCAATTCCAAGCAGAGCATCTGTTCCTCCTGGCTGCTGAGACAGTGTCATGTAGGTGGTGAGGGGGGAGGGTGTGAGGGTGTGAATGCGGGGCAGCGGGGAGGTGTCACATAAGCTGGGCCTGCAGGAAGCCATCCGTCCCCAGGCGGGGAGGGGGCTGCAATGACGCTATTCGTGCCTCTTCCCCCCCCCTCCCTTTTTAATCGTTTTTTGTTGCCTTCTTGCAAAGTGAAATAAGAGTCAATAGAACTTAAATAACTGCTTAAATAACCTGAAGAGGGTTTCTTGTGTTCAGAAAGATAATGAAGGTTGCAAATCACCCGACTGTGGTGTGAATTGAAACGCCTCTGGGAAAACAAAAAAACAGATTGTCTCTCAACTCGGAAACCTGATTTAGAGATGGTGGTGGAGGGTTTTGAAAGCGGCTGAGATTTTATTCGTTTGTCGCCTTCATCTCCCACCTTTTTCTCCAAGGAGCTCAAGGTCACGTACATGGTTCCCCCTTTCCTCATTGAATTCCCACAACAACCCTGTGAGGTAGGTCAGGCAGGGACAGACCTGAGGCCAGGCCTAGTGACCTTTGTCGTCGAGTGGGAAATTGAGCCCTAGTCTCCCAGGTCCAAGTCGGATGCTCTACCACTGAACCACGCCTTCAAAGGAATTAGGAGGACGGTATCCGTTAACGATTGCTTATGAAATTAGATGGAAGTTTTGCTCAGCGTCGGAACAGATTCATAGATGCTCAAGACAATCATTAATTTTAAGACCTTAATTTGGACTGCGATGGCTCCCTCTCTTTCCTTAGCCCTGCTGCCGACTGAGGCCTTCAGTGCATCATTTGTGCGCATGCATCCCAGTGCCTCATCTACCAAAGCTTTGACATACTGTGTTGTTAGCAGCAGATGGGATCCGTTTTGGGGGCAGCTGGCCTCATTTTGACGCGGAGGCTTTTGAGGCTCTCATTCCTTCCAGAAGGTTCTTTGTTGTTCATTCCACCGCAACTCCCAAGCCTTCCCTTGGATTGTCCCACTTTCCAGTCCTTGGGCAGGGGGGAAACGTTCTGTGTCATCACACAAGCTGCAAGCCTGACTGGTCGGAGGGGAGGAGGAGGAGAACGTCTCAGCTCCTCTCCCTTTCCCCGAAAACTCAAATTTTATGTTATTGCATTTCAAACCACCTTTTTTTCCTCCTAAGGAGCTCCAGGTGACGTACATGGTTGCTCACCTCCTCATTTAACCCCCTCCCCCAAACAGCCCTGTGAGATCCTGTATTTTTCGTTCTATAAGACGCACTTTCCCCCTCCTGAAACGTAAGGGGAAATGTGTGTGTGCCTTATAGAGCGAATGCAGGCTGCGCAGCTATCCCAGAAGCCAGAAGAGCAAGAGGGATCACTGCGCAGCGATCCCTCTTCGTCTTCTAGCTTCAGGGATAGCCATGCAAAGCCTCTTGAGCGCAACTGGAGCGCTCCTCCCTCTTCGCTCAAGAGGCTTTGCGTTGCTTTCTTTTTTCTTGTTTTCCTCCTCTAAAAACTAGGTTCGTCTTATGGTCGGGTGCGTCTTGTGCAGCGAAAAATACAGTAGCTTGAGCTACGAGGCAATGATTGGCCCATCCAAGGTCACACGCCTAGTGAGCTTCATAGTCAAGTGGGGATTTGAACCCTGGTCTCCCACATCCTAGTTCCAACATACTAACTACTACACTGCATTGGCTCTCTTGAGGGCTTATCTTAAACAGAAGAGGCAACTCGCACAATTTCGTAATCCAGGGTTCTGGTTTTTTCAGTAAGGTTGTGAAACGCACAACACTTCCCATGAGCTGAGAGGAAGCAGTAATTGTCCCAAGAAAGGAGCAGAACTGGAGGCAGCAGTGCTTTCTGGAGACCAGTTGCTGGACACCTCGGGAGGGGGGAGGGCTCTGGTGCCTGGGTCCTGCTTCCAGATTTCCATCCCCACAGACATCTGGTTGGCCCCTGTGAGAACAGGGTGCTGGACAAGATGGTCTGTTGGCTTCATTCAGCCGGGCTCTTCTTAATGTTCTTCTGTGGACCCTGAACTCCGCTGCCAGATAGGTTGGCTTCTCATCACCTCGCGACAGGATTCCTCTCCAGGGAATGAGGAAGGGGCCACAGAGCGGCCATTCCTAGCACCCTTAGCAAACCACAGTTCCCGGGATTCTTTGGGGGCAGCCATGTGCTTTTGATGATGGTCTGGGGAATTGCGCTTGTGGTGCTGCGCTCTACAAAATACCACAGCGTGGTGTCTCCAAAATGGGCATTTCCCAGCACTCTGAAATGCCTTCCTTCTACCATAGGCAAAGCATCATGTATAGGTTGCTTCAGGTGTCTTCTAAAGTCTAATCTTCCTGCCCAGGTTTTCCCTGATCCAGAAGACTGGAACCTGAAATTACTGAATGTCTGTTTCTATAATACTGTTTTCATGTTTTGTATCTCTGAGGTTATTAAAAAACAACAACTTTTATTGGGTTTTTATGTCGTATTTATATATGGCTTTTCAATATCAGTTGGTTTAGATTAATGCTGCTAAATTAAATAAATGAATTGTGCCCACAGAGGAGTTGCCTTTCTTTCCCTCCTCAGGTCTCCATTGATCAGACAGCCCCTGTCACTCTTGAAGGCATTGCGCTGAGCAACGCAAGCCAGTCCACAGACAGGAGCATCAGCCAAGCCTTTGCCAGCTCCCAGAACTTAGGAGACCAGGGATCTGCAACATCTGGTTCCGTCGAGAACAGGTGAGCCGGTTGCCACAGGTAAAAAGCCTTGTTGTGGGCCTGTCTGGTCTGTATACCTACGAAATTGCCTTTCCCCATACATTCCCACTCAGCCACTCTGATCAGCGGAACTGTGCCACATAACAACTGTTCCTCATTTGTAAGAAATAGATTTATTTTTTTTAGTGTGGCAGCACCTAGACTTTGGAACTCCCTGCCACTTGAGATCAGGCAGAAACCTTCGCTATATTCTTTTTGGCACCTCTTAAATACATTTTTTGCTTAGACAAGCCTATCCAGATGTTTAGAGAGTCGGTGCAAGTTTTAATCTGTTTTTTATTGTTATTTTAACTTTTTGAATGTTTTAAATTGTGGTTCTTTTTCTGATTGATAATTTGATCGTCTTTTTTGTAAACTGCTTTGAGAGGTTTAAAAACAAACAAATCAAGCAGTGTATAAATTTTATGAAATAAATGTAATAAAATAAATCTCCCGGGCTGTCCCGGACTTGAGATGACACAGCTATATTGTCTAGAGTTAACTCTTTGTAAAATCTGTACGGGCAGCAGAGCGACTGTACCTGAATTACAGAAGCTGGTAGATGTTTAGGCTCCTGCTTTCCGAAAGCCCTGGCATGGTCTTGAAAGGAGAATAGACTTTTGATAATGGAGAGAGACTTAAGGAAAGAGACAAAGGTAGAGAAAATCAAGTCCTGCTTCGTGCAGCAGATAGCTAGTTAAACTATGGGACAGAAGGCAGTGAAGTCCACAAACCTAGACTGGGTTTTAAAGCGGATTGCACAAATTCGTGGAGGAGAGGCTTACTGATGACTACTAGCTATGATGGCTGTGCTGTGCCTCCATGTTTGTGAGGAGGGGAGGACGGACTCCCCACTCCACCCCCGCTTGGCCTGATCCAGCAGGTTTTTCTTACGTTCGAAGCAGCTGGAGGGCCTTAAGTAGTTAGGGAAGGCTGCCTGAAATGAGCCAAATTGAGCTGGTGGTTAAATATATTTATATAGTGTGTGTTTTTTAACTTTGCAGCTCTCAGCCATCCTCAGCAACCTCCCTGACCTCATCCTCTACTTTGATAGAGATCCTTGAAGCCATGAAGCACCCCACGTAAGGGCAACCCCTCTCTCTCTCTCTCTCTCTCTCTCTCTCTCTCTCGCCTCTTAGGCAGTCAACATGAAGCCATCCCGTGCAGAGTCAGGTCATGGGTCCATCTAGCTCAGTATTGTCCACACTGGCTGGCAGAGACTCCAGGGTTTCAGTTGGGGGGGGGGTTGTCTCTCCCAGTTCTACCTAGATGCTGTCAGAACTTTAACCTGGCGATCTTGCAAAGCAGATGCTATGGCCCTGCCCCTAAAAATAAGGTTTCTAGTCCTCATGCTTCTGAATAAAGGGCCGGTGTAACTGGGAAGCAGCCTCAAACAGAGTGTCGCAGGAGCGTGCCAGTCAGTAATAAAGAGTTGGAGTTAACTTGTTATTACCAAAAGCACGAATTCCACAGACTTGGTTGAGTATCAGGCCTAGTGAACAGAGCAGCTCATTCCTGCTGGTCTTACTCCATGAAATTCAGTTGCCAAGACTGAAAGTCCCTGCCTTCTCCCAGCCCATCTAAGTCCCCTCCTCTCCAGGGCTTTTCCCAAGCAATTGGAGACTGTGCCTGCATGCATTCAACCAACCTCCTCTCTGCCCTTTTAGTGCCTCTCCTGGTTCTGGGAGACAAGGCGGGAAGAGAGTTTGTTGCAACAGGAGGGGGAGACACTCGTGACTCTTCGCCAGCCTGACTCAGCTTTGCCTCTTGGCCCCCCCCCCCTCTTTCCAGCCTCCTCTTCTGCCTCTGATTCTGGACTGCTCTCTGTCACAGACTCCTCCAGCTCACTAAGCTCTGACACCTTTTCCCAGTCTGCTCCCTTGGACCACTCATCATTGCCCCACCACCACTCCCCAAGCTCTGAGCATTCTTCCCTCGGTGGCTCCCCACCTGGTGCCTCTCACCCCTCCTCTGCAGCCATCTGGTTCATGACACCAAGCTAGACCATTGTTTCAGCTTGTTCAGTGTTCGTCTACATGGACGGGCCGTGGCTCTCTGGATAGGAGTCTTTCTCCCAGCCTTACCTAGCAATGCCATTAGGGATTGAACTTGTGCATGCAAAGCAGATGGTCTGCCACTGAACTGTAGCCTTCCCCAGCCCAGATAGTCTTAGTATCCTTCTCCAGAAGAGCAGACCACAAGTGGATACACCTGCATGTCAAGGGCTGGCAAGGGGAACAATATTAACCCTGCCTGTGTTAACATTCTGTCCCTTCTCCCGCTGGGCTTCAGCACAGGGATCCAGCTGCTGTCAGAACAGAAGGGGCTCTCCCCGACCTGCTTCATCAGCGCGGAGGTGGTCCACTGGCTGGTGAACATGGTGGAAGGGGTGCAGACCCAGGCCATGGCCATTGACATCATGCAGGTGAGAAGAGCGCGCACACATGCCTGTGTGGCTTGCTACCCTGAATCAGCTGCAATTGAGACCTTTGCTTTACCAGGATGCTAACGGGCATGAAAAGTGCCTGCCTTGGGCAGTAGGAAAGGCAAAAGACTTCAGCGATGGGCAGAGGGGTCCCAGGCAGTGTTCAAGAGCAGAAGGCGGAGGCCCACCCCCCGCCATATTTTCAGCTCTTCACTTCACCCCATAGTGCTGAATGTGTGCATAAACACCCACCCAAGTCATAGGGGGGTGGAATACAAGGTGCAGTTGAGAGGACCCCTACTGGGATGGTGGGTGAGCCTGCCCCCCAGGCCCTGGAGACGACGTGCCCTCCTGTCAGCCCTGGAGACCCTAACCCGGCTTCTGTCTGCAGAAAATGCTGGACGAGCAGCTCATCACCCATGCCTCAGGAGAGGCCCTTCGCACCTTCATCTATGGGTTTTACTTCTACAAGATCATGGAAGACAAGGAGCAGGAGCGAGGTCAGGCTATGTGTGGCGAAAGGCAACTTGCACCCCTTGTGGAGGCTTGGGTGGGTGTTTGGGGGGGGCCTTCCTCAGGGATGCTGGCCTTGCAATGGTAGCTCTGGGCATCCTGCAAAGCTGACGCAACACGCCATTTCACAGGGATCTCTCCTCCTTTTCTTCTCTTCTTCAGTGGGAATCCAGCAGCCAGCCATGTGGCACACGGCCGCCAAGGACGACTTTTCTGCCTTCCAACGGAAGTGGTTTGAGGTGGCCTTTGTGGCTGAGGAGCTCCTCCACTCTGAGATCCCGGCTTTCCTTCTGCCTTGGCTACCCAGCCGCCCGGCCTCCTACGCCAGCAGGCACAGCTCCTTCAGCCGCAGCTTTGGAGGACGGAGCCAGGCAGCTGCGCTGTTAGGTGAGATAGTGGCTGCAGGTGGCCAGGGGAGAGTTGAGCCCTTGGGGCTGTCAGAAACGCCACAGAGTTCATGATGTGTGCATAAGAGGAAGAGAGGGTTTAAACCAGGCACTGTCAAGCAGGCACCTTCCAGATCCTGGTTGGGGGCAGTAGCCCAGAACATCTCAAGGGCAGCAGGATCATTGTAGGGCTGGGTAATCTAAATCTAATTGCAATACAGTGGTACCTTGGGTTAAGAATTTAATTCCTTCTGCAGGTCTGTTCTTAACCTGAAACTGTTCTTTACCTGAGGTACCACTTTAGCTAATGGAGCCTCCCGCTGCCGCCATGAGATTTCTGTTCTCATCCTGAAGCAAAGTTCTTAACCCGAGGTACTATTTCTGGGTTAGCGGAGTCTGTAACCTGAAGCATCCGTAACCCGAGGTACCACTGTATACTGCTTCAAGAAGTTTCCAGAGTGGGGCTGAGAAGCTGGAAGTTTAGATGGTCAAATATATCCTGTGGCCTCACTTTTCAAGACCACCAGCAAATAGAGATAAGAATTAATCTCTGATTCGGGCAGAACATGAAATGTGGCTTAACCGAACTGTTCATCTTGCCGCCATATAATATTGGGTGTAGTCCATCTCCAATGTTCTGATTTCCCCCCCCCCCCCAATAAAAATTGCATTAAAAGGAGGGGGGTAGAAATGTAGGGTTGGAATGGTACCGACAAGGGTGCTTTGGCTGCAATGAGGAATTACAGCTAAAAAATCGCTGACAGATGGCCATCCAACCGCCATCTAAAAACCCCCAGCGAAGGAGAGCCTACCTTGTTCTGAGGGGTCCAGTCCACTGTTGGAAAAGGCTGGTTAAAACAGCTGCCCCTAAAACCAGCAACCCCTGCTGAGCATACATAGGAAGCTGCCTTATGTACTGAATCAGGCCCATTGCTGAGACCCTTCTGTATTGTTTACTCAGAGATAAGTCCTGTTGAGCAAAGGTCCCTTGTGCCTTTCATTAGAAGCTTCCTCCTTGTAGTTCCCCCATTCTTAATGGCTTCCTGCTGTTCTGGTTCCCTGACCCACGGCAGCTGCCACAGTGCCCGAACAGCGGACGGTGACGCTGGACGTGGACATCAACAACCGCACGGACCGCCTGGAGTGGTGCAGCTGCTACTACCACGGCAATTTCTCCCTCAACGCCGCCTTCGAGATCAAGCTGCACTGGATGGCTGTGACGGCGGCCGTTCTCTTTGAGATGGTGAGAGGGGTTGGGTAGGACTGTTCCTTGCTGAGAACTGGCAATGGAGAGTCGAAGGGTGGGCCTGTTTCTTTGGTGCGAGGAAATAACAGCACTTCTGTAGTTACGCCTAGAATTGTGGAGTTATCTAGGTTTCCGTTGTCCTGCTGAAGAATTTGGTCGTAAACCACAAGTTTGTGGTGTTGCTGTGCCCTCATATAGGCCCTGGCCAGTGGCCCCTCTAGGCCAGGGGTCTGCAACCCGCGGCTCTGGAGCCACATGTGGCTCTTTTACACCTTTGCCGCGGCTCCGGGGCGGATACTAGCGAGGGGAGGAGGCGCATTGTGCGCCCCGACACTCCCCACTGTGGTGGGCACTGTACTGGCTGTGACGTCGCATGGGGGCGGTGCGTGCGTTAGTCACGCACTGTCCCGACGTCACCTTCCCGCCCGCTGTCAGATCAGAGGGCAGCAGCGCGCATGTAGGTCTACGACTGCGAGGAGGAAGATCTTGTATATATAGCATTAAGGTAAGAAACAATATATGCAGTGTTATATTTGTTTTAAATGTCGCAATGGTTTTGCGGCTCCCAGGTTTTTTTCCTTCGGAAACGGGTCCAAGTGGCTCTTTTTGTCTTAAAGGTTGCAGACCCCTGCTCTAGGCCTTTCTACCTCTCCCCCCCTCTCTCTTTTCCTCAGTGTGGCTCTGCTCCTTCTCCTCCCAGGTCCAAGGTTGGCATCGCAAAGCCACTTCCTGCGGGTTTCTGCTGGTCCCTGTCCTCGAAGGCCCGTTTGCGCTGCCCAGTTACTTGTACGGAGACCCCCTTCGAGCCCAGCTCTTTATCCCTCTCAACATTAGCTGCCTGGTGAAGGAGGGCACCGAGCACCTCTTTGATGGTAAGGAAGAGAGGGAGGCAGTGGCACCTTGGTGACTCAGGTGAGAGTGGAGGGTCTGCCCTGTCCCCCCGGCACAAAGCCCAGCAGTGTCGCTCTTGGCTCTGCTTGGGTCCTGTGGAATCTGAAGTTGGGTGCATGGGATATTTCAGTCTTGTGGAGCACTCTACCGATAGAGATTCAGCGGGTGCCTTCTGTTCCAGCTTTGAAATGCCTGCTGAAAACTCTTCTATTCTGCCAGGCCAATGCTGACAATTAAGAGTGCACACTTCTGCAATGGTTAATTGATGTCTGTTTTAACTTTTTCATGTCTGGTTTTATGCTTTTATTGCTGTAAACTGCTTTGATTTATTTTGTTGACCAGCAGTATACAATTTTATTTTATTTTACAAATAAATCATAATAATTAAATTTGGAAAGGTGTTGTTTGCACCTGCTGGTGACAGGAGGAGAGTCCCTTTGCTCAGTTTCAAAACTCTGCTCACTGTGGCGCTTGGATTTGGGCAAGGAGGTAGTCAGTGCTCGTGCATTCCTCATTTTCAGTCTCTCCCTCCTTCCTGCCCTGTCTCAGATTGGCATGGGCGACACTCACTTAAATTATTGTGTGTGTCCTAATTTTCCCAAAATTTCCCTGATAAGTCACTCATAGATTTGTATAGGCTTCTCCTCCTTCTGGATCCTCCTCCAGTTTTAGTTCCTGCCTTTACCAAAAGTTGATGGGTTTCCTCCTCCTCCTCCTCCTCCTCCTCCTCCTCCTCCTCCTCCTCCTCGTCATCTGGTGTATACTCTGCGGGAGCATTTTGGAGGTGCTGTATTTTTCCCTCCTGGTTTAAAAATCTGAGCCCCTGTCCCTCTTGCACCCAGGACACAGCTCTCTGGCATGTAGGATCAGAGAGGATGATCTGCCTCTTGCTCACCTGACTAGAAGGAAGCCTAGGGCAGCAACTCATACAGAGGTGCAGCAGGTGCACTCCTCTGAGGGCGGATCATTCTACTGCATCTGGTGTGACTGATGCCATTTCAGTGGAGACAGAATCTCCTTTTGGACTACACCTCCCATCAATCCCCAGAATCATAATGCTGGCTGGGGGTGATGGCAGTAGTCCAAAACTTCTAGAGAACAGGAGGTTGGTGAAGACTGGAATTTGGCAGCTTTCAACACTCTTAAGGGGAGGCGGGGCGCTGTAGTCTCCCAAGAGCCACAAATGGATTTCTTGTTCTAGCAATGACTGTGTTAAAGCAGGGTCCACCTCGCCATTTGAGACTTCATGATGAATGTCCTGCCAGGTGGTCGCGTCCCTCATTCCACCACCCCCGCCTGCCTCCCCCTCCCCACACCCAATATGGAATGATCCAGACTTCTGCTGTGCAATTGCTTCCACTGTTACCATAGTTACCTCCCTCCCACCCCAAAATATTTCAGACTTAAGGTGCTTTCTGGGAACATGAAAGGAAGGGAACAGCCGGTGGCTTTTCCCTGTCCGGTGATGAGCCAAAAGGCAGGAGGGGCTTCCTCATCGCAAACAAGAGGCAAAGATCCCCCAAAAGGGGAGTGCCCAGTTACGAAAGCTAATCGCTTCATTTGTCTCTCTCCAACCTGAGTCTTGCCAGGTCTTGGAACTAGAACCTCTAAATATGGCATAGTGGACCAGTGGAGGTTCCATCCTTTTCCGCCCTTCACCCAGTATTAATACTGTCTCCCCTGAGACCAGCAGCAACTCTGGCAGAGAAGGAGAGAGGTCTTTCCTACCCATCCCTGCTGCTTTCTGACATGAGTTCCAGCACTAAGCTATGGCCCTCCCACATGCATGTGTTTTAAGGAAGGAGGGCTGGTGTAACAACCTGGCCCTCCTCCCTACACATCCAGACGTCTTTAGGTGCAATCTGATCCTATCCTGCTAGCAGGGTTGGAAAGTCACCCAATTGTTCTCTTCCAGGCTTTGAGCCAGAGACCTACTGGGACCGCATGCATCTCCTTCAGGAGGTGATCGCACACAGGTAAGCCTAGAAGAGGGCAGGCTGAGGAGCGTCTGTTTAACCCTTGAGCCACAAGAAGGGCAGTCACTTGTTGGGGGGGGGGGGAGAGTGATCAGGGATGGGGAAATGAGATCAATAAGGTTTTCTGCAGGAGTCTTGGCTTTTATACAACCTTCTGCAAACAAGCTGCCAGGTTCCTGCTCATGTTCAGAATGCAGTCATTCCTCTTGTCACTTAGGAGCATAGGAACAAGCTGCCTTACTCTTTGTTAGACCACTGTGTCTACCTAATTCATTACACTGACTGTCAGGAATTCTCTAGGGTTTCAGGCAAGGGGGTCTCACCTGGGGATGCCAAGGGGAAAACCCAGGACCTTCTGCAGACAAAGCAAATGCTCTCTACCCCTTGCCCTATCATAGGAAGCTGCCTTGTCCTCCATTGTCCCATCTAGCGAAGCAGTGCTCCCACTGAGTGGCAGGACTGGCTCTCCAGGGTTTTAGGAAAGGAGTCATTCCCCAGCCCTACCTGACGATGCTGCTGGGGAATGAGTTTGGGACCCTTCTGCAGGAAAAGGTACAGCCCTTCCGCGATTCCTTGCTAATTTCCTTCTGCAACGTTTTCTTCTCTCTAGGTTTGGGTTTGTGCAAGATAAATATTCTGCCTCTGCATTCAACTTCCCTTCAGAGAACAAACCCCAGTACATTCATGTCACAGGTGAATACACTTTTTTTTCTTCTCCTTCTGGGATTGTGACCCTCAAGACACAAAGCGTCCTGTGAGCAGCTGGCCTTGTATAAAACCACCAGAACACCCAGCAGAGAAATATGCTGAATGAGGAGATGAGTCAGCAAAAGGCCCCTAGCAAGCGATAACTGCTTTATCATTGAAGGCAAAGCTTTGCAGCAGAGTAGTGGGCTAGGTCAGGGGTGGGCACAGTGCTTTTTTAAAAGGAGGTACTCAAGGGTACGCAGTACCAGCACCTCTCTTTTTTTTTGTTTAAAAGTGTGACACTTACAGTAACAACTTCATGGTGAGTATCGGCACCTATTTTTCTAGGAAAAAAGCACTTGGAGGGCAGAAAGGAGACTGGCCAAGGGGAGGGGGTGCCAATCTGATTTGCAAGAGACTAGCAAGGGGTGCAGTTTCTCATACCCAGTTTCTGAAATAAAGAACGTTTCAAAGTAGCCAGGATTGGACTTCTGACATCAATTCAATCCTGGTTCTGAAAACCAGTTCCAAGGCTCAGAATGTGCTCAGAGGAACCCTTTTCTTCCATTCTAACTGTGTCTTTTGCTCTTGGCTCCAGTTGGTCAGGGACTGGTTGGTAAGTATGCTGTAGAGGAATCCCATAACACCCAAGTGCCTCAGCCAATTGAGTCCCCTACAGCCCGCCTACCAACCAGTCACCAAAGAGAGAAAATTGAGTAAGTTGCTAGAGAGGACCCTGGAAGGCAGCTGGCAGGGGCTCTGTCCTTCTCCAGAGGGGAGTGAGCTTAGGGCGAGGTTTGCCTTGCCCTGGGGGCCCCACCCACCAGCTTTCTTTCATCCAATGGCACAAGCTCTTTCTCAAAGTTCTGGCGACATGCTTGTGTCGCTGCATCTGATTTGCTCCTCAGCTGGAAGGGCCTATTGCAGTGGGGGAGGGAAAAGCAGCCTCGGCCATGTATATCTGAAGGAGTGTCTCTACCACCGTCATTCAGCCCAGACAGAATTCCAGCACCGTGGGCCTTCTTGCAGTTCCCTCACTGCAAGAAGTGAAGTTGCAGGGAACCAGGCAGAGGGCCTTATTAGTGGTGGCGCCCATCCTGTGGAACGCCCTCCCATCAGGTGTCAAGGAAATAAGTAACTATATAACCTTTAGAAGACAACCCTGTATAGGGTAGGCAGCCCAGTATAGGGAAGTTGTTTAATGTTTAACGTTTTATTATGTTTTTATATGTGTTGGAAGCCACTCAGAGTGGCTGGGGCCACCCACTCAGATGGGTGGGGTACAAATCATCATCATCATCAAAGCAAGAAATATTATTAGAGTTCAAGGGTAGCCCAGTGAGGGGTGTGGCTCGGGGGGAGTTCAGAGTGCCTGATAGTGAGGCCTAAAGTTTTTGACTACCTTTCTGACTTTAGTAATAAAAAATAAAAAAATGCGATCACCAACCCTCCCTCTTTGAGCAAACTTGTGGCAATAAGGTTGATTGAGAAGAGATGTTTTGCAAGAGCTGTACTGCTAGCTCATGCTGGAGCTGTTTGCAAAAACCTCAGCAAAGCAGGTTTTACAAAGGAGACAAGCTCTCATTTTAAGAACAGAAGTAGCAGACTTGCTAACTCTGCTCTAAGTTGACCAGGGTCCCAGTATGCATCACACACTGACATGTATCCCTCACTAACCTAACTGCAATATGAGATTGTTGCTGCTTTTTTAAAAAAAATGTGCTCCTCTCGATTCAGGGACAGTGTTCCTTCAGCTGCCATACTCCAAGCGGAAGTTTTCTGGGCAGCAGCGACGGCGGCGCAACTCCACCAGCTCCACCAACCAGAATGTCTTCTGTGAGGAACGCATCGGCTATAACTGGGCCTACAACACCATGCTGACCAAAACGTGGCGGTCCAGCGCCACAGGGGATGAGAAGTTTGCTGACCGGCTGCTGAAGGACTTCACCGACTTCTGCTGGAACAAGGACAACCGGCTGGTTTCCTTCTGGACAGGCTGTCTGGAGAAGATGCACGCCAGCGCCCCTTGAAGAATCCCCACAAGCCACAGAAGTCAAATGTAGCTGCAGTTAGCTGTCCTGGAAGAGTGGGTGCAAAGAGCATCTTGAGAAATCCTGGGCAGGCTCCTGGGAGCAAGGTCTCAGGATGCCACAAATGGGCACTTTTCACGGGTGCGAATGGATAAGTCTTACTATGGGAAAATGACTTCCTGCCCGAATGGAGGACAGCCTGATGGACATCAGACAGCAGTGGAAGAAGAGCAGAAGCTTTTTCAGAAAAACGAGCAAAAACTTTTTCATCTTCTGAAAATGCTCATTGGGAGTTTTTTGTGCATATGTAAAATGTTGTACAATATTTATGGAATAAAAACACACTGTTCTCCTCCCATTGCCGGAGTGGTGTATTCATTGGCTCTCGCTGCTTGCATGTGGTTGCTGGCAGGCAGCAAAACAGAGCGGCAGATGGTTGGATACAGTGACTAGATGATACAGTAGAAGCAGGAAAAGCACATTAAAGGGGAGTGGAAATAGCACCTCTTTAGGAACCTGGGTTTTACTGTTGCCTGGCGTGCAAACTCCTCACTTATCTATCTGACGTCATTCATTGGCTAAAAACTGACTCAGGAGCAGCCAGGTTTGTTCATTTCACAGAAATTGCTTAGATGATTACCTACATTTTTTGCTTCATAACTGTTTATCTAGCAGAGCTAGAGACTCTTTTCTTTTTTAAAAATGAGGGCTGGCCAACCCCATTCCAGAGGGGAGGCGAGGACCAGTGGAGAGAAATCAAAGCATTGGGCCTGGGCTAAAAATAATACAGTGGTAAAGGTAAAGGGACCCCTGACATTAGGTCCAGTCGTGACCGACTCTGGGGTTGCGGCGCTCATCTCGTTTTATTGGCCAAGGGAGCCGGCGTACAGCTTCCAGGTCATGTGGCCAGCATGACAAAGCTGCTTCTGGCGAACCAGAGCAGTGCACGGAAACATCGTTTACCTTCCCGCCAGAGCGGTACCTATTTATCTACTTGCACTTTGACGTGCTTTTGAACTGCTAGGTTGGCAGGAGCAGGGACCGAGCAACGGGAGCTCACCCCGTCACCGGGATTCGAACCGCCGGCCTTCTGATCGGCAAGTCCTAGGCTCTGTGGTTTAACCCACAGTGCCACCCGCGTCCCTTACAATACAGTGGTACCTCGGGTTAAGTACTTAATTCGTTCTGGAGGTCTGTTCTTAACCTGAAACTGTTCTTAACCTGAAGCACCACTTTAGCTAATGGGGCCTCCTGCCGCCGCCGCACCGCTGGAGCACAATTTCTGTTCTCATCCTGAAGCAAAGTTCTTAACCTGAAGCACTATTTCTGGGTTAGCAGAGTCTGTAACCTGAAGCGTATGTAACCTGAAGCGTATGTAACCCGAGGTACCACTATAATAGAAAATATCTAAGGATAAGAGCTATTTGACAATGGAGAAGCCTGTCTCAGAAGGTGATGGATGGGTTATTCCTTAGCTGGTGGAGGCATTTAAGTAGAGGCTGGTTGGCCGTTTGTCATTGTTGCTATGGCCGGATCCTGCATTATAAGACCCTACACTGAGCAAAAAAATGGATTGGGGACCTCTCCAACATGGTTCCATGAAGCTAGATAAGCAAAACTGGAGGAGAGAGAGCTCATCTCATCTTTCTGCATCAGTGCATGTCCAAAAATTGAGTAGATCCATTTCCTCACATTCCCAAAACTACCTGGGACTGTCAGCAATTATGCATGAGTGATGATGGAGCTGCATTCTCACATCACTGAGCCCAATCCTGGCCTGACTTGCGTTACTCAGCGCTTTCCTTCAAAGTGGGTGGTGTTGCCATGCTGGGATGTGTGGCTGGCTTCCAAGAAGCTTCTGCTCGGAAAGGTGTGTGCAGAGAGACTGAATTTCTCTTTCTCTTATTTATTGCTTTTAATAAATCCCTTTTGCAGGGTGGGGAGTCGGTTCACTTTCTAATGAGGTTGAAGGTTTGGAGGGCAGAGCCTTTCTGCAGGTTCCCTCTCCACAGACAAAGTCTTTTCAAAACCACAAAAAGTGCTCCAGCCCCCATGTAGCTTTCAAAATGCAACCTGGCGGCTCACAGAGATGTGGTTTGCTCTCCAGTTGATGATGATGTGATAGGAATTTTATGGTCTTAGATATATGGCAATGTCCATAACTGCACGTACATAGATCAGCACAGGAAGGCCAACCTGGAACCATTTTGATTCCTAAACCGAGCAAATGTTTTCTCTGCAAGGTCAAACTGGAAAAGCCTCCCCATTGTCTTGTCCTTCACAAATCCTATCTTAAGGGTATGTCTCTCTTTGAATAGGGTGTGAGCCTGTGACATGGCCAGGAACTAAGTATTTATCACTACAAAAGAATGGCCAGGCTACCAAGGAAATCCAATCAAGTATCCTGCCAGACAGGAGATAAACAACAAGAGAAAAACAACATTCAGATGTATCTGAGGGGTGGTCTTAGGTTACACCCCTTCTGTGATGTATGCATAATGTTTCTGGGGGTGGTCTTGATCTACAGGGTGGCAATTTCAAAAGTCTTTATAAGGCTTTGCACACCATTTTTCTGGGTCCTCCTCTCCTGTGTGTGAGGGGAGCACCCTGTTGCAACAGATCAATAAAGATCAAGCTTACTAGCTGCTTTGCTTCTCAATATTCTCTGGTGGCCTCTGTTATTTTCTCCTACCAATAGGGAACCTATGTAAGGACTCTATATGGGCTCTTGGATACCCCATAAGGGAAAAGGGCCATTTTTTTGTTTACAACAATGATTACATTTAGAGCACACCTTTTTCTCCAAGCAGCTCAGGCTGGTAGACATGGTTCTCCAACTTCCCATTTTATCTTCACAACAACCCTGGGAGGTAAGCTAGGCTAAGAGTGAGTGTTTGGCCCAAGATCAAACACTGAGCTACATGGCTGAGTGGGGATTCGAACCCGTCTCCCAGTTCATAGGCCACCAACTAGCTCTGTCTAGTTGACATCTGCTTTATATACCATTTGACTGCAGAAAACCATAAAGTGGTACCATGCACACACAGGAAACACTGGGCTGCATGCGATGTGTTGGCAATGGGGCTCCCCACTCACTTATTATATATATTATTATATATTGCTCTCATGCATTTATGAGCTTTTTGCAGTGGGTGGGAGTCAGATAAATAACTTCATTGTTGTGGCTTAAGTGGGGCAGTCCACTGATCATGGGGATACACAATAGAGGGAATCCCCATTTATTTTGGGGCTCAAGAAGTATATAAGCAGCTGCAGTAGGAGGAGAGGAAAGAGCAAGAATAACAGCTGTGAGTGGAGAAGGCCTTTTTCCCAACCCTTTGAAACACCTGGGAAACTCCACAAACTGGGTGCAACTGAATGTGACACAGCTGTGGGCCGCCTGAGAAAAAAAACCATCCACCTGGGCGGGGTGGGGGGTGGGCTACCTATAAAATGGTGAGTCTTGCATGAGAGTCACTAGATGTTGGCTTTTTCCAGGCACAGCAACTCTCGTGGAGCTTCTGTAGGTGAGTTGAGAATTTTCTGGACCCTGTGTGAGATCCCAGAGGCTGAGTGGGTGGGGTGTATCAGAAGGAAAATGGATATTGTCTCATATGCATTAGTAACTTTGTACTGCGTCTGAAGAAGTGGGCATGCACACGAAAGCTTATACCCAGAACAAACTTAGGTGCTACTGGATAATTTTCTAATTTATTTATTCCGACTGCGTCAGACCCACACGGCTACCTACCTGAATTTGTACTGCGTGTAACTGTATTTTTGCAATGTTTTTGTTTAAGCCGTCTGTTGTCGCTTCATTATTATTTTTTGTGCACCGCTTAGAGATATTTTAAAAAGATATTACAGAAACGGAAAAAAAGCAATCGGCACAGATTTTTGGAGCTGAGACCTTTGTAGCAAATAAAGAACTGAGAACAAATCAGCACCTTTAGGACCTTCTGCTGCCCCCTAAGCTGTACCCCTAGGAGAACCCCCCACCTCAAAGCCCCCGCCCCTGGCCTTGCCACGTGCGCTCCGACACCCCCCCACACACCTTTGCAATTGCAAACGGGCTGAGCCACCCCACCCACGTGCTCGGGTCCTGCCTTGGGGCGGGGCTGATCCTGCATCTTTCTTGGCGTGTGCGGGGGAGTGAGGCCGGTGCGCCCCAGGGCGCCTTCCTGTTGGGGGGGGGGGGCGGGAGGCTGCTACTAATAAGAGAAACGGGTGCCGCTGGTGAGTTGCCCAGGAACGGGTCGAGTTATTTGTGTTTGCTGAATTTACACCCCACCCTTTACCTCTAAGGGGCCCGGAGTGGCACACCTGAGTCTCTCAGTCCTCGGTTCATCATCACCACAAGAGTAAACTTTCCGAGAGGTCATGATTGAGGTGTGATTTTAAATGAAAACCTCATTTCCCCCCCAATTCGGAGCCTGCAATTTGCAGAGAGGAGCTGGCTAGAGACCCCAGACTCTAGTCTAGAAAATCCTTTTAGCCACGGTAATGGTCAGTAACTTTTCCTCCAGGGAGTTGTCTAATTTCTCACACCTGAGAAAGTTTTGTCTCTCCGCCCCCTTATTTCCTGATTGTGCTTGTATAAAACAAATCTTCTTGGTGCTGTTCCTTCCTACCAAATAATTTGTCAGAAGCTGAGATTTGAACCCAAGGCCAGAATTCTATTACTCGCTGGTGCCTGTGCTTTTGTTCCTGTCTGCCCTTCCTAGTATCGATATAAAATAAAAAGGGACCCAAACAAACCACATTTTAAAAACAGTAGTTTCAAGGGCCACGCTTTGTTCAGATAATTCTGTTGGCAACTTCCGTCTTCAGAGCCACAGTCTAATTTACTAGATAGTCCATTTTAGTTAAAATGGTTAGAAAAAACCTAGAAGTTCAAGCATGGTGTGAAGAAAGCAAATAGAAATAAGCTTTTCTCCCAGTGCAAGAACTTAGAATCATCTCTTTTGCACACATAACCAGAGAGAGAATGAGAAGCAGTTATGGCACTAGGACCTGGGAGACATGGGTTCAGATCCCCACTCCGCCATGAAACTCGCTGGTTAACCTTGGGGCAGTCATTCTCAGCCTGAGGTACCTACCTCACAGGGTTGTTGCAGAGATTAATGGTTCCTTGTTCCCCACAGAAGAGGCCACGCGTGGACCAAAAAGGTGAAGTGGTTCACAGCCCTGCTGAAGAGGAGCCATGAAGCAGGAAAGCTTTTCAAGCTCTCCAGCAATCCCCTTGGGGCCTGGCAAGACTGGCAGGTACTGGGGGGGGGTCCCTCCTCACATCATCTACATCCCGGCGAGAATCAGCTTTTAATGTTTAATAGGTTATTGTATTTTAGCGTTCTGATGGAAGCCGGCCAGAGTGGCTGGGGAAACCCAGCCAGATGGGTGGGGTGTAAATAATAAATTATTATTATTATTATTATTATTATTATTATTATTATTATTATGCCAACTTCTGGAGGCAGGAATATGACTCAACTTTTTTTTTTGCAGAGAATACAGCTGGGGAACTGGGAATTACCTAGTCTAGGCCAAAGAGAGGGTGCACCCCTAAGCTTCTGAGAATGTTTTGTTTTGTTTTTTTACTTTTTAAAAAAATCATTAAGTGGTATATAAATCTTACAAACTGGTTTACAAAGAGAATAAGACACTAAATTTATCAGTAAAAGCAACTCTTTAAAAGCAACATTCAAAAGATGTGCTGTTGAGGTGTCTTTATATACAGTACTGTGTTTTTTGGTTCATATACAACCTTACAGATATTTTATATGGAAGTGTGGTTTATAAGTATTCAGACAACCAGATCGCTGTGTGTGTGTGTGTGTGTGTGTGTGTATTTCTTCAATGCAGGTTGTGCCACGATGCCTCCAGGTGCGTCAGATCAGAGACAGTCAGTGAGCAGGACTTGGAGAAAGATGGCCTGGTGCTTAGATACAAGGAGTGATGGTGGCCCTGGTCAACTCGCCTTTCCTGCAGCAGGTAATGAGAAAGGAGCCTGATGGAAGAATGTGGGATTCCTCATGGAGCAGCTGCAGATTTGTGAACCTGTAGCCTCAGAGGAGCAACTGTGTCAGGTTCCTGCCCTGCACCATTGAGGCAGTGGCACCACCTGAAGCCATACTGATTGGACTTCAGCACCAGGAAACGGAGGGTGCTTCCAAACAGGTGCTTATTATGGATGGGTGTTCCTCACACACGCACATTTTTCACACGACGTAAGCAACTTGTATTACACCCTCCCCCCAAAATAATAATCCAGATTTACCCTTTCCAGGGAAAATCCAAACAGTTAACAAAACCTGTTGACTAGTCATCCAATCATAGAATTATAGAGTTGGAAGGGACTCCCAAAGATCCTCTAGTCCAACCCCTTACAATGAACCACAGCTAATATTTCTCCCTCCCCTCCTTAGCTCTTCTATCCCTGTGCTTGGCCATCCTCGATGCTGCCCCTCTCCTGCTCAGAGAATAGCCCTGCCTTGGCACAACAGCAGGTAAGGACTAGTTTCTTCTTCTTATTTGCATTGACGTCCTCCTTTTTTTGCCAAAGAGCACAAGGTGATGTACATCGTTCTCCCATTTTATCCCCACAACAACCCTGTGAGGTAGGTTAGGCTAAGAGAGGCATTGACTGGCCCCATGATATGGTAGGTGTTTTAACTTCTAGAATGGCGGGGGTGGAGGGGAGGCTTTTCAGCCCAAGGGCCACATTCCTCTTAGGGTAACTTTCTGGGGGCCAAATGTAGGGGGAGGAAAGAATGCAAACGTTACTTTTCTACTAGTTTAGACACAGGCACACCTTTCTCCAGCTTTGGATCCCGAGATTTGCAGGTGAAGGGGGCTGGGCAAATGTAACAAAAAATAAAATCCAGGCACGCCAGAGTCCACTGTCGCCTCCCAGCCAGACAAAAGCACTCAAGGGAGATTGGACTTGGGATCTAGCACCTGGGTCTGGTTGGCAGTTTGTGGGGTCCTAGCAAAAAAACCACACATCCCAAAGTTGATCCAACAAGCCTGAATCCTGCCCCGCCCAGCTGGACTGGCGCAACTCATTTTCTGCAGTGTGTTGGGTGGGCGGAAGGAGGCTTGCGCCACTCAGCCGGGTGGTGGGGGTGCTGCTCCTTCTCGAAAGGGCTCTCTGTCCGTGTTTTACCTGACGGCACTCTTCTTCTTCGTCTTGGAATGTGGCCCTCTCAGCGGCCATTAGCAGAGCAGGAATGCTTTTAAGGACATCAATAATGAATGTGCTACCTCTGTGTACTCTGAGCTGCTGCTGCTTTAGTGTGGCTCTGGCATCTTTTTGCCACGCTGGCTGGTGGAAAACTAGGAAAGTTGGCTGCGCTGGGTAGCTTAGGGCAGTTGCCTCCCACGCTGGGGGCTCGCAGGAAGGGCCACTCCCTATGTCTGGATCATGAAGAACAGGCAGGTAGGTAGGTGGCAAGGGAGCCCGCCGTCAGTGCCACGTTTCCTTGGGGTAACAGCAGCACCGAGGATTGGCCCAGGTGAATCTGGTGGATCACACAGATCCAGCCCCTCCAGGGGTTCAGAGCCTGCCAACTTCACAAGGCGGTTGCCATCTTGCAAAGTGGCCTGTAAGTCAAGCAATGAGGGGTGGCATTTATCGAGTTTTAAAAGAACAACGCTTGAGGCTGTTGTGAGTGCTAAGCTATGGGCCCGCTGTACAATCTCGTGGGGACGAGTTATCTGTGGAAGGGATGCCCCTAAGATAAGATGGGAAATGAGAAGGGGGAGCAGATTGTCGTTTACACTCTGGAATTTGGTCCTCTTAACATGCTTGCATACTTACCTTCCCCATTTTCTCATCCATTTTCTCTAGGAATTGAAAAGAAAAGGGCGGCGATGGAGGGGAGATCTTGCTTTTTAATAAGCCTTCCACTGATCCCTTCCTGCCTCCCCTTGTGCTGGATCCAGAACGTACTATGTCCTGCAGTTGCAAAGACCCACATTCTCCATCCGTTGCATCTGTGGAAAACAGTGCCAGGGAACTCTTTTCAGGTGGTTCATAGTCTAAACAGAACCACTTTCGACATTGGGGTCTGCTAAGGACTCCAAGATTTCTTGTAACTATTTTGCAAAGCTTGTTTGCAGAGGAAGGCTTCAATCGTTTGATAAGCTGTCAAGTTTCAGCTCTCATTGATGGGAATCTGCTCAGCTGCCTTCAGAGGTTCCACCTTGACAGAGGAGTGTTCCAAGCCTAACACGAGGAGAACAAGACCAACATAAATGGCTTTCCTTAAAGAATATTGGGAACTGTAGGTTCCCTATTTTAGCTGTGTGGGTAAACTACAGTTCCCAGGATTCCCCGGGGGAAATAATGTGATTTCAGTGTATGGTGTGCCCAGCAGCTAGCACGCCCCAAGCCACTCTGCTCTCTTTCCTGTTGTGGAACTACTTCTGTGAGCTGAAATAATGGAAATGGTGTCTCTTTGGAGGCAAGAGAGGGGGAGGGGCATTTGCCACATGCCAGAGACCATAGAAATGTAAGATTGCTATATGGCCTTTGCAGTAATTTTATCAAATTGTTTACTTTTTAAGCAGGATTCCAGATCACAAGGTCCATTGAAGGTTTTATTTGCTTAACTCAAATGTGAGGCCCTCCAGATGTTCTGGGCTACATCTCCGATCATCCTGGATTGCTGGCCTTGCTGGTTTGGGCTGATGGGACACCAACATCTGGAGGGCCAGCAGTTTCATCCTAACTGTTTCTCTTTTAATCTTATTTTTCGTAATTTTCAGTTATATACATTTCAATAGTTTTACAGTCATTTAATTGTTTCAAGACTCGACTTCCTTCCTCGTCTTTTTGTGGTCCCTCCGGTAATTTTCACCATCTTAAATGTTTCTCAATGGGATATTTGCCTCCTGCATGGACCTTCTGTTATAAAGGAATAATTACGAATAAAATTTATTTGAAAATGGCTGCCTCTCTTTGCATAGGTGGTATTGTGGTTGCTGTGGTTGGTTGGGATCTGAGCCTGGGTGTCTTTTGCACCAAGCGCTGGATTTTTTTGCCCTTTCCCTTCCCTTAATTTTTTAAAACTTTGCTAGGACTAGGCTTGGATGCCTTGTAAAATATATTGCTGATGAGACACACACACCTTAATTTGCCCAGAGATGCCTACACATAGAAATTAGTCAATGCAAATTTTTATGCGAAGGTTTTTTTTAAATTGCCATCCTTTCAAACCTATAATTGGAGACACAGAAAGACTTCATGCAAATTGTCTTAAGGACATATGTAGCAGCGAAAACATGAATGGAACAGTATTCAACCTGCTTTGAAAAAAATTTAGGGGGTGCCATTTTAATGGAAACCTAATTTTCATTCCCCCAAAACAGAGGTCCTTTGAAATTTGTACTCTGGATTTAGGTCTCCAACAACAGTGTGTATGAAAGGTATATGTTAGAGGAAATGACATACAAAAAATGCATTTTATTTCAGATTATTTGCAACAACAGCAAAAGTGTATAGTATTAGGCAACATGCCCCCTGAAATGCTGACAAATTTTTGTGAGGACTTGAAAATGGTAATTGCAAACTATTTTGCAGTGTATTTCTCCAAAACAGTGTACACTGTATGCATACAGGCAATAATGCATGCCTGTATGCAATTCTCCTAATACAGTGGTACCTCGGATTACAGACGCTTCAGGTTAGAGATGCTTCAAGTTACAGACTTTGCTAACCCAGAAATAGTGCTTCAGGTTAAGAACTTTGCTTCAGGATAAGAATAGAAATCGTGCTCTGGCGGCGCAGCAGCAGCAGGAGGCCCTATTAGCTAAAGTGGTGCTTCAGGTTAAGAACAGTTTCAGGTTAAGAACGGACCTCCGGAACGAATTACCGTAAGTACTTAACCTGAGGTACCACTGTATATGAATTGTTTTAGTGGAATTTGAGGATTTGAACAAAAATTGTAAACTGATGTAGAGGGTTGGGAAAATGGGAAACAGAGGGTTGTTGTTTAGTTGTTTCCGACTCTTCGTGACCCCATGGACCAGAGCACGCCAGGTACCTCTGTCCTCCACTACCTCCCGCAGTTTGGTCAAACTCATGCTGGTAACCTCGAAAACACTATCCAACCATCTCGTCCTCTGTCGCCCCCTTCTCCTTGTGCCCTCCATCTTTCCCAGCATCAGTGTCTTCTCCAGGGAGTCTTCTCTTCTCATGAGGTGGCCAAAGTACTGGAGCCTCAGCTTCACGATCTGTCCTTCCAGTGAGCACTCAGGGCTGATTTCCTTAGAAACAGAGGGAAAACCCCCCAAAAGGGGCTGATTCCTCTCCTTCCTCCTTAAACCACCATCTTCTAGCAAAAAAAGAACTGGGGGCGGAGGACAGCCCTTCCCAGAGACAACCCCTACAATGACGATATATAAGAACGTGCAGACTTGGTCCCACCAGAGAGCTGATGTTGCACACATAGTCCTGGTCTTGCTCTGTGCGGATAGGCTGGTCTGCCTCCTTTGCCTTTAGCAACCGGAGACAAATATATCCATCTTCTCCCTTCCTCCTGAACCATGGCAACAGATGGGGGTGACTCTTCTCCTGGCTCAGGCTGCAGCCCCGACGTCTGAGTGCCAGGGAGAAGGAGGAAAGGGCACTTAGAGACAAGCTGTGCATTAATAAGTCATGCTTTCCCGGCAAATGAAAGGAGAAAAAAATCAAGTGTGCAAGCCAGGCGGAGGCGAGTTGGAGGCTCGGAAGTCACTTCACTCAGGATCATGGGGGAGCATTGAGCCCAGGGCCAATATCTGTCTCCCAACCTGCTGCCCTTAATGTCTGAAACACCCCTTCATTTTTCCTCATGTCCTCAAGACGTTTGCTGGGGCAGGTGGGCGTCCTAGTTCAAAATAGCTGGAAGGCAAAGCTTGTGGCGCTGTGGGTTAAACCACAGAGCCTAGGACTTGCCGATCAGAAGGTCGGCGGTTCGAATCCCCGCAACAGGGTGACTCGGTCCCTGCTCCTGCCAACCTAGCAGTTCGAAAGCACCTCAAAGTGCAAGCAGATAAATAGGTACCACTCCGGCAGGAAGTTAAATGGCATTTCCATGCGCTGCTCTGGTTCGCCAGAAGCGGCTTAGTCATGCTGCCACATGACCCAGAAGCTGTACGCCGGCTCCCTCGGCCAATAAAGCGAGATGAGCACCACAACCCCACAGTCAATCATGACTGGACCTAATGGTCAGGGGTCCCTTTACCTTTAAATCTTGATTACCCTCTGAAAGGCTCTTGCCACCTTTGCAAGGAAGGGCTTCTCTCTGCAGAAGAGAACAGACAATGAGTCCTGTGAAAGGCACTCCCGAAAAAGCCCACCTCCCTGCAAACTTAGAAGAGAACATTTCAAGTCTTACGCTTCTTTCAGCGAGCTCTTCCCGCCCCAATTTCACACTCGCAACAACAACCCTGCGAGGTAGGTCAGGCTGAGCCCACTGAGCATCACGGCCGAGGGAGAGATTTTTTGGGGGGAGGTGTCAGGGAGGTCAGTCTCTAGATCTACCAACCCTCCTCGTGGGACGCCTCCCTCCTCCTCCGCCCTGCCTCCCTCCGCAATGCCCGCCCACCCCTTTTGCAATGCAGCACGGCTACCGCGCATGCTCCGGCCTCCCTCTCCCCGCCCCGCGCACTCCCGCGTCCAGCGCCGCGGAGCTATTTATAGCCGATGACGTCAGCTAGAAATAGAACGCCGGGGCCAGCCGCGGCTCACGCGCGTGACTGATGGGCTGACGCACGGGCACGCGCCCTCCGCAACCCCTCCCTTCCCTTGCGGTCTTCTTGGCTCCGCCCACTTTGCCCGCTTTTTTTACTATAAGGGGAATGCCTCGTCAAGCGTGCGCATGCGCAGCTTTTTTTTTAAAAAAAAAAAATATAATATCGCAGCAAGGAATCCAACTTGCCCTCCTTTCCCTTTAGCGGTGGCGCTTTACTCTCTGGCGCATGCGCAGAGTGTCATGCAGTGAGCGTGTGTATGTATGTAGGTGGGTGAGTCTGTCGGGCGCTGGCCGGTGTGTGGAGCGCGCACGCGCGAGAGCGAGGGAGTAGACGTTTGAAGCTGCGCGTGCGCGAAGCAGCCAGTCGGTCCAGTCAGTCACAGAGTGCGCGCGCTCTCTCGCCTGAGGTAAAAAAGAGGCGAAGGAAGGAGAGCCGTTGCTGCTACTGCTGCTGCTGCTGCTGCTTCTGAGGCGACGCCGCCGCCTCAGCCTCGCTCTGTCTTTGGCCGGCCCTGAAAGGAGCTTCGCCTCGGAAGGGCGCGCACAGCCCCAGCCCAGCGACCCCACCGCCACCTCGAGCCTCCGCCTCAGCCCCCGGACAACGACGACGATGAGCGACCGCGAGCAGCTGCTGCAGCGAGCCCGCCTGGCCGAGCAGGCGGAGCGATACGACGACATGGCTTCGGCCATGAAAGCGGTGAGTGGACCGAGCGAGGGGAGCCAAGAAGAAGAAGGGGCTGCTGCTGCTGACCCACCGCCAGACCCACCCACGGGGAGGATGAGGATGGCGGCCGCCCCCCTGGAGGAGGAAAGGGGGTCGGCGATGGTGACCAAGACTTCTCGCTCCAAATGTGTCCCCCCCTCTTTCTCACCTCCCTTCTCCTCAGTCCCCCTAACCTTTAAGGCGGATGCCTTGCGATACCTGTCTCTTTTAGGTTCTTGTTATTCTGAGGCTGCCCCCCCCTTTTATTTCTATTAAGTGATCTTAATAGGGTATTGTGGAAGCCTTTCTGGGGGAGGAGGGTTTCTTCTTCTTTTCTGTAGTTGGAGCTGGGAAGAGGCTGGGAGGGGGCAGTTCAGAGGGGGTGGGTGCTATCCATTGAATCAGCTGCTGTGGCCCCTTTCTCTCAGGCCTGGTCTAGGTGTCCCCCACCCTCTCTCAGCCCTCCCTCTGAAAGTAGAAGTTGGGGTGTGGGTGGGGATCCTCTGTAAAAGAATGAACTGGTTCTATCAGTGAACAGATCTCTCCTCTCAGCCTCCCTTCTAAGGCATGCTGCCTGTTAGTCTCCATCCTATGAGAATGAGCTGGGAAAGGGGAAGGGTCTTTTAGCCCCTTTTAGTCCTCTCACCACACCACACACGTATGTTGTGACTAGGCAGGACAGGAGTGTGTGTGGGTTTCTTGAGGTGGGGTTAGTCAGATTATTTTATCATTTCCCTCCCTGTCTGCTTATCAGCTGACATGGGCATTGTCAACGATGGAGTGGGTGTATGTAGTGCACTAAGGGAGTGCCCTTTAACAGCTTGGCGTGTCTGTGTGTGCCAGAAGCTGAGGACAAGCCCTAAGCCATGCGGCAAGGTGGAGCAATGGGGATGTGGGCACTGTTGGAGTGGGATGGAAACTGATTTGAGCCATGGGGCAGATCTGGCTGGGAAGCTCTTCTCTGTAAGGTTTGTCAAAGGGTTCTATTTCATGTGGCCTTTGTTGGAGAGCTTCCTAACAGTTTGTCCCTCATGCTAATGAGGCTCTGCTTCTAAAACATCTTGAACCACTTTGAAAAAGGGCTTTTTGGCCATACTGCTATCCATCTCCCTTATTTCCAGCAGCCCCCTTTTGCATTTATATGGTACTTGCCTCAATAACCTTCCAAATGACTGGTTCAGAATTATTATTTTTGCCTTTTGTTGTTGTCATTTCAATATCCAGCAGCATAAAAAGGATTAAAATCTAATTAAATTTTGATAGTAGTCTATAGCATAACATGATTCTTATACAAGTCTGTTTTTCTTATTGCCACTGGACAGACAGCTTTTTATTTGGCCCACCAAAAAATATACCAGATTGCATGTAAATGCAGGGCATGTCAGTTTCCTTCTCTGTAATCCAGATGGTCAGGATTCATCCTCACTCTGCTATCTTGCATCTGCTTGACTTTATTACTCTAGTGAGCATCAAATCCAAGGGACCAAAATCAATTTGTCAATTCTTGGAGTTCATGCATTGGCATTATGGGTTTTCCATGAAAATATTCTGACTGAATAGTATTTATGACTACCCAGTTTCCCCATTTTTGCTTGCAGGGGGATTTTGCACACTCACCCCCTCCTCCATACTTCCTGTCTGTTAACACTCTTGATTCTACCTCAGATTCTTTCCTCTGCACAACCTTGGAGATAGTCGCAGTGCTGGATGATTATGTTTCTGCCCATCTGTCTTGCCGCATGCTGACTCTGAGCCTGAGCTACTGTAGCACAAGCACACCCTACTGCTCTGAGGCAGGCTTCAGTAGCAGTGGGGATTCAGTCTTTAAAACAGCTACTCTTGGATACTTTTGCTTCAAGATCCATTTGTCAGTCTGAGCAATAGTCTGACATGTAAATGGTGCAGCTCGGGGGCATCTTGTGGGGTTGGATTGCTATTTATTCCTGTCTGCTTTTGACCTACTTTTGAAGTTCCCACCATAAAAAGAGCAATTTCATGATTCCAGAATGACTACACACGTATAGTAGTGCACATGCATACCTAGATGACATGTGTTAGGATCTTTACCCAAGGGTTGCAGTGCATCACAGCAAGCATGTTTTCTGAGGGGTAATTAGCTAAAAGACAACAGTGCAGTGCTTAGAGTAATTGAATATGCAGTTTACTACAAAAAGGGGAGTAAAAAACAGCCATGTCACTTGAAGCAGTGTGGGGTAACTTACTTAAGAGTTAGAGAGGCAAGAAAGGAAACAGGGAGGGAAAAGAGATCAGTGTGGGTACCTGTCCCAAGGCAAAAGTTATAGGAAATGACTCTTTCAAAGGTGTCTGCCTTAAATCTGGAGGTTGTAAATTGCACTAGATTTGCATGAGTTATTCTTTACATATACTAAAATGACTAGACACCCTGACTCTTGATAACAAGGGGCACCATACAGAACATTCCTAGGTGAAGGCTGTGAAGGAAGAACACAAATGTTGGCAAGCTGTAGGTTCCTTTGGGACCCTTTTAAAACCAAGTGCAAAAATAAAATAAATGGAGAAGGAGGAAAGAGAAGGATTGGGGGAGGGGGAGTTAGGGCTATCTGTAAAAGAAAGAACCTCCGCTAGGGATTTCTCTTATAGGCTCTGTTATGCGAGGGAGGAAAAGAGTATTGATAGTGCTACTGTCATGGGGTGATGAATGTAAAGGTCTGGGGAGTGCAAGAGGGGTCCCTTGCATACATGGTTTGGGAGGAAGTCCCTAATCTTAATGTGTGGCTTAGTTATTTGCACTATCATTCTCCAGTGCTTCCTGCTTTCCCCCTCCAGGGCCCTGCAGTGCGAATCACTAGGTGCACTGCAAGGAAGCAGGGTGTGCACATACTCCAGAGGTCTCTGGCCTGCTGCATAGAGGGTGTCAACACCCTGTGGTTTGTGTTAATGGTGACAGCCAGCACATGCTTGCTCCTTTCTTGCCCTGGGTGTCTAAGCCTCTGCTGAGGAATACATTTTCAGGCAAAATTTAGATTTTGGAGCCAAGGTGATTAGAGAAGTATATAAAATGGGGACAGGGCTTGCAAGTTTGTTAATAGAAGGGATGGCTTGTCTCACTCTACAAAATACAGTACCTGGCAATGTCATCTTTGTTGTTGGCATAATTTTCCATTTATGTGATGGGCTCAAACTATTATTGTAGGACTGTGAAATGGTTATAACATCATTCCTTTCAACTGCTCATTTGATTCTGCCTTACTCTGGCCTCATCTTTTTGGAGACTAGAAATGATGGGAGTCTTTACCACAATTCTGCATACTAATTATTGGTTTTAGAACAGATTCAACATTGTATAACATGGCTTGATACTCTAGGGTAAGGACATCCATTCAGAACTGTGTCTTGCTGAAATCAGTGCCACTAGTTCAGGTGCAGCCATATTTAACCATGCTAGTAGCCTTAATGCTTTCTGCATGTCTAAACAGGATCATCTTGCTGGTGGTGGGGTGGGGTTTGAACATTTCCCCCATTTGAAATTATATTGGTTGATGTTTCACAAGGGAATTTATATTGCCTCTTTTATTGCTGTCTGCTACATATTCTTCCCTATTTCATGAGAAATTGAGATGCTGATCCTAATAAACAGTGAAATTAGAACATGCTGCCACTCCAAAGAGAAATATAGAGAACTTGCGCATTCTTATCAGTGTTGTGTAAAAGCCAGCCCCATCTTGTATGCAAGCCCCTGTCCTACCTCTGGGTAGAGAGGGGGGTAGCATGCTAGGTCAGAGTGAAGGTGTTTGGAGGATTTCTGAGTGCTTTTGAGCAGTGTTGCCCAATGGGCACCTGCACGAGAATAGGTGGTTGGGCAACACTAGTCAGAGGTAGTGGCACCTCCAAGCAATGTTGCCCATCAGGAGAGTGGTTTGGCATAGCTTCAGGCTGCTGTGTCTAGTCTTCTGCACCCTTCTTTCCTGCTCCAGAACAAGAAAGGACAGCGAGGGGCAGAGGGTTACCTTTTTAGCTTGCATTGCTGGCTGTGTGTCATGCTTATCAGAGAACACCACCACACTTGCCATGGTAAGCAGATTTGCAGAGGCTTGGTTCTCATGTACAAACTTCAGTCAAGGGTTTTCAGCTTAAGACATCTTTGCTTTATGGTGAGGATTTTTGTCTCAAGAAAGCATGCATAGCATTGTGTGGAGAGCTGCCCAATTTACTTGAATATGACCCATATCGCCTACATTTAGTAGGCAAGAAGTGAGCCATACTGTGAAAGTGGAGCTGTATCTATCTTTTCAGAAGACAAATGGACAGTAACAGGTAGGGGCAGGATTCCCTTAATCAAGACACCCTCCTGTCTAACTAGTTCCTCACCCTTACCCCTGTGGTAAAGGAGCTGTGGAGCAGTATTCTGCTAGAATGAAAGGTGGAATGAGTTATAAATGTGAATAGGTGTAAAGGAATTTTATTTGGTAAAAAGTGCATTATTCCTCCAGTGGGGTTACTATTTGCTTGTCATTGAGCCTTTTGCAGTGCTCTGAAAGGAGAAGTGCTTTGCTTGCTTGCTTTTTTTTTTTTTTTTTTTTGCCTGAGCCAGATTTTAGTACAGGGTGTTCCATTGGTCCCGTACACACATATGGCTAGCTATTTATACTAGAGACATAAGTAGAATTATTTGTTAGTGGACAGGACTGCCACATGCCACGTAACTTGTGACGTAGACAATGAGTTCATATCTACATTTCCAATATGAGGACTCTGTTCGTTTCCAGATTCCTTCTATGGGAATTTCATTATCTGTAATTTAGGAGGTGGAAATGAAAGAAAATAAATTTTAATAATACAGATGTTTTTAATTCTTCTTATGAAAGCTTTAAGAAAATCACATGCATTTTTGTATAGAAAATTTCCTCATTTATATTTCTTCCTCAAATTGAGTTAAATGTTGTAGAAAAACTGTGATGTTACTTCTTGGTTTGCACATTTGTAGCTGGTTGATTGTTGCATTAATTATGTCTCACACTGAGTAAGGTTTGCACTTCCCTTAGTTGGTCACTTACAGTACTCAACCCTTCTAATTTTTTTCTTTATGGAAGTTGCAATACCTTCTTCCCACAACAGGATGGCTTTGGGCTAATTTGCCTTCCACACTTCCACAGGGGATGCTGGGGAGCTAGAAGATATTTCTCTTTGCTCTACTCCTGCTTCCTACTGCATGCTGCCTCCAGTTTTCAGCAGGGCAGTTTCCACTGTCTTAGCAGCCAGATCATTCCTTCCCTAAGCAGTCACAGACTCAGGGAAGTTATAGCTGCATTTCTGATTCTCAGCTGATGTGACTCTATGCAGTGCAGGGATCCTTTTTCTCAGCCTGTGAAAGATGAATCAACTGGGGCTGAATATGTGTTCCAAGGTGCTAGAATTATGTTTTTATGAGCAATCACTGAAAAAGGGCTCATGGACTTTTAAGTCCACAAATCCTCTGTCTCAGTAAATCTGATGGGCCTTAGGTCCTGTTCTTTAACAGCATTTATTTATTTCGTAGCAAACTAAATGGCATAAAAATGGAAGGTGCCAGATCTGTGTAGGAATAAACATTATAAATTCTTAGTCACCCACACCTTAATTTTAAGTGCAAGAGAATTTTCCAGCCCTGTAATCTGTCATTATTATTGATGTTGCTTTGCGCTTACAATATGAATGTCGTCCTCTCAATACCTAATGTAAAATCATTCCGCTTCTGCCTGAGGGTGGAGATGCACTTGAATCATTGTCTGCTTCCTACGGTGTCCTTACTATGTTCATCAATGCAAGGCAGAGTTACTTTAAACCTCCAAATGGCTGATGAGGTGAAAACTGTTGTTCATGTGTTCCATGTTCAGAGAGCATAGAGAGGTCTTTTGTCCTTCTATTGATTAATGGAATGGAAGTTCCCATGTTGAAAGACTAGTTTCTCTGCAACCATAAGGGCCCAGAGAGTCTTTTGGCTTTTGTAATAGATATGGGTGAAACTTGTACATGTGGTATGGTTTGGAGGATGGTATATTTGGCCCCCAAAACTTGTCTTAATATCTCTATGTGCATTTGCAGGTGACCGAGCTGAATGAGCCCCTCTCAAATGAAGACAGGAACCTGCTGTCTGTAGCATACAAGAATGTAGTTGGTGCCAGGCGATCTTCCTGGCGAGTCATCAGCAGCATAGAGCAGAAAACCATGGCTGATGGGAATGAGAAGAAGCTGGAAAAGGTTAAAGCATACAGGGAGAAGATTGAAAAGGAGTTGGAGACAGTGTGCAATGATGTTTTGGCCCTGCTAGACAAGTTCTTGATCAAGAACTGCAGTGACATTCAATATGAGAGCAAGGTCTTCTACCTGAAAATGAAAGGTGATTACTACCGCTATTTGGCAGAAGTCGCTGCAGGTGAGAAGAAGAACAGCGTTGTGGAAGCATCAGAGGCTGCCTACAAAGAAGCCTTTGAAATCAGCAAAGAGCACATGCAGCCCACGCACCCAATCAGGCTGGGGCTGGCACTCAACTTCTCCGTCTTCTACTATGAAATCCAGAATGCCCCTGAGCAGGCCTGCCTTCTAGCCAAACAAGCCTTTGATGATGCCATTGCGGAGCTGGACACACTCAACGAGGATTCCTACAAGGACTCCACGCTTATCATGCAGCTCCTTCGAGACAACCTCACTCTCTGGACAAGTGACCAGCAGGATGAGGAGGCAGGGGAAGGCAACAATTGAAGAGCTCCCCAGATCACGGCTTCCCATCAACCACCACCTCATCACCATCACCAATACTTCTTTGCCACGATCACACTATGTATTTAGTGCTAAGCATAAATGTATTGTTGGCACAGCTGTGAGGTCTGCCAGATGCTGCTTCAGATGGGGCTTCATGGGCATTGCTGGACTAAATGGTGTATCAGCCCTGTTTATCATAGTGGCATATTGTGCAGGAAGAAACTTAAAATGAGGCATTTTAGTTTCATTTTATTCATATTATATGGGTTAATAAAAGAGTGGAAATGATTTAGGAGAATTGATCGAAAATTGAATCTTTAAATTTTCTGCTTGGAGTGGATTATGTCAGTTCAGCAGTACATCTTATACATGCAAAACATGGAAGTGGCTCTAAGCAGATGTGAACTGATTTTGTCCTGTTCATCAATTTTAAAATGTGAGGTTCTATAACAATCTGTGTTTCACTCTTTATGTGCACAGACTTGGTTTCAGGCAATGCATCTTGAGGTTTTGATTTTGATACGTGTAAGCTTTTTTTGCAGTTTTGAAGAATCATGATTTATTTTTTGTAAATTCTTTGGCTGTTCAGTTGCCTGTGTATTCTGACAGCGCAGTGTCAATGTTAGCCCATGTTAAGATGGATGATGAGATGCCAGACTTCTAAATTAAGTGTTTTGGAATTAAAGAAAATAAACTGCTGCTTGGGGGAGATAAGTTGTAAGAAGTTGTGTGTTTGTTTGAGAGTATTTAAACCCACCCACTAACCAAAGTTCTCAAAGTGACTTACGAAGTACAATGAAATAGGAATTTCTAGAGAGAGGCAAAGGTATATTCAGATTTACCTGCATTCCTCAGATGTTCCATTTGCTGCTGCATCTCTGGGCCACAGCATGTCTCAGAGGAAATTGCCATCACCTCAAAAAGGATGTTAGCCTCTCAAAAAATGGGCTTCTTAGTGATTTCTCACAGGTTCTGCTGGCAGATACAAGATGGAGCAAATAAATTTACAAGCTGCCTTCAATTCTCAAATATTTACAAACTAATACTCCCAAGGTGTGTAACTATAGGAATTAAATAAGCTCGTTAAACCTGCAAGTCCCTTCTCACTGATTAGCTGTGTTCCAGTAACGGAAATGCAGAGTGAATATTTTGCCCCAGTTGCAATGAATGCCTGACTGATTTTACTGCTTGTGGATGAGGCATGAGGTTTTCTTCTGTCCCATGGGTGCCATAGAACTCTGCTGGTATGCCAACCTTACACAGCTTCACTTTAAAGTATGACCAATTGTATAAGATCCCACCCTTCTTTTTGACCTAGTTACCTACTGGAGTATCACATTCTGGAAGTTAAGGGCAGATTCCTGGAACATTCCTTTGTTGGGAAGAAGAGACAATAATATAAAAGCCAGTTCCTTATCACACATGTCACACATGTGCACTTCAGAGGTGGGGCTCTCCCAGGCTGCAGAGAGATCTGGCCTGACACATTTGGAGTATCATGAGGAGGCTAGCATAGCAACAGGAAATGAGAATCTGCCCAATGAGGCTGCCTGAAGACTGAGCAGACATAAATTCCTCCTTCTAGCCTGGGATATTCCTAGTGCCCTTCACATGAGGTCTTTCCCGAATTTAGTCCACCCCTACCATTGCCAAATCAAGTCCTATTGGTGGTGGTGGGGACTCTTGATTTGAACGGGGGATGGTTGTTTTTTTTTAGAATGCTGCTCAAGTGTTTTAAGACATGAGACACAACCATTCTGCCATAATAATTGTTATTATTTATTATTATTTATTGAATTTATATACCACCCTATACCCGCAGGCCTCAGGGCGGTTCACAGAATAAAATCAGAATATAAAACCACAAAATAATAAAACATAATAAAAGTAAAAACAACAAGCCAATCCCCCCAACACATTTTAAAAGGGCATAGGATACAGAAGCCCAGTCCTTAATTTCTGACAAGTGGATATGAAGGGGTTTGGGGCCATATATTTAGAGTTGCAACAATTCCACTGCATGCTTAAAAAGGCCCCAATGCAGCCTGGCTGTGAAAGGAGTTGTAGTCCACAACATATTGAGGGGGCCCAGTTGAGGAAGGCTTCCCAAAATTTTGGAAGCAAAGCTTTATTGGTTTAAAATGTTGAGTTACCATAAAAGGTCTGAGTCTGAAGCTCTCGGAACTGCATTCAGGCTGACTTGGGGAAAGGGCTGTAACTCTGTCATGGAGCACCTGCTCTGCACGTTTGTTGTTGTTTAGTCGTGTCCAACTCTTCGTGACCCCATGGACCAGAGAACGCCAGGCACTCCTGTCTACCACTGCCTCCTGCAGTTTGGTCAAACTCATGCTAGTAGCTTCGAGAACACTATTCAACCATCTCGTCCTCTGTCGTCCCCTTCTCTTTGTGCCCTCCATCTTTCCCAACATCAGGGTCTTTTCCAGGGAGTCTTCTCTTCTCATGAGGTGGCCAAAGTATTGGAGCCTCAGCTTCATGATCTGTCCTTCCAGGGAGCACTCAGGGCTGATTTCCTTCAGAATGGAGAGGTTTGATCTTTTTGCAGTCCATGGGACTCTCAAGAGTCTCCTCCAGCACCATAATTCAAAAGCATAAATTCTTCGGCGATCAGCCTTCTTTATGGTCCAGCTCTCACTTCCATACATCACTACTGGGAAAACCATGGCTTTAACTATATGGACCTTTGTCGGCAAGGTGATGTCTCTGCTTTTTAAGATGCTGTCTAGGTTTGCCATCGCCTTTCTCCCAAGGAGCAGGCATCTTTTAATTTCATGACTGATGCTGTCTAGGTTTGTCATGGTCCCACATCCAATCTGCAGACAGGGCTGGGAGAGAACCCATCTGAAACCTGGGTGATCTGCTGCCAGTCAGTGTAGACAATACCGAGGTAAATGGACCAAATATAAAGCAGCTTCCTGTGTTCCTTTCTTGCTCAATAAATAGGAAACCTGCTTTTCATTTTCCATCTCTGGCCTGAGCAGAGCAGGAATCAGGAGTGGAATGTTAATTTCCTAGGAGAAAAACACTCGTCTTTAATGAAGGAAAAGCAAAACCTTCAGCAGAGGTTATTGATTGGTGTTAAATCTTTTACAACTGCTTGTTAGCTAAAATAAGTCAATGCTATCTCACCCTATTTTGAGGTTATTAAAAAAAAATCTCAAGTAGTAACATAATTTTTGGGGGGTGGGGAGGGGATCCTTTTGCCACAAGCAGAAAGTTTTTCATTGTTGTCTAAAGACAGAAAGGCAGGTATGTCTGGGACTTATGGTACTATGGATAGTCATGGGACATACCCAGCTTTTGGTCAGAGTTCGTTGCATGGCAAATCATGTTCTTGATTTTAATGCTTCTGAATTCCACTCAGTGGCGAAGAAACCATTCAGAGAGTCATGTTGCTGGTACGTAAGGATGAATGAATGCCCATAACATTTTTCATTAGTTTGATGAGCACCCTAGGCAGGCAGTTAAAAATCCCTCCCAGAATGGGTGGGTTTATGTTCGCACCATTCCTCTGGGCATTAATGCACAGTCTTCTGAGTTCTGGTCAATTGTCTGCAGGAGAAGCACAAGCACATCTCAACAACTGGTCCTGAAGATCCTTCCTGGCCCCTAAAAGTAGAGGCAAAGTGGAATTGAGAAGGTTGGGGTTGAGCCAGGGGAGCCCATGATGTGGCTAGGTATGGAGAGACCAACAGATTCTAATAATAATAATAAATAATAAATTTTCATTTATATTCTTCCCTCCCCAGCCGAAGCCGGGCTCAGGGCGGCTAACAACAATAAAATAATACAACATTCTAAAATCATTTAATTAAAAAATTACTTCAAATCAAATTGATGGCAACCATTGGGTTAGAGTTCTGTGAAGATTGCCAAAGGAGGGAGTCAGGCTGTGCCCTGGCCAAAGGCTTGGCGAAACAGCTCTGTCTTGCAGGCCCTGCGGAAAGATGTCAAGTCCCGCAGGGCCCTAATCTCTTGTGGCAGAGCGTTCCACCAGATCAGAGCCACAGCCGAAAAAGCTCTGGCTCTGGTTGAGGCCAGCCTAACCTCTCTGTGGCCTGGGACCTCCAGGATGTTTTTGTTTGAAGATCGTAAGTTCCTCTGTGGGACATACCAGGAGAGGCGGTCCCGTAGGTACGAGGGTCCTAGGCTGTATAGGGCTTTAAAGGTTAAAACCAGCACCTTAAACCTGATCCTGTACTCCACCGGGAGCCAGTGCAGCTGGTATAGCACCGGGTGAATGTGATCTCGCACCGGGTGAATGTGATTCTAGAGTTTTCATAGACCCCAGTCATGAGCATCTGACATAGATTGTGGTTTTGTTGGTGTGACCAAAAAATACTACCAGGCTAGTAACTACCCTGCTGGACTACGGAGGTTTTGGTGGGCGAGGAGTAGAAAGAACCTCTCGACTCTGCAGCCAAACACCTAATTCTAACAGTGCTCTTGCTTATGTGCTCAGCAGGTTCCCACAGGCTTCCAGTTGCCTCCCGGTGCTAATCAAAATTCATCCCTTAAGTTTTGCCCATTAATTTATGTATTAAACTTGTTTGGTATGTGAAGCATGTAATATATTCTTCTGGATGTTACTGAACCAGCTGTAGCGAAAACCAGCCTTCAGGGTGTGCTGCAAGTGAGCAAGTATTCCCAAACACAATTGCTTAGAGAACAACAACAACAATTATGGAAATTACAGAGGGCAGGAAGAGGACATTTGTTTCAAAACCAAACAGGGCCGCACAATGATTAATTCTTCAGGCGGGCCAAGGGATATGTTAATTCCTCCTGGCAAAGATGCACGAGGATCCTTCCCACTTGATGCCTTACAAACCTTGTTTGTTAGCCCTTCTTCATCCTCCCTTTCCCTGTTTCCATCTCCCCCCCCCTTCCACACCAGTCCCTATTTACTTTAGAGTATATTTTCCCCTTGACTTTCATGGAGCATCTCCATGGCAACACCATGATGTCATTACACTAGCAACTGTTGCCTTGGAGACAGCATGACGTGGTTGCACTGAGGAGTGTTGCTAGGGTTACGGAGCCAGCTTGCTGAGGAAGTAATGATATCCAACCCGTGTCCGGAGATGTTCCTGTTACACCGGGGGTGGGGGGTGGGGGGTGGAGAGATGCACACAACAGAAATAAATCATTTCATGTGGGAGGGACCTGTCAAAAAAATTTAATTGCCTATTCTGTCTCCTTTAGACTGCTCACGCTATGTGTAGAAAAAGACTGGCTGTTCTAAAGCAGCAGCCATCCGCAGTGTTAGATAGCAGATTCTGTTTGAGATGAGATGGTTCCTTATGGTGGTGGCTTTCAAACCACCTTTCTTTGCCTAGTTTTTCCCGTCAAGGATGAATCTCAAACTGGATTGTGTACATCTCTATTGGTGATAAATTAGATGCCAGCTGGACATTCTACATGGAACATTGTACACTCTGCTCCATGTTACAGAGGCCTGGCTGGTCTCAGCTGAAGCTGGGCATTGAGTGTCGCTGGTCCCATGCTATGGAACACTCTTCCAGCAGAGATGCAGCAGACATCCTCACTTTTAACTTTCAGGTGCCTCAAAGGCTATTTTAAAAGCCAACAGGCCTTTGCAACAGTTTAATTTTTATTTCCGATTAGCTAATCACCTTAATGATTAACTGTATTTAATTGTTTTATAAAAGTGGTGCTTTATGTTTTAACATGGTACACTGCCCTGATATTATAGGATATGGTGGTACGAAATTATTTTTATTTAAGCAGCTTGGCGCCCTCCTAAACCCAAAATATTTACATCTTGCAATTCCCCAGTGACTCTGCTGGAGGCAGTAAACCCTTGCAGATGGAGGATGCTCTTGCCTGTGGAGTTTCTAAAAGAAGCAGCAAAGCCGTTTGCAATCTTAAGATCTTTCCATTTCCCTGTGAAAGCATATCACTGCCTTGTCTTTGTTGGGGAGAGGGTGAGCTGCCGGCCAGTTTAATGCAACCTCTCTGTTTAAATCTTCTTTTTTCTTGCTTTAAACACTTCTAAACCATGCCAGGTAACATGTCATCATTCACCATGTCTTAAGAACTCCCAAAGAGCCTGGAGATAGGTGAAGCTGAAGAGTGCGGCCATTCTGTCCTGAACAGTGTTCTTGCTGTGGCCCAGATGCCACTTCTGCCAAGCCCACACAAACATGCCCTCTCCCACTTGTGATTCTCACCAGCTGGTATACCAGCTGCCTCTGAGGCAGAGGTAGAAAGTAGCCACTGTGGTTAGTAGCCAATGGCTAGTAGCCATTGATAGGTAAAGGGTAAAGGGACCCCTGACCATTAGGTCCAGTCGTGGCCGACTCTGGGGTTGCGGCACTCATCTCGCTTTATTGGCCGAGGGAGCCGGCGTACAGCTTCCAGATCATGTGGCCAGAATGACTAAGCCGCTTCTGGCGAACCAGAGCAGCACACGGAAACGCCGTTTACCTTCCCGCCGGAGCGCTACCTATTTATCTACTTGCACTTTGATGTGCTTTTGAACTGCTAGGTTGGCAGGAGCAGGGACCGAACAACGAGAGCTCACCCCGTCGCGGGGATTCGAACCGCCCACCTTCTGATCGGCAAGTCCTAGGTCTGTGGTTTAACCCACAGAGCCACCTGCATCTCTAGTAGCCATTGATAGCTAAGAGCAATTGTGCTGGATCAGGTCGGTGGCCCATCTAGTCCAGCATTCTGTTCTTACAGTGGCTAACCAGATGAACCCTCTCCTCCTGTGGCTTCCAGCAATTGGTACTGCCTCTGACCTTTCTCCCAATTGAAGTGCAGAGTGTTTGAGGACCGGGACATTCGCAGGGAAACCAAAATGCTTGTTTACAAAGCTCTTGTCCTACCAACCTTACTGTATGCTTGTGAAACATGGACCACTTATAAACACCATTTCCTCCTTGAAAGATTCCGTCAACGGTGTCTTCGAAAAATGTTACACATCACTTGGGAAGACAGGCAAACTAATACCAGTGTACTGGAAGAAGCAAAGATCACCAGTGTCGAAGCAATGATTCTTCAACATCAACTTTGTTGGACTGGTCATGTTGTGCGGATGCCTGATTATCGTCTTCCAAAGCAACTACTCTATTCCAAACTTAAAAATGGAAAGCGTAATGCTGGTGGTCAACAAAAGAGGTTTAAAGATGGTCTCAAGGCAAATTTTAAAAAATGTAATATAAACACCAACAATTGGGAAACACTTGCCTGCGAGCACTCCAATTGGAGAACAGCCTTTACCAAAGGTGTCATGCGCTTTGAAGACACTCAAACTCAGGACGCAAGGGAGAAACGTGCTAAGAGGAAGGCACGCTTGGCAAATCTACACCATGGTCAACTCCCGCCCGGAAACCAATGTCTCCACTGTGGAAGGATGTGTGGATCCAGAACTGGCCTCCACAGTCACTTACGGACTCATTGTTAAAACCGTGTTTATGGAAGACATTCTTACTCGGCTACGAGTGATTGCCAAAGAAGAAGAAGAAAGGTATATTGTGTACACAGCTTCAGCTCATTATTAGGACAAAGGTGAAAATAGCTAGAGGTGGAGAGTCTACTGCTGTGGTAGACACCTCTCCACATTTGGTTCCATAAACTCGTCTCCAGTGCCCTCTACCATAAAAAAGCATTATTCAGAATAGTTGTTAACCTACTAAGAAAGATAACACAATAAAATTCAGCAAGGAGTATTGCATGAAAATTATTTTTACACATTCTTATTAATGAAAACATAAGAGTGAAGAACTTATCTCTATCACTATTTACGAAACATGCACAAACCTTCACCTACCACAAATGTGCATCAACTAATTTATAAGAAAATCAATAGCTATTCCTAATAATTGGCTATCTTGTGACAACTCAGAATTGTAAATGCAAACAGATATGACCAAAGGAAATAACTTTGAAAGAGATAAGAGCAATAAAACTATAAATAAAAGCAAGGAAGGTGTTTTGCTCTAGGCTGTAGCCTGGTCAATTAAAAAAGAGCGATCCAACACACTCGGAGGGCTCCGGTCTACTGATTGCCATATAAGCTAGGATGGGGGGCATAATAGGTTCAGCAGGGCCACAAGGGAGGCCTGAGATGCACCAGGGGGAATGCTTGGATGCAAACAAGTGCATATTTATTTAAATAAATCTCCCAGTTACTTTGGTTACAGTATTATTATTTTTTTAATTTTTACAAACGGCAATAATGTTGTGGGTGGCTCCATATCTGTGGACTTGGAACTCATACCATTAAACTGATCAAAGTACTCTCAGAGTAGCACAGAATGTCCTGGCATTCCCCTCCTTTCAAGTAAACTTCATGATCTCTTTCCAGATTGTGGCCATTGCTGAACAGGAAGGGCAACTTTATATGGGAAGCCTCCGACTTAAGGCGGCTACCAAATTTCTCCTTTGGGAGCAACACAGAAGCTGGGAAATGGTGGTATCGGCCGCAGCATCCTTCTGGCAAAAGCCTGGAGAGTCTGGGACAGGGTGCTCCCTCGCAGCGGTGGGGAATATCTCTGGCCAGTCTCCAGATGTTGTTGGACTCCAGGCACCAGCAGCCAGTATGGCTAATGTCCAGGGATGAGGGCGGGGAATGCAGACTAACAGCATTTAAAGAGCCACAGCTCAGTCCCCCTGGTTCTATGGCAACAGAAAGTGGGAGAAAGTGAGTAGGCATCATGGGTTTTAAAAGCAGTCCCATCCCATAGTGAAGCTATGCACATGAGAGGTTATTGACATGCTCTTACCAGGTCAACCAGGGTGACAGCCTTGTTGCTTGCTTGCTTTCCTGGCAGGGTCCCAGGGCAATAGGGTGGGCATACATCAGCATATGCAAATGATATACAAATCTGTGGTGATGAATATCCCTTCCTATTTTTGGGTGTGGTACAAGTTTTACACTTCATCCCCCCCAAAAAACAACAACAAAAGGAAACAGGTTCGCATAAAATTGGAGATGCTTATTTCTATGCACGGATGCAAATTGGGACATAATTAAAACCATTAAAAAAAACAAAACACTCTCGTGGAAAAGAGTGTGACCAGGTGAGCTGTCTGTTCAGCCCAGGGGTCAATTCAAGGCCTTTCCTTCTCCTCCTGCTCTCCCTTCTTAGGGTTTTCATATCGTTCAACCTAATTTGGACTTGAGAGCCCTTCCAGAAGAAGAGAGGACTATCCTCTGTAAAGTAGGGCACATTATTTATACATACATACATACATACATACATACATACATACATACATACCCTGCCCATCTGCCCGGGTTTCCTCAGCCACTCTGGGCAGCTTACAATACATATAAAAACATAGTACAGTGGTACCTTGGGTTACAGATGCTTCAAGTTACGGACTACGCTAACCCAGAAATAGTACCTCAGGTTAAGAACTTTGCTTCAGGATGAGAACAGAAATCACGCAGCGGCAGCGGGAGGCCCCATTAGCTAAAGTGGTACCTCAGGTTAAGAACAGTTTCAGGTTAAGAATGGACCTCCAGAATGAATTAAGTTATTGACCCAATGTACCACTGTAAAACCTCAAACATTAAAAACCTCCCAATACGGTTGCATAAACCACCAGGTGACAAGAAAAGTGGATTTTGTGAACCCTTATGGTTGTGCTAAGAGTTATAGACTTTAAGGCTGGAAGGATAAACACCCACCGTCTATTGCCTAACGGTTTGAGGGCCTCCCTGCCCTGGCTGCATTGGAAGATATTTCCCCAAAAATGTCAGTCTCATGTGGATACCAATTTGAACATCTAAATGGCTTATCTTCCCTTAAATGTTTAATTTAAGATGGGTGCATTGAAAGTTCTTGTGTCCTTAATGTGAGCTGATGGAGGGGGGGGGTTGCTGGGGTTTCCCCCCACCCCTTCATTTTTTCCCTTTATCTTTTTAATTCTTTGTTAAATTCGCTATTTTTTTAAAAAGTAAATCTGCACATGACATTTCCCCCCTGGGAATGGCAATTCTGCAATGATGGGAAAAGTGTCATCGGCTGTTGGAGCCACCTCACTAACACAAAAGGCTGGCTGTCCAGATTCCTGCATGTGGACATGGAGCAGCCTTGTTTCTGCTCAAGGGTGCAGGATCTGGCACACCGAGTGTCCAAATGTGGGAAAGCGGACAGAAAGCATCCTAGGCGTTCGTGTCTGATGAAGATGCATTTGAAGGCTGAAGAAGATGACTCATCTCATGCAGGAGAAGGGAGGCCTGTTTTGTCTGCCTGCATCTGTGCTGAAATCAGGGAAACTGAGACCCAAAGGTAGTTCCTTAATGAAAGGCACTGGAACAGACTTCTGGGAATTGTGGTGCTTGGCCTGCACTTCAGCCTGTTGTTTAGTCGTTAAGTCGTGTCCAACTCTTCATGACCCCCTGGACCAGAGCACGCCAGGCACTCCTGTCTTCCACTGCCTCCCGCAGTTTGGCCAAACTCATTTTAGTAGCTTCGAGAACACTGTCCAACCATCTCGTCCTCTGTCGTCCCCTTCTCCTTGTGCCCTACATCTTTCCCAACATCAGAGCCTTTTCCAGGGAGTCTTCTCCTCTCATGAGGTGGCCAAAGTATTGGAGTCTCAGCTTCAGGATCTGTCCTTCCAGTGAGCACTCAGGGCTGATTTCCTTCAGAATGGATAAGTTTGATCTTCTTGCAGTCCATAGGACTCTCAAGAGTCTCCTCCAGCACCAGAATTCAAAAGCATCAATTCTTCAGCGATCAGCCTTCTTTATGGTCCAGCTCTCACTTTCACACATCACTACTGGGAAAACCATAGCTTTAACTATACGGACAGGCATTCCTTGCCTTTGGATGTAATTATGTCCTCTCTGCAAGGCCTTGCTAATGGCTGGGTTTCTCCTCTGAGCTTCCCAGACCGGCCCAGGAAAATGGCCTCCTTAGATCAGCCTTGGCAACGGGCACAACCCCTGGAGGTATTGTGGTTAATTACTGTAGCAATTTCCAAGTACTATGACAACATTTACTGCCACGTACAAGGACTTTCGCTTATTTGCTATTACTGGCACAACCCTCCTGTTTGTTTTGCTCTGCTTTATTTATCCATTTGTGAGCTTTCTTACCCGCCCTTTGCTGAAAGGTCTCGGGGCGAGAGATAGCCGTAGAAGCATCGTAGTGGAAAACAAGTACAGTAAAACAGAAACAAAGCAGTTTCTCTACAAGTATGAAAACAATTCCAAGCAGCGGCAGATCAACCAAAGCAGAAGAGGCTGGTTTTAACTGTCCAAGGCCAGGCGGGTGAAAGGAGACACATGACAAAAGCTACAGAATGAAGAAACTCAACACACCTCTTGGTGCTTCGCCAGTGGCATTGACTGTGTGTACACCACACATTTAAAGCACATGGCTCCCCCCGCCAAGAATCCTGGGAATTGTAATAATATAATAATAATAATAATTTATTATTTATACCCCGCCCATCTGGCTGGGCCTCCCCAGCCACTCTGGGCGGCTTCCATAAAAACCACAAATACAGTAAAATATCACACATTAAAAACTTCCCTGAACAGGGCTGCCTTAAGATGTCTTCTGAATGTCAGGTAGTTGTTTATCGCTTTGACATCTGCTGGAAGGGTGTTCCACAGGGCGGGTGCCACTACCGAGAAGGCCCTCTGCCTGGTTCCCTGTAGCTTTGCTTCTCGCAATGAGGGAACCGCCAGAAGGCCCTCGGCGCTGGACCTCAGCGTCCGGGCAGAATGATGGGGGTGGGGACGCTCCTTCAGGTATACTGTAATTTGTTAAAGGGACTGGGAAGGGTAGCTCTGTGATGGGGAAACTGCATTTCCCAGAATTCTTGGGTGGGAAACCGTGTGCTTTAAACATATGTTGTGTATATAACCGTAGAGGGATGCAGGTGGCGCTGTGGGTTAAACCACAGAGCCTAGGACGTGCCGATCAGAAGGTCAGCGGTTTGAATCCCCGCGACGGGGTGAGCTCCCGTTGCTCGGTCCCTGCTTCTGCCAACCTACCAGTTCGAAAGCACGTCAAAGTGCAAGTAAATAAATAGGTACCGCTCCGGCGGGAAGGTAAACGGTGTTTCCATGCACTGTTCTGGTTCGCCAGAAGCAGCTTAGTCATGCTGGCCACATGACCCGGAAGTTGTCTGAGGCCTATAGAGCGAGGTGAGCGCGCAACCCCAGAGTCGGCCACGACTGGACCTGATGGTCAGGGGTCCCTTTACCAATGCAACCGTAGTTTTCTTTTGAAAACACTCAAGAGGATTCTGCCCTTGAGAATCCAAGAATGAGCTACTCTCTCCCCTGTCAGAAGCAGCACACACCTGAACCAGCTGTTGGAACCCACAGAGCACTGCTGTTTAGCTCAGGTCTTGTTTGCAGGCATCTTTGGGAGCATCTTATTGGCCACTGTGAGAAGGGGATGCTGGACCAGATGGGCCATTGCCCTAATGCAGCAGGGCATTTACTACAATCCCAGATTGGATTTTTGGAGGAGAGGGCTATTGAAGGCTACTAGTCATGATGGCTAGGCTCTGCCTCTGCAGTTGGAGGCAACATGCTTCTGAATACACAGTTGCTGGAAGCCACAGGAGGCGAGAGGGCTCTTGCATTTTAATTCCTGCTCTCTGGTTTCCCACAGACATCTGGCTGGCCAAAGAGGATGCTAGACTAGATGGGCCATTTTGGCTTGATTCAGCAGCCAGACTCTCATGTTCTTCATATCTTTCATTCTTTCAGACCTAATGCAGCACTAAATCCTCTTTCTGTGGCCTCCTGCCCCACTGTTGCCCTCCTGTCCTCCTCTTAGATAAATAAGGCAAAGCCAACAACAGAGGAGACAAAACTTTCCTAAGCCACAAAGAGAACTGCGGATCAAAGCACCAACTGATCCTTCCTAGACTGCCAAGTGCAGAGAGGAGTGGATGTGGGAAAGACAGGCTGGCTTTCTGCAGTGATAAGGATCCCTGAGTCGGAAGTAGCGCAACAAGCCCCCCCCCCCCACTTCCCAGTTACTTATTGAGCCCAGTCTCAAGAGGGCACCAAGGCTGCCGACTTTTCCCTGGCTGGGCTCTTGTGCAAATAAAATTCTTTGGCTCCTGGGCTTAGCTCTAAACCAAGATTAGTTTGAATATTTACCTGGCAAGACCTCTTTGGCACGTCTCTCAGATACTGATTAGCAACATCCAACTTGTGGCTGCCCTGGGATCCGAGAGAGGATTTAAAAAGACGAACACACAAGCAACTTTACAGGGTGAGTGTGATGGAAAGGTTTGCAGTGCTTGGCACCAAGGCTGCCCAGCCTCCATCCTGCCACAGCGTGGGCCATGTCTTGTGATCAATTATGTGGGGCGGGGCTTACCTGCCCCCCCATATTTTATTCAAGCTGGCACCCCCACTTGGCAGTGACTGGGCACTGCTTTACTTTTCTCTTCACCTGGGCTGAAAATTGAGATTTTGTTTATTTAATCAACTGATTTATAGACTAATTAATTAAAGAAAATAATCTCTGAGTGGTTTGCAAAGTAAAAACTAAAATCAACACAAGAATGCAATACAACAACAACAGTAATAATAATATCTGGACTAGACTGCAAAGAAAATTGGGCAGTCAATAAAACTGTTTGGCACTGCTAAGCTGTGTCTCCTTCTACAAGAAGGGCCAAGGCTCTGTGGTGCAGAGCAGCTGCTTGGCCCTTAAAAGGTCTCAGGTTCAGTCTCCATCGGCATTTGCCTATAGTGCTAGGAAATAAAGGTAAAGGTATTCCTGACCATTAGGTCCAGTCGCGGACGACTCTGGGGTTGCGGCGCTCATCTTGTTTTATTGGCCGAGGAAGCCGGCATACAGTTTCTGGTTCATGTGGCCAGAATGACTAAGCCGCTTCTGGTGGACCAGAGCAGCACACGGAAACGCTGTTTATCTTCCCGCTGGAGCGGTACCTATTTATCTACTTGCACTTTGACGTGCTTTCAAACTGCTAGGTTGGCAGGAGTTGGCTGGGAAATAACCTTCTCTAAAATCCTGGAGGGATGCTGCCAGGTAGTGCCAACAATATTTTTTACATAATATATGGGGCCTGACAATTGGCCAACGTAGATGGATTCTCTGTGCCTTCACATCTGCAAAAAGAGTGGTATTGATACATTGGAAGAACAAAAATATGCCCCCCACCTTCGATCAATGGATAGATGATAGATGACATGACAATTCTTGCAACCTATGAACGGATTGCTTTCAGATGAGGATTATGCATGGACAAATTTAACGATATTTGAAACATATTTATAGGGACACATGAATCAACATATACTTCAGGGAAACAATAAGTTTATCCATCTGCATATATACAATATAATTTTGTAACCTTAATTATATTTTATCGTTATTTTACTGGTGTTTTCCTCTGCTTTTTAAAAATTAATGTATCCTTTTTCTTTTTCCTTTTCTATTCTTTTTTTTCTTATTTACCGGTACTTTAACTCACTACTGTATAATAATCTCAATAAAATATAAATAAATGAATAAACAAACTGAGCTAGCTGGGCCAATGGAAAGGGACTGCCAGTCAGTGCAGACAATACTGAGTTAGATGGATTTAGTGGTGCAAATATAAGGCAGCTTCCTATGTTCCCAGTAGTGTGTGTGTGTGTGTGTGTGTGTAAGTGTAACTGGCATCCAGATGCACGATGCCATTGAAAGCCTTCTCCTCCAAGACTCAAGCGTTGTTCAATATGGATTACCAGCCCACTTGGATTTCCTAACTCAGGTATGAAAAAAATGTCCTGACTTGGCCCTTGTTGCAAGGAGCTGCTACCTGCAGCAGGTGCTTCTGGTGTCAAGTCAGGGTCGCTTGAGCTACTAATTAATCTCAGATGGGCTTTTTCCTTTGGGTTCCACACTCCACAGGTCTCCCCATTCGCCAGCCAGGTTAGAGTCCACTCCGGAGAGAGCTATCTCGCCAAACGTTTATCTGAGCAATTGCACTAAAGAGCGGTCCCAGGCACATGCCTGGCCTGCGTGAACATCAGGGATGCTCCTTCACCTCCCCGGTCCCATGTTTCCTCTCCAGACTTGGTGCTGCCTTTCTCCATCTCTGTGAGGGGTCTGGGGAGGACCCTAGTTCTCATTGCACTTCAGATATTTTGTAGAGGGTATATACCCCAGATGGGAGACAGTGTTCGGCTGGTCCAGGGTCAGGGCCATGCACACATGCGCTCTGTGCTGGTCACTTAAAATTATGTGTTAGGAAGGAACATAGGAAGCTGTAGTTACGCTAAATCAGATGACTGCCTGGGTAGCTCAGGTATTCGAGGATGGTGCTACTGGTTGCAGGTTTGATCCCCGTATGGGGCAGGTGCATATTCCTGCATTGCACTAGATGATTCTCAGGGTCCCTTCCAACTCTACAATTCTATGATTTCTATGACTGGTCAATCTAGCTCAGTACTGTCCACACGGACTGGCAGCAGCTCTCCAGGGTTTCAGGCAGGGGAAATTTCCAGCTCTAACAGGAGATGCTGTCAGGGATCAAACCTGCATGCAAAGCAGGCGCACTGTCGCCAAACTGCAGCTGGAAACACGGGAAACTTTGTTACACTGAGTTGGCCTCCTGGTCCATTTAGCTCACCATTATCTACACCAACCTGGTGCCCTCCAGATGTTTTGGGCTATAGGTAAAGGTAAAGGGTCCCCTGACCATTAGGTCCAGTCATGGCCGACTCTGGGGTTGTGGCGCTCATCTCGCTTTATTGGCCGAGGGAGCCGGTGTACAGCTTCTGGGTCATGTGGCCAGCATGACTAAGCCGCTTCTGGCGAACCAGAGCAGCGCACGGAAACGCCGTTTACCTTCCCGCCAGAGCGGTACCTATTTATCTACTTGCACTTTGACATGCTTTCAAACTGCTAGGTTGAAAGGAGCTGGGACCGAGCAACGGGAGCTCACCCCGTCGTGGGGATTCGAACCGCCGACCTTCTGATTGGCAAGTCCTAGGCTCTGTAGTTTAACCCACAGCGCCACCCGCGTCCCTGTTTTTGGCTATAGTAAAGGTAAAGGTAAAGGTACCCCTGCCCGTACGGGCCAGTCTTGCCAGACTCTGGGGTTGTGCGCCCATCTCACTCAAGAGGCCGGGGGCCAGCGCTGTCCGAGGACACTTCCGGGTCACGTGGCCAGTGTGACATCGCTGCTCTGGCGAGCCAGAGCCGCACACGGAAACGCCGTTTACCTTCCCGCTTGTAGAGCGGTCCCTATTTATCTACTTGCACCCGGGGGTGCTTTCGAACTGCTAGGTTGGCAGGCGCTGGGACCGAGCAGCGGGAGCGCACCCCGCCACGGGGATTCGAACCGCCGACCTTGCGATCGGCAAGCCCTAGGCGCTGAGGCTTTTACCCACATCAAATACAGCTAGCGAGTTTGGTGGTCAGGGATTATGTGATTCTTAATCCAAAACATTTGGAGGACATGCGCTGGTGGAAGGCTGGTCCTCAGATTCCATTCCAACCCCAATCGGTATTTATTTCTACGTCACCACCTGCTGCCTGCACCAGTGGACAGAGTGGGCTGTTTCAGGGTTGCCTTTCATCGTCTGGATTTGCCCCAGTTTTGGGGCAGCTCATGTAGTTGCGGCGTCATGCCCAGCCCTGAGCTAGAACCAGGCTCTGCAGTCCTCAGAGGATGAACCAAACATCCCAGAAGCCAAAGACCTGGAGGATAGGGCAAATTCATGTAGATGAGGGCTGTCAATGGCTATGAGCCATGATGGCTATGCTCTGCCAGCAATGCTTCTGAATCCCAGTTGCTGGAAACCACGGAAAAGGGGAAATGACCTTGTGCTTGAGTCCTGCTTGCGAGTTTCCTGCAGGCATCCAGTTGGCCACTGTGAGACCAGGATGCTGGACTGGAGAGCCATTGGCCTGATCCAGCAGGCTCTCCTTGTGTTCTTATGTGTGTACTGTTATAAGAATTTTAAGGTCATATATATTTATATATGTTCATAAATGTACCAATGTCTGGAGCAGCACAGGAAGACCTTCCTGAAACCATTTTGACTCCCTGAAACGATTTTGACTCCCAAACTGACCAAATGTTTTCTCTGCAAGGAGGGAGGGGGTGGGGGAACTTTCCCATTGTCTCAGGAAGTGGGTGATCACTATTCCAGAGGAATAGGCAGACTACCAGGAGAGGCAATCATATAAGGCATTATCAGAAAACCTGCCGGACAGAACAAACAACAACACTCAAATTTCTGTTGTAGACCGCCTTTTCTGTGATGTAGGTATGATGTTTGTGGAGGGTGGTCTTGGTTTACACCCCTGCTGTGATGTATGTATGATGTATGGAGGGGTGGTCGTGAGCTCCAGGGCAGGGAATTTAAAATGTCTATATAAGGGCAGGCACACCGTTGTTTTAGGTCCTCCTCCTTTCCTGCGTGTGAGGGGAGCACCCTGTTGCAATAGATCAATAAAGATCAGGCTTACTAGCTGCTTTGCTTCTCAATATTCTCTGGTTGGCCTCTGTTATTTTCTCCTACCAATAGGGAACCCACGTAAGGACTCTATATGGGCTCTTGGATACCCCATAAGGGAAGAAGGGCAGATTTTGTTTACAACAGTATGTGGCCTTGTGCAAACGAGTATCCGTGAGGAACTATTTGCAACCCTTCCGCTTCAGCAGAATCCATCCAAGTTCTGCTGTGCGCTGCTCCAGCAGCAAAGAAAACAACTTTTGGTAAGGCTTTTCTGGCCCTAAGGGAGGATGACTAAAGATGATTGCTGGACCAGGAAGCTCACCAGCTGGAGCCCTGAGCTCCGCATTGCTCTGGCACCATGCAATAAGAACTTATAAAGTGAAGCGATGAATGGGTTGCCAAGGTATCGCATGAGCCATTAGGCTTCAGGAGCAGGAACTATCATCCAGGCATGTAAACATCTAATTTCTCCAGGTGGAGAGAAACGCGTGGCAGAGAGTAAATCGACGAAGGAGCCTCAGGTTGTATCAAACAGCAACATCCATTTATGGCACCCACAAGGCAACACGCGGGCTCTCCTCTTCATGCTGTGCTTTTATTGTGGTTGTCTGTTCAAGGCAAAAGTGGTTGCAGTGCTTGCTTATGCTGCCCCGCTCTGGGCCGTGATGACAGATCTTGCTCCCCTTGAGACTCTGCAAAGCCAATTCCTACGCCGGCTCCTAATGCTCCCCCTGTGCGTAAGCAACGCAGCCATGCGACTAGAATTGAAGATCGCATCCTTAGAAACTTGCCTGTGGAAGCAAGTCTTCAATTACTGGTTATCATTGTGGCATAGATTACCAAATCATTACCTTGTCCAATGCTTATGGCGAGATGAATTCTCCAGCCTTTGGACTAGTAAAATTCATGCCAAACTCCTGAGCTATGGAATCTCTCCCTCAGATTCCCTAAAACTAGATCAAATCACTGCTCAAAGACTGATCCGTCAAAGACTGGATGACATCGACTTGCAGCAAAATTATACGCTGGGGGGAGGTGTTTGTTCGCCCCAGAACATTGGTATCACTTTAACTTATTGCGTTCCATCATACCTCTCCTCCCTTTCGACTGTTGCCCATAGACTGGCCTTCACCAAAGCGAGGTTCAACGTTTTCCCCTCCAATGTCCTGAGACATAGATTCTCAAAGGGCCAAGTCCCCGCCACGTGCGAATGTGATAAGGTGACGCCGGAGTCGCTCCAGCACATTATGTTCACTTGCCCCCTGTTCAATGTGCCACGGGCAAATTTGTTGGGATCAATCATACAGAAACTAGAGGGTACCCCACCAAAATTCCACCTTGCCCAAATCTTGCAGGATAAGGATTCCCACACGACCCTGAAAGTGGCTAGGTTCCTGGTCGCTGTCCTCTCCCAAAAGCGACGCCAAGGAGCGCTACAAGCTAATTAAGGCGTAGCATGCCTTTCCATCTTATAGTATTTATTGTTATAGTGGTATTTTAGCGACTGTTTTTTTTTTCTTTTCCCCAAGGCACAAGCTGTCACTTATGTGTTGTTTTTACCTGTATGGGCCTATGGCCGTAATAAATATTATCTATCTATCTTATTGTGGTTGTCTAAGCTGCCTCACAGGGTTGTTGGGGAGTAAAACGAAGGGGAGGGCAGCCATATACCGTATTTTTTGCTCTATAAGATTCACTTTTTCCATCCTAAAAAGTAAGGGGAAATGTGTGTGCGTCTTATGGAGCAAATGCAGGCTGCGCAGCTATTCCAGAAGCCAGAACAGCAAGAGGGATTGCTGCTTTCACTGCGCAGCGATCCCTCTTGCTGTTCTGGCTTCTGAGATTCAGAATATTTTTTTTTCTTGTTTTCCTCCTCCAAAAATTAGGTGCATCTTATAGACCGAAAAATACGGTATGCTGTTTTGAGCTTCCCAGAGCACAGACAAGGGATGCAAACGTAGTAAATTAAAATACTTTCCCTGCAATCTCTTATCAGTCGTTCAAAATGGGCCTGAAATGGACGTCCGAGCACTGCTTGGAACCCTGGAGAGCTGCTGCCAGTTATTGTGTACAATACAATCTAGATGAGCCTGTGGTCTGACTCAGCAGAAAGCAGCTTAATATGCAAATCACTGCTTCCTGCAAACCCTTGAAGCTCCCTTGGCGGACGGTTGCATTTCAGACGCTGCTGCTTTGAAGACGCTGACTCTCTTTCCCAGGAGCTGCTTCCTCTTTCGTAAGAGGCGCTGGGAACAAGTTCGTCCACACCGTGAATAAATGCACCGCCTAGTTTAATACCCAGGTCTTTTGTTATTATAATCCCTTGGTTTGCAAAAGCGATTTCATGTTGGTGACCTCGCCTGAATTCTTGAAAGGCTTTGTGGTTCGCCAGCCTTGGGGAAGTCCTTCCTCAACGGGCAACTCCTTTAATCAGAGGGGCATGACTCCCTTTTTATTCATGCATTTCCAGAGCAGCCACAATACCTGAAGCTTACTTTCTCTGGAAATGTTGTTGTTGTTTAGTCATTTAGTCATGTCCAACTCTTCGTGACCCCATGGAACCAGACCACGCCAGGCACTCCTGTCTTCCACTGCCTCCTGCAGTTTGGTCAAACTCATGCTGGTAGCTTCGAGAACACTATCCAACCATCTCGCCCTCTGCCGTCCCCTTCTCCTTGTGCCCTCCATCTTTCCCAACATCAGGGTCTTTTCCTGGGAGTCTTCTCTTCTCATGAGGTGGCCAAAGTATTGGAGCCTCAGCTTCAGGATCTGTCCTTCCAGTGAGCACTCAGGGCTGATTTCCTTCAGAATGGATAGGTTTGATCTTCTTGCAGTCCTTGGGACTCTCAAGAGTCTCCTCCAGCACCATAATTCAAAAGCATCAATTCTTCGGCGATCAGCCTTCTTTATGGTCCAGCTCTCACTTCCATACATCACTACTGGGAAAACCATAGCTTTAACTATACGGACCTTTGTTGGCAAGGTGATGTCTCTGCTTTTTAAGATGCTGTCTAGGTTTGTCATTGCTTTTCTCCCAAGAAGCAGCCGTCTTTTAATTTTGTGGCTGCTGTCACCATCTGCAGTGATCATGGAGCCCAAGAACACTGTCCAGCTTAACTCTAGGCTACAGAGTCCTTCAACAGAGGATCCCCGGATGTTGCTGAAATGCCAGCTCCCATCACTCCTGACCACTGAGTGACCTGGCTTGGAGTTGTAGTCTAAAAACACCTGGGAATGCAAGGTTGAATAAGACTGCTGTAAGGGAACCTCACCCCACTGTTGCCCGGGCTCTCTATTTTGCTGGGGGAAAAGGCTGCTGTCAGTCTGGAAGAGGTGGTCGAACACTGGCATGTTCCCCCCCCCCCAATGCACAGGGGCACAGTGTGGGTGATGTTAGGAACTTTATGAGTGCCCCCATAATATACCTGGAAATGTGTAGACTGGCTTAGAAGCACAAGAGCAGAATAGGCTATCTTTTTGAAGTCAGTTGGCACCCTTCATCCAAGCCCTTAATGCAGGTCTTACCTTGCGAGAGTCAGTGTTGCTGCCATTTATTAAATTTATTGGTCACTTTTTCTTGCCAATGGCAACTCAAAGCAACTCGCAACCAAATACAGTGGTACCTCGTGTTACATACACTTCAAGTTACATATGCTTCAGGTTACAGACTACGCTAACCCAGAAATAGTGTTTCAGGTTAAGAACTTTGCTTCAGGATGAGAACAGAAATCATTCTCTGGCGGCGCGGCGGCAGCAGGAGGCCCCATTAGCTAAAGTGGTGCTTCAGGTTAAGAACAGTTTCAGGTTAATGAAGAACAGTTTCAGGTTAATTCCGGAATGAATTAAGTACTTAATCCGAGGTACCACTGTAGATACAACTCACAGGGATACATTAAAATGAAACCCCCCAAAAGACATTAGTGTAATGCTTGGAGTACTGGCCTAGGGCCTCGGAGACCAAGGTTCGAATCCTCACTCAGCCATGAAGCTCACTGGGTGAACTTGAGGGCCAGTCACTGCCTCCCAGCCTACCTCACAAGGCTGTTGTGGGGATTAAATGAGGAGTGGGGAGAACCACTTTGACCTCATTGGAGTAAAAGGTTGTAAATAAATGCAACAGATTCGAAACTCCCTTGGGAGGATGTGGACTGTTCTTCCACTTTTTAAGCAGCGGCTGCATGGTCATCTATCATGGATGATTTAGTTGAAAGGCATGTATTCCAGGGGTTGGCAAATCTGCAATTTCTTGATTCTATGAAAATGGGCACCCCTCACTGCCCTGTGTTCAGATTCCTCTCTGGGCATGTTCCTGACGCTTTGCTGGCCACGTGCTGGAGGTGCTGAGCCACAGAACGTCCTCTGTGGCCTGGAGTTCAGCCGTTCCCTAGAAAGAGGTTGGTGCACGTGACCTTCTTATACAGCAGCAATCACAAGACATGGCGTGAGCAATTAAAGCAGCCCCGCTAATCGGGAAACAGAAAGCCCTGTGGGTGAAAGTATAATATCATTAGGCAGTAATCCAACTCACCGTTCGGAAACGACCGAGAGATAAGTGTCAATTGGTCCTTGGATGATTGCAGCTCTGATGTGGATTAATAAGCCAAGCTGTTGCAGGGCTCTGTAGTTAAGTTACAGGTCTTCTGGTGCGGTTTCTCTTGGGCAGAGTCAAAAAAAATGGACAAAAACTCTTAAAGGGAGCAGGGAGGGAGTCTGCTGCGATTTATAACTCTCCCCTCCTCCATTTCCGGCAGGGCTCCTGTGCCTTTAAGAGCTGCGTGGGATGCAGCAACAGATCTTGACCAGCTGCAGCGGTTAAAGGCCTGGACAGGTGCCGGCCCTGCTATGAGGCAAAGGGAAGAAGTTGCCTCTGGTGGAAGAAGTTGATGAGGGGCAAAGTGGACAGAGTCGTGTGTGCTGGAGAGCTGCCACGCATCACTGTCATCAATAACAGGGTAGATGGGCCAGTGTTCTGTCTCATAAGAACATAAGAAGAGCCTCCTGGATCAGGCCAATTGCCCTTCTAGTCCAGCCTGCTGTTCTCTCTGTGGCCACCCAGATGCCCCAGTGGGAAGCCCACGAGCAGGATTCAAGCACAAGAGCTTCCAGCAATTGGTGTTCAGGAGGATTAGTGTCTATAACTGTGGAGAAGGAACATAGCCATGGTGGCTAGTAGCCATCGATAGCCCTTCCCCCCATGAATTTGTCCAATCCTCTTTAAAAAAAATATATTATTAACAATTTCAACATAACGAAATATCAAAACATATCATATTCATTATTTCCCCCCTTTTTTCCCACCTCCCCATCAAACCTTCACCCCCAAAGACTTCCCTCAGCTCCTCTCTCTGATTTCTCAACACATATTATTCTCTGCATATTATAAAATTGTATAAATCCTTATTTATACAATGCTGTATTTATATAATGCTGTATTACCTTTACTGTTGTTAGTTGCTCTGAGCCCGGCTTCAGCTGGAGAGGGTGGGATATTATTATTATTATTATTATTATTATTATTATTATTATTATTATTATGACAGTGGTACCTCAGGTTACATACGCTTCAGGTTACAGACTCCGCTAACCCAGAAATAGTGCTTCAGGTTAAGAACTTTGCTTCAGGATGAGAACAGAAATTGTGCTCCGGCGGCGTGGCAGCAGCAGGAGGCCCCATTAACTAAAGTGGTGCTTCTGGTTAAGAACAGTTTCAGGTTAAGAACAGACCTCCGGAACAAATTAAGTACTTAACCTGAGGTACCACTGTATTATTATCTGTCTACCATGTTATCAATCAATAAATTTGTGTATGTTTATTCAAAACCTGCCAAGGAGTCCAATTCATTTTGTTGTCTTTTTAAATAATTTGTAAAAAGTTCCCATTCTTCTTTGAAGTCACAGTTGTCCTTTGTCCATCTAGGCTGGTGGCCAGCACAGCCTCCTGCGGACGCAAGCTTCATAGTTTATCTATGTGCTTTGTGAAGAAGTACCTTCTTTTATTTGCTTCCAACATTCAGCCTTTTTAGATGCTCACAAGTTTTAGAGTTAGGAGGGCAAAAAACTTTTCTCTTATCAGTTTTCTCCATGCCATGCAGAATTGTGCAATCTCTTATTATGTTGCTTCTTACCCCCTCTTTCTCTAAATTAAAAAGTCCCAAACGCTGCGACTCTTCCTCATAAGCAAGTCTCTATATGCCTTTGATCATTTCGGTTGCCCTTTCCTGAACTTTTTCCAACTCTAAAAGGTAAAGGTAGAGGGACCCCTGACCATTAGGTCCAGTCGTGACCGACTCTGGGGTTGTGCACTCATCTCGCTCTATAGGCCGCAGACAACTTCCAGGTCATGTGGCCAGCATGACTAAGCTGCTTCTGGCGAACCAAAGCAGCACACAGAAACGCCATTTACCTTCCCGCCAGAGTGGTACCTATTTATCTACTTGCACTTTGACGTGCTTCCGAACTGCTAGGTTGGCAGGAGCAGGGACTGAGCATCGGGAGCTCACCCCATTGCGGGGATTCGAACCGCCGACCTTCTGATCGGCAAGTCCTAGGCTCTGTGGTTTAACCCACAGCGCCACCTGTGTCCCTTTCCAACTCTACAATCTCCTTTTTGAGGGGAGGCGACCAGAACAGCACACAGTATTCCATATGCAGTCGCTTGTTAGAAATACGGCAGGAAATGCAGAAAAAACCAGTGCTGAATTGGGAACCAAGTCAAGAACTATTAATTTGCTTGAAAGGAAATGTTTCACAGCAGTTGGTCATCGGACTCACTCTTTACCCCATTGTTTCTGGTTTGGGCTCTTCTGAACATTGCCTTGGTGTGGTGGACCAAGGTTTTGCTGCACTTTTGCATTATTCTCACTCTCCTGAAATAAATTTAAAGTCTAGAATAGTTTAGGTGCGATCCAGCCAGAAACTGTCTTGTAAATCCCATGCCATATACACTCACTAGTCCTTTGGACCTGATAAAGTTTGCACATTGTATTCAGATTCCATTTGCACGACCTTCTAGCATGGCTGCTATTATTATTTATACTGGTGTAACCTTTTGCATTTGACCCCACCCCCTTCAGGTATGCAGAGTCCCTGGTTCATTTGTCCTTAATTTGCTTACTTATATATCCATCAAGGTCAGCTCTCTCTTTCTCACACGCACACCTTGCTAGCCCGTGACGAAGAAACTGAAAACAGCAAAATAATAACAGATTAAAGCAAGCCAGCCCATTCTGTCCTCCCAGACCAATCAGTCTGTCAGTTAATGCAGTCTCACTATTGTCAAGGAAGAGCTTTGTTCGTGTCCTGAGATCTTCAGCTCAATCTTCCATCTCTCCAGTTCAAAAAGCAAATAATAATAATAATAATAATAATAATAATAATAATAATAATAATTTCTATTCTGCTCTGCTAGGAAACCTTCCCAGAGCAGCATACAGCATAATAAAACCACATAAAAGAATGATTTTCATGCAGGGCGTAGTTAACCTGTGGAACTCACTCCCACAGGATGCAGTGATGGCCACCAACTTGGACGGCTTTAAAAAGGGGTTGGACAAATTCATGGAGGAGGAGAGGGCTATCGATGGCTACTAGCCATGATGGGCATGCTTCACCTCCACTGTCAGAGGCAGGAAGTGCTTCTGAATTCTAGTTTCTGGGAGCCACAGGAGGGGAGAGTGGACTTGTGCTTGAATCCTGCCTGCTTGAGGCATCTGTTTGGCTATCTCAAGAACAGGATGCTGGGTCCACTGGCCTGCTCCAAAAGGCTCTTCCTATGTTCTTAATAATACTCTCTGGTACAGTGGTACCTCGGGTTAAGTACTTAAGTCGTTCCGGAGGTCCGTTCTTAACCTGAAACTGTTCTTAACCTGAAGCACCACTTTAGCTAGTGGGGCCTCCTGCTGCTGCCACGCCGCTGGAGCACAATTTCTGTTCTCATCCTAAAGCAAAGTTCTTAACCTGAGGTACTATTTCTGGGTTAGCGGAGTCTGTAACCTGAAGCATATGTAACCCGAGGTACCACTGTACAGCTAATATTTTAGATCCTGGACTTAGATCCATAGTTTTATGTGGGTGGCCCTCTTCCGATGGTCAGGAGTATTTTACCTGTATTTCAATTTTGGGGTATAGAGGTGTTTTTCCCTCCCATTTCCATGTAAGGTAAGCTGCCCTGGGATTTTCTCTTGAGAGGTGGTTGCCGACAATTCTGTGATAACTAAATAGCAAGCCAGTAAGTTTACTCTCTTCCTCTGTTTGAAGACTAGTTCCTTAGCAACGAGCCACTTCCCGACTCTCCGTCATGGATGTGAAGTATGAGGAAAACCTCAGCAAATGGGTTCACAGCTGTCGCAGAAACACCCAGCCAGGTTTAACTTGGGGATTAAGCAGTTTGAAGTAAGAGCAGGTTCTTCAGAAAGTTGTCTGCTATGGGGGGGGGGGCCCTTGCAGCTCCAAAGGGAGGCTTGCACTTCCTTGAATGGTGTGGGAGAGTGGCACATTTGCCAGGGCAAATTGCACTATGGAAATCTCAATGGGCCTCATCCATGGGGCTTTATGTAGTTACTCTGACATCCTCTGCTCTATTAGTTGTGATTCCTGCAATGAAGGGGGTTGGACTTCATGACTCTCTGGGTCCCTTGCAGCTCTACAATTCTGCGATTCATTCGCTGATTTATTTAGACAATTTATATACAGTGGTACCTGTATGGAAGTGAGAGCTGGACCATAAAGAAGGCTGATCGCTGAAGAATTGGTGCTTTTGAATTATGGTGCTGGAGGAGACTCTTGAGAGTCCCATGGACTGCAAGAAGATCAAACCTATCCATTCTGAAGGAAATCAGCCCTGAGTGCTCACTGGAAGGACAGATCCTGAAGCTGAGACTCCAGTACTTTGGCCACCTCATGAGAAGAGAAGACTCCCTGGAAAAGACCCTGATGTTGGGAAAGATTGAGGCCACAAGAAGAAGGGGATGACAGAGGACGAGATGGTTGGATAGTGTTCTCGAAGCTACCAGCATGAGTTTGACCAAACTGCAGGAGGCAGTGGAAGACAGGAGTGCCTATTGTGCTCTGGTCCATGGGGTCATGAAGAGTCGGACATAACTAAACGACTAAACAACAACAACACCTGTCAGGAGTTCAGCCTACACTCAAGTATACACCTGACTGGCATGTTCTCTGCTTCCTGGTTGATCATTCGGGAGCTTCAAAAGCTTTCTTCAGCCCGAACATCACAGCGACTGATGCCAACCGACACCGGCACACTTAGGGGTCCGCAGAGTTTGCGCACCTTGCGTGACAGACCTCAGCAACTCAGCATTTTGGCTAATCTACTTTATTTACATATAAACACACACAGAGCACTGCAACATGGCTCCCTCTCTCTCTAGCATCAGACAGCAAAGAGAAAGAGCAAAGGACAATAGTCCCACTTCACGGAACAGAGTAACACAAACATCCTGTCTCTGTCACTTCCCACTCTGTGGAGTCAAAACATATACCGTCATGTGAAAGACAACAATCCTATTACTGCAATCATGGGGCAGGAATTCTAACAGTACCTTGGTTCTCAAGCTTAATCCATTCCAGGAATCTGTTTGACTCCCAAAACCATTCGAAAACCAAGGTGCGGTTTCCAATTGGCTGCAGAAGCTTCCTGCACTCAGTTGGAAGCCGCAGAAACCGCGTCAGACATTCGGCTTCCAAAAAACACTTACTTCCGGGTTTGCAGCATTCAGGAGCCGATTTGTTTGACAACTAAGCTGTTTGGGAACCAAGGTACCACTGTACTGCTTAACCATGTGTTTGGGGGAAGGGCTCTAAGTGTCTTACAAATAACATAAAAGATTACCAGTGAACGGCATTGTGGGGAGTGATATAAATAGAAAGGAATGTAAGTTCTTTTTATATGCAATAACAGCAGCAAGAATATTACCAGCCCAAAAATGGAAGCAAGAAGAATGCAGAATTAGATAAACTAACAGGAAGGATTTGAAACTGGCGGGACCAGAAATTCACGGAAGACTGGAGTAAATTTACGGGCTACTTGAAAAGTATTTGTGAAGATCAGACAATGTTTGTAGGTTTGCAAGAAGTTTTGTGAGGAGTATTATTGGAAGTATTGCAAAATTGGAAAAGGGGAAGGATGATTTGTTAAGAGATGTAAAGGCAATATAAAGTTAAGAAATGCATAAGAAGTGGTTAAAACGGTGGATCATCAGAGGTGCTGATGGAAGTCTAAAAAGATTGTATAAGTGATAAGTTTTGTGGTACATTTTATAATTTATATGTTAAAATCAATTAAAAAAAATATTACCAGTGAAAATCAGACAATAGAAAATACATTACATATTTTAAAGCCCATCTGTTAAAAACGACACAGTCTACTGCTGAATGGGACAGAGTCCTCCTGAGTGTCGGAAAAGTCTGGCGCCAACAAGCAGGTGCTTAAAACACCCAACCGCTGGCACTTCCGGATGCACCCAATTCCTGGAATATTTTGGTTCCTACAATCATTACCAACTGTTGGTCAAGGTGGAAAGCTGCCTGAACAGAATTGTTAACCATCCCAGGAGATCATTACATACAGTATCTGACACAACTAAAAAACAACCACCCCAAATACACACACAGAGAGATAAAACATATGAATCTCCCATTCATTCGAATGGGGCTGGTAGTCCAGTGTGTGTCCCGTGTTAATTAGTAATAGTCACTACAATTATCTGCAAACTGCAAACTATTATTCCCGGAATCCGTTCCCAGTAAGCCACTCATCCTATCCCAGTCTTCCCCAATGGCCTGGGTATGCCTGGGTCTGTGCACACACTATAGTAGGGTTCCCAAACTGTGGTCCGTGAACCTCATTCAGGTGTTCTGCAGTATGTCTGTAAAAATACAATTAAAAATCATAAATCTATCACAGTGCATTTTAACTATAGCAACAGGCAGAAGGAAAAAAAACACATTAAGTGGTCTGCCAAGACCCTCAAGTGATCCATGGGGGAAGAGGAACGTTTGGGGGAATGTTGCCCTAGACTTTGAAAGCACATCCAAAGCATGTTCTTTCCCTCAAAGAATTATGGGAACTGTAGTTTGTTAACTGTTGCTTGGAATGGTGACTCTGTGAGGGGGGATAATTTTATCTTCCTTAGGCGTCTCTGATAGGACGGTATCCAGCTGAGAGTAATAATTTTCTTTAATGTCTTCATCGGCATCCAGTGTTGGTGCATAATAGTAGCCTGTTGGTTTTTGGTGAGTTTTATTCAAAGGGTTGAGAGCCACTCATTAATGCAGGTAGGGACTTCTGACAGGAGCTTCACAAGATCGTTTTTGATAGTGAAGCCTACCCCATGTATCCAAAGTTCTTGTTCAGATAGACCTTTCCAGAAGAATGTGTAGCCTCCTTTTTCTTCCTTCAGTTGTCCCTTGCCTGCTCTTCGGGTCTCTTGAAGCACTGCAATATCGATATTAAAACGTCGCAGCTCTCTTGCAATGATGGCAGTTCTGCATTCAGGATGCTCGTTATCTGTGTTATCTGACAAAGTCCGTATATTCCATGTTCCAAAGTACAATTGTCTTTTACAACCGCTGGGTGGTGACCCCACTGGGCGCGGTAACCCAGTCAGGGAAAAGGGGGCCCTCCCCCTTTTCAGGATGAGCAGAGTGGATCCTAAAAAGGGCTGCTCAGTCACGGATACAGCTGCTGATCTGCTCAACTGCCTTGTTCCTTGAGTCAGAATGACTGAATCTGTATCCACCACCCATGTGCCAGTTCATGACTAGGGGCTTCCAGATTTCATGGTCCTGCCTCTGTTATCATTTACCGATCACCATGGGACTTTGGGGGTTTGGGATGGGTTTTTGGAATACGCCTGTGTGTGAATTTGTTTTATGTGTGTAGATCAGCGCATGCTGACCAACGCACATTCTTTGCAGTATGGCTCTGTTCTGATGGCATGAGTAGTCACGACGACTGGTAGATTCTTATCTGCTGCAGCCTTCATCCGCCTTCACAGCCGTTGTAACATACCACTTGCTATCATCCACCTGTTCTGCCGTTGAGGACTTCTTGGATTATTCTTCGTCTAGCTCCTTCCCTTTGACCATACTGCCTTAGGTGACTCTGCTGGGAGTACAAGATTCCCGACAGCTTCACTCACAAGGGTCATAGGAACGTGCAAGCCTACTCACCACGACAAGGTGATGATCCAACGAGTGAGGTTTCTGAATAGCAGTTGCTGGTAACCATAGGAAGCAGAAAGGGCTCTTGTGCTCAGACTCCTGCTTGCAGTCTCCCTATTGGGATATCTATATCTATATCTATATCTATATCTATATCTATATCTATATCTATATCTATATCTATATCTATATCTATATCTATATCTATATCTATATCTATATCTATATCTATATCTATCTATATCTATCTATCTATCATCTATCTATCTATCTATCTATCTATCTATCATCTATCATCTATCTATATCTATCTATCTATCTATCTATCTATCTATCTATCTATCTATCTATCTATCATCTAATCTATCTATCATCTATCTATCTATCTATCTATCTATATATCTATCTATCTATCTATCTATCTATCATCTATCTATCTATCTATCTATCTATCTATCTATCTATCATCTATCTATCTATATCTATGTATCATCTATCTATCTATCATCTATCTATCTATCTATCTATCTATCTATCTATCTATCTATCTATCTATCTACACACATTTTATTGTTGTTGTTTTTAACATATCATTTCCAACAATCATTTAACATAACTTCTTATCTTATACAATATTTTAGACTTCCGTCAACAACTTCTAAACATTTTCCGTTCTCTATCACTTGTTCTGCATTTCTTAATTTCTCCATTACTTTTAATTGTCTTTAATAATTCTCACCGTAGTCTTTCTTGCAGTGTTTCAAATAGTCCTCCTTACAGAACTTCTTGCAATCCTACTAGTGTAATCTGTTTATTACAGTTGCTTTTCAAATAGTTCAAATATTTACTCCATAGTCCATTAATTTCATTTGCCATTCTTCTTTTGTCGGTAATTCTTCTTGCTTCCATTTTTGTGCCAATAATATTCTTGCTGCCACCATTGCATATAAAAACAACTTACAATCCTGTCTATTAATATCATCCCCTACAATGCCAAGTAAAAATGCTTCTGGTTTTTTAATAAATGTATATTTCAGCATCTTTTTCATCTCATTATATATCATTACCCATAAGTTTTTCACTTTTTAAAATTCCCACCACATGTGATAAAAAATTCCTTCCTTTTCTTTACATTTCCAACATTTATTACTTGTTTTATACATTTTAGCTAGTTTCACAGGGGTAATATACAACCTATACATCATTTTCATCACATTTTCATTCAAAGCATTGCATGCTGTAAATTTTGGTCCTTCTTTCCACAGTTTCCCCCAGCCTTTTAATTGTATGTTATAACCAAAATCTTTGGCCCAATGTACCATAACCGACTTTACCTCTTCGTTTTTAAAATGCCATTCAAGTAGCAATTTATACATTTTAGACAAAATTTTGTAATCATTATTCAATAATTCTATTTCAAATTTTGATTTATTATCTTCAAATCCTGTTTAAACATTTCATTGACTTGGCTATAGTGCAGCATATCCTTTAACCTCTTCATAAGGTTTCATTTTCCATTTACTTCCTTCCTTTTGTATTAATTTTTCATATGTAACCCAATTTTTACTCATATTTATATTTTTCACACTCATTGCTTCTAATGGAGACACCCACTGCGGCCCATATTTCAAACAGAGATCTTCGGAATATATGGTTACCAAATCCTTTATGGACTTTTGTCTTGTTATACCATAAATATGCATGCCAACCAAATCTATTATCATAACCCTCCAAATCCAATAAATCTGTATTTTCTAACAACATCCATTCCTTTAACCAACAGAGGCAAGACGCTTCATAGTACAATTTCAAGTTTGGCAGGGCAAAGCCCCCTCTTTCTTTAACATCTGTTAACAACTTATATTGAATTCTTGGTTTCTTCTCCTGCCAGATACATCTTGAAACCATCTTCTGCCATTCTTGAAAAATTGCTACCCCTTTGATTATTGGAATTGATTGGGAAAAAAATAACATCTTTGGTAGCACATTCATTTTAACAACAGCAATCCTTCCCCAAAATGATTATTTCATCCTTCCCCATACTTCCAGTTCTCTTTTAATTCCGTTCCACACTGAAATATAATTATTCTGAAAAAGATCTGTATTCTTTGACGTTAACCATATTCCTAAATATTTAATTTTTTTGACCACTTCTATACCAATCTGTTGCTACAACATATCCACCAAGTCTTGTTTCATATTTCAAACTATCATTTGAGTTTTCTTTTTGTTCAATTTAAAACCTGCTATGTGTCCAAATTATTCAATCTCTTCTAGTACTTCCTTGGCACTGGTTAGTGGCTCTTCTATTGTTAATACCAAGTCATCCACAAAGGCTTTATGTTCCTTCCGACCAATTGAAATTCCTTTTATTTTTTCATTTCTCCTTATTGTCCGTAGGACGATTTCCAGTACCGATATGAATAGTAATGGTGATAATGGACACCCCTGTCTTGTACCTTTCATAATTTCAATATTTTCTGTCATTATGTTATTTACTATCAATTTTGCTTTTTGATCAGAACATATCACTTTTATTCCTTTTATAAATGATTGTCTGATGTCCATTAGTTCCAAATTCTTTATTATAAATTCCCAAGATATATTATCCCCTATTGGGGTATCTGGTTGGTCCCTGTGAAAACAGGATCCTGAACTAGATGGGCCAATGTCGTGATCCGTCAGGGCTCTTCTTATGACCCCCTTTCCCATTGTGATGGCCTGGGATTCGGACTCGGAGGCTGAACCTGAGGAATCCCAGCCTGCACAGGAGTCTCCGCCTCCAGAACCAGCTGAGCCAGGGCTGGAGCTTGAGCCTGAAGGGTCCTCACCTGTGCTGGTTCCTCAGGTGCAGGCACCAGCTGAGTCTGCTCTGGCTCCTGAGGTGATGGAGGACCCATTGCCTGCAGGTGCTCCACTCTCAGCCCCGTCAGAGGAAGCTGAGGTTGCCTCTGGGTCTGGTAACCCTACAGCCTCTCCTGAGCTGCAGAGGCTCAGGGCAGAGAGGTGGAGGGAACTAAGCTCCCGCAGGAGGAGTGCTCACCTCCAGGCCAGGAGAGGCGAGTCACCTGTGGACTGGGGCCGCCCTATGCCTCGGGGCAGATAAAAGCCAGTCAGCCCCAGTCCCAGGTTGCGGGAGCAACATTGTTGGTAGCCTGTTCCTGCTTGCACCTTGTCCTGCTCTTCTGCCAGAGTTCCTGACCTCACCCGACTCCCTGCTTTGGACCCAGCTTCAGCTTTGACGGACAGCCTCCATACCGCACCCTCGACCTCGGACTGGACACGGACCTCGCTGCACGGTTAACCCTCGGGACCAGCACACCCATTCTCTCCTAGTCAGCTCTCTGAATGGGTGGTGTGTGCACCTTGCAGTTATCACTGGCACCTGTCACGCCTCACGGCATGTACAGGGGACTTAAAGCACCCCATGATGCCCAGCTTGCCGCTTCTGACCCTGAAGCTATTGGCTGGGTGTATTTTGCATCTGCTGCTACCGGGATATCATTCGCCCTCCCCCTTAAAAATGGAGCCAGTGGAAGAGAAGCAAGTGCAGACGGAATGAATTGAATGAGCATCCTTCTGCAGCTTGGCAGCCTCCAGCAGTCTTTGGACTACAATTCCCATCAGCCCCAGCAGTGTCGTGCCACTGTACTGGCTGGGGGCCAATGCGAGTTGGTAGGTCCAAAGGAACTGGAGGCTGCCAGGGTTGGGGATGGCTGGCATACAGGAATATGGCAAGTGCAGGGGAGAAACCACCAACAATTTCTTAAAATTGGTGTTTAAACAAATACCAAAAAACCAAATACCAAAAAACCAAAAAGTAGAGACATCACCTTGCCAACAAAGGTCCATATAGTAAAAGCTATGGTTTTCCCAGTAGTGATGTATGGAAGTGAAAGCTGGACCATAAAGAAGGCTGATCGCCGAAGAATTGATGCTTTTGAATTATGGTGCTTGAGGAGACTCTTGAGAGTCCCATGGACTGCAAGAAGATCAAACCGATCCATTCTTAAGGAAATCAGCCCTGAGTGCTCCTTGGAAGTACAGATCCTGAAGCTGAGGCTCCAATACTTTGGCCATTTCATGAGAAAAGACTCCCTGGAAAAGACCCTGATGTTGGGAAAGATGGAGGGCACAAGGAGAAGGGTGACGACAGAGGACGAGATGGTTGGATAGTGTTCTCGAAGCTACCAGCATGAGTTTGACCAAACTGCGGGAGGAAGCGGAAAACAGAAGTGCCTGGCGTGCTCTGGTCCAGGGGGTCACGAAGAGTCGGACACGACTAAACAACAACAACAACAAAAACCCCCGGCACCATTAAGCACTTATCCAGCAATACATCTGATGGTGTTTGTTCTGTCCATTGACTTTAGACATAATCTTTTTTTAAAGTATGTTTATTAGCAATTTCAATATAACAACTTATCAAAACATATCATATTCATTATTCCCCCCAAACCCTCCCTCCCCTCCCCCAGAGACTTCCCTCAGCAACTCTCTCTGATTTCTCAACACATATTATATTCTCTGCATACTGCAAAAGTGTCTATATCCTTATATTCTCTTTCTACTATGTTAGTGTTATGGAAAAATCTAGGTGTGAGGCTGCTCAGTCACCCATCTTGTTGGGCAGAGCCTGCAGGTCCCTGCGGAATAAAGAAGGAGTCCAGCCAACAAACAGAGCAAATTGCTGAAGATCCGAGTTTATTGCGCAACAGGTTCAAAAGGAGATTGAACCCAGAGGATGGGGTGACAAGGACTTTTAAAACTTTCCCACCATATCCCAGAATACAGTTCGTACAGCATCATTGCTACATCATTGCTACATCACTGCCATGTCACAAAAGGGGAGGGTTACACATGATTAGCATAGGCAGATGTGTCAGGGCAACACACAAGTATAAGATTAGCATAGACAAATATGTCTTAAGTACCCACCACCCAAAAGTACCATAGAACTTCCTTTGCATGTCTGGAGCCTGAGGCAAGTCAGGTGATGAGATTTGGCTTCCCTTGGCTAACAATGAGCCCAGCAATTGTCACTTCTGGGAACTTCCTGGAGTCCTTTTTCAAGGGTGGAATAGCTTTGGAATGGAGGAAACTGGCAAGGAGTTAATTTTATATTATTTTTAAAGCTAGGTAACTTCCCTGAGCTGTCAAGCTGAAAGGGTACATTCAGGCACAATATTTGTAACATTAAACAACTTTAAAGATGTGCCCCCCCCCCCGTAATTTCCGCAACAGTTAGCAAACAATAAATTTGTGTATGTTTATTCAAAACCTGCCAAAGAGTCCAATTCATTTTGGTTTTTTTAAGTAATTTGTAAAAAGTTCCCATTCTTCTTTAAAGTCACAGTTGTCCTTATCTCGCAGATTGTATGTCAGTTTGGCCAGTTCTGCATGGTTCATCAATTTCTCTTGCCACTGTTCTTTTGATGGGGTTTCCTTATTCTTCCATCCTTGTACAATCAAGACTCTTGCGACTTTAGATATAATCTTACACATTCAGTATTCAAACATATTACTTAACATAACCTCTCCACTGAGCAGTTGATATAACAAGGTCTTGATTTGGGTCATTAACATAGTTAAAGAAACGGGTCCACATTTCTTGGAAGGTATCTCTTTCATTATGCCTTTAATTGCCCTCCTGTTGTCTGCTGAGATGCTCAGACAGTGCTGTATCCCATGTATTATTTCCCTATACTTTTAGGGGTGTATTTCAGACTGGTTCTTCTGTGGTTGAGCTATCGCTAATTGTGCTGCGGTCAGTAAGAAGCCTACTAGTTCTCTGTGGTGCAAGGTGGAGCCCAAGTCTATGTCTAAAGATAGTAGGGCTGAGGCAGGATTTGGAGAAAGAAGCTGGCTTGTAATTGTGGATATCATGGAGATTGCTTTCCACAGCCTTCCAACATAAAGGGGAAAGGGAGGGATTAATCTTTGCCGGCTCAACTGGCATCCAGTGAAGAAGGCCTCCTGTAAGCAAGCAGAGATGGTTTAAAGGGGAGATGGTGACCCAGATAACCTCCTGTTATGTACTGAAGTTCTCACCCTGGGCCAGCAGGGGGATACTGTAGATAGTTTTCACTCAGGTCCACATATGCAAATAAGGGATTGAAAATGACGTTCAGTGATTGGATAGTTACAGAAAGTGGTTACTGTTGTGTTGTACTGGAGCTCTATATAAGCAGGCTGGCTGAACCCTTCAGTTCAGTTCTGTTCTGGCCTGTGAATAAACAAGAGCTGAATAATCACTGTGTCATCTGATACGTTCACCCACAACTTAACACCTCCCATTAGGGATCTTTGTTTTGGTGGCCTATTTCTGATTCCCATACAATTCGGGGGCCTCCAACAGCCCCAGCTTCCTGATCTAATAGATAGCTTTATATTAGGGAAGCAGCGCTCTTCAGGTCATATGCTGGCCTGTTGCACAAGCATTCAAACAAGCTAAGTGTGTGTAGTAGGCCCTCTTCCCTGCATTCCAAATGAAGCAAAAAATAATGAATCTTTTAATTTACTTTGTATTTCCTCTTTGGAAATTGCTTTCCCTCTGGGAAGCAGGTCAAAAACAGTGTAAATTCCCATGGCTTCCCAGTCCTTGAATTGTTGATACTTGTCTGTGTGTCTGAAAGCTGGGTGATCCAGGATAGGGACCAATGGCAAAGGGTCAAGGCCAGTGTTTCACTCCATGTTCTCCCCACCAACAGTACTGATCTTGTCAATGGATTGTCTATTTTCCTTACCTGCTTCCAGGATAAAGGTTGGCCTCTCATTGAAGACATGTGGAAGGGACAATCTCAAGTTGGACCCAACGGTCCTCTGTTCTTCCCCTGACCAACAGGATCAAAGATTTGATTTGTAAAGCAGCATAATATACTGTAACATTAAGTTAGGCATTCAGGCATGCTTGTTACTGGTGCAGATCACCAAAATGTTTGTGAGGGGCAGAGAGGGGAGTTTTGTGTAGCTAATGGACTCCCATGCCCTCCAACGTTTCTCCAATGAAAATAGGGACATCCCATTCCACAATGATAATTTTACTATTTATACCCAACACATCTTACTGGGTTGCCCCAGCCGCTCTGGGCAGCTTCCAACATATACAATATAAACATAATAAAACATTAAATGCTTAAAAAAAACTTCCCTGTACAGGATTGCCTTCAGATGGCTCGGGGGTTGGATAACTCCATACCCTCCAACATTTCTCCTTTTTTAAAATAGATTTTTTATTAGTTTTTAACATACCATTTTCAACTAATTAAACATACTTTTACATCTTATACAATTTTTTGGACTTCCATCAATCACGTCTGAAAACTTTCCAATCTATTCACTTAATATACATTTCTTACTTTCACTATTACCTTTAAATTTCCTAACTAAAATCTCTCTCCTTTCTCTATTTTGCAATATTTCATATATTTCTCCTTACAAAACTTCCTGTAGTCCTACTAACATACGGTAATTTGTTGATTACAGTTGCTCTTCAAATAATTACCCTCCAACATTTCTCCAATGAAAATAGGGCATTCCTAACATACCCTCCAATATCTATCTAATGAAAATAGGGACATCCTAAGGAAAAGCGGGACGTTCCGGGATCAAATCAGAAACTGGGACGACTTCTCTAAATCAGGGATGTCCCTGGAAAATAGAGACACTTGGAGAGTCTGGCCTCCTCTATCCAAGTTCCAAACCAGCTGCTCTCTGCATCCATAGCAGTGGCAAAGAGGCACCCCCCCGGGGGGGGGGATGGCTTGGCAGTATCCTGTCCATGCACAGCCTTCACTTCCTGTTCTCTGACCAACTGCCTCTAACTGTCACCCCAAACACCCAGAGCTTCCAGCTGCTCCCTGATTGGCTGTCTATCTCTCTTGGAGGGCAGAATCACAGCATCCTGGAAACATTCTTCCCACTCTCAGGCCTTGGGGGTCCTCCAGTTGCTTCCTGTGAGGTGACAACAGATTGAGCCATCGGTGGCCAATTTAGCCAGCGAGACTCTGCAGGCTCCAAGTCTGTGAGCCTTAATCACGATTTTAAAAGGAAGTGTCAACTTGAAAGATCAGCAGGTCAGTAAATCCTTCCACACCAAATGTTAGTTTTGTGGTAGGAGTGGAAAGCTTTGGTTTTGTGGATTTGTCCAGAGAGGTAAAACAATCAATTTTAATCTGACCCTTCAAAGAGATAAAGGAATCTTAATGTCAGGAATGTGTTGGTACCTAGACCGTATTGTAATGGTATTTGTTGACCAATGGCCAGGAAAACCCAGGCCAGACTGCACTTGTATCTTTAACAGCAGCTTCTCAAAAAACAAAATAAAACAAAGCAGAAAAAGCACCCCAATGACTGCAGCAATCTGCAGCTAAGGAGATGTGAAAATAAACATTCTCATCCAATGTTGTCTGCATGTCCAGCTGAGGCTCCGATACTTTGGCCACCTCATGAGAAGAGAAAACTCCCTGGAAGAGACCCTGATGTTGGGAAAGATGGAGCGCACAAGGAGAAGGGGACAACAGAGGACGAGATGGTTGGACAGTGCTCTCGAAGCTACCAGCATGAGTTTGACCAAACTGCGGGAGACAGTAGAAGACAGGAGTGGGCGTGCTCTGGTCCATGGGGTCACGAAGAGTTGGAGACAACTAAACAACAACAGGGTTGCCAACTGTTTTTCTTGTGCCTTTGGCAGCTGTACCATTAAGCCAGCAGAAGACATTCTATCAGGCATGGAGTTAGATTCAGTGGTGGGAGAAGCTTCACTGGCTTGATCTTTCCCTGCTCTGCAGCCTTTTAAAGGCACTGGAGCCCTGTCAAGAAAAAAAGTTGGCAACCCTTGTTCCAGTGGAAGACTATTGGATGTAAACAAAAAAACCAAACCCCCTGTCTTTTGGGTGGTGTGGATGAACAAAATGAACGGGGCTGGCATTTTGAAGCAAAGCATCAAACAGTGCCCCTCCCAGCCCAGCCCCAAATCAAGGTGCCACAGTACCCAGGGTCAGTCTAGTTATTTTGCCATCAGAGAAAATTATTCCACAAGGGCCCATCCCACTCCCTGGCAGTAAAAATGCAGTAATAAAAAATTCAGTTAATGCAATAATTATGCATTAAGTGACTGGTGATT